>NC_059343.1:54739239-55989239 GCF_018350155.1 Leopardus geoffroyi | reverse complement strand
CCAACAAGCAGGGAAGAGGGGGAGAGAAAGAGACAGAGGAAGAGACAGAGGGAGAGAATCTTAAGCAGGCTCCATGCTCAGTGTGGAGCCTGATGCAGGGCTTGATCCCATGACCCTGGGATCATGACTTGACCAAAATGAAGAGTTGGATAATCAACCAACTGAGCCACCCAGGAACCCCTCATCCTATGTCTTTTGATTGGAGTATTTAGTCCATTTACATTCAAAGTAACTATTGACAGATATGTATTTATTGCCATTTTATTACTTGTTTTGTGGTTGTTTCTGTAGATTTTCTCTGGTCTTTGCTTGTCTCTCTCTTTCATGTTTTGCTGATTTTCTTTAGTGATATATTTGGATTTCTTTCTCTTTATTCGTTGCATGCTTATTAGTGATTTTTGATATGTGGTTACCATTAGGTTTGTATTTAACCTCTTCTGCAAATAGTAGTCTATATTAAGTTGATGATCATTTAAGTTTGGACCCATTCTTTACTCCTGTCCTCCCCATGTTTTAGGTATCTGTTATTAAAGTTTATATTCTTTTTTGCGAGTTCCTTGACTGATTTTTTAATAGAAATATTCACTTTTGCTGCTTTTGTGTTTTCTGCCTTTGTATTCTCACTTTTCATTTCTCCTTTCCACTTAGTGTCCCCTTGAATATTTATTACAGGTCTGATTTTGTGGTCATGAACTCCTTTAGTTTGTCTAGGAAACTCTTCATCTCTATTCATCTCTATTGTGAATGCTAGCCTTGCAGATAGAATATTCTTGGTTGCAGATTTTTTCCATTCAGTACTTAGAATATATCATGCCACTCCTTTCTGACTTGGAAAGTTTTGGCTAAAAAATCCCCTGCTAGCCTTGTGGGGCTTCCCTTGTAAGTTAATCACTTTTTTGGTCTTGTTGCTTTTAAGATTTTTTTCTTTATCACTATATTTTTCCAATTTAATTACAATATGTCTTGGTGTGGGTCTGCCTTTGTTGATTTTGAACAGAATTTTCTGTGCCCTCTGTATCTGAATGTCTATTCGCTCCCCCCAAATTAGGGAAGTTTTCAGCTATTTTTTCCCAAATAATTTTTCTGTCCCCTTTTCTTTCTGTTCTTCTGGGACTCCTATAATACAAATGTTACTACATTTGATGGAGTCACCAAATTCCCTAAGTCTATTCTAATGTTTCATATTTCTTCTCTTTCATTCAGCTTCATTGCTTTTCATTAGTTTGTCTTCTAGGTCATTAATTTGTTTCTCTACTTCTTCCCACCTGCTGTTGAGTCCATAAAGCATGTTTCTAATCTTGTTAACTGAATTCATCTCTGATTCTTTTTTAACTCTTTTATTTCTGTGGTGTCTCACTGATGTTTTCAATGTTTTTGTCAAGCACAATGAGTATCCTTTTGATTGTTGCTTTAAATAGTTCATCAGGCATGTTACTTATATTTATTTTGTTTCTATATCTGGCTGTTGCCTTATCTTTTTCTTTCATTTGGAATAAATCCTTCCATCTTCACATTTTGTATAAGTCTCTGCCTTCTCTGTGCTACAAAAATCAGTTATGTCTCCTTCTCCTGAACATAATGGGCTAAGAAGAAAGGTCATGTAGTGCCCAAGACTTGGTGATTCAGTGAGTGCCTCCAATGTGGCTCTGCTCTTGTGTTTTGGCTGTTCTGTCTTTCAGTCCAGTCATCTGCAGAGTGTCTCCTTGCCTGCAGTGCACAGTGTTTGGTACCTGGCCTAAATATGGCTTATTTTTAACTAGGTGTGCTCAGGTTTGCTTTTGAAATAAGACTGGTCACCACCTCCACTGGAACTAGTCCCTGCAAACCCCTATGTTCAGGAGGCATGGTATGGGCAGAGCTTTGTGCTGTTCTTTAGGGGTGGAGCATCACTGAGACTGAGGCAAGCTTGACTGAGAGGGGCAGACCTTTCAGAGATCAGGGGGGTGGGGCTTGGTGCAAGCAAGTTAGGCAGCCATTGTCCACACTGAGCTGCTCCCTGCAGGTGGCTCTGTGTTTATGCTGAGGGTTGGAAAAGGGAAATGTTGCCAGCTAGCTACTTTGTTCCCAGAGAGGTGTATCCATAAATGCTGACTCTCATGGACACACTCTGAAAGGAGTGAATAATCCCCCTGTGTACCCCAGGCACTCTTCAGATTGCTGTTTCCACACTGTCCCTGGTTTGTTTGCCTGCCTTCTCTCCAAGAACAGTGCTGTGACCTCAGGGATCTATCCCAGCCAAGCCTGCTGACCTTTAAAACTCCAGGATTTAAGCCCTACCGACTGCAAGAACTTATGAAATTCAGCCACTTTCATTTTCCAAGTTGGTGGCTATGGGAAAACATTCTCTTTGTAGGATCCCCTGTGTGCTCCTCTCTTTCACTTGCCCTTCTCCACCATCATGGGTCCTTCTCCTCTGCAAGAACCAGGTTCCATTTCTCCCTTTAAACCATGTCTCCACACTTCCTACTTTCTTAGAAGTGGCTTGTTCTCCCTCTTTAGTTGTGGAATTTGTTCTGTCTGTCTTCAGGTTGATTTCTGAGGTATTTAGGATGACTTATAGTTACCTAGTTGCATCTGTGGGACAAGGTGAGCCTAGGTTCCTCCTACTCTGCCACCATCGTACTCCTTCTCTCTAGAACATGTTTTTAATATAGTTTATAAATAATAACAATATTTTCTGGAGCAAAAATGAATTTACTGAGAAAAGGAGCATGGTTTTACCTTTTTTGCCATTCTCTTTACTGTCTGTCTTAATAGAAGAGAACTGAGTTGTTATAGATGTTTCCACATTCAGTCTGCTGTGATATGCTGTTTTTTGTTGAAGTATATGAAGAGAATCCTGCCTCCCACAGATATAGAATTTGAAAGTGAAGACCTCATTGATCCTTGGAAAGGGTTTCAGTTATCCCTGGGGATTCTTGGGCCACACTTTGAGAATGACTGTATTATGAGATCTTGATTAGACTGCATTAGAGGATGCTAGAACATACGAACTGAGTCTTGCAGACCATCCAGTTTGAAAACCCTTATTGTGCAAAAAGGGAATCTGAGGGCCAAGTAAGAAAAGGGATTACTGAATTTTACACAGCAAGTCAATGCAAGGGCACCTTGCAGAGTTGGAACTAGGTCACCTGCTCCATAAGAAAGTTATTTTCCCAACACCTTTGAGTAAAAATAGCTTTATAATTCCAAGGATAGTACAGTGGAGACTACCATAGTCTTGATTATAGTGATGTCATTGATACAGCAGTCAGAGCTTTTCAGAGCATTCAAAGATTATAGCATAGATTAAAAGCATAGCAAATATTATAAAGTAGTGAGCTCCCTGTCACTAGATGTATACAAGGGAAAAGTTGGCCCGACTAACCTCTCAGGTTCCTATCAGCCTCAAGGGCCCAACAAAGGTGACTACAAATGACACTTGCACCAAAGTTCAGGCAGGGTTCCTGAGGCAGGGCCTAATCAGTCACTTTTTTGGTTCAGCTAAGAACATGGTATGCAGAAAGAAGCGGTAGAAGAATTATTCCACATTTACTTTATTTAAAACACTATGTATTTATTTATTTCTACTATATCTTTAATTCAACAATATTCAGTCATTTGTTCAACAAATATTTATTTGGCACCTATTATATATCAGGCAATATGCTGAGTTCTTGTTCCAACAAAAGCCGTAAGTGATTTCAGATAATAATCCCACTGCACTAGAAAACCACCTGTCTCATCTCCTTTTATTTCAATCTCTACCTGTTCATTTTATGCTCATTTTAATAAATGCCAAGGACTCAATGAACCCTCAAATACTGCATTTGTTGGGAACAGTAATGGTGAGGAATCAGAAAAGTAATGAACAGAACACGGCATTTTTTTCTAAATGTTTGTCTGTTTACATATTTATGTATGTTTGAATTTATGTTGAGAGAGAGAGAGAGAGAGAGAGAGGGAGAATGCAAGTGGAAGACAGGCAGAGAGAGAGAGGGAGAGACAGAATCTTAAGCAGGCTCCATGCTCATCTCAGGGCCCAACGTGGGGTTTGATCCCACAACTGTGAGATTATGACCTAAACTGAAATCAAGAGTCAGATGCTTAACTGATGAGCCACCCAAGCACCCAAGAACATGATATTTCTATCTTTTTCTCCCTTGATTTCCAAGTATTTGTCAATCTTTCAATCAATGAATTTCACTGTAACAGAGGGAAAGAACAAAGCCCAATGGAAATGAAGTTTCTTGTCAGTCCATTGGAAGGTAGGGTCAGAGTGAAAGGCACAGTCTAGATTTTCATTTCCAATAATTACTGTAGAGAATAGAAGCATAGAAGAGACAAACATTTGTGTAACAATCTCCAAACAACAATAGGAATATGGTATTATATGCAGCTCCTTGAGGGCAGAAACTTTCTCCTGAGGAAACATAGTTTTCTAATGCACATGTATTTTCAGTGCAAAACTGCCCACATTGGCATTTACCACTGTCAGTAGGGTACAGGACCTTATATCCAGGCTTTTTACTTTTAATCATATATTCATGTATTCATTCATTTATTTAGTAGACTACTGATCACTACTCTGCACTTGATCCTGAGGTTACAGAGACAGTGATTTATAACAATAGCTAACATAGATTCAGCGCTTTCTGTATACTAGCTCTGTTCTAAAGTACTTACATAGTTTCATCTTATTTAGATTTCACAGCAACCCTATGTAAAAATTACTCTTAAAATTCCCATTTTACTGATGGGGAAACGGGGTCCCAAAAATATGAACAATCTTGCCCAAGGTCACACAGGTGGTAAGTGGCAGAGCTGAAATTCAAGAAAAAGCCTTCTGACTCCAGAGCTTATGTGTTTATACATTGCTCTCTACTCAAATATGGTTCCTGCTATGGCAGAGGGCTGGTTCATGATCCACAGGAGTGCTAAACCAAGTAGATAAAGAACTCTCATTCATGATAGAACATGATGAGGTGGAAGTAGAGAAAGAAGGAGGCTAGATGAACACCAGCTCAAAAACTAAGGAAATCTGAGAGATGTGGCATTAGGTTGAAAAATGGGTGGTAGTTGAGGAAATAATGGAGTATTCCAGACATAGAGAACAGCATAAGAAAAGGCTTAGAAGTAGGAATTCAGAAATTACATCTGACACATGACAAAGTTCATTCAGGTGGTCTGTGGTGTAGGGTGCTTAGAGTTGCCAGATTGAACTAATATGAGTACAGGATACTCAGTTAAATTTAAATTTCAGATGAACAGTGAATAATTACTTTAGTATAAGTATGTCTGAAATTAAAATGTAACTAGCATTCTGTATTTTATATAGCAACCCTAAGGGTGAAAAAATATAGATTAAAACTGATCATAGAGGGCCTTCAATATCAGGTTAAGTAGTTGCCATATGACCTTGAAAATATGCCGATCTAAGCCTCAATTCCCTCATCTGTAATGTGAGCACACTGGACTATATCAGTACTTCCTAAATCTGGCTGCACATCTATATTTAAAAATATAGATTGGGGCACCTGGGTGCTCAGTCGGTTAAGCCCCTTGATCTCAGTTCAGGTCTTGATCTCACGGTTGTGATTTCAAGCCCACGTTGGGCTCTGCATTGGGCTCTGTGTTGGGCTCCGTGCTGGGCATGAGGCCTACATAAAAAATAGAAAGAGAGATTGTCAAGCCCTTCCCCAGATATTCTGAATCAGAAATTTAAGGGATAGAGTCTTCACTTCTGGTGATTCTGATGAATAGCTTGGTTTGAATACCAATGGGCCAGGTGGTTCTAAGGGTCCTTCTAGCTCCCACATTCTTTGTGACCAACCCAAGATTTGATTATGTTGGAGAAGCAGGATATTCCTTAATGATTTTAAAATCCCTGAGCCCCTTCTGTCCCCAGGTTTTCTCACCAGGGAGGCCCAACACAAAAGTCTTCAGAATTCTCCTATTCCTCTCCCAGTGACAGAAGACTACCATTTTATCTATCATTATTTTTTTTAAGTTTACTTATTTTGAGAGAGACAGAGAGAGGGAGAGAGCATGAGCAGGGGAGGAGCAGAGAAAGAGAGAGAGAGAGAGAGAGAATCCCAGTGTGGAGACTGATGTGGTGCTTGAACACATGAACTGCGAGATCATGACCTGAGCCGAAACCAAGAGTCAGTTGGCTAAGCCACCCAGGAGCTCCAGAAGACTACCATTTTAAAATGTCCACAGTATGGGGAATTCTAGCAGATGGGAGGCAGCTAAACATTTCTTTGCTGAAAAATGACCCTTCTCTTGAACAGGAATTTCTTCTTCCTGTGCAAGGCAGCGGACCAGAGGTGGCTGGAAGATGGGATGCAGACTGGAATTCTGTGTGTCACAGGACCATCAAGGTAAGCATCCAGAGACTGAAGCAGGCCTAAATGAGATGTCCAGAAAAATCATTAGATGCCTCTTGGAGAAGTGAAACCCTGGGGTGGGAAATACAGATTTTCCATCTCAGGAACACAGTGTCCCTGCATACCGCCACAGTGGATCTGCCCATAAGTAGTTCAGCTCAGCACCTCTTAGCTCCTGTTGCCCCTACTTCAACCAGCTTGGTATGCTGAGAGTTGAAAGAAAGGCAGAAGACATGATCCCTAAGGACCAAGCTCTGCTATGTTTCCTAGTCAGACCCAGCAGCCCACACCTTGGGCTACTCCACCTCTCTGGGGAGGCCTTGGGTTCCTTCTTTTTCAAGTATAATTAACATACAGTGTTACATTAGTTTCAGGCATACAATATGATTCAACAATTCTATGCATTTCTCAGTGCTCATCAAGATAAATGTACTCTTAATTTCCTTTATCTATTTCATCCATCCCCCCCACCCATCTCCCCTCTGGCAACTACCAGCTTGTTTTCTGTATTTAAGAGTTTTCTTTTTTGTCTCGTTTTTTTCTTTGTGTATTCATTTATTTTACTTCTTAAATTCCACATATGAATGAAATCATATGGTATTTGTCTTTCTCTTACTGACTTATTTCACTTAACATTATACCCTCTAAGTCCATCCATGTTGTTGCAAATGGCAAGATCTCATTCTTTTTCATATATATATATATATATATATATATATATATATATATATATCACACATCTTTCGCATCCATTCATCAATTGATGGACACTTGGATTGCTTCCATATATTGGCTATTGTAAATAATGCTGCAGTAAACATAGGAGTGTATGCATATTTTTGAATTGCTGTTTCTGTTTTCTCTGGGTAAACACCCAGTAGTGGAATTACTAGATGATATGGTAATTTTATTTTCAATTTTCTGAGGAACCGCCATCCTGCTTTCCATGGTGACTACACCAACGATTTGCACTCCCATCAACAGTACACAAGGATTCCTTTTTCTCCACATTATCACCAACACTTAATTTGTGTTTTTTATTTTAGCCATTCTAATAACTATAAAGTGATATCTCATTACGGTTTTAATTTGCATTTCCCTGATGATTAGTGATGTTGAGCATATTTTCATGTTCCTGTTGGTCACCTGTATGCCTTCTTTGGAAAAATGTTCTTTCATGTCTTCCACCCATTTTTAATCAGATTATTTGTTTTTTTGGTGCTGAGTCACATAAGTTTTTTATATATTTTGGATACTAACCCTTTATCAGATATATCATTTGAAAATATCTTCTCCCATTCATTAGGTTGTTTTATTAATGGTTTCCTTCACTGTGCAGGAGCTTTTTATTTTGGTGTAGTACCAATAGGTTTGCTTTTGTTTCCCTTGTCTCAGGAGACATATCTAGAAAAATGTTACTACAGCTTATGTCAAAGAATTATTGGCTATATTTTTTTCTATAAATTTTATGATTTCAGATCTCACATTTAGGTCTTTTGTCCACTTAATCTATTTTGTGTATGGTGTAATAACATGGTCTAGTTTCATGCTTTTGCATGTAGCTGTCCAGTTTTCCCATCACCTTTTGTTGAAGAGACTATCTTTTCCCCATTCTATATTCTTGCCTCCTTTGTCATAGACTAATTGACCATATAAGCATGGGTTTATTTCTGGGCTTTCTATTCTGTTCCATTGATCTATATGTTTATTTTTTGCCAGCACGATCTTGTTTTGATTACTACAATTTTGTGGTATATTTTCAAATCTGAGGTTGTGATACTTCCAACTTTCTTCTTCTTTCTCAAGATTGTTTTTACTATTTGGAGTTTTTTGTGGTTTCATACAAATTTTAGTATTATTTGTTCTAGTTCTGTGAAATATGTTGTTGGTATTTTGATAGGGATTGCATTGCAAGTTTCTTTGTGTAGTATGTACATTTTAACAATATTCATTCTTCTAATCCATGAGCATGGAGTATCTTTCCATTTGTTTGTGTCATTTTCAAATTATTTCATCAGAGTTTTATAGTTTTCAGAGTGTAGTTTTTCACCTCCTTGCTTAAGTTTATTCCTAGGCTTTTTCTTATTTTTGGTCTTAGACGCCATTCTTAAGGGTGAGGGCCTTTCCAGGCCACAGCTGGCTTGGCAGGGCCTCACAAGAAGTGATGACAACTGAGGGCTGAATCCCATGAGCATCAATTATCAGGATTGTCAGTCATTAACAGTCCAGCACATGAACAATTTTCTGCATGAAGTTCTGGCAGAAGGGCTGCTGCCTTGGTTCTCACAGAGTCAGATAAAGACTGGCAGAGCTAAGTGCAAGATGGGAACACTGGCCAGCAAGGGAAGAGAACAAGGTGTAGTCCAATGATACAGCAGAGGATTTATCCTTAGAACAAAGTTGGCTTAGAGCTCTATTGGCATGTCTCAGGGGCTCAGGGAGACCCTGGGTTAGTAGCATCTAATGCTTGAGAACTTCTTTGTCAAACTTAGTGGGTGGAGTCAAATTCCTTGGCATGGAACCATGGCCTCAGCTTTCTGAAGGAAACCTGGATGCCCCAAGATATGACAAGACCTGGGCAGGCAGTAAGGAATAGGCCTTGATACTCCTATAGTAAGGCAGGCAGAAAAGGCTCTCTGGAGAGCTGAGATGACAGCCATAAATGGGACTCCTAGAGGGACAGTGGAGGTCTTCAGTCTCACATAATCTCAGCAGAGAACATGGTAACTGACAAGGAGTCTGGGGGCAGGTGATGCCAAACACTCTAGGGGCAGCTGGGATGTCACAGCTGGAGGGTGTCTACAGACAGCAGGATTCAAGCAGAAAGAAAGGATAAGACTCCAGTCTTTGACAGGACCAGCAAAGACAAGGCAGCGTTCAGCTTTCAAGTCACCAAGGATGGAACCAGGGATCAGAGCTGGGGTGGGCAAAGTTGAGACTTGGCCACAGTTACCAGTCAGAGCCTAGTGACTCAAACCAGGGTACAGGTCCAGTACCAAGCCTCATAGCAAGACTCTGATGCTGAGGCCAGTAGGTGGGCCTGGGGTTGCCCATTGTCAGGATGGGTGCCAAGGACTGGGTTGGGTCTGCGGTGGGATCAAAAGGTCTCAGCTATGGGAGCTGGCTCTCAGGCAACATTAGATAATAGACAACCCACGGTGCTAAGTCCAGCCCAGAAGTGTCCACCTCCCTATGCTTAATACCATTCAGCTTGCACAGTGTGACTCAGACCCTATTACAGTAGGAAGGAAACTTCCCAAGAGGCCCAAGCTCAGCAAAAGCAAGCCCTCAGCTGGAGATGCTTTGGCCTTATTGGTGACTTGGTAAACTATAAAACCTGGGACAAGCCACTGCTGGGATTCTGTGCTTCCATTTTCCCATCTATGATCAATCATTAGGGCTGGGAAAGAAAAGTGCATAGAATGTATGGAACAAAAAAGCAAAATAAGAGAAATAATAACAATGATGAGGATGGTGAAATAAAATAAATAACAATAGAACAATAACAAGAATAAAGTATAATAATAGGTTCTAGCAAAATAACCACAATCATGGGGAACCTGGGTGGCTCAGTCAGTTAAGAATCTGACTTCGTTTCAGGTCATGATTTCGAAGTTCATGAATTCAAGCCCTGTGTTGGGCTCTCTGCTGTCAGCACAGAGCCCACTTCAAATCCTCTGTTTCCCTCTCTCTCTGCCCCTCCTCCATTCTCTCTCTCTAAAATAAAAATAAACCATAAAAATCTTTTAAAAATAACCACAATCATGACCAACATGCATCAAGCACTTATTTTGTGCCAGACACCCCTCCAAACACTTTTCATGGATTGCCTCATTTAACCCCCACAGTAACTCCATGTGGTAGGCAGAGATGAAGAAATGGATGTGGTTAGAAGTTTGCCTGAAGTCATACAGTTGGTAATTGATAGAGACAGCTTCCTAATCCTGGCAGGCTGGCTGGCTCTTAAGCCTGTACAAGTAACTATCATGCTCAACAGCCTTCCACAACAAATAATAATAATAATAATAAACTCAGCTGCCCCTGCTAGATCATCTACAGTTAGTAAGAGTCCCTACACCAGTGAGCATTGGGCATGGTCATTCACACTCTCACCCAGTCCCCTGGACCACTGGGAGATGCTGTCTGGCCAGGCCCAGGGGCTCAGCTTATGGCCAATGCCAGAGCTTTCCTCTGTATAAGGCAAATAGCCCTTCTCAAGACTGCAGTGATTATCATCGGCCCTAACCACCAAGTCCAATGTCCCTTTTCTAGTGTCCTAGCCACCAAATCAACAGAGTGGTTTTAGAACTAAGCACTGTGCAGCAGTTATGACTCCATGGGAGTGGAGAGAGCACTGTCTTGAGAGTCAGGAAAAAGAGGGACATAGGGTCTTGTCCTGTCTGAAACAGTGATGAACTGTATGATTTGGGACAAAGCTGTTCTCCTTTGTGGAACTTGATTTCCCCATTTATTGATTAAACAAATATTTACTTAGTTCTCATCATAGGCCAGACACTCTTCTGATCACTGGAACTTCAATAATGAATGAGATGGCCATAGTCCCTGCCCTTCTGAAGCTTACATTCCAGTAGGGAAGACAAACAATAAATAAATTAACAAGTAAATATACAATAAAAGTAAAATAAAATGTCAGGTAGTGATAAGGGCTATAAAATATAGCAGAGGAAGAATATGAAAAATGATGAAGTTAGAGAGTGCTATTTTAGCTAGGATGGTCAGGAAAGTAGGGCCTTAAGACCTGGGGATAATGGCTCTTACCTCCAAGGGCTATTATTGAGGCTGAAAATAGATGGGTGATGGATATTAAGGAGGGCACTTGTGTTGAGCACTAGGTGTATGTAACTGATGAATCACTGAATTCTACTCCTGAAATCAATATTGCACTCTATTTTAACTAAAATTTAAATTTAAAAATATATGAAGTGGTCATTGACTCTGAAAGTATTTTGGAAATTGTAAAAATGCCCAAATGGGAGAAATTATTCCTACTCGTATCCTTAGTGACAGGAAGGTCTATTTATTGCCTTTCACTTTTTTTTTTCAAAAGAGATCCCTTTCTCCAAGCTCCTGTTTCATGGATGTTTCCCTTCCCCCTGCCAGTCCTGTGACTGTTCCTTCCAAAATGCTTCTAAGGGTCTCCATTGTACAAAGTACATTTCCCAAGGAAGAAGGTAGAGTAGATACCAGGGGACTGGAGTGTGCTGCCCATGTGTAAGGGAAGTGGCACTTCTGGAGCCCTGTGGCTTCCACCCATCAAGGTTTAGAGAGCCAGGGAGTGAGAAGGGAGGGCAGTGGGGGAAGAACCTTCTCCAGATAGCCATTGTGACTCCTGGGAGCAAAGAAGGAGAAAAACTTAGAAGTATGGATGTTCAGGAGGTGTCCTGTGAGCCCCCTTGCCTAGGACTGCTTGTGAAGAGGCAGGGGCCACATATTGGTAGAGCTCTTAGTAACAATGCAGCCCAGAAATTCTAAAACTGGGGGTAAGTAGAATCATCTGAGAAGCTATTTTCAAAAACACAATCATAGATCCTACCTCCTGGAGATTCTGCTTCAGTAGATTTGGAGTGAGGTCTTGGGACTTGAGCATTTTGAAAAAAAAGCTCTTCAGATTATGCTGATAAGCAGATCTGGTTATGAAATAACACTGGTTTAACCTCCCATGTCACAGGGAAACTGAAGATCAGAGGGTAAAATGTGTATGCTTGAAGTCACACAGAAGTGAAAGCATCTGGACTAGAAATGGAGCCTCAGTGTCTCTATGCCCACCCAGGCTTCCTTCCACTGCTCGACTTTGTCTCTTTATCCTCCAACCCACATCTCACCAACCCCCACCAAAAGCCCTGGATTCTGTCACATCCTACCAAGGCCAGGGCTCAATGCATGTGGTAGTCTTGTTCTTCCCATGGTCAATGGGAATCCCTTCACTAGCCATTAGGAACAGAAGCTCAAGGTTGCCTCTGTCTTTCCTCTTTCTTGGCTTCCTGCTGCCCTGGACTCAGGGCCCATGAGCACTAGTGCTGACCCCTGGTGGCAAGACCAAACAATAGATGGAGAAGTTAGTTTTCTCATTAATTCTGGAACTCCATAGCAGTGAGCACCTCAGCTTTCACATGGGGGTGAATCTGGGACTCATTTGATACGTCAGACGGTCACCAATTTTTTTGAACATCAAACATTGTGGGTTTATCCAAAATAAACAAGACACAATCCTGCCCTCAAAGAGCTTGCAATCTAACCTCAGGCACAGAACAGACATTTGTATTGGAAGGTAAGGGGCCCCAGGCTGAGAAGCAGTAGATATACCTTGTAGTCCCAGCTCAGTATTTTATAGCTGACTGAACTTGGAAAAACCTCTGCATGACTCCATACTTTGGTTTCCCCTTATGGAAAATCTGGATAATAATCTGTCTTATCGACCTGCTAGAAATATTTTAAAAATCAAATGATATATGTATGTGAAAGTATTGGGGATCTATAAAGTGTCATGTAAATGGAGGAAGATATTTATCCTGGCCTAAACAGCTAAGCTGGCTATGGCATAGGTTAACTGAGACAAGGACAGGGTTGTGCTTTTCAAAGCGTTTATACTTTTTTCCATAAAAATGAAACTCTTTATGAAAACAGCTTGGCTTCAACATCAACCTCTACTAAGTTTAAACATTTAAATCAAATGCAAAACTCACATATGATTTTAATATATACAGTTAGATACAATTCTGTTATGCATGAGCAATGTTTTTTTTATTTTTATTTTTTTTTGAGCAATGTGTTTTTTAAATAAATTGGAAAATATTATGGAAATATGTCATTACTATAAAATGTAGACGCCATCACATTTCCTTCTAGAATCCTCCAATTTGGAATTAGGCATTCCAGTAGGGCCTAATTGTTTGGCAGTTCAGATTACTTTGGCATCAAAGGTAAGTGCACCTTGTCACAGTGTTAGAATGAGATGGGTTCTGTGGACCCAGCTGAGGTCCACAGAGAAGGAGACCAAGCTGCAGTAGGTTGGACCACAGTGGGGAGGGGGACTGATTGCTTCCCTACAGAGAGTGAAGCCCTCGGGAGGAGAGAGACTTTATCTGGCAGCATATAAAAATACAAGCCATTTAGTCCCTTTCCTTGGAATTTGGAGTATAGAGACCAAGGGATACAGGGATTAGGACAGGACTATCAGGATTTATAGATAATACATGGCCTTGAGTGTCCATGTCTGTGTGCATACTTGGTTCCACTGGAAAAAAGAAAAGATGGAGGTAAACATGTGAAATCTCAGGAACTGAAAGATTTCAGGGACCCCTGATTAATCTCTCATGCTCAGTTGCTTTGTATGCTCAGCAATTTCCCCTCTTCTTCTGAGAAATATTCCACCCTCCATTTTTTAATGAAACCTGTCATGGTCTTAGATACCCAGCACTACCATTACCTTCTAAAACATACTTCCTGAAAATAATTTATTGATCCAGAGATGAGTCTAAGGATGGCTGGCTGACCTAAGTATGGACCATTGAATTCCACCCTTTGGTTTTTCTAACTGGAGCATGGGAAAGGGATTCAGTCATTCTCTGGTTACAAAGCACAAAGGCCATGCTATCATGTGAAGAGAGTCAGTCTGCATTCAAAGATAGTAATGGTGACATGTAGAAATAAACTTACTAGTGAGAAACAGCTAGATTTAAGGACTTGGTTCCAATTGTTCCTGAGGCCCAGCTGTATCCCTGCCTCTCCTGAGGTTTGGTTGTTCAACCCTACATTACACTTTGGGTTTTTTTGGCCTACACTACTTTTAACTGAAATTTTTGGGTCAATTTCTACCAAAATGAGTGCTGAAAATTCTCTATCCTTGGTTTTTCATCTTCAAATCTTTCACAACCAGCATTGTCAAAAGGCCCTAAGAGAGAAACCAAGGAAACTGGCTTTTATTCATTTTCTTTTTAAAAAAATTTTTAAAAATGTTTATTTATTTATTTTGAGAAAGAAAGAGCAAGAGAGCATGCATGATTAGGTGAGGGGCAGAGAGAGAGGGAGAGAGAGAGAACCCTAAGCAGGTTCTACACTCAGCACAGAGCTGAATGCAGGGCTTGATCCCATCATGACCACGAGATCATGATCTGAGCTGAAATCAAGAGTTGAACGCTTAACCAACTGAGCCACCCAGGCATCCCTATTCATTTTATGTGACATCTCCATTGAATTTGACTATTAATTACTTTCATTTTCTTGAAACACTTCTCTTCCATTAAAGACTCTGCATTTTCCTTCTCCTCATATGCTTCTGGTTCATCTTTTCCCTATCTCCTTCACGGAGACATTATTTTCTGACTATTCCTTAACTATTGTTTTTCTCTAAAGTTCTATCATAAGCTCATTCTATTCTCCCTGGATAATCTCACTTATTTTCAAGGTTTCAACCACCATTTATATCCTGATGATGCCCAATCCTTGTTTTCAGATCAGACCTCTCTCTGTATTGAGATCACATCTATGTATTAAGTTGCCTACTCAATATGTGTGCCTGAATTTGTCACAAGCACCTCCAATGCAACACATACAATGTTTAACTCATCATTTTTACTTCCCTGTAGTCCTCACCTTAATGAGTATCACCCCCAAAAACTCAGTAACATAAACTGGAAACCTGGGAATCCTCCAAGCTTCCTCTTTCTCTTATTCTAATATTTAATCACCATGTTTCATCAGTTCTACCTGCTAAATATCTCCCTTGGTTTGTCATTTATTTCTCCTTTACTTGATGTTAAATGGTAAGAGAGTTATTTGTAGCAAATTAGAAACTATAAATGGTCCAAAATATGCCACTTTATATTGACAAAATGATAATAAACAGTTTGTAATTAGCTATCTGAGTTATTACCATGACTGGTATGACAAACATACCACACACACCTAATTATTTAGTCTTCTCAGTCTCCTTATCCCTACCATCCTTGGCCTAGGTCAGGTCTCAGCTTCTACTTGGGGGCATATAAAGTATTCCCTGGAAGTATATCAAGCCACCATAAAAAGAGAGGGAGGGCACAAGAAACTAGGGCTCTAGACCCCACTCCTGCTTCAAACAGAGCAGTGATGATTGATTTATTGATTGATTCCTAGATTCCTTGAAAATTTCATTGAAATTTTCATTGAAATAAAGGGTTACTACTGCTGCCAAAATAAAGAAAACAAGAGAAAGAGGAAAGGAAGGAAGGTGGTGAGAGTGAGAAAGGAAGGGAAAAGAAAGAAAATGCAAACCATTGAATTAAATATTGCAATAGCTTCCTAATTGGTCTCCTTGCCTCTAGTCTCCACCCTTCCTATTTGCTTTCCAACAAATGCTTATGAATTCTGATTTATGGAATAAAGTTTTAAACATTTTTATTTTTTTTAATTTTTTTTCAACATTTATTTATTTTTGGGACAGAGAGAGACAGAGCATGAATGGGGGAGGGGCAGAGAGAGAGGGAGACACAGAATTGGAAACAGGCTCCAGGCTCCGAGCCATCAGCCCAGACCCTGACGCGGGGCTCGAACTCACGGACCGCGAGATCGTGACCTGGCTGAAGTCTGACGCCTAACCGACTGCGCCACCCAGGCGCCCCAGTTTTAAACATTTTTAAAACATAAATACTACATGAATATAAGTTTGCATTAAAAATCCAAACAAAAGAGGTCTAAAGAAGTCTATGACCATAGTCTTTCAGCTTTGGCACTTTCAGCTTTTGGACTGGATTCTTCTTTGTTGTGGGAGCTGTCCCATGCCCTGTAGAATGTTTAGCTATATCCCTGGCCTCTGTCCACTAATTTCCCTTAGCACTTTCCCACTTGTGACTACAAAAAAATGTGGAGACATTGGTATATATCACTTGAGGAAAAAATCTTCCCCTGTTGAGAACCACTGCTAAAGAGTGAAATGTGCATGACCCCCTTCACATCTGCCGATCCCACTCCCCTCTTCAGAGATAGCCATTTGTATCAGATGACATTTATCATTCCAGACCTTTTCTATGTCCTCACATAGCAATATGATCTTTCAAACTGCAGGTTTTATTATATTACTTTTCTGATCCAATTTATCCCAAATAGTCTGTGGGAGAAAATGCAAAATCCTTAGACATATGAGGCCTTCAAGACCTGGCTTCTTCAGGCTCTTTTCCTGCCATCCTTTCCTTGTTGTAAAGCTTCTCATTATAAAAAATGCCATATACTCATTTTCCCAGCCTCCTTTGCATTGAGGTCAAGGGCAGGGGACTGGAAAAGATGTCTAATGGGGAAATTCTGTGAAAGGTTTTCCTGCCTAATAAAAGGGCACATGTGGCATGAAGTGGTCTTCTTGTTCTTCACTGGATGTGGTTGTGCCTCCATGTGACACAATAACCATCTTGCAATCCAGAAGACATTGAAAACACAAAGATAGAGCAGAAGGATAAGAAAGGCTCTGGGACATTTATGACAACATTGAATCACTGAACCTGCCTGGGAACCACCTTCCTTTGGACTTCTTGTCATGTGAGATAACTAACTACTGTTCATGTGTTCATGATACTTTTAGTTGGATATCCACTTAGCTGCAACTGAAAACATCCTAACTAATACATACCATATTCAGCAATTTATAATTGCTTGAATACACCAGTGTATGGTGTTGTGCATGTTGGTTCTTCTGCCTGGAGTTCATTCACCACCATATCTGCATGACAAATACTCATACATCAAGTCCTGTTTTTAAGTGTCACCATCTTCTCTATTAAGACTTTCTAACCATCATCTTACACCCAGAACATCCTTTCTTCATGAATCTATTTCATCTTTCTCACATTTTATTACAAAATGTATCACACTAAATTGCAATCTTTTTATGTGTCTATCTTTCCTGTTAGACTGTGAGCCCTTTTTGGGATGAGGCTGTATCTGATTCACTTCTGAATGATTATGCTCATCACAAGGCTTGGCACAGAGCAGGGAGTTAGTAAATATTTGAGTGAATTGATCATTAGATGGATTAGTGAATTAATGAGGACATGAATGAACTAACTGAGCTAGCTGGATAGATGAAATTGCAATTAGTCTATTTCTCTGAATGCCCTGCTTCAGTCCATGCTGGTTGGGACCCTCAAAATGTAGAATGGGGAGAGTTATATGGATAGGAAATGTTCTTATATGACCTCAGTCCATTTATACTTCAGCTCTGCCACCACTTCCTGGCCAGGGTAGGGCCCTGTGCCCTTTCTTTTTACTACCAGGCTCTGACTTTGAATTGAAGTAAAGAAACAAAGTATACAGTCAACCCCTTGTTCCAGAAAAGAGTAATCATCTTAGAGAATGTGATCCCAAAGAGGTTATATAACCACTTGTTCTTTGAAGTGCCTAGGGACTTATTAGAAATACAGAGTCTTAGGCCCCAACTCAGACCTTTGAATCCGAATCTGCATTTTAACAACATCCAAGGTAATTCCTATGCTTAAGTTTGGGAAGCATGGAAGTCCAGCTCTCCATGGAAGTAATATGGCATTTGCTCAAGTCTAGGCCAGCCTAATGTGGGGATCTTTAGTGGGGGACAGATGGCCCAGGGGTGTCTCCTCATCTCAGATACCAAATGGAAGAACTGGAAGAAACATTCAAGGTAAGGTGGCCCTATGCTCCCATTTTGTAGCAAGGAAACTATACTCTGAAAAGAAGAGAGACAGACTAAGCATGGTCCACAGAACCAGAAACTACTTTAAAAAAATCATTTAGTTTAACATCTTCCCTTGTCACTTGCATTTTATAAATTAAGAAACAATGGCCTAGAGAGAATTGACCTGGATGACAAAGCAGGCTTAGAGCAGAGCTGAGGAGCATCCAGGTCTCTTTATGGATTTGAGACATTTACAATTCCATTCTGGTTTCTTAGACATTCCTTTCACATAATAAAACAGGCAATTCCATCTATATTATAAGAAATACCTTTAACAATATTCTTTCTAAGAGGAGGAATTAAGACGGTGAAGAACTAGGAGGACCCTGAGCTTTCCTTGTCCCTCAAACACAGCTGTGTTGAGGTCAGATCACTTGGAACACCCAGG
Organism: Leopardus geoffroyi; assembly: GCF_018350155.1. NCBI lineage: Eukaryota > Metazoa > Chordata > Mammalia > Carnivora > Felidae > Leopardus > Leopardus geoffroyi. The sequence goes on along the minus strand of NC_059343.1, from coordinate 55,970,791 downwards.
AAATAGACCTGTGGACTGGCATAAGGATCTCCACAGTTGGGGGGAGACAGCTTGGCAGGTGCAAGGTGCATGGAAGTGAATTGGAGGAGAGAAAAAATGGTGGAATCTCAGAGGAGAGGGAACCCTTTCCATGGAGAGACAAAAGGGAGAGAAAAGGAGAGGGGTTGAGAAAGTGCAGCATTCAGTTTCACAAGAGGAAAACCTCTCTGGACCACAGACTGGGGAGGGATAAGTATTGAGTGCCCCATTCCTTTATTGAAAACAGCGTTTGGAGTTGAAACTCTGAGGTTTTGGAAGTGCATGACTTTCTCCAAAGCAGAGCCTTGGTGAGCACTCCTGGGAAGGAGGGAGCTGGCCCTGGAGTGCATAGCATATGTAGAGATCTCTGGGGTGCACTGGGAGAGAACATTCTCCTTCCTGCAATAATTTTGGAAGAAGGTTTATTGCCTTCCCAAGGACAAAAGACCTTGTAGGTGCCAGCCAAAAGCCTTTCATCAGCAGGGTGGACAGACTCTACTCTGGAAGAGGGGTGGGATCCATGTAGTGCTGGGCCCTTTAAGACTTTGGATTTTGATCATCAGGGAAATACAAATCAAAACCACAATGAGATACCACCTCACACCAGTCAGAATGGCTAAAATTAACAACTCAGGAAACAACAGATGTTGGCAAGGATGTGGGGAAAGGGGAACCCTTTTGCCCTGTTGGTGGGAATGTGAACTAGTGCATCCATTCTGCAGAGCAGTATGGAGGTTCCTCAAAAAATTAAAAATAGAACTACCTACAATGTAGCAATTGCACTACTAGGTATTTATTCAAGGGATATATGTGTGCTGTTTCGAAGGGATACATGAACCCCAATGTTTATAGCAGCACTATCAACAATAGCCAAAGTATGGAAAGAGCCCAAATGTCCATCAACTGATGAATGGAAAAAGAAGATGTGAAATATATATACGATGGAATACTACTTGGTGATAAAAAAAATATCTTGCCATTTACAACATGGATGGAACTGGAGGTATTATGCCAAGCAAAATAAGTCAGTCAGAGAAAAAAAATATCATATTATTTCACTAATATGTGGAATTTGAGAAACTCAACATATGTAAGAGATGAATCGCTGGGTTCTACTTCTGAAGCCAAGACTACACTGTATGTTAACTAACCTGATTAAAAAAAAAAGACTTTGGATTTTGAATCCCATCCATGCACCAAGAAGAAAAAGATACAGGAGAGTGTGGCACAGGGAGAGCTGACTGTCCTCTCTATTCTGTGACAGCTTCCTGAACATCAGGAATTGTGAGACCCCTGGTCTGCAGACAAGAGATTGGGGTGGTGCCATTTCCCACCCAACACCAACAAGGTGGGACTTCAGAGAGCAACACAGTGGCCACCAGTGGAGGCAGAACCCACGTACACCAAACCCCATGTCCCCCCTGCCTGGCAATTGCTTATTAACTAGGGAAAGACTGAATCTGAGTCAATTCAAGGGGGCTGTCCTGCAGAAAACCAGCACAGCCAGCAAACCCATGCACCAAGTGCACTGAAAATTGTGCCTCAAAACAACACTGAAAGGTTTTTTTTTTCACTTTTTTCTTCTATCTTTTTTTTTCTTTTGGAATCAGGCTCATTGTTTCTTGTTTGTTTTCTTTATTTCATTTCTCTCCTTTTTTTTGGATCAAGCTTTTTAATTCTTTTTCTTTCTTTTTTCCTTTTCTTATTTTCCTTTCTTTTTCTTTGGAGTCAGCCTTATAGATTTTGATTATGTTTCCTTTGTTCTCTTTCCTTTTCTCTTTTTTTGGGGGGGGGGGGGATTAAGCTTCCTTTCTTTTTTTCCAGGGTTATTTCAACAAACAAATCAATTAATTAAAAAAATCATCTAATTAAAGGTCCAAACACTCCACCACAGCAACCAAGGAGGAACTCTGCAGAGGACTTACCCGTGGGAAAGAGCAGCCAAAATGCAACAGCAGAGTGAACACAGCATACACCAGAAACACTTCCTGAAGTTCCAGGCCCTGGACACTGTATGACCCTTTTTTAATATAGCGGTACTCTCAGGAGCAGGAAACATACAAGCTTTTAAAACATTCAAAAGATAGAAACATAATCAAAATGACAAGACAGAGGAATTCCCCCCAAAAGAAAGGTCAAGAAGGAATCACAGCCACGGACTTGCTCAAAAGAGATATAAGCAATATATCTGAACAAGAATTTAGAATAACAGTCATGAGACTGGTAGCTGAGCTTCAAAAGGCATAGAAGACATGATAGAAAACCTTGCTGCAGAGAATAAAGACCTAAGAATTAGTCAGGATGAAATAAAAAATGCTATAAATGAGATGCAAAAATGAGATACAGTGACAATGAAAATTAAAGAAGCAGAGGAGAGAAACGGTGGAATAGAAGATAAAAATACAGAAAATAATGAATATGAAAAGAGGGAAAGTAAATTAGTAGGTCATGAGGGGACACTTAGAGAACTAAGTGATTCCATGAAACAAAATAATGTCCATATCATAGGAGTCCCAGGAGAACAGCGGGAAACAGGGGCAGGAGGTTTATTTGAACAAATTATAGCTGAGGACTTCCCTAATATGGGGAAGGAAACAGTCATTCAAGTCCAAGCAGCAGAGGGAACTCCCCTCAAAATCAACAAAAACACATCAACACCATGACACATCATAGTGAAATGCAAAGAATTCTGAAAGTAGCTATGGACAAAATGTCCTTAACTTACAAAGGTAAACCATAAGGTTACTAGCAGAACTGTCCACTGAAACTTGGTAGACCAGAACGGAGTAGCAGGAAATATTCAATGTGGTAAATGGGGAAAAATATACGGCCAAGAATTTTTATCCAGCAAGACTGGCATTCAGAATAGGAGAGATAAAGAGTTTCCAAGACAAACTAAAGGAGTTCGTAACAACTAAACCACTCTTGCAAGAAATTTTAAGGGAGACTCTCTGAGAGGAGGAAAAAAAAAGACCAAAGCAATAAAGACTACAAAGGACCAGAGAACCTCACCAGAAACACCAGTTCTACAGATAACACAATGGCACTAAATTCATATCTTTTGATAATCACTCTGAATGTAAACAGATTAAATGCTCCTATAAAAAGACATAGGGTATCAGAATGAATAAAAAATAAGATCCATCTATATGCTATCTACAAGAGACTCATTTCAGACCTAAAGACACCTCCAGATTTAAAGTGAGGGAATGGAGAATCATCTATAATTCTAGTAGACGTCAAAAGCAAGCCAAAGTAGCCACACTTATATCAGACAAACTGGATTTTAAAACAAATGTTGTAATAAGAGATGAAGAAGGGAATTATTATATCATAATTAAGGGGTCTATCCATCAAGAAGATCTAACAATTGTAAATATTTGTGCCCCCAACTTTAAAGAACACAAGTATATAAATCACTTAATCACAAACATAAAGAAACTCTTTGATAATAATACCATAATAGTAGGAGATTTTAATAACCCACTTATAACAATGAACAGATCATATAAGCAGAAAATCAACAAGGAAACAATGGCTTTGACTGACACACTGGACCTGATTGACCTAACAATTATATTCAGACAATTTCATCCTAAAGCAGAAGAGAATACACATTCTTTTCGAGTGTACATGGAACATTCTCCAGAATAAATTACATACTGGGTCACAAATCATACATCCACAGGTACAAAAAGATTGAGATCATACCATGCATATTTTCAGATGGCAACACTGTGACACTTGAAATCAACCACAAGAAAAAATTTGGAAAGTCCCCAAATACATGGAGATTAATGAACATCCTACTAAAGAATGAATGGGTTAACCAGGAAATTAAAGAAAAGATTAAAAATACATGGAAGCAAATGAAAATGAAAAAAAAAACAGTCCAATCCCTTTGGGATGTAGCAAAGACAGTCTTAAGAGGAAAGTAAGTTGCAGTGTAAGACTATCTCAAGAAGCATAATGGTCCCAAATAAACAACCTAACCTTACATCTACAGGAGCAAAAAGTAAGGCTGCTCTTAGAAAAGGAACAGCAAATAAAGCCCAAAGCCAGCAGAAGAAGAGAAATAATAAAGATTAGAGCAGAAATAAACTATAAAGAAACCAACCAACAAACAAACAAACAAAAAACCAGGAGAACAGATGAATGAAACTAAAATCTGGTTTATTGAATGAATAAACAAAACTGATAAACCCCTAGCCAGACTTCTTAAAAATAAAAGAGAGGACCTAAATAGATAAAATCACAATGAAAGAGGAGAGATCACAACCAGCACAATAAAAACACAAACAATTATAAGAGAATATAATGAAAAATTACATGCCAAAAAACTAGACAATCTGGAAGAAATGGACAAATTCCTATACACCCACCCACTAACAAAACTCAAACAGGAAGAAATAGAAAATTTGAACAGGCACATAACTAGCAAATATTTTGAATCAGTTATCCAAAATCTAACAAATAAGAATCCTGGGCCAGATGGCTTCCCAGGGGAATTCTACCAGACATTTAAATAAGAGTTAATGCCTATTCTCCTCAAACTGTTCCAAAAACATTAGAAATGTAAGGAAAGCTTCCAAACTCATTCTATGAAACCAGTATTACCTTGATTCCAAAACCAAAAACTCCAATGAAATGGAGAATTACAAGCCAATATGCTTGATGAACCTGGATGCAAAAATTCTCAACAAGATACTAGCAAATCAAATTCAACAGTACATTAAAATAATTATTGACCACAATCAAGTGAAATTTATTCCTCGGCTGCAGTGCTGGCTCAATGTTCACAGACCAATCAGTGTGATATATCACATTAATAAAGGAAAGGATAAGAAGCATGATCCTTTCAACAGATGCAGAAAAAGTATTTGACAAAATACAGCACCTTATCTTGATGAAAAACCCTCAAGAAAGTATAGATAGAAGAAACATACCTCAACATCATAAAAACCATATAAGAAAGGCCCACAGCTAATATCATCCTCAATGGGGAAAAACTGAGAACATTCCCCCTAAGTCAGGAACATGATAGGGATGTCCATTCTCACCACTGTTGTTCAACTTAGTACTGGAAGTCCTAGCCTCAGCAATAAGACAACGAAAAGAAATAAAAGGCATACAAATTGGCAAGGAATAAGTCAAACTTTCACTTTGCAGATGACATGATACTCTACTTGGAAAACCCAAAAGACTCCACCAAAAAAAACTGTTGGAAGAGATACATGAATTCATCAAAGCCGCAGGATATAAAATCAACATACAGAAATTGGTTGTGTTCCTATACACAAATAATGAAACAGCAGAAAGAGAAAACCAAAGCTGAAAACATCACAATTCTGGACTTCAAACCATATTGCAAAGCTCTAATCACCAAGAAAGTATGGTACACATAGACCAATGGAACGGAATAGAGAACCCAGAAAATAAATCAAGGAATTGATCCCATTTACAATTGCACCAAAAGCCATAAGATAGGAATAACCCTACCCAAAGAGGTAAATGATGTGCATGCTGAAAACTATAGAAAGCTTATGAAAGAAATTGAAGAAGACACAAAGAATATGGTCATTTGATATTTGTAAATACTGTGAAATGATCACCACAATATCAATCACCATACAAATTTATAGAATGTTTTTTATGTGATGGGAACATTTGAATTTACTCTCTTAGCAACTTTCACATATGCCATGCTGAATTATCAACTATAGTTAATAGGCTGTACACTTCCTATCCAAGACTTATGTACTTAATAACTGGATTTTTGTACCTTTTGACACCTTTCACACATGTGGACCTTCCCCAACTCCCCAACTCTGGCAACCACCAACCTCTTCTGTGTATCTGTGAGTTGTTTTTATTTTTTATTTTTCATTCTTATTGAGTTTTATTAAATTACAGTATAGTTAACATACAATGTTATATTAGTTTCGGGTATACAATATAGTGATTCAACAATTCTCTCAGTGCTCATCATGATAAGTGAACTCTTTAATCCACATCACCTATTTCACCCATACCCCTACCCACCTCACTTCTGGTAGACATCAGTTTGTTCTCTATAGTTGAGTCTGTTTTTTTGGTCTCTCTCTCTCTTTCTCTCTTTTCCTATTGCCAATTTGTTTCATAAATTCCAAATATGAATGAAATCATGGTATTTGTCTATCTTTGACTTATTTGCTTAGAATTATGCTCTCTAGCTCTATCCATGTTGTAGCAAATAGCAAGATTTCAACTCTGTATACTCCATTATGTATATATGAAATTATATATATATATATGAAATTATATATATATATATGAAATATATACATATATAATATCTTCTTTATTCATTCATCTATTGATGGATACTTGAGCTGCTTCCATAATTTGGCTATTGTAAATAATGCTGCTATAAGCATAGGGGTGCAGCATATATCCCTTTGAATTAGTATTTTTGTATTTTGGGGGGAAATACCCAGTAGGGCAATTACTGGAATGTAGGGTAGTTCTATATTTAACTTTCTGAGGAAATTCCATACTGTTTTCCAGAGGGGCTGCACCACTTTGCATTCCCACAAACAGTGAAGGAGGGTTCCATTTTGTCCACATCCTTGCCAATACCAACTGTTCCTTGTGGTTTTAATTTTAGCCATTCTGACAGGTGTGAAGTGATATCAAATAGTGGTTTTGATTTGTATTTCCATGAAAATGAGTGGTGTTAAGCATCTTTTCATGTGTCTGTCGGTCAGCCATATATCTTCTTTAGAAAAATGTCTATGTCTTCTGCCCATTTTGTAATTAGATTATTTGTTTTTTTGGGTGTTGAGTTTTATAATTTCTTTATAGATTTTGGATACTAACCCTTTATCCAATATGTCATTTGCAAATTTCTTTTCCATTCTGTAGATTGCCTTTTAGCTTTGTTGATTGTTTCCTTTGCTGTGCCGAGGTTTTTATTTTGATGTATTCCCAATAATTTATTGTTTTTGTTTTCCTGGCCTCAGGAGACATATCTAGAAAAATGTTGCTAGGGTTGATTTCAGAGAAATTGCTGCCTATGCTCTCTTCTAGGATTTTTATGGTTTCAGACCTCACATTTAGGTCTTTAATTTATTTTGAGTTCTTTTTTGTGTGTGGTGGAAGTGGTCCAGTTTCATTCTTTTGCATGTTGCCGTCCAGTTTTCCCAATACCATTTGTTAAAGAGACTGTATTTCTTCCATTGCATATTCTTTCCTCCTTTGTTGTAGATTAGTTGACCATATCATTGTGGGTTAATTTCTGGGTTTTCTATTCTTCTTACTGCTGTATGTGTCTATTTTCATGCCAGTACCATACTGTTTTGATTACTATAGTTTTGTAATATAACAAAGTCTGGAATTGTGATCCTTCCAGTTTCGTTCTTCTTTTCAAGATTGCTTTGGTTATTCAGAGTATTTTTTGTAGTTTCTTACAAATTTTAAGATTATTTGTTCAGGTTCTGTGAAAAATGCTGATAGCATCTTGATGAGAATTGCATTAAATGTATAGATTTCATTGGGTAATACAGACATTTTTAACAATATTTTCTTTTCCTATCCATGAGCATGGAATGTCTTACCATTTCTTTGTGTCATCTTCAATTTCTTTTATCCCTGATTTGTAGTTTTCAGAATACAGGTCTTTCACCTGTTTGGTTAGGTTCATTCCTAGATATCTTATTGTTTTTTTGTGCAATTATAAATGTAACTGATTACTTAATTTCTCTTTCTGCTGCTTCATTATTGGTGTATAGAAATGCAACAGATTTCTGGGGCGCCTGGGTGGCGCAGTCGGTTAAGCGTCCGACTTCAGCCAGGTCACGATCTCGCAGTCCGTGAGTTCGAGCCCCGCGTCAGGCTCTGGGCTGATGGCTCAGAGCCTGGAGCCTGTTTCCGATTCTGTGTCTCCCTCTCTCTATGCCCCTCCCCCGTTCATGCTCTGTCTCTCTCTGTCCCAAAAATAAATAAACGTTGAAAAAAAAATTAAAAAAAAAAAAAAAAAGAAATGCAACAGATTTCTGTACATTGATTTTGTACTCCGCAACTTTACTGAATTTATCTATCAGTTCTAGCAATTTTTTGGAGTCTTTCAGGTATTCTATATATAGTATTATACCATATGAAAATAGTGAAAGTGTTACTTCTTCCTTACCTATTTGGATGTCTTCTATTTTTGATTGCTGTGAGTAGGACTTCCAGTACTCTGTTGAATAAAAGTAGTGAGAGTGGACATCCTTGTCTTGTTCCTGACCTTAAGGGAAAAGTTCTCAGTTTTTCTCCATTAAGGATGGTGTTACCTGTGGGTTTCTCACATACGGGCTTGATTATGTTGAGGTATGTTCCCTCTAAACCTACATTGGTAAGGGTTTTTATCATTAATGGATGCTGTGCTTTGTCGAATGCTTTTTCTGGGTCTATTGAAATGATCACAAGGTTCTTATCCTTTCTCTTATTGATGTGATGTATCATGAGGATTGTTTTGCCAATATTGCAACACACTTGCAAACAAGGAATAAACCCACTTGATTATGGTGAATGATCTTTTCAAAGTATTGTTGGAACAGTTTGCTAGTATTTTATTGAGAAATTTTGCATACGTGTTCATCGGGGATATTGGCCTGAAGTTCTCTTTTTTAGTGGAGTCTTTATCAGTTTCATATAAGGGTAATGCTGGCTTCATAGGATGAATTTGGAAGTATTCCTTCCACTTCTATTTTTTAGAGTAGTTTGAAATAAATAGGTATTAACCCTTCTTTAAATGTTTGGTAGAATTCACCTGTAAAGCCATCTGGTCCTGGACTTTAATTTGTTGGAAGTTTTTTGATTACTGATTAAATTTCTTTGCTGATTATTGGTCTGTTAAAGTTTTCTATATCTTTCTGTTTCAGTTGTGGTAGTTTATATATTTCTAGGAATTTATCCACTTCTTCTAGGTTGTCTAGTATGCCAATATTGGTTGGCATATAGTTTTTTGTAATATTCTCTTAGAATTGTTTATATTTCTGTGGTGTTGGTTGATATTTATCCTCTCTCATTTGTAATTTTATTTATTTGAGTCATTTCATTTTTTTTCTTGATAAGTTTGGTTACAGGTTTATCAATTTTATGGATTTTTGCAAAGAACAAGCTCCTGGTTTCATTGATCTGTTCTATTGTTTTTTAGTTTCTGTATCACTAATTTCTGCACTAATCTTTATTATTTTCTTTCTTCTGCTACTTTTAGGTTTTTCTTCTTATTCTCTTTGTAGATCCTTTAGGTGTAAAGTTAGGTTGTATATTTGAGATATTTCTTCCTTCTTGAGGTGAGCTTTTCCACTTAAAACTGCTTTTGCTGCATCCTCAAAATTTTGGACCATTGTGTTTTCATTTTCATTTGTTTCCATGTACTTTTTCATTTCTTCTTTTGTTTCCTGGTTAACCCATTCATTGCTTAGTATCATGTTATTTAACCTCCATATATTTGTGTTCTTAGATTTCTTCTTATGGTTGACTTCTAGTTTCATAGCGTTATGGTCTGAAAAGATGCATGGTATCACTTTGATCTTCTTCCCTTTTATTATTATATAGTGTCCATTTTTGTTTCTTGTTACAGACTTTGTTTTGAAGTCTATTTTGTCTAATATATTTATTGCTACTCCAGGCTTCTTTGACATTCATTTGCATGATAAATGTTTCTCCATCCCCCTACTTTCAGTCTACAGGTATTTAGGTCTGAAATGAGTTTCTTGTAGGCAGCATATACTTGGAACTAGTTTTTTTTAATCCATTCTGTCACCTTATGTCTTTTGATTGGAGTATTTAGTCCATTTACATTCAAAGTAATTATTGATAGATATGTATTTGTTGTAATTTATTATTTGCTTTGTGATTATTTCTAAAGATTTTCTCTGGTCTTTCTTGTTTTTCTCTCTTTCATGGCTTGCTGATTTTCCTTAGCGATACATATGGATTTCTTTCTCTTTATTCTTTGCATTAGGGGTTTTTCACATATGGTTACTATCAGGTTTGTATATAACCTCTTCTGCATATAGCAGTGTATATTAAGTTGGTGGTCATTTAAATTTGAACCCATTCTTTATTACTCTTCTCCCCCACATTTTAGGTATATGTTGTCATTTTTTACATACTTTTATTTTGTGAGTTTCTTGAATGATTTTTTACATAAATATTTATTTGTACTGCTTTTTTGTTTCCTACTTTCATACTGTCACTTTTTATCTCTTCTTTCTACTCAAAGAGTTGCTTTTAATATTTTTGCAGGGTTGGTTTAGTGGTCACAAACTCCTTTAGTTCTTCTTTGTCTGAGAAACTCTTTATCTCTCCTATTTTGAATGATAGCCATGTTGGATAAAGCATTCTTGGCTGTAGATTTTTCCCATTCAGCACTTTGAATATATCATGCCACTCCTTTCTTGCTTGGAAAGTTTGTGCTGAAAAATCCCCTGCTAGTCTTATGGTGCTCTCCTTGTATATTATTGTCTTATTTTTCTTGCTGCTTAAAAACTTTTTCTTTATCATTATATTTTTTCCAATTTAATTATGTCTTCGTGTCGGCCTGCTTTTGTTCATTTTGTTGGGGGTTCTCTGTGGCTTCTGAATCTGGATATCTGTTTCCTTCCCCAGATTAGGGAAATTTTCATCTAGTATTTTTTCAAATAAATTTTCTGCCCCCTTTCCTCTCTCTTCTTTTGGGACTCCTACAATACAAATGTTATTACACTTTATGGAGTCACTGAGTTCCCTAAGTCTATTCTCATTTTGCCCAATTCTTTTTTGCTTTTTCTATTCAAGTTGATTACTTTCCATTACTGTGTCTTCTAGGTCATTAAATCATTCCTCTGCTTCTTCCATCCTGCTATTTTTTCCATCAAGCATTTCATTCCATTCATTCATTCCGGTTCATTTAATGAACCTTTATTTCTGCTGTTATTCCTTATCTCTGTGCTAAGGGTCTTACTCATGTCTTCCACTGTTTCAAGTCCAGTGAGTATCATTATGAACATTGCTTTAAATAGCCTACCAGGCACATTACTTATATCTGTTTTGCTTAGATCTTTGGCCATGGCCTTGCCCTATTCTTTCTTTTGGGATATTTTTCTCTGTCTTTCATTTTGTCTAAGTCTCTGTGCTTTGTCTCTGTGTTAGAAAAGTCACCTACATCTCCTGTTCTTGAGGTTAATGGCCTAATGAAGAAGAGGTCCTGATGTGCCCTGCTGTGTGCTGTACACTGTTCCCCAGGGCCTGGCTTTTCTAATAGTTTCCAATGTGTGCTTTATATGCTCTGTTCTTTTGTCCTGGCTGCTTTATCCTTCAGACCAGTCATCTGCAGAGAATCTTTTTGCCTGTTGTGGGCAGTGTTTGGTTCCTGACCTGAATGTGTATGCTCTGGTTTGCTTGTGAAATGAGACCTGTTGCCACTGCCACTGCAGTTTTGTGGAGGCTCCACAAAACTGCCATGTTGGGAGACATGGTGTGATCAAGGGTTTGGGCCAGGCTTCTGTACGAGAGGGCCCACAGCACTGGGACTGAGGCAACTGAGACTAGAAAGGGTGGTTCCACCAGAGTGCAGTGCGGGGTGGGGGGAGTGGAGATTGTTGTAAGCAAGTTAGGTAGCAAGTGTTGGTGCTGTACTGGTTCCAGCAGGTGGCCCTGTGCTTTTGCTGAGTGACAGGGATGGAAATGGCAGTAGCCAGTTCCTTTGCTCCAAGAAGGGTCTCTCTGTGAATGAATGGTGCCTCTATGAGATGCACTCCAAAATGAGCATATAACCTCCCCACTGTGTGCCCCAGGCACTCACAGATCACTGTTTCCATGCTGTATGTCTGCAGGTTGTTTGCCTGCCTTCTTTCCAAGAGCAGCACAATGCTCTCCTAGCTCTATCCCAGCCAAGCCCACTGACCTTTAAAACTCCAGGCACTAAACTTTGCTGGTTGCCAGAAGTCATGAAATTGGGTCCCTCTCGCTTTGCAAGCCATTTGATATGGGGATTCATTTTCCCTGAGTGCTCCCTTGGATTAGTCCATCTCTTGCTCTTCTCTGCAACCACAGCTCCTCCACCGCTACAGTGACCACGTTCCATTTTTCTCAGAGCATTTCTCTGTATTTCCTACCTTCTTTGATGTGGACTCTTCTCTACCTGTAGTTGTGGAGTTTGTTTTGTCAGTCTTCAGGTCAATTTCTGTGGGTATTTAGGTTGATTTAATAGTTATCTTGTTCTATTGGTGGGACAAGGTGAGCCTAGAGTTCTCCTACCCCACTGCCATTTTCAATGGTCCATACCTTCACTTTCAATCTTCAGATGTCTTTAGGTCTGAGATGAGTCTCTTCTAAGCAGCATATAGATGCGTCTTATTTATTAATCCACTCTGTCACTCTATGTCCTTTGATTGGAGTGTTTAGTCCATTTGCGTTCAAGGTAATCACTGATAAGTATTTATTGCCATTTTGTTACTTGTTTTGTAGTTTTTATCTGATCCCTTCTTCTCTTGCTCTCTTTCATGCTTTGTTTGCTCTATTTAACTATATACTTGGGTTTCTTTCTGTTTATTCTTTGCAAATCTACTACTGGTTTTTGATTTGTGGCTATCTGTAGGTTTGTATATCATCTCTTCTGCTTATAGCAGTCCATATTAAGTTTATGGTCACATAAGTTTTAACCCATCCTTTACTCCTGTACCCTGCCCCTGTATGTTTTTAGATATATGGCGTTGTATTTTACATTCTTTTTGTTATAAATCTCTTGATTGATTTTTACAGATTTAGTTATTTTTACTGCTTTTGTGTTTTTTGCTTTTCATACTCTCACTTATGTTTCTTCCTTTCCACTCAAAGATTCCCCTTTAATATTTCTTGGTGTAGTGACCATGAAATCTTTTAGTTTTGGTTTATCTGAGAACACTTTATCTCTCTTTCTATTCTGAATGATAGCCTTGCTGGATAGAGTATTCTTGCCTGCATAATTTTCATTTTCAGCACTTTGATCATATCATGCCACTTCTTTCTGGCCTGCAAAGTTTGTGCTAGAAAATCTGCTGATAGCTTAAAGGAGTTTTGGTTGTATGTAACTCTCTTCTCTTACTGTCTTAATTTCTTTTTTATCATTACTTTTCCCATTTTAATTACTATGTGTCTTGGTGTGGACCTCCTTGGATTGATTTTGGGGGGTAATTTCTGTTTCCTGGACCTCAAAATTTGTTTCCTTCCTCATCCATGTATTTGGGAAGTTTTCAGCTAGTATTTTTTCAAATAAATTTTCTGCTCTCTTTTCTCTTCTTCTTCTGAGATCCCTGTAATGTGAATGTTATTACACTTGATGGAGTGACTGAGTTCCCTAAGACTATTCTCATTTTGCATATTTGTTTTTCTTTAATTTGCTCAGCTTGGTTACTTTCCATTACCTGTCATCCAGGTCCCTCTGATTCATCTAGCCTGCTATTTATTCTATCAAGTGTATTTTTAATTTCATTTACTGTGTTTCTCATCTCTTATTCGTTCTTTATCTCTTTGTTAAGGGTCTCACTGATATTCTTCACTCTTTTATCAAGTCCAGTGAGTATCTCTACTATCATTTCTTTAAATTCTCTATCAGGCATATTACTTATATCCCTTTCACTTAGATCTTTTGCGGTGGTTTGGTCCTGTTCTTTCATTTAGGACATATTTCTCTGTCTCCTCATTTTGTCTATTTCTCTGTGTTAGGAAAGTCAGCTTTATCTATTGCTCTTGAACATAATGTTCTTATGAAGAAGAGGTCCTGTAATGCTCTTAAGTGCAGGGTCCCTTGCTCCCTAGGGCCTGGCCCTTCAGGCAATGACCCCATGTGTGTTGTGTGTTCTCTCCTATTGAGTCCTGGTCTTTTTTCCCTTCAGTCCAATTGCCTACAGAGGCTCTCTTTGCCTGTTATGGACAGGGTTTGGTCCTTCAGCAGGGGTGGGTCTCACAAAGTGTGCACAGGTCTGCTTGTGAAATAAGACCTGTTGCCACTGCTGCTAGAATTTAGGTCCTGCAAAATGCAGGAGTCAGGAGATGTGTTGGTGGGATTTGTACTGGTCTTCTGGAGGAGGGAGCTTGCAGTAACCAGAATGAGAATAGCGTGACTGGGAAGGGCTGATCAGCCAAAGAGTGTGTGGGGGGGTGGGAGTTTGAGCTTGGTGTAACCAAGTTAGATAGCAAGTGTTGGTGCTGCATTGGTCCCTTCAGGTGACCCTGTGTTTCTGTTGGGGGGCAGAAGAGGGAAATGGTGCCTGCCAGCACTTTTGTTCCTGGAGAGGTCTCACCATGATCTCCACCTCGCTGGGCCTTATTCTGAGATAAGTAAATCACTCTTCCTCCTTTCTGCCCTCTAGCATTTTTCAAACTGCTGCTTTCAAACTCTATCTCTGCTGGCTGTTTGTGGTGCTGTCTCTGTAAGGGTGGGGACTCTGCTTCCTAAGACCCTCTGAGTTCTCCCAGAGCTGAACCCATCAATTTGTTTTTTTTTGTTTTTTTTTTTGTTTTTTTCGTTTATTTATTTTTGGGACAGAGAGAGACAGAGCATGAACAGGGGAGGGGCAGAGAGAGAGGGAGACACAGAATCGGAAACAGGCTCCAGGCTCTGAGCCATCAGCCCAGAGCCTGACGCGGGGCTCGAACTCACGGACCGCGAGATCGTGACCTGGCTGAAGTCGGACGCTTAACCGACTGCGCCACCCAGGCGCCCCCCATCAATTTGTTTTTAATTTCAAGTTTAAGTCCTACGGGCTATAAGAACTTATGAAATTCAGCCTCTCTCACTTTCAAAGCTACATGTTATGGGGATTCATCTTCCTCATGTGGGCTTCCTGCTGGGAAAGTCTGTTTTTTGCCCTTCTCTATGCCACCAGCTCCCTCCCCATGGTCTTTTTTGCTCCCAAACCTCATCTTTGCCCTTCCAACATTCTTTGCTGTGGATTCTTCTCTATTATTCCTTGTGGAGTTTGTTCTACCAGTCTTCAGATCATTTTCTATGTCATTTATGCTGATATGTCATCTAGTTGTATCTGTTATGCCCAGAATTCATGATCCCCAAAGACCACCAGGGAGCCGAGTCCGATGCAAAAGCAAAGAGCCTTTATTCGAACTAGCTCGAGCTCAGTCCCCTACCTGCACCAACGCAGCAGTGAGATACCAGAGAGAGAGAGAGAGAGAGCGAGTTTCAAAAGCACAAAGGTTTTATAGGGGTCTAGGGGTAGTTGGTGAGGAAATGGTCCTGGCCTTAGCCGATTGGCTGGGGAAGTGTCAGAGTCCCATTATGCAGGTTGCCAGGCATGATTTGATTGGGAAGTTACTCAAGGGGAGGAGGCATGGTCTGAGGTTTGAGCAGGAATTTCTTTCTGCAGCCATGTCGGGGACATAGTCACTCAAGATGGAGGATACAGAACAAGATGGAGGACACAGAACAAGATGGAGGGCACAGAACAAAATGGAGTCGGTCGGCCTAGGTCTGCTCTTTCAGTATCCATGGGAAGAGGCAAGCTTAGAGTCCTTCTACTTTGCCATCTTCCCCAGTTTGTTTTTCTTTTTCTAGTTCCTTAAGGTGTAGAGCTAGATTGTTCATTGGGGATCTTTCTCACTTCTTAATGTAGGACTTTGTTGCTCTTAGAGCTCTTTTTGCTGCATTCTACAAGTTCTTGTATATTGTGTTTCCATTTTTGTTTCTCTCAACATACATCATTATTCCCACTTTAATTTCTCCTTTGTCTATTGATAAACTTCAGAAAAGTGTTGTTTAATTTCCATGTATTTGTAAATATTCCTTTTTTCCTCTTGCTGTTGATTTCTACTTTCAAGACTTTGTGGTCAGAGAAGATACTTGGTATCTTTAAGATACTTATTGAATTAAGAGTTATTTTGAGACCTAACGAAGGTCTATCATAAAAATATTCCATGTGTGCTTGAGAAGAATGTGCATTCTGCTGTTGACAGAATATTCAGTATATGTCTGTAGAGGTCTATAGTGTTCTTCAAATCCATTGTTTCCTTATTGATTTTCTGTTTGGATGATCTATCTTTTATTGAGAGGGGGGTATTAAATTCCCCAACTACTATTGCATTACTGTTTATATCATCTTTTAACTGTCAGTATTTTGATTTATAAATTAGGTGCTCCAATGATGAATATATATATATATATATATATATATATATATATAATTGTTACATACTGATGTATTTTAATATTTTTAGTTTAAATTCCATTTTGTCTGTTTAAGTATAGCTACCACTGCTTTTTTGTTATTTTTGCCATTTGCTTGAAATATCCCTTTTTATCCTTTCACTCTCAGTCTAATTGTGTCTTTAAGACTAAAGTGAATCTCTGTGGGCAGCATATTGTTGGATCTTCTTTTTAATCCATTCAGCCATTCTATGTTAATGGGAGAATTTAAGCCATTTATATTTAAAGTAATTATTGATAGGTGAGTACATACTATTGCCATTATGTCAATTGTTTTCTGGTTGCTTTGAAGATCTTTGTTTCTTATCCTTATCTCTTATTTTGTTTTGTTTTGTTTTGACATCTTTTGGCACCACTATGCACTAACCTCTTTATTGTGTTCCTTTGTATCATTAATACAGGATTTTCCCTTGTCATTACTATGATTCATACATAAAATATCTTGAACTTATACCATCCTGTTTTAATCTCATAACATCAATAGAAGTAGTTCTTTTCCCCTTCATATTTTAGATTGTTATTCTTACAAATTACATGTTTTTGTTGTTTGTTTAAGTTAATATATAGTGCAGTATTTCAGGAGTAGAATTTAGTGATTTGTTGCTTAGATAGAACACCCACTGCTCATCCCAACAAGTGCTTTCCTTAATGCCCATAACCCATTTAGCCAATCCCCCCACCCAGTGCCCCTTTCAGCAACCCTCAGTTTGTTTTCCATATTTAAGAGTCTCCTATGGTTTGCTTCCTTCTCTGTTTTTATCTTATCTTATTTTTCCTTCCCTTTCCCTATGTCCATCTGTTGTGTTTCTTAAATCCCACATATGAGTGAAATATATTTGACTATCTCTGACTAACTTATTTCACTTAGCATAATATACTCTAGTTCCATCCACTTCATTGCAAGTGGCAATATTTCATTCTTTTTGACCACCATTGTATATACCACATCTTCTTTATCCATTCATCAGCTGATGGACATTTGGGCTCTTTCCATAATTTACCTATTGTTGATATGCTGCTATAAACACTGGGTGTATTGCTACTTCAAATCAGCATTTTTGTGTCTTTGGAAAAATAACTAGTAGTCCAATTGCTGGTTTGTAGGATAGTTCTATTTTTAAATTTTTGAGGAACCTCCATACTGTTTTATGGTGTGGCTACACCAATTTGCATTCCCACCAACAGGGCAAAAAGGATTCCCCTTCCACCACATCCTCACTAGCATCTGCCATTTCCTGAGGTGTTCATTTTAGCCTTCTGACCTATGTGAAGTGGTATCTCATTGTGATTTTGATTTGTATTTCCCTGATGATGAGTGATGTTGAGAATCATTTCATGTGCTTCTTAGCCATCTGATGTCTTCTTGGGAAAAGTGTTTATTCGGGTCTTCTCCCCATTTCTTCACTGGATTATGTACTTTCTGGGTGTTGAATTTGTTAAGTTCTTTATAGATCTCAGATACTAAACCTTTATCCAATATGTAATTTGCAAATATCTTCTCCAATTTTGTAGGCTGCCTTTTAGTTGTGTTAATTGTCTCCTTCACTGTGCATAAGGGTTTTATCTTGATGAGGTCACAATAGTTCATTTTTGCTTTTGTTTCCCTTATCTCTGGAGACATGTCTAATAAGAAGTTGCTGCGGCCAAGGTCAAACACATTGCTGCCTGTTTTCTCCTGTAGGATTTTGATGTTTCCTGTCTCACATTTAGGTCTTTCATCCATTTTGAATTTATTTTTATATATGGTGTCAGAAAGCGGTCCAATTTCACTCTTTTGCATGTTGCTGTCCAGTTTTCCCAACACTATTTGCTACAGAGAATTTTTTTCTATTGGATACTCCTTCCTGCTTTGTCAAAGATTAGTTGGCTATACATTTGTGGCTCCATTTCTGGATTCTCTATTCCATTCCATTGGTCTATGTATACCATACTGTCTTGGTGATTAGAGCTTTGCAATATGGTTTGAAGTCCAGAATTGTGATGTTTCCAGGTTTAGTTTTCTCTTTAAACATAACTTTGGCTATTTGGGGTCTTTTCTGGTACCATACAAATTTTAGGATTGTTTGCTCTAGCTCTGTGAAGAATTCTGGTATTGCTTTGATAGGGATTGCATTGAATGTGTAGATAGCTTTGGGTGGTAGCAACATTTTAACAATATTTGTTCTTCCAATCCATGACCATGGAATGTTTTTCCATTTCTTTGTGTCTTCTTCAAGTTCTTTCATAAGCTTTCTATAGTTTTCAGCATGCACATGATTTACCTCTTTGGTTAGGGTTGTTCCTAGGCATCTTTTGGTTTTTGGTGCAATTTTAAATGGGATCAATTCCTTGACTTCTCTTTCTGCTGCTTCATTATTGGTGTATAGAAATGCAACCAATTTCTGTATGTTGATTTTATATCCTGTGGTTTTGTTGAATTCATGTATCAGTTCCAACAGTTTTTTGGTGGAGTCTTTTGGGTTTTCCAAGTAAAGTATCATGTCATCTGTGAAGAGTGAATATTTGACTTCTTCCTTGCCAATTTGTATGCCTTTTATCTCTTTTTGTCGTATTATTGTTGAGGCTAAGACTTCCAGTGCTAACCTGAACAACAGTCGTGAGAGTGGACATCCCTCTCATGTTCCTGACCTTAGGGGGAACGCTCTCAGTTTTTCCCCATTGAGGATGATATTAGCTGTGGGTCTTTTGTATATGGCCTTCATGATGTTTAGGTAAATTCTTTTTATCTATACTTTCTTGAGGGTTTTTCATCAAGATAAGATGCTGTATTTTGTCATATTCTTTTTCTGTATCTACTGAGAGCATCAGGTGGTTTCATTAGGATCATTATCCTTTCTTTTATTAATAATGTTGTGTATCACATTGATTGATCTGTGGATATCAAACCACCCCTGCAGCTGAGGAATAAATTCCACTTGATCATGATCAATACTTCTTTTAATGTATTGTTGGATTTGGTTTGCTAGTAACTTGTTGAGATTTTGCATCCATGTTCATCAGGGAAATTGGTCTATAATTCTTTTTTTTTGTGGGGTCTTTGTCTGGATTTGGAATCAAGGTAATGTTGGTCTCATAGATTGAGTTAGCAAATTCTCCTTCCATTTCTATTTTTTGTAACAGCTTCAAAAGAATAGGTATTAACTCTTCTTTAAATGTTTTCTAGAATTCCCCTGGGAATCCATCTGGTCCTGGACTCTTGTCTGTTGGAGATTTTTGATAACTGATTCAATTTCTTTACTGGTTATGGGTCTGTTCAAATTTTATATTTCTTCCTGTTTCAGTTTTGGTAGTTTACATGTTCTAGAAATTTATCCATTTCTTCCAGCTTGCCCAATTTGCTGGCATGTAATAGCTCATAATATTCCCTTATTGTTTGCATTTCTGTGGTGTTGGTTGTGTTCTCTCATTTCTCATTCATGATTTTTTATTTGGGTCATCTTTCTTTCTTACTTACTTACTTTCTTTTTTCTTTTATTTATTTATTTTTGTTGTTGTTGTTGTTAAATCTGGCAAGGGGGTTATCAATTTTGTTAATTCTTTCAAACAACCAGATCCTAGTTTCATCTATCCGTTCTAATGTTTTTTTTTTTTAATATCAATGATTTCTGCTCTGTTTATTGTTTCCCTTCTGCTGGTTTGAGCTTTATCTGCTGTTCTTTTTCTAGCACCTTTAGGTTTAAGGTTAGGTTGTGTATTTGAGACATTTCTTCCTTCTTTAGGAAGGCATGGATTGCTATGTACTTCCCTCTTATGACACCTTGACTGCATCCCAAAGGTTTTGGACTGTCGTGTATTCATTTTAATTGGTTTCCATGTACTTTTTAATGTGTTCTTTAATTTCCTGGTTAGCCCATTCATTCTTAGTAGAATGTTATTTATCCTCCAAGTATTTGTGATCTTTCCAAGTTTTTGCTTGTGGTTGACTTCAAGTTTTAGGCATTGTGGTCTGAAAATACACATGGTAGAATCTCGAAGGCTGATTTGTGACCCAGTATGTGATCTATTATGGAAAATGTTGCACATGCCCTTGAGAATGTTTATTCTGCTGCTTTAGAATAAAATGTTCTGAATAGATCTGTTAAGTCCATCTGGTCCACTGTGTCATTCAAAGCCATTATTTCCTTGCTGATTTTCTTCTTAGATGATGTGTCCACTGTTGTAAATGGGATGGTAAAGCCACCTACTATTATTGTATTATTATCAATGAGTTTGTTTATATTTGATATTAACTGATTTACATATTTGTTTTACTTCAAGTTGGGGGCATAAATATTTACAGTTGTTAGATCTTGATGTATAGACTCCTTGATTATGACATGATGCCCTTCTTCATCTCTTATTACAATATTTGTTTTAAACATTTTTGTGTTTATTTTTGATAGGGAAAGAGAGCATGAGTGGAAAGGGGCAGAGATAGAGTGAGACACAGAATCTGAAGCAGGCTTCAGTCTGAGCTGTAAGCAGAGCCCAACACAGGGTTCAAACTCATGAACTGTAAGGTCATGACCTAAGCCAAAGTTGGACACTTTGGTGGACTGAGCCACCCAGGCACCCCTACAATATTTGTTTTAAAATCTAGTTTTTCTGATATTAGTATGGCTACTCTGGCTTTATTTTCACATCCACTAGCATGATAGATGCTTCTCCATCCCCTGACTTTCAATCTGGAAGTGTCTTTAGGTCTAAAATGAGTCTCTTGTAGGCAAAATATAGATGGATCTTGTTTTTTATTAATTGTGTTACCCTATGTCTTTTTATAGGAGCATTTAGTCTATTTGCTTTCGGAGTGATTATTGAAAGTTATGAATTTAGTGCCATTGTGTTGCCTGTAGAGTTGACGCTTTTGGTAATATTCTCTGGCCTTTTCTAGTCTTTGTTGTTTTGGTCTTTTTTTTTTTCCTCCACTCAGTGTCCCCTTACCATTTCTTGCAGGGCTGATTTAGTGGTCATTAACTCCTTTATTTTTTGTTTGTCTTGGAAACTCTTTATCTCTCCTTCCATTCTGAATGACAGCTTTGTTGGATAAGAATTCTTGGCTACATATTTTTCCCATTCAACATGTTGAATACATCCTGCCCCTTCTTTCTGGCCTGACAATTTTCTGTGGACAGATCTACTGCAAAGCTGATCTGTCTTTCTTGTCAGTTAAGGACTTTTTATCCTTGCTGATTTCATGATTCTTTCCTTGTCTGTGTATTTTGTGACTTTAATTATAGTATGCCTTGGTAATAGACAGTTTTTTATTGAATTTAATGGGAATTTCTTGTGTTTCTTGGATTTTGATGTCTGTGTCCTTCCTCAGATTAGGGAAGTTTTCAGCTATAATTTGCTCACATAAGCATTCTCTCCCTTTTTCTCACTCTAATCTTCTGGGACTCTTATGATACAAATATTATTTACCTTTGATAAATCGCTGAGGTCTCTATGTCTTGTATTGTAATCATTTGCCTTTGTTTCTTGTTTTGTTTTTAAGCTTCATTATTTTCCATAATTGTATCTTCTTCTTTTTTTAATGTTTATTTATTTTTGAAAGAGAGAGAGAGCACAAGCAGGGAAAGGGTGGGAGGAGGGCAGAGGATCCAAAGTGGGCTCTGTGCTGACAGCAGAGAGCCTGATGCCAGGCTCGAACTCATTAACCATGAAATCATGACCTGAGCCGAAATTCATCCACTTAACCAACTGAGCCACCTAGATGGCCCTTATAAATTTATCTTCTATATCACTGACTTGCTGCTCTCCTTTGTTCGATCCTCACCACCATGGCATCCACTTGAGATTGCATCTTGGTTATAGCATTTTTAATTTCAGCCTGAGTAGACTTTAGTTCTTTTTAAAATGTTTATTTCTTTATTTTGAGACAGAGAGAGAGAGAGAGCAGAGGACAGGTAGAGAGAGATGAAGAGTGGGAGAAAGAATACCAAGCAGACTCTGTGCTGTCACCACAGAGCTCAATGCAGGGCTCAAACTCATGAACCCCAAGATCATGGCCTGAGCCAAAATCAAGTGTCAGATGCTTAACTGATTGAGCCTCCCAGGCATCCTTTTAGGTCTTTTATTTCTGCAGAAAGGGATTCTCTGGTGTCTTCTATGTTTTTTTTCAACCCATTTAGTATTCTTGCAACTGTGGTTTTATTTTATTTTTTTATTTTTATTTATTTATTTATTTTTTATTATATGAAATGTATTGTCAAATTGGTTTCCATACAACACCCAGTGCTCATCCCAAAAGGTGCCCTCCTCCATACCCATCACCCACCCTCTCCTCCCTCCCACCCCCCATCAACCCTCAGTTTGTTCTCAGTTTTTAACAGTCTCTTATGCTTTGGCTCTCTCCCAATGCATAGGGGCACTTGTACCCCAATGTTCATAGCAGCACTCTCAACAATAGCCAAATTATGGAAAGAGCCTAAATGTCCATCAATTGATGAATGGATAAAGAAATTGTGGTTTATATACACAATGGAATACTACATGGCAATGAGAAAAAATGAAATATGGCCTTTTGTAGCAACGTGGATGGAACTGGAGAGTGTGATGCTAAGCAACTGTGGTTTTAAATTCTAGTTCAGACATCTTATTTATATCTGTGTTGATTAAATCCCTGGCTGTCATTTCTTCCTGTTCTTTCTTCTTAGCTAAATTTCCCTGTCTCGTCATTTTGGAGTAAGAAAAAATAATAACAAAATGAAATAAAAAATAAAAATTTAAAAATTAATACCAAAAGAAAAAAATCAAATAAAGGAAGCTAGATCCTAGACATTTTGGTCTGCTTGTTGAGAGAATCTTGATAGAAAGGAGGAAAAATTTTTTTCTTTAATTTAATTTTTTATTTTTTAAAATTTACATCCAAATTAGTTAGCATATAGTGAAACAATGATTTCAGGAGTAGATTCCTTAATGCCCTTTGCCCATTTAGCCCATTTCCCCTCCCACACCCCCTCCAGCAACCCTCAGTTTGTTCTCCATATTTATGAGTCTCTTCTGTTTTGTCCCCCTCCCTGTTTTTATATTATTTTTGTTTCCCTTCCCTTATGTTCATGTTTTGTCTCTTAAAGTCCTCATATGAGTGAAGTCATATGATTTTTGTCTTTCTCTGACTAATTTCACTTAACATAATACCCTCCAGTTCCATCCATGTAGTTGCAAATGGCAAGATTTCATTCTTTTTGATTGTCGAGTAATACTCCATTGTATATATATATATATATATATATATATACCACATCTTCTTTATCCATTCAAAAATCGATGGACATTTGGGCTCTTTCCATACTTTGGCTATTGTTGATAGTGCTGCTATAATCATTGGGGTGCATGTGTCCCTTCAAAACAGCATACCTGTATCCCTCGGATAAATAGTAGTGCAATTGCTGGGTCAGAGTGTAGTTCTAGTTTTAATTTTTTGAGGAACCTCCATACTGTTTTCCAGATTTGGCTGTACCAGTTTGCATTCCCACCAGCAGTGCAAAAGAGATCCTCTTTCTCCAAATCCTCACCAACATCTGTTGTTGCCTGAGTTGTTAATGTTAGCCATTCTGACAGATGTGAGATGGTATCTCAATGTGGTTTCCTGGATGATGAGTGATGCTGAGAATTTTTTCATGTGTCGGTTGGCCATCTGGATGTCTTCCTTGGAGAAGTGTCTATTCATGTCTTTGGCCCATTTCTTCACTGGATTATTTGTTGAAAGGAGAACAAATTTTAAACTAAAAATTTTTAAACTAAAAAATATTTTTTAAGTAATAAAATAGAATAAAAGAGGGGCACCTGGGTGGCTCAGTCGGTTGAGCATCCAACTTGGGCTTAGGTCATAATCTCACACTCTTGGGTTAGAGCCTTGCATCGGGCTCTGTGCTGATAGTTCAGAGCCTGGAGCCTGCTTTGGATTCTGTCTCCCTCTCTCTCTGCCCCTCCCCCACTCGCTCTCGCTCTCTCTCTCTCTCAAAATAAATAAACATAATACTAAAAAATTTAAAAAAAAGAAAAGAAAGAAAATAAAATAGAATAAAAAATTGCTATTTCTGTATCTAGAAAGAAAAAGAAAATAAAGGGAAAGCAACATAAAAACAGAAGCAAAGAAAATGAACAAACGAAGAAGCAAATAAAATGAAACCCAAATAAAGCTAGATCCAGTTTCTCCCAGACCTGAAAGTTTGCAGCACACTACACTCCATAGACTACGTGGGTGAAAGGGATTGGTCTTGGTGGGGGGGCAGTGCCTAAGGGCATAGTTCAGCAGGGCATGTTGTAATGGCTCTTTTCTCCACTTGGTGGCACTACTTAGTTCTCTGGGGATGATATGTGTGGGTGGGGTAGAAGTGAAAATGGCTTCACCCTAACACCCTCACAGTCATATGATCAATCACCCCTCCTTTGTCTCAAGCTTCTGTCCACTCTCCACCTTTACCCTCCCAGTGTCCAAGCTGCCTGCCTTCCAGACAGTGCCTCCCTCCTCCTGCCAGAGTTTTATCTGATGGGACTGGTTTCAAAACCCCACAATTTAGAGATCCCTGTGGCTTGGACCTGCACTGATCTTCTGGTGGAAGGTCTCCCTGAGCAATGACCGGGTACCAACTTGTCCCACAAGACATTTCTGCATTCCCACTGTGACAAAGGCTCAGAGTTTATGGTAAATCGTAGCACACAGCTGACACCAGGTTTTGTTGCACTCAGCTGGTGTCTTTGTTCCAGTATCAATAAATGTGGCAGCTCTCTGGTGTCTGTCAAGACTTTTGCGGGCAGAGAGGCTATACTGCCTCTTACCAAATGCAACTCCAATCAGGGGAACTGCTTCTCCCCATGTGGCACAAGGGCTCCTTGGACCTTGCTGCCTGCTCCCAGGGATTAGCCCTGCTTCCTCACCAGAGCACTGCCAGACACTAAGGTCCAAAACTTCAGACTCTGAGCTCCACTGTTATAGAAAACTGGTGGTATTGAAACCCTCTCATTTTTCCCTGTCCCATGGTTTGGGGAACAAATTTCTTGTCCAGTTCCCTGTGAGTGTTTCACCCTTTCTATCTCTCTTTCTCTCCAACTACTTTCAGGGGGAGTGCTTTTCTTGTGCAATCCCGATGTGCTACACTCTCTCCCCCTTTCTCTTCCTCTCTCTGTCCTCTCTGAAAATGACTTCCTACCTTCTGTGGCACTGCCACTTTCTTTCCCCCAAGCCACCTCTCTGCACTGTGTACCTGCCAAGATCTGTGGCTCAAATTATGCAAGTTGTTGCGTTAATCTTCAGATCAATTTCCTAGATGTTCAAAATGGTTTAATGCTGATCTAATTGTGTTTCAGGGACAGGTCCCCATACTATCCCTCCATCTTAACTCCTCTTTACATGTTTTTTATACTGTGTAACTAATAATTATTGTAGTTATAATTATTTTTATACATTCATTTTTAATTTTCAAACTAGAATTGTAAGTGAATTATGCAATACTATTGCCATATTGCAGAATTTAACTATGACTATATATTTACTATTACCAGTAAGATTTACACTAATTTTTAATTTTTAAAGAATTTTTTAATGTTTATTTATTTTTGAGAGAGAAAACAGAGCGTGAGTGAAGAAGGGGCAGAGAGAGAAGGGAGACACAGAATATGAAGCAGGTTCCAGGCTCTGAGCTGTCAGCACAGAACACGATGCAGGATTTGAACCCACAAACCTCAATCATGACCTGAGCTGAAGTTGGACACTTAACCAACTGAGCCACCCAGGCACCTCTGTTTTTCATAATGTTAATTAGCATGCTTTAATTCCATTCTGATAACAACCTTTAGCATTTCTTGAAAGGTAGGAGTGGTGGGAATGAGCTCCCTCAGCTTTTGTTTGTTTGAAAAAGTCATTATCCTTCCTTTGTTTCTGAAGAACAGCTTTGTCAGGTATAGAATTATTGGTTGTCAGGCATTTTCTTTAAATACTTTAAATATGTTATACCATTCTGTCCTGGCCTGTAAAGTTTGAGAAATCCAATGGTTACCTCATCTAATTTTCTTTGTATATAATCTCTCTTTTCTTTGCTGTTCTTAAAATTCCTTCTTTGTATTTGACTTTTTAAGTTAGTGCTTCTTGGTGTCATCCTATTCAGATTCAATCTATTTGGGGTCTTCTGGGCCTCATGTTTTTGGATTTTTATTTCTCACTCCAGGTTCAGGAAACTTTCAGCCATTATTACTTTAAATATACTTTGTCTCTTTCTCTTCTCCTTCTGGAAATTTCATAATGAGAACATTGTTTCTATTCATTGTGTCCCATAACCGAGACTTTTTTTTTTAAATGTTTATTTATTTTTAGAAACAGAGAGCATGAATCGGGGGAGGGGAAGAGGGAGAGAAGAGAGGGAATCCCAAGCAGGCTCTGCACTGACAGCCTGATGCTGGACTAGATCTCACAAACCTTGAGATCATGACATGAGCTGAAATCAAGAGTCAGACGCTAAACCGACTGAGCCACCCAGGCACCCAACACATAGACTTTCCTTTTGTCACTCTTTTTTCCTTTTGCTCCTCAGATTCAGAAATTTCCAATATCTTCTTGTCTAGGTAATTGACTTTTTCTTCATGTTTGAGTCTTCTTATGAAACTATTGAATTCTTCAGTTTATTTATTATAGTTTTCAACTTTGGGATTTCTTGGGGTTTCTTTTTCTGATGGTTAGTATTTTCTTGTCAAACTTGTTTTATTTATGCATTGTTTTCCTAATTTTATTTACTTATCTGTGTTTTCTTGTTGTTTACTAAAATTTCTTAGGAGGTTTACTCTGAATTTTTTGCCTGACAGTTCATTGATCTCCATTTCATTAGGGCCAGTTATTAGATCTTCATTAGTTTCCTTTGGTGGTGTCACATTTACCTGATTTTTTTTTTATCCTTAATTTATTACATTAGTATCTGCATTTCAGTAATCAGGTTCCTCTTCCAGATTTTATAGGTTTATATTGGCAGAGACAGTACTTTATCAGGCAGCTCAGATTTGACTTCTGGGTATGTCTGCTGGTAATGTCCTTGGGCAGGTAGAACCTGCTATTATGATGTGGTTTTTGTTGTTGTTTTTTAAGCAAGGCAACAGTTTGATCTCTGAGGAGGGGAGTGGGAGGGGAGCCATGGCCTAAGAACAGTTTGATAGGACTTGTGACTTGGCTACCTGTGTAAGTGATTTTGCAGGATGGGCCCGGATTCTCTGCTTAGGCTTACTAGATAGTCAGGACTTGGTAATATATTCAGTGGTTAGTGGGGCTATGAATTAGCTTGCCTGACCTGGAAGGACAGTAGGACAGGTACCAGAGACTGTGCAGCATGATGTCTGGGGATCAGAATCAGGCCAGACTGTGCACTGAATTTCCTGGTTAGCTGAACCCACTAGTTTTTTCTTTTTTCTTTAAATTCCAGATAGTTAACAGTGTAATATTAGTTTTATTTGCACAATATAGTGACTCAGCACTTCCACACAACACCAGGTGCTCATCATGACAAGTGCACTCCTTAATCCCAATCACCCACTTAACCCATTTCCCTACCCACCTGTCCTCTGGTAACCGTCAGTTTGTTGTCTATAGTTAAGAGTCTGTTGCATGGTTCCCATCTCTCCCTCTTTATTTTCCCTTTGCTCATTTCTTTTGTTTCTTAAATTCAAAATTAGTGAAATCATGTGGTATTTGTATTTCTCTGACTGACGTATTTTGTCTAACATAATACTTTCTAGCTCCATCCATATCGTTGCAAGTGGGAAGATTTCATTCCTTTTTATGTCTGAGTAATATTCCATTATATATATATATATATATATATATATATATATATGAGACATATTCTTTATCCATTCATCACTCAATGGACATTTGGGCTTTTTCTGTAATTTCGTTGTTGCTGAAGGTACTGCTATAAATATCAGAGCTCATGTATCATTTTTAATTAGCATTTTTGTATTCTGTGGGTAACCACCTAGTACTGCAATTGCTGGATTGTAGGGTAGTTCTATTTTTACCTTTTTGAGTAGCTTCCATATTGTTTTACAGAGTGACTACACGGTGCATTCTCACCAACAGTGTAAGAGGGTTCCCCTTTCTTCATATCCTCACCAGCACCTGTTGTTTCTTGTGTTGATTTTAACCATTCAGACTGGTGTGAGGTGATATCTCATTGTACTTTTGATTTGTATTTCCCTGATGTTGAGCATCTTTTCATTTGTCTATTGGCCATCTAGATATCTTCTTTGGGGAATGTCCATTCATTTCTTCTGCCTATTTTTAATTGGATTATTTGCTTTTAGGGTATTGAGTTTTATAAGTTCTTTATATATTTTGGGTACTATTCCTTTATCAGATATGTCATTTGCAAATATCTCCTCCCATTTTGTAGGTTGCCTTTTAGTTTTGTTGATTATTTCCTTTGCTGTGCAGAAATGTTTTGTTTTGATGTGGTCCCCATAGTTTATTTTTATTTTTGTTTTCCTTGCCTCAGGAGACATATCTAGAATGAAGTTGCTATGGTCAATGTCAAAAAGGTTACTGACTGTGCTGTCCTCTAAGATTATTATGGTTCATGTCTCACATATAGGTCTTTAATTCATTTTGAATTTATTTTTGTGTATGGTATAAGAAAGTGGTCCAGTTTTATTCTTTTGCAAGTTGCTGTCCAGTTTTTCCCACACTATTTGTTGAAGAGACTGTCTTTTTTTGCATTGGATATTCTTTCCCTGTTTGTTGAAGATTAATTGACCATATATTTGTGGGTTCATTTCTGATTTTTTTACTCTGTTCTATTGATCTACGTGTGTATTTTTGTGTCAGTACCTTAATGATTTGATCACTACATCTTTGTAATATAACTTAAAGTTCAGAATTATGATACTTTCAGCTTTGCTTTGCTTTTCACAATTCCTTTGGCTATTTGGGGTATTTTGTGGTTCCATACAAATTTTGGGATTGTTTGTTCTAGCTCCGTGAAAAATGCTATTGGTATTTCGATATTAAATGTGTAGATTGCTTTTGGTAATGTAGATATTTTAATGATATTTGTTCTTCCAATCTGTGAGTCTGAAATGTCTTTCCATTTCTTTCTGTCATCTTGAATTTTTTCCTCAATGTTTTGTAGTTTTCAGAGTATAGTTCTTTCACCTCTTTGGTTAGGTTTATTCCTATATATCTTATTGTTTCTAGTGCAATTGTAATGGGATTGATTCCTTAAATTCTCATTCTACTGCTTCATTATTGGTGTATAGAAATGCAACCGATTTCTGTATGTTGATTTTCTATTCTGGGACATTACTGAATTCGTGTTTCATTTCTAGCAATTTTTTGGTAGTCTTCGGGTTTTCTATATAGAATATCATGTCATGCGCAAATTGTGAAAACTTTACTTCCTCCTTGTCTATTTGGATGCCTTTTATTTATTTTTGTTTTCTGATTGGTATGGCTAGGGCTTACAATACTATGTTAAATAACAGTGGTGACATTGGACATCCATGCCTTGTTCCTGACTGTAGAGGAAGAGCTCTCCATTTTTCCCCACTGATGATATTAGCTGTGGGTTTTTTGTATATGGGCTTTATTATGTTGAGGTATGCTCCCTCTAAACATACTTTGTTGAGGGTTCTTTTTTTTTTTATCATGGATGGATGTTGTATTTTGTCAAATGCTTTTTCTGCATCAATTGAAATGATCATATGGTTCTTATCCTTTCTTTTTTATGTGGTATATCACATTGATTCATTTGCAAATATCGAACCACCCTTGCAACTCAGGAATAAATCTCATTTGATCACGGTGCATACATTTTTGATGTATTGTTGGATTCGTTTTGCTAGCATTTTCTTGAGATTTTTTGCATCCATGTTCATTAGGGCTATTTGGCCCATAGTACTCATTTTCAGTGGACTTTTTATCTGGTTTTGGCATCAGGGTAATGCTGACCTCATAAAATGAATTTGGAAGTATTACTTCCTTTTCTATTTTTTTGGAGTACTTTGAGAATAGGTATTAACTCTTTTTTAAATATTTGGCGGAATTGGCCTTATGAAGCCATCTGGCCTGGGACTTTGGTTTGTTGGAAGTTTTTGATTATTGTTTCAATTTTTTTGTTTTTTGCTGGTGATTAGTCTGTTCAAGTTTTGTATTTCTTCCTGTTTTAGCAGTTTATGTGTTTCTAGGAACTTATCCATTTGTTTTAGGTTGTCCAATTTGTTGTTATATAGTTTTTCATAATATTCTTTTAGAATTATTTGTATTTCTGTACTGTTTGTTGTTTCTTGTCACTCATTTGTGATTTGACCTATTTGGGTCCTTTCTCTTTTCTTTTCGATAAGTCTGGCTAGAGGATTACCAATTTTATCATTTTTTTCCAAAAAACTAGCTCCTGATTTTATTAATTTGCTTCTTTTAGTTTCTATATCTTTTATTTCTTCTCTAATCTCTATTATTTCTTTCCTTCTGTTATCTTTTGGCCTCATTTATTGTTCTTTTTCTAGCTCCTTTAGGTGTAAGGTTAGGTTATTTATTTGAGATTTTTCTTGCTTCTTAAGGTAGGCCTATAGTGCTGTATACTTCCATCTTATCGCTTTTGCTGCATCCAAAATTTTTGAACCATTTTGTTTTTATTTTCATTTGTTTCCATGTATTTTCTTATTTTTTTATTTCAGATTTTTATTTCTGTTCCAGTTAGTTAACACATAATTAGTTTCAGGAGTAGAATTTAGCAATTTGTCACTGATATATAACACCCAGTGTTCATCACAAGTGCTCTCCTAAATGACTATTACCCATTTAACCCATCCTCCCACCCACCTCCCCTCCAGCAGCCCTAAATTTTCTCTTTAAGAGTCTGTTATTTTCTTATTTCTTATTTTTCAGCTTCATTGTTTTTCATTATTTTGTCTTCTAGGTCACTGTTTTTCCTTTGCTTCTTCCAGCCTGCTTTTCGTTGCATCAAGCATGTTTCCAATCTCCTTTATTGCATTCTTCATCTCTGACTCTTTTTCAACTCTTTTATCTCTGTGGTAAGGATCTCACTGATGTCTTTTATTCATTTCTCAAGCCTAGGGAGCACCCTTATGATTGTTGCTTTAAATTACCCATTAGACATGTTACTTATATTGGTTTTGCTTAGATCTCTGTCCAAGGCCTTATCTTGTTCTTTCATTTAGGCTAAATTCCTCTATCTTTGCATTTTGTCTAAGTATCTGCCAGTTAGAAAAGCCAGTTATGTTTCCTGCTTCTGAAAGTAGTGGCTTTATGAAGAAGAGGTCATGTAGTGCCCAGGGCTGGTGCTTCATGGAGTGTCTGTTGTGTGTGTTGCATGCTCTCTATTGTTGTGTTTTAGCTGCTCTATCCTTCAGGTGTCTTTCCTTGCCTATAGTAGACAGTGTTTGGTCCTTGGTGTGAATGTGGTTTTAACTATGTGTGCTCTGCTCTGCTTGTGAAATGAGACCCCAAACTTCTTCCAGTAGAACTGAGACCCTGAAGAAATCTCTGGTTGGAAAATGTGTGAGCAGGGGTTTGTGCTGGTGTTCTGGGCAAGGGCCCCACTTAGGCTAGCATGACTAAAAAGGGCAGTTCCCCCAGAGTGCAGGGATTTGGGGCCTGTGTCTGCAGTGTCCTGCATCGAGCAGGTGGCTCTGTGTTTATGCTGAGGGATGAAGGAGGGAAATGGCGCCCGCCAACTCCTTTTTTTTCCTAGAGGTATCTTGGTGAAAACTGCCTCTCAGTGACAGGTCCCAGAGCAAATAATCTCTCCCTGTGTGCCCCAGGCATTGTTCAGATTTCTGTTTCCATGCTGTCTGCCCCTGGGTTGTTTGCCCATCTTCTCTCTAGGAGCAGGGCAGTGTCCAATGGGCACTATCTTAGCCAAGCCTACCGACCTTTAAAACTCTTGGCTTGAAGCCCTGCTTGTTTCAAGAACTCAAGAAATTCACCCCTCTTGTTTTGCCAGCCAGTGGCTTTGGGGAAACTTTCTTCTTGTGTGTGTTTCCCTGTGTGCCCTTCTGTTTCTGTTCCTTCTCTGTGACCATGGCTCTCTCCTCTCTCAGCACTCATAATCAGTTTCTCCCCTAACCATGTCTTCACACATCCTACCTTCTCCAATGTGGCCTCTTTCCCCCTTAGTTGTGTATTTTTCTCTGTCAGTCTTCAAGTAAATTTGTGGTGTATTTAGGATGATTTAATAGTTATATAGTTGTGTTTGTGGGACCTTCATCAGGTAGAGTCCTACTCTGCCATGGTCTTCCAAGGCCACTAGTTTGCTTTGCAGATGGGGTGAGCCATCAGCTGTGGTCTCTTTTCAAGTGCTACTATATATAGGGTTGTTGAATGGGCTATGCAACTGTGTGCTCTGGTTAGGTCCTCTGATTGGATGCACTGAGGGCTGTATTAAGTGATAAGCAGGGCTATGAATTAGAGTCCTTGCCTTGGCACAGCAGAAGCACCTCTAAAGGCAATAAAGCTCTTTGTTGCCTTAAACCAACTTATACCCCAATTCCCCGATAGAACATGGCCACTGTCTTTCCTCTGAAAACTATTGGCTTTGCCGACCTTTTGGCTCAAGTACTGCTGAGCAACACAGCTTCCAGGAGTTGTCCCAGCTTTTCTGGTCAGATGAGATCAGAAGACACTCTTCACAGCAAGTGGGGCGTTAGGTCTCAGCTCTCTTACCTGGCTGGGAGTAGGGGAACTCCAGTCTACTCTCAATTTCCCAGTCTCTTTGGTTGGAAGGAGCTAGGAGCTACCCTGAGCTTTGGCTATGAATTAATCCATGAATGCTCCATGCCCAGTACTGGATTTGCTCTGGGGGTGATCAGTTCTACTTGCCTCTCAGCTCAATCACCACTGAGCCAGCACAGCTTCCAGGGATTGTTGCCAGCCCTTTTGGTTGGATGGGGCTGAGAGACCTTCCATAGTAGGTGGACCTGTGATTCAGTTACTTGCCTCGGTAGGCAACATGGGTTCTATGTCCAGTATATCTCATTTGAGGATCTGAATCAGAAACATCTGCACCCCATCAAGTTCCCTAGTCAGAGTCTATCCCCAACTTGGTTTTGCAGATGAGCAAATCTGCTAGTTGGGACTACATGGGCATTGTAGGTATGAATTTGGTCTGCCAAGATCCATGTGCTGGTTGTTGCAAGCTTCTCCCTTCTCCATCAGATTCCCAGTGGTTGAGCCCCATAAATTTCCTTACAATCCCCTTGGTGTGAGAACAGAGCAGGGGCTCCTGCAGAGCAACTTACCATGCTGGATGGGATGATTGCTTCCCCTGGGTTATCTTGTCCCACTGGAGTAACTAGAAGCTTAGGAGAGATGTCTCCACATGGTATTGTGCTGGAATGGAGGAGGAGCGATGTCGTCAACATGTAGCTACTTCTCTTGCCCTTCTAATTCTGTCTGTCTTGGTCTTTGTGGTACAGTGGGGTGCTTCAGCCTCACCCCTATGTTTTAGGATTCTCTCAGTGGTGTCTTGTTCTTGAATAGTTGTTAGTTGTTCTTCTTGTGAAGGGCAGCGAAGTTAGGAGTAACCTCTGCCACCATCTTGGTGCTATCACTCCCGAGGCAGTTTTGAATCTTCAATATCTAGCATAATGTAACAGTCAACAAACTTGTTGAGGTGTAACATTTAATCATTAATGTATCTATCTAACCACTCAGTCTTCATTTTCACCTCACAAGAGGTTTCTCTACTTTCTCCAAAGCTAATCTACCAACTATGTTCAGAATCATAGTCCTTTTCATCTTCTTTGGGTAGTTACTCCCTTAATAAACCCTATTCCTTGCAGCCTATCACTCTTTCTTATAAGCATCTCCTTTTTTCACTGTTACATATGTGCAGTGACAAAATGTTGATTTTTTTTTTTTTTTTTTTGCATTAGGTTATGACCCTTTCAGCTACTCTACTGTGTTATGTCATATAAAGAGCAGTGGACTTGAAGTGAAGAAAACTAAGTTTTATTCTGGTTCCTTCCATTAGCATTGGATAAGTAGTCTTCCCTCTCTGACCCTCAGCTTTTCACTGGTAAAATGAGTAAATGGGATCAACTATCTCTAAGATTCCTTTCATCTCTAATATTCTGTGCTTGATATGACTCTACAAATAAGAAACAAATACTCAGTGCCTCAAGCTTCCAATAACTTTGGAAACCTAAAAAGAAAATTAAGAATGGCTTTTGTATCCAGTTATCTACCGCCACTATAATGCTGCATATCTAACCACTCAAAATTTAGTAGATTAAAACAATAAGTATTTATTTAGTTCTTGAATCTGCAGATTGACAACTTATGTTGGCTACAGCTGGGCAGTTCTTCTACTCTTAGAAGGCTCACTTATTTGTCTGACAGTCAGTTGGTGTTGGGCTAATCTGGAATAGCTAAGGCTGGGATGACTGGGCTATGTTCTGTATGTCCAGCAGGCTAATTCAGGCATGTTCTCACAGATATGGCAGAGAAATGAGAGATAAATAAAAATACACAAAGCCTCAGGTTGCAGGGTCACACCATTACTTTTGCCAGATTTTATTAGGCAAAGCAAGCTATAAGGACCACCGAGAAAGAAGAGGTGGGGAATAGGTTCTGCCTTTTACTGAGAAGAACTTCAAAATCACATGGCAAAGGGCAGGGCTTCAGAGGGGGGTAAAATATTGAGACACTAATGCAATCGAATTACCACAGCCTTCTAGCCAAATATATTCTTTCAATTCTTATTTCTCATCATGCCCCCACACTCAGCATGTAATACCTATTTACTATTTTTCTTTTAACTAATTCAACACATTTCCTGAACACCTACTTTGTGCAAGACACTCATTCTTAGGCTTTCAGAGTATAAAACTTTCTGTAAGGGTAGCAGAGCATAGCAGGAAGTGCATACACTTTTGAGTTAAGATGGAGCTGTGTTCACATTCCAACTTTGCCACTTACTGAATCCAAACTGCTTCTTCCTCTGTAAAAATGAAGGAAATTCCCTCAAAAGGTTAGTGTAATACAAAGGTAGCATGTAGAAATCTGTGGCACATAAGTAATAGTTCCATTTCTTCCTTCTCATCTTTCTGATTCTTAATCAGGCCTTCCCTTCAGCAACTACACTTGTCAACAAGACTGAAACAATACATTCTCTCAACATGCATCACATCTGCAAGATCAAATTTACATTCCTAGCTATGATTTTTACAATTCACTTGTATTTCCAGTTGTCTTTAGGATATGATCGCTTTGACTGGTCAAGCTCAGTACCTATTCTCAAACACATACCATTCTTCAAGGCCCGTGGTTAGAAATATATTGGCATTCCTTTCTTCTCTGCCCTACTCACAATCCAAGTTTTCAAGGTCCTCATTTATTCCATTAAAGTAACTTTCTTCAAAAAACTCCCCTGCTCCAGAACTTTTGAAAACATCCTATTTCCTACCACAGTATGACCTACTCATGACTTTTCATTATCTACCCTCAATAATTTGGTCTCACCTTATCCAACCAACTTTATTTTCCAAAGTCAGTTGAATTCACTTCAGTATGTGAGTTATCATTAGAAAAGGATCAATATTAACATGAAGAACAACTTTCCAATTGTGTTCTTGAGACTGGCTTTATCATTCAAGGCCTATCACTTCACCTATCTGAGCCTATTTCCTTAGGTATAAGCTTAGAAGCTTTATCTACCTTGCAAAGTGAAATAAAGGCAGCTAGAAAAATTTCACAAAGCATTGTGATTATGTACAGGACAATGTGACACACTTGCACATGTGCACACAGATGGCTTTAGACTTGCCTCCTCTCTCACCTTTGTTCATAAGTATTCTCTACCATCTGGAATGCCACACCCCACCCCCATCTTGGATGATACAAATTCTCCCAATATGTCACAGATGTATTCCTGTTCTTACTGCTCATTCTGAGATCTTATGTGGCACCAAAATTAAGAACCACAATGCATTTCAACTATTAGTGTGTAGGGATGGTGAGTTCAGTTTATCCAAGTAGATTGCAAACTGAAAGCAGAAACAGGTATAGTTCCCAGAAGATGTGTGAAAACCCAGTTTCTCACCATGTTATTAAGGTACCTGATTGATGCGGCTTAAGTGGGTAGGTATGATGGCAAAGAACCAATATAGAAGACTATGGAGTCATAAAACCAGAGTTTGAACCCTGGTTGTGCTGTGACTTTAGGCAATTTATTTAACCTTCCCAAGTTCCCAGGTTCCAAAATGTTGAGATAAGGATAATACCACCAACCTCAAAAGGCTGTTGTAATTAGAGATACTGTTTATAAAGTAGCTAATATTAACACTTGGTATATATTATTTGCTCAATAATTGTGATTTTTCTTACTAACTTGCTGCCTGTGCAATCCTACACAGCATTCAATATTGTCTGATGACAATATATTACACCTGAAAATAGTATGCAGCAAATATCTCTGCATCTTTCAGTACAAGAAGAGGCACATACAAAATCTCCTTTTCCAGTGTTTTTATTTGCACATTTAACATTCACAAATCATTTTACAGATTTATTATTTCCACAGGTTCATTATTTATAGGAAAAATCAGGATTGAAATGGAGTACTAAAGAGGACCAAGAAATTACCAGCAGTGATGGCATAGTTTAAAAAGTTCTGAAATAAAGAGAACAGAGTGAGCAATAGCAGCATGTGGCCACGTCCTACCAGGCAGAACCACTGACTTCATTAAGGCAATGCCCTTACTGTTATTTTCCCCACCTAGTTTAACCAAAATAAAAAAGGATTTTATTCTCACAGTACTGCTTTCTGAAGTCTTAGAAATATAAATGGTACTATAGGTGACTAGATGCATCTGAGGACTATAAACACCTGAATAAACAGGTTAAATTTTGATGCATTAAACATCCCTATGGAAGATTTAAAATGAAAGAGGCAGAAGTCCGTTTGACTCTTAAGACTTTGGGAATTTGGGGGAGGGGTGTGTGTGCTGGTGGGGAGAAGGGAGAGAAAAGGGATTCAAGGTGCAGGGGGCAGCAAACCTAACTCCAATGTACACCTCCTCTTGTGTTTTTCTCAGATGCTAACATAGTGTTCTATTACTCAGGGGAAAAAAAGAATGAGTTATCTATCTCTAGTCAGTTGTATGGTATAATGGTTAATGACAGGGAGCATACCCTGGGAAAGGGGTACATTCATTTCATGTACATAACAATGCAATTCAAAACTGTGTCCTACTGTGCTCCCATCTATGGTGTTTTCCTACTTTATTTTTTAAAATTTTATAATGTTGATTTAGTTTTTGAGAGACAGAGAGACAGAGTGTGAAGAGGGGAGGGGCAGAGAGAGAGAAGGACACAGAATCCATAGCAGGCTCCAGACTCTGAGCTGTCAGCACTGAGCCTAAGATAGAGCTCGAACTCATGAGCTATGAGATCATGACCTGAGCAGTAGTCAGATGCTTAACCGACTGAGCCACCCAGGCACGCCACGTTTTCCTATTTTAAATCAATTTATTGCGTGCCCTAGGGCAATTTACTTAACTTTTCTGTGACTCAATTTTCTATTTGTAAAATAAGAACTGTAGCATTTTATGTTAAGGATTAAAGGAGATATATAAAATGCACTTAACGATAGTGCCTGGCCAAATCCACAGAGACAGAACACATACTGGTGATTGCCAGAGGCTGGGGAGAAGTGGGAGAGGAAGTGACTGCTACTGGATATGGGATTTTACTGTGAAGTGATGAAAATGTTCTAAGATGAGAGTGGTGATAATTACACAATTATGTGAAAATACTGAAAAATCACTGAATTGTATAACATTTTAAAAGGGTGAATTTTATGGTAAAGTATATCTCAATAAAGCTGTTATAAAACAATTCTTAAAAAAATAGAATATTGCCTGGCACAATGTAAGTGCCCAATAAATGTTAACCATTATTAGTAGTAATATTACTGTTATTATTATTATTTGGCCATCCTATGGCCTGAGTAAATCACTAGAAATTCTTTATTTTCAATAAAAGCCCACAGAATCTAGAAAAGTATTTCTAATTTACATATATTAACATTCACACATTTATTTCTATCCAAATTGTCTCAGAAATTAACAGTCTAATAAAGAATAACAATGTCAGTATTTTACCTGGAATAAAACAGCTGCATGCAATGGATGTCTGATCATATCATGATAGCATTCAGATAAATTTCAATGATTTGATGTTACCCAAAGATTTCAAATGACAGGAGATTTTCATTTTCATCTCCAGGAATAAACAGGAAGTCCAGGTACAGTAAGTAGTTAGCTTATAAGAAGTATACAATTAAATCTTCAAATACAGGCTTGCTAACCTTCTCACCACATCTGGGGAATACTTTATAAAAAGACAAATATAGTAAGCAGTTAAATGCTTACCAGTCCCATGCTCTGTGACAAGCCCACCTTGCCCAACAAAACAAAACCCCCATCACAATAAAAGATCCAACTTAATTCATGTAATAAGCCTTTTAAGATGCAAAAGACTTGAAAATTAATGGTATGAATGACATTTACGACTACATGGCACAAATACATTTGCATCAGTTGAGTTTTTATAATCTGAACAGCGATTAAATCCAGTCTTTACCCTTCCTATTGCTAAAGAATATGACAGTGGAGGCTCAATCTCAGAAGCAAGAGCAGCAAATGATAAGCCATGACAGTAGTGATGCACCACACTTGGCAATGATCCACCACATTTGGTAATGATGCTCACACACTTGAGTTTCATCTAAAGCATGAAACTTCCCAATTCTTGGAAGAGGGTTTCCTTTGTTAAAATCCCCTTCTCTTCTAGTCTTTCTTTCTATAATTAGCCATGTGCCTTTGCAGCAAATCAGGGAAAGCTGTGTTGAGGGTTACAACTTCCAGATAATCAGGTCTTCTGCTACAGAAAGCAATGCACTTTTTTTTTCATATATTAAGAAAATATAATTTATGCCACAAAACTGATCATTCATTTTAAGAAAGATAATCTCCATTTTACCCACTTTCATTTAAATCAAATAAAACCATTCTTCAAGTCACCGAAGAGCAACAGGTTAATAGAACAAGCAGCCTTAACACCCAATATGTATAACCCCCCCCCCCCACACACACACACACAACCCCTACTCCAGTTGTGGCCCTAAAAATTTCTGACCAAAATATTTAGCCTGAATAAAATCCAGCAGATAATTCCTTTTTGAGAAACAGGATTATTTTTTTTTAATTTTACATTATAACCATTGGGACAGAGTATGAAATAACTTTGGAAGAGAGATGTTTTTGGTAAGAAGTTAGAAAATTTCAGACAATGGAAATGGATGATATTTTTGGACCAGTCAGAACCAGTTTCAAAATATTTTCTTTACCACTTCAAGACTGAAACATTGGCTTTGTGCTCACAAGATTTATTTTAAAATTTAGAAGGGAAGCTGAAATAAAGATATAAACAAAAACTCTGGACAAGGCTGGGACAGAGGGAACCAACTTTGTAACGCTCTGTAATTTAATATCACTCCAAGAACAGATTTGTCCTAGTATTGTTCTTAGTTAAGCTGAGAATGGAGAAAATACGTTTTTAAAATTATATATCTATGTGTAGATAGTCTTTAGATACAAAATGAATAAATATTTAAATTCCATGATAAAGAAAAAATGTGGAATAAATTCCTATCTTTAAAAGTAACTGTATATACAGTGGATGGTGTCTGCCTGACTCCTAATCTTTTGTCTATTAAGAGTTCTTCAATGTGCAATTTATAGAAGGCAGTAGCTCATATTACCTGAAAGGAGCCCAGTTTAGCTTAGAAATCAGCCTTTCCAGACACTCTGCTTCCTGAAAAGCCCTCACACTTGTGTGTATAAATAGCTGAGAATACAAGCAGGTGCACACATGCAAAAAAAGTACTTGTCTAAAGAAGAATTAATTAGCTTTACAAATAAAGTCTAAAACCAAGAAATTAAATTGCTATTCCCCAATCAGAGAAGCACAGCTAATGAAAAAACTGCTAAGCCCGCTATGAAAAGGTGGCAGCTGTA
The DNA here is from genome assembly GCF_018350155.1 of Leopardus geoffroyi. Classification (NCBI taxonomy): domain Eukaryota; kingdom Metazoa; phylum Chordata; class Mammalia; order Carnivora; family Felidae; genus Leopardus; species Leopardus geoffroyi. The sequence continues at coordinate 55,930,566 of NC_059343.1, read as the reverse complement.
AACCCAACTTATCCTACGTCATGCTCTAAGCATCTAGCTGTTTTGTGAATCAGCCATCAGAACACTAAATCCCTCCACGTTCACATGGTTAACTGCAGGCTTCTGATTTAGCTTTACTTTCTAGTTAGAGGCCAGACTACGCAGAATAATTGTTTAGAGCTATGCTGTATCCAAACTACCTCCTACTATTAAGAAGAAAGTGCCCACGTGATAATATGCATGAAGGACCTATCAATATAAATTTCTGAGGTCTTCCACCTGGATAAGTTCGAGCACTGGTCCACAGAAAGCTTTAATCAAAGGAAAATTATATGGTAACTGTGAACAGTTTGCATATTCAGAGCTAGGGGGGTAAGATTAAAAATTAGAGTGGGGCGCCTGGGTGGCGCAGTCGGTTGGGCGTCCGACTTCAGCCAGGTCACGATCTCGCGGTCCGTGAGTTCGAGCCCCGCGTCAGGCTCTGGGCTGATGGCTCAGAGCCTGGAGCCTGTTTCCGATTCTGTGTCTCCCTCTCTCTCTGCCCCTCCCCCGTTCATGCTCTGTCTCTCTCTGTCCCAAAAATAAATAAACGTTGAAAAAAAAAAATTTAAGATTAAAAATTAGAGTAATTATATGGTAACTGTGAACAGTTTGCATATTCAGAGCTAGGGGGGTAAGATTAAAAATTAGAGTGTCACTGAGGTGCTGTTAAGCATGGGAGAAAAGTGACTATATGGAAAGACTAAAGAAGCCAATTCTTTAGCTGTCCTTTGCTTTTTAAAAAAGCAACAAGTGTAGAATTTTCCCCTGTCAAAATCTGAACACTGGTTGATGCATGATGCATGTTTTCTCCTACCCAGTTATGAACCCCCTTCCCAACCTCTGTCATTGCCTTTTTAAGCCTAAGAGAGAAATAAAAGGAAATGGATACAGACTATCGATTCTTATTTATGAAGAGAGAGGCATATTCTAATAGTCATAAGGCAATGTATTTAAGAGCTGCACCTGAACTGGTATTCTCAAAACTGAAAATACAGTTACTAATTCTACTCAACTTGCAGGATGTATACATGTGCTTTCCAAATCATTGGTTGTCACTCAAATGGACCACAGTGACCCTATCATGCCTTAAGGCAGCACTATACTGTGTATACTATGTATTTTCAAGAAATGACATTAAGAGGAAAAGGACAATCTTTCAAACATCAGTTCCTTACATAAATGGTGATGGTGCTTTATGGCTCCCCTTTCATCTCAAAATATCTCCAAAATTAGACAAAAGAGGGCCAGAGGCAAAGCTCAATGGTAAATTGCATCTTTCAGACGAGCTTTCAATTCACTGGTTTTTAATTTCCATTTCCTGATTTACTGAGGAGTGAAGGTGAGAATCATCCAACTGATGACAAAATAGAACAAGAAAACAGGATAAATGGCGAGGGCTTTGCGGTTTGGAGGCTGGCTATCGGCAAGAAAAGCTGTAGAGGCTAAACAAAACAAACAAAACAAAATGGAACCTTTAATATAGTAAGATTGTCACAACCACTAACATCTACTAAACTTGAATGTGCTTGGCATAGTCTGGAACATAGAATTATACTAAAAGTTCAGTTATATTTGATATCCTCAGAGAAAAAGGCATTCTGCAGCATAGTTTCCCAGACAGTTGAGAGCTACTAGTTTCTAGTATTAAGATTTCAACCATTTTACATGAAAATCTTTCTAAAAGGGGTTTCCTACTCTTTTCTCAGAAGTTACTGAACTGTGATGAGTAGGCTTATTACAAAGATGTCTAAGGTTAGTTGCTCCTGTGGCAAATGACTTCATACTGCTGTGCTGGGTTATCAGCTCTTTATGATGCTGTCCCTCTTGTCCACCCAGGAAAGCAGACTCATCTTTTTACTTATTAATGACCACCTTTCATGGAAATCTTTCCTGAACAACCATCTGTTATCCTGCCACCCCAGGCAGATCTGCCCACATACCTCCTCTGTGTCCTCACCATCCCCTGCACAGACTTCCATCTTCCACCTTGGATGCCTATTGCCCTTAAGTGTTTACATGTCTGGCTGCTCCACTAAGTTATGAACTCTGAGGATGGAGACCATGGTTAGCACAATGCCTGACACAGAGTTTGTGCTTAAGAAATACTTGCTGAATTAAAAAATGGAATGTTTACAGGAGCCTCTCTCCCTTCTAAGATTCTACTTTCTGAACTGCTATGAGCCTGGACACTGGGTATTTAGAACTACATATAGGGTAAATTATCAGACTCTATGTGAGGGAATGAGGAGTTCTCCCATGGGTAAAGCACTTGACTTAATATACAGTCTCTGCAGTATCAATTCTATCACTCTTGTACCTTACTTTTGGATTACTTCTTGGATTTTAATCATGGTCCAGAGCAAAGACATGATAATGCACTTAAAAATATTAAGCAGTCTGTCTATCCCATGAAACAAGAAGCTACCTTGTAGCTGAAGGTAGAATTTTAAGAGAATTTTAGGAAGGCAAAACTAATGAGCACTTGGCATTCACTGCCACTGCTACAGGCTCTTCCTAATCTTTAGCAGAATGTTCTACTGAAGCATAAAAGTACTATATAATGATACCTAACAACCTATACTGGGAGATCGTATAGTACACTTCTAAAGAGGTGTGAGATCTGCTTGGGTTTTAAACTTAATTCCCTTATTCACTAGTTATGTGTTCTAGGGCATGTTGTTTAACCTTGCTGTGTCTGTTCCTCATCTGTAAAAATAGGACTAATATATATAGTTTTTATTTATTAGGGCTGTTGTGAGGGTTAAGTGAGATAATACATACATAGCACTCACAACAGTGCTTGGTCTGTAATAAGCAATCTGTATATGCAAGCTACTATTTTTATTATGATGAATTTCACAGGAAAAGTCCCAAGTCATTTCTCAAGTCACCTATGCCTCCTACATGCCAGGAACTGAGCTAGGTCTAGTGTAATCTCCATTCCCAATCCTATATATTATTTAATAATTTAAAAAAAAGGATGTGACTATCCACATCTCAAAACTCTAGATACCCAATCTGCATAAGGTGGACATCACCCCTACCAAATGCCTACTCAGAGAAGAGGGTTCCATGGATGACACTGGCATGAATCATATCACCCATGTATGACTTAGGAGTTACATTGCTCCTCATCTGGTCTTCATCTCTTAACTCCTGTCCTTGTATGTTTTGCCATTGTAGAGATAAATACATTCTTACCTACTATAGACCATGTAAACATCACGATCACCACAAAAAGCCGGACCATGAAGTTTATTGGTCCTTGCTCGGCCAAAAGCACCAACCGACAAACCAGCATTGCCACTGTCAAGGGAAGTATACAGTAACCCAGCACACAGAGGCTCTGGAAAAAAGATCTAAAAAAATAATATACAACCATAAAGATCATAAATATAGTTGATCTGTATCATGAGATAGTTTATTACACAGATTTCTATGTAGCCTGGATTGCTACAGTCCTCAAAATACATAATACCTATACTTTAACATTGATTTTATGAAGATAGGTTTCTGTATTAATCATATGCTTTAATTTTTCTCTCACCATACTCTTCCTCCTTTCCTCTCACACTCCTTAAGAGTCAATCATCTAGGATACCAGATGATCTACTCTAATTCGTAAAGACTTCTTTTTCCCACTGAACCTCTAAGACAGTGATTCTTAATCTTTTCTAGTTTAAAAACCTATTTAAGAATTTGTTGAAAGCTATGGACCATTTCTTCCACAAAATGGACATAATATCCTTTTTTTTTTTAAATATGAAATTATTGTCAAATTGGTTTCCATACAACACCCAGTGCTCATCCCAACAGGTGCCCTCCTCAATACCCATCCCCCACCATCCTTCCCTCCCAGCCCCATCAAACCTCAGTTTGTTCTCAGTTCTTAAGAGTCTCCTATGTTTTGGCTCCCTCCCTCTCTAACCTCTTTTTATTTTCCTTCCCTTCCTCCATGGTCTTCTATTAAGTTTCTCAGGATCCACATAAGAGTGAAAACATATGGTATCTTTCTCTGTATGACTTATTTCACTTAGCATAACACTCTCCAGTTCCATCCACGTTGCTACAGAAGGCCATATTTCATTCTTTCTCATTGCCAGGTAGTATTCCATTGTGTATATAAACCACAATTTCTTTATCCATTCATCAGTTGATAGACATTTAGGCTCCTTCCATAATTTGGCTCTTGTTGAAATTGCTACTATAAACACTGGGGTACAAGTGCCCCTATGCATCAGTACTCCTGTATCCCTTGGGTAAATTCCTAGCAGTGCTATTGCTGGGTCATAGGGTACATCTATTTTTAATTTTTTGAGGAAACTCCGCACTGTTTTCCAGAGTGGCTGCACCAGTTTGCATTCCCACCAACAGTGCAAGAGGGTTCCTGTTTCTCCACATCCTCTCCAGCACCTATAGTCTCCTGATTTGTTCATTTTAGCCACTCTGACTTGGGTGAGGTGGTATCTGAGTGTGGTTTGGATTTGTATTTCCCTGATGAGGAGCAACGTTGAGCACCTTTTCATGTGCCTCTTGGCCATCTGGATGTCTTCTGTAGAGAAGTGTCTATTCATGTTTTCTGCCCATTTCTTCACTGGATTATTTGTTTTCTGGGTGTGGAGTTTGGTGAGCTCTTTATAGATTTTGGATACTAGCCCTTTGTCCAATATGTCATTTGCAAATATCTTTTCCCATTCCGTTGGTTGCCATTTAGTTTTGTTGATTGTTTCCTTTGTAATGCAGAAGCTTTTTATCTTCATGAGGTCTCAATAGTTCATTTTTGCTTTTAATTCCCTTGCCTTTGGGGATGTGTCAAGTAAGAAATTGCTATGGCTGAGGTAAGAGAGGTTTCTCCCTGCTTTCTCCCCTAGGGTTTTGATGGTTTCCTGTCTCACATTCAGGTCCTTTATCCATTTTGAGCTTGTTTTTGTGAATGGTGTAAGAAAGTGGTCTAGTTTCATCCTTCTGCATGTTGCTGTCCAGTTCTCCCAGCACCATTTGTTAAAGAGACTGTCTTTTTTCCATTGGATGTTCTTTCCTGCTTTGTCAAAGATGAGTTGGACATACGTTTGTGGGTCTAATTTTGGTGTTTCTATTCTCTTCCATTGGTCTATGTGTCTGTTTTTGTGCCAATACCATGCTGTCTTGATGATTACAGCTTGGTAGTAGAGGCTAAAGTCTGGGATTGTGATGCCTCCTGCTTTGGTCTTCTTCTTCAAAATTACTTTGGCTATTCGAGGCCTTTTGTGGTTCCATATGAAATTTAGGATTGCTTGTTCTAGCTTAGAGAAGAATACTGGTGCAATTTTGATTGGGATTGCATTGAATGTGTAGATAGCTTTGGGTAGTATCGACATTTTGACAATATTTATTCTTCCAATCCATGAGCACGGAATCTTTTTCCATTTCTTTCTATCTTCTTCAATTTCCTTCATAAGCTTTCTATAGTTTTCAGCATACAGATCTTTTACATCTTTGGTTAGGTTTATTCCTAGGTATTTTATGCTTCTTGGTGCAATTGTGAATGGGATCAGTTTCTTTATTTGTCTTTCTGTTGCTTCATTATTAGTGTATAAGAATGCGACTGATTTCTGTACACTGATTTTGTATCCTGTGACTTTGCTGAATTCATGTATCAGTTCTAGCAGACTTTTGGTGGAGTCTATCGGATTTTCCATGTATAATATCATGTCATGTGCAAAAAGTGAAAGCTCAACTTCATCGTTGCCAATTTTGATGCCTTTGATTTCCTTTTGTTGTGTGATTGCTGATGCTAGAACTTCCAACACTATGTTACACAACAGCGGTGAGAGTGGATATCCCTGTCGTGTTCCTGATCTCAGGGAGAACGCTCTCAATTTTTCCCCATTGAGGATGATATTAGCTGTGGGCTTTTCATAAATGGCTTTTATGATGTTTAAGTACGTTCCTTCTATCCCGACTTTCTCGGGGGTTTTTATTAAGAAAGGATGCTGACTTTTGTCAAATGCTTTTTCTGCATCGATTGACAGGATCATATGGTTCTTTTCTTTCCTTTTATTAATGTGATGTATCACGTTGATTGATTTGTGAATGTTGAACCAGCTCCGCAGCCCAGGAATGAATCCCACTTGATCATGGTGAATCATTCTTTTTATATGCTGTTGAATTCGATTTGCTAGTATCTTATTGAGAATTTTTGCATCCATATTCATCAGGGATATTGGCCTGTAGTTCTCTTTTTTTTTTTACTGGGTCTCTGGTTTAGGAATCAAAGTAACACTGGCTTCATAGAATGAGTCTGGAAGTTTTCCTTCCCTTTCTATTTTTTGGAATAACTTGAGAAGGATAGGTATTATTTCTGCTTTAAATGTCTGGTAGAATTCTCCTCGGAAGCCATCTGGTCCTGAATTCTTATTTGTTGGGAGATTTTTGATAACTAATTCAATTTCTTCGCTGGTTATGGGTCTGCTCAAGCTTTCTATTTCTTCCTGTTTGCGTTTTGGGAGTGTGTGGGTGTTTAGGAATTTGTCCATTGCTTCCAGGTTGTCCAGTTTGATGGCATATAATTTTTCATAGTATTCCCTGATAATTGCTTATATTTCTGAGGGATTGGTTGTTATAATTCCATTTTCATTCATGATTTTATCTCCCTTTTCTTCTTGAGAAGCCTGGCTAGAGGTTTATCAATTTTGTTTATTTTTTCAAAAAACCAACTCTTGGTTTCATTGATCTGCTCTACATTTTTTTTAGATTCTATATTGTTTATTTCTGCTCTGATCTTTATTATTTCTCTTCTTCTGCTGGGTTTGGGGTGTCTTTGCTGTTCTGCTTCTATTTCCTTTAGGTGTGCTGTTAGATTTTGTATTTGGGATTTTTCTTGTTTCTTGAGATAGCCCTGGATTGCAATGTATTTTCCTCTCAGGACTGCCTTCGCTGCATCCCAAAGCGTTTGGATTGTTGTCTTTTCAATTTCATTTGTTTCCATATATTTCTTAATTTCTTCTCTAATTGCCTGGTTGACCCACTCATTCTTTAGTAGGGTGTTCTTTAACCTCCATGCTTTTGGAGGTTTTCCAGACTTTTTCCTGTGGTTGATTTCAAGCTTCATAGCATTGTGGTCTGAAAGTGTGCATGGTATGATTTCAATTCTTGTATACTTATGAAGGGCTGTTTTGTGACCCAGTATGTGATCTATCTTGGAGAAGGTTCCATGTACACTTGAGAAGAAAGTATATTCTGTTGCTTTGGGATGCAGAGTTCTAAATATATCTATCAAGTCCATCTGGTACAATGTATCATTCAGGGCCCTTGTTTCTTTATTGATCCTATTTCTAGATGATCTATCCATTGTTGTAAGTGGAGTATTAAAGTCCCTGCAATTACCACATTCTAATCAATAAGGTTGCTTATGCCCTTCTTCATCTTTTGTTACAGACTTTAATTTAAAGTCTACTTTTTCTGATAGAAGAATGGCTACTCCAGCTTTGAGTTCCAGTAGCACGATAGATAGTTCTCCATCCCCTCACTTTCAATCTGAAGGTGTCCTCAGGTCTACAATGAGTCTCTTATAGACAGCAAATAGATGGGTCTTGTTTTTTTATCCATTCTGATACCCTATGTCTTTTGGTTGGAACATTTAGTCCATTTACATTCAGTGTTATTATTGAAAGATATGGGTTTACAGTCATTGTGATGTCTGTAAGGTTTCATGCTTGTAGTGATGTCTCTGGTACTTTGTGGTCCTTGCAACATTTCACTCACAGAATCCCCCTTAGGATCGCTTGTAGGGATGGTTTAGTGGTGATGAATTCCTTCAGTTTTTGTTTGTTTGGGAAGACCTTTATCTCTCCTTCTATTCTAAATGACAGACTTGCTGGATAAAGGATTCTTGGCTGCATTTTTTTCCTGCTCATCACATTGAAGATTTCCTGCCATTCCTATCTGGCCTGCCAAGTTTCAGTAGATAGATCCGTCACTAGTCTTATCAGTCTCCCTTTATATGTTAGAGCACATTTATCCTTAGCTGTTTTCAGAATTTTCTCTTTACCCTTGTATTTTGCCAGTTTCACTATGATATGTCATGTAGAAGATCGATTCAGGTTACATCTGAAGGGAGTTCTCTGTGCCTCTTGGATTTCAATGCCTTTTTCCTTCCCCAGATCAGGGAAGTTCTCAGCTATGATTTGTTCAAGTACACCTTCAGCCCCTTTCTCTCTCTCTTCCTCCTCTGGAATCCGTATTATACAGATATTTTTCTGTTTGACTGCATCACTTAGTTATCTAATTCTCCCCTCATTCTCCTGGATTTTTTTACCTCTCTTTTTCTCAGGTTCCTTTTTTTCCCTAATTTTAGTTTCTAATTCACCTATTCTCTCCTCTGCCTCTTCAATACGAGCTGTGGTCGCCTCTATTTTATTTTGCAACTCATTTATAGCATTTTTTAGCTCCACCTGTTTCTGAGTCCCTTGATCTCTGTAGCAATAGATTCTCTGCTCTCTTCTACACTTTTTTCAAGCCAAGCAATTAATTTTATGGCTATTATTTTAAATTCATGCTCTGTTATATTGCTTAAATCATTTTTGATCAATTTGTTAGCTGTCGCTACTTCCTGGAGTTTCTTTTGAGGAGAATTCTTCCATTTCATCATTTTGGATAGTCCCTGGAGTGGCGCTGAACTGCAGGGCACCTCCTCTGTGCTCTCTGGGGTAACTTGTGTTGGTGGGAGGAGCCACAGTCAGACCCGATGTCTGTCCCCAGCCCACCGCTGGGGCCACAGTCAGACTAGTGTGTACTTTATTTTCCCCTCTCCCGGGGCAGGACTCACTGTGGAGTGGTGTGGCCCCGGTCTGGGCTACTTGCACACTGCCAGGCTTGTGGTGCTGCTTCTATGGGATCTGGTGTATTAGCCGGGGTGGATCCACAAGGTGCACAGGGGCGGGAGGGGCAGGCTTAGCTCACCTTGCCGTCACTGGTCCCCTGTGGGAGGGGACCTGCAGCACCGGGAGGGAGGCAGGCATACCAGTGGGAGGGATGGATCCATAGAAGCACAGCATTGGGCGTTTGCGCAGTACAAGCAACTTTGGTGACAGAAACTGGTTCCCTTTGGGGTTTTGGCTGGGGGGTGGGCGAAGGAAATGGCACTGGCCAGCACCTTTGTTCCCTGCTGAGTTGAGCTGTCTTCCAGGGCTCAATACTTCTCCCTCCCGGTGTCCTCTCTGCTCTCTGAAAAGAGCCGCTGAGTCTTAACATTCCAGATGTTAAGTCCCGCTGGCTGTCATAACTCATGCAGTCCAGCCCCTCCGCTTTTGCAAATCAGACTCAGGGGCTCTGCCTTGCTGGGCAGGCTGCTCCTACGCCACCCCGGCTCCCTCCCACCAGTCTGTGTAGCGTGCACCGCCTCTCTGCCCTTCCTACCCTCTTCCGTGGGCCTCTTGTCTATGCTTGGCTCTGGAGAGTCTGTTCTGCTAGTCTTCTGTTAGTTTTCTGGGTTAGTCAGGTGTGGGTGGAATCTAAGTGATCAGCATGATGCGGTGCGCCCAGCATCCTCCTACACTGTCATCTTCCCCCCCTCCCCAAAAAAACTGGACATAATATTCTAACACAAAGTATTCTCCATATGATTTCATGAGCTGGGCATAGCATCTGAAGCTTATCAAAGGACTGTAGATAATTTAAGGTAAGGTAACTAAACTAAGTTATCTCTGTTCAATTTTTTAAAAATTTATTTTTATTTTTTCTATTATTTTTTTCTTATAACTTACATCCAAGTTAGTTAGGACATGGGGTAATGATGATTTCAAGAGTAGATTCCTTGAGCCCCTTACCCATTTAGCCCACGCCCCCTCCCACAACCTCTCCAGCAACCGTCTGTTTGTTCTCTATATTTAAGAGTCTCTTATGTTTTGTACCCTTCCCTGTTTTTATATTATGTTTGCTTCACTTCCCTTATGGTCACCTGTTTTCTATCTTACAGAGCTCATATGAATGAAGTTATATGATATTTGTCTTTCTCTAATTTCGCTTACCATAATACACTCGAATTCTATCCACATAGTTGCAAATGGTAAGATTTCATTCTTTTTGATTGCCGAGTAATACTCCATTGTTTATGTGTGTGTATGTATATATATATATATATATGTATATGTATATATATATATATATGTGTGTGTGTGTGTATGTGTGTGTACACACACACATACATACCACATCTTCTTTATCCATTCATTCATTGATGGACATTTGGGATCTTTCTATACTTTGGCTATTGTCCATAGTGCTGCTATAAACATTGGGTTGCTTGTGTTCCTTTGAAATAGCACACCTGTATCCCTTGGATAAATTCCTAGTAGTGCAATTGCTGGGTTGGAGGGTAGTTCTAGCTTTAATTTTTTGAGGAAACTCCATACTGTTTCCCAGAGTGGCTGCACCAGTTTGCATTCCCACCAGTAGTGCAAAAGAGATCCTCTTTCTCCAAATCCTCGCCAACATCTGTTGTTGCCTGAGTTGTTAATGTTAGCCATTCTGACAGGTGTGAGGTGGTATCTCAATGTGGTTTCCTGGATGATGAGTGATACTGAGCAATTTTTCATGTGTCGGTTGGCCATCTGGATGTCTTCTTTGGAGAAGTGTCTATTCATGTCTTTTGCCCATTTCTTCATGGGATTATTTGGTTTTGGGGTGTTGACTTTGAAAAGTTCTCTATAGATTTTGGATACTAAACCTTTATTCTGATATGTCTTTTGCAAATATCTACTCCCATTCCATAGGTTGCCTTTTAGTTTTGCTAATTGTTTCCTTTGCTGTGCAGAAGCTTTTTATTTTGATGAGGTACCAATAGTTCATTTTTGCTTTTGTTTCCCTTGGCTCCGGAGACCTGTCGAGTAAAAACTTTCCATGGCTAAGGTCAAAGAGGCTTTTGTTTGCTTTCTCCTTTAGGATTTTGATGGCTTCCTGTATTACGTTTCGGTCTTTCATCCATTTTGAGTTTATTTTTTTGTACAGTGTAAGAGTGGTCCAGATTCATTTTTCTGCATGTTGGTGTCCAGTTTTCCCAGCACCATTTGCTGAAGAGGCTGTCTTCATTCCATTAGATATTCTTTCCTGCTTTGTCAACAAGTAGTCGGCCACATGTTTCTTGGTCCATTTCTGGGTTCTCTATTCTGTTTCGTTGATCTGAGTGTCTGTTTTTGTGCCAGTACCATACTGTCTTGATGATTACAACCTTGTAATATATCTTGAAGTCTGGGATTGTGATGCCTCCTGCTTTGGTTTTCTTTTTCCAGATTGCTTTGGCTATTCAGGGTCTTTTCCGGTTCCATACAAATTTTAGGATTGTTTGTTCTAGCTCTGTTAAGAATGCTGATGTTGCTTTGATAGGGATTGCATTCAATATGTAGATTGCTTTGGGTAGTATTGACATTTCAACAATATTCTTTCTTCCTATCCAGGAGCATGGAACATTTTTCCATTTTTTTGTGTGTCTTCTTCAATTTCTTTCATAAGCTTTCTTTAGTTTTCATCACATAGATTTTCATCTCTTTGGTTAGATTTATTCCTAGGTATTTTATGGGTTTTGGTGCAAATGTAAATGGGATAGATTCCTTGATTTCTCCTTCTGTTTCTTCATTATTTGTGTATAGGAATGCAACCGATTTCTATGCATTGATTTTATATCCTGCCACTTTGTTGAATTCATGGATCAACCCCAGAAGTTTTTTGGTGGAATCTTTTGGGTTTTACACATAGAATATCATGTCACCTGTTAAGAGTGAAAGTTTGACCTCCTCATGGCTGATATGGATGTCTTTTATTTCTTTCTGTTGTCTGATTGCTGAGGCTAAGGCTTCCAATACTATGTTGAGTAACAGTGGTGAGAGTAGACACCCCTTTCTTGTTCCTGCCCTTAGGGGGAAACCTCTCAGTTTTTCCCCATTGAGGATGACATTGGCAGTGGGTCTTTCATATATGGCTTGTATGATCTTGAGGTAAAGCCCTTCTATCCCTACTTTCTTGAGGGTTTTTATCAAGAAGTGATGCTGTATTTTGTCAAATGCTTTGTCTGCATCTATTGAGAGGATCATGTGGTTCTTGTCGTTTCTTTTATTTATGTGATGTATCACATTGATTGTTTTGCGGATAGTGAACCAGCCCTGCAACCCAGGTATAAATCCCACTTGGTCCTGGTGAATAATTTTAATGTATTGTTGGATCTGGTTGGCTAATATCTTGTTGAGGATTTTTGCATCCATGTTCATCAGGGAAATTGGTCTATAGTTCTCCTGTTTATTGGGGTCTCTGGTTTTGGAATCAAGGTAATGCTGGCTTCATAGGAAGAGTTTGGAAGTTTTCCTTCCATTTCTATTTTTTGAAACAGCTTCAAGAGAATAGGTGTCAACTCTTCCTTAAATGTTTGGTAGAATTTCCCTGGAAAGCCATCTGGCCCTGGACTCTTGTTTTTTGGCAGATTTTTGATTACTAATTTGATTTCTTTACTGGTTATGGGTCTGTTCAAATTTTCTATTTCTTCCTGTTTCAGTTTTGATAGTGTATGTTTCTAGAAATTTGTCCATTTCTTCCAGCTTTCCCATTTCATTGGCGTATAATTGCTCATAATATTCTCTTATTTATTTATTTCTGCTATCTTGGTTGTTATCTCTCCTCCCTCATTCTTGATTTTATTTATTTGGGTCCTTTCCTTTTTCTTTTTGATCAAACTTGATAGCGGTTTATCAATTTTGTTAATTCTTTCAAGGTACCAACTTCTGGTTTCATTGATCTGTTCTACTGGTTTTTTTGGTTTTGATAACATTGATTTCTGCTCTCGTCTTTATTATTTCCTCTCCTCTGCTGTTTTTGGGTTTTACTTGCTGTTCTTTTTCCAGCTCTTCAAGGTGTAAGGTTAGGTTGTGTCTCTGTGACCTTTCTTCATTCTTTAGGAAGGCCTGGATTGCTATATACTTCCCTCTTATGACCGCCTTTGCTGTGTCCCAGAAGGTTTGGGCTGTGTTGTTTTCATTTTCACTGGCTTCCATTTTAACTTCCTCTTAACTTCTTGGTTAGCCCATTCATTCTTTAGTAGGATGGTCTTTAGTCTCCAATTATTTATCTTTCCACATTTTTTCTTGTGGTTGGTTTCGAGTTTCATAGCTTTGTGGTCTGAAAATATGCATGGAATAATCTCAATTTTTTTTTTTACTTGTTGAGGGCTGATCTGTGTCCAGTATGTGGTCTATTCTGGAGAACGTTCCACATGTACTGGAGAGGAATGTGTATTCCAATGATTTAGGATGAAATCTTCTGTATATATCTGTTAAGTCCATCTTGTCCAGTGTGTCATTCAAAGCCATTGTTTCCTTGTTGATTTTCTGTTTAGATGGTCTGTCCATTGCTGTAAGTGGGGTGTTGAAGACCCTGACTATTATTGTATTATAATCAATGAGTTTCTTTATGTTTGTGATTAAGTGATTTATATATTTGGGTTCTTCCACATTTGGAACATAAATGTTTCCAACTGTTAGGTCTTCTTGGTGGATAGACCCCTTAATTATCATATAATGCCCTTCTTCATCTCTTGTTACAGTCTTTATTTTAAACTCTAGATTGTCTGATATAAGTTTGGCTACTCCAGCTTTCTTTTGGAGACCATTAGCATGATAGATAGTTCTCCATTCCCTTACTTTTAATCTGAAAGTGTGTTTAGGTCTTAAGTGGGTCTCTTGTAAACAGCATCTAGATGGATCTTGTTTTCTTATCCATTCTGTTGCCTTATGTCATTTGATTGGGGCATTTAGTCCATTGACATTTAGAGTGAGTACTGAAAGATATGAATTCATTGACATTATGTTGCCTGTACAGTTTGAGTTTCTGGTGGTGTTCTCTGGTCCTTTCTAATCTTTGTTGCTTTTGGTCGTTTTTCTTCCATCTTTTCTCTTCTCAGAGTCCCCCATAAAAGTTCTTGCAGGGCTGGTTTAGTGGTCACAAACTCCTTTAATTTTGTTTCTCAGGGAAACTTTAATCTCTCCTTCTGTTTTGAATGAAAGCCTTGTTGGATAAAGAATTCGTGGCTGCATATTTTTCCAATTCAACACATTGAATATATCCTGCCACTCTTTTCTGGCCTGCCAAGTTTCTGTGGCTAGGTTGGCTGCAAACCTGATGTGTCTTCCCTTGTAGGTTAAGGACTTTTTTCCTCTTGCTGCTTTCAGATTCTTTACTTGCCTGAGTATTTTGTGAATTTGACTATGATATGCCTTGATGAAGGTCGGTTTTTGTTGAATCTAACGGCAGTCCTCTGTGCTTCCTGGATTTTGATGTCTCTTTCCCCAGGCTAGGAAAGTTTTCCACTATGATTTGTTCACATAACCCTTCTACCCCTTTTTCTCTGTCTTCATCTTCTGAGACTCCTGTGATTCTGATGTTGTTCCTTTTTAATGAGTCACTGATTTCTCTAATTCTTAAATCATGCTCTTTGCCTTAGTCTCCTGTAGGGAATAAGCTTACAAATCCCCCGGGCTTACATCAATGGGTTAACAAGGCATAAAGAAGTACAAAACCATTGGATGCTCACATCTGAGTTTGGGTAAAAAAGACAAGGCAACCAAGAATAGGGAGGTACAAAGGAACCCAATACATAGGTATATGAAATAAACAAGATTAAATATTCAGGGTGGAAGCACCCCACAATTTAGTACTATAACAGAATGCTGCTTTCACAGGAAGGAAGGACCAAGTTAGGTAAACAGGTAAATTGGGCTATAGACCGCTGCACTACAGGTGAAGTAGACCAGAGCAGAGATGATTAACAAAAGAAAAGGTGCCTTGTTAACTCTGAGGTCACGTGTCCTACCTGTCTCATTCCCCTAGGCTAGCTAAGATAAACAGAGGTGGTGCCTCATGTTCGCTATAAACAACCTTCCACCTGACTGCCTGGCATCAGCATTTTGCTTTGTATTAGCCTAAACCCCTAACCCCAAATGTCTTCAGGACCCCCTTTCCCTCACAACCACAAGTTAAAGTTCACAGATTTATTGTCTCTTTGCGCATGTCCATCACCATGTTTGTAAGCCTTCTTATCCTAATAAAAACAGGGCAAGGACTCTTATTTGGGGCTCTTGTCTTTTCCCAGACATTAGCAATCTTGTTTTTTCATGCTGTGTCCTGCTCTCTTGCTAGACAAGAGAGAACATTAGACACAGAGTCTACGACAGTCTCCCTCTTTTTTTCTGCTCCATTGTTCTCCATAAGTTTGTCTTCTATATTGCTTATTTGCTGCTCTGCCTCATCTGTCCTTGACACTGTGGCATCCATTCAAGACTAAGGCTCAGTTACAACATTTTTATTTTCATCCTGACTAGCTTTAATCTCCGTGGAAAGGGATTCTAATCTGTTTTCAACCTCAGCTAGTATTATTATCGTGATTCTAAATTCTGGTTCAGACATCTTTCTTGTATCTGTGTTGATTAAGTCCCTGGCAGTCATTTCTCCCTGTTCTTTCTTTTGGGGTGAATTCCTTCGTTTCATCATTTTGAAGGAAGAAAAGGAATTAAAAAGGTAAAAAAAAGTTAAAATTAAAAAATTAAAAACACACAAAAAATCAAATAAAGGATGCTAGATCCTAGGTGTGTTCTGCTCTGGTTGTTGAAAGGAGCTTGATAGGTTAGAGAAAAAAGGAAAGAAAATGAAAATGCTTGAAAATATGAAAAAAAATGAATACAATGAAATAGAATAAAATGAAATGATGAAATTAAAAAAGAACTTGAAAAATTTACAAAAAGGTAAAAAAAAGTAGAAAAAATTAAATAGTGTTTTTAATAGAAATGGAAAATAAGGGGCGCCTGGGTGGCGCAGTCGGTTAAGCATCCGACTTCAGCCAGGTCACGATCTCGCAGTCCGTGAGTTCGAGCCCCGCGTCAGGCTCTGGGCTGATGGCTCAGAGCCTGGAGCCTGTTTCCGATTCTGTGTCTCCCTCTCTCTCTGCCCCTCCCCCGTTCATGCTCTGTCTCTCTCTGTCCCAAAAATAAATAAACGTTGAAAAAAAAATTAAAAAAAAAAAAAAGAAATGGAAAATAAAAATAAATTTTTTCTCTTTCTGTATTCAAGGATAAAAAAAGAAAGAAAAGAAATTGAATAGATGGACTAGTAGACTTAAGTACGATTGAAATTATATCAGCTTCCCCTAGAAATCAAACTATGAAGCACTTTATAGTCTGTAAACTAAGCAGGCAAAGAGACTTGTGTTGTTCCTGAAGAGTGAGGTTGGCCCAGTTGGGCAGGGCTTAGTGCAATGGCTCTGTTCTCCACTAGATGGTGCTGCTTAGCTTACTGGGGTTGATTGTTGTGGTCCTGTAGGTGTGTATGCACAGATGCATTAGGAGTGAAAATCGTGTCACCCAGCTACCCAGTCTGTAGTATCAGAACTCTGTGCTCTCCATGATCAGAAATCAGGCACCCCTCCTTTGTCTCCGGCTTCCATCCACTCCCCACTTTTACACTGTCTGTGACCAAGCCATCAGGTTGCCAGGTGGCACCTCCCTTCTGAGTTTTATCTCAGATGTAGCTGTGTTTCCCAACCTCTCACTTCTGAAGGACTGTGGCTTTGACCTGCTCAGACCCTGTGGGGGAGAGTCTCACTGAGCAATGGCTGGGTGCTGGCCCACCCCCAGGAACATTCAGGAGACCATGCTGCTGCTGATGCCCAGAGACTGTGGCCACGTGCCAGCCTGCCCCAGAAAAAGTTTGCGCTATCTTGTGGCAGCAGCATTTCAGGAATTATGGAAAATTGCAACACACATCTGCACCAGTCTACCCCCTTAACGTCCTTGTTCCAGCACCAGTGAATGTGGTTGCTCTCCAGGGTCCACTGGGGTCTTTGCCTGTGGGGAGGCTGCACAGCCTCTACCAAATGTCCTCCCAGCAGGGGAACCGCCTCTCCCCACGTGGCCTGAGGACCCTAAGGACCTCGCGCTCTGTTCCTGGGGATTTGCCCTTCCCACCAGAGCACCACCAGGTATCAAGGTGCAGAGTTTTAGACCCTGAACTCTCCCTGTTTATAAAGTCTTAATGGAATTTAAACCCTCTCCTTTCTCCTTTCTCCCTGTTTTGTTCAGTCCCTTGAGTAATCTTTCTTTTCTCTCCAGCTGCTTTTGGGCGGGGGGGGGGGGGATGTTTTCTGTACTCTCCCCCCATCTCTGTCTTCTCTCTGCAAGGAAAAACAGCTCCCTGCCCTCCGCGGGCTTCTCCCCCAGTTCACCTCTTTGTGCTGCATATCTGCTGAGTTCTCTGGTTCAGGTTGTACAGATTGTTGTGTTAATCCTCAAATCAGTTTTCTAGGTGTGCAAGATAGTTTAGTGTTGATCTGGCTGTATTTCAGGGATGAGAGATGCAAAAAAAACTTCCATGCTGTTCTGTCATCTTGGCCCCCTCCTAGAAATCCTCTGTTCAGCAGTTTTAAGAGACTTTTCTCTTTAGCCCTCATTTATATATATATATATATATATATATTTTTTTTTTTTTAAATACCTAACAGTCAGACTTCCTAAAAAATCTAAAAGACGCTACTTGCCAAGGGAAAAAATGCATTTTAATAATACTCACATGTTTCCTCCAAGAAGTTTTGAGTTGAGGGTGATGGTAACTGCACCAAACCAGACAATGACAAAGACTTCTGCAAACTGGGGCCCTCCATCCTTTTCACTATCTACAGAGCTTCTTTGAAGCATTCTGTGACAAGGAAATGGCATGAGAAATGCTTCATCTTTTATTTAGAGCAATAAAGTTAAGGCATGGGTTGTCCAACATTGAATCAGAGAGCTGTCTGAAACCTCACCTAGAGATCTGTAATATGTAGGCTATATAAAAGGAAGATGTCAGAAATATTTAGCAAGGCTCCTTTATTTCAAATTCCAAATGCCTCAGGACTACAAGGGTTGCCTCATATGGCCTTGTTAAGATGTTTACATGCATTACTGAAGACCGTTTTGGTTAAGCACAGGTTATAAACTGAAGGGCCAAATGTGGCTCACAGACATGAGGTTGTTGGTCTGTACATGGCTTAACATGGGTTTAAATCCAAGATGACATTATTTTAAAGTTGGGAGGTTTCACATAAAAACATGTATTTCTGGGGGCACCTGGGTGACTTGGTTGAGCATCCAATTTCGGCTCAGGTCATGATCTCGTGGTTCATGGGTTCGAGCCCTGCACTGGGCTCTGTGCTGACAGCACAGAGCCTGGAGCCTGTTTTAGATTCTGTGTCTCCCTCTCTCTGTGCCCCTCTCCTGCTCACACTCTGTCTCTCTCTCTCTCTCAAAAAATAAACATTAAAGAAATATGTATTTCTGGATTTTCTTAAAAAACCAGAAGAATTTCTAACACATTGCTACACAGCAACAATTGGGAGCAGGTGACACAGCAGCAGCTCCCTTCACAAGGGGCTTCAGGTCACCAATTCCCAACGAATACATTTAGGTTACTTTTCTAGCCCTTAGACACATTTGGATTTGTAATCCTGGGGTTAAGTCTTTAGTTCTTACATTCAAAAATGGAAACGTTCTATAAACCTATTTAGCTGTGGATTTTTAAAAATAAAAACATACAGATTATTACTAAGAGACTTTGCTTTAAAATAGAGTAGTTGAACTGTCACTTAAATATCCTCTCTTTGTCTAAGAATTTTACAGACATAAACTGTTTTGAACTTTGGACAAGAACACTTGGATTCAGTGTCATTTTTTTCAGAAAAATAATAAATAACACCAAGCTCACAACCTCTTTTCATTACATAGTATAGACAAGTCACATAGTAAGTCTCGCCCTGCTATGCTGTTTGCCAGTACAGGCTTTTGTATTCTACAGTTGTACATAGTCCATTCTGAGTCCTGACAATCCGATGCAAGGAATGCTGGCATTCATCACTTGTCTGGAATCTCTATTGCTTCAGCATGGTATGATAGAAGAACATTAACTGGCCTCAAAGGAAGGAGATCCAGAAAGTGATCCTAGTTCTGTCACTAGATACATACACTAATCATTTCATGTCTTGGGACTCCAGTTTTCCTCTCTGCAAATAAATTGGGTTAAACTACATAATCTCTAATGTTAACCTTTTAAAACTAAAAAAGTACATGCTCAGAGATTCTAATATAAACCTGTCCATCAAGGCACCAGGTTACTGCCCTTGATGTGGTTATTAAAGGGCTAAGAAAAAGCACTCTATGTTATTACCTAAATCACCACATGATCAATTTACATTAAAAAAAAATGGGTATGGGAGCCTGGGTGGTTCAGTCAGTTAAGCATCCAACTTGATTTCAGCTCAGGTCATGATTTCATAGTTGGTGAGATCAAGCCCCATGGAGCCTGCTTGAGATTCTCTCTCTCTCTCTCTCTCTCTCTCTCTCTCTCTCTGCCCTTTCCTCTCTCACGCTCTCTTTCCCTTCCTCCCTCTCTCTCAAAATAAACTTTAAAGTAAAAAAGTGGGTAGAAAAGCCAGTAAGAAACTTGCTGAATTTAGAATCATAAAACATCAAGCCTGGAAAGGATCCTCAGCCATCTCCTTTTACAGATATGGAAGAGGAGACCCAGAGGGGTTAGGTGGGAAGAGAGGTATAATAATCATAGAGATAGAGAACGGGCAGTCAAGGAAACCTGAGGTTGAATCCCAGGTCTACCACTGACTGTGTGATCTTGGTTCAGTCCTCAATCTCTCTGAACCTAAGCTTGTTTGTCAAAAAAAGAAAATAATATTCTTGTTATGATGTTAAAATAAGAGAAGGTGGGGCGCCTGGGTGGCACAGTCGGTTAAGCGTCCGACTTCAGCCAGGTCACGATCTCGCGGTCCATGAGTTTGAGCCCCGCGTCGGGCTCTGGGCTGATGGCTCAGAGCCTGGAGCCTGTTTCCGATTCTGTGTCTCCCTCTCTCTCTGCCCCTCCCCCGTTCATGCTCTGTCTCTCTCTGTCTCAAAAATGAATAAACGTTGAAAAAAAAAATTTTTTTTAAAAATAAGAGAAGGTATTTAAAAGTTTTCTGTAGGGGCGCCTGGGTGGCTCAGTCGGTTAAGCGTCCGACTTCGGCTCAGGTCGTGATCTCGCGGTCTGTGAGTTCGAGCCCCACGTCAGGCTCTGTGCTGACAGCTCAGAGCCTGGAGCCTGCTTCTGATTCTGTGTCTCCCTCTCTCTCTGACCCTCCCCCCATTCATGTTCTGTCTCTCTCTGTCTCAAAAATAAATAAACGTTAAAAAAAATTTTTAAAAAAGTTTTTTGTAAACTGGGAAAAATTATTATATACATTTTGGTTCTAAGTAGCCCAAAATCGCTTTGCTGATAGCACAGTCAGGATGAGAACCCAGAACTGAATCCTAATGCAGTACTTTTTTTCCTTGCTACCAATGGTTATATTCCCCTCTCCAATGGAACTTCGCTCTTCCTGTCCTCTCCCTTTATGTACTATGTGTATAGAAAGCCTAACACTTTGAAACATGATCTTGCTTTGAACTGTACCACTTCTACTCTAATTTATTCTCATTCGTATTATTGTTAAGATTTAAAAACAATATGTTTGCAAATAAACATTGCTTAAACCTACAGATATTTAATTCACTTAGTTTAATGATAGGGAGGTGCATGAGAGTAAACAAGTATCTATTCAACAAAAATGGCTAAAGCAGGCTAAGAAATTGGTAAACAGGTGAGCATAATTTTCCCATCTCTAATTCCATCATTTTTTGAATTGATCTGGAAACCTACTTGACTTTTTAGATTTAAATCATAAGGAGCATAATGTGTCAAAGAAGTCCTAACTGAAATATTCAATATTCCCCTCAATTTTGAAACTCCACACAAAAAAGTATAGTCTATCTCAAATGACAAAGGATGGAAATGTAAGTACTTACAATGCAAGTGTCACACAAAGGATCAAAGGGCCCCATAAATCCCCTACAAGGCAAGCAAAAAACAGAAGATTGTTAGTAAACAACTATGTAGAATTTCCTATCTTTATTCCAATATCTGCCTCTCCCACTCTTGGAATTCAAACATCAAGGCTTTCCCTGCCCAACCCTTCCAACCTCTTACCCCTCTACCTGCCCTCCCTGCTCCCCGATTCTGAATGCCCTTCTTCATATATCCTTTAAATTCTGTTTACTCCATATCCCACAAATCACCCTTCTTCCACCTACTAAGCCACATTCCAGCATGGTATAAAGACCAATGGGCCAGGAGTCAAGAGACTTAGGTGCTCCACCCTCAGAAACACTAGAGTTAACTCATTCCACCAAACTGACACTATAGGAGACAGGGCAAATATAATCAGGATCACCTCAAGAATATGAAAATTGAAGCTGAGAAGTGACTTACCCAAGTTTATATAAATATTTATTAGGTATGGAGGTGGGACCACAACCTAGATCTTCTGATTCCTACTCCAAAGTTCTTTCCACTCTGCCACACTGCTTCCCTTTTATAATCATTAAATTGAACTAGTATGGAATCGCTGTTCTTATAAGTGAAAAAACAGCCCAATATTGGTAATTTTATAAAGTTAAACCTTAGCAAATAACATGAAAGCTTTTTGAAAGGTATAAATCGCTCTACCAACATCAGGTGTAAGCACAGTGGTTCTCAATTAATAGCTGTTAGGTAATTAATATGCCAACAGATGAGTAACATACAGCTTAGAGCAAAATTACCTTCCTCAACAAATATGAAAAAAGATACATATACCATTTCTAACTTTAACCTCATATGTACATAACTTTAAATAAGTATGTATATGTACATACTTACGTTGGTTTTTTTTCATATTATATAAGTAATTTTGATATCACTGTGGCAAGTTAGGAAGATGTAAAAACAAATCATAATCCTACCACTCTGATTAAATATTGTTCTTGTTAAATTTTTGAACTTATCAATTGAAAAGTGAATTCAAGTACAACTGACATTAATATACTGGCTTTTAAAAAATACACTGAGGTTTTTTAATTAATAAAATTCTGTAACTGTATTTAAAAATCTTTATTTTAGTAGAATATATATATATAGAATATATTATAAACACACATATATAGAATATATTATATATATACATACATTATATATATGTATATATATATAAACACAAAATTTACCATTTGAGTCACTTCTAAGTGTACAGGCTTTGAGTACAGTCATCATTGTACAACCTTCATATCACCCATCTCCAGAACTTTTTCATCTTCCCAAACTAAAACTCCAATCCATGAAATAATAACTCTCCACTTAGCCTCCAGCAATCATCATTTTACTTTATTTCTAGAAATTCAACTATTCTAGGTACCTAATATAAGTGAAAAAATATAATATACGTCCTCTTGCGACTGGCTTATTTTACTCAGCAAAATGTCTTCATGGTTCATCCACGTCATAGCCTGTGTCAGAATTTCACTCCTTTTTAAAACTAAGTAATATTCCATTAATACATAGTATATGACATGGTGTATACACCACAATTTGTTTATCTATCCATCCATTGATGCCATTGAAATTGTTTTCACCTTTTGGCTATTGTGAATGATGCTGCTATGAACATGGGTGTACAAATATCTGTTTGAGTTCCTGCTTTCAATTTTTGGGTATATACTCAGAAGTGGAATTGATGGATCATATAGTCATTCTATGCTTAGTTTTCTAAGGAGTCACCATGTCGTTTTGCACAGCAGCTGCACCATTTTACATTTCCACTAGCAATGCATGAGGGTTACAATTTCTCCATATTCTCACCAGTAGTTGTTATTTTCTGTTTCTTTGATAATGAGCATCCTAATGGGTGCAAAGTCCTATTGCATTGTGGTTTTTTTTTTTTTTTTTTTTAAAGATTTTTAAGTCGTGAATTTTTTCCTTGCCACTTTGCCCAGGACTGTGCTAACACAGCAGGGCAGAAGTGCAAATCTGGGCCATGACTTACTCACCCTTTGTGCCAGCCCATCTGTGTATCCCAAGGTCTGAGAATGGACCTTAACATATGACACGGCTAATCATCATCACTAATCTGCAAAGTTAACACACTGGTTCTGCATTGTCACTGAAGCAACCTTGCCCTGAACTGAGCCACAGCAGCAGTTGCAAGGATATCTTCACATCTGGGATAACAGTGGTAGAATGGAAAGGGAACTGAACTTGAAAACTGGGTTCTAATTTTGCCTGTGTCATCCTGACACTCACCTTCGTGGAGACTCGTTTTCTTCACCTGTAAAACAGGAGCCATAACTTTTCATAAGGTTGTTGTAAGGATTAAAAAAGAGGTATGTGTGTGTAGGCAGAGGCAAGGCACTAGAATAGTAGCTATCATTTATGGAGTGCCTAATAAATGTCAGATGCTGTGCAAGGTGGCTGGTATGCATGATCTCTAATCCTCACCAGCAGGTATGTTATTATCTCCACTTTAACAAGGGAAGAAAGTTGAGCCTCAGAAAAATTAACTGTCTTATCCAAGATAACACAGGTAGGGATGGAACTGCTATTCAAACCCAGATCTGTCCATGCTCTTTCCATCACATACCAGCAGCAGCAAATCATGTCAGCTCCAACCCACGGTGTACTATGTTGAAAAAGATTCTGACGCTGCATCCAGTCTCCACAGAGTGACGGCATATATGCCACATATTTGACATCCCTACATTATAGCTGAAATGCCGCCAAAATAGAAGGTACACTCATGTATAACATCATTGTTACTATTCTCACACAACTGATTCAATTTTTCTAATAAAGGGTACTATGAAAATAACACTAAAAGGTCTAAAAATTTTAATAATAAATTCTAAATAAGAGCATAATGTACTGCAAGCACTGTTTTGACAGAACTCTTGAACAAAAAAAAATGCAGTCATCAGACTAATAGTTCTGAAAATAGAAATGTCAATAAAGGTATTAATAATTTTGTTAATCCTTAATGGGTATTAGCTGTTATTCTAATTTAATATGTAAACATTTTGCCTTTCCTTTGGAGACTGTCAGCTCTTTGATTGAACAAAAGTCCTTATGTGTTTACAATTTCCAGAGATATTTTTTGCAGTGCCCACTATAGCAGTTGAGGATATACAAACTATATTTGTTGATGAAGATAATATATTAAGCAAAATCTTCCAGTCTCTGAAATTCCATTCTAATTTTTTTTATTTCTTCCCAAATTTTCATTTGTATATTCATTTATATATTTTTTCATCCAGTTTTCTTACCACAGAAATTTAGCCATATAGGGGCGCTTAGGTGGCTCAGTCGGTTGAGCATCCGACTTCAACTCAGGTCATGATCTCACACTCATGGGTTTGAGCCCCGTATTGGGCTCTGTGCTGACAGCTCAGAGCCTGAAACCTGCTTTGGATTCTGTAGCTCCCTCTCACTCTGCCCCTCCCCCACTTGCGCTCGCGCTCTCTCTCAAAATAAACATAATAATAAAATTTTTTTAATTACAAAAAACAAATTTAGCCATATAAAGTACTTATGATAAGATAAAGCGAAAAACAGAAAATTCTCAAAAGCCTCATATACTTACAATCTCTCAAAAGAGTATTACTTTTTCTTGGATACAAAACATGCATAAATTTTTTCCCAACAGCTTTTAGATCACGCACCTGAAAGACATAAACAACTTGCTGCATTGTCATGACCAAAGTTGCCAAGTAGTTCCCTTACTTAATTTGCTAAGATTTATTTTAATTTCCTTGGAATCCTTCATGTGGAATTTTAGAACTACAATTCCAGTTTAACTCCTTCACAATACAAACAAACCAGAGAGGTAGGGCTTTTCTATTAACTTTTTTATTAACTCCTTAGGCCAACGTTTAACTCTTTACCATACCCACCAGTTCTATTTTGATTTTTAAAGCTCTGTAAAAGAGAACTATAGCCATTCTGATACCTTAAAGAAATTAAAGTAATAATAGCACTACTAAAGTCTGCTCTGCAAAATATGGCATCTGACATTCAGTTCACAAGTGATGAAGTCCCAAGGGCCAATCAGCCTGCTCCCCAGCTACCACATTATTCACAATATAAAACAAATTAGTTTCCAACATTCCCAATTTAACTGGTAAATGAAGCCTAGAAGCCAGATTTTTAAGAATCAAGACATTTGAGGAAGAACATAGTAATACAAACATAACCTCTCAAAATATAGTTGAGATAATTCTGTCCTAATTTTTTCACCTAGAAATTTCTTCATGTCGGGGTGCCTGGGTGGCTCAGTTGGTTAAGCATCTGACTTCAGCTCAGGTCATGATCTCACAGTTCGTGAGTTCAAGCCCCGCATCAGGCTCTGTGCTGACAGCACAAAACCTGGAGCCCACTGCGAGTTCCATGTCTCTCCCTCTCTCTCTGTTTCTCCCCTGCCCCTGCTCTCTCACTCACTCTCTCTATTTCTCTCTCTCTCTAAAATAAATTAACATTAAAAAAAATTTCTTCGTGTTATTAACAGTGCTTTGTAAATACATTTTTAATGGCTGTTCGGTATTCCACCACATAGATGTAACATTATTTAATTGATATCCCCTCTGGTGTTCAATTTTTCCCTATTATAACGAATGCTGGGATGAACATTTTTGTACATTAATATTTTTCTGTATTTTAAAAACATATTTTTTTAAAAAATTTCCGTATACTTTAAGTGGAGCAGAATTATCAGCTTAAAAATATTTTAACATCTGAAGATTCTTAATACTCATTATAGCCAAACTGCTTTCCAAAAAGGCTATACCAAATTATTCTCTAGAGTAAAATCTTAAAATTTCAGTAAATTATATTGAAAGTTAGTGAACCAAACAAAAGAAATATTACAAAGTGCTATTAGTTATTTAGTCCCATGATACTGAACAGAAGTTCTTTCAACTAGTCTCACTTACAATAGTATTCTGAACAGATTCATTTAACGTGGAGCTGTCAAATTCCCGAATGTGAGATCTCATAGGAATGGTGATTTCTCCTTCCACAGGGATGTCTTGTGAGATGGATATATCAGAAAGGCCTGCAAACTGAGAAGAGTTGGGAAAAAAAAAAATTAAAGCCTGTAATCAACTACAGCATTCCTCAAAGACATCATTTCCTAGTGAGTAGGGAGTATGTCTTTTTTTTAAATTTTTTTATTCTTTCTTTAGTTTTGAGAGAGAGACAGCGAGACAGAGTGTGAGTGGGGGAGGAGCAGAGAGAGAGTGAGACATAGAATCCGAAGTGGGATCCAAGCTCTGAACTGTCAGCACAGAGCCCGACGCAGGGCTTGAATTCACAAACCACGATATCATGACCTGAGCCGAAGCTGGATGCTTAACCAAGGGAGTCACCCAGGTGCCCTGGGACTATGTCTTTAGCAAGGCATTAATTTATCAGACATTAAACAATGTGGTTAACTAAAATTCTCAAATGCTTATTTCTTTTAAAGGAGATAGCATTTGATGGAAAAAATATGAAGTAAATTTCACAGACACTTTCTTGCCCTTAAATATTTGGTTTCTTTCAAGCATGAAATCTTCACAGGACACACACAAGCTAGCAAGATTGCAAAGCTATTTAAAAAGACCTTTCAGCAATGACATCTTCACATAGTCACAATTCTGTAGCTCTTCTGCTCTTTGATAGGCTCTGGTGGCCTCTGCTGGCTAGAAAAAAGCATTATGTGAAGACTAAAGCGAAACTGGGAAGAACAGGGAAATAGCAAAATAAATCTTAATCTATACTCTTTTTACCAGGTTATCTGGCAAACCAGATCAAATAACATTTCCAAAATGAATTATGAGACTAAAAGCTTTTAAACTCTTATGTTCATCTGCCAAATTTGATTACTGTAACTAAAACTCAGGAGTCTTCTAGTTCCTAAGAAAACAAATACAACGATCACTTCTCCCATGACTTTTGGCCCAATGGGCACAATATTTAGAGGGTAGCAGCTGCAGGTAAATGAAGTGTAAGACAGTATACTGAAATTCTAGGAAGAATAAAGTTGTTCAAAGAACTTCTGAAAAATAAATTCTCAAACACACTTTTTAATAAGAAACGAAAATTAGGGGTGCCTGGGTGGCTCAGTCGGTTGAGTGTCCGACTTCGGCTCCCGTCATGATTTCACAGTCTGCGAGTTTGAGCCCTGCGTCGGGCTCTGTGCTGACAGCTCAGAGCCTGCTTTGGATTCTGTGTCTCCCTCTCTCTCTGCCCCTCCCCCACTTGCTCTCTCTTAAATATATACATAATTAAAAAATAAATACATAATTAAAAAATAAAAAAAAAGAAATGCAAATTAAAACTGCTTGTAATAAAAATGTTTCCGTGTTAAGACTGGCAAAAATCCAACAGTTTGACAACATACTCTGCAGGTGAAACTGTGGGGAAAGAGTATTCACACGCTTCTGGTGGAAATGCAAAGTAGTACTACATTCTACTGAAGATGAATCTGGCCATACCTAGCAAATTTATATATGGATCATCCACTGAAAGCAATGCCACTTTTAGGAGTCTAAAGATAGAGTAGGAAAAATACTACTCCATTGTTCCAAAAAGAACATATACACAAAGCTGTTTATTATAACGTTACTTGTAAAAGCAAAAACCTGAGAATAACCTAAACATCCATCAACATAGAACTAGCTGAACAAAGTATGATGTATTCACATAATGGAGCACTGTGCATCTATAAGAAGGAATGGGAGTATCTCTAAAGAACTATTTATGGAGTATTGAATAAAAAAACAATGTGGAGAAAAGTTTTTAAAAAAATTTTTTTTTCAACGTTTTACTTATTTTTGGGACAGAGAGAGACAGAGCATGAACGGGGGAGGGGCAGAGAGAGAGGGAGACACAGAATCGGAAACAGGCTCCAGGCTCTGAGCCATCAGCCCAGAGCCTGACGCGGGGCTCGAACTCACGGACCGCGAGATCGTGACCTGGCTGAAGTCGGACGCTCAACCGACTGCGCCACCCAGGCGCCCCTGAAAAGTTTTTATAATATGCTGCTATTCATTTAAGAAAGTAGAGGCTATAAAGGCGCTTAATGCACACACACGCACACACACTCACATGTGAATGTTACTTTTAAATGTAAGAAATGTATAAGAAATAAATCATGCAGTATAATTTAAGTCATACATAATGTAAGAAATAAGTCATATGATTTTTTTTAAAAGAGGTTTCCATTAAGGAAAGGAGAGAATAAGGTAGAGGAGATAGAGAAGCTAGGCTTCTGCAAATACAAGTGGTTCTATATATAGGACTTGAAGTCATATAAATAGTTCACATAATCATGAAACAAAATTAAAATTTAGAAGTCCGGGGCACCTGGGTAGCTCAGTCTGTTAAGCGTTTGACTTTGGCTCACAGCTCGTGAGTTCAAACCCTGTGTTGGGCTCTGTGCTGACAGCTCAGAACCTGGAGCCTGCTTCAGATTCTGTGTCTCCCTCTCTCTCTGCCCCTCCCCTGCTTGCACTTTGTCTCTCTGTCTCCGTCTCTCTCAAAAATAAATAAACGTTTAAAATTTTTAAAAAAAAATTTAAAAGAAGTCCTTAAAACTGAAAGAAAAATGAAACAAATGAATCTACTGTACGTTGAATTAAATGCACAACTACACAGAGAGCCAACTATTTCAAGTGACTTTAGAACACTGAATTTGACTTGTGAGTAGGATACAGAAAGCTAGAAAGAATACCCCTACCACTAGAACAATGAGGAAAAGTTAAACTACAAAATCATAACTTTTCTTAAACCCATCAGACAGTTGAGGTTGTAGGGCAACCAAGTAGCCTGAATAAAATCTAAGGAAGGAGAGATGCTTCCAGGAAAAGATGGGACATGAGCACTACATTGCACAGTGCAGCAAAGTATAAGACAATGACACTAGATATCACACAGATGCTTAAGAATTCAGCGAAAACTTAAAAGGAATTGCCAAAGGCCAAGCATGGACTAGTATGTGAGTACAGGGCCCCTGGATGCATCAGACACGAGGGGAGTTCACACCCACTTGTGGGCTCTACACCAGAGACTTCCACTGGGTCTTGGTGCTGGGGAAGGGAGCAGCTGCCAATTCTGAGAAAAGCAAAGAGCCCCTGCTCAGGCCCTTCTCCCCTACAGAACAGGAGCCTTAGAGCTACTAAGAGAACCCTGCTGTCTCCAGGGCACAGGTGAAGGCCTACTGTGTATGGTGAAAGGGAAAGACAAATGTCTCTACTTCTGGGAGAGGGATAGGAAAACATCCTGAAGCCAGACCACTACAGTGTCCTTCAGCTGGGGGAGAAACAGGGACACATGAACTACCTAAGGCTGAGGCTGGACCAAGACAGCAAATAATCCCTTCTCCCAGGCTAGCAAGTGTGGAGTCAAAACCAATAGCAGTCTACTGCTAGGGGAGGGGCTAGAGGTTAGAGAAAGACCCACTATTTTATGCAAGGGCAAAGGGAAAATGAACAGATCTGAGCATAGAACAGGGACATTAAGAAAAACACCAGGACGATCTAGCACCCACCCTAAGCACAATGTAGTGGAAGAGGAATTTGAAGCTGGTGACAGATTGAAGGTTCCCATTGCAAGGATAAATCCAAACACCGTTCAACTCCTGACTAGACTGACTTAATCCCCACAGTAAAAACTTGGAAGAAAAGATGCACTACTTCCAGGCCGCCTCTACTGTTCTATACACGATGGCCAGCATTCAATAAAAAATATTACACCCCCCACAATGAAAAAACAACCCACTATGACAAGACAGACTCTGAGATGACCTAGATGTTATAATTATCAGAAAAAAATTAAGAGGACTATGATTAATATGTTAAATGCTCTAGTAGAAAAGGTATATGCACAAATAAATGATGGTGAATTTCTGCAAAGAGATGGAAACTGTTAGATTCAAATGGTAATGCCAGAAATAAATGAACATAGTAATAGATGAAGAATGCCTTTGACAACTTTATCCATAGACTCGACACAGCCAAAGAAAATCAGTAATAGGTCAGTGAAAATTATCCAGACTAAAACAAAAAAAGAAGATTTAAAAAAAAACATATAAATCATTGTTGTACACCTTAAACTTATACAGTGTTACTATGTTAATTATATCTCAGTAAGACTGGAAAAAGCAAACAAAACCCAAAACAGAATAAGCATCCAAGAGCTGTGGGTCAATAGTACGGTCTAATATGTATATAATTGGAATCCTAGGACAAGAGAGAGAAAATGTGCCTGAAGAAATATTTGAAAAGATAATGGGTGAACATTTTCCAAAAATAATAAAAGACATCAACTGATAGATCCAATCCCAGAGAACCCCACTCAAGATAAATACTTAAAGACAAAACAAAACCCAAAATCTACAAACCTAAACACATTCAAACTACTAAAAACAAAACAAAACAAAAAATCCTGAAGCCAGCCAAAGACAAAAAGACATTGCATTCAGAGGAAAAATTTCAGTAACAGACATCTCACCCAAAACTACACAAGCCAGAAAAAAAATGGAGACACCCTTAAAATGCTGAAAAAACTGTCAACCCAGAAAACCCAGCAAAAACAGCTATCAAAAATGAAGGCAAAATAAAGACTTTTTTCAGATAAGCAAAAGTTGCACAAGAAATGTTAAAAAAAGATCTTCAGGAATATGGTATATATGTACAATGGAATACTATTCAGCCATCAAAATGAATGAAATCTTGCCACTTGCAATGATGTGGATGGAGCTACAGTGTATTATGCTAAGCAAAATAAGTCAGTCAGAGAAAGACAAATACCATATTATTTCACTCATATGTGGAACTTAAGAAACAACACAAATGAGCAAAGGGAAAAAGAGAGAGAGAGAGGCAAACCATGAGAGACTCTTAAAAGTAGAGAACAAACTGAGGGTTAATGGAGGGAGGTGGGTGGGAGATGGGCTAGGTGGGTGATTGGTATTAAGGAGGGTACTTGTTGGGGTGCCTGGGTGGCTCAGTTGGTTGGGCGCCCGACTTCAACTCAGGTCATGATCTCACAGCTCGTGAGTTCAAGCCCTGCATCAGGCTCTGTGCTGACAGCTCAGAGCCTGGAGCCTGCTTCGGATTCCATGTCTCCCTCTCTCTATGCCCCTCCCTTGCTTGTGCGGTCTCCCTGTCTCTCTGAAAAGTAAATAAACATTAATTTTTTTTTCTTTCTAAAAAGGAGGGCACTTGTTGTGATGAGCACTGGGTATTATGTAAGCAATGAATCACCGAATTCTACTCCTGAAAAAAAAAGAAAGATCTTCAGGAATATATCAGAAGGAAACTTGGATTTACACAGGAAATGAAGATCTACAGAAGTGGTTAAAATGAAAATAAATATAAAAAATATTTTTTTTATTTTTAATTATTCTAAAAGATGATTGCTTAAAGCAGGGGTCCCCAAACTTTTTCTATAAAGGGCCCCAAAAGTAAATATTTTAGACTTTGAGAGTCATGCAGATTCTGTTACAACTACTCAACTCTGCTATTACAGCATGAAAGCAGTCCGAGATGATACATAAACAATTAAGTGTGGCTATATTCCAATAAAACCTTATTAATAAAATAGGTATTGGGCCAGATTAAAATTTTTAATGTTTATTTATTTTTGGGGAGGGAGAGAGAGAGAGAGAGAGAGAGAGAGAGAGAGAGAGATTGATTGTGAGTGGGGGAGGAGCAGAGAGAGAGAGGGAGACAGAATCCGAAGCAGACTCTAGGCTCTGAGCTGTCAGCACAGAGCCCGATGCAGGGCTCGAACTCACGGACCATGAGATCATGACCTGAGCTGAAGCTGGACACTCAACCGACTCAGCCACCCAGGCGCCCCTAGGCCAGATTTTAAATTCTAAAAATACGACATTTAGGAGATAATTGGAAATTTGAATACTGACAGGATATTTGATATTAGAAGTTTACTAATTTTTTAGATGTACCAATGATATTATAGTTATGTTCTTTAAAAACAGAATCCTTTTCTTTTAGAGACATGTATTAAATATTTACTGATGTAATGATGCCTGAGATTTGCTTCCAAATAGTATAG
Organism: Leopardus geoffroyi; assembly: GCF_018350155.1. NCBI lineage: Eukaryota > Metazoa > Chordata > Mammalia > Carnivora > Felidae > Leopardus > Leopardus geoffroyi. The sequence goes on along the minus strand of NC_059343.1, from coordinate 55,898,556 downwards.
ATAGGAAGTGGATAGATAGGCCATAAATTGATAAGTATTGAAGGTTGGGTACATGAAGGTATACTTTACTATTGTACTCTGGTATATTCTGAAACTTAATGAATAGTTAAAAAACAAACATTCCTAATTTTAGGGGCCACCTAAGTTTTTTTATTCTTGCCCCATCTCTAGCCAAAATGAACCTGAATATAATCTTAGAGTTTACAGAAAATATGTGGCTGGAGGAACATACTAAAAACACTATGAGGATATAATCAGCCAAATACAGAAAGTGGAGAATTCCAGAAGACAAATGACTAAATTTAAACAAATAAATTGCATTAAAAACAGGAGAACATTTACATATTAAGAAAGACTTAAGAGACTTATTAACTGAATGCAATTTGCTGACCTTTGGGTCCTGATTCGGACAAACTGTAAAAACACATTTTTTTTTTTTTTTTGGAAAACTGTGAGATGACGAGCACAGATTAGATGATATTGAGGAATTATTAGTTTTGTTACTGTGATAACAAAGAAAACGTCCTTACCTGTTAGAGAAACATACTTAAGTATTTACAGGTAAAGTCATATGTCTATAATTTGCTTTAAAACACTCAGAAAAGATCATGAAAGACAACAAAGACCATTAAAGATCTAAGGGAACCAGGGAAAAATAGTAACTCAATGAAATGCGAGATTCTGGATAAGATCCTGGAACAAAAAAGGACATTAGTAGAAAACTGATACAATTCAAATAAGATCTGTAACTTAGTTAATAGCATTATGCCAATGTTAATTTACTGGTTGTCATCACTTTACTATGGTTATATACAATGTTAACACTAGAGAAGGCATATAGGAAACTCTCTGTGTTTTCTATAGGTATAAAATTAGTTAAAAATAACAAGGTTAAAAATTATACTCCAACAAAAAAGGAACCCTCATGCACTGTTGGTGGGAATGCAAGCTGGTGCAGACACTGTGGACAACAATACACAGGTTCCTCAAAAAAATAAAAATAGTGATCCAGTAATTGCCATATGATCCAGTAATTCCACTACTGGGTATTTACCCAATGAAAACAAAACACTAATTTGAAAAGATATTTGTACCCCTGTGTTTATTGCAGCACTGTTTATAAGAGCCAAGACATGGAAGCAACCCAAATGTCCATCAACTGATGAATGGATAAAGAAGATGTGGTATATATGTACAATGGAATATTATTCAGCTATAAAAAAGAATGAGACCTTGCCATCTGCAACAGCATGGGTTGATCTAGAGGGTAAGTAATGTTACTAAGTAAAATAAGTCAAAGAAAGACAAGTACCATATGATTTCACTCATATGTGGAATTTAGGAAACAAAAACAAATGAACAAAGAAAAAAAGAGACAAAAAAACCCCCAGACTCTTAAATATAGAGAACAAATCTGTGGTGGCCAGAGAGGAGGTTGGTTGAGGGGATGGGTGAAAAAGACAAAAGGGTTTAAGAGTACACTTATAGTGATGAGCACTGAGATGTATATACAATGGTTGAATCATTATACTGTACACCTGAAACTATTATAACACTGTATGTTAATTATACTTGAACTTAAAAAATAAGTTTAAAAAAGATTAAATTGAAAAAATCATACTCCAGTAAAAAAATGTGGTGGGGAATATGAAATAAGAATAGCAGAATTTGGTTAAGTACACGGGGTTCATTATACCACTCTTTATTTTGTTTATATATTGAAAGCTCCTGTAATAGAATTTTTAAATACATCACTTCTTTGTTTTTGCCATTCCCTCAAACTATTCTTCCTCTCCTCTTTCCTGATTAAATGGCTCTACACTCGCCCACTCCCTTAATCCTTTGTAATTTGGTACTGGCTTCCCCATAACTTTACTGACTCGGCTCATCATCAAGAAGTACAGGGATCCTTTTACCCTCTGAATACTCTTCAGCATTTAACATGTAAACCACCCCTTTCAAAGCTGTATTCTCTCACTACTATGACATTGACATTTCAAGGTCCAGGACAACTGTTTTGAGCTTTCTCACTGCCTGCAAGTGCTAGGGTAAGGCAAGGCAGCACAGAAGGAATGAGCTTCGAAGCCAAATTGGGCTCTGCTCTCACTTGAAGACAAAGTGCCGTAAGAATTAGGTAACACCAGCATTGCACCTAACACATAGTTGGTCAATGCTCAACATACAGATTTGGAGAGTATGGGTTAAGAGTGCAGAGTGCAGACTGCTGAAGCCAGACAGCCTGGATTCAAATCCCAGCTCTATCATTTACTACCTACGTGACACTGAGCAGGTTCCTTACTCTGCGCACCTCAGTAAAATTGAGATAACAGTATCATCACTCAGGGTTGTTGTGAGGAAGAAACGTATTACTATGTGCATAGCACTTAATAGTAGGCTCACAGCAGGGGGTAGATAAATGTTAGCTCTATTTCAAGATTCCCAGGGAGTCTATTGTAGTTCTGTCACTATTGGATAATAAAGAATTTGGCTGGGTTTTGTCTCCCATTCCTCTAAACCCTGGGAATTTCCCAAATGAGAGTGGTATTTTTGTTATTCATGGTGTGCCATAACAGTTTAGCTAACAAATAAGTCATGGTAGGCCCCTAGACAGTTTTTGCTAATGAGATGGCTCAGCATGGAGGTTAACCATTCCAGAAAGACCAAACACAAGATTAGAGGGCTGAAGCTTTGAGTCGTGTGATATAAACCTGGCTTCTGAGGAGGGGAGGAGTCAATGACCCAGTCAATCATGCCTACATAAAGAAACACCAATAAAGACTCTGGATACACAAGTGCACTTCCCTGATTGGCAATATTCTGCATATTGTCACACACTGATATCTCGGGGGGTTAACAGGGTCCTGATTCCACAGGGAGAAGACAAGGAAGCTTTGTGTTAGGGACCCTCCCAGACTTCACCCTACACATCTCTCCCTTTCACTGGTTTGGATTGCATCCTTTTGCTATAATGAAACTGTAATTTTAAGTATAGTGCTGTCCTGAATTTTGTGAATCGTTCTAGTTAAGTATGGAGTTTGAGGGGGAACACAGGAACCCCTCTGTAGCCAGTAGGTCAGAATTAAGAGTGGTCCTGGGAACAGCCAAACCTGTGGCTGGTGTCTGAAATAAGGGCAGCCTTGTAGAAGACTGTGTCCTTAACCTGTGGCCTAACTCCAGGTAATTGATTTTGGAAGTCACTACAGTCATTAAAGGCCATGTGATTCCCACCCTATTCCCCATCCCAACATTTCCTCAATATCTCTTCTCAGGAGAATGAGTGACATTGTTCAGTGAGCTGAGCCAGGATCTGTGGCCTTCCAGCCTCACATAAGACAGACAGGACTTCCAGGCCCTCAGCTAGTGGACCTTGCTCTCTGACTAGCCTCTCAGTGGGGATAGAAGGTGAGTTTGGATCCCATGTCCCTTCTTCTTGTGCAGGTGGGTTCATGCACATATGTGCACATGTGTGCACAGAAACCCACATGCACTTCACTGCCTGGCTTGGGCCAACGAGGGGAGCGGGTAGAGGCAAGGCCAAAAACAAACAGTAAAACCAGGGACTGCAGCCTTAAGAAAGCAGCTGGGACCAGACGAATTATACTATTGACCAAAACCCTGGAGCAAAGAGTCAACGAGTAGAGGAGCATCAAGCAGAAACCAACTCAGTCAAACAGGCTTGGCTTCAAGAAGTAGGGAGGGTGGCTAGTGGCATGGTCTCCAACCAGCCCCTTTACCTGGGACCAACATGCTTCCAGACCTCAGGCTAAAGCCATTATTATAACTCTTTTTCCTGTTCCCCAAACAGACAAGCAATAGATAGGCATTACCAAAGACTGTCTTTCCAACTCTATGCAAATGACTCCGAAATAAACATCTCTAGGGGCGCCTGGGTGGCTCAGTCTGTTAAACCAGTCTGTTAAGTCTGACTTCGGTTCAGGTGATGATCTCATTGTTCCTGAGTTCGAGTCCCACGTTGGGCTCTGTGCTGACAGCTCAGAGCCTGGAGCCTGCTACGATTCAGATTCTGTGTCTCCCTCTCTCTCTCTCTCTGCCCCTCTCCGGCTCGCTCTCTCTCTCTCTCTCAAAAATAAATAAACATTAAAAAAATTTAATAATAAATAAATAAATAAACAAACAAACAAACAAACATCTCTAATCCTGACATCTTCTGAGCCCTGAAATTCAGGGTTTAGACAAACTGCCTGCTGGGTATCTATTGCATGGCTTGCCAATATCTCAAACTGAACCTGTCCGAAAGTGAATTAATCAACTTTTAGGGTCTTCATCCTCCTCTTACATATATCTGTTCAGGGTATCACTATCCCACCATTTGTATACAGCCTTGTTTTTCAACATGTGGTACTGGGACTCACAGCAACATCAGCACCTGGAAGCATGTTAGAAACGCAGAATCTCAGGTCTCATCTCAGACCTACCAAATCAAAATCTGCAATCTAAAAAAATTCCCCAGATGGTTGCTATGCACATTAAAGTTTGAAAAACACTGATGTAAGACACATTCTCCCTAGCACTACAAACCCTTAAGGATCCTGCCTCTCTAAACTTCATGACCCCACCACTGCTATAGTCCAGGTAGCAATCACCTGTTCTTAGAACTACTGGTTTCACTGGTCTAGATTCCAGACATTCTTCATGGTAACCCTTCTATTATTTTGTCAAAGTCATGATTTTAAGCCCTTCCCTTCTTAAAACTTTCCACTGGCACCTCATTGCCTATTACACCTCCAAGCTCAGTAGTCAATAAGAATAAATAATACTTATTGCATGATTATTACGTGCCAGGCACACTACCAAGTGTTTTACATGCGTTAACTCATTGAATCCACCTAACAACCCTATGAGCGTATTATTGCTGTATCTTCATTCTACAGATGGGGAAACTGAGGCATGGGGAGATTAAATGACAGAGCTTAAAATCAAATCTAAGCAATTTGACCCCAGCACACAAATTCCTAACCACTGTTCCATACTGCCTCCCTAATTCAGTAGCCTTATTTTTTAAGGCTTACCTCCTAATACTTCCCTGTGCTTTAGCCAAAATGATCTGTTATCCTATAAACACATTAACAATTCCCAACTTCTGTACATTTGCCCATGAGAGGTTGTGCAGTATTAATGGAAATAATCTGGGCTTTAGACGCAGACCCAGCTTCAAATTTCAGGCCTGGCCACTAACTGGTTCTAAGACCCTAGGGAAATCGTCAAACTTCTCTGAGTCTCATCTCCTCATCTGCAAGTAAAACAGTTTAAAAACCAACTAACTGAAATGGTTGCTGTGAAGTTTATAAAGTGTGTGGAGGATGTCTAATACAATCCTGGCATATAGCAGGTTCTCAGTCACTGATAGCTCTTATGGTAACCTGAAATTTCAAATCCTACCCATCCTTTGAGGCCCTCTCAAATATAACTTCTACTATGTAGCTTGCTTTGTCATCCCAACTAGACATGATAGCATCTTCCTTTAAATTTTGTTAATATTTTATATGTAACTCTCTCTGATTTACTATCTTATCTTAGCATCGTACATTTGTCTTACTAGGCTGTAAGTACCAAAAAGGGCAGGCCATCTGTATTTCCTAAAGCAGATAGCATAGTGCACTGCACATTGTGGGACTTAAATAAGCATTACTGAATAGAAGTGGATCAGACATTGAGCAATGAATGACCAGAACCACTAAATTTAATTGTGGAGAACTTCATAAGAGAGGTGGAACAGCAACTACAAAAACAGCTAAACACCTGTAAACTATGTCATACCAGGCACTGTGTGTATATTAGCTCATTAGTACTCTCATTAGTTCTGTGATGAGTTACTATCCTCATTTTCCAAATGAGGAAACTGGTGTTGAGAGTGATTTCCTCAAGGTCACAATTGTTCCATGAGAACTTGGACCTACCCAACTCTCTTTCATTGCTGTATCCCCAGTGCCTAAAGGAGTGCCTGGGACACAGTAGATGTTCAAGAAATATTTGTTGAATGAATGAAGAGATGAACAAATAGTGCTAGTAAGTAGTAGTAAGTAACTTATCAGTAAGTAATAAGTAAGTAGTCAGTAAGTAAGTAAGCAGGACTAGAAGCAATTTCACCTGACTCCCAGTTCAGTCCTCTATGTTAAGTTGCCAATTTAAAACAGAGGAAAGGGATGTACCATTAAACAACTGCTATAGAACTAAACACTGGAAGAGGGATCTTGGGGCAGAATGCTGAATTAATTACAATCCTTAGTTCATGATGCTGATTGTGTTCTGCACTTCACATAAATCATATCATTTCATCTTCCTAAAAGCTCTCTGAGGCACGTATTTATATATCCATTTTACAGATGAAGAAAACATTCTCCATGAAATAATTTGCCCAAACTCTCATAGGAGGCAGAGTGGGGTGATTCCAGTCCAGGTAAGTTTAACTCCAAAACCTCTGTTCTTAAATACCTGTCCAGGCTTTGGGCTTGTACTTGCAATAGAAATCATATCCCCTGTAACAACAGGAGCAAGACAGCACCATGAAGAGAATTACAAGGAGCTGCAACAGTGAGGGCAGGGATGAAACCAAAACTACTGGGGTCACTGAACAAATCAATAATCAAGTTATAACGTTCTATGGGAAGTAATATCATTAATCCAAGAATGCTACTCCAACAAGAACAGGTTCTTGATAACATGAAGGACAGCAGAAACGTCTAAATTCTTAAGATACTTAAGAAATCACCTAAAGCTTGGCATTTAACACAATGTACGGGATGAGGACTTTCCCTCAGAGTATGGGAAAGCAAAGTGAATCGGAGTTTCCCAAGAAGGCGTTGAAGGAACGAGGAAAGCAGGGGGAAAGCGGTGAGCCCAAAGAGCAGGTGCAGTGTTGGGGCTGGTTCTGGCATAGGATACAGGACAGGCCTACCGGGAGAAAGGAGTCGGCCTTCTCAGGCCAGGAGCCCGTCACCCGACTTCCATAAGGGCGCTCTGCCTCACCCTCAGTCCCTTTCGTCGCAGAACCCAAGCTCACCAGGGGCCTGGGCGACGTTGTCCCCGGCTCTCCCGAAGACTCTGCCGCTTTCGCCATCTTGGCCCTCCTTCTCCCGGGTCGCTCCCACAGGCCTTTGCGGAACCTAAGACGTGGAGGCCGCGGCTCATCAGCGCGTCAACGCACTGCTGTCGCGTCACCGTAAAGCGTCTGGCAACTGCAGGCGGCGCCTGTCCTTTGCTCTCCCTGTCCTCCAGCTGTTGGCGAGAGGTCTGAATTGCCGCGCCTCGCCTCGCTTCTTTGAGGCCACTCCCTCTTTAATACTCAACGCCGATCTTCAGATCGCGTCACTGCTGCGTGTGTGTGTGTGTGTGTGTGTGTGTGTGTGTTTGTGTGTGTGTCTGTTTTAATCCACCGCACCCACGCACCCGTTTCTTGCTCTTGTTGCCGGTTTCCGGAGCCAGCACTTCACGGAAAAAGCCTGCGCCTCCCCGGGGCCGCAGAGAAATTTCAAGATTCCGTGCTGCCGAATAAAGCAGTCAAGCCCTCCAGACCAACTGCTCCCTCTGCCCTGGTCCCTGCCTGAATGATTCCTTGCGATCCCCCGTCCTGCCCCGCCCCGCTACCAGCCAGTTACCACTTCTCAACTTTATTATAAACTATACAAGATGGCTTTTCTCCCTTTCCCCCTTGGAGGAGGGGCGAAGCCAGCTTCTCTATATACATTGGCCAAAATGCTAATACCAGTACAACTTCCAAAATTGCTAAGCGATTTGGAGCAAATACTAAAAAAGTTTAAGGTCTTAAAGAGAGTGATTATTGTAAGAATAACTTTAAAAAAAAAAAAGAAAAAGAAAGAAAGAAAAAAAACCCTACATGTGCCAACCTCTTTTTCCCTACTTAATTCCGGGTGTTTCTCAGTGTTTCTCACTCCACTTTACCACGACCCCAGGTTATAATGAGATCAGGTAATACATTTTTGATGCACGCTGTAGACCTAAGTGTTTTGGGGGATGGGAATACCAGGTTTCCGCTTTTAACAAACAGGGTAGGGATGGGTGTGAAATGAAGTGCTTTATATTTTTGGGTAAGCAATGCAGAAAGGCATCAAGTCTTAAATTTAAGGAGAAAGAATGTGGAACGTGGTGGGACGAAATTCCCAAATGAATGGTGGTGGTGATGGTGGTGGTGGTGTGTGTACAGTGCTAGTTGTATGGTTTTGTTTTGTTTAAATACTGTCATAATTCTTCAGATCAAGCATATTTTCAATATTTGCTCAGGTACTGATGGTAATGATATTAAAACTGAGGCTAGTGAATATGAAACATTTTTATTACAAGAGAATACGTACAATTACCCAGCCCCAACTTCGTCACCCATTGTACCCCTCCCACTTCGACCCCAGTCCAGATTTCCGGCCAATTTCTTGTGGCCATTGATAATCTCTTCAATTTCCTGCAAAACCTCCAAAATTAGTTATCTTTCCCTAACCCCACGCTCCAACTTCTGCCATCTAACCTCATCCCTTTGCCTCTTTGCTAGTGGTTTCAAGATGGCCTTGGCACTGGGTTAAGAAGAGGACAGACCATAAAATAATTGTTGAGGTAGTCCGTGTTCAGGTTACCCAGGCATTATTTCAGAATAAAATGCCAGTTTTCCTCATTTAATAGGGTACAGGTTGAGTAGGAGGTAATATGCTGTGAAGAAAAAAGTCAGAGGGAAAAGTTGTAGAGAAAGGGGGTGGAATAGGGACAATCTCTTAAAATGGGAAATATTTTGTGTTTTTAGTTGCAAATATATCTTGCAAAATTGCAAAACTCAGTATTCTTTAATACACTTAGAGTCATTACCCTCCGTTAGATTATGAAAATTTACAGTGCTGCAGGACTCACATGACATGCCCAAAGTTGCTTAGAAACTTTGTAAGTGGTGGAAGTGAGATCAACATTTAGGCCAATAGGTATGGAGAACTTTTTTAGTTGTTCTAAATTACAGGACAATATAATGCACAACTCTAAGAAAACAACTAGAAAATATTGGGGAAACAGTTTCCTAGAAAAATGGTCAAAATTAATTCAGAAAGGAAGTAAGGAATTTCATTAGGACAAAATTTGGGAAATAAAAAACATCAGGGCTCCTGGGTGGCTTAATCAATTGAGCATTCGACTCTTGATTCATGAAATTGAACCCCTCGTTGGGCTACACGCGGTTAGTTCAAAGCCTGCTTGGGATGCTCTCTCTCTCTCTCTCTCTCTCTCTGCCCCTCGCCTGCTCTTTCTCTCTCTCTCTCAAAATAAATAAAATAAACTTAAAACAATCAAATATATAAAAAGCAAGGTACAGAACAGTTTGTATGGTATGCTATCATCTGGGTAAAAATGTAAGGGGAAAGGAATGTATATTCATATGCTTGAATATTCACAGACTATGTCCTAATGGCTACACAAGAACTTGGTAACAGTGGTTGCCTCAGTAGAAAAACTGAAGAACTGGCAATAAGAGGTTGGAGAACTACTTCTTGTTTTAAGAGAGGGCTATTTGTTACATGACCTTTCGTGCAATTTGAAATTTTTGCCATATACATATATTACCTCAAAAAAACAAAAAAACTTGCCAAAGATCTATCCTTCCATCCCACTCCCAACGTGCTAGATGATTTCACAGGCTATTCATTCAAGCCTTCAAGGAGCAGACCATTTCTACATTATATAAATTTTTCCAGAGAGAGGAAAAAGGAAAATTTACCAATTTATTCCAGTGATTCAGTGTAAACTTGGTATCAAAGCTAACAAAGATAGCAGTAAAAACAAAAATTTTGTACCAGTCTCACTTATTAATATAGGTAATATAGGTAAACATCTTAAACTATTAGCAAATCAAACCTGGCAAATAATACAATAATAATATTACATGATCAATTAAAGTTTTTTCTCAAAAATATAAAGCTCATGGAGAAGCAGGAAATGCAGGGGCACCTGGGTGGCTCTGTCAGTTGAGCGACCTGACTTCAGCTCAGGTCATGATCTCCCAGTTTGTGGGAGCGTTGAGCTCTGTGCTGACAGCTCAGAGCCTAGGGTCTGCTTCAGATTCTGTGTCTCCCTCTCTCTCTGCCCCTACCCCACTCATACTCTGTCTCTCTTTGTCTTTCAAAAATGAATAAACGTTTAAAAAAAAAAGAAGCAGGAAATGCAATGATGATAAAGAGAAATCCATCATCTTAATGCTGAAAATTCAACTTCATTCCTGAAAGTAAATACATTAATAATAATATCTACCTAATAACTACATAATAAAGTAGTAGGATACCTAACATTATACTGACATTTGTCTCAGGACACCAGGGTGGCTCAGTTGGTTAAGCGTCCAACTCTTGTTTTCAGCTCAGGTCATGATCTCATGGTCCTGAGATCAAGCCCCAAGTGGGGCTCCTCTGCACTGGGTGTGAAGCCTGCTTAGGATTCTCTCCTTTTTCCCCTCTGCCCCTCACCTCCCCACTCTCTCCAGTGATTGTGCTCTCTCACTCTGTCTCTCACTCTCTCTCTCTCTCTCTCTCTCAACAAGAAAAGAAGAGAAAAGAAAAGAAAAGAAAAGAAAAGATATCTGTCTCAAACCAAAAGTCAATATCTTGCTATACCTGGCATTCCCATTTAAACCAAGAACAGTAGAAAAATGCTTATTATCACCACCATCATTTGACACTGTTCTGGAAGTACTAGACAGTGCAATTAGACTCTTCCTTCTCTGGGGCCAGGGGTAGCCTGCTCATTCTCTCTGAGTCCATTGTTTCCCCTGAATACTCTCAGCCATAAAACCCACCTTAACCCTTTCTAACACACAAGCAACCTTTCAGCCCTATAAACTCCAGGCATGTTTTCTACTTTTAGTATTTTTTTTCTTGTCACTTGCCTCTCCCAAAGTATAGTACTTCTCTTCATAAACACTCCACCCTTCCCAGTGTAAACATAGTTTTTCCTCTCTCCTGTTGTGAAGAATTACTAATAAACCCCTCTCTAATCTCTCTGTTTGCCTCCACCTCTTTCCCAGTTGCTGCCCTGGCCCAGCTCTTCCTTACCCCATTGTCTGTTCTTTTCCCACTTTCCTGAAGCTTTTTTTAACTTTTATTTCCACACCTAACTCCAAACTAAGTTATCTAACTCCTCTAACCTATACCTCATTCCTGTGCTTTCTCAGCACTTCTGACTCAGGATTGCCTTGCTCCTGGGCTAGGAGGAGGTCAGATTATAAAGCAGTTACAGATTCAGTCAGTATTAAGGTTACCTGGGTGCCCTTTCAGACTACACATACCTATTCCCTGTTTAACAAACAAGGTAGGAAATTCATATGAGATGAAGTAGAGTGCTCTGTATTTTTGGTTAAGCACTCCACAAAATTCCAGAGTACCTCTTAAGGTAAAACGATGTAAAGGGCATAAATAACTCACAGAATAAGAATTGCCATGATATATATTTTTTTTTCAGTTATAATCATAATCCAGCAACATTTATAATTGTGTATACCAACATGAATTATTCTCTTTCAAACCATGGATCCTTTGACATTTGATTGTTTTAATAATAAAACTACATTCACACACTTAGCATGTGTCCTAATTGTAATTTTATAAAAAAAGAAATAATTTTACAATTTATTTTTATTTTTTTCTTTTCTTTTTTTTAAAATGTTTATTTTTTGAAGAAAGCAAGAGCGGGGGAGGGACAGAGAGAGAGGGAGACAGAGGATCTGAAGCAGGGTCTGTACTGACAGTAGAGAGGAATTCAGGGCTCAAACTCACAAACCATGAGATCTTGACCTGAGCTGAAGTCAGAGATTAACCAGCTGAGCCACCCAGGTGCCCCTATGAATTATTTTGTAATACCTGTACATTTGTACTATTCAATTAGGTTAATACTTTCCCCAAAATTTTGCTATGAAAATGTTCAAATATATTTTTAAAAGTTGAAAGAATAGTACAGTGACCACCCATATACACACCACCTAGATTTCTACAATTCACATTTTGCTATTTCTGCCTTATTACATCTCTGTCCATCTGTCCATCCAACAAACCTCTTCATGCATCATTTACTTCATTCTTTATACATTTCAAAGTAAAGACATTAGTATACTTCATGCCTAAACATTTCAGCAGGTATTGTTTAGAAAAGAAAAGATAGATCTTTGTGTATTGACATATAAAGACGTTCATGATATATTAAATGAAAAAAAGTAGCCACTACTTGTGTTAAATATAAATATTAATGAAGGCAAGATTCAATTGCCTCAACAATATCCATTTTTCCCTTATTCCTTCTTTTTTTAAAAAAAATTTAACGTTTATTTATTTTTCAGAGAGAAAGAGACAGAGGGAGAGCGCGAGTAGGGGAGGGGAAGAGAGAGTGGGAGACACAGAATCCAAAGCAGGCTCCAGGCTCCGAGCAGTCAGCACAGAGCCCGGCACAGGGCTCAAACCCATGAACCGTGAGATCATGACCTGAGCTGAAGTCAGATGCCCAACCTACTGAGCCACCAAGGAGCCCCCCCCCCCTTATTCCTTCTTGATAGACTCCACTTATGTTCAGTTTGGCAATGTGTCCAGACCCAAGTATTGAAGCATGATCATTTCAAGTCAATCATGGCAATCATGTTCTCCAATTTTCCGACTTCCTGTGTAGACAGGGATGGCCATATCCAGTTTGGGCTGAGAAAAAAACAAAAGTCATTTAGGGAGGCTTCTGGAAAAACATTTGCTTTATTAGATAGAAAAGACAGATTAAGCTTGCATGGCTTGCCACCCCCCCAACCCCCGCCAATTTTCTTTCCTTGAATGCAGATATGATGTCTGGAGGTGCAGCAATCATCTTGCAATGAAGAAAACACAAAGACAAAGACCAAAGCTCATGTGTTAAAGATGGTCTTTTCATTTTTTGTGTAATTTTTTAAAAAGAATCATCATATATATTATTGTAATATATGAATAATATTATCATAAAATATGAATAAGTATATCTCTATTAAAATGGAGACATACTATCAACACTAAATTCAAAGTAGATTTTGGAGGCTTAAATGAGAAAGTGTATGAGAAAGTAGCAGTGTGGGAAAAAAAGGTTAAATATTTCTTATCGGAAGAGTGGTCTCTCTTTCTCTGCATTTCCTTCAGAAAGCAGAGTCTGAGACAAGGACTTTTATATATATGTTGATGTTGGAAGTGATCCCCAACATTAGTAGGGAGCTGGGAAGAGTGAAGCAGAAATGGAAGGAAAGTCTAATGACTTAGGTATGTTTTCAAGCTGCAAAACTTGGGGGAGATCCTACTGGGGAGCCATGTAGAATGGGCTTCAGAATTGTCTGCTGGAGAGATAGAAGAGGCAAACATGTCTCTAGCGCTCCCAAATCCCATTGTCAAGGGTCACTATGTAGAGTGTTAACTCTTTTGCATCTCCAAACTTGTGCACATTCAGAATGACAGAAGAGATTCCCCCAGGCCTATGACAGATCATGAGATACAGCACAGCATAGACAAGTGCTTCCAGGTTCAACCTGGCAGAATGGATGGCTAAGAGGATGTGAGGCAGGCAGGGCAAGAGAGGGGTTGATGCCTAGTCTAAACACAAGATAATAGACATCTGAAAAGCAGTGGTGGCAGTAGGAGTGCCAAGGAAACAATTTTGCTTTCATTTTTTCTTTATCTTTTATATTTACATTTATAAAAAGAGAGGCAATTTAGTGAATTGAATAAGAATACAAACTGTGGAACCAGGACACTTTAGGTATGAAGCTAAACTCCACCATGTACTTTTTACTTGACTTTTGACAAGTTACTAAATGTCTCTGTGCCTCAATCTCATCATCTGTAAAATAGAAATAATAACAATAACTACCTTATAGAATTGTAAGGACTATGAGTCAAAAATTAGCTGTCAACACTTACAATAGAAATGTTTGTTGTAAAGAATCAAAATACATAAGTATATAAAACACAAAGTGTCCCGTATCTGTTAGAATGCTTTTGTTTTCAAATGAAAGAAAATCGAACCACACTGCCAGTGAGGGATTGGAGAGAACAAGGGCCATGGATGGGATATTGAGATGGGAAGTTTTGGGCTTAGGCCATTGTAAGGTGACATGAAACTACTCTGTCAGCAAATGTCAGGTCAAGGAGTTGGGGGAAACTGAGAAGTGGAATGTAAAGCAGATAAATTAAGTGATGAGTGTTAGTATCTCATTAGCCAAGGAGAGGTGTTTCTTCCATTACCTCCTTTGGTTATTCCTTCTTTCTCTTTTTCTTGTCCTTCACTGTCTTCTTAGCAGCAATGTGCTCCTCTTTTGTTGCTAGGAAGAAAGAGGACATGGGGCTACTGTGGGAGAATTTCTAGGCTCAGTGGACAAAAAGAACTAAAAATGTAGAATGTCTAGTCAGTGTTTTTTCTGAGTAAGTTCATGTGAAAAGTGTAATTCTCTCTTTTATTAAGATTTTATTTTCAAGTAATTTCTACGCCCAATGTGGGACTTGAACTCACAACCCTAAGATCAAGAACCACATGCTCCAGCCAGGCACCCCATGAAAACTGTATTTTTCAAAAACGAACAAAACCTTTGCAACTAGACTTTCCTTAAAATTACACACAGAGCAAAGAGAAGTGTGTCTGCTGGACTAAATATTTCTTTTTCCACCCTTCCCCAACATCTCTTTTTCAAAAAGAAAGATTGCAAAGAAGGAAAGGAGGAGGAAGCATAGGAAAGGAAAGAACGCTCTGAGGAGTATGGAGCAGCATCACTTCCGTTCTTTACATAAACTGCCACATGAGAAACACCACTTGGAATAATTTTAAAGTAGGCTTCCTCTATAAGAAGGTTGGGAAAGGAAAATGGTGGGAGTGGGCATGACAAAGTGGGGCAGAGGTCACTGATTTTCCTAGATCTTACAGTCCAGAAGGATGCATACGTGATCCACTAATATTTGAGCTACTTGTATGAGAACTTAAAATATAGTAAATTCTTCAGTTCAGCTTTCCAAATTATTTCCTACCTCTGTTTATGTGTGAATTCTTAGAAAAACCCGCTGCTTTAATGTATATGAGACGAGCAAGAAACAAGCTCAGGGAAAAACAAAACCACCTCACACTTGCTACTCTTTGCTTTGTTGGGACTTAGAATTCATTAATCTACGAATATTTCACTGTCTCACATCCCACTGATGTTCTCTCTTCCCTACTTATTCAGTTTAAACTCCATTGATGATCGCTACACTCACTCCTTTGGAAACTCTAAACTCCCTTGCCCCTGTTTTGCTTCATCATACTTATGTGGCAAAAGTCTAGCCCTATCTACTTGGTGTCTGCCACAGTTGGCTAAGTGGGCTTGGAGTAAAGAATGCAACTATGCTGACTGTTCTCACTTAAAATGACCACAAAGCTTTTATAGACTGGTTAATGCTGCTGGGTGATCACACACATTTTGTAAGTCCCTTCACTCACCCCACTGCCTAGAAGAAGATTATATTATACGTTCTGTCTCCTCAACATTTTCTCTCTAGTCCTGAATTTCACATGACAACTTTGCAATAAAAAGAGAACATGTACAGACTTTCACCACCACATCTACCCACTTATAAACATCTGTAACCACATTCTATGCCCTTGCTCCTGATAAATGTCATTACTATATAAGGCTAACCCCTTCACTTGTGTACTAGATCCAATCCCCTATCTTCCCACTCAAAGATAACATGTAAACATTAAAAGGAAAAGTCCACATAAATGAAATGAGTTTATTAAAATAGTCTAGCAGGTTAAAAAAGCAACTAGCCTCTGCTTGGGCTCTACTATTTTAGAAATCAATTTCAGATACATTATTGCATCTGATCCTCATAAAAATTCTGTGAAGTAAGTTGTATTATTCTTCCCATTTATGAGAAGAAGACTAAAACAAGAGACTAAACAAGTGATTTGTTCCAAACTACTCTGAAATTTTGTTAGTGATGAAAGTGGGATTAAAATTAAGGTCAAGAGTAATAATGAAGAAGTTTTTTTTTTTTAATTTATATAAGGGTATTATGTACTTTCCATGCAAACAAGTTTAAAAATATCAGAGATGGCTGGAAAACAGTATGGAGGTTTTTCAAAAAACTAAAAATAGAACTACCCTAGGACCCAGCAATTGCACTACTAGGCATTTATCCATGGGATACAGGTGTGCTGTTTCGAAGAGACACATGCACCCCCATGTTTATAGCAGCACTATCAACAATAGCCAAAGTATGGAAAGAGCCCAAATGCCCATCGATGGATGAATGGATAAAGAAGATATGGTATATATATATACAATGGAGTATTACTCAGCAATCAAAAAGAATGAAATCTTGCCATTTGCAACTATGTGGATGGAACTGGAGGGTATTATGCTAAATGAAATTAGTCGGTCAGAGAAAGACAAAAATCATATGACTTCACTCATATGAGGACTTTAAGAGACAAAACAAATGAACATAAGGGAAGGGCAATATAAAAACAGGGAGGGGGACAAAACAGAAGAGACTCATAAATATGGAGAACAACCTGAGGGTTACAGGAGGGGTTGTGGGAGGGGGGAATGGGCTAAATGGGTAAGGGGCACTAAGGAATCTACTCCTGAAATCATTGTTTCACTATATGCTAACTAATTTGGATGTAAACTTAAAAAAATAAAAAATAAAACAAGTTTAAAAAAAGTATCAGAGATGGATAGATTCTTAGGAAAATATGAATCAAAACTGCCCCAGAAGGATTCAGAAAACCTTATCAGAACAATAGCTATGTAATGACATATTTTATTTTATTTAAAAAATATTTTACTTGAGTATAGTTGACACACAGTGTTACATTTGTTTCAGGTATACAATATAGTGATTCAACAAATCTATACACTAGGCTATACTCACAACAAGTGCAGCTACTGTCACTGTACAATGCTGTTGCAATGTCATTGATTATATATCTTATGGTGTGCCTTTTATTCCCGTGACTTATTCATTCCATAACAGGAAACCTATATCTGCCACTCTCCTTCACCTATTTTGTACACCTCCCCCTCCCCCTTCCCTCTGGCAACCACCAATACTCTGTATTTGTAGGTCTGATTCTACTTTCTTGACTCCTTTGTCATAGATTGAAAATATAAGCCTGATTTTATTTCTGGACTCTCTATTCTGTTTATTGATATATGTATCTATTTTTGTACCAGTACCATACTGTTTTGATTACTATAGCTTTTCTGTGTATCTTGAATCTAGGATTATGATGCCTTCTTTATTCTTCTTTTTCAAGATTGCTTTGTGATTCCACACAAATATTAGGATTATTTGTTGTACTTCTGTGAAAGCTGTTGTTGGTATTTTGATAGGAATTACATTAAATCTGTAGATTGTTTTAACAATATTAATTCTTCTAATCCATAAGCATGGGCTATCTTTCCATTTGTTTGTGTCATCTCAGTTTCTTTCATTAGTACTTTATACTTTTCATAGTGTAAGGCTTTCGCCTCCTGGGTTAAGTTTTATTCCTAGCTATTTTGTCCTGTTTGGTGCAATTGCAAATGGAATTGTTTTCTTAATTTCCCTTCCTGCTACCTCATTATTAGTGCATAGAAATTTCTGGGTATCAATTTTGTATCCTGCAACTTTACTGTATTTATTCATTACTTCTAATGTGTGTGTGTGTGTGTGTGTGTGTGTGTGTGTGTGTGTGTGATTTAGGGTTTTCTATGTATAGTATCATGTCATCTGCAAATAGTAACAATTTAACTTCTTCCTTACCAATATGGATGCTTCATTTCTTTTTCTTGTTTGATTACTGAGTCTGGGATTTCTAGTAATGTGTTGAATAAAAGTGGTGAGAGTGAACATCCTTGTCTTGTTCCTGATTTTAGAGAAAAAGCTCTCAGTTTTTCACCATTGAATACGATGTTAACTGTGGGTTTTTCACATATGGTCTTTATGATGCTGATGTTGACGTATCTTTCCTCTAAACCCATTTTTGTTGAGAGTTTTTTATCATGAACATCTCTTTATTACTGAGATGACCTTATGATGTTTATCCTTTGCTTTGTTGATGTGGTGTATCACATTGACTGATATGCAGGTTTTGAACCATCCTTGCATCCTTAGGATAAAACCCATTCGTGATGTTTTTTGTTTGGGTATCTGAGTAATGCTGCCCTTGTAGAATGCATTTGGAGATTTCCTTCCCTTTCTCTTTTTTTTTTTTTTTTTTGAATAATTTGAGGAAAATAAGTATTAATTGTTCTTTAAATGTGTGGTAGAATTCATCTGTGAATCCATCTAGTCTTGGACTTTTAAGTTTTTGGTAGTGTTTTATTACTGATTCAATTTTGTCATTACTAATTGGTCTGTTCAGAAATTATATTTCTTCCTGATTCCATTTTGGAAGATTATATGTTTCTAGGAATTTATCCATTTCTTCTAGGTTGTCCAATATACTGGCATATAATTTTTTGTAGTATTCTTTTATAATCCTTTGCATTTCTGTGGTATCAGTTGTTAGTTATTCTCTTCTTTTTTTGATTTTATTTATTTGGGTCCTTTCTCTCTTTTTTTTTTCTTGATCATTTTGGCTAAGGTTTTATCCATTTTATTTACCTTTTCATGGAGCCAGCTCGTGGGACACCTGGGTAGCTCAGTCAGTTAAGCATCCAACTCTTGATTTGGGCTCAGGTCATGATCTCATGGTTCATGAGGCTAAGCACTGCCAGACTCCATGCTGACAGCTCAGAACCTGCTTTGGATTCTCTCTCTGCCTCTCTCTCTCTGCTTCTCTCCCATTCATGCTCTCTCTCTCTCTCTCTCACACACACACTCAAAATAAATAAACATTTTTTAAAAAAAGAATCAGCTCTTGGTTTCATTGTTTTTTTTCCCTATTTTTTTTGGGGGGGATCTATTTGATTTATTTCTGCTCTGATCTTTATTATTTCTTTCCTTTTACTCACCTTGGGCTTTATTTGTTCTTCTTTTTCTATTTCCTTAATGTGGAAAATTAGATGATTGATTTTAGATTTTTCTTGTTTCTTGAGGTAGACCTGTATTGCTATTTATTTTCTTCTTAGAACTGCTTTCATCCATCCCAAAGACTTAAAATATTTGTGTTCTTCTTTCATTTGTCTCTATGTATTTTTATTTCTTCTTTGATTTCTTCATTGACCCATTGGGTTTTTTTTTTTAGTAATATATTGCTTACTGTCCATGTGTTTGTGTTTTTTCCAGTTTTTTTTTCCTTGTGATTGATTTATACTTTCATATCATTGTGGTCAAAAAAGATACATGGTATAATTTCAGTCTCAAATTTAATGAAAATTGTTTTGTTGCTTAACATATGATATATTCTGGAGAATGTTCCATGTGTACTTAAAAAGAACGTGTATTCTGGGGCACCTGGGTGGCTCAGTCGGTTAAGTGTCCAACTTCGGCTCAGGTCATGATCTTGCGTTTTGTGAGTTTGAGCCCCGTGTCTGTCTCTATGCTGACAGCTCAGAGCCTGGAGTCTTCTTCAAATTCTGTGTCTCCCTCTCTCTCTGCCCCTCCCCTGCACTCTCTCTCTCTCTCTGTCAAAAATAAATACACATTAAAAATATTTTTATAAAAAGAATGTGCATTCTGTTGTTTTGGGATGGAATGTTTTATATAAATCTGTTATGTCCATCTGGTTTAATGTGTCATTTAAAGGCACATTACTTACTGAAAAATCTGTCTGAATGATCTATCCATTGACTTAAGTGGAGTACTAAAGTGCCCTACTATTATTTTATTACCATTCATTTCTCTTTATGTCCTTTAGTATTTGCTTTATGTATTCACACTTCCCAATGTTGGGTGCATAGATATTTACAGTTATTATATCCTGTTGTTGGATTAATCCCTTTATCTTTATGTAATGCTCTTCTTTTTATCTTGTTATAGTATTTTTAACTGCTCATTTTATGTATTTTGTGCACACATGTATGTAACATGCTCTTTTGAGTGATGGGATGACAGACCATTTTTTACTCTGAATCCAACCAAACCCTATTTTAAGTAGGCGCCATACCCAGCACAGAGCCCAGTGCAGGGCTTGATTTCATGACACTGAGGTGGAGATCTGAGCTGAGATCAGGAGTCAGAAGCTTAGCCAACTGAGCCACCCAGGTGCTCCCCAACCAAATCCTATTTTAATCCCATGAATATTGTGAACTTAAACTGATGACACTTTATCAAATTTAAATATTTGGAAATTTTAAAATATTCTTTTTGTTTAGTTTTCTACTTTATTTTCTAACAGGCATCTTTAAAATTGATTTTTTAAGAAATAAATTTGGGGTTTTTTTGTTTTTATTTTTAAATGATTGTAGACTTGAAGAAAGCTGCAAAGTACGAAGAGTCCCAGGTAATTTTGATCCTAGAGTGAATTCTTACTTTGAATTTGACATTACTTGTAATATGCCAAAACCAGATAATTCTCAGTGAAGAACTAGACTACTAAGAACTAGAGAACCAGACTACATATCTTAGTAAATTTTCACCTTTCTAAAACCTACGTGTGCGTGTGTGTGTGTGTGTGTGTGTGTGTGTGTGTAGTTCATTATAGTCTTTGTTTTAAAGTCTATTTTGTCTGATAAAAGTATTGGTCCCCAACTTTTCACAAAAATGTATTTTAAATAGTCAGAGAATCAGTTCTCTAAATCAGAGATTGAAAAACATTATTTGTAAAAAGACAGTAAATATTTTAGGCTTTGAAGACCTATTGGTTCTGTTGCGTATTCTTTTTGTTTTGTTTTGAATTTTACAGCTCCTTTTTTTTAAGTAGGCTTCACGACCAGCATAGAGCCCAGCCTGGGGTTTGAACTTACAACCCTGAGATCAAGACCTGTGCTGAGATCAAGAGTTGTATGCTTAGCTAACTGAGCCACCCAGGTGCCCCAGATTTCTACAGATCTTTAAAAATGTGTCTTAGCCTGTTTGGACTGCTATAACAAAATACCAGAGAGTGGGGTACTTACAAACAATAGAAATTTGTTTTTTCACAGTTCTGGAAACTAGAAGTCCAAGCTCTAGGCACCAGCACCAAGGCCCTCTTTCTGGTTCAAAGCTGGCACCTTTTCACTATGTCCTCATATAGTGGAATGGGCTAGAAGGCTCTGTGGGCTCTCTTTTATAAAAGTGAATCCCATTCATGAGGGCTCTACCTTCATGACATAATAACCTCCCCAAAGTGCCACCTATTAACACCATCACCTTCGGGGTCAGAATTTCAACATATGAATTGGGAGGAGGGAACACAAACTTACAGACCATAGCACACAAAAACAATTTTTAACTTATGGGGCAGCACAAAAACAGGCTGCAGCCAGGATTTTGCTTGTAGGCTGTAGTTTTCCAATTCTAGCTACCTCTTTACAAGGTATACACAGGGTAGAGTAGATCTAGCTACCTCTTTACAAGATATACACAAGGTAGAGGAACATATTCAGTGATACCACAGGGATGCAATCAGCAAAATCCAAACTGAGGGAAACTAATCTACAAACAACTTGTTTCGTATCCTCAACAGTTCAACATCTCTTCAGTCTTGACTTTGAATATAAATTGCAAGAGCAAAAGTCAATTGCTATGTATGAATTTTATTTGGATCATAATTCAAAAAAGCAAACAGTTTAAAAAACACTTTTGAGACAATCTGGATAATTTAAATACTGATGATAATTTTGATGACATTAAGGATTGGTTTTGTTTTATTTGATTTTGTTTAGTTTTGGTATAATAACAGCTTGTCTATGCCTACCAAAAATTCTGTTGGAATTTTGATTGGAGTTGCAATTAAACCATACATAAACTTGGGAGGACTGACATTTTAACAACATTGAGTCTTCAAACACATGAATATAGAATATATCTATTTATATCTTAGATTTCTTTCATCAGTATTTTGTTGTCTTCAGCAAAATGTATACATGTTTTTGTTAGATTTATACTTAAGCATTTTGCTTTATTTACAGCATTATTGTAAATGATATTTTTAAAATATCAAATTCTACCTGTTCATTGCCAGTGTGTATATTGACTTTTTAACCTGCGATCTTGCTAAACACATTATTAGTTTTAGGAGATTTTTCATGGATTTATTGGGCTTTGGGGGTGAACAATCATGTTATCTGTGAATAAGGGCAATTTTATTTCTTTCTTTCCAATCTGGATGCTTCATATCATTTTCTTGTCTTCTTACACAGTAGGATTTCCAGTATGATACTGAACAGGAATGGTGAGAGAGGACATCCTTGCTTGGTTCTTAATATAATTAAATATTACATTGTAGTAGATGTTTCACTGACTTTTTTTTTATTATATTAAGGAAGTTTCTGTCTATTTCTAGTTTGCTGAGAGTTTTTATCAGTAATGGGCATTGAATTTTGTTGAATATTTTTTCTGCATCAATTCCAGAAAATACATACTATATGACATGATCATATGGTTTTTCTTAGTCTGTTAAAATGGTGAATTAAATTGATTTATTTCCAAATGTTGGACCAGTCTTGTTATCCTAGGATGAAACCTACTAGTGGTATTGTATTTTCCACTCTATATATGGCTGGATTTAATGTTAATGTTTTATTGAAGATTTTGTTAAAGAAAGGATTTTGAAGGGGAGAATTAGTTACAAACAGAGAGGGAGGGAGGCAAACCATAAGAGATTCCTAAATACAGAAAACAAACTAAGAGTTGATGGGGGGATGGGGGAGAGGGGAAAATGGGTGATGGTCATTGAGGAGGGCACTTGTTGGGATGAGCACTGGGTGTTGTATATAAGGGGTGAATCACGGGAATCTACGCCCAAAACCAAGAGACACTGTATACACTGTATGTATACAGTATTGTATATATATATATATATATATATATATATATATATACACACACAAGTATATATACAACTTGACAATAAATTATATTAAAAAAAGAATGGTAAATTTTACTATGTAATTTTGCAAGAAAAGAAAAGAAAGGATTTGGATCTGTAGTTTTCTTTTAATATCTTTGTTTTTTGTATTAGAGGAATGATGGCCTCATGAAATGAGATAGGGAGTGTGCAATCTTCTATTTTCTGTAGGTAAGTGTTGAGAATTGGTATAATTTCTATGTCAATATTTGGTAGAATTCATCAGTGAAACTATTTAGGCCTGATTTTTCTTTTATGGAAATTTTTTTTTAACTGTAAATTCAATTTCTTTAATAGACACAGGACTATTCAGGTTATCTATTTCTTCTTCAGTGATTTTTGATAGTTTGTATCTTCTAAGGAATCGGTCCATTTTATCTAAGTTTTTAAATTATGGGCATAGAGTTGTTTGTTAGCAATCCTTTTTTTTTGTTTTTGTTTTTAAATTTTTTAATGTTTTTATTTATTTTTGAGAGAAAGAGACAGTGCATGAGCAGGGGAGGGGCAGAGAGAGAGGGAGACACAGAATCTGAAGCAGGCTCCAGGCTCTGAGCTGTCAGCACAGAGCCTGATGCAGCTGGAACTCACCTGATGCAGCTGGAACAGAGCCTTGAGATCATGACCTGAGCCGAAGTGACTCCTAACCCACTGAGCGACCCAGGCGCCCCCTGTAGCAATTCTTTATTATCCTTTTAATGTCTGGGCTAGTAGTAGAGATCTCTTTCCTTTCTGATATTGGTAGTTTGTGTATTTTATCATTTTTTTCTTCTTCAGACTTGCTTCAGGTCTGTAAGTTCAGTTTTGAACTTTTGAAAAATCCACCTATTGGTTTCATTTATTTCTACTACCATTTTTCCATTTTTGATTTTATTCATTTCTCCTCCAAATATTCTTCCTTTTGCTTGCTTTAGGTTCAATACTTTTTCACTCTTTTTTCTCTAATTTCTTTTTTTTAATTTTTTAATGTTTATTTATTTTTGAGAAAGAGAGACAGAAAGAGAGAGAGTAAGTGAGGGAGGGGCAGAAAGAGAGAGGGAGGCACAGAATCCAAAGCAGGCTCCAGGCTGTCAGCACAGAGCCTGATGTGGGGCTGGAACTCATGGACCATGAGATCATGACCTGAGCTGAAGTCAGATGCTCAACCGACTGAGCCACCCAGGTCCTCCTTAATTTCTTAATTTGGAGGCTTAAGTTACCAACTTGAGATCTTTTTTCTTTTCTAATGTAAGAATTTAATGCTATAATTTTCTTTCCAAGCAGTTTGTAACTGCATCTTACATTTGATATGTTTTATTTTCATTTTCATTTAGTTCAAAATATTTTCAATTTCCCTGCCTCTTCCTTTTGATGCACAGGATATTTAGAACTGTGTTGTTTAATTTACAAATATTTAGGAATTTCTCAAGTTATTTTGTTATCAATCTCTAATTTAATTCCATTATTCTTTACACATTTTCTGCCTACTTTTTCTATAAATTACTAAGAAAGGAGTGCTGAAGACTTCAACCATACTTGTGAATTGCTTCTTTCAGATTTATCAGTTTTTGCATCATATAATTGCAAGGTGCATACACATTTAGGATTTTTATGTCTTCCTGAAGAACTGACACTTCTATCATTCTGTAATATCTCTCTTTATTCCTGATAATATTCCTTGTTCTGAAGTCTAGTTTTTCTGAAGTTAATAAAGATACTCCAGCTCTCTTTTGGTTACAGTTTTCATGGTATTTGTTGCTATCTTTTTACTTTTAACATAATAGCTTTTTATATGTAAAGTATGTTTCTTATAAACAGCATACAGTTGGATCTTACTTTTTTACCCAATCTTTGTATTGTAATGGATATATTTACATCACTTACATTTAAAGTGATTATTGATATAGTTGGCTTTATATATACCATCTTAAAATTTGTTTTTTGTTTGTTCCATCTGATTTTTGTTTCTTTTCTTTTTCTGATTTCTTTCTGATTGTTTTTTACCATTCTATTTTTTTAAATTTTTATTAACATTTATTCATTTTTGAGAGTGAAAGAGACAGAGGGTGAGCAGGGGAGGGGCAGAAAGAGAGGGAGGCACAGAACACAAAGCAGGCTCGATGCTCTGAGCTGTCAGCACAGAGCCCGACGCAGGGCATGAACTCACAGACCGTGAGACCATGACCTGAGCTGACGTCGGACGCTTAACTGACTGAGCCACCCAAGCGACCCTATCATTCCATTTTTTAATCCTTTTTTTGGATTATTACCTATAATTCTTTGCTGTGTTAGTTTAATGGTTGCTTTAGGGTTTATATTAAATATCTTTAATATATCACGGTCAAGTGACATATTCAAGTAATTTACGCTGTTTCTTTTATAGTATGGGAAACTTATTAACAGTATACTTCCACTTCTCTCTTCCTGGCCTTTGTGCCCTTGCTTTCATATATTTTACTGCTATAATACTATAAGCTCTGTCATACATGGTTGTTTTTCTTTAAACAACCAATAATCTTTTAAACATTTAAATGATAAGAAAGGAAAGTCTTTATATTCGTACATATGGTTACTCTTTCTGCTTTTCTGATGCTTTTCATTTATTTGTATAGCCCAAGGTTTCCCACTGGTATCATTTACCTACCATTTGAAAGAATTACTTTAATATTTCTTGTAGTGTAGGTCTATTTTATGTTTGAAATCATCTTTATTAAAACTTCAAGTCTTGGGGCGCCTGGGTGGCGCAGTCGGTTAAGCGTCCGACTTCAGCCAGGTCACGATCTCGCGGTCCGTGAGTTCGAGCCCCGCGTCGGGCTCTGGGCTGATGGCTCAGAGCCTGGAGCCTGTTTCCGATTCTGTGTCTCCCTCTCTCTCTGCCCCTCCCCCGTTCATGCTCTGTCTCTCTCTGTCCCAAAAATAAATAAACGTTGAAAAAAAAATTCAAGTCTTTTTGTAACAACTTATTGAGATATAATTCACATATCATATAATTCACCCATTTAAGGTACATAATTCAACGACTTTTAGTATATTCAGAGTTATGCATCCATCATCACAATCAATTTTACAAATTTTCATCACCCCAAACAGTAACCCTGTATCCTGTAGCCATTACCTGTCAATCTTCCATTCCCCATTCTCAGCCCTAAGCAACCACTAATCTAATTTCTCTACATATAGATTCTCCTATTCTGGGCATTTCATATAAATGGGATCACACAACATGTGGGCTTCTTTCACTTAACATATGCTTTCAAGGTTTATTCGTTTTGTGGTATGAATCAATATTTTATTCTTTTTTACAGATGAATAATATTACATTGTACAGACAAGCCACATTTCGTTTATCCATTCATCAGTTAATGGACATTGGGATTATTTCCATTTCTTTTGGCTATTATGAATAATGCTGCTTGAAATTTTGTATGAAAGCATGTATGTGGACATAAGTTTTTATTTCTTTCTTTAATGTTTATTTATTATTTTTGAGACAGAGAGAGAGAGAGAGAGAGAGAGAGGGAATGAGTGGAGAAGGGGCAGAGAGACAGGGAGACACAATTTGAAGCAGGCTCCAGGCTCTTGGCTGTCAACACGGAACCCAATACAGGGCTTCATCTCATGAACCAGGAGATCATGACCTGAGCCGAAGTCGGACACTTAACCGACTGAGCCACCCAGGTACCCTATAAGTTTTCATTTCTTTTGGATATATATTTAAGAGTAGAATTTCTGGGTCATATGGTAACTTTATGTTTAACCTGTTAAGGAACTACCACCCTGTTTGCCAAAATGGATGCATGATTTTACCTTTCCACAAGCAAATTATGAGGGTTTAAATTTTATCACATTTTTGCAGACCCTTGTTATTTCATATACTTTTTATATTTGTACTATAGCCATCACAGCAGGTGTGAAGTGATATTTAATTGTGGATTTTATTTGCATTTTCATAATGACTACTGGTGTTGAACATCTTTCATATCCTTACTGTCATTTT
The DNA here is from genome assembly GCF_018350155.1 of Leopardus geoffroyi. Classification (NCBI taxonomy): domain Eukaryota; kingdom Metazoa; phylum Chordata; class Mammalia; order Carnivora; family Felidae; genus Leopardus; species Leopardus geoffroyi. The sequence continues at coordinate 55,871,642 of NC_059343.1, read as the reverse complement.
ACCTGTCTTCTTTGAAGTAGTATCTATTCAAACTTTTTGCCGATTTAAAAATTATTGTCTTTTTTACTGTTGATTTATTAAGAGTAATTTACATATTATATATACATGTTTATTGTCAGATATATAATTTGAAAATATTTTCTCCCATTCTACAGGGTTTCTTTTTTAATTTGATAGTTTTTTTTGATGAAAGGTAGTTTTAAATTTTGATAAAATCCAATCTTTTTGCTGTGCTTTTGGTGTCATAGCTAACTCAAAGTCACAAAGATTTGCTTCTATATTTTCTTCTAACAATTTTATAGTTTTCAGCTCTTTTATATCTATAATCTATTTTCAGTTAATTGTGCATGGTATAGATACTCATTTTTCCCACATTTAATTCTCATTTGTCAAAAACCATTTATTAAGTTCTGCCTTTACCCACTGAATCACCTTGCACTTTGTAAAAATTCATTGATAAAAAAGATGTTTGGATCTATTTCTGTGCTGTCTGTGTTTCATTTTATTTATCTGTGTACCCATTTTTTGTCACCAATAACAACTGTCTTTATTACTGTAGCTTTACATTCAATCTTGAAATCAGATAAGGGTAAGTCCTTCAATTTGTCCCTTTTAAAAATGTTTTCAGTTATTGTAGGTTCTAGAATTCTCATAAAAATTTTATTTCTATGTTTTTATCATTTTATTTTATTTGTTTCATCATAATAAGTGTACTCTTTAATCCTTGTCACCTATTTCACCCATTCTCAATATAAATTTTAGAATTGGTCTTTTAACTTATTTTTTTAAAGCCAGTGGAAAATTTTAATGGGTTTGTATTAAATCTATAGATCAATTTGGGGAGAATGCCATCTTAACCATATTAAATCTTCCAATCCATTAATATGGCATAGCTTTTAGATTAGACTTTCTTTATCTTTGCAATATTTTGAAGATTCTTTTTTTAAGATTATTTATTTATTTTGAGAGAGAGCACAAGCAGGAGATGGGCAGAGAGAGAGGAGAGAGAGACAGAATCCCAAGTAGGCTCTGCACTGTCAGCACAGCGCCCGATGCAGGGCTCTAACCCACAAGCCCATGAGATCATGATTTGTGCCAAAACCAAGAGTTGGACGCTTAACTGACTGAGCCACCCAGGCACCCCTTGAAGATTCTAATGTATAGATATTGGATATCTTTTTAATGTTTTGTTTTGTTTATTTTTGAGAGAGAGAGAGAGAGAGACAGAGTGTGAGCAGGGGAGGGGCAGAGAGAGAGGAAGACACAGAATCCGAAGCAGGTTCCAGGATCTGAGCTGCCAGCACAGACCACAATGCAGGGCTTGAACCCACAAACAGTGAGATCATGATCTGAGCCAAAGTTGGAAACCCAACCAACTGAGTCACCAAGGCGCCCCTTGGATATCTTTTTAAACATTTATTCTTTGCCACTTAATATTCAGTGTTTTTGGATGTGCAAAATAATTTTACATTTCATTTGTTAGTATGTAAGCATACAATCAATTTTCTCAGTGTTCTATGTGTTGTGTTCTATGACCTTGCTAAACTCATTGACTGTAAATTATTATTCTAATCATTGTTTTGTTTTTGCTATACCTTTTCATTTTAACCCTTCTTGTGAGTGTGTATCAGTATGTCACTGAAATTTTAATGCGCATTTTTTTATAATTAATGGCATTCTACTTTATTTTGAGGTTAATTTGCCTTTCCAAAAATTGAAATTTGCTTGGCATACAATATTATATTACTTTCAGGTGTATAACATAGTGATTCATCAACTGTATATGCTATGCTATGCTCACCACAAGTGGACATACCATCTGTCACCATACAACACTATTATACCCTTGACAATATGCTGTACCATCCATTCTTGGGATTTTTTGTTCCATTACTAGAAGCCTGTACTTCCCACTTCCTTTCACCCATTTTGCCCTGCCAATGGAAAGCACCAGTTTCTTCGCTGTGTTTATGGGTGTGCTTCTGCTTTGTTTGCTTAATCATATGTTTTGTTTCTTAACTTCCACAAGTGAGTGAAATTATATTGTATTTGTCTTTCTCTGACTGGTTTATTTCACTTAGCATTATACCATCTAGATCAATCCATGTTGTTTTGAATGGCAAGATCTCATTCTTTTTATGGCTGAGTAATATTCCATGGTGTGTGTGTGTGTGTGTGTGTGTGTGTGTGTGTGTGTTCTACATCTTCTTATCCATCCATCTGTTAATGGGCACTTGGGTTGCTTCCATAATTTGGTTATTGTAAATAAATACTGCAATATACATAGGGGTGCATATATCTTTTCAAATTAGCATTTCCATTTTCTATGAGTAAATACCCAGTAGTGGGATTACTGGATCATATGGTAATTCTATTTTTAATTTTCTGTGTAAAGTTCATACAGTTTTCCACAGTGGCTGCATGAGTGTGCATACCCACTAACAGTGCATGAAAATTTATTTTCCTCCACATCCTCACCCAACACTTGTTATTTCTTGTGTTTTTGATTTAGCCATTCTGACAGGTGTTAGGTGATATCTCACTGTAGTTTTGATTTGCATTTCCCTGATAATCAGTGATGTTAAGCATGATCTTGTCCATCTGTATGTCTTTGGAAAAATGTCTGTTTATGTCTTCTGCCAATTTTTTAATTGTATTATTTGGGATTTTTGGTGTTGAGTTGTATAAGTTCTTTATATATTGTGCATACTAAGTCCTTAGATATGTCATTTGCAGATATCTTCTCCCATTCAGTAGGTTGTCCTTTAGATTTGTTAATTGTTCCCTTTGTTGTGCAGAAGCTTTTTATTTTGAGTGAGTCCCATTAGTTTCTTCACGCTTTTGTTTCCCTTGCTTTGTAGACATAACTAGAAAAATTTTGCCATAGCCAATATCAAGGAGATTATTGCCTATGTTCTCTGCTAGGATTTTTATAGTTTCAAGTCTCACACTTAGGAATTTAATCTCTTTTTTGACTTCAAGTTTTTATTTAAATTCTAGTTAGTTAACAAATACAGTAAAGTTGGTTTCAGGTGTTGAATTTAGTGATTCATCACTTACATATAACACCCAGTGCTCATCACAACAATTACCCTCCTTAATACCATCACCCATTTAGCCCATCACCTGCCCACCTGCCTCCATCAACCACCAGTTTGTTTCTATAGTCTTTTATGGTTTGCTTCCTTCTCAGTTTTTTCCCTTCCCCTATGTTCATATGTTTTGTTTCTTAAATTCCACATATGAATGAAATCATATGGCATTTGTCTTACTATGACTGACTTATTGTACTTAGCATAATACACTACATCTACATCATTGCCAAAGGCAAGCTTTCATTCTTTTTGATGGCTGAGTAATATTCTGTTGTATATGTATATATATGCCCCATATTCTTTGTCCATTCATCAATCAGTGGACACTTGGGCTGCTTCCATACCTTGGCTATTGTAAATAATCCTGCTATAAACATAGGGATGCATATATCCTTTTGAATTCGTGGTTTTGCATTTTTTGGGTAAATACTCAGTAGTGCAATTGCTAGATCATAGGGTAGCTCTATTTTTAACTTTCTGAAGAACCTCCGTACTGTCTTCTGGAGTGCACCAGCTTGCATTCTCACCAACAGTGCATAAATGGTCCTTTTTCTCCATATTGTCACCATCATTTGTTTCTCGCATTTTTATTTTAGCCATTCTGACAGGTGTGAGGTAGTATCTCATTGTAGTTTTGATTTACATTTCCCTGATGATGAGTGATATCAAGAATCTTTTCATGTGCCTGTTTGCCATCTGGATGTCTTCTTTGGAGAAAGGTCTTTAAACAAACAGTTTTGCCAAAGTTCTATGTTACTCATCTCTTTAAGGAAACAATTTATTTTGTAAATCTTCTATGTTGTTTCTTTCTCTTCTCTATTTCATTATTTCTTTTATGCTTATTATTCCCTATTTATATTTTCTCTATGCACTTTTTCCAAACTTATGACTTGAATGTTCAACTTTTGTTTTGTTTTGTTTTTTGACATTTCTTTTCTACTGTAATACTTATCTAGTGTCATAAATTTTGGCCTATATACCTATATAACTTTTTCAGGTATGGTCACCAAATTTTGACACGTATAGTTTTATTATTCTATTTTGGCATTTCTTAATTTTTATACTTCCTTTTTTTAACTAAAATGTTATTTATTAATATGTAATTTTTCCCAAACATATGTGATCTGTTAGTTGTCCTTTGTTATCAATGTCTCTTGTTATTGTATGAACGCTTATACTAACATTATTTATAATAGTTCCAAAGCGGAAACAATCAAAATGACAATCAACTGATGAAGGTCTAAACAAAATGTGATATATTTCTTTTTTTTTTCAATATATGAAATTTATTGTCAAAATGGTTTCCATAAAACACCCAGTGCTCATCCCAAAAGGTGTCCTCCTCAATACCCATCACCCACCCTCCTCTCCCTCCCACCCCCCATCAACCCTCAGTTTGTTCTCAGTTTTTAACAGTCTCTTATGCTTTGGCTCTCTCCCACTCTAACCTCTTTTTTTTTTCTTCCCCTCCCCCATGGGTTTCTGTTAAGTTTCTCAGGATCCACATAAGAGTGAAACCATATGGTATCTGTCTTTCTCTGTATGGCTTATTTCACTTAGCATCACACTCTCCAGTTCCATCCACGTTGCTACAAAGAGCCATATTTCGTTCTTTCTCATTGCCACGTAGTACTCCATTGTGTATATAAACCACAATTTCTTTATCCATTCATCAGTTGATGGACATTTAGGCTCTTTCCATAATTCGACTATTGTTGAGAGTGCTGCTATAAACATTGGAGTACAAGTGCCCCTATGCATCAGCACTCCTGTATCCCTTGGGTAAATTCCTAGCAGTGGTATTGCTGGGCCATAGGGTAGGTCTATTTTTAATTTTCTGAGGAACCTCCACACTGTTTTCCAGAGTGGCTGCACCAATTTGCATTCCCACCAACAGTGCAAGAGGGTTCCCATTTCTCCACATCCTCACCAGCATCTATAGTCTCCTGATTTGTTCATTTTGGCCACTCTGACTGGCGTGAGGTGATATCTGAGTGTGGTTTTGATTTGTATTTCCCTGATGAGGAGCGACGTTGAGCATCTTTTCATGTGCCTGTTGGCCATCCGGATGTCTTCTGTAGAGAAGTGTCTATTCATGTTTTCTGCCCATTTCTTCACTGGGTTATTTGTTCTTCGGGTGTGGAGTTTGGTGAGCTCTTTATAGATTTTGGATACTAGCCCTTTGTCCGATATGTCATTTGCAAATATCTTTTCCCATTCCGTTGGTTGCCTTTTAGTTTTGTTGGTTGTTTCCTTTGCTGTGCAGAAGCTTTTTATCTTCATAATGTCCCAGTAATTCATTTTTGCTTTTAATTCCCTTGCCTTTGGGGATGTGTCGAGTAAGAGATTGCTACGGCTGAGGTCAGAGAGGTCTTTTCCTGCTTTCTCCTCTAGGGTTTTTTTTTTTTTTAATTTTTTTTTCAACGTTTATTTATTTTTGGGACAGAGAGAGACAGAGCATGAACGGGGGAGGGGCAGAGAGAGAGGGAGACACAGAATCAGAAACAGGCTCCAGGCTCTGAGCCATCAGCCCAGAGCCCGACGCGGGGCTCGAACCCACGGACCACGAGATCGTGACCTGGCTGAGGTCGGACGCTTAACCGACTGCGCCACCCAGGGGCCCCACCTCTAGGGTTTTTGATGGCTTCCTGTCTCACATTCAGGTCCTTTATCCATTTTGAGTTTATTTTTGTGAATGGTGTGAGAAAGTGGTCTAGTTTCAACCTTCTGCATGTTGCTGTCCAGTTCTCCCAGCACCATTTGTTAAAGAGACTGTCTTTTTTCCATTGGATGTTCTTTCCTGCTTTGTCAAAGATTAGTTGGCCATATATTTGTGGGTCTAGTTCTGGGGTTTCTATTCTATTCCATTGGTCTATGTGTCTGTTTTTGTGCCAATACCATGCTGTCTTGATGATTACAGTTTTGTAGTAGAGGCTAAAGTCTGGGATTGTGATGCCTCCTGCTTTGGTCTTCTTCTTCAAAATTCCTTTGGCTATTAGGGGCCTTTTGTGGTTCCATATGAATTTTAGAATTGCTTGTTCTAGTTTCGAGAAGAATGCTGGTGCAATTTTGATTGGGATTGCATTGAATGTGTAGATAGCTTTGGGTAGTATTGACATCTTGACAATATTTATTCTTCCAACCCATGAGCACAGAATGTTTTTCCATTTCTTTATATCTTCTTCAATTTCCTTCATAAGCTTTCTATAGTTTTCAGCATACAGATCTCTTACATCTTTTGTTAGATTGATTCCTAGGTATTTTATGCTTCTTGGTGCAATTGTGAATGGGATCAGTTTCTTTATTTGTCTTTCTGTTGCTTCATTGTTAGTGTATAAGAATGCAACTGATTTCTGTACATTGATTTTGTATCCTGCAACTTTGCTGAATTCATGTATCAGTTCTAGCAGACTTTTGGTGGAGTCTATCGGATTTTCCATGTATAATATCATGTCATCTGCAAAAAGTGAAATCTTGACTTCATCTTTGCCAATTTTTGATGCCTTTGATTTCCTTTTGTTGTCTGATTGCTGATGCTAGAACTTCCAACACTATGTTAAACACCAGCGGTGAGTGGGCATCCCTGTCGTGTTCCTGATCTCAGGGAAAGAGCTCTCAGTTTTTCCCCATTGAGGGTGATGTTAGCTGTGGGCTTTTCATAAATGGCTTTGATGATCTTTAAGTATGTTCCTTCTATCCTGACTTTCTCAAGGGTTTTTATTAAGAAAGGTTGCTGAATTTTGTCAAATTCCTTTTCTGCATCAATTGACAGGATCATATGGTTCTTATCTTTTCTTTTATTAACGTGATGTATCACGTTGATTGATTTGGGAATGTTGAACCAGCCCCGCATTCCAGGAATGAATCCCACTTGATCATGGTGAATCATTCTTTTTATATGCTGTGGAATTCGATTTGCTAGTATCTTATTGAGAATTTTTGCATCCATATTCATCAGGGATATTGGCCTGTAGTTCTCTTTTTTTATTGGGTCTCTGTCTGCTTTAGGAATCAAAGGAATACTGGCTTCATAGAATGAGTCTGGAAGTTTTCCTTCCCTTTCAATTTCTTGGAATAGCTTGAGAAGGATAGGTATTATCTCTGCTTTAAACGTCTGGTAGAACTCCCCTGGGAAGTGATCTGGTCCTGGACTCTTATTTGTTGGGAGATTTTTGATAACCGATTCAATTTCTTCGCTGGTTGTGGGTCTGTTCAAGCTTTATATTTCCTCCTGATTGAGTTTTGGAAGAGTATGGGTGTTTAGGAATTTGTCCATTTCTTCCAGGTTGTCCAATTTGTTGGCATATAATTTTTTCATAGTATTCCCTAATTGTTTGTATCTCTGAGGGATTGGTTGTAATAATTCCATTTTCATTCATGATTTTATCTATTTGGGTCATCTCCCTTTTGTTTTTGAGAAGCCTGGTTAGAGGTTTGTCAATTTTGTTAATTTTTTCAAAAAACCAACTCTTGGTTTCGTTGATCTGCTCTACAGTTTTTTTAGATTCTATATTGTTCATTTCTGCTCTGATCTTTATTATTTCTCTTCTTCTGCTGGGTTTAGGCTGCCTTTGCTGTTCTGCTTCCATTTCCTTTAGGTGTGCTGTTAGATTTTGTATTTGGGATTTTTCTTGTTTCTTGAGATAGGCCTGGATTGCGATGTATTTTCTTCTCAGGACTGCCTTCGCTGCATCCCAAAGCGTTTGGATTGTTGTATTTTCATTTTCGTTTTTTCCATATATTTTTTAATTTCTTCTCTAATTGCCTGGTTGACCTAGTCATTCTTTAGTAGGGTGTTCTTTAACCTCCATGCTTTTGGAGGTTTCCAGACTTTTTCCTGTGGTTGATTTCAAGCTTCATAGCATTGTGGTCTGAAAGTATGCATGGTATAATTTCAATTCCGGTAAACTTATGAAGGGCTGTTTTGTGACCCAGTATGTGATCTATCTTGGAGAAGGTTCCATGTACACTTGAGAAGAAAGTATATTCTGTTGCTTTGGGATGCAGAGTTCTAAATATATCTGTCAAGTCCATCTGATCCAATGTATCATTCAGGGCCCTTGTTTCTTTATTGACCATGTGTCTAGATGATCTATCCATTTCTGTAAGTGGGGTTTTAAAGTCCGTTGCAATTACCACATTCTTGTCAATAAGGTTGCTTATGTTTATGAGTAATTGTTTTATATATTTGGGGCTCCCGTATTCAGCACAAGACATTTATAATTGTTAGGTCTTCCTGATGGATAGACCCTGTGAGTATTATATAATGCCCTTCTTCATCTCTTGTTACAGCCTTTAATTTAAAGTCTAGTTTGTCTGATATAAGTATGGCTACTCCAGCTTTCTTTTGGCTTCCAGTAGCATGATAAATAGTTCTCCATCCCCTCACTCTCAATCTAAAGGTGTCCTCAGGTCAAAAATGAGTCTCTTGTAGACAGCAAATAGATGGGTCTTGTTTTTTTATCCATTCTGATACCCTATGTCTTTTGGTTGGCGCATTTAATCCATTTACATTCAGTGTTTTTATAGAAAGATACGGGTTTAGAGTCATTGTGATGTCTGTATGATTTATCCTTGTAGCGATGTCTCTGGTACTTTGTCTCACAGGATTCCCCTTAGGATCTCTTGTAGGGCTGGTTTAGGGGTGACAAATTCCTTCAGTTTTTGTTTGTTTGGGAAGACCTTTATCTCTCCTTCTATTCTAAATGACAGACTTGCTGGATAAAGGATTCTCGGCTGCATATATTTTCTGTTCATCACATTGAAGATCTCCTGCCATGCCTTTCTGGCCTGCCAAGTTTCAAAAGAGAGATCAGTCACGAGTCTTATAGGTCTCCCTTTATAAGTTAGGGCACGTTTACCCCTTGCTGCTTTCAGAATTTTCTCTTTATCCTTGTATTTTGCCCGTTTCACTATGATATGTTGTGCAGAAGATCGATTCAAGTTACGTCTGAAGGGAGTTCTCTGTGCCTCTTGGATTTCAATGCCTTTTTCCTTTCCCAGTTCAGGGAAGTTCTCAGCTATTATTTCTTCAAGTACCCCTTCAGCACCTTTCCCTCTCTCTTCCTCCTCCGGGATACCAATTATGCGTATATTATTTCTTTTTAGTGTATCACTTAGTTCTCTAATTTTCCCCTCATACTCCTGGATTTTTTTATCTCTCTTTTCCTCAGCTTTCTATTTTTCCATAATTTTATCTTCTAGTTCACCTATTCTCTCCTCTGCCTCTTCAATCCGAGCCGTGGACATTTCCATTTTATTTTGCATCTCGTTTAATGCAGTTTTCAGCTCCTCCTGACTGTTCCTTAGTCCCTTGATCTCTGTAGCAAGAGATTCTCTGCTGTCCTCTATACTGTTCAAGCCCAGCAATTAATTTTATGACCATTGTTCTAAATTCACTTTCTGTTATATCATTTAAATATTTTTTGATCAGTTCATTAGATGTTGTTATTTCCTGGAGATTCTTTTGAGGGAATTCTTCCGTTTGGTCATTTTGGATAGTCCCTGGAGTGGTGTGAACCTGCAGAGCACTTCCCCTGTGCTGTGGTGTATAACTGGAGTTGGTGGGCAGGGCCGCAGTCCGACCTGATGTCTGCCCCCAGCCCACCGCTGGGGCCACAGTCAGACTGGTGTGTGCTTTCTCTTCCCCTCACCTAGGGGCGGGATTCCCTGTGGGGTGGCGTGGCCCATCTGGGCTACTTGCACACTGCCAGGCTTGTGGTGCTGGGGATCTGGCATATTAGCTGGGGTGGGTAGGCCAGGTGCATGGGGGCAGGAGGGGCAAGCTTAGCTCGCTTCTCCTTAGGTGATCCACTTCAGGAGGGGCCCTGTGGCAGCGGGAGGGAGTCAGACCTGCCGCCGGAGGGGTGGCTCCGCAGAAGCACAGCGTTGTGTGTTTGAGTGGAGCAAGCAAGTTTCCTGGCAGGAACTGGTTCCCTTTGGGATTTTGACTGGGGGATGGGCAAGGGAGATGACGCTGGCGAGCGCCTTTGTTCCCTGCCAAACTGAGCTCTGTCCTCCCAGGGCTCAGCAACTCTCCCTCCCTTTGTCTTCCAGCCTTCCAGCTTTCCGAGCAGAGCTGTTAACTTATGACCTTCCAGATGCCAAGTCCCGCTTGCTGTCAGAACACACTCTGTCTGGCCTCTCCACTTTTGCAAGCCAGACTCGGGGGCTCTGCTTGACTGGCAGGCCGCCCCTCTGCCCGGCTCCCTCTCGCCAGTCCGCGGATCGGGCACCGCCTGGCAGCCCTTCCTACCCTCTTCCGTGGGCCTCTCGTCTGGGCTTGGCTCTGGACACTCCATTCTGCTAATCCTCTGGCGGTTTTCTGGGTTATTTAGGCAGGTGTAGGTGGAATCTAAGTGATCAGCAGGATGCGCAGTGAGCCCAGCGTCCTCCTATGCTGCCATCTTCCTAGTCTCATATGTGATATATTTCTAAAATGGATTTTTATTCATCAATTAAAAAGAATGAAGCACTAATTTACTCTATAAAATTAATAAGTGAAAGAAACCAGACAGTAGAGGTCACATATTATATAATTCTTTTCATATGCAATGTACAGAATAGGCAAATCTATAGAGACAGAAGGTAGAATAATGGTTGGTACAGCCTGGTTGCTAGAGGCAGGTTTCTGGGGAAATGGGGAGTGACTGCTAATGAGCATAGGCTTATTTTTTTTTTTTTCAACGTTTATTTATTTTTGGGACAGAGAGAGACAGAGCATGAACGGGGGAGGGGCAGAGAGAGAGGGAGACACAGAATCGGAAACAGGCTCCAGGCTCTGAGCCATCAGCCCAGAGCCCGACGCGGGGCTCGAACTCACAGACCGTGAGATCGTGACCTGGCCGAAGTTGGACGCTTAACCGACTGCGCCACCCAGGCGCCCCATGGCTTATTTTTTTGAGGTGATGAAAATATTCTAAAATTTATTGTGGTGATCATTGCTCAATTTTGTGAATATGCAAAAAAGCATTAAAAGTGTACATTTTAAATGTGTGGATTATATAGTATATGAACTATGTATCAATAAAATTATTAAAAAAAAAGTATAGGTCTGTTGCAGTAAAGTATTGGTTAGATACAAGAGTGACTGTAGTTTTCAGTTCTTCCAAAATAGTTATTTAAAGAACTGAAGAGTGTACTGTTTAATATTTGTTTAAAGTTTAAGTGGTTCCAATTACTGTTTACTGATAAAGGCAGGATAAAAATGTAAAATAGTTCATATTTTCTCTTTTATTTTTGATTCACTTATTTAGTTTAACAAGGTAGTTTTACATAAGCTCACATCAACCACAGAAAGTAAGCATTTTTTAAACCACATGATGTACAATTTTAAATTGGGTTCCACATTAAATAGTCTAATGCCTCTCTTAAATTTTTTGGTCAACCAAACTCTCCCCACATCTTTGGGCTCCGTGTTTGTTTTTTTTTTTAATGTGTTAGTTCTGGCTACAAGTAAGTTTGGCTTTGCTCTGCACAATCTCAGAATAAGTAAATCAGGAATATGTAAAACGTTATATGAATAGGGCAAATAAAAATTTGAGTATATGAACTGGTAGTACAATGTGAAGAAAACAGAAGAATAGAGTTAAAACAAATGAGCAGCAGAACCAACTTTTTTTTTGTTCCTTGATGAATTAGATAAAATAAAATTACAGGTTACTGAGTTAAAAATTTTACTACTAAACAAGGATTACTGCTAAACCCAATTCAGTAGAGTCTAGGTAGGTTTTGGGATATGAGACTGGGAATAGGAGGAATGGGATAAATTCTTTAAAGTGAAAAGATTTGAGACCACACCTGTCCTATTTTAAGAAAGCATTCTCTTGTGTTAATTGTGTTGGGAATATCTGAGTTTGTGGGCTAGGTAAACACTGGGCTGGCTAGAGATGGTCCATTGTAAATTAGGGCTACCTCCAGATATTTATTGGTTATATCAGCAGGACAAGTCAAGATTTACTTTGGGATATGAAATCATTTTAGTGGGTAGTAATGAAAGTTTAAAACAAATGGATAGAATTAAGTTAAGATGGTAGAGTAATAAGAGGACATTATGCTTGCCTTGTCCCTCAAACACAGATAGTTAAATATCAAATTATTCAGAACACCCTGGAAATCGATCTGAGGAATGAGAGAACAAACTGCACAACTAGAAGGAGAGAAGAGGCCATATTGTGGAAGGTAGGAGGTACAGAGATGTGATTTGGGGAGAAAGAATCATGAATGCTGGAGAGGACAGGGAGCCCTGATCATGGGGAGAGAGAGAGAGACAGAGACAGAGACAGAGAGACAGAGAGAGACAGAGAGAGAAGTACACAAAGGATTGCATAAGAAAAACACGTCCCCCAAACCATTGACTGGGAAACAAGAGGGGCTTATTATCACAAGTTTTTCACAAAGTCAGAAGTTTTAGAAGTCTGCACCATCACCAGGGTTGAGCCTGGTGGATATAGCAGTGTTCCTGTGGAGGAGGCAGAGGCCTGGAAGCAGACTGCATGCTTTGAAGATCCAATGGGAGAGATAGTTCCCCTTCTGGTATTGCATTAAGGAGAGGCAATATTGCATCTCAGGGGTCAAAAGAGCCAGCAGGGTCCAGTGAGCTGCCCTGTTCATTAGCATAGGAACAAAAGCAGCTGCTCAGGGCAGCTAACTGGGATGCTGGATGCTGGATTTTTGTTACACTTTACAATAAATTCCAAGGCTTTCTGTGGTACTGTGACTGTTTTTTTGGGGGGACAACTAGAACCACCCACAGCATGGTGAGACCCTCCTCGAGAGGACCAACACAGGTCCTTAACACACCAAGTCCCTAAAATTTGGGGTTTTGAAACCAAGCTCCATGCCTGAGATAAAATACAAGAGCACTACACTGCAGGGCAGGTAGATGGCTCAGACACAGATAAGGTGAAGGCAAGGATCTGGCAGAAGCCTAAGACACAAGAAGGGAGATTGTTTACTCTTTTGTGAGGGCTCCCTGCACAGCAGCTAGCATGAACTCTCCACTCCATGGAAGAGAGTGGGCTGTCACCATTTTTCACCCTTCCCATCAGCATTGAAAGACTTCAGCAAGCTCACAGTGCATACATGGAGGCTTGAACTGCTTAAACCAAGCTCCCAGCCCCTGCAATCTGCAAGTGCCTTTTTAAGTAGGGCAAATGTGATTGAGAACCAGAGCAGCAGGACCCTTCTCCAGAAGACCAGCACAAACCCCCTGCACACACCAGGTCTACTGAACATAGAGTCCTGAACATATTTCAGCTCTAGTGGAAATAGACCCAAGCACAGGTGTTCCTAACACAAAAAGACTGAGACCTAGAAAAAATGCATGGATGGAAGAATTCATCCCAAAAGAAAGAACAAGAACAGGCTACTAAAAGGGAGGCAATCAAAACAGATATAAGTAATATACCTGAACCAGAATTTAAAACAGCAAGCATAAGGATACTACCTGGGTTTGAGAAAAGCATAGAAAACACCAGGGAGTCCCTCACTACAGAGATAAAAGACCTAAAAACTAGACCGGTTGAAATAGAAAATGTAATAACAGATGCAAAACCAACTGTGTGTAATGACCACAATGATGGAAGAAACATATGAATGAATAAGTGATATAGAAGGTAAAATTATGGAAAATAATGAAGTTGAAATGAGGAAGGGAAGAAAAAATACTGGATCACGAATGTAGACTTAGGGAACTCAGTGACTCCATAAAGCGTGATACCATTCTTATCATAGGAGTCCCAGAAGAAGAGAGGGAAAAAAAGGAAGAAGGCTTATTGAAGTAAATTATACTGAAAACTTCCCTAATATTGAGAAGGAACTAGACATCCAAATTCAGGAGGCCCAGAGAACTCCCATCAAAATAAACAAAAGCTGGTCAATATCAAGACATATAGTAATAAAATTTGCAAAATACAGAGGTATGGAAAGAATCCTGAAAGCAACAAGGGAACAGAAATCCATAAGCTACAAGGGAAGGAAATTAGGTTAGAAGCAGATCTTTCCACAGGAACCTGGCGGGTCAGAAGGGAGTGGCATGATGTATTCAACATGCTGAATGGAAAAACTATGCAGCCAAGAATACTTTATCCAGCAAGGCTATCAATCAGAATAGAAGGAGAGATAGTTTCCCAGACAAACAAAAACTAAAGGAGCATGTGAGCACTATATCACCCCTATAAGAAATATTAAAGGAGACTCTTTGGTTGAGAGCAAAAGACTGTAAGCAACAAAGACTAGAAAGGAATAGAGAAAATCTCCAGAAACAATAACTTTACAGGTAATAGAATGGCAGAAATTCATCTCTATCAATAATCACTTTGAAAAAATTTTGTATCGTTTATTTATTTTTGAGAGAGACAGAGACAGACTGAAAGCTGGGGAGGGGCAGAGAGAGAGGGAGACACACAGTCCAAAGCGGGATCCAGGCTCTGAGCTAGCAGTTCAGAGCCCGACGTAGGCCTTGAACTCATGGACTGCAAGATCATGACCTGAGCTGAAGTCAGCTGCTTAACTGAGCCACCAGGTGCCCTATCAATAGTCACTTTGAATATAAATGGACTAAGTGCTTCAATTGAAAGACATCAGGTACGAGAATGGATAAAAAAAAAAAAAAAAAGATTCATCTATATGCTTCCTACAAGACAGTCATTTTATTTTATTTTATTTTATTTTATTTATTTTTTTGCTATTTTATTCACCTCCACATTCAGTTCTGTCTCATTTTATTTATTTATTTATTATTTTTTTTATTATTGTATGCATTTTTTTCCAATATATGAAATTTATTGTCAAATTGGTTTCCATACAACACCCAGTGCTCATCCCAAAATGTGCCCTCCTCAATACCCATCACCCACCCCCCCCTCCCTCCCACTCCCCATCAACCCTCAGTTTGTTCTCAGTTTTTAAGAGTCTCTTATGCTTTGGCTCCCTCCCACTCTAACCTCTTTTTTTTTTTCCTTCCCCTCCCCCATGGGTTTCTGTTAAGTTTCTCAGGATCCACATAAAAGTGAAAACATATGGTATCTGCAAGACAGTCATTTTAGACCTAAAGACACTTCCAGATTGAAAGTGATGGTATAGAGAACCATCTGTCATGCTAATGGACATCAAAAGAAAGCCAGAGTAGCCATACTTACATCAGGCAAGCTAGATTTTAAGCCAAAGACTGTACAGATATTAAGAAGGACATTATATAAAATTAGAGACCTATCCATCAAGAAGATCTAACAATTGTAACTATTTATGCTCCCAAATGGAAAGCACCCAAATGCATAAATCAATTAATAACAAACATAAAGAAACTCTTTGATAATAACTCAATAATGGTAGGAGACTTTAACAACTTTTTTAAATGTTTATTTTCGGGAGAGAGAGAGAGAGAGAGAGAGAGAGAGAGAGAGAGAGATGGAGCACAAGTGGGGAAGGGGCAGAGAGAGAGGGAGACAGAATCTGAAGCAGACTCCAGGCTCCGAGCTGTCAGCACAGAGCCCAATGCTGGACTCGAATTCATGAACTGTGAGATCATGTCCTGAGCCAAAGTTGGACAATCAACCAACTGAGCCACCCAGGTGCCCCCAATAATGGTAGGAGACTTTAACACCCCACTTACAACAATGGGCAGACCATCTAAGGAGAAAATCAACAAGGAAACAATGGCTTTGAATGACACGCTGACCTGATAGATTTAATAGATATATTCAGAACATTTCATCCTAAAGCAGCAGAGTACACATTCTTTCTCGAGTGCACATGAAACATTCTCCAGAATAGATCACTTACTGGGTCAAAATTCGGGCTTCAACAAGTAGAAAAATGTTGAGATCATATCATGCATGTTTTCTGACCACATCACTATGAAACTTGAAGTTAACCACAAGAAACAATTTGGAAGACCACAAAAGTCAATTGAGCTTGATTTCAAGAGTCAATTGACTCTTGATTTCAGCTCGGGTCATGATCTCATGGTCGTGAGATTGAGGCCTGCCTTTGGATCTGTGCTGTGGAGGCTGCTTAACATTATCTCTCTCCCTTTTCCTTCGGCCCTCTTCTACTTGTACTCTTAATCACTCTCTCAAAAAAAATACACAGAAGCCAATGAAAATGAAAACACAACAGGTCAATACCATTGGGATGAAGCAAAGGCAGTTATAAGAGGGAGATATAAAGTAATACAGGCCTACCTAAGGAAGCAAAACGTCTCAAATACACAACCTAACCTTACACCTAATGGAGCTAGGAAAGGAAGAGCAAGTAAAGTCTAAAGCCAGCAGAAGAAGGGATGGAATAAAGGTTAGAGCAGAAATAAATGAGATAAAAACAAAAAAAGCATTCCAACATATCAATGAAACTAAGACCTGATTCCTTGAAAGAATTTACAAAATTTATAAACCCTTAGCCAGACTTATCAAAAAGAAAAGAGAAAGGACCCAAATAAATATAATCATAGATGAAATAGGAGAGATCACAACCAACACCACAGAAATACAAACAATTATAAGAGAGTATTATAAAAAATATATGCCAACAAACTGGGAAAACTGGAAGAAATGGATAAATTCCTAGAAACATATAAACTGAAAAATGGAGGCAGGAAGAAATAGAAAATTTGAACAGACCCATAACCAGCAAAGAAAAAAAAACCCTCAATAGAATAGGGGTAGGGGAACATACCTCAAATCATTAAGGCCATATACGAAAGACCCACAGCTAATATCATCCTCAATAGGGAAAAACTGAGAGGTTTTCCTCTACAGTCAGGAACAAGACAGGGATGTCCAGTCTCACCATTGTTATTTAATATAGTACTGTAAGTCCTAGCCTCAGCAATCAGACAACAAAAAGAAATAAAAGGCATCCAAATCAGCAAAGAACTCAAACTGTTATTTGCAGACAACATGATACTCTATGTAGAATATCTGAAAGACTCTACCTAAAAAATTTCTAGGACTAATATATGTATTCAGCAAAATAGCAGGAAATAAAATCAACATACAGAAATCGGTTGCATTTCTATATACCAATAATGAAGCAGCAAAAGGGGAAATCAAGGAATAGATCCCATTTACAATTGCACCAAGACCCATAAGATACCTAGGGATAAATCTAACTAAAGAGGTAAAAGATCTGTACTCTGAAAACTATGGAGCACTTATGAAAGAAGTTGAAGATTACATGAAGAAAGGGAAAGGCATTCCTTGCTCATGGATTGGAAGAACAAATATTGTTAAAATGCCTATACTATCAAAAGCAATCTACACATTTAATGAAATCCCTATCAAAATACCACCAGCAGTCTTCACAAAGCTAGAACAAATAATCCTAAAATTTGTATGGAATCACAAAAGACCCTGAGTAGCAAAAGCAATCTTGAAACAAAACAAAACAAAACAGCAGGGCTGGAGGTATCACAATTTTGGACCTTAAGCTGTATTACAAAGCTGTTGTCATCAAGACAGTATGGCACTGGCACAAAAACAGACACATAGATCAATGGAACAGAATAGAAAATCCAGAATTGGACCCACAACTCTATGGTCAACTCGTCTTCAATGAAGCAGGAAAGAATATCGAAAGGAAAGAAGATAGTCTCTTCAACAAATGATGTTGTGAAAACTGTACAGCAACATGTAGGATAATGAATCTGGACCACTTTCTACACCATACACAAAAATAAATTCAAAATGGATAAAAGACCTAAATGTGAGACAGAAAACCATCAAAATCATGGAAGAAAACACAGGCAGTAAACTGTTTGACCTCAGCCAAAGCAACTTCTTATGAGACATGTTGTTGGAGGCAAGGGAAACACAAGCCAGCTTGAAGTATTGGGACTTCATCAAGTTAAAAAGATTCTGCACAGTGAAGGAAATAATCAACAAAACTAACAGGCATACTTAGGAATGGGAGAAAATATTTGCAAATGACCTATTTGATAAAGAGGGGGCACGTGGGTGGCTCATTTGGTTGATCATCTGACTCTTGATTTCAGCTCAGCTCATGATCCCAGGGTTGTGGGGTCAACCCCCAAGTCAGGCTCTGTGCTGAGTGTGGGGCCTGTTTAAGATTCTCTTTTTCTCTCCCTCTGCCCCTCTCCCCCACTTTTGTGTACTCTCTCGCTCTCTAAAATAAACAAAAAAGTGTTTGTATCCAAATCTCTAAAGAACTTACAAAATTCAACACCCACCAAAAACAAATAATACGGTAAAAAAAATTGGCAGAAGAAATGAATAGACATTTTTACAAAGAAGACATCCAGATTGTCAACAGACACATGAAAACATGGTCAACATTTCTCATCACCAGGGAAATACAAATCAAAACCACAATGGGATACCTCTTCACACCTGTCAGAAAGACTAAAATTAACAATACAGGAAACAAAAGATGTTGTTGAGGATGTGGAGAAAGTGGAACCCTCTTACTCTGTTTGTGAGCATGCAAAGTGGTGCAGTGACTCTGGAAAATAGTACAGAGGTTTCTCAAAAAGTTAAAAATAGAACTACCCTATTATCTAGCCATTGTACTGCTAGGTATCTACCCAAAGGATACAAAAAATACTGATTTGAAGGGGCACATGAACTGCAATATTTATAACAGCATTATCAACAATAATCACATTATGGAAAGAGCCCAAATAGCCATTGATTGATGAGTGGATAAAGAATATGGGGTATACATATTCAATGGAATATTACTCAGCCATTAAAAAGAATGAAATCTTGCCACTTGCAACAATATGAATGGAGCTAGTGTGTATTTTGCTAAACAAAATAAGTCAATTAGAGAAAAACAAATACCATATGATCTCACTCATGTGTGGAATATAAGAAACAAAACATATGAACATAAGGGAAGGGGAAAAATTGAGAGGGAAGCAAACCATAAAAGACTCTTAATTATAGAGAACAAACTGAGGGTTGATGGAAGGAATGTGGGTAGGAGATGGGATAAATGGGTGATGGGCATTAAGGAAGGCACTTGTTATGATTAGCACTGGATGTTGTATGTAAGTGATGAATCACTAAATTCCACTCCTGAACCCAATATTACAGTATATGTAAACTAACTAGAATTTAATTGAAACTTTGAAAGAAAAAAGTTTTTAAAAAATGAAATAGACCACAATTTCTTTATCCATTCATTAGTTGATGGACATTTAGGCTCCTTCCATAATTTGGCTATTGTTGAAAGTATATACAATGGAATACTACTTGGCAATGAGAAAGAATGAAATATGGCCTTTTGTAGCAACGTGGATGGAACTGGAGAGTGTTATGCTAAGTGAAATAAGTCATACAGAGTAATACAGATACCATATGTTTTCACTCTTATGTGGATCTTGAGAAACTTAACAGAAGACCATGGGGGAGGGGAAGGGAAAAAAGAAGTTAGAGAGGGAGGGAGCCAAACCATAAGAGACCCTTAAAAACTGAGAATAAACTGAGGGTCGATGGGGGTGGGAGGGAGGGGAAAGTGGGTGATGGGCATTGAGGAGGGCACCTGTTGGGATGAGCACTGGGTGTTTTATGGTAACGAATTTGACAACAAATTTCATATTAAAAAAAAAGAGTTGGATGCTTAGCTGACTGAGCCAACCAGGCACCCGTAGCCTGGAAGGCATTGTAATGCAATAGCAAAAAGTGGCTTCAGATTCATACATGGATTTAAATCTCTAGTACATCATTTAATTTCTGGGTGATCTTGGCCAAGTAGCTTAAATTCTCTGAGTTTTGGTTTCTTCATCTGTAAAATGAAGGTGACAATAGAACGTTTCTCACAGAGTTGTCATGCAAAGTAAAGGAGACCATTTATGTGAAGTACCTGGCATAAGAGAAGTCATCAACCTATGCTATCCCCTAGTCCTCTACTTCTTTTTTTTTTATCTAAAATTTTTTAAATGTTTATTTTTGAGAAAGGGAGAGACAGACAGAGTGTGAGCAGGGGAGGGGCAGAGAGAGAGGGAGACACATAATCCGAAGCAGGCTTCAGGCTCTGAGCTGTCAGCCCAGAGTCTGATGTGGGGCTCGAACTCATGAACCTTGAGATCATGACCTGAGCCGAAGTTGGGTGGGACGCTCAACTGACTGAGCTGCCCAGGTGCCCCTATAGCCTTCTATTTCTTAATCTTACTTCCTGTCTGGTTTCTCTTCTTGTTACTGATATATCCCAGTTAACTTATGCATCTTTTCTCCCTTTTTGTGAAAGAAGAACTGTAACATTTTAGGACAAACACACTTAAGATTTTTTACAAGAAACACAAGGGTTATAAAATATTACTTTATATCATCAATATAAAACTCTCTTGGGTTGAGTCTGAAGATGGCGGCGTAGGAGGACGCTGGGCTCACCGCGCATCCTGCTGATCACTTAGATTCCACCTACACCTGCCTAAAAAACCCAGAAAACCGCCAGAGGATTAGCACAACGGAGTCGCCGGAGCCAAGCGAAGACGAGAGGCCCACAGAAGAGGGTAGGAAGGGCGGCGAGGCGGTGCATGCTCCACGGACTGGCGGGAGGGAGCCGGGGCGGAGGGGCGGCTCGCCAAGCAGAGCCCCAGAGTCTGGCTTGCAAGCGGAGGGGTCTGACAGACTGTGTTCCCACAGCAAGCGCGACTTAGCGTCTGGGAGGTCATAAGTTAACAGCTCTGCTCGGAAAGCGGGAAGGCTGGAGGACAAAGGGAGGGAGAGCTGCTGAGCCCCCGGACGACAGAACTCAGTTTGGTGGGGAACAAAGGCGCTCGCCAGCGCCATCTCCCCCGCCCAACCCCAGCCAAAATCCAAAGAGAACCAGTTCCTGCCAGGGAACTTGCTCGCTCCGCGCAAACACCCAACTCTGTGCTTCTGCGGAGCCAAAACTCCGGCAGCGGATCTGACTCCCTCCCGCGGCAACAGGGCCCCTCCTGAAGTGGATCACCTAAGGAAAAGCGAGTTAAGCCTGCCCCTCCTGCCCCTGTGCACCTTGCCTACCCACCCCAGCTAATACGCCAGATCCCCAGCATCACAAGCCTGGCAGTGTGCAAGTAGCCCAGACAGGCCACGCCACCCCACAGTGAATCCCGCCCCTAGGAGAGGGGAAGAGAAGGCACACACCAGTCTGACTGTGGCCCCAGTGGTGGGCCGGGGGCAGACATCAGGTCTGACTGCGACTCCGCCCACCAGCTCCAGTTATACACCACAGCACAGGGGAAGTGCCCTGCAGGTCCTCACCACGCCAGGGACTATCCAAAATGACCAAGCGGAAGAATTCCCCTCAGAAGAATCTCCAGGAAATAACAACAGCTAATGAGCTGATCAAAAAGGATTTAAATAATATAACAGAAAGTGAATTTAGAATAATAGTCATAAAATTAATCGCCGGGCTTGAAAACAGTATAGAGGACAGCAGAGAATCTCTTGCTACAGAGATCAAGGGACTAAGGAACAGTCACGAGGAGCTGAAAAACGCTTTAAATGAAATGCAAAACAAAATGGAAACCACCACGGCTCGGATTGAAGAGGCAGAGGAGAGAATAGGTGAACTAGAAGATAAAGTTATGGAAAAAGAGGAAGCTGAGAAAAAGAGAGATAAAAAAACCCAGGAGTATGAGGGGAAAATTAGAGAACTAAGTGATACACTAAAAAGAAATAATATACGCATAATTGGTATCCCAGAGGAGGAAGAGAGAGGGAAAGGTGCTGAAGGGGTACTTGAAGAAATAATAGCTGAGAACTTCCCTGAACTGGGGAAGGAAAAAGGCATTGAAATCCAAGAAGCACAGAGAACTCCCTTCAGACGGAACTTGAATCGATCTTCTGCACGACATATCATAGTGAAACTGGCAAAATACAAGGACAAAGAGAAAATTCTGAAAGCAGCAAGGGATAAACGTGCCCTCACATATAAAGGGAGACCTATAAGACTCGTGACTGATCTCTCTTTTGAAACTTGGCAGGCCAGAAAGAATTGGCACGAGATTTTCAGTGTGCTAGACAGAAAAAATATGCAGCCGAGAATCCTTTATCCAGCAAGTCTGTCATTTAGAATAGAAGGAGAGATAAAGGTCTTCCCAAACAAACAAAAACTGAAGGAATTTGTCACCCCTAAACCATACCTACAAGAGATCCTAAGGGGGACCCTGTGAGACAAAGTACCAGAGACATCACTACAAGCATAAAACATACAGACATCACAATGACTCTAAACCCGTATCTTTCTATAATAACACTGAATGTAAAAGGATTAAATGCGCCAACCAAAAGACATAGGGTATCGGAATGGATAAAAAAAACAAGACCCATCTATGTGCTGTCTACAAGAGACTCATTTTAGACCTGAGGACACCTTTAGATTGAGAGTGAGGGTATGGAGAACTATTTATCATGCTACTGGAAGACAAAAGAAAGCTGGAGTAGCCATACTTATATCAGACAAACTAGACTTTAAATTAAAGGCTGTAACAAGAGATGAAGAAGGACATTATATAATAGTTACAGGGTCTATCCATCAGGAAGAGCTAACAATTATAAATGTCTATGCGCCGAATACCGGAGCCCCCAAATATATAAAACAACTACTCATAAACATAAGCAACCTTATTGATAAGAATGTGGTAATTGCAGGGGACTTTAACACCCCACTTACAGAAATGGATAGATCATCTAGACACACGATCAATAAAGAAACAAGGGCCCTGAATGAAACATTGGATCAGATGGACTTGACAGATATATTTAGAACTCTGCATCCCAAAGCAACAGAATATACTTTCTTCTCGAGTGCACATGGAACATTCTCCAAGATAGATCATATACTGGGTCACAAAACAGCCCTTCATAAGTTTACCAGAATTGAAATTATACCATGCATACTTTCAGACCACAATGCTATGAAGCTTGAAATCAACCACAGAAAAAAGTCTGGAAAACCTCCAAAAGCATGGAGGTTAAAGAACACCCTACTAACGAATCAGTGGGTCAACCAGGCAATTAGAGAAGAAATTAAAAAATATATGGAAAAAACGAAAATGAAAATACAACAATCCAAACGCTTTGGGATGCAGCGAAGGCAGTCCTGAGAGGAAAATACATCGCAATCCAGGCCTATCTCAAGAAACAAGAAAAATCCCAAATACAAAATCTAACAGCACACCTAAAGGAAATGGAAGCAGAACAGCAAAGGCAGCCTAAACCCAGCAGAAGAAGAGAAATAATAAAGATCAGAGCAGAAATAAACAATATAGAGTCTAAAAAAACTGTAGAGCAGATCAACGAAACCAAGAGTTGGTTTTTTGAAAAAATAAACAAAATTGACAAACCTCTAGCCAGGCTTCTCAAAAAGAAAAGGAAGATGACCCAAATAGATAAAATCATGAATGAAAATGGAATGATTACAACCAATCCCTCAGAGATACAAACAATTATCAGGGAATACTATGAAAAATTATATGCCAACAAATTGGACAACCTGGAAGAAATGGACAAATTCCTGGACACCCACACTCTTCCAAAACTCAATCAGGAGGAAATAGAAAGCTTGAACAGACCCACAACCAGCAAAGAAATTGAATCGGTTATCAAAAATATCCCAACAAATAAGAGTCCAGGACCAGATGGCTTCCCAGGGGAGTTCTACCAGACGTTTAAAGCAGAGATCATACCTATCCTTCTCAAGCTATTCCAAGAAATAGAAAGCGAAGGAAAACTTCCAGACTCATTCTATGAAGCCAGTATTACTTTAATTCATAAAGCAGACAGAGACCCAGTAAAAAAAGAGAACTACAGGCCAATATCCCTGATGAATATGGATGCAAAAATTCTCAATAAGATACTAGCAAATCGAATTCAACGGCATATAAAAAGAATTATTCACCATGATCAAGTGGGATTCATTCCGGGGATGCAGGGCTGGTTCAACATTCGCAGATCAATCAACGTGATACATCACATTAACAAAAAAAAAAGAGAAGAACCATATGATCCTGTCAATCGATGCAGAAAAGGCCTTTGACAAAATCCAGCACCCTTTCTTAATAAAAACCCTTGAAAAAGTCGGGATAGAAGGAACATACTTAAAGATCATCAAAGCCATTTATGAAAAGCCCACAGCTAACATCATCCTCAACGGGGAAAAACTGAGAGCTTTTTCCCTGAGATCAGGAACACGACAGGGATGCCCACTCTCACCGCTGTTGTTTAACATAGTGCTGGAAGTTCTAGCATCAGAAATCAGACAACAAAAGGAAATCAAAGGCATCAAAATTGGCAAAGATGAAGTCAAGCTTTCGCTTTTTGCAGATGACATGATATTATACATGGAAAATCCGATAGACTCCACCAAAAGTCTGCTAGAATTGATACATGAATTCAGCAAAGTTGCAGGATACAAAATCAATGTACAGAAATCAGTTGCATTCTTATACACTAACAATGAAGCAACAGAAAGACAAATAAAGAAACTGATCCCATTCACAATTGCACCAAGAAGCATACCTAGGAATAAATGTAACCAAAGATGTAAAGGATCTGTATGCTGAAAACTATAGAAAGCTTATGAAGGAAATTGAAGAAGATTTAAAGAAATGGAAAGACATTCCCTGCTCATGGATTGGAAAAATAAATATTGTCAAAATGTCAATACTACCCAAAGCTATCTACACATTCAATGCAATCCCAATCAAAATTGCACCAGCATTCTTCTCAAAACTAGAACAAGCAATCCTAAAATTCATATGGAACCACAAAAGGCCCCGAATAGCCAAAGGAATTTTGAAGAAGACCAAAGCAGGAGGCATCACAATCCCAGACTTTAGCCTCTACTACAAATCTGTAATCATCAAGACAGCATGGTATTGGCACAAAAACAGACACATAGACCAATGGAATAGAATAGAAACCCCAGAACTAGACCCACAAACGTATGGCCAACTCATCTTCGACAAAGCAGGAAAGAACATCCAATGGAAAAAAGACAGCCTCTTTAACAAATGGTGCTGGGAGAACTGGACAGCAACATGCAGAAGGTTGAAACTAGACCACTTTCTCACACCATTCACAAAAATAAACTCAAAATGGATAAAGGACCTGAATGTGAGACAGGAAACCATCAAAACCTTAGAGGAGAAAGCAGGAAAAGACCTCTCTGACCTCAGCCGCAGCAATCTCTTACTCGACACATCCCCAAAGGCAAGGGAATTAAAAGCAAAAGTGAATTACTGGGACCTTATGAAGATAAAAAGCTTCTGCACAGCAAAGGAAACAACCAACAAAACTAAAAGGCAACCAACGGAATGGGAAAAGATATTTGCTAATGACATATCAGACAAAGGGCTAATATCCAAAATCTATAAAGAGCTCACCAAACTCCACACCCGAAAAACAAATAACCCAGTGAAGAAATGGGCAGAAAACATGAATAGACACTTCTCTAAAGAAGACATCCGGATGGCCAACAGGCACTTGAAAAGATGTTCAGCGTCGCTCCTTATCAGGGAAATACAAATCAAAACCACACTCAGGTATCACCTCACGCCAGTCAGAGTGGCCAAAATGAACAAATCAGGAGACTATAGATGCTGGAGAGGATGTGGAGAAACGGGAACCCTCTTGCACTGTTGGTGGGAATGCAAATTGGTGCAGCCGCTCTGGAAAACAGTGTGGAGGTTCCTCAGAAAATTAAAAATAGACCTACCCTATGACCCAGCAATAGCACTGCTAGGAATTTATCCAAGGGATACAGGAGTACTGATGCATAGGGGCACTTGTACCCCAATGTTCATAGCAGCACTCTCAACAATAGCCAAATTATGGAAAGAGCCTAAATGTCCATCAACTGATGAATGGATAAAAAAATTGTGGTTTATATACACAATGGAATACTACGTGGCAATGAGAAAAAAATGAAATATGGCCTTTTGTAGCAACGTGGATGGAACTGGAGAGTGTGATGCTAAGTGAAATAAGCCATACAGAGAAAGACAGATACCATATGGTTTCACTCTTATGTGGATCCTGAGAAACTTGACAGGAACCCATGGGGGAGGGGGAGGAAAAAAGAAAAAAAAAAAAAAAGAGGTTAGAGTGGGAGAGAGCCAAAGCATAAGAGACTGTTAAAAACTGAGAACAAACTGGGGGTTGATGGGGGTGGGAGGGAGGGGAGGGTGGGTGGTGGGTATTGAGGAGGGCACCTTTTGGGATGAGCACTGGGTGTTGTATGGAAACCAATTTGACAATAAATTTCATATATTAAAAAAAAAAAAACTTAATACCAGCAAAAAAAAAAAAAAAAACTCTCTTAAAACCTATCTCACAAATTACTGAAGGTTAAGAAACACCTTTTGGAAAATTACCTTTCTTTCCAGGCTCCCAGAGCATTTAAAAAACCCTCCTGGGGCGCCTGAGTGTCAAAGCCTGCTCAGATCCTCTGTCTCCTTCTCTCTCTCTGCCTCTCTGTCTCTCAAAAATAAATAAATATTAAAAAAAACCCTCTCCATATATATGTATTTCCACATGTGGATAAGAGCAAATGACAAACAAGTACTGTAATGAAATATTTTAATGAAGCCAGCTGTGGTTTGTTGCTACAAATACAATTTATGAGATCTGAAAAAAATTTCATGCTATTTTTATGTATTGTGTATGAATAACAATAGCAATTGTAACTCAGTCTAGAAAACTTTTTATTCTTGGAGCCTATGATCACAAGGAAATAAAAATAATTCAATATCTATTTATGGACATGTCTGTTTTGCAGAGAAATTCAATATGTGATCAATAGGAGACTTTCAAGTATAAAAATATATTGTAATACAATTCTGTGCGGAGAATGCAATGGACATTTGATTTCAAGAAGAAAAAGAAACAATGTAAGTTTTCTGAAGGTTAAAGGAAAGTTTACACTTTCGTGTTTAATGTTTGATAGTAGGCATCGAATTGCTCTGGTATTTAGAAACCAATGAAAACCTTTAATTTTTTTTAATGTTTATTTATTTCTGAGACACAGAGAGACAGAGCATGAGTCGGGGAGGGGCAGAGAGAGAGGGAGACACAGAATCAGAAGCAGGCTCCAGGCTCTGAGCTGTCACCACAGAGCCCGATGCGGGGCTCAAACTCACAAACCGTGAGATCATGACCTGAGTCGACATTGGCCGCTCAACCGACTGAGCCATCCAGATGCCCCCCAATGAAAGTGTAATAGAACAGTTTTATTTTAAGTTGTCCATATGTATAGTATGCTAGATATTATACCTTTTGCAACTATTTAAACATGATGAAAAAATTTAGATGTCAACCTAAAAATATGTGAGGTAGTACATAGCTTCTCAAAATTCTTCTAGGGGTTATGTGGATAAAAGTTTGAAGATCCCAATCCTTTAGGGTTGTTGTGAGGGTGAGTTATAATTTGTGAAAAGCTTCTAGGATAATGCTCAATTAATGCACCTAATATTTGAAGGACTGAATTCTAATTTTAACCCTCTTTCTTATCTGGTATTTGATACAGGGCATTTGTTTTCCTCTGCACTTTAGCCTCATTGTCTGGATAAAGGATAAAACAGAAGACTATACAAACACTTTGAATATAGGAAGTTAGACAAGCATGAGTGTACCTAACATCAGTAATATCAATGGTATTGATTATAGTGATGAAACCAGGTACAGACTTTGTTATAGCAGATATGCAATAAATGCTTGTCAAATTAGTGAATGAATGCTATAAGGAACCTTGGTAGAATGAGAGACCATATACTCTTTAGTGGGCACCTTCTTTAGTATGTGCATTGGTGTTTTTAAAGCCCATTTCTGGCATTTTCTCATGAAGGTAAAAGGAGTAGGAAATAAAATCCTTCGCTGGGATGTGGCTACTCATTAATTTTCTGAAGGTGTTTCTTCATTGGACTCTATTATACTGTGGTATAGTACAGTGGTTAAAAGTAGTGCCTCTAGAACCAGCCAGGTTAAGCTCAAGTTCAAAAACTGTCACTTAACTAGCTGTGTGTCTTTGGGCAAGTCAGTTAACTTCTCTTCAACTCAGGTATCTTTAAATGGGTATAATAATAATAATACTAACCTCATAGGATTGTTTTGAGGATTAATGAAGTGGGTTTATAGGATTATAGGTTTGCGGACAGAAGAATGTTCCTGCCAAATATGCCCATGTCCTAATATTTGGAACTTGTGAATATGTTACCTTACAGGGTAAGGACAACAACAACAATAACTTTGTGGATGTGATTAAGTTAAGGATCTTGAGATGGGGAGATAATCCTGTGTTATTTGGTTGGTTCTTATAAGTGAAAGAGGGAGGCAGGAGAGTCAGTTTCAGAGCAATGCAGTGGGAGAAAGACTTGATCAGCCATTACTGCCTTTGAAGATGGAGGAAGTAGGCTATGAGCCCAGGAATGTGGACAGCTTCTAGAAGCTGGAAAAGGCAAGGAAGTGAATTCTTTCCTAGAGCCTCCAGAAAGGAAAACAGCCCTCTGACATCTTGGTTTTGACCCAGTGAGGTCCATTTCTGATTTCTGACTTCCGGAACCATAAGATAAGATAGAACTATAAGAAATAGAACAGCAATACAGGTGGCTTGGTCATTATTACTCTATTTACAACTCTCTTCAGTTCTGGCTTTTCCTGGCTTTCATCACAGGGCAATGTAATCTAAACACTTCTTCAAAATAAAAATGGATGCTTTTGCCCATGTACACATGAATTTCCAACCCGTAACTACTTTTGATCTCAAGGCATTGGCCTGTAACAGTGGCCTCAGTTCTACCTTGGACAATGAACAAGAGATCTCTTGGGTAAGCTGTAAGACAATTTATAACAACCTCTTCTTAGATTTTCCACTTACACATTGAAAATCATGTGCTTTAATGAAAAACCTATACAGTGAGTTGAGTCACAAAACCATATTCTGAGGTCCTATTCAGAAAACAGTGAACTCCTAAGTATGGTCTCTCCTTTGGCAGGGGATTTCTGAGCCTAACAATGAGATGCTAGAGTAGCACTCAACCCTTCAGGTTGTTCAGGTCTAAGGCTCATGGGGATTAGAACACTAGAACCAGGAAAAATGGGCAAGGGAAGAGGAAAAGAACTTGCTTCCTCAGAGGGAGGGTGGAAAGAGCAAGGGAAAAAAAATACAGCCAAGTAATGGGAAGTGAGAGATGGCCTCCCACCATTGATGCCTCCCTGTTCTCTCGCTCTTTTTGGAAACTTTCCACTTAGAAGCTCCAGAGCAGCTCTCTTGCCCCTCGAGGCTGGGCTTGAGGAATGAACCTGGGGCAGGCTGGGAAAGTCTTGCTTTGAGAGCCGCCGCCCTGGCTGAGTGGTGCGGAGATCGCAGGGAGGAGTCATGGGACGAGAAACGGAAAGACTACATCTCCCAGGCCGCCACGCTTTCCAGCTGGAGTCCCAGGGCGCCGGCGGCTCCCCAGTTTCCGTAGGGAAGCGCCGGGCTACTGCAGCTATTGTGCGTAGTGATATCGCCCTCCTCTTCCCTCTCGGGTGTCTAGGGTGGAAGGCTACGTTTTATTGCCTCCTAGGCTTAACCCGTCCGGAGACTAACAGGATAGCAGGCCGGCTCCCTTGGACCAGGAAGAACTCTTGGGAGCAAGAACACTTTGGTAACGCAATCCCAGGGTGCGTGGAGAACAGTTGGAGAAGGAGCCGGAGTGCTGAGGCTCGGCACACGGGTTCGCTGGGGTTGGGCGGCAGCTCTGGCTTTAAGAAGGGGGAGGGGACAGTACAATCAGGGCTGCCCGCGGAGTTCGGCAAAGGAAATCTTCAGCTAGCTCGGGAACAAGGAGCGAGGAGAGGAGAGTTCCAGCCCCAGCGCTCACCACAGCCTACACCCTGGGCGGGCAGAAGTGTCACGTTTGCAGTTGCTCTGGAAGGATCCCGCTGCTGTCCGGGGGCAAGCTGGGCCGCCTGTCTGGGGAGGCAATGCGTTGGGGGCATGCTGCTTGCTAGGCAGAAGAACCCAGCCCGGGTCGGACCGCATTAGTTTGCTTTGCGTGTCACCTGAAGCAATTACTGGCCTCCCGCTTCCGGTACAGGCCAGCCGGCTCTACCCGGGAATCTCAACCGAACAGGTACCTGTCCTCCAAAGGGAGGGAGGCTAAGAATTTCCCAGGCGGGACCCACACTCAATCCTTCCCATCTACTCCCCTCTACTGTGTTGCTGATGCTCTTGGTCTTTGTGTCTTTCTTCTCTTTCAACCCTCGCCATCAGAACCATGGGGCATCCCCCGCTGGAGTTCAGCGACTGCTACCTGGACAGCCCTGATTTCCGCGAGAGGCTCAAGTGTTATGAGCTGGAGCTGGAGAGGACCAATAAATTCATTAAGGACGTGATCAAAGATGGCAACGCGCTTATCAGCGCAATGAGAAGTAAGTGGAAGGCTTCGATGGATGAGCCGTTTCCTTGAGCCAGTGACTCTGGCCTTTAAGCTCTTCGACACTACAGGGAAAGGGAAGATTCAGGGTGATTCCCAATCCTGTTCTCTTAGGCGAATGGGTTTCTGAACACTTCGGCAGTGGGGTCAGTAGAAGTGGAAGGTGGTGGCTATAACTAGAACTTTGGGCCTTTCCCTTTAGTGGCCTTGACCTTATAAGACAGGATCTGTACCTGTGCCAAGGAATCTCTTACTCTGCACCTATTCTTACTTGGCAGGTTGTTCAGAGGGGGCAATTTGCCTGTACTGTCAGACATGTTTAGTGCTCATGTTTGGGTAAGGAGACATCCAAGCTGACCAAGGAACTGCCCCTAGCACTTCCTAGAGAGGAGGTGATTGAGGCCGGCAGCTTGAGTAATGATTTGTCCCAGCCCGTAGTCGCTACAGATACAGATGGGGGCAGAAAAAAATTCCCTATCTCAACTTGTTTTCCAAGGAAAGCACCTTTGCCCCAGTGATTTTTTTTTTTTTTAAGTTACTGAGCTAAGGTTTTGGTCAAAGTCAGTCTAAGCTCAGAATTATTGGATGGCCTCACATTCCACTGCATTTTGCTTGGGGGTGAAATAAAGACCTGCCTAGCACCTGACACAAGGATCCCAGCCCCCCCCAGGGAGCATATTATAGGGCCAGGGTTAAGAGCCACTGGTCTGCAGGAATCTCACCTAACTTAGCTTTCCCAGTGGTCACAGCTGACAGCTGTGGGACCCTACCCCCTTTCCCTACTTGTGGAGTTTTTATTTCTGCTAGTTGGCAGAAGACTTAGAGTAAGAGAAAGAATAATAAACATTCCTGACAGGAGTGCAAGCAAGCTAGCCTTTTGTGCCAGAGTGTACCCAGAAGAATGGGGGGCAGTGATTGGGTAGAGTGATCATTTTTTCCCTTCTTGGCTGAAAAATGACTGCGAAAAATAAAGTCACTGGTCAGAGTTACTTGTAAATATGTCCTATATATTTGTAACATTTTTCTGAATGGATTTATCCCCAAAAGACTGTGTCCAAGTCCAGTGTGGTGACCTCCTTTGAGGCAAATACAGCCAATGAAGAACAGGGAGAAAGGCAGTGGTAACTGCTTTTTTATGCAGCTCTTACTGATTTGCTCCTGGGAGTCCGCTTTCACTGCTAGTGTTGTCTGCACATTTGGTCAGAATATATGAATTGTCCAAGTTCCTGCCAGTCACTTGATTGAGCTTGATTATTTAACGCTTTGTACTATTGTGGTCTAAATAAGAGCACACTCTTGGCAGCACCTTAAAGATGGGGTATTTTGAAATACTGATCCTTAGAGATTTCTAGGCCAGCTTTTGGAGTATGTTCCCACTTAATCAAATTTATTGAGAGGTTAAAGGTATGCAGGTTATACCACAAAAGTAGTTAGAAAGGTTGAGGACTCATTAAAAAGGAAAGAGGAAAATATTTGGATTAAAAAAAATTACTTACTGTGATAAACTGCTTGGTGTAGCCTCTGCAGTCAAATATAGCTTGTCATAAGCCCCAGGAAGGGGATGGTTTTGAGAAGTATATGCTAAGCAGAAAGTGTTTGTGCTAAAAAGTGACCTGCTAAGGCACAGCAGAGAGATTCAGATTTTTAAGAAAAAATAAACAGTGCAATAAAACATTTGAGGAAGGGCAAATTTTTGTAAGCTACGGACAAGTCATGGTTTTTATTCCTTCCTTCTTTTCTGAGACTAAGAGTGGTAAGAGTCAATAATTATGCAGGCCTAAACTTTGGCAGATGGGTAGAAGATCCAAGAAATCATTTTGGCCCATGGGGCTTCTGGATATTCAGGGTGGTTTTCTGTTTGTGAATATACATAGAAAGCCAAAATAGGACAGGTAGGAAATAAAACAAAGCAGCTAACCCACACTCCATTTCTTTCCTTTAAGTTGCACGATTCTAAAAACATGATTAGGTAGAGGCACAAGCGGGATGTTTCCTGCTGTCTTGACCACAGTAATGTTGATACTCCCACTCTACTTCCTCACACTGTGCTAGCTTTCTGAGAATAAGTGGGGAAGCAAAACAAAGGTATGCTTTTGCTTTGTGTGGAGGAAATAGGAAAAGAGAACACCGGAGCTGGAGTTAGAAGACCTGGCTTCACCATCTTGGGATAAGATGGTACAAATTGCTCTCTTTATCTGTTAAATGGGGGGAATTATACCCACCTCACAGGGTTGTGGTGAGACTCAAGGGAGTAAATAGATTATGAAAGTGTTTTGTAAATGGAAACAGCTAAGCATTGGAAGTTGTTGATAACATGTCTTTAGGCTAATAATGTATCTGCTGGTGAATGTGTATTTTTTAATGAGGTTTCTGAAGGGAAATGCATAAGCAGAAGTAGTTGGAAGCATATTTTTTGCTGTCATCTTATTGGAAAATGTGACTCCCTTCATTGATTGGCATATGTCAGCAGTTAATTTTGTATTCATATGTGGGGATTTGTTTTGGCAGTTGGAGTCTGGCATTAAAGTCATGAAGAATTATAGACACCTTTATATTTAACTTACTAAACTGACTATCAAATCAAATGGCTAGTGTTTCTAGGAACCAATGAAACTTGGTGCATTGTGCTGCAAAAACTAGTTGCAGTTTTTGTTAGAGTTGTTAACCTGGGTGGAACTTGATTTCTATGTTTATTCTGCTTGTGTCTGATTTTGTACAGAGCTCCAGATGAGGTTTCAGTCACAACTGTTTGTGATGATTTATTCATTAAATGTAGGTCCCTTTTGAATATTTACATTTACTTTTGTACTCATAGGTCATTGATGTTATGAATAATACCGTTTCTCCCTTGGGGAAGTGGTTTATTTCCCCCCCTTAAATGTGATCCATTTATAATTGTTGGAGTACAAGATGATGATTATAACATAAACTAATGGAAAATAAAAACACCATCACTGAAAGGTGAATGTATTTCCTGCTTTTCTGTTTGTCCTTTGTTTTTCTGTTGGGAGTTTGGTCCCTGATGTTTGAATATTTTCTAAGCACTCACACTAGGTATTATTCAGAACAAGTGATGTGGCTCCTTCTTATATCACAGTGCAATATAATACACTTAATAAATGCTATATATAGTTCACTGAACACATACCATTCATTCAGTAAATACTTGTGCCCATACTGTATTCAAGCCAGTGTTCTCAGGGCTATCACACGTGTGGCAGAGTAAGTCATAGATGGATCCTGCCATGAGAGAGTTCCTAGACTAGTAGGAGAGACAAGACATGGGTAGAGTTCACTATCATGTATATCATAGATATGGATCAGAGTCATAAGAGTGGAACAGGTGGCTACTGTGGCACATGACACTAGCAGGAGAGCTTATTTCTTGGTGGGAGGACAAGGAAAAGTAAAGGAGGAAGTAACATTGGAATTGGGCAGAATTAATAACACTTATTGCTTGTTTAACTGTTCCCATGTGCCAGGCATTAAAATATCATAACAGCTTATGAGGTAAGGATTATATTCCCATTTTATAGATGAGAAAACTGAAGTTCTGAGGTATTAAGTAACTTTCTCAACTAAAAGGGGCAAAAGTCTGAATTAGAACCCAGACCTGACTCTAAAGGCCCTGCTTATTTTGCTGTGTTGGACTGTATTCAGGGCAAGGATTTCTTGTAGTAGGAATGATATAAAGAATGTAAAGGGCCAGCAGATAATTCAAGTCATCTGCAATATGTAGGGTGCAGGAAGGAGTTTTGGGAGATGAGGTTGGAATAGAAGGTTGAGGACTTGACTGTGCAGCAACCTATTAAGTACTTCAGATTTTCCTTTGTAGATAGCATAAAGATGTTTTTGGTAGGAGAGAGGCATGGTTTGAGCTGTGCTTTAGGAAGATTCATCTGAGCGTGACATGTAGGGTGCGAGCAACTCCACACAAATATTTGTGACTTTTAGAAGTTAATTGGCAGCTTTAAATTCTCTTTGATATAGCTCAGGGGTCAGAAGGCCTCTTCTATAAAGGGCCATATTTGAAAAAAAATTATTTAAAATTTTTTTTAATGTTCATTATTTTTGAGAGAGAGACAGAGTGAGAGTGGGGGAGGGGCTGAGAGAGAGGGAGACACAGATTCTGAAGCAGACTCCAGGCTCTGAGTTGTCAGCACAAAGCCTGGTGTGGGGCTCGAACTCAGGAACTGTGAGATCATGACTTGAGCTGAAGTCGAACGCCCAACCAACTGAGCCACCCAGCGCCCCTAAAATTTTTTTTAATGCTTATTTATTTTTGAGAGAGAGAGGGAGAGAGAAGAGAGAGAGAGAAATAGAGAGAGAGATCATGAGTGGGGTAGGACAGAGAGGGAGAGACACAGAATCCAAAGCAGGCTCCAGGCTCCGAGCTGTCAGCACAGAGCCCAATGCGGGGCTCAAACCCCCAACCCTCGAGATGATGACCTGAGCCAACGTCGGACACTCAACTGACTGAGCCACCCAGGCACCCCATGTAAAGGGTCATATTTTAGGCTTTGCAGGCCATACAGTTTCTGTGGAAATTACTTAACTGCCATTGTCATGAAAAAGCAACCATAGATAATATGTACATGAAATGAAAGTGGTTGTGGTCTAATACAACTTTATTTATTGACATTGATACATGAGTTTCAGTTAATTTTCATATGTCATGAAATATTCTTCTTTTGAATTTTTCAACTATTTAAAAATAGAAAAATCATTCTCAGCTCAGCTGGGGGGGGGCAAACAAAAATAGGCAGCAGGTTGGGTTTGTCTCACTGGTGGTAGTTGGCAGACCTTTGATATAACTAGTTAACCTAAAAACCCCAAATGGATTTTTATTGGTAAGGCACTGAAAATAGCTAATGGTAGAACATAATGCCATATTTCACATTTCCATCAACTAGGTTTACCTTGGTGTGCTGTTAATTATGCCCAATCTGGATTTAGGGATCATAGGCTCAAATGTGGTCAGAGGCCAAGGAGAAAACAGAAAAGTATAAAGCTGTTGGACATGGGTTAATAGGACTGGAGTGATTGGGGTAAAATATCACCCCTTTCAAATGGACTTTACCTTCTTTTAAAAAAAAAATGTGATAAAATACATCCACAGCCTATATTTAATCAGGTTGCAACTCCAGAGCTAGATGATCTAACTCTATTAGTCTATGAGTCTTGGACACTAATGGGCTAGGGAAATGAAAGACAATAGTCTCCAGATAGAGACTTCTCTGGGGAAGTACTACTGGCCACTGTTTGCAAATGAGCAGAGGCAGAATGATAGTATAATGGGAAAAAACTCTAGACATGATGACTGGATAGTTGGGTATGGTTCTCTTACCAATGGGGTCTGTGACCTTGGGAAGTCATTTTGCTGGGGCCCCAGGTCTGCAGCTTTACAAAGGTAGGGGTAGGCAGGAGATCTATAAGCTCACTTTCAGCTCTAACATTCCATGACTTTTTTTTTTTTTTTTTTTTTTTTTTTTTTTGCATCGCATATTGTAGTTTAATCATTTGGGAAAGGAATGACTAACCCAATTATAGGAAGTTATTTCATCCCTATGTAAATTTTCACATTATTTTAATGTACATGTCAGTATTTAAATAGAAAAAATTAAACAATATTAGTCTTTCAAAAACCAAGGATAACATACTTTATGTATGTTTGTATATATAAAACAGATGTCAGAAAAAAAAATAATTTCCCTAAGCCCACCCATATACATGTACAACCACACATACATAGGCTGTCTAGGACTAATGAAAACTTATGTTTTAAAAGAATGCAAAAGATGCATTCTGTACTAAAAATGTACATTAGGTTGATAAATAGAAATAATATAATTTGTATAGGTTTTATAACCTAGTCTTAAATTAAAAAAAAAT
Organism: Leopardus geoffroyi; assembly: GCF_018350155.1. NCBI lineage: Eukaryota > Metazoa > Chordata > Mammalia > Carnivora > Felidae > Leopardus > Leopardus geoffroyi. The sequence continues at coordinate 55,835,288 of NC_059343.1, read as the reverse complement.
ATTACTTTCTTATATCCTATACTTTTAAAGACAAGAGTTTTAGATGTTTATAGTAAGGTAAACCTTTTGGGGGTGCTTGTTCAGCTCTTGCTTTGACAACTGGGGCACCTATGTGATAAGTGCTTTCCTGGAAGGATGGGTTGATTCCATCTTTGAGGCAAATTTGATCTTGAATATCCTTAGTGGAGCCATCTCTACCTTGACACAGAAATAACCTGGTTGCTAGTTCCAACTCTGTCACTAGTTTGCTGTATGGCATTGAATACATCTTTAGCTTTGTGAGCCAGAGTTTTCCCATTTTTAAAATTGGAGTTTGGGTCAGTAAGCTTTAGAGTTCCTCTTGGTTTTATTGTTCTCTATTTTCTGGGCTGTACCTATCTTGCTCAAATAGTCAAGCAACCTAAATTGGTTCTGTTATAAACTTTAGAGCCAAATAATCTTTATTCTGGATGAGCAGGCAAGGGGAAAATCAAACTGGTATGTCCAGTATGCATAGATGACTTGAATCATGTTAACTTATCTGATTATCTTCTTTTTTTAAATATTTATTTTTGAAGTAGAGACTGTGTGAGTGGGGGAGGGGCAGAGAGAGAGGGAGACACAGAATTCAAAGCAGGCTCCAGCCTCTGAGCTTTCAGCACAGAGCACGATGTGGGGCTCAAACTCATGAACCATGAGATCATGAACTGAGCTAAGTCAGATGTTTAACCGATTGAGCCACCCAGGTGCCCTCTGATTATCTTCTTGATGAATGCTTCTTGAAAGATGTCAATCTGATGCCCTTTAGTTCTGTCCTGAATAGCTCTGTAGTGAGAGTGACCAAAGCTTTTAATCCCTTTGGGGTGGGTGTAGTGTAATGGTGTGCAGGGAGGAGTTGGTGATGTAATATACATTCTCAGCAGATATCCTGTCATTATGCTGGTGGTATTTGTACTTTGGAACACATGGGGTTATGTTAGATATTCTCCGAAGTCAGATCAATGTAATGGGTATGTCATATGATATTACTGTTAGTAGATATTAACCAGTGTCAAAGGGAATTTGGTGGAGGCATTATTGTCATGTTCACTGAGGGTCCTCAGAAGACTAGATTCCAATGTCCAAAATAGTTGGACTAGTAGTGCTGTAGGGAGTAGGGTGGAAAAATGAACCAAACCAGCCTTGCAGTGTGACCATTTATAAGATTTTTTGTGCTGGGGAGGGGGAATGGTACTGTCATGGGGTAGGGAACATTATGGCTTGACTTGCTTGTTAAGGAAGGGTTTTCAATCAAAGTTAATAGTGATGAAGGGAAGTTACTTTTCAGCTTCATTTTTATAGCCTCACTTTTTATTTTTATTTTTAAAAAATTTTAAATGTTTATTTGAGAGAGAGAGAAAGAGAACAAAAGTAGGGGAGGGGCAGAGAGAGAGAGGGAGACAGATGATCCAATAGCAGAGAGCTCGAACTCATGACCCATGATATCATGACCTGAGCTGAAGTTGGATGCTTAACCAACTGAGCCACCCAGGCGCCCCCAATGTAGCCTTACTTTTTAAAGCATAGCCTCAAACTCGTTTAATATAGCATCTGTTTCTCTAATCAGTTACTACAAAAGTTTCTAGAGTTTTTTTTTTTAAGTTTATTTTCAGAGATAGAGTGAGCTGGAGAGGGGTTGGGGCAGAGAGGGAGAGAGAATTCCAAGCAGGCTGTGTGTTGTAAGTGCAGAGCCTGGCGTGGGGCACAAACCCAAAACTGTGAGATCATGACTGAATTGAGATCAAGAATTGGACACTTAACTGACTGAACCACCCAGGCTCCCCACTACAGAAAATTTCTAAAGCCTACGAAGACCTAGAAAGAGATATGGTTTACCAGGAAAGCACCCTGGAAATCTTGAGTCAATTTTTTTTTTTCCTAGTGGGGTAGAGTGTCCTCATGATGCTTTGTTGGGCTTGCATCAAGTGCTAAAGCCTTGCACAATATAAAGCCAATTCAATTTAATTCAACATGGATTTACTAAGCACCTATATGTGTCAGGTACTATCTTGGGAATTGGGAATATAATGGTCGATAAGGCTGCTATGGGCTCTCCCTCTTGGAGCATACATTAAACATCTGATTACTCACTTAAATAATTTAATTACAATTGTGAGAAGAGCTATGAAGAAGTTCAGGGTATGATGAATATTCTTTCACGTTAAAAAGAGGGGCTTTGTGGGGGAAAAAAGGGAGCTAGATCATAGGGATGTAACCATCCATAGGAAAAAGAATAAACTGAAAAGGAAGAGCTCCAAAGTCAAAGCTACCTGTTTTACTCTCTTGGTAGTTAATAGTTCTGATAATGAGCTAGACTCTTCAAGTTAATGGAGATTTTCTCAGAAACAGACAGGGTATGTATATCTCATGTGGACTTTAGGGAAAATTTAAAGTACCTACTATTTCCTTCTTCTTTTATAAGTATATTAATTTTTTTTTGATAGATAACACATGAACATGGTACAAAATTCAAAAGGTACAAAAGGCTAAACGTTCTCCCTCCTCTTATGTCTCAATTCCCCCATTCTCCACCCTAGAGGCAACAACAGGTAGCTGTTTATCCTTTAAAAAGACTTTACCCCATTGCTTCTTTTAACTTCTGCTTCCTCAGGAGTGTGTTTCATTGTAGGCACATTTCTAGCCACACTGGGGTAAGATTTCGTAAAGATTGTGTTTGGAGGGAATGGTAGATTAAAGACATCAGAGGGGAACCTAGGTGGCTCAGTCAGTTAAGTGTCTGACTTTAGCTCAGATCATGATCTCAGTTTGTGGGTTCAGGCCCTGCGTTGGGCTCTGTGCTGTCAGAAAAGACTGGGTTTGTAGCTCCTCAAAAACTGACACACCCAGAGTCTTGTCACTATTTAACCTGTCTCAAAGCTACCTAGAAAAACCACATTTGCAGGGCTTCTCCTTACTTTACCTGACTTAGCACTAGCTTGGTGTGCAAAGTTCTATTCCCAGAGTGTTTTACGTTACAGCTGCCTGAGACTGCAATACCAGTAGGGTAAGCAAGAGTCTGGCCAAAAACATGAAAAGAAGAAATGGGGAATGAGATACCCATCGGGGACTTTGGAAAACTCTGACATATTCCTGGAAATCTAGAATGCCACATGCATGCTCAGGGCTGTGCATGTGCCTAGAAAAGACCTGAGAAGGCTCCAATTTCTTCCCAATGGCTGAACTTGAAGCAGAGTTGTAAACTGCCTGGCTGAGTATTGAAGGAATGCCCCAAAATATACATAGAGCCCTTGGCAAAAGGTGGAAGACATAATGGTTCAAGACATTTAAGATCTCTGAAAAATCACTAGCTGGCCACTAAGCTAACTAAGCAAAGATGTCAGTGTCAAGGAATACAAACATTACATAATCAGTCCAAGAAAGACACCAAACAAAGCAGCAACAACAACAAGGATAACAAAACAACAATAGCAACTTTTGCTATCCTAGGGGTCAGGATCTGATTTCTAGAGGTACCATAGTAGATTGTGTTAAATGCCCAATTTTCAACAAAAAAATTATTAGGCATGCAAAACAAAAATGTATGGCTTATATGCAGGAAAAAAGCAATCAGTATAGACTGTCCCTAATATGGCCTAAATGTTAAAATTTAGACAAAAATATTAAATCAGCTAATATAAACATAGTCAAAGAACTAAAGGAAACCATGTCTAAGGACTAAAGAAATTCATGAGAACAATGTATCACCAAAGAGTTATTATAAAGAGATAAAAATTATAAAAAAAACAAGTGAGATTCTGGAATTGAAAAGTAAAATAGATGAAAAATTCACTAGAGAGGCTTTATAGCAGATTTGAGCTATAATAATCATAATCATAATCATAATAATAAAAAAATAGGATAGTAGAACTTGAATATATGTCAATTGAGATTATCCAGTTTGAGCAAAAGATGGGAACAAATGAAGAAAAATGACCAGAACCCCAGAAACTGTGGGACACGATCAGGTGTACAACATATGCATAATGGAAGTCCCAGGAGAAGATAGATTGAAAGGAGCAGAAAGAATACTTGAAAAAATAATCGCCCAAACCTTCATAAATTTGATGAACAATGCTAATCTCCAGATTCAGGAAGCTCAAAAAACTCCAAGTAGGATAAACTCAAAGAGAGCCATACCTAGATACATTATATTCAAACAGATGAAAACCAGAGACCAAATCTTGAAAGAAGCAAGGGAAAAATAACTCATCAGATAAATGGGATCCTTAATAATATTAAAAGTTAACTTATAAATAATCATGGGGACCAGAAGGCAGTGGGCTGACATATTCAACGTGCTGAAAGAAAAATAATGGCAACCAGGCATTCTGTATTCATGAAAACTATCCTTTATCCTTCAAAACACAAGGGAGAAATTAAGACATTCTGGGATAAACAAAAACAAAAACTGAGAATTTGTCACTAGCACCTGCCCTATAAGATATACTAATGGGAGTCCTTTGGGATGAAATGAAATAATGATGAATGATAACTCAAATCTGTAATAAATATGAAGAGTACCAGTAAGTTAATGATATATGTAGATATAAAAGACAGTATCACTGTCTGTTAGTAACTCTTTTTCTTCCCTACCTGATTTAAATGGCAACTGCATAATGCAATAGTTATAAAACTATGTCAATGAGCTAATGATATATAAAGATGTAACACATATGACAATACAGCAGAGAGGAAACATTTATACTGGCAACATGTTTCTGCATACTTTCTAATTAAGTTAAAACTAATCTGAACTAGATTGTCTTAAATTAAGATGGTAATTGTAATCCTGAGGTCAGCCACTAACAAAATAACTAAAAGAATATAGTGAAAGAAACAACACGAGAATTAAAGTAGTACAATAGACAATATCTATTTAACACAGAAGAAGGTAGTAATGGAAGAATAGAGGAAACAAGATAAGACATATAGAAAATAAAATAAATGTTAGACATAAATCCTGCCTATCAGTAATTATATTGTGAATGGAATGCACTGCAATAGAAAGGCAGGGATTAGCAAAATGGATGAATTGATTAAAATATATACTGTCTTGGGTGTCTGGGTGACTCGATTGAAAATCCAACTCTTGATTTTGGCTTAGGTCACTATCCCTGAGTTGTGGGATTGCATCCCTCTTTGGGCTCCACACTGAGCATGGAGCCCACTTCAGATTCTATCTCTCCATCTGTGCCTCTCCCCCACTAGTGCATGAACTCTCTCTCATATGTATGTATATGTATGTGTATATATATATGTACGTATATATATGTGTGTATATATGTGTATATATGTGCATATATATGTACATATATATATTTATATACACATACACACACATATACGTACATACAGTCTTTAAGAGACACATTTTGGATTGAATGACACAAATGGTGAGAATAAAAAGATGCAAAAATGTGCCAAGCAAACAGTAACCAAAGAGAGTTGTGGTGGCTATACTAATATCAGACAACATAGATTTTAAGACAAAATATTTTTGATATACAAAGAAAAAAATTATCATGGTAAACACAGCCCATATATCAGGAAGACATAAAATTATAAACATATGCATCTAACAACAGAGCTCCAAAATACATGAAGCAAAAGTGGACAGAACTGAAGGGAGAAATAGATACTCTAGCAATAGTAGCAGGAGACCTCAATATTCCACTTACAATAAGGGATAGATTATTTTTTTTATTTTATTTATTTATTTTTCTTCAATATATGAAATTTATTGTCAAATTGGTTTCCATACAACACCCAGTGCTCATCCCAAAAGGTGCCCTCCTCAATACCCATCACCCACCCTCCCCTCCCTCCCACCCCCCATCAACCCTCAGTTTGTTCTCAGTTTTTAAGAGTCTCTTATGCTTTGGCTCTCTCCCGCTCTAACCTCTTTTTTTTTTTTTTCTTCCCCTCCTCCATGGGTTTCTGTTAAGTTTCTCAGGATCCACATAAGAGTGAAACCATATGGTATCTGTCTTTCTCTGTATGGCTTATTTCACTTAGCATCACACTCTCCAGTTCCATCCACGTTGCTACAAAGGGCCATATTTCGTTCTTTCTCATTGCCATGTAGTACTCCATTGTGTATATAAACCACAATTTCTTTATCCATTCATCAGTTGATAGACATTTAGGCTCTTTCCATAATTCAACTATTGTTGAGAGTGCTGCTATAAACATTGGAGTACAAGTGCCCCTATGCATCAGTACTCCTGTATCCCTTGGATAAATTCCTAGCAGTGCTATTGCTGGGTCATAGGGTAGGTCTATTTTTAATTTTCTGAGGAACCTCCACACTGCTTTCCAGAGTGGCTGCACCAATTTGCATTCCCACCAACAGTGCAAGAGGGTTCCCATTTCTCCACATCCTCGCCAGCATCTATAGCCTCCTGATTTGTTCATTTTGGCCACTCTGACTGGCGTGAGGTGATATCTGAGTGTGGTTTTGATTTGTATTTCCCTGATGAGGAGCGACGTTGAGCATCTTTTCATGTGCCTGTTGGCCATCCGGATGTCTTCTTTAGAGAAGTGTCTATTCATGTTTTCTGCCCATTTCTTCACTGGGTTATTTGTTTTTCGGGTGTGGAGTTTGGTGAACTCTTTAGAGATTTTGGATACTAGCCCTTTGTCCTATATGTCATTTGCAAATATCTTTTCCCATTCCATTGGTTGCCTTTTAGTTTTGTTGGTTGTTTCCTTTGCTGTGCAGAAGCTTTTTATCTTCATAAGGTCCCAGTAATTCATTTTTGCTTTTAATTCCCTTGACTTTGGGGATGTGTCGAGTAAGAGATTGCTGCAGCTGAGGTCAGAGAGGTCTTTTCCTGCTTTCTCCTCCAGGGTTTTGATGGTTTCCTGTCTCACATTCAGGTCCTTTATCCATTTTGAGTTTATTTTTGTGAATGGTGTGAGAAAGTGGTCTAGTTTCAACCTTCTGCATGTTGCTGTCCAGTTCTCCCAGCACCATTTGTTGAAGAGACTGTCTTTTTTCCATTGGATGTTGTTTCCTGCTTTGTCAAAGATTAGTTGGCCATATGTTTGTGGGTCTAGTTCTGGGGTTTCTATTCTATTCCATTGGTCTATGTGTCTGGTTTTGTGCCAATATCATGCTGTCTTGATGATGACAGCTTTGTAGTAGAGGCTAAAGTCTGGGATTGTGATGCCTCCTGCTTTGGTCTTCTTCTTCAAAATTCCTTTGGCTATTCGGGGCCTTTTGTGGTTCCATATGAATTTTAGAATTGCTTGTTCTAGTTTCGAGAAGAATGCTGGTGCAATTTTGATTGGAATTGCATTGAATGTGTACATAGCTTTGGGTAGTATTGACATTTTGACAATATTTATTTTTCCAATCCATGAGCAGGGAATGTCTTTCCATTTCTTTATATCTTCTTCAATTTCCTTCATAAGCTTTCTATAGTTTTCAGCATACAGATCCTTTACATCTTTGGTTAGATTGATTCCTAGGTATTTTATGCTTCTTGGTGCAATTGTGAATGGGATCAGTTTCTTTATTTGTCTTTCTGTTGCTTCATTGTTAGTGTATAAGAGTGCAACTGATTTCTGTACATTGATTTTGTATCCTGCAACTTTGCTGAATTCATGTATCAGTTCTAGCAGACTTTTGGTGGAGTCTATTGGATTTTCCATGTATAATATCATGTCATCTGCAAAAAGCGAAAGCTTGACTTCATCTTTGCCAATTTTGATGCCTTTGATTTCCTTTTGTTGTCTGATTGCTGATGCTAGAACTTCCAACACTATGTTAAACACCAGCGGTGAGAGTGGGCATCCCTGTCGTGTTCCTGATCTCAGGGAAAAAGCTCTCAGTTTTTCCCCTTTGAGGGTGATGTTAGCTGTGGGCTTTTCATAAATGGCTTTGAAGATCTTTAAGTATGTTCCTTCTATCCCGACTTTCTCAAGGGTTTTTTATTAAGAAAGGGTGCTGGATTTTGTCAAAGGCCTTTTCTGCATCAATTGACAGGATCATATGGTTCTTATCTTTTCTTTTATTAATGTGATGTATCACGTTGATTGATTTGCGAATGTTGAACCAGCCCCGCATTCCAGGAATGAATCCCACTTGATCATGGTGAATCATTCTTTTTATATGCTGTGGAATTCGATTTGCTAGTATCTTATTGAGAATTTTTGCATCCATATTCATCAGGGATATTGGCCTGTAGTTCTCTTTTTTTACTGGGTCTCTGTCTGCTTTAGGAATCAAAGGAACACTGGCTTCATAGAATGAGTCTGGAAGTTTTCCTTCCCTTTCAATTTCTTGGAATAGCTTGAGAAGGATAGGTATTATCTCTGCTTTAAACGTCTGGTAGAACTCCCCTGGGAAGCCATCTGGTCCTGGACTCTTATTTGTTGGGAGATTTTTGATAAGCGATTCAATTTCTTTGCTGGTTGTGGGTCTGTTCAAGCTTTCTATTTCCTCCTGATTCAGTTTTGGAAGAGTGTGGGTGTTTAGGAATTTGTCCATTTCTTCCAGGTTGTCCAATTTGTTGGCATATAATTTTTCATAGTATTCCCTGATAATTGTTTGTATCTCTGAGGGATTGGTTGTAATAATTCCATTTTCATTCATGATTTTATCTATTTGGGTCATCTCCCTTTTGTTTTTGAGAAGCCTGGTTAGAGGTTTGTCAATTTTGTTAATTTTTTCAAAAAACCAACTCTTGGTTTCGTTGATCTGCTCTACAGTTTTTTTAGACTCTATATTGTTTATTTCTGCTCTGATCTTTATTATTTCTCTTCTTCTGCTGGGTTTTGGGTGTCTTTGCTGTTCTGCTTCTATTTCCTTTAGGTGTGCTGTTAGATTTTGTATTTGGGATTTTTCTTCTTTCTTGAGTTAGGCCTGGATTGCGATGTATTTTCCTCTCAGGACTGCCTTCGCTGCATCCCAAAGCGTTTGGATTGTTGTATTTTCATTTTCGTTTGTTTCCATATATTTTTTAATTTCTTCTCTAATTGCCTGGTTGACCCACTGATTCGTTAGTAGGGTGTTCTTTAACCTCCATGCTTTTGGAGGTTTTCCAGACTTTTTCCTGTGGTTGATTTCAAGTTTCATCGCATTGTGGTCTGAAAGTATGCATGGTATAATTTCAATTCTTGTGTACTTATGAAGGGCTGTTTTGTGACCCAGTATATGATCTATCTTGGAGAATGTTCCATGTGCACTCGAGAAGAAAGTATATTCTGTTGCTTTGGGATGCAGAGTTCTAAATATATCTGTCAAGTCCATCTGATCCAATGTGTCATTCAGGGCCCTTGTTTCTTTATTGACCGTGTGTCTAGATGATCTATCCATTTCTGTAAGTGGAGTGTTAAAGTCCCGTGCAATTACCACATTCTTATCAATAAGGTTGCTTATGTTTATGAGTAATTGTTTTATATGGGGGCTCCAGTATTCGGGGCATAGACATTTATAATTGTTAGCTCTTCCTGGTGGATAGACCCTGTAATTATTATATAATGCCTTTCTTCATCTCTTGTTACAGACTTTAATTTAACGTCTAGTTTGTCTGATATAAGTATGGCTACTCCAGCTTTCTTTTGGCTTCCAGTAGCATGATAAATAGTTCTCCATCCCCTCACTCTCAATCTAAAGGTGTCCTCAGGTCAAAAATGAGTCTCTTGTAGACAGCAAATAGATGGGTCTTGTTTTTTTATCCATTCTGATACCCTATGTCTTTTGGTTGGCGCATTTAATCCATTTACATTCAGTGTTTTTATAGAAAGATACGGGTTTAGAGTCATTGTGATGTCTGTATGTTTTATGCTTGTAGCGATGTCTCTGGTACTTTGTCTCACAGGATCCCCCTTAGGATCTCTTGTAGGTATGGTTTAGTGGTGACAAATTCCTTCAGTTTTTGTTTGTTTGGGAAGACCTTTATCTCTCCTATTCTAAGTGACAGACTTGCTGGATAAAGGATTCTCGGCTGCATATTTTTCCTGTTCAGCAAATTAAAGATCTCGTGCCAATCCTTTCTGGCCTGCCAAGTTTCAAAAGAGAGATCAGTCACGAGTCTTATAGGTCTCCCTTTATATGTGAGGGCACGTTTACCCCTTGCTGCTTTCAGAATTTTCTCTTTATCCTTGTATTTTGCCAGTTTCACTATGATATGTCATGCAGAAGATCGATTCAAGTTACGTCTGAAGGGAGTTCTCTGTGCCTCTTGGATTTCAATGCCTTTTTCCTTCCCCAGTTCAGGGAAGTTCTCAGCTATTATTTCTTCAAGTACCCCTTCAGCACATTTCCCTCTCTCTTCCTCCTCTGGGATACCTATTATGCGTATATTATTTCTTTTTAGTGTATCACTTAGTTCTCTAATTTTCCCCTCATACTCCTGGGTTTTTTTATCTCTCTTTTTCTCAGCTTCCTCTTTTTCCATAACTTTATCTTCTAGTTCACCTATTCTCTCCTCTGCCTCTTCAATCTGAGCCGTCGTGGTTTCCATTTTGTTTTGCATTTCGTTTAAAGCGTTTTTCAGCTCATCCTGACTGCTCCTTAGTCCCTTGATCTCTGTAGCAAGAGATTCTCTGCTGTCCTCTATGCTGTTTTCAAGCCCACCGATTAATTTTGTGACTATTATTCTAAATTCACTTTCTGTTATATTATTTAAATCCTTTTTGATCAGTTCATTAGCTGTTGTTATTTCCTGGAGATTCTTTTGAGGGGAATTCTTCCGTTTGGTCATTTTGGATTGTCCCTGGGGTGGTGCGGACCTGCAGGGCACTTCCACTGTGCTGTGGTGTATAACTGGAGCTGGTGGGCGGAGCTGCAGTCAGACCTGATGTCTGCCCCCAGCCCACTGTTGGGGCCACAGTCAGACTGGTGTGTGCCTTCTCTTCCCCTCTCCTAGGGGCGGGATTCCCTGTGGGGTGGCGTGGCCCGTCTGGGCTACTTGCACACTGCCAGGCTTGTGGTGCTGGGGATCTGGTGTATTAGCTGGGGTGGGTAGGCCAGATGCACGGGGGCAGGAGGGGCAGGCTTAGCTCGCTTGTCCTTAGGTGATCCACTTCAGGAGGGGTCCTGTGGCAGCGGGAGGGAGTCAGATCCGCCGCCGGAGGGGTGGCTCCGCAGAAGCACAGCGTTGGGTATTTGCACAGAGGGAGCAAGTTTCCTGGCAGGAACTGGTTCCCTTTGGGATTTTGGCTGGGGGATTGGCGAGGGAGATGGCGCTGGTGAGGGCCTTTGTTCCCCGCCAAACTGAGCTCTGTTGTCTTGGGGCTCAGCAACTCTCCCTCCCTTCATCCTCCAGCCTCCCCGATTTCTGAGCAGAGCTGTTCACTTATGACCTCCCAGATGCTAAGTCGCGCTTGCTGTCGGAACACACTCCGTCCATCCCCTCCACTTTTGCAAGCCAGACTCAGGGGCTCTGCTTGGCTGGCAGGCTGTCCCTCCGCCCCGGCTCCCTCCTGCCAGTCCGTGCAGCGCGCACCACCTCTCTGCCAATAAGGGATAGATTAACTAGACAGAGATCAACAAGGAAATAGAAGATTTTTACAATAATGTAAACCAACTAGACCTTTTACAGACATTTGTAGAACACTCTACATGACAACAGCAGGTGCACATTCTTCTCAAGTGCAACATGGAACACTGTTCAGGATAGACCCTCTGGTAAGTCACAAAACATGACTGAATATATTTATTCATATAAAGTATATTCTCTAGCTACAGTGTAATGAAATTATAAATCAGTAACAAAAGGATATTTAGGTAATTCACAAATATATGGAAATTAAATATCACACTCCTAAGTGTCTTGTGAGCCAAAGAAATCATAAGGGAAATTAGAAAATACTTTGGAATGAATAAAAATGAAAAAAAAAGTGCCAGAAATTGTGGGATGCAGGAAAAGCAGTGCCCCTCCTCTGCTCATGCTCTCTCTCAAAAAAAAAAAAAACTTTAAAAAAATTAAAGAAAAATTAATACTCATGTTTTGCAAACTCTTCCAAAATTCAGAAGGGGAGAGAACACTTCTTACCACATTGTCTGAGACCAGTAGTATCCTGATAGCAAAACCAGACATCACAAGAAAATAAAACTATAGACCAAATTCCTTTAATAATACAGATGCAAATATCCTCAACAAAATGCTAGGAAATCAAATCCAGCAACATGTAAAAAGGATTATTTACCATAATCAAATGGAATTTATTTCAAGAATATAAAATTAGTTTAACATATGAAAATTAATTAATGTAATACACCAAATAATTAGGATAAAAAGAAATTGCATATTATTATCTTAATAGATACAGATATTTTAAAAAGCTTATTACTTTATTATGTTAAAAGAACACTAGACAAACTAGGTATATCAGGTTAGTAGTTGTTTAAGGCTGGAGGAGAGGGTTAGGACATATTATGACTGCTAATAAGTAAAATATTTCTTTTTGGGATTGTGAAAATTTTCTAAAACTAGATTGTGATGATAGTTGCACAACTCTGACTATACTAAAACCCATTTAATTGTACACTTTAATGAGTGATATGTGAGTTATATGTTAAAGTCAATTTTTTTTTAACATTGTGCATGGAAACAGATGCTTGGGTTATATACCTACATTTTCCTTTGGTTCTTATGGAATAACAGACCTGGAAGGTTGTTTAGGAAACTTTACATCCACTCTGTGGGGTTTATATCCAGGGAAAAGGAAGCCAAGAGAGAAATGGCTTCTCCAGGGACCTAGAGCTGGAGTTCAGGTTGGGATCAGAATCAGATTTCCTGGTTTTCCATTCTAAGGTTCTTTCTGTGCTGTACTTTAAGAAGGTATCTTGCATCAAAACTGCCTGGATATTCTTTATTGGGGCTGACAGTGCTTTTATTTGAAATGACCCCATTAGCAGTAAAGAACTGTACTTGTAGTTTCCTTTCATTCCCTCCCCACCCCACCATCGTGGGTGGAATTTTCCCTGTTGACAAGGGGTTTTCCCTGTTGAGAAGTCTAGCCTCAATTTAATTAGGATCTGGTTGTGTTTTCTTTCCTTTGTCATAGAAGAATGGCTATACCTTTTGATGGTGTGACACCCGTCCTCTTTGTTTCCTTCGCTGAGAGTCTATACCAGCTGGTTGGGCAGTTCTAGACGGCTTCCCTCTTCTCTGCTCATTTGTTGATGTCTTTTAGCAAATGTAGCTGCTTTTCATGTAGTGTAGTGTATAATTGGGAAATGTGTGGCATTACTAAAGGGTGACAAAGTCCTCCCCCCATATTATTTTTATCATAAAGCAGTGTGAAATTTCTCATAAGTGGCAAGCATTAGGCCCTGCACTTTAGTACCATATTAGGAATTTCAAGGGAGTTATTTACAAAAGGTTTTCATTAATGACTTCCCAGAAATAGGAGGGCCACATTTCAGCTTCCAGTTCTCTTTCCAGAGCCAGGCTATTGTGGAAAAGCCTTTCCATGTGATTGGAAAAATATGTATTATGCATGTGGCAGTTGACAGCTGGAGCCTAATCCTGAATTCATCCATCCTGAATTGATTAGGTGGGGGAAGGTTGATGGGTAACAAGCCATCAAGGTGTTTTTATAGCTGCCCCTTACAACTCTTGCTTAGAGCATAAAAAAAAAAAATGGAAAGGGAATTTTAAAGAGAATGTTCCTGCTACCATTGTCACCATGCTGAATTTCTCTTGCTCTTAATATGGGAAATATTGATATATCTTCAAATTTGGTTTGTCTGGAGAGATTTGTCTTCTACAATCCATGCCCATGCTGAATATTTCATGGCTTATGGGAATGATTATTCTGTTATAGTACGAAATGGGAAAGCAAAAGGTTATCAGTGTGCTAATTTAGTAACAGCTCAGCCAGGGATTGTATGGCTGCACTAACAGAAAGGGGAAGGAAGGCTGGGGCTTCTTGGCATTTTGTTTGATTTTCCTTTGTGAAAAGCAAATGCTGTTTAACTATTTCCTTTCCTTTTTGACTAATGGCACTGTCTTGCTGGAAATGAACTTATAGAGTTCTAAGGGCCTTTAAGAGAACATTTAACTCTTTCATATTTCAGATGAGGAAACAAACTTAAAAGGGAATGTTCTTGTCCAATATCACGGAGCCAGTTAATCACAGTCAGTACTAGAACCCAATAACTAGTCCCAGTCCTGGGCTCTGTGCAGTATCACTGTGCCTCACAAAGCAGTCTCTACTCTTTACAACCTCCTTTTGCTAAGCCTGTGATTTTTTTTCAGAATTACTTTCAGATTGTGAAAGAAAAGAATTGTTTTTTCTTTACAGCCTCTTGCCAAGAATGCACCTCCAGTGTTGGCCTGAAGACAGACATACATTTCACAGACCTGCAGGAATGGAGTAGGGGAAAGAAAGTTCAGGGAGTCTGAAGTTACTGCTGTACTTTTTCTAGTTGGCTCTTGCCCAGTAGGAGCTTGGTGAAATAGAAGATCAAGAGCTTTCTCTTTTGTAATAGAATTCCCCTTCAGAAATGTGGAGTTTAGAGAATCCAATTATGAATGAGGAAGAAGTAATTCTAATACAAATTGGGTTGTTTTAGGTATGGTAATGCTTGTACTGGACAACAGCAAGGCTAGGTTCTGTGAATGTGATCTTAGGCTGATCAAGTACTTGGATGTGGATATAGATATGGATAGAAGTTAACATTTGTGAAGCACTTTATAGTATACAAGACATTTCCACATATCTTATATAACTTAATCTGAGAAGGAAAATGTTATTATCTCCATTTTGTAGATGAGGAAACCAAGGCTTAAAGAGCTTAAGTCCTTTCCCACTGCTAAGTCAGTAGTAGAGCTAAGACTTAGATTTTCTGAATATTCTTTCCACTGTTCCACATTGCTTTTATTTTTTTTAGTGATGAAAGAGGATATAAGTGTTATTCAGATGAACAGATAGTTTAGAAAGAATAGATGTGAAAAAGAGATATGGAGCCTTTTGTAGAGAAATAGGAGCAACCACCAGTATGCATGTACAGGGAAAGTGGCCATTAACAAAGGTTTGAAAGCTGGAGAACAGCAGTAAAGAAATGGGTAGCTGGCAGGGCTGATAGCCCAGAGCTTGTGGTAGAGTTTTTGGCATCATCAACTAACTGTGTGCTATTCTGGGAAGGCAGCCGTGAAGACAGTTCAGACCAAGGTAGAGAGGTCTTTAAGGGATAATTCTCTGAAGCCAATGGAGGTGGTTAAAAAGAATTGAAGAAGCGTCATATTGATGATGGGGGAGGGGGTGATCCTGGGCAATATTCGTTACATCTTTGGGATATAAAATAAAGCTTAAAATTATAAATTAGTTAATAAGGAAGAAAAATAGGGGCATTTTTTTTTTATTATATGAAATTTATTGTCAAATTGGTTTCCATACAACACCCAGTGCTCATCCCAAAAGGTGCAATAGGGGCATATTTTAATAGGCCACTTAGTTTTCTGTTCTAGAGGTTGCATAGGTGGTGCAGGCATTATTTCATCCCAAGTTATGTGAATGTTGACTTTTAGGGCTAATACCCATCTTGTTTGAAACCATTGTGATCCTTAGATGGAGTTGTGTGTTTGCACTGATATCGTACATAATAATGCTTCATAAAAATAATGGGAGTATAACATCTTCATATTTTTTAGTTCACCTGTTTTACCTTTGATTTCAACTTGATCTTTACAACTCGATGAGCTAATCAGGCAGGGTATTATTAGTGTTCCTCTTATTCAGGTGAAGTAACCAAGGGCAGATAATGGTCTCCCAGTGTTACAGATGAGGAAATTGAAATTCAGGGAAGTTAGGTGATTTGCTCAGTTATTTGGCTTAGTGTGTGGCAAATTGCGGTCCAAACCCAGATTTTCTGGTTTCCAAGGGCTGCAAATTTTCTTCTGTATTCTAATGTATTCTCTGTAGAATGAGGTCAGTGGTTATACCTTTCAGGATGGGTTTGAGAAATCTGTGTCTCTGGGCTTTCTTACAGAGTTTCTCGCCATGGTAGTTACCCGATTCTCCTTGATGTATGTCCCAGCTCTGGCCTGGCTTTGTACTCAACGCTTTCTGCTCCTTGAGCCTGTCCTTCTAACACCATTTCCTTATGTATCTCACTATTATACTTATAGTATATATTATATATATATATATATATATATATATATATAGTATATATATAGTATATATATAGTATATATATAGTATAGTATATATAGTATATATACAGTATATATATAGTATAGTATATATAGTATATATACAGTATATATATAGTATAGTATATATAGTATATATACAGTATATATATAGTATAGTATATATAGTATATATATAGTATATATATACTATATATAGTATATATATAGTATAGTATATATAGTATATATATAGTATATATATATAGTATATGTATAGTATATATATAGTATATATATAGTATATATATATAGTATATTATATAGTATATACATAGTATATATTATATATATATAGTATATATTATATACTATAAGTATATATTATACTTATAGTATATATAGTATATATATATAGTATATATACAGTATACATATATATATATAGTATATATATATAGTATATATATATACTATATATATATGTATACTATATATATACTTATATATATATAGTATATATATATATGTATATATATATATATATATATATAAGTATATATTATACTTATAGTATCTCTATACTATTCACTTACTATTCATTGCCCATTGCTACCTGCCAGACCCTAGGAAGCCTTCTCAGAAACCTTGCCTTACTGTGCCTTGTTTTTATGCCTAGCCATCTGTCCCTGCCCTGATGACTCACCTGCCACCCTCCAAATTGTCTTTTGGGCCCTTCACTCATGCCTCATGTTAGGCAGCCCCCATTCAATAATAAATATAGGTGTGCCATAGTGAAATTTTGGACCAATCCTTTTGCCTCTCTCTTACCCCTGTGCCTTTAATCAGTTTCTGCTTTCCTGGTAATATGGGAATAATTGGCATGTTTCCTAGGCAAAGCCCATTAGATAGATTTCCTTTACAGGAGGCAATTTTGCCCTTGCCCATGTCTGGAATTAATTACCAAAGCTACTGCTGTTGTTTTGTTAGGTCTAACAAGTCCTGCATGATCTGGATGAGTAAAGCATTGAACCAGTCACTGGGCAAGGAGGCACTTGTTTGACAAGTCTTCTTTCTAGGGAGAATTCTTCTCAGTAGCACTCTCACTCTCAAGGAGTTAGTAGTCCCTTTTGGGACTGGTTTTCCCAAAATTTGGCCCTCCAGGAGCTTCTGTGTGTTCTGAAGGCTGCTGGGCAATTGTGCCTTTGATGTTTCTTATGGGATACTGTCTGAGTTTCTGCATCAGGCAAGAGTTAATAACATACATGTATGTATGACACTGGCCTGACAGAGAAGGTCACTCTGGTCCCTTCATTGGACCAGCAAAGACTTTTCTTTTAAGTGTTTGTTTATTTTGAGAGAGAGAGAGAGAGAGAGAAAGAGTAGGGGAGGGTCAGGGAGGGGGTAGAGAGAGAGAGGCGGGGGGTGGGGTGGGGAGAATCCCAAGCAGACACTGCACTGTCAGTGTAGAGCTTGATGTTGGGCTTGAACCCATGAACTGCGGGATCTGACCTGAGCCGAAACCAAGAGTCAGATGCTTAACTGACTGAGCCACCCAGGTGCCCCAAAGACTTTTATTTTCTAATGGAGACAAGTAGAAGTAGGTATAATGGATACTCACAGGCATTGTTTACTTTGAAGTGATTTCTAGGCTTTAACCTTAAGAATAAGTGGTTGAGGGAAACTTTCTAGCCTTGTACCTTTGCTCTTTGCTCCTTCCTGGGAAGAAGGGAGAGGGGATATGTAATTACAGCAAAACCTTGGTTTGTGAGCATAATTTGTCCTGGAAACATGCTTGTAATCAAAAGCACTTGTGTATTGAAGCACATTTCCCCGTAAGAGATAATGGAAATTCATTCAGGTGATTCGTTCCACAACCCAGAAATATTCATATAAAAATGATTACAATACTGTAATATAATACAAGGTAATAAAATATAAAATATAAAGAAAAATAAATTAACATGCACATACCTTTGAAAACCTTCATAGCTGGTGTGAGGGAGACAAGAAAGCAGGGTTATTGTGTAGGACGACTTTCACTATCACTAACAGAATTACTGCTATCTATTGGCTCAATGGAATCTTTTTATTTTCATGCAACTTTAACAAGGAACCTATCCAATGACCTAGAATGAAGCAAAGCATTCCTAAGCTTACTCTTGTCTGGAAAATCAAAGGACTGTCAATAGGTGCTTTGAAGTGACAAAAAATACACAAGTGCCAGTTGTGGGCATCTTTCAACGTTCTGAAAAATCACTGATTTCTGCCAAACACTGTGGCCTGAGACCAAGCATCTGAGCATGAGAGGATTACCCACAATTCTTCAGAAAGAGAGAGAGAGAAGAACCATTGGTTCAGTTGTGATTATGTGATATTCGGTGCCACATACTACTAGTATTCCAAGACATTGCTCGTTTATCAAGTTAAAATTTATTAGAAATGTTTGCTCATCTTGTGGAACACTTGCAGAACAAGTTACTTGAAACCCAAGGTTTTACTGTACTTGATCTCTCAAGAGGTCTCAGTGCTTTGTTTGCAACAAAGCAAGGGTCAGCCTACTATGGCTCATGGACCAAATCTTGCCTACCACCTGCTTTTGTAAACAATATCTAGTTTTGTGAATAACATTTTATTAGCACAGAAGCACACCTACTTGTTTACATATTGCCTAAGGCTGCTTTTGTGCTAAAATGGCAGAATCGAGTAGTTTCAGCAGAGACAATATAGCCTTGAGGACTAAAATAGCCTGTGTAACTTTAATTGGCTATTCTTGGATAGGGCAAGATAGTTCCTCCAATATTCTTTGGACCTTTTTGTTTAGCTTCAGCTCAGTTTGTGTAGAGAGGTATGCAAGGAAGTGGTTTTAGAAATAGCCTCCTTCCTAACACACAATGAAGATTTAGAATCCATATGGTGCCACTATGTGTTTGTTTGAATGGGTAAAAATCTCCATCATCAGTGATGCATCCCTAGTGCCTAGCCCAGGGCCTGAGGCAATCTCAGCTCTGGTCTCAAGAAGCTATCATCCATGGGTTTTGCTTTCTCCAGTGACCAATCAGAAACACTTTGCTTCTCCAGTATAGAAATTGATTTCCTTTCAGTATTTGGCCAGGAACCCCTGTTTCCTCCTTCCCATTATAGACCATCATTGGGTTCTTTTACAAAGAATAGTTTAATAGTTTGTATGTATTTGAATAGTTTGTATGTATTTGTTGATTTTGAATTTTGAACTGGCATATGAAGCCCTATGGTGTAATCTATGGCTTTGCTGGAAGGGAAACCCATGATTTCTGATGTATTATTTGTCATAAGAAAACAGGAATCTTTTCTTCTCTATGACAGATTTTGGAACTTCTGGTTCATTAAAAGGTCCAGACAGCAGTTCCCTTGATAGTAATGAAGGTGACAGGACAGGAACCACAAAAGTCACAACTGGGCATGCCGCCCAGTCAGGCTTTGTCCAACTGGTAAGATATTATTTCATGGAGGTCCAAAGAAATGAAACGAACAGGCATACCTCTCAGCTTTCCTGGTTCTTATTTATTCCTTGTAACTAATTGGTATGATTTTGGCATTTTGGTATGATTTTATGTGAGTTTTACAAAGCATGGCAATTACTAGATGCAATTTCATGTTATTTGTGGTACCTTTACTAAAATTGAACAGTCTGGCCTCTAAAATGTAGTTTTAGAGAATAGCCACAAATTCCCCCTATGTAAGTAGGGCAAAGAGAATCAGAATTCTAGTGTTAGAAGGGGTCTGGGAGGTCATGGAGTCAACAACTCCTCTGTTTTCCAGGCACCTAAACCAGCCAAGAGAGAGAAGAGCTAGAGAAAGACTGGAATTAGACTGTTGCCTTGGGGATGTTTTCCATCATTTATTTATGTCCTTTTGGGAATAATGGATACTAGTTTGTTAGGGAAAATATAACTTTTGGATCCCAGGGCTTTAATTTAAAGTCTTCTATGTTTTTTTCATTCTTCCCTAAAGGACACTTGGGACTAAAGTTGTTAAAGATATGCTCTTGGTTGAAGTTAGGCTATTAAGCTTAGGTTTCAGCATATCCTCTATCTAGGAAATAGAGTTCATCAGCAAAGAATGACATGGCAATGCTTAGCACAGTGGTGTGATGTTTTGGGAATGGGCATTGGAATTCCAGGCACATAGACCTGGGTTCAAATTCCATATATGCCTTTGTCTAGTTGGGTGGCATTTGGCAAGCTACCAGCCTTTCAAGTCTGTTTCCTCAACTATAAATGGAGATAGTAATGCCAACCTTAGTCACTGAGTGTGTTAATGTTCTTAATAAATGTTAGGATCTGCTATCCAAGTATATTTTTTAAAAACATATTTGTGGCAATGCTTGTGCCATAAATTTCAATTGTAGTAATCAACAATTTGGTTGGAGTTTGGATATGGGCCACTAATTGAGAATTCAAGAATATATTTTACAAAGAGAAGACAGACAGCCTTGAAGATGCCCCAATGCGAGTAAAGTAGGGACTGATCAGAAAGCCCCTGAGATAGGATATAAAAGTAATTCCACTAACAAAGTATCAATATGACCTATCATGGTCTCCTTTTCTATAATAATCATTTGAAAAAGATTAGCATTGTTTGCAGTGCCATTGAATGTCATATTTTTGCTGTAGTTCTACTGGCTCTGAGAAAGGGGACACTCTTTACGTCTGGTCAAAATGCTTAATAAAGTGCCTGGCCCTCTGTATTCTCTAAGTATTTTATTTGAATGAATGATGAGAGCCATTTTAACATCAGGTAAATTGAGACAAGGAACAGTTAAGTGGCTTCTCCAAGAATCAACGCAGAGGTTGTGGCCTTGTCCCTAAGGGGACCTGGTCTCCTGTCTTGGTATATTAACACAAATTCTTCCCTTTCCAGTGTGTCTTTCCTCTTGCTCCATGTATATGATGCAGTGTAATGTAAAGGGACTTCCTTCCTCCTCACCAGTGGGTGATTAGCTTCTACCTAAATTAGGAGAGTGGGTTAAAAATTCAATGAGAGTGTTATATGGCAAATCAAAGTACAGTTTTTTTATCCAGGATTTCATAGTTGTTGAAATTGCAAAAAATTAGGGAGAATCTTTTTTTTTTGTCTACTTAATTGGAGAAGAGGTTGAACAAAAGGGCTGAGGTGGGAGATTGGAGAAGGATAGGTGTCATGGCATGGATTTTATAGGGAGATGGTGTTGGCTTTCAAGAAAAGCACAGTAACAGTGATGTGTGGATATAGGTATAGGGGGTATGTCTCATTCTACAGCTTCGAATCCTTGAATCTGACTATATTCTTCAGGGATGTGGCATTGATTAAAATCAGTTACTTTGATAGAGCCACATGGTAGGGCTAATGTACATTAATAAAACTATGTATAGAAATCCTCTCCCCGAATGTATAGAGATTCTCTGTTGTGGGAAATAAGCTTAGGAATCCCCTGAGCTTGCACTGATGGGTTAACAAGGCATAGAGGAATAGGAAGCCACAGAATGAAAGCATCCAAGATTAGGTAATCAAGGCTAGGCAATCATGGCAGAAGCGCCTGAGCTTAGTACAATAGCAGAAAGCTGCTTTCACAGGAGGGAAGGACCAAAATAGGTGTACTGATAAATAGGGCTATAGACCACAGCAAAGTTGCCCAGAGCAGAGCTAATTAGCAAAAGAAAGGTGCCTTGTTGACCCTGAGATAGCATGCTCTGTCTTACCTCCTAGGCAAGCTAGGAAAAACAGACACCATGCTTTGTGCCTTGTGTCTTGTGCCTGCTGTAAACAACCATCTGCCCAGTGCAGGAATTTTGTTTTGTATTTATCCAAACCCCTAACACTGCATATTTTCGAAACCCTCTTTCTCGCGCACACACACAGGTTAATGTTCATGGTTTCATTGTTTCTTTGCGCATGTCCATCACACTTGTAAGCCTTCTGATCTTAATAAAAACAGAGCAAGGACCCTTACTTGGGGCTCTTGTCTCCTCCCAGACATTAGCCTCTCTTGCATTTAAATTCTGCATCCATTCACTTGCTGGACAAGAGACAATTCCAGACCAAGAGTTTATGACACTCTAGAAAGCTGGCCCCTTTTTGAACTCCTCACTGTGCCCCAGTTGTTGCTGAAGTAATTTGGAAACCCCACTGGAAATACATAAACAGGTTCTGTTACACTGGGCCTAGACAAGTTGGAGAGAAATAATTTCATATTTGATAGTGGGTTATTTGACCAGTTTGCCTTTCCTCTTTGCTTCCTGTCTGCTTTTGAGTCACTGCAGCAGCTCTTTTCTTCCTTGTTTTTTTCCTTTAAAACATTTTTAAAGTATAGTTGACACACAATGTTACGTGAGTTTTAGCTGTATGACATAGTGATTCAATTTCTGTTTGTTATGCTATGCTCATCACAAGTGTAGCTACCGTCTGTTACCATACAGTGCTATTACAATATCATTGACTGTATTCTCTAATGCTGTACTATCCATCCCCATGACTTATTCATTTTATAACTAGAAGTCTATACCTCCCACTAGCCCTCACCCATTTTGACCATGCTCCATCCCCTTCCCCTCTGGCAACTATTAGTTTGTTCTCCATATTTATAGGTCTGATTCTGCTTATATAAAATTTTGTTTTGTTTTTTAGATTCCACATATGAGTGAAATCATATGGGATTTGTCTTTCTATGACTAATTTATTTCACTTAGCACAATACCCTCTGGGTCCAGCCATGTTGCAAATATCAAGATCTCATTCTTTTTTATGGCTATGTAATATTCCATCACACACACATATACACATGCACACACACACCATATCTTTATCCATTCATCCATCATTGGACCCTTAGGTTATTTCCATTTCTTGACTGTTGTAAATAATGCTGCAGAGAACATGGGGGTACATATATCGTTTTGAATTAGTGTTTTAATTTTCTTCTGGTAAATTTGCAGAAATGGAATTGCTGGATAATATGGTACTTCTATTTTTAGTTTCTTGAGGTACCTCCATTTGTTTTCCATAGTAGCTGCACAAAATTACATTTCTACCAACAGTATATGTGGATTCCTTTTTTCCTTGCCAATACTTGTTATTTCTGATATTTTTGATAGTAGCCACTCTGCCGGGTGTGAGGTGATATCTCATTGTGGCTTTTATTTGCATTTCCCTGATGATTAGTGTGATGTTGAGCATCTTTTAATATGCCTGTTGGCTATCTATATGTCGTCTTTGGAAAAATGTCTGTTCTCGTCTTCTGCCTATTATTTAATCAGATTATTTGTTTTTTGGTGTTGGCTTATAGAAGTTCTTTATATATTTTGGGGGCACCTGGGTGGCTCAGTCAGTTAAGCCTCCAACTTTGGCTCAGGTCATGATCTCACAGTTTGTGACTTCGAGCCCCACATCGGCCTCTCTGCTGTCAGCATGGAGCCCATTTGTGATCTTCTGTCTCCCTCTCTCTCTTCCCCTCCCCTGCTTTCTCTCTATCACTCTCAAAAACGAATAAACATTAAATTTGTTTTAAAAAGTTCTTTATATATTTTGGATATTAATCCCTTATCAAATATATCATTTGCAATTATCTTCTCCCATTCAGTAGGTTGCTTTTTTTTGTTTTGTTGATGGTTTTATTTGCTGTGCAAAAGCTTTTTATTTTCATGTAGTCCTAGTAATTTCTTTTTGCTTTTGTTTCCCTTGCCTTAGGAGACACATCTAGAAAAATGTTGCCAAAGCTGATGTCAGAGAAATCACTGTCTGTGTTCTCTTTTAGGATTTTTATGGTTTTGGGTTTCACATTTAGGTCTTTAACCCATTGTGAGTTTATTTTAACCCATTGTGAGTTTATTATGTAAAAGATGGTCTAGTTTCATTCTTTTACATGTAGCTATTCAGTTTTCACAGCACCATTTATTGAAGAGACTGTCTTTGCTCATTGTTTATTTTTGCCTTCTTTGTCATAGATTAATTGACCATATAATCATGACTTATTTCTGGGCTTGCTGTTTTGTTCTTTTGATCTATGTGTCTGTTTTTTAATGCCTTTACCATACTGTTTTGATTACTATAGCTTTGTGATGTATCTTGAAGTCTGGGATTGTGATAGCTGCAGTTTATTTTTCTTTTTCAAGATTGTTTTGGCTATTAGGGTCTTTTGTGGTTCCATACAAATTTTAGTATTATTTGTTCTAGTTCTGTGAAAAATGTTAGTATTTTGATAGTGATTGCCTTAAATCTGTAGATTGCTTTCAGTAGTATGGAAATTTTAACACTATTGATTCTTCTAATCCATTAGCATGGAATATCTTTCCATTTGTTTGTGTCATGTTCAATTTCTTTCATCAGTGTTTTATAGTTTTTAGTGTAGGTCTTTCACCTCTTTGGTTAAGATTTTTTGTAGGTATTTTACTCCTTTTGGCATAATTGTAAATTGTACTGTCTTCTTAATTTATCTTTCTGCTACTTTGTTATTAGTGTATAGAAATGCTATAGATTTCTGGGTATTAATTTTTTATCCTGCAACTTTACTGTATTCATTCATTGCATCTAGTAGTTTTAGGTGGAGTCTTCAGGATTTTCTATGTATAGTAAGTCATCTGCAAGTAGTTAAAGTTTTATTTCTTCTTTACCAAGTTGGATGCCTCTTATGTCTTTTTCTTATGTGATTGCTGTGGCTAGAACTTCCAGTGCTATGTTGAATATAAGTGGTAAGAGTAGGCATCCTTGTCTTATTCTTTTTTTTTTAATGTTTATTATTTATTTTTGAGAGAGAGAGAGAGGGAGAGAGAGACCGAGTGCGAGTGGGGATGGGGCAGAGAGAGAGGGAGACACAGAATCCGAAACAGGCTCCAGGCTCTGAGCTGTCAGCACAGAGCCCGATGTGGGGCTCGAACTCATGGACCACGAGATCATGACCTGAGCTGAAGTTGGACGCTCAACTGACTGAGCTACCCAGGTGCCCCTATCTTATTCTTGAACTTAGGAGAAAAGCTCTCAGTTTTTCACCATCGTGTATGATGTTAGCTGTGGGCTTTTCTCACGTGGCCTTTACTATGTTGAGGTATTTTCACTCTACACATACTTTGTTGAGAGATTTTATTATGAATGGATGTTTTACTTTGTCAGATGCTTTTTCTGCATTTATTGGGATGATCATATGATTTTTATCCTTTCTCTTTTTAGTATGGTGTACGTGTGTTGATTTGTGAATATGGAACATATTGTTGGGTTAAGTTTGCAAATACTGTGTTGAGGATTCTTACACCAATGTTTATCAGAGGTATTAGCTTGTAGTTTTCTCTTTTTGTAGTGTCTTTATCTGGTTGTTATGAGGGTAATGCTGGCCTTGTACAATGTATTCAGAAGCTTTTCTTCCTCTTCTGTTTTTTGGAATAGTTTGAGAAAAATTGGAATTAACTATTTAAATGTTTGGTAGAATTCACCTGTGAAGCCATGTGGTCCTAGACTTTTGTTTGTTGGGAATTTTTTGTTTATTGATTCAATTTCATTGCTAGTAATTGGTCTGTTCATTTTTTTAAAATTTCTTCCTGATTCAGTTTTGGAAGGTTAGATGTGTTTAGGAATTTACCCATTTCTTCTAGGTTTTCTAATTTGTTTGCATATAATTTTTCATTGTATTCTTTTATAATCCTTTGTATTTCTGTAGTATTGGTTATTATTTTTCCTCTTTAATTTCTGATTTTATTTACTTGAGTCATTTTTTTTTCCTTGATGAGTCTGGATAAAGGTTAATCAATTCTGTTGATCTTTTCAAAGAACCAGCCCCTGGTTTCATTGATGTGGTGTATTTTTATTTTTAGTCTCTATTTCATTTATTTCTGCTCTAATCTTTAAAAAATTTTTTTTAATGTTTGTTTTTGAGAGAGAGAGAGAGACAGAGTATGAGTTGGGGAGGGGCAGAGAGAGAGGGAGACACAGAATCCAAAGCAGGCTCCAGGCTCTGAGCTGTTAGCAGAGAGCCCGATGGAGGGCTCAAACTCATGGAGTGCAAGATCATGACCTGAGCCAAAGTTGGGACGAAAAACAAAACAAAACAAAATAAGTATTAACATCTCCTTACCTTGTGTGTCTATGCTGGTTTCTATTTTCAGCTATCAGTCTTCATCTTTTCAGATAAAATAATTTTAATTTTTCTATTAGCATTTCAGTTTAAAACACATCATTTGCTTGGAAATATTTCGTCCTCTGTTTCTGGATTATCTCCAGGTTTCATATGATATTCT
Source organism: Leopardus geoffroyi (assembly GCF_018350155.1). NCBI lineage: Eukaryota > Metazoa > Chordata > Mammalia > Carnivora > Felidae > Leopardus > Leopardus geoffroyi. The sequence goes on along the minus strand of NC_059343.1, from coordinate 55,808,935 downwards.
GAACATTGTGCTCAGCATTCCAGGGCAATACTGAAGCCTAGGGAGGAGATTTTAGTATGCAAGGTGTATAATTACCTGCCTAGTGATACACCATTTTTGGGGGCTCATATATTTTGGAAATAGTCCATACCTCCTCTCTTTTAGGATAGTAGCTGATAAAATGTTCTTCAGAGTTTCTATACTTACAGAGATGCTTCAGTGTGTTCATGAGTGTCACTGTGGTCTAGCACAATGAACACTGGCCTAGCATTCCTAGAACCAGGAGTCAAGTCCTAAACCTTTGCTAACCAGATATTAAGTATAGTTTATCTTTTAGACCTTAGTTTCTGTTTATGTGAGATGGAATCAGCAACATCTGCCCTGTCCACCTCACAAGATTATTCTGACAATCAAGTGAAATAATAGAAGTTAGAGTACTTTTTCATTAAGTGGTATGCACTGGTGGGAAATGTTGATTGATTGAAACTTAATCATAGGGTATATCAAATAGTTTTGCTTCCCTGACTTAATTTCCTCTTATTTATAAGCCATTGGATCAGTTGCTAATTAGAGTAATACGTATAAAACTGCTCTCATTTCCTAATTGCAGTAATAGCACTACATATTTGAAGATCAGTTGTCTAATCTCAATATCCAGAATAAAACTGGGAGTCTAGAGGTTGGCAAAAAATGGTTTTAAATAGCTAATGTGGTTTTCACTGGGCGTTCTACTCCATGAGAGAGCATGTGGTTTCCTACTCCTCAGGAATTTCGAGGCAGAAACTAGGGATGTGATGGTGAAGTAGGAAGGTGTCTAGAAACAGAACTTTGATATGAAGAATAAGTGATAATCAAATTTAATTGAGTTGAAGTTAGGGAGGAAACTGAAAATATCTGAAAAACAGATATAAAGTCTATAAAACATTGTGTTTGGGCTGATTTTGTGTAGGGGTAAACAGTTCTACATACCTGAGCATTTTTTGAGTATATGACAATCTCAGATTAATTGGTGGTATTAAGGAAGTAATACTCAATTTTTTGAGTATATGACAATCTCAGATTAATTGGTGGTAATGATGAAGTTGAGTCATCCAGAATCTCCTTAGAAGGAAGTAAAGTGTTAAATGTTAGCTTTCCATAAAAGTGGTTAAAATAAAAAAAAATAATTAGTGCTTAAAGAGTTAAGCCATTTTCAAATTGAAAATTAACTTTATTTAATGATGCATTATCTAATAATGTTGAACAAATAGGGCATTATTAATATTTTATGGATCATTATTATAAAATTATTTTTATTTTTCCAAGTTGGATACTTTAGTATTGTTATACCTAATTTATAGATAGAGGACCTTGACAGGGTACTGGTATGCCAAATTTGTGGCATCATCTGGAGAGGAACACATGGTCATTATCTCTTCTGATATGTTACCAACCGCTATAAATAAAGGGTTTTCCTATAGGCATTGCCTCATTTTACAAACTCCACAGTGATTCATTGAGGTACATATTGTTACTCCCATTTTATAGCCTCAGGAATACTGAGGCTTAAGATTCATGAAATCTGCTCATATAAGTGTTAGAGCACTGGATTTACATCTTGTCTTTAGACTATAAAGCTTTTGTTTTTTTCAAGTCTTCCTCATGGAAGCATCATTATGCTCTGCATTTTAGAACAATTCTGGAAAGTAGGTAGGACATATAGGTATCATTGCCCCCATTTTATCATCTGAAGAAATTGAACTGAAAGGTACCAAGTAACTTTCCTAAGGGTCACATGATGACTAGAACCCAGGCTTATTAAATTTTGGACCATTAACTATTTTTAAAAATATTTCCAAATCTACAGGGAAGTTTCAAAAATAGTACAAAGAACTTTAGTGTATCTTTTAGTCAGATTCACTGATTATTAACAGTTTGCTGCATTTGCCTTATTCTACCTCTGAATATTTACATGGTATTATTTTTTTGGAATCATTTGAGAGCAGGTTGCATACATCAGGACCCTTTTCCTTGAATCCTTCAGTGTGTATTTCCCAATAACAAGGATATTTATTACATACCTCTAGTACATTACAATCAAGACATTTTAACATTGATTGATACTGTTATCTAAAGTCCAGATCAAAATTTGTCAGGTTGTCCTAATAATGCCCTTTATAGCTATTTGTTTTCTGGTTCAGGAACCAGTCCAAGATTATGAATTGCATTTAGTTATCATTGGATTGTTACTCTTTATATAGTATCTTATTGCTTCCCTTAGCCCACTATGTCATAAAATTAGGAAACATCTCTTGGATGAAAGGTACATACAATGAATTAAAGGACAAAAATGGGAACATGGGCACCCTCTTTTCTTGGCACTCACCTCAGGTTGCTTGCACACTTTGTGAAACCTCACCTACCACTTGGACCTGATGAAGATAGAGATCATTTATTCTGCAGCAGCTTCTGCTTTCAACAAGGCAAGGATTTGGGCATCTTCCAGCTCTCCTGTTGACACCTAGGAAATCCCAGTCATGTACGGGTCTGATGTCAGTTGTATTACAGGAATGTGGCTGTTTAAAGATAGAAGAAAAAGGGGTGCCTGGGTGTCTCAGTCTATTGAGCGTCTGACTTCAGCTCAGTTCATGACCTGCATCAGACTCTGTGCTGACGGCTCAGAGCCTGGAGCCTGTTTCAGATTCTGTGTCTCCCTCTCTGTCTCTGCCCCTCCCCCGCTCGTGCTCAAAAATAAACAAACATTTAAAAAAAAACAAAGAAAAAGAAAATAATTTAAGGGACTATAATGAGTGGAATAGGGGAATGCATGATGGACAAGAACTGTTGTACGTTTATATAGGACTTTATTATTTCAAAGTAAATAATATGCATTACTTTTATGATCCTGTTTGCATCTTGTATGAATTATTTGAAATAAGGTTGTTGTCATTAACCCTGTAATACAGAGAAAGAAGCAAAATAATTTAAATATACAAAGTTACACAGTGGTAAAGCTGAGACTTGCATCCACATCATCTTACTCTGCATTCAGTATCTTATTTCCTCCTTTATTACTTTCCTGTGCCTTCCTTCCCTTCCTCGTGTCATTCCTCCAGAGCTCTTCAGACGTGATTGTGGCACTTCTGTTTTAGAATTTTCTGTGTGGTGCAGCTGTCCCCTTTGCTCAAGAAATGTCCCACCATCAAACAGTGTGTCTGGTGCAGTATCTAACTTCTTGGAGTTCAGAATGCTGCCTCAGTTAGGCTTCATCACTGCTCCTTTGCCTTGTACTCTTGAGCTTGGGATCACACACAAGAAAGCAGCCAGTTGGCTGCTCTATGGCACTAGCTCAGTGATAGGGAATTTTCCTTTATAAAGTTGAAAGGCACAATTACTCTTTGATTTAGTTGCTGAGCACTGACCCCGCCCCTTTAGATTTCTGCTGATTTAAAGTAGGTATTATTTCAATAGCAACACCTTCAAAAATAACATGGCTGCACACATGCAAAAAGGTTGCTCATCTGTAGGGAAGACAGGCAGTTGTATAAAAAAGGCATATGATTTTTATATTTCAGTTGTAGCAAACATTACCCCTCTCTCTATGAATGCTTCCTACCACAGTTGAGTCTCCCTGATTTGAGCTTTTTAGATTTTGTTTTCAATTTATTTGATGACTTTTTCTTCTTCCATAAGGATCATCTTAGTATTCTCTTTTGCTAAAGTGAAAGGCATTTGATATTGGTTCTGTATCTGGTCTCTGAGGTTAGTGGTGTGAAAGCTTCTAAGACAAGCTCCCTAAGCCATAGATTCCTAAATAAACAGTGTTCTTCTGGAGTCTGCAGACTGAACAGACATTTTGTGTCTGTGCTCCTATTTCTATAGCACATAGGGACAGTTGGCACCTGGGACCATATCATAATTATCTGTTCTTGGCTTTGTTTTTTCCTCATCTTCCCACCTTACCTGGTTGTGATTTGGTGCTGGCTTGTTCAAGTTCCAGTCTTCAAGGACACCATCATTCTTTCTATGTGGCTATCAAAATGTTGAATATTTACTTCAACTACTCCTATATAATCATAGCTCTCTATTAGGAGTTTTGTGGAAACACCCCCTAGTTTTATTTATTTTTCCTTTTCATTGAAGTATAGTTGACATACAGTGTTATATCTGTTTTAGGTATACAATATAATGATTCAACAGTTCTATACATTACTCAGTGCTCATCACAATAAGTGTATTTTTAATCCCCTTTATTTATGTCATCCATCCTCGTATCCACCGCCTCTCTGGCAACAGCCACTTTGTTCTCTGTATTTAAGAGTCTGTTTTTTTTTGTCTCTTTTTTCTTTGTTCATTTGTTTTGTTTCTTAAATTGCATGTGTGACTGACATCATAAGGTATGGTCTTTGAGTTATTTCACTTAGGATAATAACCTGCAGATCCATCCAACGTCTCCTTCCCTTCAATTTTATATTTTAATGTGTGAGTATGTTCTAATGCATGTTTTTCTCAGGGAGCAAACCCAGAGTGTTCAGTTTCCAAAGATTAAAAACTACTGGTCATATGTGGGACCTATGTTAACCCTTCTCATTATGGAAATTTTGCAAATCTGATCTTATAAGCACTCCTCTGAATATCTTACCAGGTCTTATATCTGGTTTCTAGTTCTTGGTGTAGCACTACCTATAACTCTTACTGAACTGTTTAAAGAGAACATATGCCTGTCAACATAAGGTATGCAACAGGGTTTATTTATACCTGGGGCTTAATGATTTGATTTATTTTGTCTTTGTTTTGAGTCAAAACCCAGCTAAGCATTTTCCCCAAGTCCTGCTGACTTCCTTATTTTGGTTCATGGTATCCCCAGCTTGCCAGTTGGCCAGACTTGGAACCTCAAAGACAGCTTTTCTTTCTTTTTTTCTCCCATGGCCCTCACATCCAATAAATGGCCAAGTCTGGTAGGTTTATCTCTGGCAGTGTCTTTTGCATTTAACTCTGTCTTTCTCTTGCTCTTCTTCTGGCTGCATTTCAAACCGTTCTTACTTTTTGCCTGAGCAAAAACTGGTCCTAAAATGTTTATCTTTTCTTCCCTTTAGTTCATCCTATACAGATTCCAGTTGAACTGTTCCAAACCAAAGCATCCATCATGCCACTTCCTGTTTAGAAATATTAAATAGCTTCTCATACTGTGAACTTCTTTTAAAAAATGTTCAGTCTGACCTTCAAGTTTTTCCAGATTAGGTACCCAACTATCTTCTCCAGCCTCATTTCCTGTTATGTCAATTTTTACCCTTTGTTTTCAAGCTAAGTTGGATTTCATACTGTTCTCCAAACCTATGCTCAGCTCTGATCCACCTTAGTCCTTTTTGCTCCAGGCATTCTTTTGATCTTGCCTCCATCATCTCTCTTTGTGATCCTTCTATCTTGCAAGGCTCATGTCAAATCTCACCTTCTTCCTCCTTCCGAGATCCTTCCAATTGAATGTGATTTCTTCCTCATTTGAACTCTCATGAGACTATCTATGTCCCATGATGCTTGTATGATTCTTGATATTATACATATTTATGTACTCATCTTCACTGCTTCATTGTATGCTGTCATTGGAAGACAAAAGTTGTTTCTTAATAATCTTTATATTACTGAATAATATGAGGCCTAGGGCCTTGTGTATATCAGGCTTTCTAAAATTATTTGTGATATTGAATAGAGTTCTCTTTGGTTGTCTTTGTTGTTCCAGTAGTCTATCTGAAATCTTTCTAGGCCAGGCCCAAATGCTACCTTCTCAATTAGAACTAGCACTACTTGCACTGGTGATCATTTATGTTTTTTTAAAAATTTAATGTGTATTTATTTTTGAAGGAGAGATACAGAGTATGAGCAGGGAGGGGGGACAAACAGAGAGAGGGAGACACATGATGCGAAGCAGGCTCCAGGCTCTGAGTTGTCAGCACAGAGCCTGACACGGGGCTCAAACCCACAAACCATGAGATCATGACCTGAGCTAAAGTCAGACACTTAACTGACTAAGCCATCAGGTACCCCTATATGTTGTTTATATTGTATTTTCAGCCATCTATCTTGTTGTTAAGTTAGCCATATTTGTGAATATCTTCCCTCCCTTTCTGGGAGAGGGATTGGTTCTGATTCACCTGTGTAAATCTCATGACATTAAGTACAGTGCTTGGCTCATAGAAAGATATTCAGTGACTATTAGTTGAATTGAGTAACTATGTATTCTAAAGTTTACATTTATTTCACCTTCTTTTCAAGAAAGTTATTCTTAGGATCAATCTACCACATTCATAGGGAGATTAGTATATAGAACAACTTTTCTCCCAATTATTTGAGACCCATTGTAAGAACCTTTTCTTGTCATGGTCAGGAATGGTGATGTTCTAACATCCACTGTAAAGTAGAAGCTGTATAAACACATCTGGGGTTGATGTTGTGTGCAAGAGTGAAAGGTTATGACATTAAAAAATCTGTGAGTATCATATTAACAGTCAGTGAAATATATATCAGTGAGGATGGTCTGCTTCATGCTGCAGTACCAAACAATCTACAAAAAACACAATGGCTTATAATAACAAAGGTTTATTTCTTTATTCTGATCCATATCCATGGAAGCTTGTCTGGGTGCCCTGTTTATCATAGATATTCATGGACTGAGGCTGAAGGACTTCCATTTTCATATATGCTTTTCATAATCACTGGGGCAGGGGAAAAATGAGGGTTTGCTTCATTCTTACAGCTTCTGCGTGAAATGGTATGCGTCACTTCTGCTTATATTACATTGGCCAAAGTAAGTCACGTGGTCAAAGCTGCCTTTAGAAAAGGTGGGAAAGTGCAACCCTACCAGCTACTTTGAAGGAGGAACCAGCAATATTTGGTGAGCATCACTAATATCTACCATACATAGTAAAGACTTCATGAAAAAATAATATTATAAAAACTTAATCCAGGATACTTAGGGAGGGCAGAGAAAAAGGATAAAGAAGTATTTAGCTCAGTTAGAATGTCAGTCCTTCAGAGGTACATACTGAGTACCTTTTATGTACTGGGCACTGGGATAGAGTGCAAGACTAATATGTCTCTAAACAAAGGATGAGAGAATAATGGAGGGAAACTTTATTTTGGCAGCATGGTCAGGTAAGTCTTCTTAGAAGAGGTGGCATTTAATTTGGAACTGAATGATAAGAAGGCACCAACCACACAAAGATCTGGGAAAGGGGTTAGGAGAACATTACAGGCAGAGGGAACGGTGCATGCAAAGACTCTGAGGTTGCAAAGAGCTTCCTTTTTTCACCTTCAAGATACTAAAAGAAGCACAATGTGGTTAGAAGGTATTGAGTAGTTGCCTGTTCACTGAGGGCCTGTAGAAAAGGTAGGGTTATAAAGTGTAAACCCATTAGAGAGTTTAAAACAGGAAGATTCAAGTGATGTGATTTTTATTTTCAGCTTACTGTGGTTGCATTGTGGATAATGAATTCAAGATGGGCAAGAGTGGACAAAGGGAGACTGGTTAGGTGGTAGGTGCAGTAATTAGTACACATGAGATGACGATGGCTTAGATTACAGTTAGAGATAGAGAAAAGTATATTAGAGAGATATTTAGAACTTTAAATCAATGGGTTTGGTGATGGATTAGACATGGAAAGTGAGGAAGAGGGAAATTTCACAGATATCTGGTTTCTTTTTTTTTTTTTTTTTTTTCAACGTTTATTTATTTTTGGGACAGAGTGAGACAGAGCATGAACGGGGGAGGGGCAGAGAGAGAGGGAGACACAGAATCAGAAACAGGCTCCAGGCTCTGAGCCATCAGCCCAGAGCCCGACGCGGGGCTCGAACTCACAGACCGCGAGATCGTGACCTGGCTGAAGTCGGACGCTCAACCGACTGCGCCACCCAGGCGCCCCACAGATATCTGGTTTCTAAATGGATGTTGGGGCCATTCTCTGACATAGGGAATCCTACAGAGGACCAGTTTTGTGGAAAAGATTGGGCATTAGACTAATATATTGAGGAGCCTTCCTGACACATAGTTTAGGCATACTGCCTTTAGGTTAGGGCTTCAGCTCTCTGGTACTGTGTAAATGTGATCTTCATTCAAGGCAGGGTGACCAGGGCAACTGACTTCTTTATAAGCCTGACAGCCATATGTGGTTTCCTTTTCACCATTAAATGCATCATTACTGCAGGAATGGAACACGTAGAAGGGGCTGGAGAACATTTTTGTGGGCTTGAAAATTTCAAGTGAAAAATATGTTGGCTTGAAATTTTGGCAACTGTTCCATAGGGTTATTATAGCTGCAGCTGAAATCGATTAATGGAGCAGCAGATGAAAATCCAAAACATCCATAGATCATTCAAGTATTTGGGCACTATAGAAGATGGTGGACCTTTCTCTTGTTGGATAGAAAATAAGTTGAAGAAAATGCACACAGATGCACCCAGGCGCAATTATATAAGTGTCTCCTAAAAATACTGGCAAGTCAAAGTTAGTAAATGAAGGCAGAGAAAAGGCAGGAGGCAACATAAGATTGAAGTCAGCTCCAGTTTCTTTTCAGTCCTTTGTGCTCCAATCTGTTAGTTTTCCTGGAGATATTTTGGTCTGGAATATCCTCTTTGTCTTTCTTTGATTCAATTCCCAAACCCAAGCAAGACGATTAAATTATCTTTTTATAAATGTTAGAGGACAGAAGTAGCCTCATTCGAGAAGAAAAAGTAGCAAGCAAGAGCAGTGTGAGATATGCCAGTGCCAAAAGGAATATGGTGGTGATAAAAACAAAAGACAAAAACAAAACCCAAGCATCTCAGGGAATTAAGAAGAGGTTAACTGGTTAATCTAACAGAGAAAAAAAAAGCCAAAGGAAATACACTCTCAGGCTATGTTGAGGCCACAGTGTGGAAGTGAATTCAGCTACCTGAGAAGCTGCAGGCTTGTACTGAAAGGCACTGGGGGAGGCCTGTTTTGTAAATTTGTGGGGATTCCTGTAGCAAATGCATGTGGTCCCTAGTTCACAGCAAATTATATATTAGAAATAAAAAAAGAGGAAAAGGTTGTTAACCTTGTTATGATTTTATCTAAATGGAACTTCCGTTATAGGCTTAGAGAAGATGAAAAGAAATCTGAGTGAACTGTGCTGGAGGCTGTTTCAACATAGCTCTTGTAAAACAGCCCTGGGATTGCTCCCAAGACAAGATTTGCTCACAGTTGGGACATAATTTTCACTAGCCACCCAGAAAGATTAACAACAGGATTCAGTTATTTGCAGTTTCTTCGAGCTCCCATAGTTCAGACAGAGTCACATGCCTCTGAGAGCAAGTTCTCCTAGGAAGGCAGGGAGTGTTGGGTAAACTTATAGCTAGTTACTACTGTCCAGGGGCTCAACCTCCAAGACAAGTATTCAGAGTCAGTAACTCCCAGGTAGTCCTTCATATAAGTCCTTAAACCATAGACATAGGGTGAGGGCATGGATATTCACCTAGCCTTCACATCCTTGATGCTTACTGCCTGTACAGGGAAGTCCTGCCTTGTTCTGTCTCAGGGAGGAATGGTTGAAGGTCCTACCAGCCAGCCTCCACCCTCAATAATAATCTGTTGATCTGAATCTTTGATACAAATTCAAAGAAAGGATCCTAGACACCTTTCCTGCAGTCATCCTGAAATTACCTTCATGTAAAGTAGTAACCATCAGAATATATAAGGGAAGGAAAAACCCTATCTATCTACCTACCTACCTACCTACCTACCTACCTACCTACCTACCTATGTCTTATTTTAAATTCCAGTATAGTTAACATACAGTGTTATATTAGTTTCAGGTATGCTGTATAGTGATTAAACAATTCTATACATTACTCAGTGCTCATCAGGATAAGGGTACTGTTAGTCCCGTTTGTCTTTTTCATCCATTCGTCCCCACCTCTCCTCTGGCAACCCTCAGTTTCCTATATTTAAGTATCTGTTAAAGGGGATCACTTATCATGATGATCACTGAGTAATGTACAAAACTGTTGAATTGCTATATTGTACACCTGAAACTAATATGACACAGTATGTTAACTATTCTTGAATTAAAAGAAAAGAGTTTTTTTGTCTCTTTTTGTTCTTTGTTCACTTGTTTTGTTTTCTAAATTCTACATATGGGTGAAATCATATGGTATTTGTCCTTCCTGAATGACTTAATTTCACTTAGCATAATATCCCCTAGGTCCATCCATGTTGTTACAAGATTTCATTCTATTTTAAGGCTGGATAATATTCCATTGTGTGTATATATAGATATATATGTATATACAATGTTTCTTTATTCATTTAACTATGGATAGCCACATGGGTTGATTCTATATCTTGGCTGTTATAAATAATGCTTCAAGAAACATGAGGTTGCACATATCTTTTTGGGTAAATATGCAGCAGTGGAATTATTGGATCATATAGTAATTCTATTTTAAATATTTGAGGAAAATCCATATTGTTTCCTACAGTGGCTCTACCAATTTGCATTCCTACCAGCAGTGCATAAGGTTTCATTTTTAATGACATCCTTGTCAACACTTGATGTTTCTTGTGTTTTTGATTTTAGTCATTCTGACAGGTGTAAAATGGTATATCATTTTGCCTTTAATTTACATTTCCCTGATGATTAGTGTGATGTTGAGCATCTTTTAATGTGCCTGTTGGCCTCTGTATGTCTTCCTTGAAAAAATGTCTGTTGTGGTCTTTTGCCTATTATTTAATCACATTATTTGTTTTTTTTTGTGTGTGTGTTGGCTTCTAGAAGTTCTTTATATATTTTGAATATTAATCTCTTATTGGATATATCATTTGCAAATATCTTCTCCCATTCAGTAGGTTGCTTTTTTTGTTTTGTTGATGGTTTTATTAGCTGTGCAAAAGCTTTTTATTTTCATGTAGTCCTAATAGTTTCTTTTTGCTTTTGTTTCCTTTATCTTAGACATATCCAAAAAATGTTGCCAGGGCTTATGTCAGAGAAATTATTTCCTATGTTCTTCTCTAGGATTTTTATGGTTTTTGGTTTCACATTTAGGTTTTTAATGCATTGTGGGTTTTTTTTTTTTTCGTTTATGGTGTTAAAAGATGGTCCAGTTTCATTCTTTTTACATGTAGCTGCCCAGTTTTCCCAGCACCATTTATTGAGGAGAATGTCTTTTCCCCTTTGTTTATTCTTGCCTCCTGCTTTATTTCTTGCCTCCTTGCCTCATAGTTTATTTCTGGGCTCTCTATTCTGTTGTGTTGATCTATGTGTCTGTTTTTGTGCCTGTACCATACTGTTTGGATTACTACAGCTTTGTAATATAACTTGAAGTCTGGAATTGTGATACCTACAGCTTTGTTTTCCTTTTTCAAGATTGCTTTGGCTATTTGGGGTCTTTTGTGGTTCCATACAAATTTTAGTATTATTTGTTCTAATTCTGTTAAAAATGTTGTTATTTTGATAGGGATTGTATTAAAAGTGTAGCAGGTTTTGGTCTTTGTTGTTTTACTAGCTTCTTTATAGGTAAGGTAAGGTTAGGTTGTTTATTTGAGGTTTTTCTTGCCTCTTAAGGCAGGCTTGTATTGGTATAATCCCTCTTACAGCTTTTGCTGTACCCCAGAGATTTTGGAATGTTGTGTTTTCATTTTCAATTGTCTCCATGTATTTTTTGATTTTCTCTTTGATTTTTTTTTGGTTGACCCATTCATTGTTCAGTAGCATGCTATTTAGCCTCCATGTATTTGTCTTCTTTCCATATTTTTTCTACTAATTGATTTTTTAGTTACCTATCATTATGGTCAGAAAGGATGCATAATATGATTTTAATTTATTTGCATTTTTTGAGGCTTGTTTTGTGTCCTAACATGTAACGTACTCTGGAGAACGTTTCATGTACACTTGAAAGGAATGTGTATTCTGCTGTTTTTATTTTTACTTTTTAATTTTTTAATGTTTATTTTTGAGAGACAGAGATAAAAAGAGAGACAGAGCACAAGTGGGAGAGGGGCAGAGAGAGGGAGACACAGAATCCGAAACAGGCTCCAGGCTCTGAGCTGTCCGCACAGAGCTCGATGCGGGGCTTGAACTCACGGACCACAAGATCATGACCTGAACCGCAGTTGGACGCTCAACCGACTGAGCCACCCAGGCGCTTTTGTTCTGCTGTTTTTAGATGAAATGTTCTGAATATATTTGTTAGGCCCATCTGTTCCAATATGTCATTTGAAGCCTCTGTTTCCTTGTTGATTTTCTGTCTGGATGATCTGTCCATTGATGTAAGTGGTGTGTTGAAGTCTGCTACTATTATTATATTACTGCCAATTTCTTCCTTTATGTCTGTTAATAGTTGCTTTATGTGTTTAGATGCTTCTATGTTGGGTGCATAAATATTTATAATTGTTATATTCATTTTTCGGATTATTCCCTTGATGATTATGTAGTGACCTTCTTTTTCACTGTTACAGTCTCTGTTGTGAGGTCTAGTTTGTCTGATACAAGTATTGGTACCTGAGCTTTCTTCTTGCTTCCATTTGAATGGTAAATATTTTTTCCATCCCTTTATATTTTCAATTTGCATGTGTGTTTAGGGCTGAAGTGAATCTCTTTTAGGCAGCACATACATGGGTCCTCCTTTTTTATCCATTCCGTCACCCTATTTCTTTTGATTGGGGTATTTAGTCCATTTAAATTAAAAGTAGTTATTGATAGGGTGCCTGGCTCAGTTGGTTAAGCGTCCAACTCTTGGTTTTGACTCAGGTTATGATCTTGCAGTTTGTAAGTTCGAGCTCCACAATAGGCTTCATGCTGACAGTGTGGAGCCTGCTTCGGATTCTCTCTCCTCTCTGTCCCTCCACTGCTAGTGTGCTTGCTCTCTCTCTCTCTCTCTCTCTCTCTCTCTTTCAAAATAAAGAAATGAGGGGCGCCTGGGTGGCTCAGTCGGTTAAGCGTCCAACTTCAGCTCAGATCACGATCTCACGGTCCGTGAGTTCGAGCCCCGCGTCGGGCTCTGGGCCGATGATGGCCCAGAGCCTGGAGCCTGCTTCTGATTCTGTGCCTCCCTCTCTCTCTGACCCTCCCCCGTTCATGCTCTGCCTCTCTCTGTCTCAAAAATAAATAAACGTTAAAAAAAATTCAAAATAAAGAAATGAACTTTAAAATGTAGTTATTGATAGGTAAGTACTTATTGCCATTTTGTTGCTTCTTTTATGATTGTTTTTGAAGTTCTTCTCTGTTCCTTTCTTCTTTTGCTCTCTTCCCTGTGGTTTAATGGCTTTTTTTAGCAGTCCAACCAGATGCCTGTCCCCAGTCTGTTTGTTGGGGCTGCATAGCACTGGCTTGCAGAGTGCTCTCCCTACCTTCTCCTCTGAGAGGATTTTGTAGGTGGGTGGGGGTGGCAGTCAGAGCAGGTGCTGGTCCCCAGTCTGTCTGCTGTTGCCACAGTGACCTCGAACTTCTTGGCTCTTTCCCTGTGCTGCCCCCCTGAGAGGTTTTTGTTGGTGGGCAGAACCAGCAGTCAGATTAGATATCTGCCCTTAATCTGTCTGCTGGGGCTGCAGTCGAACTGGTGTATGTGGTTATTTTTCCCTCTCTCCAAAGTAGGAGTCACTTTGGAGCGGCTTCAGTCCCTGTTGGTACTGCTTATAGTATGAGACATGGAACCACTTTAGAGGGACTCTTGCTAAGTGTAGTGGGTTGGATGGGGTGGACCTTTAGGAAAACCTGGAGGTGGTGGAGTAGAGGGTGTGAGTAAGTTAGGTGATGGGTATTAGTGCTGGTTCCTGCAAGTGTCCAGCCATCTAGGCTGGTAGAGAGGGTGGTGACAAATGGTGCTGCTAGATCTTTTGTTCTTGAAGTCTCCTAAAGATCCCTGCCCTTCCAGGACATGTTCTGAGATTAGTAAATAAATTTATTTCATGTATACCCCAGGAACTTTTCCAACTGTTGCTTCTATGCTGTATCTCAGCTGGGTTGTTTGTTATGCTGTCTCCTTTAGGGCTCCGACTGTTTCCTTCACCCTCTAGCTTTGCCAGAGTTTAAAGTACTGGGAGTTAAGCACCACTGATTGTAAAAACTCTCAAAGTTAAGCCCCACTGGTTTTCAAAGCCAAATGTTATTGGGACTAGTCTTTCCACTGCAGGTCCCCTATGTCTAGAGTAACTGGTATGGGGTCTGTTCCTCTCCCTTTGCTGTTTCTGCTGTCCCTCTCATTTGTGGTTAGTCTTGCTGGGAGTTTAGTTCTTGACTGCATGTCCACCCCTATTATCCTTTTTGATGTGGCCTCCTCTCTATGATTAACTTTGGAAAGTCAGTTCTGCCAGTCTTTGGGTCATTTTCTGGATTTGTTGCCATGATGTGGCTGCTGACTAGGTGTGTTCATGGGATGAGTTGAGTACAGGATTCTTTTAGTCACCATCTTCCCAGAAATCTTCAAAGAAAAGAGAAAATATCGAAAAATAAACTTTTTTTGTTAACTTTATTTTTTATTTTAAAAAATTTACATCCAAATTAGTTAGCATATAGTGCAACAATCATTTCAGGAGTAGATTCCTTAGTGCCCCTTACCCATTTAGCCCATCCCATGCCCTCCCATAACGCCTCCAGTAACCCTCAGTTTGTTCTCCATATTTATGAGTCTCTTATGTTTTGTCCCCCTCCTTGTTTTTAAGTTTTTTTTAACGTTTATTCATTTTTTAAGAGACAGAGACAGAGCACGCAAGAGAGGGGGAGACACAGATCCGAAGCAGGCTCCAGGCTCTGAGCTGTCAGCACAGAGCCTTACACGGGGCTCAGACTCACAAACCATGAGATCATGACCTGAGCTGAAGTCGGATGTTTAACTAAGTCACCCAGGTGCCCCTGTCCCCCTCCCTGTTTTTATATTATTTTTGTTTCCCTTCCCTTATGTTCATCTATTTTGTCTCTTAAAGTCCTCATATGAGTGAAGTCATGTGATTTTTCTCTTTCTCTGATTGACTAATTTCACTTAGCATAATACCCTCCAGTTCCATCCACATAGTTGCAAATGGCAAGATTTCATTCTTTTTGATTGACGAGTAATACTCCATTGTGTATATATACCACATCTTCTTTATCCATTCATCAATCGATGGACATTTGGGTTTTTCCATACTTTGGCTATTGTTGACAGTGCTGCTATAAATATTGGGGTGCATGTGTTCCTTTGAAACAGCACACCTGTATCCCTTGGATAAATACCTAGTAGTGCAGTTGCTGGGTCGTAGGGTAGTTCTATTTTTAGTTTTTTGAGGAACATCCATACTGTTTTCCTGAGTGGCTGCACCCACTTGCATTCCCACCAACAATGCAAAAGAGATGCTCTTTATCCACATCCTCGCCAACATCTGTTGTTGCCTGAGTTGTTCATGTTCACCATTCTGACAGGTGTAAGGTGGTATCTCATTGTGGTTTTGATTTGTCTTTCCCTGATGATGAGTGATGTTGATCATTTTTTCATTTGTCAGTTGGCCATCTGGGTGTCTTCTTTGGAGAAGTGTCTATTCATGTCTTTTGCCCTTGTCTTCGCTGGATTATTTGTTTTTTGAGTGTTGAGTTTGATAAGTTCTTTATAGATTTTGGAAACTAACCCTTTATCTGATATGTCATTTCCAGATATCTTCTCCCATTCTGTCGGTTGCCTTTTAGTTTTGCTGATTGTTTCCTTCGCTGTGCAGAAGCTTTTTATTTTGATGAGGTCCCAGTAGTTCATTTTTGCTTTTTTTTCCTTTGCCTCTGGAGACGTGTTGAGTAAGAAGTTGCTGTGGCCAAGATCAAAGAGGTTTTTGCCGCTTTCTCCTCGAGGATTTTGATGGCTTCCTGTCTTACATTTAGGTCTTTCAGCCATTTTGAGTTTATTTTTGAGTATGGTGTAAGAAAGCAGTCCAGGTTCGTTTTTCTGCATGTCGCTGTCCAGTTTTCCCAGCACCACTTGTTGAAGAGACTGTCTTTATTCCATTGGATATTCTTTCCTGCTTTGTCAAAGATTAGTTGGCCATATGGTTGTAGGTCCATTTCTGGGTTCTCTATTCTGTTCCATTGATCTGAGTGTCTGTTCTTGTGCCAGTACCATACTGTCTTGATGATTACAGCTTTGTAGGATAGCTTGAAGTCTGGGACCGTGATGCCTCCTGCTTTGGTTTTCTTTTCAAGATTGCTTTGGCTATTCGGGGTCTTTCTGGTTCCATACAATTTTAGGATTATTTGTTTTAGCTCTGTGAAGAATGCTGGTGTTATTTTGATATGGATTGCATTGAATATGTAGATTTCTTTGGGTAGTATTGATATTTTAACTATATTTGTTCTTCCCATCCAGGAGCATGGAATCTTTCTCCATTTTTTTTTCTGTCTTCTTCAATTTCTTTCATAGGCTTTCTATAGTTTTCATTGTATAGATTTTTCATCTCTTTGATTAGATTTATTCCTAGGTATTTTATGGTTTTTGGTGCAACTGTAAATGGGATAGATTACTTGATTTCTCTATAGCTTCATTGTTGGTGTATAGGAATGCAACCGATTTCTATGCGTTGATTTTATATCCTGCAACTTTGCTGAATTCATGAATCAATTCTTGCAGTCTTTTGGTGGAATCTTTTGGGTTTTCCATATAGAGTATCATGTCATCTGTGAAGAGTGGAAGTTTGACCTCCTCCTGGCCGGTTTGGATGACTTTTATTCCTTTGTGTTGTCTGATTGCAGAGGCTAAGACTTCCAATACTATGTTGAATAACAGTGGTGAGAGTGGACATCCCTGTTTTGTTCCTGACCTTTGGGGGAAAGCTCTCAGTTTTTCCCCATTGAGGATGATATTAGCATTGGGTCGTTCATATATGGCTTTTATGATCTCAAGGTATGCTCCTTCTATCCCTACTTTCCTGAGGGTTTTTATCAAGAAAGGATGCTGTATTTTGTCAAATGCTTTCTCTGCATCTATTGAGAGGATCATATGGTTCTTGTCCTTTCTTTTATTGATGTGATTAATCAAGTTAATTGTTTTGTGGATATTGAGCCAGGTATAAATCCCAGGTATAAATCCCACTTGGTCATGGTGAATAATTTTTTTAATGTATTGTTGGTTCTGGTTGGCTAATGTCTTGTTGAGGATTTTTGAATCCATGTTCAACAGGGAAATTGGTCTATAGTTCTCCTTTTTAGTGGGGTCTCTGTCTGGTTTTGGAATCAAGGTAATGCTGGCTTCATAGAAAGAGTTTGGAAGTTTTCCTTCCATTTCTATTTTTTGGAACAGCGTCAAGAGAATAGGTGTCAGCTCTTCCTTAAATGTTTGGTAGAATTCCCCTGGAAAGCCATCTGGCCCTGGACTCTGTTTTTTTTTTTTTTTTTTTTTTTGGCAGATTTTTGATTACTAATTCGATTTCCTTACTGGTTATGGGTCTGATCAAATTTTCTATTTCTTCCTGTTTCAGTTTTGGTA
This sequence comes from Leopardus geoffroyi, assembly GCF_018350155.1. Lineage (NCBI taxonomy): Eukaryota > Metazoa > Chordata > Mammalia > Carnivora > Felidae > Leopardus > Leopardus geoffroyi. Next base: position 55,791,529 of record NC_059343.1, on the reverse strand, counting down.
GTGTATATATTTCTAGGAATTTGTCCATTTCTTCCAGATTGCCCATATTATTGGCATATAATTGCTTATAATTTTCTCTTATTATTGTTTTAATTTCTACTGTGTTGGTTGTGATCTCTTCTCTATCATTCTTGATTTTATTTATTTGGGTCCCTTCCTTTTTCTTTTTGATCAAACTGGCTAGTGCTTTATCAATTTTGTTAATTCTTTCAACGAACCAGCTTCTCGTTTCATTGATCCGTTCTACTGTTTTTGTTTTTTTGTTTTTTTGTTTTTGGTTTCAATAGCATTGATTTCTGCTCTAATCTTTATTATTTCCTGTCTTCTTCTGGTTTTGGGTTTTATTTGCTGTTCTTTTTCCAGCTCCTTAAGGCATATGGTTAGGTTGTGTATCTGAGACCTTTCTGCCTTCTTTAGGAAGGCCTGGATTGCTATATACTTTCCTCTTATGACCACCTTTTCTGTTTCCCAGAGGTTTTGGGTTGTGGTGTTATCATTTTCATTGACTTCCATATACTTTTTAATTTCCTCTTTAACTTCTTGGTTAGCCCATTCATTCTTTAGTAGGATATTCTTCAGTCTCCAAGTAGTTGTTACTTTTCCAAATTGTTTTCTTGTGGTTGATTTCAAGTTTCATAGTGTTGTGGTCTGAAAATATGCACGGAATAATCTTGATCTTTTTGTACTTGTTGAGGGCTGATCTGTGTCCCAGTATGTGGTCTATTCTGGAGAATATTCCATGTGCACTGGTGAAGAATGTATATTGCGCTGCTTTAGGATGAAATGTTCTGAATATATCTGTTAAGTCCATCTGGTCCAGTGTGTAATTCAAAGCCATTGTTTCCTTGTTGATTTTTTGATTATATGATCTGTCCATTGCTGTGAGTGGGGTGTTGAAGTCTCACTATTATGATATTACTATCAATGAGTTTCTTTATGTTTGTGATTAATTGATTTATATATTTGGGTGTGCTCACATTTGGTGCATAAATGTTTACAATTGTTAGGTCTTCTTCGTGGATAGACCCCGTGATTATGATATAATGCCCTTCTGCATCTCTTGATACAGCCTTTATTTTAAAGTCTGGATTGTCTGATATAAGTATGGCTACTCTGACTTTCTTTTGTTGACCATTAGCATGGTAGATTGTTCTCAGTCCCCTTATTTTCAATCTGAAAGTTTCTTTAGGTCTAAAGTGGGTCTCTTGTAAATAGCATATAGATGGATCTTGTTTTCTTATCCATTCTGTTACCCTGTGTCTTTTGATTGGACCATTGAGTCCATTGACACTTAGAGGGAGTACTGAAAGACATGAATTTATTGCCATTATGATGCTTGTAGAGTTGGAGTTTCTGGTGGTGTTCTCTGGTCCTTTTTTTTTTTTTTTCTTAAGGAAATATTTATTTATTTATTTTTAATTTTTGATTGAACTTTAATGCATGCAGGTTATACATAAATATGTGTAACAAGGCTTTTATATTTTTCTTTTTTAATTTTATTTTTTATTTTTTAAAATTTATATCCAAATTAGTTAGCATATAGTGAAACAATGATTTCAGGAGTAGATTCCTTAATGCCCCTTACCCATTTAGCCCATCCCCTCTCCCACAACCCCTCCAGCAACCCTAACTTTGTTCTCCATATTGATGAGTCTCTTATGTTTTGTCCCCCTCCCTGCTTTTATATTATTTTTGTTTCCCTTCCCTTATGTTCAGGTTCCTCAAAAAACTAAAAATAGAACTACCTATGACACAGCAATTACACTACTAGGCATTTATCCATGGGATACAGATATGCTGTTTCGAAGGGACACATGCACCCCCATGTTTATAGCAGCACTATCAATAATAGCCAAAGTATGGAAAGAGCCCAAATGTCCACTGATGGATGAATGGATAAGGAAGATGTGGTATATATATATACAATGGAGTATTACTCGGCAATCAAAAAGAATGAAATCTTGCCATTTGCAACTATGTGGATGGAGCTGGAGGGTATTATGCTAAGTGAAATTAGTCAGAGAAAGAGAAAAATCATATGACTTCACTCATATGAGGTCTCTGGTCCTTTCTAATCTTTGTATTTATTTGGTATGTATGTATGTATTTATTTATATTTTCATCTTTTCTCCCCTCAGAGAGTCCCCCTTAAAATTTCTTGCAGGGCTGGTTTAGTGGTCACACCAAAAAATAAACTCAATAAACAATATGCAAGTTCTACCTGAATGAAAAAATAAATATTATTGAGGAACATAAAAGAAGACTTAGAGTAATAGAGAGGCATAGCATATTCTTAAATGGAAAAATAATATGAAATATATTCATTCACTTAAGTAAATAGTAGGGTAAATTAAAGTCAGTTCAAGTAAAGGTACATTTTTTGTGTGTGAAGCTGGATGTAAAATTCATATGTGAAAACAAGCAAGCATGAAAACCCAGATAGTTTTGGAAAAGGGGAGTAGTTAGTGGAGATGAGTTTTATCAGTTTAGAAAAGGGAAGTGGTTAGGGTAGATTAGTTTTATCAGAGATTAAAAATGACATCTTAAGTTACAGTAGTTAAAACAGTGTGGTACTGCTACAGGATTTTATAGACAAATCAATGAAACAGACCAGAAAGTCTAGGAATAGATTGAAGTCATATAGAAATTTCACATCTCATAAAGATGCCACTTAAGAACAGTGAGAAAAAGATGAATTACTTAACAAATATTGTTGGATCACCTTGGTAGCCACTTGGGAAAATGAGTAGCATCCATACTTCATAGTTAACCACTGAATAAATTGCAGTTAGTAAAATATTGGGCCATAAAACCAATAGGAGAAAATGGGAGTGCTGAAAAATTAAGTTTAGAGTGGCTATTTCTAAAATATACAAAATTAGGAATCAGTAAGAGGAAAAAATGATATCTTTAAGAGCATGAACCGCAAACCTCTGTGTGGAAAAAGAGCATCATGATAAAGTCAAAAGTCAAATGAATTACACTCCTACATCATTGCAGTAGAATTGGTGCAACCTGCATGTAGGAAGTTTGGCAGTTTAAATCAAAATGAAACATTACATACTTTAACCCAGGAATTCTCATTCTTTGAGTTTATTGTATAGATATATCCAGTATATGCATACATGTACAAAAGGATATATGTATAAAGATGATCTACATTGCTACTGTAACACATAACCACAAATTTAGTGGCTTAAAACAACAGAAATTTATTCTCTTACAGTTCTGGGTGTCCTAGGTTTAAAATAAGTTTCGCTGGGCTAAAGTCAAGGCATAAGTAGGGCTGGTTCCTTCTGGAGGCTCTAAGGGGAAATTTAGTCTTCTTGCCTTTTTCAGCTTCTAGTGACCTCTTTTTTTCGGCTTGTGGCCTCCCTCCATTTTGAAAATGTATCACTCCAGTCTCTAGTTGTGTTAATCTTTTGCTCTTGCCTTTTCTTATAAGGATCTCTGTCATTATATGGGGCCTATCCAGACAAATGGTGATAATCAACCCATCTCAAAATCCTTAACTTAATCATATCTGTGAAGTCCCTTTTTGCCAGTAAGGTAATACATTAACAGGTTCTGGGGATTAGGACATGAACATCTTTGAGGGACCATTAATTAGCGTACCATGGACATATTCTTGCATATCCTATCTCTGGAAGAGTAAGAAACTGTTAATGATAATTGCCTTTGGAGAGAGGAACCTGGGGCCTGAGGGACAAGGGTGAGACAAAGACAGTTTACTGTATGCCCCTTTGTACTTTTTGTGTTTGTTTGTCTGTATTCACTCTTTTTTAAAAAAGTGAAATATGCTCATTGTTAGAGCTTTTATAAGTTGTAAAAGAGAAAAACGTAAAAATATAAATCATAATCCAACCATCCAGATCAATACTGTTAATATTTTTTTCTATATTTCCTTCTATTTTTTTAGATTCAAAGTTATGTCTGTAGTAGACAGAGTAAATAACTCCCAAGATGTCCAAGCCCTAATCCACAGAACCTGTGGATATGCTACCACATATGGCCAAAGAAATTTTATAGATGTGACTAAACGTTTTGGGATAGGGAGATCATCCTGGATTATCTGGGGGGCACTCAATGTAGTCACAAATACCCTTATATGAGGGAGACAACAAGGTGAGAGAGAGAGAGAGAGAGAGAGAGAGAGAGAGAGAGAAGGTGATATAAAAATGGAAACAGTGGTTGAGTAATGCATTCAGGAGCCAAGGAATGTGCATAGCTGGAAAAGGGAAGGACCGAATTCCTGGACTTCTGACCTCTAGAACTATAAGAGGATAAATTTATGTCATTTAACAATACTGACTGTGTTGTTTTTTGTGACATTGGCATTCGGAAACTAGTGCAGGGTCTTTAAATGATAAGCATTTCCCCATGCGCTTTTAACTTTTTTTGTGTGAACACTGTATGGCCCTTTACTTTAATATTATCACTTGTTTGTCTTATTTTCTATACTGTAAGTTGTACAAGGGCAGAAACATTGATGTATTTTTAACACAGTTTTATTGAGATGTTGACATATATGCACATTTAAGGTGTACAATGTGATGATTTTGATACACATATATATTGTGCAATAATTGCCACAATAAAGTTAGTTAGCACCTCTATCTCCTTACATATTTGCCTTCTTTTTGGTGTGTGGTGATAACATTTTAGGTCTATTCTCTAAACAACTTTCAAGTATATAATACAGTACTGTCTTATAGTTACCATGCTGTATAGTATATCTTCAGAACTTACTCAACTTTTTTTATTTTTTGAGAGCGAGAGCATGATCAAGGGAGGGGCAGAGGGAAAGGGAGAGAGAGGATCCCAAGAAGGCTCTATGCCCAGTTCAGAGCCTGATACAGGGCTTGATGTCATGACCACGAGATCATGACCTGAGCCCAAATCGAGTTGGATGCTTAACTGACTGAGCCACCCAGGCACCCCCAGAACTTATTCACCTTAAAGCTGGAAGTTTATAGCCTTCAGCCAACATCTCCTTATTTCCTACAATTGCTACCCCCTGGCGACCACCAGTCGCTCTCTGAGTTCATCTTTTTTAGATAGTGAAATCATACAGTTTTTGTCTTTCTGTGCCTGACTTACTTCACTTAAAACAGTGCCCTCAAGATCCATCCATGTTGTTGCAAAAGGCTGGAATTCCTTCTTTTTTATGGCTGAATAATATTTCATATTAATATTCTCTCTTCTCTTTACACACACACACGTGCGCGTGCACACACACACACACATACCATACTTATATTTATACCACATTTTCTTTATCCATGCAACACTTAGGTTTTTTCCATGTCTTAGCTATTTTGTTTTTTTTGTTTTTTCTTTATTTTATTTATTTATTTTTGTAATATATGAAATTTATTGTCAAATTGGTTTCCATACAACACCCAGTGCTCATCCCAAAAGGTGCCCTCCTCAATACCCATTACCCACCCTCTCCTCCCTCCCACCCCCCATCAACCCTCAGTTTGTTCTCAGTTTTTAACAGTCTCTTATGCTTTGGCTCTCTCCCACTCTAACCTCTTTTTTTTTTTTTTTTTCCTTTTTTCCTCCCCCTCCCCCATGGGTTCCTGTTAAGTTTCTCAGGCTCCACATAAGAGTGAAACCATTTGGTATCTGTCTTTCTCTGTATAGCTTATTTCACTTAGCATCACACTCTCCAGTTCCATCCACGTTGCTACAAAAGGCCATATTTCATTTTTTCTCATTGCCACGTAGTATTCCATTGTGTATATAAACCACAATTTCTTTATCCATTCATCAGTTGATGGACATTTAGGCTCTTTCCATAATTTGGCTATTGTTGAGAGTGCTGCTGTGAACATTGGGGTACAAGTGCCCCTATGCATCAGTACTCCTGTATCCCTTGGATAAATTCCTAGCAGTGCTATTGCTGGGTCATAGGGTAGGTCTATTTTTAATTTTCTGAGGAACCTCCACACTGCTTTCCAGAGCAGCTGCACCAATTTGCATTCCCACCAACAGTGCAAGAGGGTTCCCGTTTCTCCACATCCTCTCCAGCATCTAGAGTCTCCTGATTTGTTCATTTTGGCCATTCTGACTGGCGTGAGGTGATACCTGAGTGTGGTTTTGATTTGTATTTCCCTGATAAGGAGCGACGCTGAACATCTTTTCATGTGCCTGTTGGCCGTCCGGATGTCTTCTTTAGAGAAGTGTCTATTCATGTTTTCTGCCCATTTCTTCACTGGGTTATTTGTTTTTCGGGTGTGGAGTTTGGTGAGCTCTTTATAGATTTTGGATACTAACCCTTTGTCTGATATGTCATTAGCAAATATCTTTTCCCATTCCGTTGGTTGCCTTTTAGTTTTGTTGGTTGTTTCCTTTGCTGTGCAGAAGCTTTTTATCTTCATAAGGTCCCAGTGATTCACGTTTGCTTTTAATGCCCTTGCCTTTGGGGATGTGTCGAGTAAGAGATTGCTACGGCTGAGGTCAGAGAGGTCTTTTCCTGCTTTCTCCTCTAAGGTTTTGATGGTTTCCTGTCTCACATTCAGGTCCTTTATCCATTTTGAGTTTATTTTTGTGAATGGTGTGAGAAAGTGGTCTAGTTTCAACCTTCTGCATGTTGCTGTCCAGTTCTCCCAGCACCATTTGTTAAAGAGGCTGTCTTTTTTCCATTGGATGTTGTTTCCTGCTTTGTCAAAGATGAGTTGGCCATACGTTTGTGGGTCTAGTTCTGGGGTTTCGATTCTATTCCATTGGTCTATACGTCTGTTTTTGTGCCAATACCATGCTGTCTTGATGATGACAGCTTTGTAGTAGAGGCTAAAGTCTGGGATTGTGATGCCTCCTGCTTTGGTCTTCTTCTTCAAAATTCCTTTGGCTATTCGGGGCCTTTTGTGGTTCCATATGAATTTTAGGATTGCTTGTTCTAGTTTTGAGAAGAATGCTGGTGCAATTTTGATTGGGATTGCATTGAATGTGTAGATAGCTTTGGGTAGTATTGACATTTTGACAATATTTATTTTTCCAATCCATGAGCAGGGAATGTCTTTCCATTTCTTTAAATCTTCTTCAATTTCCTTCATAAGCTTTCTATAGTTTTCAGCATACAGATCCTTTACATCTTTGGTTAGATTGATTCCTAGGTATTTTATGCTTCTTGGTGCAATTGTGAATGGGATCAGTTTCTTTATTTGTCTTTCTGTTGCTTCATTGTTAGTGTATAAGAATGCAACTGATTTCTGTACATTGATTTTGTATCCTGCAACTTTGCTGAATTCATGTATCAATTCTAGCAGACTTTTGGTAGAGTCTATCGGATTTTCCATGTATAATATCATGTCATCTGCAAAAAGCGAAAGCTTGACTTCATCTTTGCCAATTTTGATGCCTTTGATTTCCTTTTGTTGTCTGATTGCTGATGCTAGAACTTCCAGCACTATGTTAAACAACAGCGGTGAGAGTGGGCATCCCTGTCGTGTTCCTGATCTCAGGGAAAAAGCTCTCAGTTTTTCCCCGTTGAGGATGATGTTAGCTGTGGGCTTTTCATAAATGGCTTTTATGATCTTTAAGTATGTTCCTTCTATCCCGACTCTCTCAAGGGTTTTTATTAAGAAAGGTGCTGGATTTTGTCAAAGGCCTTTTCTGCATCGATTGACAGGTTCTTCTCTTTTTTTTTGTTAATGTGATGTATCACGTTGATTGATTTGCAAATGTTGAACCAGCCCTGCATCCCAGGAATGAATCCCACTTGATCATGGTGGATAATTCTTTTTATATGCCGTTGAATTCGATTTGCTAGTATCTTATTGAGAATTTTTGCATCCATATTCATCAGGGATATTGGCTGGTAGTTCTCTTTTTTTACTGGGTCTTTGTCTGGTTTAGGAATCAAAGGAATACTGGCTTCATAGAATGAGTCTGGAAGTTTTCCTTCCCTTTCTATTTCTTGGAATAGCTTGAGAAGGATAGGTATTATCTCTGCTTTAAACGTCTGGTAGAACTCCCCTGGGAAGCCATCTGGTCCTGGACTCTTATTTGTTGGGAGATTTTTGATAACCGACTCAATTTCTTCGCTGGTTATGGGTCTGTTCAAGCTTTCTATTTCCTCCTGATTGAGTTTTGGAAGAGTGTGGGTGTTCAGGAATTTGTCCATTTCTTCCAGGTTGTCCAATTTGTTGGCATATAATTTTTCATAGTATTCCCTGATAATTGTTTGTATCTCTGAGGGATTGGTTGTAATCATTCCATTTTCATTCATGATTTTATCTATTTGGGTCATCTCCCTTTTCTTTTTGAGAAGCCTGGCTAGAGGTTTGTCAATTTTGTTTATTTTTTCAAAAAACCAACTCTTGGTTTCGTTGATCTGCTCTACAGTTTTTTTAGACTCTATATTGTTCATTTCTGCTCTGATCTTTATTATTTCTCTTCTTCTGCTGGGTTTAGGCTGCCTTTGCTGTTCTGCTTCCATTTCCTTTAGGTGTGCTGTTAGATTTTGTATTTGGGATTTTTCTTGTTTCTTGAGATAGGCCTGGATTGCAATGTATTTTCCTCTCAGGACTGCCTTCGCTGCATCCCAAAGCGTTTGGATTGTTGTATTTTCATTTTAGTTTGTTTCCATATATTTTTTAATTTCTTCTCTAATTGCCTGGTTGACCCACTCATTCGTTAGTAGGGTGTTCTTTAACCTCCATGCTTTTGGAGGTTTTCCAGACTTTTTTCTGTGGTTGATTTCAAGCTTCATAGCATTGTGGTCTGAAAGTATGCATGGTATAATTTCAATTCTGGTAAACTTATGAAGGGCTGTTTTTTGACCCAGTATATGATCTATCTTGGAGAATGTTCCATGTGCACTCGAGAAGAAAGTATATTCTGTTGCTTTGGGATGCAGAGTTCTGAAGAGATCTGTCAAGTCCATCTGATCCAATGTCTCATTCAGGGCCCTTGTTTCTTTATTGATCATGTGTCTAGATGATCTATCCATTTCTGTAAGTGGGCTGTTAAAGTCCCCTGCAATTACCACATTCTTATCAATAAGTTGCTTATGTTTATGAGTGGTTGTTTTATATACTTGGGGGCTCCGGTATTCAGCGCATAGACATTTATAATTGTTAGCTCTTCCTGATGGATAGACCCTGTAACTATTATATAATGTCCTTCTTCATCTCTTGTTACAGCCTTTAATTTAAAGTCTAGTTTGTCTGATATAAGTATGGCTACTCCAGCTTTCTTTTGGCTTCCAGTAGCATGATAAATAGTTCTCCATCCCCTCACTCTCAATCTAAAGGTGTCCTCAGGTCTAAAATGAGTCTCTTGTAGACAGCAAATAGATGGGTCTTGTTTTTTTATCCATTCTGATACCCTATGTCTTTTGGTTGGCGCATTTAATCCATTTACATTCAGTGTTATTATAGAAAGATACGGGTTTAGAGTCATTGTGATGTCTGTATGTTTTATGCTTGTAGCGATGTCTCTGGTACTTTGTCTCACAGGGTCCCCCTTAGGATCTCTTGTAGGGCTGGTTTAGTGGTGACAAATTCCTTCAGTTTTTGTTTGTTTGGGAAGACCTTTATCTCTCCTTCTATTCTAAGTGACAGACTTGCTGGATAAAGGATTCTCGGCTGCATATTTTTTCTGTCTAGCACACTGAAAATCTCGTGCCAATTCTTTCTGGCCTGCCAAGTTTCAAAAGAGAGATCAGTCACGAGTCTTATAGGTCTCCCTTTATATGTGAGGGCACGTTTACCCCTTGCTGCTTTCAGAATTTTCTCTTTATCCTTGTATTTTGCCAGTTTCACTATGATATGTCGTGCAGAAGATCGATTCAAGTTCCGTCTGAAGGGAGTTCTCTGTGCCTCTTTGATTTCAATGCCTTTTTCTTTCCCCAGTTCAGGGAAGTTCTCAGCTATTATTTCTTCAAGTACCCCTTCAGCGCCTTTCCCTCTCTCTTCCTCCTCTGGGATACCAATTATGCGTATATTATTTCTTTTTAGTGTATCACTTAGTTCTCTAATTTTCCCCTCATACTCCTGGATTTTTTTATCTCTCTTTTTCTCAGCTTCCTCTTTTTCCATAACTTTATCTTCTAGTTCACCTATTCTCTCCTCTGCCTCTTCAATCCGAGCCGTGGTGGTTTCCATTTTGTTTTGCATTTCATTTAAAGCGTTTTTCAGCTCCTCGTGACTGTTCCTTAGTCCCTTGATCTCTGTAGCAAGAGATTCTCTGCTGTCCTCTATACTGTTTTCAAGCCCGGCGATTAATTTTATGACTATTATTCTAAATTCACTTTCTGTTATATTATTTAAATCCTTTTTGATCAGCTCATTAGCTGTTGTTATTTCCTGCAGATTCTTCTGAGGGGAATTCTTCCGCTTGGTCATTTTGGATAGTCCCTGGCGTGGTGAGGACCTGCAGGGCACTTCCCCTGTGCTGTGGTGTATAACTGGAGTTGGTGGGCGGGGCCGCACTCCGACCTGATGTCTGCCCCCAGCCCACCACTGGGGCCACAGTCAGACTGGTGTGTGCCTTCTCTTCCCCTCTCCTAGGGGCGGGATTCACTGTGGGTGGCGTGGCCCGTCTGGACTACTTGCACACTGCCAGGCTTGTGATGCTGGGGATCTGGCGTATTAGCTGGGGTGGGTAGGCAAGGTGCACAGGGGCAGGAGGGGCAGGCTTAGCTCGCTTCTCCTTAGGTGATCCACTTCAGGAGGGGCCCTGTGGCAGCGGGAGGGAGTCAGATCCGCTGGGGGAGGTTTGGCTCCGCAGAAGCACAGAGTTGGGTGTTTGCGCGGAGCGAGGAAGTTCCCTGGCAGGAACTGGTTCTCTTTGGGATTTTGGCTGGGGGATGGGTGGGGGAGATGGCGCTGACGAGCGCCTTTGTTCCCCACCAAACTGAGCTCTGTCGTCGGGGGGCTCAGCAGCTCTCCCTCCCTTTGTCCTCCAGCCTTCCCGCTTTCCGAGCAGAGCTGTTAACTTATGACCTCCCAGACGCTAAGTCTTGCTTGCTGTCGGAACACAGTCAGTCAGGCCCCTCCGCTTTTGCAAGCCAGCCTCCGGGGCTCTGCTTGGCCGGTGAGCCGCCCCTCCGCCCCGGCTCCCTCCCGCCAGTCCGTGGAGCGCGCCCCGCCTCGCCGCCCTTCCTACCCTCTTCCGTGGGCCTCTTGTCTGCACTTGGCTCCGACGACTCCGTTCTGCTAATCCTCTGGCGGTTTTCTGGGTTATTTAGGCAGGTGTAGGTGGAATCTAAGTAATCAGCAGGACGCACAGTGAGCCCAGCGTCCTCCTACACAGCCATCTTGAATACCTGTCTTAGCTATTTTGAATGCAACAAACTTGGGGATACAGATATCCCTTTGAGATAGTGATTTCATTTGTTTTGGATATATACCAAGAAGTGGGCTGCTAGATCATATGGTAGTTCTACTTTTAATTTTTTGAGGAACCTCCATCCTGTTTTCCATAGTGGCTATACCAATTTATGTTCCCGCCAACTGTGCACAAGGGTTCCTTTTTCTCCACATCCTTGTCAACACTTGTCCTTTTTCTTTTTGATAATAACCATCTTAACAGGTGTGAGGTGATATCCTATTGTGGTTTTCATTTGCATTTCCCTGATGATTACTGATATTGACAACATTTTTCATAAACATGTTAGGCATTTGTTTATCTTTGGTAAAATATCTGTTTGGGTTCTTTGCCTATGTTTCAATCAGGTTATTTATTTTTTTTATTTTTTATTTTTTTTGCTATTGAGTTGTTTGAATCCCTTATATATTTTGGATATTAACTTATCAGATATATAGATTGCAAACATTTTCTCACATTCTCTAGTTGTCTCTTCACTCTTTTGATTATTGTCCTTGCTGTGCAGAAGCTTTTTAGTTTGATGCAATTACATTTGTCTATTTTTCTTTTATTGCTTGTACTTTTGGTGTCGTATCCAAAATTGTTGCCAAGAGAAATGTCAAAGAGCTTTTCTCCTATGTTTTCTTCTGGTGATTTTAGTTTTGCATCTTACATTTAAGTGTTTAATCCATTTTGAGTTAATTTCTGTGAATGGTATCAGGTAGGGGTGCAGTTTCATTCCTTTGGATGTATATATCCAGTTTCTCCAAAACCATTTATTGAGGAGACTATTGTTTTCCCATTGAGTATTCTAGGCTCCCTTGTTCAAATATTAGTTGACCATAAATATGTGTGGGTTTATTTATGGGCTTTCATTTATGTTCCATTGGTCTATGTGTCTGTTTTTATGCCCATACCATATTATTTTGATTACTATAGCTTTGTAATAAAGTTTGAAATTAGTATTGTGATGCCTCCAGCTTTGTTCTTCTATCTCAGGATTGCTTTGGCTATTGGTCTTTTGTTGTTTCATATGAATTTTATAATTGCTTTTTCTATATCTATAAAAATGCCATTAAAATTTTGATAGAGATTTCATTGATTCTATAAATGGCTTTGGGTAGTACGGGCATTTTAGCACTATTAATTCTTCCAATCCATGAACACAAGATATCTTTCTATTTATTTATATGTTCCTCAATTTGTAATCAATGCATATGATTTTCAGTGTGTAGATCTTTTATCTTTTTAGTTAAATTTATTCCTAAGTATTTTATTATTTTTGATGCTATTTTAAATGGGATTGTTTTCTTTATTTCTTTTTCAGATAGTTTATTGGCAATTTTATAGGAACAGCTGATTTTTGTATAGTGGTGAGCATTGCTGTCTTCTATATATGTCTTGAACACCATTATATTTCTAAAGTCTTTTCCACAGTGGCCCCTTAATAACTATTTATTTAGTAAATCAATGAATGAATATGCTATAATTTATGTTACCTTTATTTCATTTTATATATTAAGTGTTTCCCAATGTTATGCTTTTTTAAAAGTAGCTCTTGCGATAGATAGCTGATAATAATAATAATGATTACTATATGGTAAATTGATCTTTGACAAAGCCAGGAATAATATCCAATGTGGAAAACAGTCTTCAACAAATGGGGTTGGGAAAAGTGGACAGCAGCATGCAAAAGAATGAAACTGGATCACTTTCTTACACCATACACAAAAATAAATTCCAAATGGATCAGAGGCCTAAATGTCAGACCTGAAACCATAAAAATCATGGAGTAGAACACAGGCAGTAACGTCTTTTGTATTGTCTGCCACAACTTCTTTCTAGAAAGGTCTCTTGAGGCAAGGAAATAAAAGCAAAAAGAAACTGTTGGGACTACATGAAAATAAAACACTTGTGTACACTTAGGAAACAACGAAACTTAGAGGCAGTTTACTGAATGGGAGAAGGTATCTGCAAATGACATATCCCATAAAGGGTTAGTATCCAAAATATATATAGAGCTTATAAAAAAAAAAACTTAACACCCAGAAAATGAGTAATCCGATTAAAAAGGGGCAGAAAACATAAATAGACATTTTTCCAAAGAAGACGTCCAGGTGGCCAACAGACACATGACAAGATGCTCAACATCACTGATTATCAGGGAAACAACAAATCAAAACTACAATGATGTATCACCTCCCACCTTTAAGATGGCTAAAATTAACAAGAAACAGCAGGTGTTGGTGAGGATGTGGAGAAAGGGGGACCCTCTTTATTTATTTACTTACTTATTTACTTACTTACTTATTTAATATAATTTATTGTCAAATTGGCTAACATACAGTGTGTAAAGTGTGCTCTCGGTTTTGGGGGTAGATTCCCATGGTTCATCACTTACATACAACAAAGATATGGTTTATATATACAATGGAATACTACTTGGCAATGAGAAAGAATGAAATCATGCCATTTGCAGCAACGTGGATGGAACTGGAGGGTATTATGCCGAGTGAAATAAGTCAGAGAAAGACAGATATCATATGTTTTCACTCATAAATGGATCTTGAGAAACTTAGCAGAAGACCATGGGGAAAGGGAAGGAGAGAAAAATAGTTACAAACAGAGAGGGAGGGAGGCAAACCATAAGGGGAACCCTCTTGAACTGTTTGTGGGAATATCAACTGGTGCACCATTGTGGAAAACAGCATGGGATTTCCTTAAAAAGTTAAAATAGAACTAACTACCCTGGGATCCAGTGATTGCAGTACTATGTATTTACCCTACAAGAATACAAAACTACTAATTCAAAGGGATACATGCACTCTGATGTTTACAGAAGCATTATCCACAAGAGCCAAATTATAAAAAGAGCCCAAATGTCCATCAACTGATGAATGGATGAGGAGGATGTGGTGTGTATGTGTGTATACACACACACACACACACACACACACACACACACGCACACACACACACTCAATGGAATATTACTCAGCTATAAAAAGGGGGAAATCTTGCCATTTGCAACATCATAGATATAGCCAGAGTATATAATGGTAAGTAAAAAAAGTCAGTCATAGAAAGACAAATACCATATGATCTCACTCATATGTGAAATTTAAGAAACAAAACAAGTTCTGACTTCAGCCAGGTCACGATCTCGGAGTCCGTGAGTTCGAGCCCCGCGTCAGGCTCTGGGCTGATGGCTCAGAGCCTGGAGCCTGTTTCCGATTCTGTGTCTCCCTCTCTCTCTGCCCCTCCCCCATTCATGCTCTGTCTCTCTCTGTCCCAAAAATAAATAAACGTTGAAAAAAAAATTAAAAAAAAAAAGAAACAAAACAAGTGAACAAAGGGAGAAAAAAGAAAGATTCTTAACTATAGAGTACAAACTGATGGTTACCAGAGAGAAGGTGGTGGGTGGTAGGTTAAATAGGTGATGAGTATTAAGGAGTGCACTTGTGATGGGCATTGGGTGTTGTATGGAACTGTTGAATCACTATATTGTACATCTGAAACTAATATTACTCTCTATGTTAACTAACTGGAATTTGAATAAAACATTTTTAAAAAATAAAGAGAGAAGATATATTGCAAAGCTGTAGTAATCAAAACAGTATGGTATTGGTAGCACCTCTCTATATTTTTTGCCTCCCTTTAGTTTATTCTCAACTTTGGTGCACTTTTGCCCTTATTACCTGGGTTATTTTCTTTAAAAACAAATTTGTTCAGACCGTCAATAAATATATGTTGAATGGATGAACTCCTTTCACTCTTTACTTGCATTTGATTCCTCCCTGTGTACAAGAATGAATACCACACTTTTTAAATTTTTTTTATTTTTTTTATTTTATTTTGAGGGAAGGAGGGAGGGAGAGAGAGGGAGAGAGGGAGAGAGGAAGAGAGAGAGAGAGAGAGAGAGAAAGCAGGGGAGAGGGGCAGAGTGGGGGGGAGAGAGAGAGAATCTCAAGCAGGCTCCATGCTCAGCGTGGAGCCTGACAAGGGCCTTGATCTCATGACCCTGGGATCATGACCTGAGATGAGATCAAGAGTTGGACGTTCAACTGACTGAGCCACCCAGGTGCCCCTAATACCGCAGTTCTTAAAGTATGGAAGATCGTTCATATTCTGACAGCTGCCCATCTTTTCAAGATTCCATTCCTAGATTTTCCTCCCATATATATCCTCCACTCCAGTCACCAAACTACTTCATTTTTTCTGAATGTAGCTGTCATTTTTATGCCCCATATCCTTGCCTACAACTGCATTCTCAGCCTGTGTTGTTCCCTTTACCTATTATACACATTGCACGTTTTCTAAGTCTGGGGAATGTATGCATCCTTCAAGTTACAGCTCAAATTTATTCTCTTCTGTGACACTTTCTGAGTCTCACCCAAACATAGTCAGATGACCCCCAGTTCTATTTTTTCCAGTGCCTCTGGTTTATACTTTAAGTATTATATTTGTGACATTGTTTTGTAATTATTTAATGTCTGTGTCCCTCATGTGAGCTCTTTTAGGTCAGGGACCATGTCTTCTTTCTCTCCATCATCCATAGCACCTAGAATCATTTTTTGAGGTAAGTGCTCACTAAAAGTTTATTGGATAATTATTTATTCATTAATTCTGCAAGTATTTAGTGAACATTTCCTGTATGCCATGAAATGTTCTAGGTATTGTAGATACAGGGGTGAAAGAGACAGACCAAACCTTTTCTCTTATGGAGCTTGTATTTTAATGAGGAGAAACATAAAATATAGTAGTAAATAATTAAGTAAGATATATTTTTTTAAGTTTTTAAGTTTTTAATTCCAGTTAGGTAACATATCACATTTTATTAGTTTCAGGTGTACAGTACAGTTCCATACATCACCTGGTGGTCATCAGGACAAGTGCACTCCTTAATCTGCATCACTCATTTCATCCATCCCCCCACCCCTCCCCTCTGGTAACCATAGATTTGTTCTCCATAATAAGATATTTATTGATAGTTATTAGTTGTATAAAGAATACAAGAGGATAATGGGATAGAAAATATAGTTTTAAAAGTTACTTATAGCTTCTGTAAGTTTAATGAATTATAGGAGTAAGAGTGGAAGAAGGAAAATCAGTTGAAGGTCTATTGCAATAATATGACTAAGAGATGAAGGTGGCCTGGACTCAAGTCATGTTGGAGGCAGTGAGACATGCACAGGAATTCAGGATATGCTTAGAAACTGGAGCCATCATTATTTATTACTTGCCAGTGAATTGGATGAGAGAGAGGGGAAGGGAGAGGGAGAGAGAGGGAAGGAAAGGGAGGAATAGAGAGATCAAGGATGAGTCACAAAGTGTTTTTGCCTTGAGCATCTGGATGGTGTGTGTGTGTGTGTGTGTGTGTGTGTGTGTGTGTGTGACAGAGAGAGAAAGAGAGAGAGAGAGAGAGAGAGAGAGAGAGAGAGAGAGAGAGAGAGAAAGGAGAGGAAAGAAAGTGAGAGCAAGAGCGAGTGAGTGAGAGAAGATATTGAGAGTTTTGTTTGGACATAATAAAACTTGAGATGCCTATTTGAAATTGATAAAACAAGGGTAGCTTTTGTCAGTCTAGAATTTTTATCAGCTGTGTAGCAGAAGCAAAACTTCATTCCCCTATGCATATTTCTCTGATTTGTGAGAGCAGAAGTGAGGGAAGGGAAGCATTTTGACAATTAAAATTTAGTTTCCTTATGCATTAAAATTGCTGGAGTTTACCTAGGTTTTTCTTCTGTTTTACCTTTTGCAAATGTTAGATGGAGACAAGATGTTTGCCCCTCCCATTCCTCATTCAGTTTTAAAAATAAACTGACCCATACAACTGGCCCTTAACAAGAGCCATGATGGTCTTTGAAGGTTAATAACAGTTGTGGATAGATTGGCTAGAAGTCAATGGTGGGTGGCAGGGAAAAGGACTGATTAGTCAGAACCAAATACAGATATTAGTTTCCCAGTATAGATGAGAAGTTGTTGGTGTCAAAATATTCTTAGAAGATACTGCTAAACAGTAAGGATGATTGTTCAGTATTGTGTTTGGCTTTTTTTGAAACATTAGACCCTAGAGTTTGGATATCAGCCCAGGAAGGCTACTGGCAAAAACTGCTAGTGCAGATTCAGGATTTTTAAATTTCTGGAACTCTCAGCTATATTCTAGGAGACTGCTGCCAAGGTGGGGCTTGCCACAGAGATCTGCTTTTTTTGCCCCAGGAAATAACTACTTTTTGAAATATATCCTTAAAAGGAAAGGGTTTGTTTGCTATAATCTCTTGGCTGGTATCAGGAAGGGTTAAATTTGGCTTTGATGGGTAATGGGTATGGATGGAGTTGTTATAGTTTGTGTACAGAAAAATCGGAAAAGCTATTTTTTCTCAAAGCTATTTTCTCAAAAGATCATATTTATCTGTTGGCCCTTCTTCTGTTGGCATTCTGGAGGCTTTGATATTCTCACCCTTGCTGCTGGTATTGTTATCAGTTTGTTAATTATCATCTTATAACAGTTTGTGGTTAAGACTCTGGAATTAGAATTTTTATCCCAACCAATTTACCTTCAGATTGATAAGTAAAAGATATGAAATAGCTCATTATTTCTGATGCATAAGGCAGAGTACATCATGCAGATTTGTGGGAAGAATTTCAGAGCAGGCATTAAAAATAGTGAATTATATTAATAAGTAAAGCCTCTTCAACTCCACCCTCTTGACTCTTGGGATGCAGCTGATAAACAGCCACCCATGTTTTTTTTTTATTGGCCTGAAACACAAGGATCCAGCAGAGTAAACATTTTGCTGTTCTGTGAACACTTTTCCAACCCCTTTTCTTACTTGCTCCTAACTGAGTTTCACTTGGATTTCAAATGTGAACAACAAAGTCTAATGGAATTTATTGTTTGTGTTTTTTTAAACAAATGGTTGTTAAGGAACATCTGGTTGTAGTTAATGGTTATGTGTGTGTGTGTGTGTGTGTGTGTGTGTGTGTGTCTAATATGTCTTCACTTACAAAGTTCATTTCCAGATTCAGATCTTTTCTAGAAGAGATTTTGTTAATTACACATTTTAGAGTGTGAAGTGCAAAGTAATTTATTTAGTTTTCATTTCTCCTCATTTACCAAGCAAAAGATGACTGAAATTTTTCCACTGTTCATTTTCAATAGTGTAAACACAGTGTTGCAGTATTCTTTGTTACATTTGTATATAGCAAAGGATTTTAGGGGTTGACAAGATCTTAATTATTTTGCCCCGTTATTTCTGGGAAGGGGAAATTAATATGCTCTTGACATTTTGGACATTTGGATAGTTCTTCATTGTGTTTGTCCCGGGCATTGCTAGTTGTCCAATATCTTAGCTATCCCTCCCTACCATGTAATAAATGACAGCAGTTATCCCTGAGTCATTATTCCAAACAAAATCACCTCCACACATTTCCAAGTCTACCCTGCATACAGTACTGCCTTGAGATTGAGAACTACTGTTGTATTTTAAACTCCCCATATTTTAGAGCAGGAGACTGGACTAGAGAGATTTGCTGAAAATTATACAACTGATGGCAAAACTAGACTAAAACTCAGCTCTCCTGAATTTTGCCTAGTGTCCTTTCTTGCCATATATTTTGAAGGCTCATTTAAATACTTTAGGCTGATGTCTTTGGTACTTTTAGGGGTTTTGACTGGTGGGAAGGTATTCCATGGCATACATATGGTCCAAAGGTAGTAGAATCTGGAATTTAATTAAAGAATAATATATTCTAATTTTTATTCATCTATGAAATTTTGTTCATGTTTGCTGTATGGCAGCTTGGAAAATTGGTAACTCTCATGGGCCTCTACTTTGGAAATAATATAAATGGGAAGGGTGGTGATACGAAGAAAATTATCTGAAGATCTTAAAAGGGGGCTTTTTAAAAGTTGAATGCAATGAAATATTTGCAATCCATTCTCTCTTTTTCTCTCCATAGCTTCTTCCCGGTATTCACTAGGAATCAGGTATAATCACCAGCTTCTGTATTTTTTCTTCAGTCACCTCTTCCCCCATAAGTTGTAGACGACATATAAACCTCTCATTTTCTAGTTATTTAGCCCAGGTCAGAGTGTGGACTCATAAGGTGCCTGGCAAATGTTCCTGCTTGGGGAAATGATTCTGAACTTACTACCAGGTCAAGTGGTGGCATCTAGGTCTTGCCTTTGTCACTGGTGACATTGAGGCAAACAAACAAACAAACAAACAAACACAGAACAGCCTTCTCTGCCATGAGGTTTCTGCTTGAGATTACCAAATGTGATTAGATCTCTGATGGATAAGAGAAAGAATTGAAAGAATAAGTTGGAGCTTTCTGAGGATCCCTGAGGACTTGTCCTCTTCTGGACAGACTGTTGTTTTCCCTATATTTTCCTGTTGTTTTCCATGTTGAGCTTCGCTTTGGAGGATTTTCCTTCATCTGCCTGTTTAATTCCATTTTAATGATGCCAAAATGTTTCCTGAGTACATTTAGGCAGTCTGCATTTGGTCTGAGATGAGAAGTGATGTTTTTCTATCCCTTTATCTCTGATTCCATTCAGTAGCATTTTTAATGTAATCTTTAAGTTTAACATGGTGACCCTCATCCCTCCTCCTAGGTGGGCCACAACTACAAAGATCAGAAAAGAAAGTGAACCTTCTAGATTCTACATGCTTTGGGCAAATAGAGTTAATAATTTGCTTTTGGGCAGAGACCTTTTTAGGTTCTACCATCTGTTCCAATTCATGAATAGATCCAAGGCCTATTTTGTTTTGGGGGTTATTTTAAAAATATTTTTATTGAGGTATAATTAACATACCATACAATTCACCCATTCATACCATTCAGTGATTTTTAGTATATTCATAGAGTTGTGCAACCATTACCACAATTTCAAAATGTTTTCAATATTCCAAAAAGAAACCTTGTACCCTTACAAAGGCCTACTCTTAAGCCTGGTTTGTTGCCAATAATTATAGCTAATGTTTGTTGAGAGCTTATTCTGTGCACTGGACTGAATATTTGCATGTATTATCTCAATTAAAATTTGTCACAATCCTATAAGGTATGGGCTAATACTATCCCCATTTTGTAAATGAGGAAACTGAGGCATGG
The DNA here is from genome assembly GCF_018350155.1 of Leopardus geoffroyi. Classification (NCBI taxonomy): domain Eukaryota; kingdom Metazoa; phylum Chordata; class Mammalia; order Carnivora; family Felidae; genus Leopardus; species Leopardus geoffroyi. The sequence continues at coordinate 55,771,096 of NC_059343.1, read as the reverse complement.
AGACATTTAAAACTTGTTCAGAATGAAACAGGATTTATTTTTATTTTTTTTAATTTATTTATTTATTTTGAGAGAGAGAGAGAGAGAGAGAGAGAGAGAGAGAGAGAGAGAGAGAGAATCCCAAGTTGGCTCCGCACTGTCAGTGCAGAACCCAATGCGGGGCTCGAACTCACAAACTGTGAGATCATACCCTGAGCTGAGATCAGGAGTCGGATGCGTAACCCACTGAACCACCCAGGTGCCCAGAATCAAACAGGTTTTAAGTAGTAAAGCCTGGATTCAAATGCAGGCTATCTGACTTCATAGCATTTTTAAAAGTTTTTATTTAAATTCCAGTTAGGGGGCGCCTGGGTGGCTCAGTCGGTTAAGCGTCTGACTTCAGCCAGGTCACGATCTCGCAGTCCGTGAGTTCGAGCCCCGAGTCAGGCCCTGGGCTGATGGCTCAGAGCTTGGAGCCTGTTTCCGATTCTGTGTCTCCCTCTCTCTCTGCCCCTCCCCCGTTCATGCTCTGTCTCTCTCTGTCCCAAAAATAAATAAACGTTGATAAATTCCAGTTAGTTAACATATGGTGTAATATTAGTTTCAGGTGTACAATATAGTGATTCAACACTTCCTGGTGCTCATCACTACAAGCACACTCCTTAATCCCAATCACTTATTTAACCCATTCCCCACCCTGCTCTCTGGTAACCATCAGTTTGTTCTCTATAGTTAAGAGTCTCTTTCTTGCTTTATCTTTCTCTCTCTGTCCCTCCTTTCCTCTTTTTCCCTGTGCTCATTTGTTTTGTATCTTAAATTGCACATATGAGTGAAATCATATGGTATTTGTCTTTCTCTCACAGACTTCACTTAGCATTATGCACTCTAGCTCCACCCATGTCGTTGTAAATGTCAAGATTTCATTCCTTTTTATGGCCGAATATGATTGCATTGTATGTGTGTGTGTATATATGTGTGTGTGTGTGTGTGTGTGTGTATATATATATACATACATATACATTTGTGTATGTATTATATACACATACATCATACACACACACACACACACACACACACACACACCACATTTTTGTCCTTTCATCAATAGGTGGACACTTGGGCTGCTTCCATATCTTGGCTATTGTAAATAATGCCACTGTAAATATAGGGGTGCATGTATCCCTAGTATTTTTGTATTCTTTGGGTAAATACCCAGTAGTGAAATTGCTGGATTGTAGGGTAATTCTATTTTTAACTTTTTGAGGAACCTCCATGCTGTTTCCACAGTGGCCACAAAAGTTTGCATTACCATTCTGCATGAGTGTTCCTTTCTTTCCACATGGCTTGCCAACAGCTGTTGTTTCTGGTGTTGTGAATTTCAGCTATTCTGACAGATGTAAGGTGATATTTCACTGTAGTTTTGATTTACATTTCCCTGATGGTAAGTGATGCCAGGTATCTTTTCATGTTGGCCATCTGTATGTCTTCTCTGGAAAAATGTCTACTCTTGTCTTCTGCCCATTTTAAAGTGGATTATATGTTTTTTGGGTGTTGAGTTTTATGTTTCTGAAATATATTTTGGATATAAACCATTTATTGGATATATAATTCACAAATGTCTTCTCCCATTCTTTAAGTTGCCTTTCAGTTTTGTTAATTGTTTCCATCACTCTGCAGAAGCATTTTATCTGGATGTAGGCCCAATAGTTTATTTTTGCTTTCATTTCCATTGCCTCAGGAGACCTATCTAGAAAAAAAGTTGTTATGGCCAATGTCAGAAAGGTTACTGCCTGTTTTCTTCTGGATTTTTATGGGTTTTGGGTCTCACATTTAGGACGGCTGATCCATTTTGAATTTATTTTGTGTGTGGTGTAAGAAAGTGGTCCAGTTTCATTCTTTTTTATGTTGCTGCCCGGTTTTCCCAACACCATTTGTTGAAGAGACTTTTTTCCCATTGGATATTCTTTCCTGCTTTGTCAAAGATTAATCGACCATATAATTGTGGATTTGTTTATGGGTTTTCTATTCTGTTCTAATGGTCTATGTTTTTATTTTTTTCACATACCATACTGTTTTAATTACTAAAATTAAATTATATTGCTTTGCAATATAACTTGAAGTCTGGAGTTGTGATGGTTCTGGTTTTGCTTTTTTTTTTTTCCAAGGTTACCTTGGCTATTCAGGGTCCTTCGTGGTTCCATACACATTTTAGGATTGTGTGTTCTTGTTCTGTGAAAAATGCTGGTGGTATTTTGACAGAGATTGCATTAAATGTGTAGATTGCTTTGCATAATATAGACATTTTAACAATATTCATTCTTCCTGTTCATGAGTATGACATATCTTTCCATTTCTTTGTGTCATCCTGAATTTCTTTCATCAGTATTTTATAGTTTTTAGAGTACAGGTTTTTCACCTCTTTGGCTAGGTTTATTCCTAGGTATCTTACTTCTGTTGCAGTTGTAAATGAGATTGTTTTCCTAATTTCTCTTTCTGCTGCTTCATTATTGGTATATAGAAATGCAATAGGTTTATGTATGTTGGTTTTGTATCCTGCGCCTTGAGTGAATTCGTTGATCAGTTGTAGCAGTTTATTTTGGTAAAATCTTTAGGGTTTTCTGTATACAGTGTCATATCCTATGCAAATTGAGAAAGATTTACTCCTTCCTTCCCACGTTGGATTCCTTTTATTTATTTTTGTTGTCTGATTACTGTGGCTAGGACCTCCAGTACTATTTTGAATAGAAGTGTTGAGTAGAAGTGAGTAGAGAGTGGACATCCTTGTCTTGTTCCTGACCTTAGAGAAACAACTGTCAGTTTTTCCCCATTAAGGATGATATTAACTATGGGTTTTTCATAAATGGCCTTTATTAGGTTTAGATATATATCCTCTAAACTTAATATTTTTTTGTCTTTATCACTGTATTTGGCAATTTCATTACAATATGTCTCGGTATGGATATCCTTTTGTTGATTTTGTTGGAGGTTCTCCATGCCTCCTGGATCTGGCTATCTGTATCTTTTTTCAGATTAGGGAAAATTTTCAGCTCTTTCTTAAAATGACTTTTCTTCCCCCTTTCTCTGTTCTCTGTTTGATGGAGTCACTGAGTTCCCTAAATCTATTTTTGTTTTATGTAATTCTGTTTTCTCTCTTCTTTGTTCAATTTGGTTACTTTTCGTTACTCTATCTTCTAGATCATTAATTCAGTTCTGCTTGTTTCATCCTGCTGTTCTTTGCACCAAGCATGTTTCTAATCTCATTTATTCCACTCTTCATCTCTGATTGATTCTTTTTTATTTCTGTGTTAAGGGTCTTTCTGATGTCTTCCACTCTTTTTTCAAGTCTAAGGAGTATCCTCATGATCATTGCTTTAAATACTCCATCAAGCAAGTTACTTATATTTGTTGTGCTTAGATCTCTAGCCATGGCCTTGTCCTATTCTTTGATCTGAGACAAATTTCTCTGTCTTCTCATTTTGTCTAAGTCTCTGTGCCTGTTTCTCTGTGTTAGGAAAGTCAGCTATATTTCCTGTTCTTGAAGGTAAGAACAGTCAGCTATATTTCCTGTTCTTTCTTGTTATGAAGAAGAGGTCTTTGCTGTCTGTTCCTTGTAGTGTCCTCTGTTCTACAGGGCTTGGTGCTTCTAGAAGTGTCTCCAATGTGTGCTCTGTGTGCCCTGCATTTGTGTCCTGGCTGCTTTATCCTTCAGGCAAGTTGTCTGCAGAGGCTCTCTTTGTCTGTTGTGGGCACTGTTTGGTCCCTGGCCTGAATATGGCAAGTGTTTACTAGGTATGCCCTGGTCTGCTTGTTAAATGAGATCTGTTGTCACCACCACCAGAACAGAGGCTCTGCAAAACTCCCTGGTCAGCAGACATGGTGTGAGCTGGGGTTTGGGCCGGTCTTCTAGGGGAGGGGGCTTGCCACTCTGGGACTGAGAAGAGTGTGACTGGGAATGGTGGTTTCACCACAGCATGGGTAGGTAGGGTTTGATATAAGCAAGTTAGGTAGCAAGTGTCAATGTTGCATTAGTTCCCAAAGATGGCTGTGTGTTTATGCTGAGAGACAGCAGAGGGACATAGTGACTGCCAGTTTCTTTGTTCCCAGAGAGGTCTTTCCATGAATGCTGCCTCTCTGGGACATACTCCAAAATGAGCAAATACCTCCTCCACTGTGTGTACATGTGCTCTTCAGATTACTGTTTCAATGCTGAATGTCCAGGCATTGTTTGCCTTTCTTCTTTCCAAGAGCAGCACAATGCATTTCAGGCTCTATCCAAGCCCATTGACCTTTAAAACTCTAGGTTTTAAACTCCTCTGGTTGCAAGAACTCACAAAAAATTGGCCCCTCTGACTTTACAAATCAATTGCTATAGAGATTTATTTTTCCCGTGTTGAGCTCCCCTGTGTGCTGGTCTATCACCTTTCTCCATGCTGCAGCTACCTCCCCACTGCAGTGGCCCTGGTCTTTTTTTCTCCCAAGACAAAAGGTACTTTCTACCTTCTTTGATGTGGCCTCTTGCCTGTCTTTAGTTGTGGAGTGTGTTCTGCCAGTCTTAAGGTTGATTTAGGGCTATTTAGGATGATTTGATAGTAATTTGTGTTCATGGGATGAGGAGTATCTAGGGTGCTCCTACACTGCCACCATCTTCTCCTTCTCTTCCCTGACTCCATAGCTTTTAACACTTTAGTCATGTGATAGGATCAAGCATAGTCTTCCCTCCTTTTTGTCAATGTGACCCATGATTTGAGATGTTCTATCATAAACTGGTAAGTGAACCACTGAGTTGCCAGAGGGAAGGGGGTTGGGAGGATAGGCAAAATGGGTGAAGAGCAGTGGGAGATACAGGATTCCAGTTATGGAATGAATAAGTCATGGGATAAAAGGCACACCATAAGGAACATAGTCAATAATCATGTAATAACATTGTATGGTAAGAAGTGGTAGCAACAATTGTGGTGAGCATAGCATAATGTTTAAACTTATCAAATCACTATGTTATACATGTGAAACTAATTTAACATTGTGTCTCAACTATACTCAAAGTTGTGAGTAAATTAGTATTTATTGATTGCTTACTATATATCAGGTACTGGTACAGAAGCAAAGTGGCATGCAGAGAAGACTGAAACAGAAATCATATCCTCAAGAAGTTCCCAATCTAGTTGATTGCTGGTTTATAATATAGCACCACACTTTAGAGAATGCCATACACATGTCACAGATGGTTGATACTGTTAAGCTTAGTAGAAAGTGAGATTAATGTGGGCTGGTGTGATTAAAGGAGGCTTATAGAAAGAAGTAGGTTCTACCTAAATGTAGATGAGAACAACAAACAAGCATAGGGGTAGGAAGGCCTGGAAGCATGTCAGGAGAATCTTTAGATAGGTTGGAGATTGGAAAATGGTGAGGGAGACCGTGCAAGTCAAACTGTGAAAGGCCTTGAATATTAGCCAAAGAGTAAATTCATTCATTTAATGCATCTTTTTAAAAATATTTATTTTTGAGAGAGAAGGTGAGAGAGAAATAGAATGAGTGGGGGAGGGGCAGAGAGAGAGGGAGACACAGAATCCAAAGCAGACTCCAGGCTCTGAGCTGTCAGCACGAGCCCGATGTGGGGCTTGAACTCGGGACTGGTGAGATCATGACCTGAGCCTAAGTCGGATGCTTAACCGACTAAGCCACCCAGGCACTCCCATTTAATGGATCTTTATTGAAAAATTACTATGCACCAATCACTTATGTAGACACTGGGGTAGAGCTGAAGGCAGAAGACAAAAATCCTAGTCTTCAAAGAACTTAAATTCTGTTTGAGAAAGTAGATGACAAGTAAGTCAGTTATATAATCCGATGGTATGATCAGTCAAGGGGTTGGGACAGGGTTTGTCAGATGTAAGAGGTAGTGGCTGTAAATTTATAGTTTTAACTTTTCATTTAGATAAGTTAACAAACTTCCATATTATGTTTTGGCAAAGCATTTATCCTAGGGATTGCAAGGGAAGAAATGATTTAGAAGTGAGACGTTAGGTGTGGAGAGGCATAGAGGCAGGCAGGAAGGTCAAGGGCAAGTTGGAGCTGGGCTGGCTTGTTACTCTGAGTCTAGTTGTGGTATTGTGGAAAAAACCACTGGATTTGAATCCATATGGTTTGGACTCTGCCAGTAACCTAATGTCACTTCAGTTCTCTAAGCTTTGTTTCTTCTTCTGTATAGTAGCGTTAGAAATACCAAACTAATGAGTGTTTGATGGATTACTTGGCATAATATGAATAAAAATTTTATTAGTTGTGTAACACTGTACAATGTGAAAAGTTACAGACAGTGCCTGTGAAAATTGAATTTTCATTCTTTTCAGTCCATCTACAGTTCTGATAGTAGCATTTAATTTTTTGTGACAACAAAGTCCTAAGTTAAATTCTAAATCACAAAGTATAATTAATATAAGATACCCTGTAAGATGTACTATCCTAGGCACTGGGAGTGCAGTAGTGACCAATACTGTTCTTACCCCAGGAAGTTCTTTCTTCCTTGTTGAAGGCTGCCAGCATGAAAGATGGGAAACTCGGTTGTGGAGTAGGTAGTATAAATATACAGTGCTGGCCATACTCCTGCAACCTTGCCCTGTCTAGCAACCAGCCCTTCACTGAACCATGTTATCACTGAACCCTGATATTTCTCTTTGTCTTTCTCTTTGTCTGTCTCTATCATTTATTCCTTTGCAGCTGTATTACCTTCTGCCGAAGCACCCTTCCCTGCCATTTTTTTTTAACAACCTCTAATTTCACATCCTCAACTAACATTTCCCCTCCTCCAGGAAGCCTTCCCTGATATTTTTCCCACTGTCAGAGTTACTGGACTGAATTGCATTTGATCCTTGTGAATCACCTTCACCAGAATGAGCTCCTTGAAGATAGGATTATATTTTGTGTCTCTTTGGGTCCTGGTGCTCAGCGCTGAAATTAATATTAAATAAATGCTTGCTGACTGAAGAAATCATAACTATATGATTTATCTAAGAAAATATGTCTTATTTGTCTTGTCTAAGAAAGTTTTCAACAGTGCTATATTTATGCATCTTTAATGAACTTAAACATAATCAAAGGCCTAGTGACTGAAGGGTGTATCAGAGAGAGACTGTAGAAGATAGTAATAAGGTTATATAATAATTATGAGAATATAATTCTAGATCCAGATTACATTGTAGCTCCTTCTATTCTTAGTAATTGGACATGGAAGCAAGTACTTTAATCTCTTTGTGACTCATTTTTCTCATCTGTAAAATGAGGATCATAATCATCCCTACACCTCATTGGGTTATTTTGAGAATTACATGAAATAATATATACAAAATATTTGACATTTCTTAGTACATAATAAATGCTCTTTAAATGTTAGCTTTTCTTCCCGAAATCAAATAGACTAACCCAGCATATCTATGGACAAGGCAGTTTGGGAGAAGTCTAGTGATCTCTTTAACTTCAACACTACTGAAAACAGACATTTCCTAAGTGCCTGCTATGAGCGAGGTACTGAGACAGTTGGATAAAACTTGGTGTCTGCTGTCTTTAGGAGTCTTTCCTTCTTGTTTTGAAAGTTTTTTCCTGCTGAAAGTCCTTGATATTCTAAGATTTTGGTCACACATCACATTAGCATCTCTCATAAGAGTTTCTTGTAAAAGTTTCAGTAGTTCACTATGTGATTACTCAACAAAGAGTGTTTTCTTCTGCATACAGCTATAGCTACTGATGTATTTCTCGAAGATGTCTGCAGGCTTTCCTAAGATCTCAATTTCAAGTTCTTTTACCTCGGGAAACCACTGATCTGTTTCTATAATTTTGTCATTTTGAGAATATTCATTAAATGGAATCATATAGTATGTGAACTTTTAAGATTGGCTTTTTTCACTCAGCATGATGCCCTTATGATCCCTCCAAGTGTATCAATAGTTTATTCCTTTTTTTTTTTTTTTTTTGCTGAGTAGTGTTACACTGTATGGATGTACTAGTTTGTTTATCCACTCTCCAGTTGAGAGACATTTGGATTGTTTGTACAGTTCGGTGATTACAAATATAGCTGCTTTAATCATTGTCATATAGGTTTTCATGTAAATGCAAGTTTTCATTTCTATAGTGTAAATGCCCAGGGATGGGATTGTGGGCTCATATATGTACATGTTTAATTTTATAAGGAAATTACTAGCCATTTTCCAGAGTGGCTATACCAATTTATATTCTCTTGAGCAATGTATGATAATTCCATTTTCTCTGTATCTTTGTCAGCACTTGGTATTGTCACTATATTTGAGTGTAGCCATGCTAATAGGTGGGTAGTATATCTTATCTGGGCTTTAACTTGCTTTTCCTTAGTGGCTAATGATGTTAATATCTTTTTATTTTGAGAGAGAGAGAGAGAGAGAGACAGACAGAGAGAGAGAGGGTCTCAAGCAGGCCCCACACTCAGTGTGGAGCCTGATGTTGGGCTCAATCCCACAACCCTGGGATCATGACCTGAGCCAAGATCAAGAGTTGGATCCTCAACTGACTGAGCCACTCAGGTGCCCCTGATTATCTTTTCATGTACTTGTTTGCCATCTGTATATTTTCTTTCATCAGGTGTCTGTTCAACTGTTTTGCCAATATCTAATTGGGTTGTTTGTTTTCTTACTTTTTTATTATTATTATTTTTAATGTTTATTTATTTTTGAGAGAGACAGAGAGACAGAGCACAAGTGGGGGAGGAGCAGAGAGTGATGGAGACACAGAATCTGAAGCAGGCTCCAGGCTCTGAGCTGTCAGCACAGAGCTCAACATGGGACTTGAACTCCTGAACTGTGAGATCATGACCTGAGCTGAAGTCAGACGCTTAACCTACCGAGCCACCCAGGTGGCCCTGTTTTCTAACTTTTGGTTTAGTAAATTCTTCATGTATTCTGGATATGAGTCCTTTATCAGATACGTAATTTGAAAATACTTTCTTCTACTCTGTGGCTTAATATTGAAAATTTTCTCATTAGAGTCTTCAACAGAGCAATAGTTTTTAGTTTTGGTGAAGCCCAATGTATTTACTTCTCTATGTATTGTGCTTATGGTGTCCAAGAACATGTCACATAACCCTAGATTACTAAAATTTTTATCTTATGTTTTCTTGTAGAAGTGTCATAGTTTTAGGGTATTTATTTATTTAGTAGACATCACACCCAGCATGAAGCCCAGTGTAGGGCTTGAACCCACAACCCTGAGATCAAGACTTGAGTTGAGATCAAGAGTCAGACACCCGACTGAGCTACCCAGGCACCCCCAGGTTTTACATTTAGATCTATGGTCTACTTTGAGTTCATTTTTGTATAAGGTGCAAGGTTTAGGTTAAAGTGGTTTGTTTGTTTTTGTCTATGGTATCTAATTGCTCCACAACATTTGTTGAAAAATCTCTGCTACTTATTAATTGTGACACCTTGGGAAATCATCTAACCTCTCATGGCCTCACTTTTCTTTCCTCAAAAATGGAGATGATAATAGGACCTAACCTCTAAGGATGAAGTGAGGATTCCAGACTCTATGTGTAAACACCTAGCACACAGTAGATAGTAGTAGCCATTATTATTACTTACAGAGTTTCAAATTTTGGTATCTTACATTATGATTTACAAAATTTGATAACATATAATACACTGTCTCTTTTTAATCCCTTCCATGGATGTTGGAGAACATGGATCAGTGCTAAGATAGATTCTGGCAGATGGGTTCTACTGAGATGATGGCTGAAAGTACTTGTAGTGAGGAAATGACAGCAATTCCCAGTTGGGAGGGGCGCTGAGGCTAAGGCCAGTTCAGTACAAGTCAAAAGTGTGTAGCCAAAAACAGGAAATAAGAAATGAAGTTAGATATTATGGAAATCAGAAAGAATTCAAGAATTTTCTTCTGAATAGGTAAGGGCAAATGGGGTTCTGGACTTTGAGTGTGTATAAAGCAGAATACTGAGATACACTGTTACTGAGTTGTGGCCTCACAGCCTTGTTTAAAGGTCTTGGCCTTGGCTTTTCACTTCAGGATGCTCTTTACTAGCTGTGTGGGGAGTCTTTTGCCTTCTCTTCTCTAAGCGAATTTAGTCCAAGACCATGTTTTTCTGTGAACTCTCTTACTTTGGTGCCAACAGTGGGGTGATGTGCCAGGTACCCTCTGGGAAGTCTTTCTAAAACATTCTGCTTAGCAGATCTGAAAAGGCTGAAGAACCTTCTCAGGAAGCTGATTGTGCCTGTGGTAGGTGTTGGTCTGGAAGCTGTTTCAAAAGCTGGATACCACTGCCACTTTGTTGATTCCCACTATGCTCTCTGGCACTGCATACCTTGTTGGCTCCACAGGAACTCTCCTTAGTGTCCCTGAGAAAGAGCTGGAAGCTTCAATGTTTTTGTTTGTTTGTTTGTTTGTTTGCTTTTTACTTCCTCTTTGATCTTTGTTCTGAGATCCTACATGAATTAATCTTTTGTGATAGGCATGTGTAAGATACCTTGAAAGAAGTATACTGTTATTGGAAAAGTTATAATCACAATCAGTCAGACCAGAGATTCCTACCAGTCTGGTCAAGTGTGAAGGTTTATGGGCTAGGGGTGGTATCATTGGAAACTGATAGTGTAATTGAAATTGCTTCTGAGTTGCAAGATATAGCAAAACAAATATGTTTTATAGCACAGTACTGAGTATCAACTTATTGTGGTGGTTTATGTGTAAGCTCCAAGAGGCATCTGACTTCAGTCCTTTGCAGTTCAGAAAGCCCTGTGTTGTTCCCTATTTAAATTGATTCTTACAACAAGGATGAGAGAGGCAGGGCAGAGATTATTATTCATATTTTACAGATATGGAAGCTGTCAGGGACTTAGAGCTGGAGGGGGCTGAGATATCATCCATAGTGATCAAAAGCATAGGCTCTGTGGCAGATTGCCTACTTCTTTTTAAGTTTTTGTATTTTGGTAAAATATATATAACATAAAATTTGTGACTTTGAACATTTATAAGTGTACAATTCAGTGGCATTACATGCATAATGTTGTATAAACATCACCACTGTTTCTAAAATATTTTTATCATCCCAAACAAAAACTCTATAGCTATTAAACAACTCCCTATTAGCCCTACCCTCAGTCTCAGTCCCTAGTAACCTCTAATACCTCTAATCTACTGTCTGTATGAATTTGTCTATTCTAGATATTTCATATAAGTGGGATAATGTAGTATTTGTCCTTTTATAGATAACTTATTTCATTCAGCATAATGTTTTCAAGGTTCATTCATTTTGTAGCATGTATCAATCACTATGTCATTTCTTCCTATTGCCAAGTAATGAATATTCCATGTGGGGTGTGTGTGTATGTGTATATATATATATATATATATATATATATATATATACACACACACATATATATACAGTATATATATATATATAATCTGTATATACAGATTGTATATATGTATACAGTATATATATATATATATACAGTATATATATACAGATTATATATATATACAGATTATATATATACAGATTATATATACTGTATATATATATATATACTGTATATATATATATATATACTGTATATATATATATATATATAATCTGTATATATATCACATATTGTTTATCCATTCATCTGTTGATAGGCATTTAGGTTGCTTCCACATGTTGACTACTGTGGAACATTTGTGAACAAGTTTTTGTTTGAATACCTGTTTTCATTCTTTTGGTTATATACCTAGGAATAGATTTGCTGGATCATATGGTAATTCTATGTTTAGCTTTTTGAGGAGTTTCAAACTTTTCTACATCAGCGGTACCATTTTACATTCCCACTGGCAATATACAAGGGTTCCAACTTCTCCATATCTTCACCAACACTTGCTAGTTATTCTTTTGTTAAAACCACATCCTAGTAGGTGTGAATAAAATATATTATTACAGATTTTATTTTCATTTCTCTAATGACTAAGACTGAGCATCTTTTCATATGCTTATTAGCCATTTGTAGATCTTCTTTGGAGAAATGTCTATTCAAGTCCTTTGCCCATTTTTAAATTGGGTTATTTATCTTTCTGTTATTGAGCTATAGGAGTTTTCTATGTTCTGGATATTAACCTTTATCAGCTATATGATTTCCAAATATGTTCTCCCATTCTGTAGGCCGTCTTTCACTTTCTTGATGATGTTCTTTGGTACACAAAAGTTTTAAATTTTAATGAAATCCAATTTATCTTTTTTTCTTTGTTGCTCATGATTTTGTTGTTATATCTAAGAATTCATTGTCAAGTCCAAGATCATGAAGATTTACCCCCATATTTTCTTCTAAGAGTTTTATGATTTTAGCTCTTATTTCAGGTTTTATTCATTTGGAGTAAATTTTGGATGTGACACGATATAAAGGTCCAAATGCATTATTTTGCCTGTGGAAATAAACTTGTTGCAGCCCCATTTGTTGAACAGACTGTTCTTTCTCCACTGAATGGATTTGGCATCTTTGTCAGTTCCTGAATTAAAGTTAATTTTGTGTGTTAGTATATCTACCTCACCTCCCTTTTGGTTATTGTGTATATACATACATATATATACACACACCATCTTTATTCATCCATCAATGGACACTTAGGTTGTTTCCATATCTTAGCTATTTTAAGTAATGCTGCAATGAACATAAGGGTGCAGATTTCTTTTTGAGTTATATTTTTCATTTTTTTCAGATAAATATCCAGAATGGGAATTCCTAGAGTATATGGTAGTTCTATTTTTAATCTTTTGAGAAACCTCCATGTTGTTTTCCATAGTGGCTGTACCATTTTATGGCCCCACAAACATTGCATAAGACTTTCCATTTTCTTCACATCCTTGCCACCATTTATTTCTTGTCTTTTTGATACTAGCATTCTAACAGTTATGAGGTGATATCTCATTGTAGTTTTGATTTGCATTTCCCTAATGACTAGTGATGTTGAACATGTTTTCATGTGTCTGTTGGCCATCTGTAGGTCTTCTTTGGAAAAGAGTCTATTCAGATTCTCTGCCCATTTTTTAATCAGATGTGTGGCTTTTTGTTTGCTCGTTTGCTATTTACTTGTATGAGTTCTTAATTTTTTTGGATATTAAACTCTTATCACATATATGATTGGCAATTGTTTCCTCCCATTCAGTAGGTTGCCTTTTCATTTTGTTGATTTCTTTTGCTGTTCAGAAGCTTTTTGTCTGATGTAGTTGCATTTGTTTATTTTTCTTTTGTTGCCTTTGTTTTTGGAGTTAGATCCCCAAAAAAAGTCATTGCCAAGACTGATGTCAAGGAGCTTATAAGTCTATATTTTCTTCAAGGGGTTTAATGGTTTTAGGTCTTACATTCAAGTCTTTCATCCATTTTGAGTTAATTTTTGCGTATGATGCTAAGATAGTAGTAGTCTTGTTCCATTCTTTTGCATGTGGCTGTCCAGTTTTCCCAGTACCATTTATTGAAGAGATTTTCCTTTCCCTATTATATATTATTGCCTCCTTTGTTGTAAATTAATTTGACTGTATATATGGGTTTATTTCTGGGCTCTCTATTCAGTACCATTGATTTGTGTGTCTTTTTTTATTCCAATACCATACTGTTTTGATTACTATTTGCATGGGATAGCTTTTTCTATCTTTTATTTCTTTGGATGTGTTGGAGAAATGAATAAAGTATGCCAAATATGGCCGACAGGTCTAAAACAGACTCTGGTCTCTAGCTTAGAGACCCCTCCTCTGGGTTCTTCTTCCTTTGTTTGCTGTATGTGCGAAAACCTCCACAGATATGGAAGCTGATGACTATAAATTACCCTCCCCACTTGCATTCCGCACTCAGACCTTTGGAGAAACAGTCTTCTCTGAGCTCGCCATTGTTAAATGAATCTCCCATCCACCAAGATCTCCGAGTGCTGCTTGGTTTTTCCGCTGGTGTTCCAGCCTGGTTCCGTAACATACTTGGTTCCCTGACCCGGAAACCCAACCGTACTGGCCCATTGTTGCCACCAGTTTGGGAGAACGGTGAGGTGGTGATGGAGCAAGGGATCGCAAGGGAGAAGGCACGCCCTGCCTGAATTTCAGCAGTCTTCTCGGTTGCCTCGGGCTGGCCTGCTCCGTGGTTTCCGCAGGACTCAAAGAGACCTGGTAGGTGAGGACCTGGACCCGACGTCGGAACCGGTAAGGCCGGGGCCCCAAAGAAGTCAGGCCCACCCAAAAGGGTGGAAGGGAGACCTGATCAATCCCCAGAGGCCTTAATAGGTCTCACAGATAGAAAATTTTGTGGGAGGGAATGTAATAGACTCTGGTGTGTGTGTGTGTGTGTGTGTGTGTGTGTGTGAGAGAGAGAGAGAGAGAGAGAGAGAGAGAGAGAGAGAGAATGTGCGGCTTGGCCAGGCTTGCCAGTCAAGTTCGAGTTTGTGGCTCCATAGACAGGCACCCTTAAGGTCCCCAAAAGTCGTGTGTTGTGGTGAGAGTATAAGGTCTAGGGTGGTATTGGATCAGATTCTGATTGCAAGTCACAAAGCTGAGTCCACTATGGCCAAACCTCACCTAAAGTTTCCCTCGAGAATGCGACCAGAGGAGTATCTGATTGGTCCTCTTCCAAGGGGATACCCTCCCTTTGTCTGTCTTTGCGACACTGAACACAAGAAAGAAATTAATAATGGGATCAAAACAGAGTAAGCCTATGATTTTACAGGTCATGCTCAGAAATTTTAAAAAGGGATTTTCAGGTGATTACAGGGTGAAAATGAAACCCAGGAAGTTAAGGACCTTTTGTGAACTAAAATGGCCCATATTTAATGTAGGATGGCCCCCAGAAGGGATATTAGATCCTCAAATAGTGCAGCGGGTTTGGCTAATAGTCACTAGGAACCCAGGCCACCCTGATCAATTTCCATACGTTGACTCCTGGCTTGAAATTGCCCAAAATCCCCCGCTTTGGGTGCAATTCATTGTTAGCAAACTGAGCCAGGTTTTAGCCACTTTATCTGGAGGCTCACCCAAGGAGCCAAAGAAGCGACCCACTGCTCCTCTAATATTTAAAGGAGACACGGAGGAAGATATTGTCTTTCCACCTCATTATGACTCGCCAAGCTCCCTCCCAGCTCCCCCTGAGCTTGAAACTCCTGCCCCGTCTGTCTCTCTGCTGCCGCCACCTCAGTTGCTGAGGTGGCCGCTGCAGTCGGCGCCACCCATCTTCCAGCCCCTCTCTCACCCGGAGACCCTCCCCAACAGGAGCCAGCCACCAGACTGTGCCCCAGACCCAGACTTAACGCTCTACAAATGCCTGTAAGGGAGACGAGGGAGCCTGAAAGGTAGAATGAGGACAGAATAGTCCAGCCCACCTGTTCCATGATGTATTATCAACCTTTCTCTACAACTGACCTCAACTGGAAACAGAACACTTCAGAATACTCTGAAAAGCCATAAGCAATGGTCGACTGGATGGAGTCCCTCTTCCAGACCCACCGACTGACTTGGGAAGATTGTCAACAGTTACTCCATACTCTGTTTAATACAGAGGAAAGAAGAGGAATGAGAGAAATACAACAGTATCTAGAAGATCACGCACCACCAGGGATCAATGACCCTGCTGTCTGGGCTCAAGCTGCCGCGCCTGTAGAATGCCCAACATAGGATTTCACCACAGAAGGACAGGCCCACATCCAATGATACCAGGAAGCCCTCCTTCAGGGAGTCTGAACTGGAGCCAAAAAGCCCATGGACATGACTAAAATACTGTCAGTCACACAGCACCCTGGGGAGTCTCCCGGAGACTATTATGAAAGATTATGTGAAGCATACCATGTATACACCCGGTTAGACCCCGAGGTACCAGAAAGTCAATAGATGGTAAATACCTCTTTTGTGGCACAGGCTGCCCCAGATATCAGAAGAAAACTCCAGCAGTTGGAGGCTTTGCCGGGATGAATATCACTCAGCTGATAGAGGTCGCCAATAAAGTTTTCATGAACAGAGAAGTCGCAGCCAAAAGAGAAGTGGAGAGAAGACTAAAAAAGAAGGCCACCCTTCTCACAGCAGCACTATAAGAAACAGTTGCTGCGAAGATGGGAAGAACCCAACCACCAAAAGGGGGGAAGCCCAGAGCCCCCTTAGCAAGGGACCAATGTCTGTACTGCAAAGAGAAGGGACACTGGAAGAATGAATGTCCGAATCGGAAGGGGCCCTCAAAACCCAGCTGATACCGGGAGGAACCTCAAGGTGAGAACCTCGTTGGTCTGGCTGGGGTAGAATCGGACTGAGGGGGACCAGGCTCTTTCTCTCTTGGCCCCCATGAGCCCACGTTCGAAATGAAGGTAGGGGGCTGAACAATAACTTTCATGATTGACACTGGGGCTGAATACTCCGTTGTTACTTCCCCTGTGGCTCCCTTAAGCCGAAAGACAGCAACCATACTTGAGGCTACTGGGACACAGATGATTGCAGCACCCCTTCTGTCAAGCTCGACAATGTGAACTTGGGGGTCACAAGGTCTGGCATGAGTTCCTCTAGTTACCTGACTGCCCGATTCCTCTCCTGGGATGGGTTCTGCTCTCCAAACTTGGGGCCCAGATAACTTCTGAACCCACTGGACACACTAGCCTCCAATTAAACCCAAGGCAGAAGGAAACCCTGGTCTTGGTGATTACCCTGCCAAGGGAAGAAGAATGGGGACTATTCTGTGCCCAGGTCTTACCCTGTAGCCCCTCAGAATTCAGGCTTACATTCCCCTCCGTATGGGCTGAAGATAACCCACCTGGACTAGCTTGGAATCGGGCCCCCATCATTGTTGACCTGCTCCCTGGAGCCCAACCTCAGAGAGAAAGGCAGTACCCCCTTCCACTTGAGGCTAGAATGGGTATACAAGAGCACCTGACTAAGCTCAGAGAAGCAGGTATTCTAATTGAGTGCCAATCAGCTTGGAATACCTCGCTCTTGCCAGTCAAGAAGCCAGGAGGAGGAGGGGTGCCTGGGTGGCTCAGTCGGTTAAGCATCCTACTTGGACTCAAGTCATGATCTCATGGTCCATGAGTTCGAGCCCTGCATTGGGCTCTGTGCTGACAGCTCAGAGCCTGGAGCCTGCTTCATATTCTGTGTCTCTCTCTGTCTCTGCCCCTCCCGTGTTCATGCTCTGTCTCTCTCTGTCTCAAAAAAAAAAGTAAAACATTAAAAAAAAAAAAAAAAAAAAAGAAGAAGCCAGGAGGAGGATACCAACCAGTACACGATTTGAGGGCCATTAACAAAGTGACTGTTTCCTTACACCCAGTGGCTCCGAACTCGTATACTCTCCTCAGCCAAATTCCGGAGTCAACCAGATGATTTACATGCCTCGACCTAAAGGATGCTTTCTTCTGCCTCTGCCTGGCTCCTCTAAATCAACCATTGTTTGACTTTGAATGGACTGAGCTCATTACAGGGCGCCAGATGCAGATGACCTGGACACGACTTCCCCAAGGTTTCAAGAACTCGCCCACTCTTTTTGGGGAAGCACTAGCTGCAGACCTCACCGATGTTCCGAGGGAAACCACAGGGTGTGTGTGCCCTCTAATATGTAGATGACCTCCTCCTTGCCAGCGACACCCAAGAAGACTATATGAAAGGTACCAAGGCCCTCCTGCAGTTCCTATCCTACTCGGGGTACTGGGCCTCTTGGAAAAAGGCACAGATTTGTCAGCAGCAGGGCTGATACTTAGGCTTCCTCCTCACAAAAGGAAAAAGAAGTAGGACTGGAAAGGAAGAAAGTTATCACCACACTGCTACAGCCCCAAACAAAATAAGGCTTGTGTGAATTTTTAGGGGCTGCAGGGTTCTGTCACATTTGGATTCCCAGATTCTCAGCCATAGCGAGGCCCCTCTATGAGCTGTTGGGAGGGCCAGACCGGGAGCCCCTCGCATAGACTGAGGAAGCAAGGGCCGCTTTCATAGAAATAAAGTTGGATCTGGGACGAGCCCCAGCTCTGGGTTTGCCTGACATAGAAAGGCCCTTTAACTTCTTCGTACATGAAAAGGGAAAAATAGCCCTTGGAGTGCTCCTTCAGAGTATGGGGCCTTGGCAATGGCCAGTGACCTACCTATCAAAAAAAACTTGATCCTGTGGCTGCAGGATGGCCACCGTGCCTCAGAGCGCTGGCAGCCACAGTCCTGCTCATCAAGGAGGCAGACAAATTCACTCTGGGGCAAACACTTAATGTTAAGGTCCCACATATGGTCATGCCCCTCATGAGCACCCAAGGATATCGTTTCCTCTCCAATTCTCTGCTGACACAATACCAAGGCCTTCTCTGTGAAAATCCAGTGGTCATTCTCGAAGCAGTAAGAACACTAAACCCGGCCACCTTCCTTCCCACGGAGGAGGGAGAACCTGACCATGACCGTTCCGAAGTAGTGGATGAAGTCTATGCCAGCCGCCCAGACCTCTAAGACCAGGCTATAACAAGCCTGGAGATCACCCTGTTCAGCAGTGGGAGCAACTATTTACAAGAGGGCAGCTGAAGAGCAGGATATGTGGTAACCACAACCACCAAAGTTCTGGAAGCCAAGGCCTTGCCAGGAGGATGGTGGGCACAACAAGCTAAACTGTAAGCCTTAACCCGAGCCCTCATCCTTAGCAAGGGTAAATGAGTTAACTTTACACTGATTCCCAGTATGCCTTTGCTACTGTGCATGTACACAGGGCCATCTATAAAGAAAGAGGCCTCCTTACTGCTGCAGGTAAAACTATCAAAAACAAGGAAAGAATACTAAAGCTTCTTGAGGCCGTATGGCTGCCAGACAAGGTCGCTATTCTACACTGTAAAGGACATCAGAAAGGAGACGACCCCATAACTCAAGGAAATCGCCTGGCCAACAGAACACCCAGAGTGGCAGCTTGTGGTGACCCAGGTGAAGCTCCTACCTACACTGTGACTCTTGTGTCCCAGAGGGAAGCCTCCCCGCCCCTGTACACAAAGGAAGAAAGAAGTTGGGCCTCGACAGAAGGAGGCAGACTAAGCAAAGAGGGTTGATGGGTCATGCCAAATGGACACATCTTTGTCCCCTTGTCTATGGGAAAGCACCCAGTGAAGGAATATTAACTCACACACCTAGGGAAAACTGCACTAGAGGCCCTCCTCAAAAAGAACTACTGTATCAGCCAGCTGCTGGCATTATGCCGAGCTGTCAGTGAACAATGTGTAACGTGTGCCAAATATAATGCTTGGTCTGCCTCACGGCCCCCGCCTGGCACACAAAGGATGGGGGCCGCCCCTTTCGAAGACAGAGGTGGACTTTACCAACATACAACCAAATAAAGGATTCAGGTGCCTTCTTGTAATAATCTGCACATATTCAGGATGGGTAGAAGCATTCCCGACCAGAACGGAATGAAGTCGCGAGGTGGCCAAAGCCCTTCTATGGGAGATTGTGCCTCGGTTTGGTCTACCCTTAACCATACACAGTGATAACGGACCTGCATTTGTGGCAGACATTGTACAAACCCTGACCAGGTCCCTCAACATTACCTGGAAACTACACACTGCTTACCTACCCCAGAGCTCAGGGAAAGTAGAGCAGATAAATCGCACCCTCAGGGAAACCCTGGCTAAGTTCCACCAAGAGACTAACATCCATGGCCAGATTTACTACCACTGGCCCTCCTGTGTACCCGATGCATGTGTGGGGCATTGGGATTCTCCCCTTTTGAGGTATTATATGGGCGACCCCCTCATGTTTAGGAAAACTCCCAGGAGACCTACACCAGATTGGAGACAAGGGAATAAGCGAGCAGCTCCAGACCTTGGGGGTAGTCCTACATAAGTTACAGAGATATACCATAGAGAGGGCCCCAATTTCCTTAGGGACCCCCGTTCACCCCTTTCAACCAGGAGACTCTGTGTGGGTCAAAGTTTGGAAGAGGGAACCTCTTAAACCACGGTGGACTGGGCCTCATACTGTTATTCTAACAATTCCTACAGCTCTTAAAGTTTCAGGTATTACCCCATGGGTCCATCACTCCAGAGTTAAGAAGGCCAGCTCAGAAGAACCCACAACCTGGCAAAGTGATCCAGATCCAGTCAACCTGCTTAAACTGACCCTCAAAGGGGCACTGGCCTCTGAGACCTCCAGCCCTGCTCCAGCCACACTCCGGAAGCTGGCTGGCCTGCAAATGGCAGAAGCTTGAGGAATCAATGCATGAACCAAGCCCAGGGGTTTGGATGCAACTCTGCCAGCCCTTGCTCCTTACTGGTGTCATAGCCCTGATCTTATTTCTTACTGTTGGGCTGATAGAGACTGCACCAACAAGCTGGACATGGGACAAAAGATGCATGCTGGGTTTCACATACCGCCTATGGATGGGAGGATTGTTAAGTATTGCCTATATATTATGATAACCTCTCTTACCCTCACAACTGCCGCTTACCCACCTTGCCCCTAGGATTGTATGTGACAATAAGGGGGTCAAGGGCGTTCAGCGCCTTCACCTCCCTCCACAAAGATTGCTACAAGGGAAAAACACCCACTCTCTGTGAGTCACCCAGTGCCCCAAGGACTAAGTATTGGACCATAGAGATAACCCAAAATGTCAGGAACCCATGTCACAACAAGAGCCTCCAGAGAGGGAAACGAGCTTGTTACACTTACCTTCCTCAATGGGAGATCTCAGATGGGGGAGTGGTGCAAGACAGGGTCCTTCAAAAAGTTATAAAGGATACCCAGGATAGGGTAATACAAGTCATAAAGGCGACCACTCCCCCTGCAGCCTGCCAAGGTTTGAACCTTTCAGCCCTCAATCGGATGCTTATCAATTCCCCACTCCAGCATTGGGCCAACACTACTCTACGAGTCCTCCATAAAATAGACAATCACACCCAAACCTGCTGGATGTGCTTTCCCCTCAGCTGTAGGGCTTACTTAGCCACTCCCATCCCTTTGACCTGGGAGGCTCCTGAAAATCTCAAAACTAACACCTCTGTCTTAATTGGACCCCTGGCCACTGGGGTCTGTCTCACAAATGCCGACAATTTAATCTGTACAGTCCCTGAAGGTATGAACAGCACCTCTCTATGCGGAAGAAATATAACCTTAAAGAGGAATGCAACCCTGTGTTCAACCCCTGGGTTGTTCTATCTGTGTTCTAATTTGGCCTACTGATGCTTAGAGGCCAACTGGACTCAGATATGTTATTCTGTCTTCCTAACCCCTGAGATATCTGTATACACTGAAAATCAGCTCCTAACAGCTTTAGCCCCAAGTCCTGGGCTAAACAGGCAGTCCTGCTACCCGTTCTGATAGGAGCAGGGATTGCGACAGGAATAGGAACTGATATAGGGGGCATAGGTTCATCCATAGGACTATACCATAGACTATCTCAGGTGATAAATGAAGACATGGAACAGGTGGCAGATTCTCTGGTAACCTTACAAAACCAAATAAACTCTCTGGCGGCAGTGACCCTCCAAAATAGGTGAGCCCTCGACCTCCTCACTTCAGAAAAAGGAGGGACTTGCATCTTTCTGGGGAAACCGGAACCAGTCAGGAATAGTTACAACTAAGGTTAAGGAACTCAAGGAAAGAATTCAACGTAGACAACAGGAAAGTATCAATCAATGGAAAGGATGGGATCTCACGGATTGGGCATCCTGGCTTCCTGCCTTGGCGGGGCTCCTCCTCTCCATAATTTTACTTTTATCCATCGGCTCCTTTATACTGAATGCCGTGGTATGTTTTATTGAAAACACTGTTGCTCCCCAAACTACTGCACGTACCTTAGCCTTCCTAGAATACCAACCTATCAAACTGAAAGGTGATGCCTACTAAAAGTTTTTTTAAAAGGCATCAAAGGGGGCAATGTCGGAGAAGTGATTACGCCAAAGATGGCCAATAGGGCTAAAACCGACTCTGGTCTCTAGCTTAGAGACCCCTCCTCCAGGTTCTTCTTCCTTTGTTTGCTGTGCGCGCAAAAACCCCCACAGATACGGAAATTGATGACTATAAATTAGCCTCCCCACTTGCATTGGGCACTCAAACCTTTGGAGAAAGTCTCCTCTGAGCCCACCGGTGTTAAATAAATCTCCGAGAGGCACCTGGGTGGCTCAGTCAGTTAGGTGTCCGACTTCAGCTCAGGTCATGATCTTGTGGTTTGTGAGTTTGAGCCCCTCGTCGGGCTCTGTGCGGACAGCTCAGAGCCTGGAGCCTCTTTCAGATTCTGTGTCCCTCTCTCTCTGACCCTCCCCTGTTCATGCTGTCTCTCTCTGTCTCAAAGATTAATAAACATTAAACAAAAAATTTTTTAATAAAAAATAAATAAAAGTTTAAAAAATTAAAAAAAATCTCCAATCCACCAAGATCTCCGAGTGCCGCTTGGTTTTTCTGCCAGCGTTCCAGCCTGGTTCCGTGACAGATGTATTTCTGTTTTTGGATCTAAAGTGAGTCTATTGTAGATAGCATTTAGTTGGATCCTGTTTTTTTAATCCATTCTATGGATAAAAATCTATGGGTTAAAAATCTATGGGATTATTTAATTATATGGATCCATTCTATGGATTCTGCCTTTTTATTGGAGTGTTTAATCTATTTACGTTTAAAGTAATTATTGATAGGTAAGGACTTACTTCTACCATTTTTCTGTTTTCTGTATGTCCTGTACTTTTTTCTCTTTCATTTCCTATTACTGCTTTCTTTTGTGTTTAGTTGAGTTTTTTGTAGTGACCATTTTTATTCCCATCTCATTTCCTTCTACGTATATTTTAGAAATATTTTATTTGTGGATATCTTGGGGATTATGTTTAACATCCTTAATTTATAGCAAACGAGTTTGAATTGATACAAACTTAGTTCCAATAGCATACAAACCTCGGCTTCTTTATAGCTCTCTCACCTGTGGATTGTCACAATTACATCTGTATACACCATGTGTGTAAGAACATAGATATGTAATTCTTTGTATGCATTTGTCTTTTAAATCATGTAGGAAATTAAAAAGTTGGGTTACAAGCCAAAAATAAAATAATGTTAGCTTTTATATTTGCATATATAGTTACCTTTACAGGAGATCTTTGTATCTTCATATGATTTTGAGTTACTTTCTAGTGTCCTTTTATTTCAACCTAAGGAGTCCATTTAGCATGCCTTGTAGGGGAAGTGTACTGGTAATGAACTCCCTCAGTTTTTCTTTACCTAGGAATGTATTATTTTCTCCTTCATTTTGAAGGATAGTTTTGCCAAATGTAGAATTCTTGGTTTTGGTTTTCTTTTTAACACTTTGTGTCCTCTCACTGTCTTCTGGCCTCAATGTTTTCTGAAAGTAAATTGGCTATTAATTATAAATGAGGTTCCCTTTTACATGACAAGTCACTTCTCTCTTGCTGCTTTCAAGGTCTTCCCTTTATCTTTGGCTTTTGGAAGTTTAATTACAAGGTGTCTCAGTGTGAGCCTCTGAGTTTGTCCTCCTTGAAGTTTGTTCAGCTTCTTGGATGTATAGATTTTTATCCTTCATCAAATTTGGCATGTTTTTTGGTAGTATTTCTTTATTCTTTCTGCCCCTTATTCTCTGTTCACTTTCTAGAAGTCCTATAGTGTATATTCTTGTCCACTTGATAGTGTCCCCTAGGTCTCTTAGACTCTATTCAGTCTTTAATTTTGATATCTTTAATGATATTCTCATTTTGTTTGTATATCATATTCCTGATGTTTTTAGTTCTCTGTGTTTTCCTTTAGCTCTTTCAACATATTTAATAAAGTTATTGTTTTTAGGTCTTTGGTAAATCTAATATGTGGACACCCTTAGGGACAGTTTCTGACAATTTATTTTGTTCCTTTGGACAATAGTTTCCTGTTTCTCATATAAATTGTGATTTTGTTGTTGAAAAGTGAACATTTGAATATTATAAGGTGGTAACTCTGGAAATTAGATCTTCTACCACAGGATTTTCTTCTCTCTTTTTTTTTTTAAAGCTATTTTGGCAAAGACTAAATCCTTTGTCCTTTTCCTGTGGGGTCACTGATGTCTTTGTCCCTTAGCTTGTGTACAACTAGGATTTTGACACAGATCTTGAATGCCAAAGCTAAAAACAAATAAACAAACACCTCTCCCAATCTTTCTTGATTGGACTTGTGCTTAGGCCATCCTTGAACAATTAGCCAGGCTTGGGCTTACTAGCAATTGGCTCAAGGTGAAAGACTAGAGTCTTCTCAGATTTTTTCTGAATATGCGTATTGCCCTGGGCATGAATGTGGTTTAATTTAATGCCCCATATACACATTTGCTTTTGAATATTCTAATTTTGCAAGGAACCCCCCTCAGGTTACTCTCATGCCTTAGACAGTGCATTATGTTTCAACATACAATCCTGCCTTAGGCATCAGAACATTGTTAGTTCAGCTTGCAGTATTTTCAGGAATTGCTCACCACTTTCTTGAGTTTTGAGTTTTGAGTTAAGTGAAACAAACACAAGCAGCTGACTTCAGTCTTTCAAGTATCCCCCAGACATGTTCAAACAGGTATACATGGTGATTTGTGAATAAAATCTGATCTGCACCTTCTAGAATCAGGGGCTAGGATTACACACTAGGAGCACAGGCTGCCACCAGTTTAAGACTGCAAATGCTACTGCATCAAAGATGGGGTGGGGAAGAGGGCAGTTAAAAATCCCACAAAACTTTCCTACTGTTTTGAGGTTGCCTTATTTTTGATTTAGCATTTGTTTGGTTGGTGTAAACTTTTGACTATTTTCCAGAGTTTGGATGAAATTGGTTCTGACATCTTCTGCTTGCTTTGTGATGTTCCTGGATGAGAGAGTGGGGCAAGAGCTTAGATCTGCCTACTCTGCCATTTTGCTAATGTTACTTTCTGACTATGCTTTGTAAAAATATTATTTTAATTTCAGTTAATATATGTGTTATATTAGTTACAGCTGTACAATATAGTGATTCAGCAATTCCATACATCACCCAGTGCTCATCACAAGTGTCCTCCTTAATCCCAATCACGTATTTCACCCATCTCCCCTCCATTCTCCCCTTGGATAACCATCAATTTTCTCTCTATAGTTAAAAGTCTGTTTGTTGGTTTTTCTCTCTCTCTTTTTATTCCCCTTTGCTCATTTGTTTTGTTTCTTAAATTCCACATGAGTATTTGTCTTTCTCTGCCTTATTTTGCATAGCATATTACTCTCTAGCTCCATCAATATCTTTTGAAATGGCAAAACTTCATTCTTTTTTAAGGTTGAATAATATTTCATTGTGTGTGTGTGTGTTTGTGTTTGTGTGTGTGTGTGTGTATCACACCTTCTTTTTTTTAAAACTAACTCAACTTTTTATTTTGCTTCTTAATATGCACATATATTCCATCAATGCTCTCCAGTTTTCTAATCATTAAGGAAAGACTGAAAGAAAGGGAACTCTGGGTTGCCCTATTTTTTCCTTTACTTTTTTTTTCTTTTCTTTTTTAAATTTACATCCAAGTTAGTTAGCATATAGTGCAATGATGATTTCAGGGGTAGATTCCTTAATGCCCCTTATGATAACATTTAGCCCATTCCCCCTTCCACAACCCCTCTAGTAACCCTCTGTTTGTTCTCCATATTTAAGAATCTCTTATGTTTTTTTCCCTCCCATTTTTATATTATTTTTGCTTCTCTTCCCTTATGTTCATATTTTCTGTGTCTTAAAGTCCTCAAATGAATGAAGTCATATGATATTTGTCTTTCTCTGACTAATTTCGCTTAGCATAATACCCGCTAGTTCCATCCATGAGGTTGCAGATGGCAAGACTTCATTCTTCTTGATTGCCAACTAATACTCCATTGCGTGTGTATGTGTGTGTGTGTGTGTGTGTATGTATCTTTTGTATCCATTCATCCATCGATGGACATTTGGACTCTTTCCATACTTTGGCTATTGTCGATAGTGCTGCTATAAACATTGGGGTGCATGTGTCCCTTCAAAGCAGCACACCTGTATCCCTTGGATAAATACCTAGTAGTGCAATTGCTGGGTCGTAGGGTAGTTCTATTTTCACTTTTTTGAGGAAATTCCATACTGTTTTCCTGAGTGGCTGCACCAGTTTGCATTCCCAACAGCAGTGCAAGAGAGATCCTTTTTCTTCGCATCATCGCTAACATCTGTTGTTGTGTGAGTTGTTAATTTTAGCCATTCTGACAGGTGTGAGGTGGTATCTCATTGTGGTTTTGATTTGTATTTCCCTGATGATGAGTGATGTTGAGCATTTTTTCATGTGTCGGTTGGCCATCTGGATGTCTTCTTTGGAGAAGTGTCTATTAATGTCTTTTGCCCATTTCTTCACTGGATTATTTATTTTTTGGGTGTTGATTTTGATAAGTTCTTTATAGATTTTGGATACTAACCCTTTATCTGACATGTCACTTGCAAGTATCTTCTCCCATTTCGTCAGTTGCCTTTTAGTTTTGCTGATTGTTTCCTTCGCCATGCAGAAGCGCTTTATTTTGATGAGGTCCCGATAGTTCATTTTTGCTTTTGTTTCCCTTGCCTCTGGAGATGTGTTGAGTAAGAAGTTGTTGTGGCCAAAATCAAAGAGGTTTTTGCCTGCTTTCTCCTCGAGGATCTTGATGGCTTCCTGTCTTACGGTTAGGTCTTTCATCCATTTTGAGTTTATTTTTGTGTATGGTGTAAGGGTGGTCCAGGTTCATTTTTCTGCATGTCGCTGTCCAGTTTTCCTAGCACCACTTGCTGAAGACACTGGCTTTATTCCATTGGATATTCTTTCCTGCTTTGTCAAAGATTAGTTGGCCATATGTTTGTGGGTCCATTTCCTGGTTATCTATTCTGTTCCGTTGTTGTATGTGTTTTTGTGCCGGCACCATACTGTTTTGATGATTACAGCTTTGTAATACAGCTTGAAGTCCATGTATCGCATCTTCTTTATCCATTCATCAATAGATGGACATTTGGGCTGGTTCCATTGTTGGGAAAATAAGTAAATTTGTGTACCATAACATGGCCACCTGGATTAACATAAGCTCTAGTTCCTAGCTTAGAGACCCCTCTTCCAGGTTCTTCTTTCTGCCCCGCTTGCCATGCATGCCAAATTACTACTAATGTGGAATGTGGAAGTAACAGACGATAAATTGTCCACCATGCTTGTGCTCAGGACTCAGATCTCTGGAGAAGGATCTCCTCTGAGCCCGCCAATGTAAAATAAAACTCCAACTCACCAAGATCTCCGAGTGCTGCTTGGTTTTTCCGCCAGTGATCCAGTCTGGTTCTGTAACATATTTGGTTCCCTGACTGGGAAACCCAACTGTGCTGGCCCATTGTTGCCACCGGTTGGCAGAATGGTGAGGCAGTGTCGGGACAAGGAGTCGCTATGGAGAAGGCATGCTCTGCCTGATTTTTGGCAGTCTCCCACTTGGTTTTCTCAGGCCAGCCCCACTCTGCCGTTCCTGCCAGACTCAAGGGGACTTGGCAGATGAGGACCTGGACCCGACGTCAGATCTGGTAAGGCCAGGGCCCCAATCTAGTCAGGCCCACTTGCAAGAGTGGAAGGGGGACGTGATTACTCCCTGGAGACTTCAGAGGTCTCACAGGTATGGGGCCCCAATTCCGTCCAGCCAACCCATAACTGTGGAAGGGGGACCTGATAACTCCCCAGAGACCTCAGAGGTCTCACAGGTAGAAATTCTGTGGGAGGGAACGTAATAACCTCTTGTGTGTATGTGAGTTGGAATGTGCGACTTAGTCTGGTGCATCTGCCAAGTTCCATTCTGTGGCTCCACGGGCAGGCACCCTTAAGTTTCCCAGAAGCCCACGGAGTCTGAATGGGCCCATCTGTGATTCTGTGTTGAATGGCCTATGGTCTGTGGCGGCATCAGAATAGTTTCCAATTGTAAGTCATAAAGCTGAGACTGCTACGGCTAAGCATCACCTAAGTTCCTTCAGGACATGGCCAGACGGGCATCTGACTGGTCTCATCATTAGAGTTGGCACCCCTACCCCTCTGTCTTTGTGACTCTGTCTCACGGGAACATTATGGAGTCAGGATAGAGCAAAGAAGGGGTTTTTGGGAGACTATGGAATTAAGATATCCCCTGGCAAGTTAAGGACCCTATGTGAGTTAGAATGGACCACTTTTGGTGTAGGATGGCCCTTGGAGGGAACCTTAGATGTCCCAATGGTCCGCTGTGTCTGGCGTGTTGTCACCAGAGACCCAGGTCACCCCTATAAGTTCCCATATATTGACTCCTGGTTAGAGATTGCCCAAACCCTTCCCCCTTGGGCATGATTTACCTGCAACAAACAGGGACAGGCTAGGGTCTTAGTTGCCTCAACAAAGCAGCCCAAGAAAGGCCAACAGTTGCCTCTTAGTTGCCTCAACAAAGCAGCCCAAGAAAGGCCAACAGAAGTCCTGACCTCCACAAATTCTTGCCGTTGACCTGGAGGAAGAACCAATCTTGCCCCCACCATATGAACCCCCCAGTTCCTGATACTCTGCCACCTTCGGTCTCCTCACCACCTCCAGACTCGGCAGATCCTCTGTCCCCTGGACCAGTGGCCAGGTTGTGCCTTCGGTCAGGTGCAGGCACTCTCCAGATGCAGGTCCACACCTGCTGGTACCAAGAGGCTTTCCTTTGGGGGGTCCAAGCAGGGGCTAAGAAGCCCATGAATATGCCCAACAGCAAGAGGAATCCTGGGGAATTATTATGAGAGGCTATGCAAGGCTTACACCTCCTTTGATCCCAAGGCACAAGACAGCCATGACAAAAGGATGGGGGAGGTGCAGCTGCCAAAAGGGGGGAGGCCCAGAACCTCCTTAGCAAGGGGTCATTGAGCCTACTGCAAAAAGAAAGGACATTAAGGGGATAAATGTCACAACCAGGGAAAGTCCCAGAAACCCAGCCAATATCGGGAGGAACCTTGAGAAGGGGACCTTATTAGTCTGGCTGAGATAGAATCAGACTGAGGGGGATGCTGACTCTCTCTCTCTCTGTTCCTCTGCCTAATAGATGTGAGGGCTTCTCCCTCATTCATTTCCTGGGTTAACGGCTATAATTGGAGCCAACTGTGTTTAGTCTACTGCAGTACAGGGACTTTAAGGAATATTCCCAAGCAGTTGCTGAAACTCCATTTGTTTTGAGGAAATTCCCCTTCTCTGTCCTGATATGGACTCCATATTTCCACTTTGGTGGTAAAAACATGGCATCTGCTCCTCTGTCTGAGCTGGTTTTGAATCCAGTTTTCCTTCTCTGCCTTCTGCTGGCACCTTGCCTCTTCTGCCTTCCTTTCCCTTTCCTGTTTCTGCACCAACTTGGGTATGGTCTATATAACTGGTTCCTATACCATCCTCAGTGCCTCAGGCACCAATGGCTCCTTCCCCCCCACCCTCAAGGTCAAGGGGTGAAGAGCACCCCCTTGGGCCACCCACTTCAGACACCCCCACTGGTGTCCTAGGTGAAAACTGACAATGGAGAAAAATTGATTTTAAGCAGATACAGATGAAACATATTCAGTGTTTAAACTATTTATGTTTGTTGGACCTGTCTCTAAAGTTATCAGCACTCTACCAAAGTTGACCAAAAGTCAAATAAGCTCATGTTATCTCTGTTGCAGTTTGTTAGCAAAAAGATGACTTAAAATGGTAGTTAATTTTATCTGTCTCAGAGTTTTCATGGGTAATTCTTAAGATAGCTTTCAAGATCTTTGGTAACCTGAAACTTTAAAGTTTTGATTGCATGATAAATAAGATTAAATTCATTGGACATCTAGGTCTTTTCCAAATAGGATGGAGTGCTAAAGCTTTGATTACTGAACATAGGTTTGTGTTTTTAACTTCTTATTGCAGATAAACTAAGGCTATTTGGACCTATTGGAAAACATGCTTTGTGCTTAATTGGTTCATGAATTTACCATCTAAAAAAATTCTGGTGTAAACACCTCTCAGTTGGTTACTAAGTCCTCAATAGGAGACTAAGGTTTCCTAAGAGTTAAAATTCTGCTAAGTGTACTTAAGACTGGAAATAAGGAAAGCAACCCTGTATGTAGGAAAGTAGGAGGTATGTAAGAAAGATATAAGTAAAAAAAAAAAAGAAAAAAAATATATATGTAATTGAAATACATATTTGTTGAGGGTAAAAGAAAGTAATTTTGTCCTAAATGAGACTGGTTGTTTGGAGAGAAATGGCTTTGGGACAAAGCTTAAAGGCAAAGGAAAGTTGTAGAAGGTTCATTAAGGGAAGTCTTTGGAAAGGAATTTTATGTGTGCTAAGGATAGACTAAGGTTGAGATGAATGGAAATTTAAAATACACTGGTATAAGATTGAAATTCTGCTTTTCTCTCTGTTCAAAAGAACATTTTATTGGACTGTTGATCGCTTTTGATAAGACAGTGTAAACAAAGGTTTTTTTTCTCTTTTGTCTGCCAGGAAAACCAAAGCTTTAAGTTTCATCTTTATCAGGTCTTTGATTGTTTAGTTAAAACTTCTCAATGTTAATGGAGCTAGGTTTTGCTAACAACTATGTAATGCTATACGTTCACCTTTAGGATCTTTTATTGCCACCTTGGTTGAATAAGATTTTAACATTTGTAATGATCTGTAATCCTATTTAGGATGTACTTATAACTTCCTAAAGTTTTAACAAACTTCCCAGGATTTGAATGGTAAGTGAAGTCTTTTTGACCAATTAGGCCCTTTTATTTGGGATGTTAAGTTACTTGGAAGAGCACAGTCGTACCATGGTAAACCTTAGGTTGCATCGCACAGGTAAATGTTGTAACTGCCAAAATAGATATGCAATTCCTAAAGTTTTAGTGTTTTGGTATAAGGTCATCACTTAATATTCTGATTACTTGAAGTGTTATGTGTCAGAAATAACTGAATTTCTTTGTCAATTGCATCATAATGAACTGTCATCAGATCTTTAACAATGTCCATTTCTGAGATTTTGTCATTTATAATTGTTCTTTTTCTCTTACAAAATGTGTTTCTTCTTCAAGGAGATTTATAAAAAGGACTTTTGGGACAAATACAGGTGTTTGACATCGTTAAGATTAATGCTAAAATGGGTAAGAATTACCAGGACTGAAAAGTTGCATTCAAACTGAACAAGAATTAGGAACATGGGACTAAATGAACTGAGGAAGATTATACTTTTGTGAGTCTTGTAAATATTGCTGGTTCTTTAATGTTTGCTCTTTCAGATTAAGGAAGATTTCTCTTAAGATATCTATGATATATATACAGAAATGTCATGAAGTATTCATTTGTAAACTGAAGCATTTATCTTTTCTCCCTACCTAAACCATCTGAAATTCAAAACCTCTTAGTGAGTATTCTTTCTTTCATGGCAATTGCAATTGTTTGCATAAGTTTGATAAGCATCTGTTCATCTTGTAACAGGTCACCATTGGAAATACTGGTTATTTTACCAAGGCTTTGACTGGAATGTCATATTTGAGAGTGGCATGCATAGACTCACATATAACCAGACAGCTTTAAGGAACTAAGGTTGACTTTATGAAACATGGAGCCATAAAGCCCCTTGGAAATGTTGGTCTGATACCTTGCTTACAGAGTTCCCAGCAGCCTCACCAGGTGAGTAAAGAAGGTCACTTCCTGGCAAGTGCAGGAACTCAGGATATCTTGAGGACCTCATGAAGAGGAATTTGCCCAATTCTATAGGTATTGCAGGCCTTTCTGATGGCAAGTATTTAGCTTGGCTTCTGGCCTGGAGAGGCTACTGAAAGTTCAACCTGGATATTCCTTATAAAAGGTTCCAACAAAGCAAACTTTAAAAGATCCTCATGATCAATCGCTATTCTTGCTGAGCTTATGTAAACAATTAGGCCAGGTTTGTTAAGATTGGTCTTAATTTAGCCATCTCTGGAAATGGGGGTTTTTAGAGAGAAAAACTGTTTCAACAACGCACCATTATGGATGTTAAATTCTAGTTTGTATTGTCTTTAAATGTTTGTTGTTTGCCTAAACTAGACAACTTGAGGTAAACTTCAGAAAAATTGTCACAGTATTTCATGTATAGACAATCTGCTGTGCTTGTTATTCTGTGGGGATAACAATAAGACCCATGGGCATATGATTATTTAAACAACTGGGAAATGGGATGGATTCCCCCACCAATAGTATGCAAAGACTTTTCTCACTGTAGACCTATCAATAGATAAATATTTTCATGCTTTATTATTCACTTGAGGCCTGGTTAATTCATAAATCTCTGAATATGCAAACCATATCCTCCCTAAACCTGACCTGACAGTTACTAGAGACGCATCCCATATAAACCCAGGAGATCTGGTTTATTCAAAGGATGGGGGCCACCCCTTTAAAAGACTTGGAGGTGGACTTCACAGATATACAACCAAGCAAAGGATTCAGGTACCTCCTTGTAATAATCGGAACATATTCAGGATGGGTTGAAGCCTTCCTGACCAGGATGGAACGAAGTTATGAGGTGGTCAAAGCTCTTCTACGGGAAATCGTGCATTCATTTTGGTCTGCCCTTAACCATACACAGTGACAACAGACCTGCATTTGTGGTGGACATTATACAAACCCTGACCAGGTCCCTCAACATTACCTGGAAACTGCAACATGCATCTTAGCCCTCTGAGGGTACCAACCCCTAGAGCTAAAGGGTGATGCCTACTAAAAAAGATTTTTAGAAAAGGCATCAGAGGGGGGAATGTTGGGAAAATAAGTAAATTTATGCACCATAAGATGGCCTATGGTACTAATGTAAGCTCTAGTTCCTAGCTTAGAGACTCCTCTTCCAGGTTCTTCTTCCTGCCCTGCTTGCCATGTGTGCCAAATTACTGCTAATGCGGAATGCGGAAGTAACAGACGATAAATTGTCCACCATGCTTGTGCTTGGGTCTCAGATCTCTGGAGAAGGATCTCCTCTGAGCCCTCCGATGTAAAGTAAAACTGATCCACCAAGATCTCCGAGTGCCGCTTGGTTTTTCCGCCAGCGATCCAGCCTGGTTCTTTTTTTTTTTTTTTTTTTTTTTTAATTTTTTTTTTTCAACGTTTATTTATTTTTGGGACAGAGAGAGACAGAGCATGAACGGGGGAGGGGCAGAGAGAGAGGGAGACACAGAATCGGAAACAGGCTCCAGGCTCTGAGCCATCAGCCCAGAGCCTGATGCGGGGCTTGAACTCACGGACCGCGAGATCGTGACCTGGCTGAAGTCGGTCGCTTAACCGACTGCGCCACCCAGGCGCCCCTAGCCTGGTTCTGTAACACCATAACTTGGCTATTGTAAATAATGCTGCTTTAAACATTGGGGTGCATGCATCTCTTTGGATTACTATTTTTGTATTCTTAGGGTAAATGCCTAGTAGTGCAATTGCTGGATCATAAGGTATTTCTAGTTTTAATTTTTTGAGGAACGTCCATACTGTTTTCCAGACTAGCTGCTCCAGTTTGCATTCCCACAAACGGTGCATAAGGGTTCATTTTTCTCCACATATTCGCCAATGCCTCTTGTTTCTCGTGGTTTTTATTTTTGCCATTCTGACAGGAGCGAGGTGATATCTCATTGTGGTTTTGATTTGCATTTTCCTGATTGTAAGTGATACAGAGCATCTTTTTGTGTGTCTGTTGCCATCTCTGTGTCTTCTTTGGAAAAATATGTTTATGTATTCTCATTTTAACTGGATTATTTGTGTTTTTTTGGGTGTTGAGATTTATAAGCTTTTTATAGATTTTGGATACTAATCCTTTATCAGATATGTCATTTACAGATATTTTCTCCCATTCTGTAGGTTGCCTTTCAGTTTTGTTCATTGTTTCCTTTGCTGTGCAGAAGCTATTTATCTTGATGAAGTCCCAATGGTTTATTTTTACTTTTGTTTGCCTTGCCCCAGGGGAACTATGTAGAAAAAAGTTGCAACAGCCAATATCAAAGAAATTTTAAATGTGATTGTTTCCTTAATTTCTCTTTCTGCTGCTTCATTATTGGTATATAGGAATGCAATAGATTTCTGTACATTGATTTTTGTATCCTGTGAATTTACTGAATTCATTTATTAGTTCTGGTAGTTTTTTGGTGGAGTCTTTAGGTTTTTGTGAATATAGTATTCTGTTATCTGTAATTATTGAAAGTTTTACTGCTTCCTATTGATTTGGAAGCCCTTTATTCCTTTTTGTTGTCTCCTGTGGCTAGGATTTCCAGTACTATGTTGAATAACAGTGGTGAGTGTGGACATCCTTGTCTTGTTCCTGACCTTAGTGGAACAGCTCTCAGTTTTCCCCCATTGAGGATGGAATTAGCTGTGGGTGTTTCATAAATGGCCTTTATTATGTTAAGATACGTACTCCCTAAACCTACTTTGTTGAAGGATTTTATAATGAATAGATGTTGTACTTTGTCAAATGAATTTTCTGCATGTATTGAAATGATCATTTGGTTCTTATCTTTTCTCTTATTGATGTGATGTTGCTGCAGGATTTTTTACCTCAATACCAGGGATTTGTTGTCTTGCCACTTCAACGAATGAAGAGGTGGACACAAAATTAGCAGCAGGCATAGGTTTTTTTTAAAAAAATACTAGATCAGAAAGGAAGAATAGTAGAAAACTCTCTTTACAGAGGGGACATTCAAAAGTGAATGTCTGAGGACTACAGGCAAGGGTCCTTGTTTTGTAAGGTTCTGTTCAGCCCTCCCCTTACCCTTCCCCCTTGTTCCTTCTCAGGTTCTACCCTTATTGGCTTGATAGCTCTAGGTACTGGGTTATCCATTCCTGATTGGCTTGTTTTCATAGTATGATGGGTGGTCTATGGCCATACTTAGAGGTCTTTTGTCAAATTCCTGAGGGAAACCTGAGGGGGAGTAGATGGGGTCTGTTACATTCTTAAGAGGAACTTTAAGCCTGAGGGGTTTGCTGTGGTCAGACATTCCCAGCATTGTTTGAAAATGTGTTTTTTCCCACCCAGGGACCTCAGGTCCTAATCCTTTCCCTCCCTATTTTTTCCTATCATAATGTACCCTGTTGGTTGATTTACAAATAGTGAGCCATTCTTGCAAACCAGAAATAAATCCCACTTGATCTTTGTGAATGATTTTTTAATGTATTGTTGGATTCGTTTTCTAGTATTTTTTCTGGATTTTTGCATTTATGTTCATCAGAGATAATGGCCTGTAGTTCTCTCTCTCTTTTATTTTTTTTTTGTGTTATTTTTATCTTGTTTTGGTATTAGGGTATTTATTGCTGGCTTTATAGAATTAATTTGGAAATTTTCTTCTTCTCATTTTTTAGAATAGTTTTGGAAGTGTAGGCATTAACTTCTAAAACTAGTGTAGATATTAAGTGTTCTATAAATATTTGGTAGAGTTTGCCTGTGAAGCCATTTGGTTCTGGACTTGTGTTTGCTGGGAGTTTTTGATTACTGATTCAATTTTTTGCTGGTAATTGGTCTGTTCAAATTTTCTATTTCTTCCTGGTTCATTTTTGGTAGTTTATATATTTCTAGGAATTTATCCATTTTTCCTAGGCTGTCCAGTTTGTTGCCATGTAGTTTTTAATGATATTTTTGTAGAGTTGTTTGTAATTCTGTGCTTTTGATTGCTATTTATCCTTTCTCATTTGTGATTTTATTTATTTGAGTCCTTTCTCTTTTTTCTTGAGAAGTCTGGCTTGAGGTTTATCAAATTTACTGATTTTTTTTTTTTCAAAGAACCAGCTCCTGGTTTTATTGAAATTTTCTATTTTTTTTAGTTTCTATACCATTTCTTTCTGCTCTAATCATGATTATTTCCTTCTGCTCGTTTTAGGTTTTGTTTGTTTTTCTTTTTCTAGCTCCTTTAGGTGTAAAGGTAGGTTGAGATTTTTCTTGCTTCTTGAGTTAGGCTTGTATTGCTATAAATTTCCTTCTTAGAACTGCTTTTGCTGCATCCCAAAAGTTTTGGACCATTGTGTTTTCATCTTCATTTGTTTCCATGTACGTTTTAATTTCTTCTTTATTTACTGGTTGACCCATTCATTTTTAGTAGCATGTTATTTAACATCCATGTATTTGTGGTCTTTCCAGATTTTTTTCTTGTGGTTAACTTCTAGTTTTATGGCTTGTGATCAGAAAATGTTCATGGTATGACTTCCATCTTCTTGAATTTGTTGAGGCTTGTTTTATGGGCTAATATGTGATTTTTTCTGGAGAATGTTCCATGTGAAGTTGAAAAGAATGTGTATTGTGCTGCTTTAGGATGGAGTGTTCTGAATATATCTGTTAAATCCTTCTGGTGCAGTGTGTCATTCAAAGCCGTTGTTTCCATTTTGATTTCATGTTTATATGATCTTTCCATTGATATAAGTGTGGTGTTAATGACCCCTACAATTATTATATTACTATTAATTAGTTCCTTTATGTTTGTAATTAACTGTTTTATGTATTTGGGTGCTTCTATTTTGGGTGCCTAAGTATCTACAATTGTTATGTCTTCTTGTTGGATTGTCCCTATTCTTATTGTAGTGTCCTTCTTTGTCTCATTTTACAGTCTTTTTTAAAAGTCTATTTTGTCTGATGTAAGTATTGCTAGTCTGGCTTTTTTTTAACATCTTGTTTGCAAGATAGATGTTTTTCCATTCCCTCACTTTCAATCCTCAGGTGTCTTTAGGTCTAAAATGAATCCCTTATAGTCAGTATATATATATATATATATATATATATATATATATATATATATATCTTGGTTTCTTATCCATTCTGTTACCCTGTGTATTTTATTTGGGGTATTTTGCCGTTTACATTCAAAGTAATTATTGATACATATGTATGTAGTGTTATTTTATTACTTGTTTTGTGTTTCTGAATATTTTCTCTGATCCTTGTTTCTCTTTCTCTCTTTCATTATTTGGTGCTTTTTTTTGTGATATAGTTGGATTTCTTTCTCTTTATTCTTAGTCTGTATTTTAGTGGTTCTTGATTTGTGGTCACCATTCAGTCTGTATATAACATTTTATGCATATAGCAGTGTATATTGAGTCATTGGTTTTTTAGGTTTGAACCTATTCTTTACCACTCTCCTTATGTGTTTGGCATATGGTGTCATATTTTACATTCTTTAATTTTGTGAGTTCCTTGACTTATAGTTTACTGCTTTTGTTTTTCCTACTTTGATACTTTCATTTTTGGTCTTTTCATTTCCACTCAGAGAGTCCCCTTTAATATTTCTTTCAGGTCTGGTTTTAGTGGTCATGAACTCCTTTATTTTTTGCTTGTCTGGGAAACTTTATCTCTTTTTGTATTCTGAATTATAGATTTACTGAATAGAGTATTCTTGGTTGCAGATTTTTCCCTTTGAGGGCTTTGAATAT
The DNA here is from genome assembly GCF_018350155.1 of Leopardus geoffroyi. Classification (NCBI taxonomy): domain Eukaryota; kingdom Metazoa; phylum Chordata; class Mammalia; order Carnivora; family Felidae; genus Leopardus; species Leopardus geoffroyi. The sequence goes on along the minus strand of NC_059343.1, from coordinate 55,733,821 downwards.
ATCATGCCACTCCTTTCTGGCCTGGAAAGTTTCTGCTGAAAAATTGGCTGGTCACCTTATGTTTCCATTTAATGTAACTGTCTTCTTTTGTCTTGATGCCTTTAATTTTTTTCTTTATTTCTGTATTTTGCCTTTTTAATTACCACCTATCTTTGTGTAGATATTCTTTTGTTCATTTTGTTTCTCTGTCCCACCTGGTTCTGGATATTGGTTTTCTTCCCCAGATTAGGGATGTGTTCAGCTATTATTTCTTCAAATAATTTTTGGCCCCCTTTTCTCTGTCTTCTTTTGGTACTCCTGTAGTCGGATGTTATTACATGTGCTAGAGTCACTGAATTCCCTAAGTCTATTCTTATTTTGTCTAATTCTGTTTTCTCTCTTTTGTTCAGCTTGATTACTTTCCATTACTCTGTCTTCTCGATCATAATTCATTCCTCTGCTTCTTCCAGCAGCTGTTCATTCCATCAAGCGTGTTTCTCTTTTCTTTTTTGAGCACTTTATATGTGCTATGTTATTCCTTATTTTTGTATTAACAGTCTCAATCATATCTTTTCTCAAGTCCAGTGAATATCTTTATGATTATTACCTTTATTCTCTGTCAGGCATATCATATCTGTTTCCCTTAGATCTGTGCCCATGGTCTTACGTGTTCTTTCATTTAGGACAAATTCCCCTGGGGTTTGGTCTGGTTTTCTGAGGGAGTAGGCTCACTGTGCTGGAACTGAGGCAAGCATGACTGGGAAGAGTGGTTCCACCAGAGCATAGTGGTGCAGGGTGTGATGTAAAACATTAGGTAGTGTCAGTACTGTGCTGGTGACTGCAGGTGGCCTTGTGCTTATGCTGAGTGGTGGGGGAGGAATGTGGTACCTGCCAGTTCCTTTGTGCCTGTTGGAATCTGTGAAAGCTGCCAATAACCTCCCCACTGTGTGCCACTTTATCTCTTCAGATTGCTGTTTCTTTGTTGTGTGTTGAGGGGCTGTTTGCCCTGCCTTCTCTCCAAGAGCAGTGTTCCACATCTTTGCCAGAATTTGGAGTTGTCAGTGTTTTGAACTTTATTTTAGCTATTTTGATAGGTGTGTAGCGGTCTCACATTGTTGTTTTAACTTGTAATTCCTTAATGATATATGATGTTGAATGTTTTTTTCAAATGCTTATTTGCCATTTGTAGATCTTCTTTGGTGATCTGTCTGTTCAGATCTTTCACCCATTTTAAAATTGGTTTGTTTCTTATTGTTGAGCTTATGGGTTCTTTGTATATTTTGGATGTCTGTGTTTTATACAAATGTTCTCCTAGTCTGTGGGTTTTTTTTTTTTTCATTTTCCTAACAGTGTCTTCCACAGGGAAGGAGTTCTTAATTTTAATGAAGTCCAGCTTAACAGTTTTTTTCTTTCATGAATTGTGTTTTTGCTGTTATATCTGAAAAGTCATTGCCAAATCCAAGGCAACCTTGATTTTTTTTCTATCTCATCTAATACAAGTATTATAGTTTTGTGTTTTATATTCATGTCTGCAATCCATTTTGAGTTATTTTTTGCGAATGGTGTAAGGTCTTAGTCTAAATCCCCTCTCCCCCCACCTTTTTTTTTGCATACGGATATCCAATTGTTACAGCCCCATTTTTTTTTTCAACGTTTATTTATTTTGGGGACAGAGAGAGACAGAGCATGAACGGGGGAGGGGCAGAGAGAGAGGGAGACACAGAATCGGAAACAGGCTCCAGGCTCTGAGCCATCAGCCCAGAGCCCGACGCGGGGCTCGAACTCACGGACCGCGAGATCGTGACCTGGCTGAAGTCGGATGCTTAACCAACTGAGCCACCCAGGCGCCCCTACAGCCCCATTTTTTTTAAGAAGACTGTTATCTGTCTATTAAATTTCCCTTTATTCTTTGTCAAAAATCAGTTGACTATGTTTATGTGGATATATTTCTGGGTTCTCTGGTCTGTTTTATTGATATATTTATCCTTTTGCCATGGTGACAGTCTTGATAATTTAGTTCTGCAGTCAGTCTTAAGTTGGGTAGTCAATCCTCTGACCTTATTGTTATGTTTAAATATTATGTTGGCTATCTGGGCCTTTGCTTTTTCATCTAACTGTTAGAATCACTTTGCATCGAATCTGTAGGTCAAGTGGGAAGAATTGGCATATTGACAATGTTGAGTCTTTCCATGCATGTACATATAATATCTCATTTATTTAGATTATTTATTTATTTTATTAGAATTTCATAATTTTGCTCATACAGATGTTGTACATATTTTGTTATATTTGTTCTTAAATATATTTGTTCTTAAATATTTTTTAGTGCTAATGTAAATATTTTAACTTTCAAATTCCAAATGTTTATTGATATATAAAAAGTGGTTGACTTTTGTAGATTAGCCTTTATCCTTCAGTCTTGCCATAATTGCTTATTAGTCTCAGGAGATTTTTGTTGATTATTTGGGATTTTCTACATAAATAGATAGTATCTACATAGATAATGTAAGCTGTGTACAAAGATAATTTTATTTTTTCCTTCTCAATTTGTATACCTTTTATTTCCTTTGTCTTGTCTCATTGCATCATCTAGGACTTCCAGTTGAAAAGGAGTGGTGAGAGGAAACATCCTTGTCTTGTTCCTGATTCAGTGGGAAAGGTTCTACTTTCTATCATTAAGTGTAATGTTAGCTGTAGGCTTTTTGTAGATGTTCTTTATCAAGCTGAAGATGTTCCCCTCTGTTTCTAGTTTGTTGAGTTTTTATCAAAAAGTGATGGATTTTGTCAAATGTTTTTTCTGCACCTATTGGTATGATGATATATTTTTTCTTTAGTCTATGGATGTTATGGATTACATTAATTGATTTTCAAATGTTGAACCAGCCTTGCATACCTAGAATAAATCTCACTTGATTGTAGTCTATCATTATTTTTTATACATTGTTGGTTTCAACTTGTTAATATTGTGTTGAGGATTTTTACATCTATGTTCATGAGAGATATTGGTCTGTAATTTTCCTTTTTTCTAATGCCAGTGTCTGATTTTGGTATTAAGGTTTGCTGGTCTCATAGAATGTGTTAGATAGTATTTTCCTTGCCTTTAAGTTTTAGAAGAGATCACAGAAAATTTGTGTAATTTATGTTTTTTAAAGTTTATTTATTTTGAGAGAGAGAGTACATGTGCGAGTGGGAGAGGGGCAGAGAGAGAGAGAGAGACTGGAAGAGAGAGAATCCCAAGCATGCTCTGCGCTGTCATTGCAGGGCTTGAACCCACAAACTGGTTAGATCATGACCTGAACTGAAATCAAGAGTTGGATGCCTGATCGACTGGGCCACCCAGGCACCCCCACATAATTTCTTTATTAAATGTCTGTTAGAATTCACCAATATATCCATCTCAGTCTTGTACTTTTACCTTTGGAAGTTTATTATTTTTATTATTGTTATTATTTTTAGTGTTTATTGTTTTTAGTAATCTCTACACCCAACATGGGTCTCAAACCCATGACTACAAGATCAAGAGTTCCCCCCACTTCGACTGAGCCAGCCAGGCACCCTGGAAGTTTATTATTTATTAATTCAATTTCTTTAATAGACATAGGCCTATTTACATTATCTGTTTCTCTCTGCGTGAGTTTTGGCAAATTGTGTATTTCAAGGAATTGGTCCATTTCATTTAGGTCATCAAATTTGTGGGCATAGCATTGTTCGTAATAATTCTTTATTATCTTTCTAACATGCATGGGATTATTATGGTGGTTCTTTCATTTCTGACATTACTAATTTGTGTCTTCTCTCCTTTTTTCCTCATTAAGTTGGCTAGAAATTAATACATTTTCTTAATCTTTTCAATGAAATATGATTTTGGCTTTTTTGATTTATCTGTTGAGTTCTTTTTTGAATTTCATTGATTTTCTTTTTTAACTCTAGTGAATCTTGTTCTTTTCCTTGTTTTCTAAAGGAAAGCTTAGATGATTGAATTTCAATCTTTCTTTTTTTTTAAATATATACATTTAGGGTTATAAATTTCCTTCTGAGCACTACTTTGTATATCCTACAATGTTTTGGTAAATTGTATTTTCATTTTAATTTAGTTAAAAATATTTTATTTTATTTTTAATTTTATTTACTTATTTTGAGAGAGAGAGAGAGAGAGAGAGAGAGAGAGAGGAGTAGAAGGAGTAGAGGCAGAGAGAGGGGGAGAGAGAATACCAAGCAGGCTCCACACTGTCAGCACGGAGCCCAACATGAGGCTCTATCTTATGAACTGTCAGATCATGACCTGAGCCAAAATCAAGAGTCAGATGCTTAACCAACTGAGCCACCCAGGTGCCCCTAGTTCAAAATATTTTAAAATTTTTCATGAGACTTTTTCTTGCCTTGTGTGTTACTTAAAGGTTTTCATTTAATCTCCACATATTTTTTTTATCTTTCAGCTATCATTTATTTACAGTTTAATTCCATTGCAGCTTGAGAGCATAGTTTGTATAATTTCCATTTTTTTGATTTGTTAACGTGTATTATATGGCTCAAAATGTAGTATATTATGGTGAATATTCCTTGTGAGTTTGAGAATAATGTGTATCATGCTATTGTTGGATGAAATATTATGTAAATCTCAATTGTTTGGTAGTGCTGTTCAGTTCAACTATGTTCTTACTGATTATTTGTTTGTTGGCTCTGTCAATTACTGATAAAGTAGTGTTGAAGTCTCCAATAGTAATTAATGGATTTGTCTATGCTTGCATTTCTTAATTTTTTTAATGTTTATTTATTTTTGAGAGAGAGTTAGAGCACAAGCAGGGGAGGGGCAAAGAGAGAGGGACACACAGAAGCAGAAGCAGGCTCTGGGATCCAAGTTATCAGCACAGAGCCCAATGCGGGGCTTGAACTCGTAAACCATGAGATCATGATCTGAGCCAAAGTCAGATGCTCAACCAACTGAGCCACCCAGGCGCCCCTGCTTGCAGTTCTTTTAGTTTTTGCCTCTCATATTTTCATGCCCTGTTGTTAGATGCATATACATTAAGGATTGTTATGTCTTCTTGGAGAGTTGACCTCTTTATCGTTACATAGTGCCCTTCTTTATCCCAAATAATTTCCCTTGCTTGGAAGTCATCTTTGTCTAAAATTAATATACTTAATCCAGCTTTCTATTGATTAGTGTTAGCATGGTATACTTTCCTCCACACTTTTAATTTTAATCTGTTGGTGTCTTTATATTTAAATTGGGTTTCTTGTAAACAATATGTATTTGGGTCTTTTTTTAATAATTATTATACTCTGACAGACTCCATCTTTCAATTGCTCTATTTAGATCACTGATATTCAGTGTGATTGTTGATATAGTTGGACTACTGTGTAATCATTGCCTTTGTTTTTTAGTTTTATTTTTTGTATTGTACTTTTTCTGCCTTCTGTGGTATTAATTGAGCATTTTATATGATTCCATTTTCTCTCCTGATTTAGCCTCTCAATTATACTTATATTGAAACTTTATTTTTATGGTTTCCATAGAGATTATATATAGATACACACACACTTATGTATACACACACACACACACACACACTTATATTTATAGTTTTTGAGAGAGTGCACTCACGCAAGCAGAGGATGGCAGAAAGAGAGGGAGGGTGAGAATGTTAATCAGGCTCCATGCTCAGAGTGGAATCTGACATGGGGCTTGATCTCACAACTGTGAGATCATGACCAGAGCCAAAATCAAGAGTCGAACACTTAATCGACTTTGCCATCCAGGCACCCCTACAATATATATTTGTAAATAATCAAAGTCCACTTTCAAACACTATTATTTCATATACAATGCAAGCACTTATATAGTATAGTATTCCTAATTCCTTCCCTAGTCCCTTATAACATTGCTGTCATTCATTTCACTTAACTATACAGTATAACCACATAATACATAGTCTTGATTGTTATTTTGAGCAAACTCTTATGTTATATCAACTAAGAATAAGAAAGATCAAAGGTTTTATTTTAACATCATTTACTCCTTCTTTAATGCTTTTCCTTTCTTTTTGTAGGTCCATGTTTCTGACCAATATTTTCTTTTTCTGAACAACTTCCAACATTTATTCAAAAACAGGTCTACTCTGAAAATAATTCCCTCAATTTTTGTTTTTCTGAGAAAACCTATTCATCCTTTACTTTTGAAGTATAATTTTGCATTGCACATAATTCTAGGTTGATTTTTTTTCCCTCAGCATGATAAATACTTTACTCCACTTGTTTTCTGCCTGCATGGTTTCTAAAGAGAATTTGGGTATAATTCTTATCTTTCCTCCTCCATAAATAAGGTGTTTTTTTCCCCCTTCTGGCTTTGTTCTTTCTTTTCCCCTCTTTATTTTGATTTTCTGCAGTTAGAACATGATATTCTTAGGGGTAGGAATTTTTGGTATTTACCATGCTTGGTGTTCATTGCTTCCCCTTGACCTGTGGTTTTGGGTCTGATAATAATTTGGGGAAAATTCTTAAGTCATTTTTGCTTCTTCTGTTCCTTTATGTCATTTTTTTGTGGCAATTCCATTATCCATATGTCACACCATTTTTAATTGCCCTACAGTCTTCGGATATTCTGTTCCATCTTGCAAATTATTTTTTTGTCTTTGCATTTCAATTTTGTAAGTTTCTGTTGACTTATCTTCAAGTTCAGTGATCCTTCCTTGGCCTATTCCAGTCATTTTTATTCTTGATTTCGAGCATTTTTTAAATTCTTTTCTGTAGTTTACATCTTTTTGTTTACATTATTCACCTGTTCTTGCATGTTGCTCACATTTTTCTTTAGAGCCCTTAGCACATTACTAATATTTTAATAAAATTCCTGATCTAAGAATTACAACATTTGTGCAATATCTGAGTCTAGTTATGAAGCTTACTGTGCCTATTGAAGCTGCATTTTTTGACTTTTAGTACATCTTGTAATTTTTTTTTGTTTGTTTAGAGTAAGGCATGATGTACTAGATAAAAGGAGCTGTGGTAAATATACCTTTAGTGTGATACCTTATGTTCATCTGACTAAGAGTTGGGTTGTATTATATTTGCTATTGCAGTAGGTGTCAGAAGCTAAAACCTCCTTTGGTTTCCTTGTTTTTGTCTACTTTTTTGTCTTTGGGTTTCCCTAGTGATACCTTCTTAAATAAGGTTTGTACTTATTTAAGTACTTTCAGTTGTATTTTCCTGGTATCATATATAAGCCCTATTGGTGTTGTGCTAAGTTTTGGGGGGAGGGGAAGATGAGAAGCATTTAGTAGTCATATGTTTAGAATTTAGTGTTTTAGTGATCCTGTGCCCCTGGCCTGTGATCTTTGCAGGTGCTTCTCAGTTCTCTTACCTTAAGTTAGAGAGGGATGCTAGTGGGTCCTGGAGTTGGTAATTTTCTTTCCCCATATGGAAAAATAGATGTCACTGGAGTTGAATAATTTCATTCCTTTATGTGAATGGCTAAAGTTTGTTGGAGTTGGGAATTTTCCTTTCTTTGGATTGGTTAGGCTTTGGTAAAACCTTAGTTGTTAGGCTCTGATAAAATACTTTCCTTTGACTTTAGGTCTTGTTAAGAACACAGTGCTCTGGTTGTATCTGAAAATGGTTATTTTCTCCCTCCTCCTGATGGAAACATAAGGGAGCTTTCCTCTTATCTTCATTGTGAGAACCTGGTAAGGCTCCTGGTACTAAGACTCACAGAATTGTTGGGGGACTCCCTAAAACTGCCCCCCCAGAGCTTTTAAATCTCAAACTTGTCCAAACTGATTCCGCAGAAATTTATCAATTATAATTTTGTTTTCCTACTCTGGTACTGGCTCCAATGAGGGTTCGTACTCTTGAGCTTCTGCTATACCAAGGTGTGAATCTTTGTATTCATCTATCTCTCCAAATTTGGGGCCCCAGTTTGTCCTGTGACCTCAATTATCTGATGAATCTAAGAAGAAATATTGATTTTCAGTTTGTTCACCTTTTTTGTTGCGAAAATTGTAGTGATGTCTTCCACGCTCCTTACATACCTGACTGGAAACCAGGAAGTTCTTTCAAACTTTTTATAGCGTGAACTACTCATTTTAATAGAGTTAAGATGATTTACCTCATGTAACCCAAGTAGTTTGTAAATTATAAACACTTATTATATGCCAGTCACTGTTACAAGTACTTTAGAAAACCTGTAAGGTTACTGTGATAATATGATGCTCATTTTACAGAAGAGGAAGGTGAAGAACAGAGAAGTTAAGTAAGTCGCCTAAGGCCAGAAAGATACTACTTTTCAGAGTAGAGATTTGAACTTAGACAATCAGGGTCTTCTCTTCTAGCTGATTCCTAGAAAGTGATGTGTATTAATACTGAATGTAGAATAGGTGTTGAATATTCCATTTTGGGGGCCTGTCTGTACTATGCCCCAGGAAGGTCATGTTTTAGAGGAATTTCCTTTTTAATCATCTCTATTATTTTCCTTCTGTGATCTCTTGTGCTTCCTCACAAAAATAGAAACTACTTATTTCCCCTTCCAGTCACTGTTCTATAAAAGCCATAGGTCCTATGAGTATGAGATGCCTGGAAGCTTGTATTTATTGTAAAGCATCTACAATTCCATATGTACCCCAAACATTATCTGTAGAATAATAGCGTGAACACTATTTTTAAAGTTTGAATAAATAATAAATAACAGTGTACTTGCATTTTCTTACTTGCTGGATATTATAAATTACAACTACAATCACATGAGAGGGTCCAAAATTTGGGGGGGTGCATCAAAAAATTTTTATAGTTGAAGGGGGTAACCATTGCTAAGGAGAGACAATGAGTATGAATGAAATAATAGAACAGAGATAAGTAGAAAACAAAACCTTTGGTTATAAAGGGAAACCCTAGCCTCATTGGCTCTTCTTCTGTAAAATGAGAAAATGTTTTCCAAACTGTCAAGGGCTGCCATTTTTGGAGAATAGAAAAAGAAGACATGTGAAGTGGTACCAAGAGTATTAACCTAGGGGTTTTTGGCATTTGTATTCTTGAATTGGAATCACATTCCCACTGTTTAATAGTTGTATGATTTTGGACAAGTTACTCAATCTCTCTGGCTCTAAATTTCTTTATCTGAAAATGTATTTGTTAATATACAAAGTAAATCACAAAATACATAAGACAACAAATAAGGTGGCTAGAAACTCAGGTTTTGCTAGCATGAAGTCAGATGGACTGGAATTCAAATCTTGGCTCTGTCACTTACTATTTGTTTGACCTTGAGGAAGTTACTTAATCTTTCTGAGTTTCATTTTCTTAACTGGAACTAATAGTGGTTCCTATTACAATGCGGTTAGGAAGAGTAGACTAGAGAATGCTTTTAAGCCATTTATCTTAGTGATTGATACATTCTAGTGTATTTAGTCTTGATATTTCTTATATTAACATGGATAGAACTTGCCTAACATGTACTTGTAATTCAGTAAATATTTAAAGTTGAGAAGAGATGGTTATTTGTTTTATTTGTAGACAGATGATTTATTTCTAAACTTATATATCTTAATTATGACCTCCTTTGACTCTGGACTACCTCTAGCATGGGTTTTAGACTCCTTTTTGCTTTTAACTGTGGATTAAGATTTTTCTGGTGGAAAGCACCACTTGTTTTCACCAGACTCTCCCTAAAGCAGATCCTTTGTTTGGACCCTAGAAGAGATATTTTTTCCCTTCAACTGGTATCCTTGCCAAGAAAGATGGCTGTTTGAGTAAGCCTCCTGAGAGAAGTAGTTCTTAACCTTCATTGTACATTGAAATCGGGAAGGGAATTTAAATAAAAGCCTGGGATATGGAACTAGAAATACTGATTTAATTGATCAGGGATGCAGCCTGGGCACTGGAAAATTTAAAACTCCCGTTATTCTAATGTGTATCCAGGGTTGAGAAAACTGCCCTAATGCATCCCTTGTCAGAACCTTCATTGACTCCATTATGCACTCAATAAATATAGACATCTGAGCCTGGTGTTCAAACACCTTCATGAACAGGCCTGTCCTAGTCAGCTTTTCTGAGTGTTTTGTTTCCATTATTTCCAATGTGAAGCTGCTCTTGTTAATCTAGATCTATTACTCTTTGAAAGTGCACTTTCTTACATCAATTCTTTGGCCAATATATATTTTTGCTGGGTATACCCTCCCCATTTTTTAGCTGCTGAAATTATACAGATCTTTAAAGCCCCAATGAAAAGCCACCTCAAAGAAGCCTCGTGTGATTTACCCAGTGGAAACAATTCCTGTTTGCACTTCTCTGCTTGCACTTTCGCAGCCTGCATTTGTACTTCCATATACTGCCTTGTATTTGGACTAAGTTTAATAAAACTTTACTATAATAATATACAATAGAATAAAATGCAGTTTATGATAGTTTATTTTATAAGGCTTAGAGAGAAAAGAATAATTCATATTTTAGTTATAACAGGTCAATATGAGTGGGCACTATTATATTCTAGGTACTGTATGAAGTATTTTTTATAATATTAATTTAATCCTCAAAATGATTTTATGAGGTAGATAAAAATTATCCTCATTCTGTAGATGAGTAAACTGAGTCAAAGAAAAATTAAAGAGTTTGCTTTGAAGTAAAAAGCCTGTAATGGGTAGAGCTGGAACCCAGGCAGGCTATATCTAGAGTGTGTGCTCTTTTCTTCTTTTTTAATTTTTTATACATGTATTCATTTTTGAGAGACCGCACAAGCAGGGGAGGGGAAGAGACAGAGGGAGACACAGAATCTGAAGCAGGCTCCAGGCTCCGAGCTATTAGCTCAGAGCCGGACTCGGCCTGAAGTCACAAACTGCAAGGTCATGACCTGAGCCAAAGTTGGAAGCACAAGCTACTGAGCCACCCAGGCGCCCCCAGAGTCTGTGCTCTTAAGCACTACGTTTTACTACCTTTCTAAAGAGAGCCTAAAGATGGTATAAGGGAAGTCCACTAAGTGACAACTGAGTGGTGGAGTGGGATTTGTTCCCAGGCAGTCCTGCATATTGTTATGTCTAGAACTACCCTGTGTACTATGGTAGGCACTGACTGCATGTGGCTATTGAGCAGTTGAAATGTGGCTAGTCTGAATTGAGATGTACTATAAGTGTAAAAGATACACTGGATTTCAAAGACTTAATATGATAAAATAGAATATCTCATTTTTACATCTGTAGGTACAGAATATCATGTTTTATATTGATTGCATGTTGAAATTATAACATTTTGTGTAAATTGAGTGAAATAAAATCACTAAAAGTAATTAATTTCTTTTTACCTTTTTAGTGTGATTACTAGAAAATTTAAAATTACATACATGGCTTGCATTTGTGGCATATATCATTTGTTATTGGTCAGCACTGATATAGAAAGTATTTTTGGGGCACCTGGGTGGCTCAGTCGGTTGGCATCCGACTTCGGCTCAGCTCATGATCTCGCGGTTCATGAGTTCGAGCCCCGCGTCGGGCTCTGTGCTGACAGCTCAGGGCCTAGAGCCTGCTTCAGATTCTGTGTCTCCCTCTCTCTGACCCTACCCCGTTCATGCTCTGTCTCTCTCTGTCTCAAAAATAAATAAATGTTAAAAAAATATTTTAAAAAAGAAAGTATTTTCATGGAAGAGTTCATTTTAATCCTTATGACAGAATCATAAAGCAACAAAAGAGATATTTTTATCCTCTTTTTAAATTTTTTAAAGGTGAGGAAATTGAGGCTTATAAAGATTTATTAATTGACTAAGGTTACACATTTGGAAGATGCTGGTGATGGAACTTAAATGAAGTCATATTTCCAGTCCTGTATACTAAACGCTGTTTGAATTCTATTTTATGTCATATTTTTTCATTATGCAACTCTTTTTTGCTTTGTTTTTTCAAGTTTATTATTGTTATTATTATTATTATTATTATTATTATTATTAAGAGAGAGAACATGAGCAGGGGAGAGGCAGAGAGAGGGAGAGAGAGAGAGAGAGAGAGGAAATCCCAAGCAGGCTCTGCACTATAAGCATGGAGCCTGACAAGGGGCTCGAACCCACGAAATGTGAGATCATGACCTGAGCCAAAATCAAGAGTCGGTCTCTTTGGGTGCCTGCGTGGCTCAGTCGGTTAAGCGTCCGACTTCGGCTGAGGTCATGATCTCACACTCCATGAGTTCAAGCCCCGTGTCAGGCTGTACTGACAGCTCAGAGCCTGGAGCATGCTTCAGATTCTGTGTCTCCCTCTCTCTCTGACCCTCCCCCATTCATGCTCTGTCTCTCTCTTTCTAAAAAATAAATAAACAATAAAAATATTTTTATTTAAAAAAAATTTTTTTAATGTTTTTATTTATTTTTGCGACAGAGAGAGACAGAACATGAGCAGGGGAGGGCGAGAGAGAGGGAGACACAGAATTGAAAGCAGGCTCCAGGCTCTGAGCTGTCAGCACAGAGCCCGACGTGGGGCTCGAACCCACAGACTGTGAGTTCATGACCTGAGCCAAAGTCGGATGCTTAACCGACGAGCCACCCAGGCACCCCACAATAAAAATAATTTTAAAGATTGCTGATCTTTAAACAATTGCTGTTGTATTTGGTAGGCAAAGATGTTTTAACCTGCAGTATTAGGCTTTCTTGTATCTCCACCATCTTATCAAACCAGATTTTAATTGAGAATGAGTTTTTCATGTACATTTTTTTACTTGTGTCCAACAATGCAACATGCTCTGTTATAAAGTTGCATCCAGATCTCTGCTCTTATGAACTTTATTTATTCCAGTGATGAGAACTCATGTCTGAGCCTTAGATGGCTCATTTGTAATATAGGATATCAACTTCCACATAGTATTGTTAGGATGATATGAGATGAAATAAAGTACCCAGGGAAGTACCTAATACATAATAGGAAATCAGTTTACAGTTGTTTCTTTCTTCCCTTCAGATGGATCACCAATGGGAAACCTTTCACAAGCACCCTAGGCCAAGTTCATTATTCTTTCTTAGGTTACTACCACAAAACAACTCTATTATAGTCTTGATTTCATTCAGGATTGTGATGGTTTCTGTTCTGCTTTTCTCCTTTATATATTGTAAACTTCCCCATGGCCAGAATCACATTTTATTTGTCTTGTATCACTATAGCTTCTGACACTGTGCTAGGCCCAGAGTAGGTGCTTTTGACTAGCCATGAAGTTGTAAATAGAGCTTATGACCTGGTGGTAAGAATGGAAATCTAGCGTGACTCTTTGTGTTGATTATTATAATAGATACCTCTTTGAAAATTAAAATGTGAAAGTATTTATCATATATAGAATTTAGAGAAGATTGTACAACACGCACACCACACACACACACACACACACACGCGCGCACACACACTGGACTTCCCCTTCTGGAAAAATGGAGGAGATGCACTTTTTCCTATTACTCCTGCTATGTACAAATAAGAATCTTGGACATTATATATAAAACCAGTACAAGAAGACTATGAAATGTGGAGATAAGTAGACAAGCTGACCAATAACCTTGACCTGAGAAAGTGCATGGTGGCAAGTTCCTGAGTGTCCTTTTGGTCTTATATATCCCAGTCTGGTAGCTGTACAAGCTGGCAACCAGATAATGCCAATAGGTAGAAGCAAAAACAAAAACAGAAACTTAAGAAAAGTGTGCTCTCTCTAGGGGAAGCCCAGCCAGTCAGAAAACTTTTAGACAACAACTATTCTCCTTAAGTCCAACACCAGAGAAAAATCTATGGCTCTACCTCCATCACTGCCAGGAAAGAACAACTAGGGAATCTAGACCACCCTTGCCTGCATGAAATGAATGAAACACTCTAACTACTTCTTCCAGCTAGAGTAGTGTCAATGGAAGCTTAGTGAGGTACTAAGGAACCTGAACTCTTACATCTATGTAGCCATAAGGAAGAACACTTTCTCTTCTAGGTATCATTGAAGGCCAAGTAGGGATCCTCGATTTTCCCCATTACCTGGCAGTAATGGTGCTTCCCTTCACACATCAGAGAGGTGTCAGAGTAGGACCGCAAAAACACAAGGTTTAGTGAGATCAGGGAATCTCATAACAGAATACCTTAAATGTCCATGATATAATAGAATTTTTTTTGTTATATCAATAATCATTAAACATTAAACATCGATAATAAAAATGCTTTAATAAGCAATTGTTAATATGCATGAAACAAATGAATAGAAATCCTCAGCAAAATATAGATAATACAAAGAAAAACAAAATGAAAATTTAAAGTTGAAAAATAACTGAAATTAAAAACTCAATGCATAAAGCCAACAACAGAATGGAGAGGACAGAGGAAAGAATCAGTGAATTTAAAGATAGAACAATAGAAACACCAATCTGAACATAAGAGAGAAAAAATAGACAGAAAAAAAAATGCCCTGGGCCTGAGGGACCTTTGTGATTATAATAAAATGTATAGTATTTGTGTCACTAGGTAGAGGGGAAAAAAGGGAAAAAAGGGTGGGGCTGAAAAGTGGAATGTACACCAGTAAAACCTGAATATTGCCTTGGCATTTGAATATTTGAGTTTCTGGCTGATAAATATGAATTCCTTCCTCCCACCCATCCTCCCTCCCTCCCTTCCCTCCTTCCTTCTTCCCTTCCTTCCTTCCTTCCTTCCTCCTTCCTTCCTTCCTTCCTTTCACTTAGCATATTTTCAAGGTTTAGTCACATTCTGGAGGCTATTCTTAAAAGCTCTGTATTTGAAGGTGAGACTTTCCTGTATTAGTCAGGGTTTTCTGGAGAAACAGAAGTGATAGGCTGTATATATGTATAGAAAGATATTTATTTTAAGTAATTGGCACACACAATTGTGGAGGCTTGCCAAATTCAAAATCTGATAGGGGAGCCCAGAAGGTTGGAGCCTTAGGAAAGAGTTGCAGTTCTAGTGCAAAGGCAGTCTGCAGTAGAACCAGTGTCTTAGTCCATTTGGACTTCTGTATAACAAAAATAAACCATAAACTGGGTAGCTTATAAACAACAGAAATTTGTTTCTCCTGGTTTTGGAGGCTGGAAGGAGCAAGATCATGGTGCCAGTAGATTCAGTGTCTGGTGAGGGCCTGATTCCTAGTTCACAGGTGGTGTCTTTTTGTTGTAACCTCAAGTGGCAGAAGGAAGCAGGTGAGCTCTCTAGTACTTCTTTTATAAGAGTTCAATTACATTCATGAAGGCTTTGCCCTCATGACCTAAACACCTCTCAAAGGCCCTACCTCTTAACACCATTACACTGGGCATTAGGTTTCAAAATATGAATTTTGGAGGAACACAAACATTAAATGTATAGCAATCAGAAAGGGCCAATGTTGAAAATAAAGTCCAAAGGCAGTCTGCTGGAAAATTCTCTCTTGCTAGGAGTGGGGGAGGTCAGCATTTTGGTCTATCCAGGCCTTCAACTGATTGGATGAGGCCCACTCACAATATGGAGGGCAGTCTGCCTTACTCAGAGTCTACTGATTAAAATGTAAATTTTAGGGGCGCCTGGGTGGCTCGGTCGGTTAAGCATCCGACTTCGGCTCAGGTCATGATCTCACGGTCCGGGAGTTCGAGCCCCGCGTCGGGCTCTGTGCTGACGGCTCAGAGCCTGGAGCCCGTTTCAGATTCTGTGTCTCCCTCTTTCTCTGACCCTCCCCCGTTCATGCTCTGTCTCTCTCTGTCTCAAAAATAAATAAACGTTAAAAAAAATTTTAAAAAAAATGTAAATTTTATCCAAAAATACCCTCACAAAAACATCAAGAAAAATGTTTGACCAAATATCTGGGCACTGTGGCCTGGCCAAGATGACACATATAATTAACTATTACACTTGATCAGTCTATTTTTATCTGGTAAATAGGTAAATAAACTTAACATTGGGGGTTGCCTTCATTTGAAACACACAATTTAAAATGAGCACCAGAAATTGCTGTATTTTGAGACTCTTTCTGTAACCAACTCTCTGAGATAAAACATGACTTTTTGAAATGACCCAGAAAGAAGAGTACTGATCTCGTACAGCAGTCTCAAAGCTTAGCTAAGAAAGGACTTTTTTTCTTAAATTTTTTTTTATGTTTATTCATTTTTGAAAGACAGAGAGAGACAGAGCACAATCAGGGATGGGGCGGAGAGAGAGGGGGACACATAATCTGAAGCAGGCTCCAGGCTCTGAGCTGTCAGCACAGAGACTGATGGGGGGCTCGAACTCACGAACCGCGAGATCATGATCTGAGCCGAAGTCGGACACTCAACCGATTCAGCCACCCAGGCGCCCCAAAAGGACTTTTTTTCTTCCATCTTCTTGAAATAGGAAAATATTTCATCTTGAAAGCATCTGGGTCTTTGTTCCTGCCATGGATAGCCTATATCCAAATAAACCCAAAAGGGAGAGATTAAGCCACATTTATTAGCCAGAAACTCATATTATCAAATGTCAGGACCATGTTCAGGTTTCATTGGTCTACTTTCAATAGCAGACAATAATCTTCCCCATTGAACAGATATCATTTTTAGGTACTTCTCTATTTTATCCCTGTCCCAGTCCTATCAGTTTCCACTATTGGTTTCTTAAGATGAATCCATTTTCTTGCAGATTCTAGATTGCAATTACCAGATTTACTGGTGGAGATAGAAAGATTTCCCTTTGTTTCTGCATTTCAAGAGGAAGCTTTTCTAGTCACAGACATGTAAAATGTAAAACACTTCAGGATCTGTAAGTAAAGGAGTTCTGTGGAGCTTAAACAGATGTAGGCTGAATAATATGCAGGGAAACTATTCTACTCCTCAAATTCTCCAGCCTCATGCTACAGACTTAAGAGCACTCTCCTGGGCCCAACAGTTCTGTGTGGAGAAAGAACCTGGTTGTTTATAACAGTACCTCCCCCCTGAAATGTACTTAGGATATGTGTGCCTATTTCATTTGAAGGAGTGTTTAGCCTAGAGGTACGGAATATTAGGGATAAGGACAGCTGTAAGTCACACGGACAGTAAAAACTGTGGCCAGAAGATGGACTACAAAGCCAGTGTTCTTTTTATCTCATCATGGCTTTTCAGATACTGTCCAACAGTGCCTTGTCCAGAGGCATTATTAATGGCTGAAATCATTGTAATGCTGTTTTGTCAGAGGAGATACTGAGTTTGTATAAATAGTTGTGAATTCAGAAAGTATATCTGTGAGGGATGCCTGGGTGGTTCAGTCAGTTAAGCGTCTGACTTTGGCTCACATCATGATCTCACAGCCAATGAGTTCGAGCCCTGTGTCGGGCTCTGTGCGGACAGCTCAGAGCCTGAAGCCTGCTTCAGATTCTGTCCCGTCTTTCTCTCCTCCCCTCTCCCACTCGCTGTCTCTCTCTCAAAAATAAATAAAAACATTAAAAGATTAGAAAAAAAAGATTGGAAGTTTGCCTTTAAAAAAAAGTATATTTGTGAATCAGAAGTCTGATTCTGTGAAATAGTGTACTTTTTGTAACTTTTTGGAGTTGAGCATCCATTTTGCTGAATCTTCATCACTATGATTTGGAGTGTTGAATTGATAGCATTGAAAGATCTGGCTGCCTAATTTGCTTCCCTGCTAACTTTTTACAAGATTGTATCTCAGCCAGAAAAAAAGACTTGCTGCATTCTTTGTTGTATAGCTCAAGTGAGCGTATGTTAAAACAATTATGGACATTGCATTGAAGAAGTTATACAGTGAAAATTATTAGGGTAAAATGGAATCATAGAAAAATTTCATCTAAGGGGAATGATAAGGAATGATCATTTTTTGGCATTATTTGAAGATGCCATGCTTTAATGTTCTAAAAAGTGTATAATTTATTTTTAAGTAGGAAATAAAAAACAACATAAATTTACCTTTTACATTTTAAATGGGTGAATTTTATGGTATGTGAAATATATCTCCACAAAGGTGTTTTTAAAAAACTCCACTTAATCTCCCTGTTACTCTGATTTGTTTATGACTTTCTAATGCGGAAACTTTCCTTATCCCAAAGCATTGAGAAGGTCCTCTGCACTTGGAGGCTGCTCTTTCCTAGAACTAGCTTGAAAACATACTCTCTCTCTCTCCCTCTCTCTCTCTCCTATTTTCATTAAAGCCCTAATTCTGACATTGAAAAGACTTTATGAAAGATTTTGTGTTTTAGTTTCATCAGAATCCCCCATGAAACCTAAGTTGCTTTCCATTCTAGGTCTTGTGTTTATTTTAATAAGAGACTGTTTTCCCATAGATGAGGTTAAGTGTCTAGGCTTTGTCCCATCTTTCTGCCTGTGAATTCTCACATTGTAATTGTAGCTGTGGTGATACTATTCCTTCATGTAGAGGTTAAAGCTTAGGAGAAATGTGTGCACAGTAAGTCAGTGGGCTCTGCTGATAATTTAGTTCTTACCAACAGTAATGTGCTTTGGAGAGGGCTTGTATTTTTTGCCCATTTCTTTTGTTAATTCATATGAAATAAAAAACTTCTACGGGCCACTGGGTGGCTCAGTTGGTTAAGTGTCTGACTCTTGGTTTTGGCTCAGGTCATGATCACATGAAGCCTCGTGTTAGGGCTCTGTGCTGACAGTGAGGGAGCCTGCTTGGGATTCTCTCTCTCCCTCGCTTGCACATGTGCATGCTCTCTCTCTGTCTCTCTATCTCTCTCACAATAAAAAAATAAACCTTCTAAACTCTTTTTACAGGAACAAATTTTCTCAACTAAACTAAATCTTCTTAACAGGGAAACCTTTTAGGCATGAAATGAATATTCTGTGGGAAGATTTACAAAGTTTAAAACTGCCAAGCAGATTTTACCTTGGGGCATCTGGTTGGCTTAGTTGGTTAAGCGCTGGACTCTTGATTTCGGCTCAGGTCATGATCTCACAGTTTGTAAATTCAAGTCCTAAGTCAGGCACCTAGCTGACAGCGTGGAGCTTGCTTGGGATTTTATCTCTCCCTCTCTCTGCCCCTCCCCTGCTCTCTCTCTCAAAATAAATAAATAAACTTAAAAAAAGAGAGGGTTTTACCTAGTGGATACCACGAAGCTAATGTGAAGTCCTATGCTAGGCCTAGGGGATAGAGAGATGAAGTAGATACAGTGCAAGCCTACAGGTAGCACATGGCCTAATGGGAGAGAAAGATAGGCATATTTACAACCAGCCATGCTATGGTGACCATGCTTAGTGAACTAGAATTTAGAATATATACTCTGTATTTTTTTTAATGTTTATTTTTGGGAGATAGAGAGAGTGCAAACGGGGGAAGGGCAGAGAGAGATTGAGAGAGAGAGAGAGAGAGAGAGAGAGAGAGAGAGAATCTGAAGCAGGCTCCAGGCTCTGAGCTGTCAGCACAGAGCCCGATGCAGGGCTTGAACCCATGAAGCGTGGGATCATGACCTGCGCCGAAGTCGGTCACTTAACCGACTGAGCCACCCAGGCACCCCTATGTGCTCCATATTAATAGGAATTTACTTATGTGCTTAAGGTAACAACAGGATGTGATGTTTTAAATTAGTACTGTTCCTTATTTTCTGGGACATTTAGTACTAATAACAGATAAATTAGAATTTTGTAATTCTTTTTTGAGAGTACCACTGAACAGTGGTGAGAAGAGAGGAAATAATGCTACTGAATTTCTTGCCTCTTTTTTGCCCTCCCCTAACATTTTCATGTTGTTCAAATCTGGTTGAGGGAATGCCATAAGAATATCTGATAAATAAAGAAGCCACTAAAAGATAATATGTAAAAGATATGAAAATAGGGCAGAGGCAGTCTTACTGTGGAAACACTTGGCATGTTAAAACCTCTTGATACCATGAGTATATGATTTGGTTATTCTTTGGTTCATAAAAGCTTTTGTAGGTTGAAATTTAAACTTCTTTGTGTAACATACAAGATTCTTCACAGTTTGTCTTTTACTTAGAAGACTTTTTCAGTTTTATTTCTTCCCCACACCATCTACTTGCCAACTGCTTGCAGTTCTCAGAATATTTCTAATTTTTTTTTCTATATCCATTGTCTCTCTATCTGCTATTTCTTTTGCTTGGAATTTCCTCATCCCTTCTTGCTTGGGTAAATGTCTCTTTATTTTCATAGTCACAGCCAAATATATATTACTTTTTTATGAAGTCTTTCCTACATCAAAACAATTGTTCTCTTGTTTGTCTTTGTAGTTTGTCTTTGTAGCCTGTCATAGTTCTGACACAAAATAGATGCTGAGTAAACATTTTGCATGTTTAAACATCAAAATTCCATGCAAAATAAATGTTCTTCGAATGTTAGCTTGCCTGACCAAATGACCCACAGTAGAATGGTTCCTGGCTTTGGGACTTCTCCCAGGCTCTCCTAGAGAATTTCTTGTCTGAGCTAGGAATCTAATGCATATCTTCAGCTCCTAGATTTTGGATTTAGGCTATTAGGGTCCACTGGCTTCTCGGAGGAGGGCTCCTAATTTTCTCATAAGGAAATACACATTTGGATATGGAGTTTTTGAAATTTTGATTATAGCAGTGTTAATTTAGCGTTCACAGAATCATAGAATGTTAGAACTTCAAGAGACCTTTTTTTTTTTTTTTAAATAAAATTTATTGTCAAATTGGTTTCCATACAACATCCAGTGCTCATCCCAACAGGTGCCCTCCTCAATACCCCTCACCCACCCTACCCTCCCTCCCACCCCCCATCAACCCTCAGTTTATTCTCAGTTTTTAAGAGTCTCTTATGGTTTGCCTCCCTCCCTCTCTAACCTTTTTTTCCCCTTCCCCTCCCCCATGGTCTTCTGTTAAGTTTCTCAGGATCCACATAAGAGTGAAAACATATGGTATCTGTCTTTCTCTGTATGACTTATTTCACTTAGCATCACACTCTCCAGTTCCATCCACATTGCTACAAAAGGCCATAGTTCATTCTTTCTCATTGCCAAGTAGTATTCCATTGTGTATATAAACCACAATTTCTTTATCCATTCCTCAGTTGATAGACATTTAGGCTCCTTCCATAATTTGGCTCTTGTTGAAAGTGCTGCTATAAACATTGGGGTACAAGTGCCCCTATGCACCAGCACTCCTGTATCCCTTGGGTAAATTCCTAGCAGTGCTATTGCTGGGTCATAGGGTAGATCTATTTTTAATTTTTTGAGGAACCTCCACACTGTTTTCCAGAGCGGCTGCACTAGTTTGCATTCCCACCAACAGTGCAAGAGGGTTCCCGTTTCTCCACATCCTCGCCAGCATCTATAGTCTCCTGATTTGTTCATTTTGGCCACTCTGACTGGCATGAGGTGATATCTGAGTGTGGTTTTGATTTGTATTTCCCTGATGAGGAGCAACGTTGAGCATCTTTTCATGTGCCTGTTGGCCATCTGGATGTCTTCTGTAGAGAAATGTCTATTCATGTTTTCTGCCCATTTCTTCACTGGGTTATTTGTTTTTCGGGTGTGGAGTTTGGTGAGCTCTTTATAGATTTTGGATACTAGCCCTTTGTCTGATATGTCATTTGCAAATATCTTTTCCCATTCTGTTGGTTGCCTTTTACTTTTGGTGACTGTTTGCTTTGCTGTGCAGAAGCTTTTTATCTTCATGAGGTCCCAATAGTTCATTTTTGCTTTTAATTTTCTTGCCTTTGGGGATGTGTCAAGTAAGAAATTGCTGTGGCTGAGGTCGGAGAGGTTTTCCTTGCTTTCTCCTCTAGGGTTTTGATGGTTTCCTGTCTCACATTCAGGTCCTTTATCCATTTTGAGTTTATTTTTGTAAACAGTGTAAGAAAGTGGTCTAGTTTCATTCTTCTACATGTTGCTGTCCAGCTCTAACTTGGAGAGACCTTTGAAGTCATGTAGTACAACCCCCTTTTTTATTGATGAAGGAAATAGAATGAAAGTTCACTTAGCTGTAAAATGGCAGAGAAGCTACCAGGAGCTCAGGCCTCCTGCTGTTTGTATTAAAAGACACTAGAGAATATGTCTAGGCAAAGCCAATGGGTAGGTGAAGGAGATGGGCTTTGGATATGTGTCTTTCCTGTGACACATAGCAACTATCATATTTACAAACATGAAGTGGTCCACAGAAATGAATTTGCTTCTTACACCTTAGTCCTGTGTTGTACATACACAGGAGAAATTATCTCAAGTTAAAGGGATTGGCTTGTTTTTTCTTAAAAATTCTCTGGAGAGAAATTGAGATTACATTGCCAGCTTTTTACAATGAACCCAATATGGAGTGCAGTTTACTCTTGAACAATATGGGGATTAGGAGCACCCACCCCTCTCCCCTGTGCAGTGAAATATTCACATATAACTTTTGATTTCCCCCAAACTTAACTACTAATAGCCTACTGTTCACTGGAAGCTTTACTGATAACAAAAAACAGTCGATTAACACATATTTTATAACATTTTATGTATTATATATTGTATTCTGACAATAAAGTAAGCTAAAGAAAAGAAAATGTTATTAAGAAAATCATGAGATAATACATTTAGAGTACTATACCATATTTATGAAAAAACAAAACAAACAGCTGTGTATAAATGGACCCATGTGGTTCAAACCTGTGTTGTTCAAGGGTCAACTGTATGCTTGTTTGGGGGCTTTAGATTCCCTTCATAAAAATAGTAACATTCTCAGCATACACATTTGGGGAAAGCAGCTGGTGTTGTTGGAAAGAGTTCTGGCCTGGGATTAAGTCCTAGCACTGCCAGATCTCACTGTGGACTTTTCATAAGGCCCTTACTCGGTTCTCTGGGCTTTGTTTTCCCCTTATATAAAATCCCCTTACATGGGTTCCTCTCATGAATATTCTTGTGTTGATATGCTAGGTTCTGAAGACATTTTTAACATTCTGCTGAAGTAGCCCCTCCTTCTAGCCATCTGCTGCATTCCAGAAGAGGCCCTTATTCTCTCCCTATTGCCTAATTAGATTGTTTCATGCTACAGACTAATGGGCATGCTGCACTTGTCATTTCTGTAGATCCCTTTGTTTTCTCTTGAATTTCACAGTTTCTTTGTTCATTTCTCATCAGACTCTATTGTTTTCTTATTAATAGAGGTTTGTCTTCTTAGTCATTTCTCAACTCCTCAGTTCTGAAAACCATTCAGTGCTGGAGGACTCTACTCCTCTATTTTATTTTAGCTGGAACACTACCAAATATAACAGTATGTGTATTTCAAGGTCATGCAGCTTGTACCTCTGCTAATAGTCTCTGTGCTTTCTTTAAAAAGGGTATTCATTTGTCATTAAAATATTATTGTAATAATGAAAAATTTTTATTTATACGCTTAGCTTTTAATTTTTCTATGTTCTTGTCCAGTTTTATCCATATGTAATTTTTCTTTTTCTTTTAAATATTTTTATTTTTTTGAGAGTGAGAGAGAAAGAGAGAGGGAGGGAGGGAGGGGGGAGAGAGAGAGAGAGAGAGAGAGAGAGAGAGAGAGAGAGATTAGTGGGGGAGGGGTAGAGAGAGAAGGGGACAGAGGATCCGAAGCAGGCTCTGTGCTGTGAGCAGAGAGCCCGATGCAGGGCTCAAACTCATGAACCATTAGATCAGATGACCTGAGCAGAAGTTGGAGGCTTAACTGACTGAGCCACCCAGGTGTCCCTGTCCATATGTATTTTAATCATGTTTTTGAATCATTTTTCCAATACAAGGGTAATGTAACTGCATAGAAAATATTTTGAAAATAAGAAGAGGAAAGCAAATCTCTTCAAAATGCCATCACTCTTGTTCAACCACTAATAATCCATCACTAATTACCAGGGAAATGAAAATCAAAACCGTGGTGAGATATCACCTTACACCTGTTAGAATCAGTTTCATCAAAAAAGACAAAAGATATGGAGAAAAGGGAAGGGTATGAAGAAAAGGGAACCCTCTTGCACTATTGATGGGAATGTAAATTGCTGCAACAACTATGGAAAACAGTATGGAGGTTCCTTAAAAAATTAAAAATTACAACTACGATATGTTCAGTAGTCCCATGCCAAGAGATGGAAATAACCTAAATGTCCAGTGGTGGATGAATTGATAAAGTAGTGGTGGTATATAAACACACACACACACACACACACACACACACACACACATACATACATGCACACACATACACAGTGGAATATTCAGTCATAAAAGGAAGGATGTCCGTTATTTGTGATAGCATTACTATAACTTGAGGGAATTATGCTACGTGAAATAAGACAGATAGAGAAAAACAAATACTGTATGATTTCATTTGTGGAATCTAAGGATCTGAACTAATAACAACAGAAAACAGATTGGGTGGTTGCCAGAGGCAGGGGTGAGGGGTGAGAATCGGGTAAAGGTGATCAAAAGGTACAAACTGAAAAAGAAATGATACATTTCATTCCAGTTTTTTAAATTTATAGAATAGTTGCAAAAATAGTACATGGGATTTCTATATAAACTTGATACTCTTCACCTAGGTTCTTCACATGTTAACATTACTCACTTTTTTAAAAACTTCAATTCCTGTGTAGTTAATATACAGTGCTATATTAGTTTCAGGTGTATGATATAGTAATTAAACACTTCCATACATCATCCTGTGCTCATCAAGACAAGTGCACTCCTTAATCCCCATCATATAGTTAACCCATTCTCCCACCTACCTCCCCGTTGGTAACTGTCAGCTTGTTCTCTATAGTTAAGAGTCTTGTTTCTTGCTGTCTCTGTCTCTCTCTCTTGTTTTTTTTCCCCTTTGCTTCATTTGTTTTATTTCTTACATTCTACATATGAGTGAAATCATATGGTATTTGTCTTTCTCTGACTCACTTATTTCACTTAGCATAATACTCTGTAGCTCCATCCATGTCATTGCAAATTGCAAGATTTCCTTTCTTTTTATGGCTGAACAATATTACATTGTGTATATATATATACACTATATATATATATATATATATATATATATATATATACTACATTTTTTTATCCATTCATCAATCGATGGACACTTGGGCTGTTTCCATATCTTGGCTATTGTAAATAATGCTGCTATAAACTTGGGGGTGCATATATCCCTTTGAATTAGGATTTTTGTATTAGTTGGGTAAATACCCAGCAGTGCAATTGGATTGTACAGTGGTTCTATTTTTAACTTCTTGAGGAAGTTCCATACTGTTTTCCACAGTGAGTGCATCAGCTTGCAGTCCAACCAACAGTGCACAGGTGTTCGTTGTTCTCCACCTCCAACACCTGTTGTTTCTTGTGTTGTTGATTTTAGCCATTTTGACAGGTAGGAGGTGATATCTCATTATAGACTTGATTTACATTTCCTTGATGATAAGTGATGATGAGCATTTTTTCATGTGTCTGTTGGTTGTAGCACTGCTTTTGATGGGCTCCAGCCAAAAGTGTATTAGTGGGGGCAGTTCTGCAGGAGAACATGGGGCTGGATGCGTGATGTTAGCAAGGGTTGCTCACATGTGCTGTGGAGGGTACTTGAAGCTGAGGCTTGCCTGGAGAGGGTGTGTCAACAAGATAATACGGGTCAGGGCATGTTAGCAAGTAGGTAGTGACTTTTGTGCTTTGCTGTAGGCTGGGTGTGGGAGAGGGAAATGGTGCCTGTCACTTCTTTTGTTCTTAGAGAAATATCCCAAAGATCCTTTCCACTCCAGCACAGCTTTGAGATTCGTTAACAAATCTCCCGTCTGTATATCCCAGGTGTTTTTCAAACTACTGGTTCTATTGTTGTGTTTCCCCAGGGCTGTTTGCTGTGCTCTTTAAGGGTAGGGACTCAGTTTCCTTTTCCAATCCTGTCCTTCCCACAGCCTGCCTGCTGAATTTTAACATTCTAATCAGCTCTGCTGATTCTAAGAAATTGTGAAATTGGGCCCTTCTGGCTTTCTAAGCCAAATGTTATGGAGGTTCATCTTCCCTGTGCAGGTTCCCTGTGCCTGGGGTGCTTGATGTGAGGGTCCATTTCTTTCCCCTCTGCCTGTCTGTGGAATCCCTCCCTCCCCCTGACAGTCCCTTGGGTCATTTAACTCCTGACAGTGTCTCAGCCTTTCCTATCCTCTTCCATATGGCCTCTTCTCTACATTTAGCTGTGGAGTCCGTTCTGCCAGTCTTTGAGGTGTTTTCTGGGTTATTTGTACTGATATGGGTTTTATCTAGCTCTGTCCATTGGATGATGTGAGTTTAGGGTCTTCCTATTTCACCATCTTCCCCAGAAATAAGATTTGTATTTTTTCATATCTTTTGTAATAAATTGATAGTCTGTTGAGTAAATGAGTTTCCTGAGTTTTGTGAGCAGCTCTATCAAGTTAAACCCTAGAAGGGGGTCATGGGAACTTCTTAACTTGCAGTGGGCCTCTGAGGTGGAGGGCAGTCTTGTGGGACTGATTGCTTAACCTGTGGAATCTGATTCTATCTTTAGGTACATAGTGTCATAGTAAAATTCTTCTTTTTGTGGGAACCTGCCTCCTGCAACACATGTACACATTGAAATTGGGTCCAGAATCTGTTACTGTTGTAAATGGAATGGTTATCCTAATTTTATTTTTCAATTGTTCATTGCTAATATATAGAATATGATTTGTTTTTATATATTTTGTGATATGCGACCTCGATGAAATTGTTTATTGTAAATGATTTTTAACTGGATTCCATTTGAATATTCTTTATACAAGTTCATGTCATCTGCAAATATAGTTTTGTCACTTCCTTTCCAATCTGGATAGCTTGTCCTTCCTTCCTTCCTTCCTTTCTTTCTTTCTTTCTTTCTTTCTTTCTTTCCTCCATCCCCTCCCCTCTCCTCCCCTCCCCTCCCCTCCACTCTCTTCTCCTCTCCTTTATCCTACATGCCCTGGCTAGAATCTCCAGAATAATGTTGAATAGAACTGGTGAGAGTGGACATCTTTTTCTCATCATTGAATGAGGGGGAAATTATTCAGTCTTTCACTTTTTTTTTTTCAACGTTTATTTATTTTTTTTGGGGACAGAGAGAGACAGAGCATGAACGGGGGAGGGGCAGAGAGAGAGGGAGACACAGAATCGGAAACAGGCTCCAGGCTCTGAGCCATCAGCCCAGAGCCCGACGCGGGGCTCAAACTCACGGACCGCGAGATCCTGACCTGGCTGAAGTCGGACGCTTAACCGACTGCGCCACCCAGGCGCCCCTCAGTCTTTCACTTTTAAGTATGAAGTGAACTGTATTTTTTTTTTTATAGAGGCTTTATATCAGGTTGAGGAAATTTCCTCTATTCCTAGTTTGTTGAGTGTTTTAATAATGAAAATTGTTAGATTTTATCAAATACTTTGTCAAATGAGATTATTATGTTATTTTTCTTCTTTATTCTAATGATGTGATTATGACATTAATTTTCATGTTGAACCAACCATGCATTTGTGAAGTAAATCCCACTTGGCCATAGTGCATAATCCATTTTATATGTTACTAGAACCAGTTTGCTGCTTTTGTTTTTATTGTAATTGAGGGTTTTGCTTTTATATTTATAAGAGTTTCTTTTATAGTGTTTTTATATTTATAAGGGGTTTTTTGATGATGACTTTTCTTTTATATCAGGGTAATATTGGCCTTATAGAGTGAGTTGGGAAGTGTTTTCTTTTTTTTCAACCTTTTTTTCAACCTTTCTTTTTTTCAACCTAGAAAGTTTAAGTTAAGACTTTGTATTCTTATTTCTTTATGTAGTTTTGCCTGTTGAGTTCATTCTCTGTCACTCTGCTTTTTATAAAGTATTTTATTAGATTTTGAAAATAAAAAAAACATTTTTTTTTAAATTGAAGTATGGTTGACACATGTTATATTAGTTTTAGGTGTACAACATAGTGATTCAACTTTTTTTTTTTAATTTTAAATGTTTATTTATTTTTGAGAGAGACAGAGACAGAATGCGAGTGGGTTAGGGGCAGAGAGAGAGAGGGAGACACAGAATCCCCTGAATGCTTCAGCAGGGTCCAGGCTCCAAGCTGTCAGCACAGAGCCCGATGCGGGGCTCGAACTAATAAACTGCGAGATCATGACCTGAGCTGAAGTCAGACACTTAACCAACTGAGCCACCCAGGAGTCCCGTGATTCAACAGTTTTATACATGATGCAGTGCTTACTACAATAAGAGTAATTACTATCTGCCACTTTACAAAGTTATTACAACTTTATTAAGTATATTCCCTATGCTGTACTTTTCATCCCCATAACTCATTTATTTTATAACTGGAGGTTTCTATGTCTTAATCTCCATTATGTATTTTACCCATACTCCCATCCTATATACCCTGGCAAAACCAGTTTGTTCTTTGTATTTATAAATTGGTTTCTGTGTGTGTGTGTGTGTGTGTGTGTGTGTGTGTGTGTGTGTGTCTGTTAGTGTGCACATGTGTGTGTTCTTTAAATGTTGGTAGAATTAACCAGTGAAGCCTTCTGGGCTTGGGCTTTTCTTCATGGAAAATTCTAAAATTACAAACTTAATCTTTTAAAAATACAAATTTAATCCCTGAACATAGTGGTTGTAGGTATTTTCGGATTTCTCTTTATTCTTGAGTTAGTTTTAGCAATCTGTGTCTTTCAAAGAATTTTTAGTTTCATGTGATCTAACTTTTGGCATACGGTTGTTCATAAAACTCCCTAATAATAATTTTTATTTCTTTTTTTAAAATGTTTATTTATTTTCAGAGACAGAGTGAGTGAGCATGTGAGTTGGGGAGAAAGGCAGAGGGGAGCAGAGAGAGAATCTTAAGCAGGGTCCACTCTCAGCACAGAGCCCAATGTGGGGCTCCATCTCATGACTGAGATCATGATCAAGAGTCAGTCATTTAACTGACTGAGACACCCAGGTGCCCCTAATTGTTTTTATTCCTATAAAATTATAGTAATGTTCCTTCTTTCAGTCACGATGATGGTTATTTGAGCTTTCTTTGTTTTTTCTGGGTTAGTCTAGGTAAAAGTTAGTTAATTTTGTTGATTTCTTTAAAAAACGAAACTTTGCTTTTGTTTTCTGCAGTTTTTATTTTTCTTTTCTTATGATTTAATTATTTTATTTTATTTTTTTCAATATATGAAATTTATTGTCAAATTGGTTACCATACAACACCCAGTGCTCATCCCAAAAGGTGCTCTCCTCAATACCCATCAACCACCCTCCCTTCCATCCCACCCCCCATCAACCCTCAGTTTGTTCTCAGTTTTTAAGAGTGTCTTATGCTTTGGCTCTCTCCCACTCTAACCTCTTTTTTTTTTTTTTCCTTCCCCTCCCCCATGGGTTTCTGTTAAGTTTCTCAAGATCCTCATAAGAGTGAAACCATATGGTGTCTCTCTTTCTCTGTATGGCTTATTTCACTTAGCATCACACTCTCCAGTTCCATCCACGTTGCTACAAAGGGCCATATTTCATTCTTTCTCATTGCCACGTAGTACTCCATTGTGTATATAAACCACAATTTCTTTATCCATTCATCCGTTGATGGACATTTAGGCTCTGTCCATATTTGGCTATTGTTGAGAGTGCTGCTATAAACATTGGGGCACAAGTGCCCCTATGCATGAGTACTCCAGTATCCCTTGGGTAAATTCCTAGCAGTACTATTGCTGGGTCATAGGGTAGGTCTATTTTTAATTTTTTGAGGAACCTCCACACTGTTTTCCAGAGTGGCTGCACCAATTTGCATTCCGACCAACAGTGCAAGAGGGTTCCCGTTTCTCCACATCCTCGCCAGCATCTATAGTCTCCTGATTTGTTCATTTTGGCCACTCTGACTGGCGTGAGGTGATATCTGAGTGTGGTTTTGATTTGTATTTCCCTGATGAGGAGCGACGTTGAGCATCTTTTCATGTGCCTGTTGGCCATCCGGATGTCTTCTTTAGAGAAGTGTCTATTCATGTTTTCTGCCCATTTTGTCTCTGGCTTATTTGTTTTTCGGGTGTGGAGTTTGGTGAGCTCTTTATAGATTTTGGATACTAGCCCTTTATCCGATATGTCATTTTCAAATCCCTTTTCCCATTCCGTTGGTTGCCTTTCAGTTTTGTTGGTTGTTTCCTTTGCTGTGCAGAAGCTTTTGATCTTCATAAGGTCTGAGTAGTTCATTTTTGCTTTTAATTGCCTTGCCTTTGGGGATGTGTCAAGTAAGAAATTGCTACGGCTGAGGTCAGAGAGGTCTTTTCCTGCTTTCTCCTCTAGGGTTTTGATGGTTTCCTGTCTCACATTCAGGTCCTTTATCCACTTTGAGTTTGTTTTTGTGAATGGTGTGAGAAAGTGATCTAGTTTCAGTCTTTTTCATGTTGCTGTCCAGTTCTCCCAGCACCATATGTTAAAGAGACTGTCTTTTTTCCATTGGATGTTCTTTCCTGCTTTGTCAAAGATGAGTTGGCCATACGTTTGTGGGTCTAATTCTGCGGTTTCTATTCTATTCCATTGGTCTATGTGTCTGGTTTTGTGCCAATACCATGCTGTCTTGATGATCACAGCTTTGTAGTAGAGGCTAAAGTCTGGGATTGTGATGCCTCCTGCTTTGGTCTTCTTCTTCAAAATTACTTTGGCTATTAGGGGCCTTTTGTGGTTCCATATGAAATTTAGGATTGCTTGTTCTAGCTTAGAGAAGAATACTGGTACAATTTTGATTGGGATTGCATTGAATGTGTAGATAGCTTTGGGTACTATTGACATTTTGACAATATTCTTCCAATACATGAGCACGGAATCTTTTTCCATTTCTTTATATCTTCCTCAATTTCCTTCATCAGCTTTTTATAGTTTTCAGCATACAGATCTTTTATATCTTTGGTTAGATTTATCCCTAGGTATTTTATGCTTCTGGGTGCAATTGTGAATGGGATCAGTTTCTTTATTTGTCTTTCTGTTGCTTCATTGTTAGTGTATAAGAATGCAACTGATTTCTGTACATTGATTTGTATCCTGCAACTTTGCTGAATTCATGTATCAGTTCTAGCAGACTTTCGGTGGAGTCTATCGGATTTTCCATGTATAATATCATGTCATGTGCAAAAAGTGAAAGCTTAACTTCATCTTTGCCAATTTTGATGCCTTTGATTTCCTTTTGTTGTCTGATTGCTGATGCTAGAACTTCCAACACTATGTTAAACAACAGCGGTGAGAGTGGACATCCCTGTCGTGTTCCTGATCTCGGAAACAGCTCTCAGTTTTTCCCCATTGAGGGTGATGTTAGCTGTGGGCTTTTCATAAATGGCTTTTATGATGTTTAAGTATGTTCCTTCTATCCCGACTTCGTCGAGGGATTTTATTAAGAAAGGTTGCTGAATTTTGTCAAATTCCTTTTCTGCATCGATTGACAGGATCATATGGTTCTTATCTTCTCTTTTATTAATGTGATGTATCACATTGATTGATTTGTGAATGTTGAACCAGCCCTGCATCCCAGGAATGAATCCCACTTGATCATGGTGAATAATTCTTTTTATATGCTGTTGAATTTGTTTTGCTAGTATCTTATTGAGAATTTTTGCATTCACTTTCAGCAGGGATATTGCCCTATATTTCTCTTTTTGTGCTGGGTGTCTGTCTGGTTTAGAAATCAAAGTAATACTGGCTTCATAGAATGAGTCTGGAAGTTTTCCTTCCCTTTCTATTTTTGGAATTGCTTGAGAAGGATAGGTATTATCTCTGCTTTAAACGTCTGGTAGAACTCCCCTGGGAAGCCATCTGGTCCTGGACTCTTATTTGTTGGGAGATTTTGATGCCTGATTCAATTTCTTCACTGGTTATGGGTCTGTTCAAGCTTTCTAATTCCTCCTGATTGAGTTTTAGAAGGGTGTGGGTGTTTAGGAATTTGTCCATTTCTTCCAGGTTGTCCAGTTTTTTGGCATATAATTTTTCATAGTATTCCCTGATAATTGTTTGTATCTCTGAGGGATTGGTTGTAATCATTCCATTTTCATTCATGATTTTATCTATTTGGGTCATCTCCCTTTTCTTTTTGAGAAACCTGGCTAGAGGTTTATCAATTTTGTTTATTTTTTCAAAAAACCAACTCTTGGTTTCGTTGATCTGCTCTACAGTTTTTTTAGATTCTATATTGTTTATTTCTGCTCTGATCTTTATTATTTCTCTTCTTCTGCTGGGTTTAGGCTGTCTTTGCTGTTCTGCTTCTATTTCCTTTAGGTGTGCTGTTCGATTTTGTATTTGGGATTTTTCTTCTTTCTTGAGATAGGCCTGGATTGTAATGTATTTTCCTCTCAAGACTGCCTTCGCTGCATCCCAAATCGTTTGGATTGTTGTATTTTCATTTTCATTTGTTTCCATAAATATTAAATTTCTTCTCTAATTGCCTGGTTGACCCACTCATTCTTTAGTAGGGTGTTCTTTAACCTCCATGCTTTTGGAGGTTTTCCAGACATTTTCCTGTGGTTGATTTCAACCTTCATCACATTGTGGTCTGAAAGTATGCATGGTATGGTCTCAATTCTTGTATACTTATGAAGGGCTGTTTTGTGACCCAGTATGTGATCTATCTTGGAGAATGTTCCATGTGCACTAGAGAAGAAGGTATATTCTGTTGCTTTGGGATGCAGAGTTCTAAATATATCTGTCAAGTCCATCTGATCCAATGTATCATTCAGGGCCCTTGTTTCTTTATTGACCATGTGTCTAGATGGTCTATCCATTTCTGTAAGTGGAGTGTTAACGTCCCCTGCAATTACCACATTCTCATCAATAAGGTTGATTATGTTTGTGAGTAATTATTTTATATATTTGGGGGCTCCCGTATTCAGTGCATAGACATCTATAATTGGTAGCTCTTCCTGACGGATAGACCCTGTAATTATTATATAATGTCCTTCTTCATCTCTTGTTACAGCCTTTAATTTAAAGTCTAGTTTGTCTAAATATGGCTACTCCAGCCTTCTTTTGACTTCCAGTAGCATGACAAATAGTCCTCCATCCCTTCACTTTCAATCTGAAGGTGTCCTCAGGTCTACAATGAGTCTCTGGTAGACAGCAAATAGATGGGTCTTGTTTTTTTATCCATTCTGATACCCTATGTCTTTTGGTTGGCGCATTTAGTCCTTTTACGTTCAGTGTTATTATAGAAAGATATGGGCTTAGAGTCATTGTGATGTTAGTAGGTTTCATGCTTGTAGCGATGTCTCTGGTATTTTGTCTCACAGGATCCCCCTTAGGATCTCTTGTAGGGCTGGTTTAGTGGTGATGAATTCCTTCAGTTTTTGTTTGTTTGGGAAGACCTTTATCTCTCCTATTCTAAGTGACAGACTTGCTGGATAAAGGATTCTCGGCTGCATATTTTTCTGTTCATCACATTGAAAATCTCTTGCCATTCCTTTCTGGCCTGCCAAGTTTCAGTAGAGACATCGGTCGCAAGTCTTATAGGTCTCCCTTTATATGTTAGGGCACGTTTATCCCTAGCTGCTTTCAGAATTTTCTCTTTATCCTTGTATTTTGCCAGTTTCACTATGATATGTCATGCATAAGATCGATTCAAGTGATGTCTGAAGGGAGTTCTCTGTGCCTCCTGCATTTCAATGCCTTTTTCCTTCCCAAGATCAGGAAAGTTCTCAGCTATTATTTCTTCAAGTACACCTTCAGCACCTTACCCTCTCTCTTCATCCTCTGGAATACCAATTATTCGTAGATTATTTCTCTTTAGTGCATTACTCTGTTCTCTAATTTTCCCCTGATACTCCTGGATTTTTTTTTTCTCTCTTTTTCTCAGCTTACTCTTTTTCCATAATGTTGTCTTCTAGTTCACCTATTCTCTCCTCTGCCTCTTCTATCTGAGCCGTGGTTGTTTCCATTTTATTTTGCAGCTCGTTTGTAGCCTTTTTTAGCTCCTCCTGACTGTTCCTTAGTCCCTTGATCTCTGTAGCAATAGATTCTGTGCTGTCCTCTATACTGTTTTTAAGCCCAGTGATTAATTTTATGACTATTTTTCTAAATTTACTTTATGTTATATTGTTTAAATCCTTTTTGATCATTTCATTAGCTGTTGTTATATTCTGGAGATTCTTTTGTGGGGAATTCTTCTGTTTTGTCATTTTGGATAGTCCCTGGAGTGGTGCGGAATTGTGGGGCACTTCCCCTGTGCTGTCTTGAATAACTTGCGTTGATGGGCGGAGCCGCAGTCAGACCTGATGTCTGCCCCTAGCCCACCGCTGGGGCCACAGTCAGACTGGTGTGTACCTTCCCTTCCCCTCTCCTAGGGGCAGGATTCACTGTGGGATGGCATGGCCCATCTGGGCTACTTGCACACTGTCAGGCTTGTGGTTCTGGGGATCTGGCTTATAAGCTGGGGTTGATCGGCAAGGTGCCCAGGGGCGGGAGTGGCAGGCTCAACTCGCTTATCCTTTGGTGATCCGCTTCGGGGGAGGGGGGGCTGAGGCACCAGGAGGGAGTCAGACCCGCCACCAGAGGGATGGATCTGCAGAAGCATAGCGTTGGTTGTTTGCGGGATGCCAGTAAGTTCCCTGGCAGGAACTGGTTCCCTTTGGGATTTTGGCTGGGGGATGGGCAAGGGAGATGGCGATGGCCAGCGCCTTTGTTCCCCACCAAGCTGAGCTCTCTCGTCCAGGGCTCAACAACTCTCCCTCCCGTTGTCCTCCAGCCTTCCCACTCTCTGAGCAGAGCTGTTAACTTACAACCTCCCAGATGTTAAGTCCCGCTTGCTGTCAGAACACACTCTGTCCAGCCCCTCCACTTTTTCAAGCCAGACTCGGGGTCTCTGCTTGGCCGGCAGGCCGCTCCTCCCCCCGGATCCCTCCCGCCAGTCCGTGTAGCGCGCACTGCCTCTCCGCCCTTCCTACCCTCTTCCATGGGTCTCTTGTCTGTGCT
Source organism: Leopardus geoffroyi (assembly GCF_018350155.1). Lineage (NCBI taxonomy): Eukaryota > Metazoa > Chordata > Mammalia > Carnivora > Felidae > Leopardus > Leopardus geoffroyi. The sequence goes on along the minus strand of NC_059343.1, from coordinate 55,699,101 downwards.
TGGCTCCAGAGAATCCATTCTGCTAGTCTTCTGGCAGCTTTCTGGGTTATTTAGGCAGGTGTAGGTGGAATCTAAGTGATCAGCAGGACACCGTGAGCCCAGCGTCCTCCTAAGCTGCCATCTTCCCTCAATCCTGTTTTTATTTTTCTATTTTATTGTTTTCTGCTCTAATCTTTAATATTTTCTTGCTAATACTGGCTTTATTTTGTTCTCTTTCCATTATCTAAAGAGGGAAGTTTAGTTAATTATTTAACATCTTTCTTCTTTTTTAATATAAGTATTTGTAGCTATAAATTTGATTGTAAGCACTGCTTTAGTTACATGCCCTATGTTTTTGCATGTTGTGCCTTCATTTTCATTCATCTTTAAATATTTTCTAATTTCCCTTGTGATTTGTCATTTTACCCATTTACTACTTGGTAGTGTGTTGTTTATTTTCCACATACTTGCAAGTTTCTCAACTTTATTTCCATTAGTAATTTCTAATATTCCATGTGGTCATAATTCTATGATTTCATACTTCTATGATTTCAGTTCTTTCAAGTTTATTGAGGAATTTTTATGGACTAGTATATAGTCTATGTGGGAGGAATTTTTATGGACTAGTATATAGTCTGTGGGAGGATATTGTTTATTTTTATTTTTTTAACTTTTATTTATTTTTGAGAGACAGAGAGAGACAGAGCATGAGCAGGAGAGGGGAGGAGAGAGAGAGGAAGACACAAAATCTGAAGCAGTCTATAGGCTCCAAGCTGTCAGCACGTAGCCCGATGTGGGGCTTGAACTCATAAACAGATCATGACCTGAGCTGAAATCAGACATTCAACCGACTGAGCCACCCAGGTGCCCCAATGTGGGAGAATATTCTATGTCCACTTGAGAAGAATGTATATTCTGCTGTTGTTGGGTGGAGTGTGCTATAGAGGTATGTTAGGTCTAATTAGCTTATGATGTTGTCCAAACCTTATATTTCTTTATTGATTATCTGTCTAGTTCTAACCTTTAATGAAAATAGATTATTGGATTCTCCAACTATTATTTTTGAATTGTTTGTTTCTCCTTTCAGTTTTGTCATTGTTATATGTACTTTGGGGGCTCTATTGTGAGGTACATATGTGTTTATAATGGTTATACCTTCCTCGTGAATTGGCCTTTTTATCATTATAAAATGTCCTTTATTATTTCCAGTGTAATTTATGCTCTGAAATGTATTTTATCTGATGCTTGTATAGCCAGTAAAGCATCCCCATTATCTGTTTCATTTTTTTTTACTTTTGACTTATTTGTGTCTTGAATGTAATATGTGTCTCTTATAGGCAGTATACTGTTCAATTTTTTAAAAAATCCACTTTTCACTCACTTTCTTTCGATTAGGTTATCTGATCAACTCGCATGTCATGTATTCATTGATGTAGTTGGATTTATGTCTGGTATTTTACTTTTTTAATGTGTTGTGCCTTTTTTGTTCATATATTCCTTTTCTTCTTTCTTTTGTATTAAATGCTATCATTGTTATTATTATTGTACACATTACATATTGTATTAAAAAACAATATTACATTGTTATGATAATTAGCTTATAAAACTTTATTACATTGTTATAATAATTAACTTATAAAACTTTATCTTTTTTAAAATGTTTATTTTGAGACAGAGAGAGAGAGAGAGAGTGAGCACAAGCAGGAGAGAGGCAGAGAGAGGAAGAGGCAATCCCAAGCAGACTCTGCACTGTCAGTGCAGAGCCCAATGAGGGGCTTGATCTCACAAACCATGAGATCATAACCTGAGCTGAAATCAAGAGTTGGATGCTTAACAGACTGAGCCACCCAGATGCCCCAACTGTATGTCTTTTAAAGAAGTTGAGGGAATGAGAATAGGCTTACATTTATAGAGTTTGTTACATTAGCCTTCTTGGGTGCAAGTTCTGGTTCACTTTATTTGCTTTTGTAGATTTAAGTTACCAATTTTTATCATTTCGTACTCTATTATAGCTTTGCTTTTACTTTCCTTCTTTGTGATTTTATTGTAAAATATATTATGTTTCCTTTGTGCAGGCCCCCAAATGCAGTCATGTACATATTGTTTTGTGCTTTCTTTTTTTTTAATGTTTATTTCTGAGACAGAGAGAGACAGAGCATGAGTCGGTGAGGGGCAGAGAGAGAGAGGGAGATACAGAATCAGAAGCAGGCTCCAGGCTCTGAGCTGTCAGTACAGAGCCCGATGCAGGGCTCAAACTCACAAACCATGAGATCATGACCTAAGCTGGTCAGTCGCTCAACCAACTGAGCCACCCAGGCGCCCCTATACAGTTGCTTTCTTTTTTTAAATTTTTTTTTAACGTTTATTTATTTTTGAGACAGAGAGAGACAGAGCATGAACGGTGGAGGGGCAGAGAGAGAGGGAGACACAGAATTGGAAGCAGGCTCCAGGCTCTGAGCCATCAGCCCAGAGCCCGACGCGGGGCTCGAACTCCGGGACCATGAGATCGTGACCTGAGCTGAAGTCGGAGGCTTAACCGACTGAGCCACCCAGGCGCCCCTACAGTTGCTTTGTATATTAGTTAAGAGAACAAAGAAGAAAGATGTATATATTGTCTTTTATAATTACAGAATTTGCAAGAGATGTGAATTTTTCATGTGAATTTTAATTACTGTGTATGTTCAATTGCTTTCAGCCTGAAGAAGTCCTTTAAAATTTTTTTTGTAAGGTGAATCTTCTAGCAAGGATTCTCTCAGTAGAACACGGATCTTATCCTGTATAATTTAAATCATCTTTGAGAGTAGAGCCAGGAAAAGTTGATTAAAAAATTGTACCATGTTATTTTAATAATAAACCAGCGGCTATAACCACTGGACTAGGGTTTTCTGAGGTCTCTTGTGGCTCTGACATTCTGCGATACTGTAAGCAAGGTAAATGTTCTCCCTGAGATTCTTAACCCATGTTAAGACATATTCTTGACTTGCTGGTATAGTATAGGCTTGTAGTTCTCAAAGTATGTTCCCTAGACCAGCAGCATTAGCATCACTGGGCAAAATGTCAGAAATGCAAATTATCAGCTACTACTCCACACCTATGAAATCAGAAGCTGTAGGGGTGGAACACAGTAGACTGTGTTTTAGCAAGCTCTATCTCTCCTATTGATTTTGAATCACTTTGAAGTTTGAGAACCACTGGCATAGGAAAAGAACACTGTGGGCTTTGTGGTATGGTGACTCTAGTGAGTTTTGGAGATCTCACTGACCAATTTTGGGTTGTTGCTGGGCAACTTCTCCTTTGAGCCACTTTTACTTTTTTTCTAAGGATAATAATATTTGCTCTATATAACTCACATAGTTGTTGTGATACTACTCAGAGAGTTTATGTCCAAGCTCCTTTATAAACTATTAAGCCTATATGCAGTGTAAGCCATCATTATAATCAAAGGAAACTAAAATTTACTGAGCATCTAATCTATGCCAGGCACTCTGTATATGTTGTCTCATTTAGTCCTTAGCCACTCTACAAGTAGTGTTAGAATTATTTAGCAATCCAGTTTAGTTTTCCAACTGTATTGGAATCCACACATTGAAATTCAGATTCAAAATACAATTACATCAAAATCCAAATAAATCAAATTGTATCTTATATCAAAGTCTAACTGTGTAAGAATCCAGCTCATCAAAATTCGATATTGAATGCTAAAGAATGAATGCTGTTTCTTAAAATACTTGAGTATTTTGTTGCATTCACTCACCTCCTCACTGAGAAGAGCACATGAGATCTTGTCCTATTAGTAGTTACAACATGTTAATACTTAGCTTTGACATAGGGAACATCAGATAAATTGTGTTTCCTCTCTTGACTTCAGTCTTCATTTTAAAGTAAGCAGTTTTACCAAAAAAAAAAACCCCACCCTTTAAAATATCTTTTACACTTTAGTCTGTTAACTTAAGATGTATGGTTACGTGTGAAATTTAGTCATTGTTAAAAGCTATAAAAACTGCTTTCCTCTTGAACTTTGAAGGTATCTTTTTAGATTGGTTTAACTATCAAAATCAATATCAGATTAGAAATGATTGGATTGTATTGGACCTGATTAGAAAATACCAGTTGATGTAGCTAAAATTTGTCTATCAATATTGATCCTTAGCAATGTGATTACAGACTGTTGAAAGTCAGGTGAAGGGGTTTTCAAATTAAGGACATATTTCTTTTCTTTTTTTTTAAAAAAATTATTTTATTTTATTTTATTATTATTATTATTTTTTAAAAATTTACATCCAGGTTAGTTAGCATATAGTGCAACAATGATTTCAGGGATAGATTCCTTAATGGCCCTTACCCATTTAGCACATCCTCCCTCCCACATCCCCTCAAGTAACCAATCCGCTTGTTCTCCATATTTAAGAGTCTCTTATGTTTTGTCCCCTCCCTGTTTTTATATTATTTTTGCTTCCCTTCCCTTATGTTCATATGTTCTATGTCTTAAAATCCTCATATGAGTGAAGTCATATGATATGTGTCTTTCTCTGACTGAGTGAAGTCATATGATATTTGTCTTTCTCTGACTGACTAATTTCACTTAGCATAATACTCTCTAGTTCCATCCATGTAGTTGCAAATCGCAAGATTTCATTCTTTTTGATTGCCGACACAATGGAGTATTACATATATATATATATATATATATATATATATATATATATATACACAATGGAGTATATATATATATATACCGCATCTTCTTTATCCATTCATCCATTGATGGACATTTGGGCTCTTTCCATGATTTGGCTATTGTTGATAGTGCTGCTATAAACATTGGGATGCATTTGCCCCTTCAAAACAGTACACTTGTATCCCTTGGATAAATACTTAGTAGTGCAATTGCTGGGTCTTAGGGAATTTCTATTTTTAATTTTTTGAGGAATCTCCATACTGTTTTCCTGAGTGCTGCACCAGTTTGCATTCCTACCAGCAGTGCAAAAGAAATCCTTTCTCTGCATCCTCGCCAACATCTGTTGTTGCCTGAGTTGTTACTGTTAGCCTTTCTGACAAGGGTGAGGTGGTATCTCATTGTGGTTTTGATTTGTATTTCCCTGATGATGAATGATGTTGAGCATTTTTTCATGATAATGACACACTTATTTTCTGATAGAGGTACTTAAACAATATAAAATTCAGTTGAACTGTTTTGTCACAGCCCTTTCATATGTGGGGTACGAGTGTGTATGTGTTCACAAGTATATTTACTTTAAAGTACCAATCTTGTTGGTTGCATATTATTACATTGTATCACATTTACGTGCATTATACGAACTGTAATTTAACAGAGGCTAGAATGTCAGCTTAAAGTTGCAGTATTTTGGTTCCTTTCTCTGTAAGTTTGACTGGACCTAGAAGCTAGGCAGTGATAGAGTAGTCAGTCTCTGAAGAATATTGTTTATCTGTGCTAAAGAAACAAATTTGCCCCAAGAGGCCATTGGCTATTGTTCCTACATCCAGGCAGCAGATTCTGTTTTGCTTTACATCCTGTAGGTCTCTGCACAGGCATAGCAGCAGCCTATATTCTTATGATTTGAAAGCTTTAAGCTCTCTGCTTTTTAAAAAGTTTCCACAAATGACCAATTAGAAGAGAAAAAATAGTGGGGACCTTACATTTTTCGTCAGTCCTTTTTGGCCTAGAAGTCTCCTCCTTTGTTCTCTCAAAGGCTGAGTCTTTTGCAGAGGCTTTGCCAAGGGAAATTGGAGTTTTCCCTTGGGACTCAGAGAACAGCAGTACTCAGTAAATCTGAAAAAGACAATCTTTTCAAATGTTAATAAGACTAAGCAGGACCCTGCAGTACAAAGGACAGATTAAATACCCAAGCAGTATAACTTTTCCCTCCCTGATGGCCAGATTCTTAATATTGGTGATAACTATAAGAAGGTAGAATTCCACCAGCTGTCAAAGGTAGAATTCCACCAGAAGGCATTTCTCTGAACTTGGAATTCCATACAACTTCCAAAAGTCACAAGCAGCAAAAAGTACTGGTGCCTATTTGGGTGCCAGATTTTCACATTTTCTCTGGGTTTCTCTCTGTGTCTCTAACTGCAGCTGCTAGTGAGTGCTGAACTGGTAGTTGCTGCCACAAACGTGTGGGGAAATTGGAAAAAAAAATTATGTGCTTTGGAAATTGAACAGCAGACACAGGGAAAAAAACAACTACTTATTTATTATTATTATTAAAAGTACTATTATTAATGTGAATTAAAAAGTATAGAGTCATATAATAAACATTTTTGTACCCACTTCCTGAAGATGAAAATTTGTGATGTTAGTTTCATTGCTCTCTTTTTCTAAATAAAGCATTGCAGAGTTAGTGAAGTCTGCTTTTACCCCTCTCTCTAGTCCTCAACACAGGCAACCACAATCCTGAATTGGGTGTGTATCCTTCTTGGCCATACTCTCTTTCTTTATATATTCAGGATTGGGGCGCCTGGGTGGCGCAGTCGGTTAAGCGTCCGACTTCAGCCAGGTCACGATCTCGCAGCCCGTGAGTTCGAGCCCCGCGTCAGGCTCTGGGCTGATGGCTCAGAGCCTGGAGCCTATTTCCAATTCTGTGTCTCCCTCTCTCTCTGCCCCTCCCCCGTTCATGCTCTGTCTCTCTCTGTCCCAAAAATAAATAAACGTTGAAAAAAAAAATTTTTATATATTCAGGATAGATAGATAGATAGATATCTATCTCAGAGTAGTTTTATATATATTTATAAACCGTATTTATTTATAAATATAAATATTGTTTATAATATATTTATATATTTATTTAAATTTTTTCACAAATGAAATCATACCATATGTACCATTGAAGTTACATTTTTCACTCAGATGTTTAGATATTTCCATGTTGACATACATATATATATGTGTGTATACACACACACATATATATATATAGTTTATTCACTTTTAATAATGGATAGTATACTTCTGCTATGAATATTGTTGGAAAAACTAAAAATAAAATCTGCTAACCCACAAAATCCTTTTTGTAAATATAGAAAAGAAAGAAAATTATTTTATTATTGAATAAGCTTTAAACCAAACTGGGCTGTAACTGATAGGCAATCCACTACTAACATTGCAAGGAGAGAAAGAAATTTCATCCTTTTATATAGCCAAGCAGATAAAATCCATTATGTACATGTTGTAAGATAAACCATAACTTGTCCTCAAGTAAAGTGACTTGACAGCACTATTATATTTACATAATTCATCCAGAATTCACCTAGTATTTGAAGTGGCCATGCATTTAAATTGCCTTTATCAAAAGGAAAAAAATAAAACTTTTCTTCTATGACAAACAGGCAATTAAAACTTGAAGCAAGGTACCTAGCATAAACTTCCAAGGTAACAGAGAGGTAAGGACTTATCTTCCTTGATGTTAATATTTCAAAGAGATGGCTGTTAGGCTTCTAAGAAAATATATTACTGGGTTACAATGCTTATTTTAGCTTTCACAAAGATTTGCATACATATCAAAGGGACAGAAGGCAGCTTTACAATTAAATTTTCATAAGGAAATTAAGAAAAGGGACAGGGGAAAAGGTCTTTCCTTTGTGGCAACCAGGAACATTCAATTGTACAATATACTACATATTTACCTATTAATTTTTCTATTTATGGGATTGTAGGCTTTTTATAATTTTTCATTATTGCCAAAACATGCCAACGAACATCCTCCTATATGCCTTCCTGGGAAATATGCAAGAATTTCTCAGGTAATGAAAATTTTTAACATTACCAGATATTTCCAAATTATACTCCTACCTGGTTATATCCATTTATATATTTTATCAACAAATATAAGATTCTCCATTTGTCCACATCATTAACACTCAATATTGTTGTACCTGAAAAATATTGCCAATCTATGAGTATGAAAGGGAATCTCACTATTGCTTAATTTTTATTTTCCTATTTTTAAAAATTTGAGTATAGGGGCGCCTAGGTGGCTCAGTCAGTTGAGTGTCTGACTGTTGGTGTCAGCTCAGATCATGATCTCATGGTTCGTGGGTTTGAGCCCTGCATCTGGCTCCATGGTGACAGCATGGAGCCTGCTTGGGATTCTCTTTCCCTCTCTCTCTGCCCCTCCCAGATCTCTATGTCTGTCTCTGTCTCTGTCTCTGTCTCTGTCTCTGTCTCTCTCAACAAATAATAAACTTAAAAAATAAAAATTTGATTATATTTGACACACAAAGTTACATTAGTTTCAGGTGTACAACACAGTGATTCAACTTTATTATATGTTATTCTGTGCTCACCACAAATGTAGCTACCATCTGTCACCATATAACACTATTACAATATCATTGACTATATTTCTTATGCTGTGCCTTTTATTCCCATGACTTGTTCATTCCATAACTAGAAGCCTGTATCTCCTACTCCCCTTCACCCATTTGTTCTCATGCCCTCAACCCCTCTCCTCTCTGGTAACCATCAGTTTGTTATCTGTATTTGTAGATGTGGTTCTCCTTTTCTTTTATATATTCATTTGTTTTTTTAGATTCCACATATGATTGTGAAATCATATGGTGTTTGTCTTTCTCTGACTTATTTCACTTAGCATAATACTCTGTAGGTGCATCCATGTTGTTGCAAATGGCATGATCTCAACCTTTTTTATGGCTGAGTGATGTTCCTGTGTGTGTGCTTGCGCATGTGCTTGGGTATATATACACCACATCTTCCTTGTCCATTCACATATTGATGGACACTTAGTTTGCTTACATATTTTGACTGTTGTCATATATCTTCTCAAGTTACCGTTTTTCTTTTTTTTTTTTTTTTTAATGGTTATTTCTTTTTGAGAGAGAGACAGAGCGTGAGCAGGGGAGGGGCAGAGAGAGGGGGAGACACACAATCCGAAGCAGGCTCCAGGCTCTGAGCTGTCAGCACAGAGCCCAATCTGAGGCTCTAACTCACAAACTGTGAGATTATGACCTGAGCTGAATTTAGATGCTTAACCAACTGAGCCACCCAGGCACCCATGTTTTTTTTTTCTTTGGGTAAATACCAATAGTGGAATTATTAAATCATATATTTCTATCTTAAATTTTTTGAGAAGCCTCATTCTGTTTTCAACAGTTCCTGTATCAATTTACATTTTCACCAACAGTGTATGAGTGTATGGGGCGCTCCTTTTTCTTCTAGGCTTGCCAACATTGTTATTTCTTGTCTTTTTTTTCTTCCAGCCATTCTAACAGGTGTAGGGTGGTGTCTCATTGTGGTTTTAATTTTAATTTTTCTGATTATTGGTGTTGTTGAGCATCTTCTCACGTGTCTGTTGGGCATTTGGATGTGTTCTATTCAGGTCCTCTTCCCATTTTTAAATTGGATTTTTTGTTTGTTTGTTTGCTTATTTGTTTTGTTGTTGAGTTGTATGAGTTCTTTATATATTTAACCTCTTATTGGATATATCATTTGCAAATATCTTCTCCCATCCAGTAGATTTCTTTTTCCTTTTGATGATGGTTGTCTTTCCTGTGAAAACCTTTTTATTTTGATGATGACCCAATATTTTTTTGTTGTTGGTTTCCCTTGTGTTAGGAGATCTATCTAGAAAGATGTTTCCAGGGCTGATATCAGAGAAATTACTACCTGTGTTCTCTTGTAATATTTTTATGGTTTTGGGTATCACATTTAGGTCTACTAAAGACCTAAATTAACCATTTGAGTTTTTTTTTTTTTGTATGTTAAAAAGCAGTCCAGTTTTCCCAGCCCCATTTATTGAAGGGATTGTCTTTTCCCCAGTGTATTTTCTTGCCTCCTTTGTCATAGGTTAAGTGACAAATATAATCATGGATTTGTTTCTGGGCTTTCTATCCTGTTGCATTGATTTCTCTGTTTTTATGGGAGTATCATACTGTTTTGACTATTACAGCTTTGTAGTATATTATGCAATGTGGAATTGTGATACCTCCAGCTTTGTTCTTCTTTCTGAAGATTCCTTTGGCTATTCAGGTCTTTTGTTCCATACAAATTTTGGGATTATTTTTTTCCAGTTTTTTGAACAATGCTTTTAGTGATTTGACATGGATTGCATTAAATCTGTGGATTGCTTTGTGTAGCATGGACATTTTAATAACGTTGGTTTTTCTAATCATGAGCATGAAGTATCTTTCCATTTGTTTGTGTCATTTTCTATTTCTTTCATCAGTGTTTTCTAGTTTTCAGAGTACCGGTCTTTCACATCTTTGGTTAAATTTATTCCTAGGTATTTTATTAATTTTTTGGTGAAATTGTAAATGGTGTTGTTTTCTTAATTTCTCTTTCTGCTCTTTTGTCATTAGTATCATGTCTTCTGCCGATTGTGACAGTTTAACTTCTTCTTTAGGAATTTAGGTGCCACTTATTTTTCTTATCTGATTACTGTGTCTAGGACTTTCAGTACTATGTTGAATAAAAGTGGTAAGAGTGGACATCCTTGCCTTTTTCCTGTTGTTAGAGGGAAAACTCTTAGTTTTTCACCATCGACTATGATGTTAGCTGTGGATTTTTCATTTACGGCCTTTATTAACATGAGGTACGTTCCCTATAAACCTACTTTGTTGAGAGTTTTTATCATGAATGTATATTATACTTTGTCAAATTCTTTTTCTGCATTTATTGAGATGGTCATATTTTTTTTATCCTTTCTTTTGTTGATGTGATGTATCACATTGATTGTGAATATTGAACCATTCTTGCATTCCTGGCATAAATCCTATTTGATCGTGGTGAATGATATTTTAATTATTTTGTGTTGTGGTGTGGACTTCCTTGGCTTCATTGTGTTTGGAACTCCCTTGCCTTCTTGGACTTGGATGTTTATTTTTTTCTCTATGTCAGGGTGACCCTTATATTGCAAATTTTCTTTGGTGATTCTTATATTGCAGATGTTTGTTCATTTGATGTTGTCAAAGTGATCCATTAAGCTCTTCCCCTTTTATTTTATTCTTGTCTCTTTTTGCTATTTAACTTGGGTGCTTTGCATTACTCTGTCTTCTAGATTGCTGATACATTCTGCATCTGCTAATCTATTGTTGATTCCCTCTAGTGTGTTATTTATTTCAGTTATTATATTCAACTCTGATTGGTTCTTTTTTATATTTTTATCTCTTTATTAAAGGTCTCGCTGAGTTCTTCCACTCTTCTTTCCAGCCTAGTGAGCATCTTTTAAGACAATTACTTTAAATTCTTTATCAAGCGTATGATGTATCTCCATTTAATGTAGTTATTTTTCTGAAGTTTTCTCTTGTTCCTTCTTTTGGAACATATTCTCCATCTCCCCATTTTGCTTGACTTTCTGTATTTCTTTCTATGGACTAGGTGGACCAGCTACCTTTCCTAAACTTGAACAAATGGTCTTGTGTATGATTGTCCTGTATGTAGATTGTGTGTGCTTGGTGACTTTTCCTGGCTGGCTGTAGGGATCTGGAGGTCACTGGGCTTTCCATATAGTGGATGCCCTGTCAGGAAGCTGAGACTGAAATGGGTACAATGCATGGTGTCCCAGTGTGCTCTCTGCAGGGGATGCACTTGTCTGGAAACTGGAGCCAAGGCAGTGTGTGTGCTGGGAATTCCCTGGGCTCTCTGTGCAGTGGATGCCCTGGCAGGATAGGTGAAACTAAACTGGATGTGAACATGGGTACCCTAGGACTCTACAGCCAAAGGGTACCTAAGTAGGATAATCAAAACTGAATTATATGTAAACTGGGGTCTTCCTGGACTCTCCACAAAGAGGGTGCCCTAAAGAGATGGACAAAGCTTAGGCAGGGTACAGGCTGTAAGGTCTTAGGGTGCTCTGCAGAGATGACATCTTGACAGGACAACTAAAGCTAAAATGTGTGTGAGCCAGTATGGTCCCTGAGCTCTCCATGAATGTCTCCCTATGGGACAGCTGAAACTGAAATAGTTGCAAGTTGGGTTGTCATCATGTTCCCATGCTGAAGGTAACCTGGTCAGACAGCTGAAGCTGAATTGGGTGCAAGATGTAGTGTCCCAAGGTGTTTATCACAGGGGACTCCCTGGCTGATTGATTACAGCTGAGGCCGGTACAGGCAGATATGTTCCAAGACACTCATAGAGCCCAGAGGAGTTGCCCTGGTGAAGTGGCTGAAATCAATGCAGACATGAGCTTGGGATTTCCAGAGCCTTCCATATTGGGGGCACACTTGCTGGGTGACTGAATCTGAGGCTAATGTCATTCAAGAGGCTCTGGAGCACTCTGCACCAAGGGTGCCCTCGTAAGCTGTCTGAAACCAAAGTAGTGTGGACCTGGAGTGTCTTGTGGTACTTTGCATCCATGTTAACTAGGCATGAAGTTGGGACTATAGTGAGTACTAACCAGTGGTGTCCCAATGTGCACCAACCCATGACCACCTTGGTTGGATGGCTGTGGTTAGAGGCCTTGGGATTCACTGAGGCAGCCAGCCAGTTAGGGTGCCCAGACTATGCACTGGTCTGTGCTTTGAAGGTTGAGGGGTAGGGTAGACCATGTCTTTTGGCCCCTCCCAAAGTGTTCCAGCAGCTACCTCACTGTTGTTTGGTGGAGTTCAAGGGCTGAGGCTTTTATATGACAATTATTTTTACAAACTAAGTCTTTTTAAAGAATAATAAGAGCAAAGAAAAAAAAGGAATAAGAGGGAAAAAAGAAAAAATGAAAAAAAAAAAGGTAAAAGAGAAAAAGTGAGAGCAAGGCAGGGAAGATGGGGGAGTAGGAGGACCCTAAGCTTTCCTCATCCCACACATAGAACTACATCAGAGTAAATAACTTAGAGAATGACCTGAAGACTGGCAGAACAAACTCCACAACTAAAGGTAGAGAAGAGTCCTCATCGAACAAGGCAGAAAGGGCAGGCATGCAGTTTGGGACTGAAACAGACTATGGCTCTCCATGGTCAGGAGGGATGCAGTGGTGCAGAAAAGGGTGAGAAAAAGACTGTCACACTGGGGAACCGGCATATGGAAGACAAATCCCCATATTTGCCCTTGAAAGGGAGAGAGGCTGAGTTTTGTGAGTTATTAAAACTAGTGAGACTTAAAGCTTGGAATTCTAAAAATCAGCAGGCTTGGCTCAGGGAAAGCCTGGAGGGCACTAAGAATCTGAGTCCCAGGTTTTAAAAAGATAGTGTGACAAACATTCCTTGGAGATATAGCATAGAACCAGAAGTTTGAAAAACACCTGGGGCATATGGGAGATAGAGTTATTTACTCATTTCAGAGGAAGGAATTGCAAGGAGACACCTCCAGGAACAAAGGAGCTAACAGATGCCATTTGCCTCTGTGCCCACCACACCAATAGGTGCAGGAACCAGCAAGCACTGACACTTGCCACCTAACTGGCTTGCACCAGGACCTGCCACCATATGCTTTGGCAGATCTGGCCTTCAAAGTCACGCTTGTCTCAGTCCAGAATACTGTGGGTCCACCCCCTCACAAGCCACACAAATGCCCCCAACACCACCTCTGACCCTTACAGTTTGCATGGCCTCAGATCTGGTGTCTGTGGCAGCAGGTCTCACTTGTCAAGTACACCAGTGTGCATCTTGTTAAAACATTCCACACCCTGGCTAGAATGAAACATTGCATATAACAGGCAAAGAGTGCCTCTGTAGATGACTGGACTGAAGGAAAAAGTAGCTAGGACACAATAGCAGGGCATAAGCAACACACATAGTTGACAGTTTCTGACGTGACAGGTCCTGGGGAGCAGGTGATACTGCATTGCAGGGAATTGCAGGACCTCTTCTTCATTAGACCATTACCTTCAAGAGCAGAAAACATAGCAGACTTTCATACTCTGAAACAGACACAGAGAGTTGGACAATATGAGGTGAGAGAGGGATATGTCCCAAATCAAAGAATGAGACAGAACCACAGCAAGAGACCTAAGTGAAATGGATATAAGTAATATTTCTGATAGAGAATTTACTTTTTTTAAATTTTAAATGTTTATTTTTGAGAGAGAGAGAATGAATAGGGAAGGGGCGGGGGAGGGGGGGCAGAGGCTCCAAAGTAGGTTCCACCCTGACAGTAAAGAGCCTGATGTGGGGCTCAAACACACAAATTGTGAGATCATGACCTGAGCCGAAGTTGGATGCTTAACCGACTGAGCCACACAGCTGCCCCAGGAATTTACTTTTTTAAAAAGTTTATTTATTTTTGAGAGAGAGGGGGGGGGGAGTGCGACTGGGGAAGGGCAGAGAGAGAAGGAGAGAGAGAATATCAAGTAGGTATCATGCTGTCAGCATGGAGCCTGATGAAACGCTCAGACCTATGAACCATGAGATCATGACCTGTGCTAAAATCGAGTTAAACAGTGGACTGGCTGAGCCACCCAGGTTCCCCACCTGATAGAGAATTTAAAGTAATGATCAAAAAGATTTTCAGTGGACATAAGAAAATAGTGGAGGACATGAGACAAACCCTTAAAGAATAAATTGAAAATAACCAATCAGAGATGAAGAACACAATAAATGAAATTGAAAATACACTTGATGGAATACATAGGCTAGAGGAAGCAGAGGAATGAGTTAATGACCTTAAGACACAGTAATGGAAAGCAGTCAAACTGAGAAAGTAAGAGAAAAAATATGCAAACTGAGAATAGACTTAGGGAACTCAGGGACTCCATAAAGCATAATAAGGGACACCAAAAGAAGAAGAGAGGGAAAAGGGGACAAAAAATTTATTGGAGGAAATAGTACCAAAAAACATCTCTACTCTGGGAAAGGAAACAGATGTCTATATACAGGAGGCACAGATATCACCCAACAAAATAAACCCAAAGAGGTCCACAGCAAGATATGTAGTAATTAAAATGGCAAAAACAATGATGAAAAAATTTTTAAAAGCTTCAAGAGAAAAGAAGACAGTTACATACAAGGGAAACCCCTATCAGCTGACTTTTCAGCAGAAAATTTGTAGGCCAGATGAGAGTTGCATGATATATTCAAAGTGCTAAAAGACAAAAATCTGCAACCTAGATTATAATACCCAGCAAGGCTGTCATTCAGAATAGAAGGGATATGAAGGGTGGCTCAGACAAACATAAACTAAAGGAGTTCATGACCACTAAAAAAGCCCTACAAAAAGTGTTAAAGAGAACACTTTGAAAACAGAAGACCATAAATGGGAGTATAAAAAGTAGGAAATACAAAAGCAATAAAAATAACTATGTAAAAATCATTCAAGGGATTCACAAAATAAAAGGTGCAAAATATGACTCTATATATCTAAAACATACAGGGGACAGGAGTAAAGAATGAGTTAAAACTTAAAATGCATCCAAATTGTTAAGGAAGAATTCAATTTTCACTATTTGCAGATGATATGATTCTATATGTAGAAAACTCTAAAGTCTCCACCAAAAAATTGCTAGAACTGATAAAAAAATTCAGTAAATTTGCAGGATACAAAATCAACGTACAGAAATCTCTTGCATTTTTAAACGCTAATAGTGAAGCAGCAGAAAGTGAAATTAAAAAACAATCACATTTAATTGCACTATAAAAATAAATTAGCTAGAAATAAACAACCAAAGAGGTGAAAGACCTGTACTCTGAATACAACAAAACAGTGATAAAATAAGTTAAAGATGACATAAAAAACGTTAAGATATATTTTGTGCTCATGGATTGGAATAACAAATATTGTTAAAATGTCCACACTATTATAAGCTTAATGCAATCCCTACCAAACTACTAACAGCACTTCTTACATAAATGGAACAAACTCTCCTAAAATTTGTATACAACCACAAAAGACCCTAAATAGCCAAAGCAATCGTGACAGAGAAAAGCAAAACTGGAAATCTCACAATTCCATGCTTTAGGTTGTATTACAAAGCTGCGGTAATCAAAAGAGTATAGTACTGGTGCAAAAGCAGACACAAAGAACAATGGAGCAGATAGAGAATCCATAAATGAACGCACAATTATATGGTCAATTAAACTTTGACAAAGGTGTAAAGAAAATGCATTGGAAAAAAAAAAGACATTCTCTTGAACAAATGGTGCTGGGAAAACTGGACAGCTACATGCAAAAGAATGAAACTGGACCACTTTCTCACACTGTACACAAAAAGACACTGTAAATGGATTTAAAACTGAAGTGTGAGAACTGAAACCATAAAAATCCTACAGGAGTGCATAGGCATTACTTTCTCTAACATCAGCTGTAGCAACATTTTTTTCTAAATAGTCTTCTGAGGGAAGGGAAATAAAAGCAAAAGTAAACTTTTGGGACAACATTAAAATATAAATCTTCTGCACAGCAAAGGAATTAACAAAACTAAAAGGCATCCTACAGAATGGGAGAAGATATTTCCATGTGACATATCCAATAAAGGGTTAGTATCCAAAACATATAAAGAACTGATACAAATCAACACCCAAAAAGCAAATAATCCAGTTTCAAAATGGGCAGAAGACACGAACAGACATGTCTCCAAAGAAGATACATAGACGACCAACAGGCTCATGAAAAGATGCTCAAAATTACTCACGATCAGGGAATTACAAATCAAAACTATAATGAAATATCACCTCACACCTGTCAGAATGGCTAAAATCAAAAACACAAGAAACAACTATGTGGAGAAAAAGGAACACCCACACTGTTGGTGGGAATGGAAACAGGTGCAGCCCTTGTGGAAACAGTATGGAGGCCGTCATAAACTTAAGAAATAGAACTACCTTTGGGGCACCTGGGTGACTCAGTTGCTTGAGCATGGTACAGTTGATTTTGGCTCAGATCATAATCTCACGGTTCATGAGATTGAGCCCCACGTTGGGCTCTGTGCTGGAATTCTCTCTCAACCTCTCTCTCTCTGGCCCTCCTCCCTCTCTCAAAACAAATAAATAAAAAGTTAAAAACAATAGAACTAACCTCGGATCCAGTAATCACACTACTGGTTATTCAAAAACAGTAATTCAAAGGGATACATGCACTCCTATGTTTATTGCAGCATTATTTATAATAGCCAAATTATGGAAGCAGTGGAAATGTTCATTGGTAGGTGAATGGATAAAGAAGAGCTGATATATATGTGTGTGTATTATTCAGCTATACAAAAAGAATGAAACCTTGCTATTTTTAAGTACATGGATGGAGCTAGAGTGTATAATGCTAAGTGAAATAAATCAGTCAGAGAGAGACAAATACTAGATGATTTCATTCATATGTAGGATTTAAGTAATAAACCAAATGACCAGAGAAAAATAAAAGAGAAGAAGACAAAACAAGAAAGACTCTTTGCTATAGAGAACCAAATGATAGGAGAGCGGAGGTAGGGAAGAGAGATGGTTTAAATCTGTGATGTGGATTAAAGAGGACACTTATGATGAGCACTGGATGATGTATATAGAATTCCTGAATCACTATATTGTACACCTGACAGTAATATGACACTGTATGTTAACAATACTGGAATTAAAATAAAAGACTATAAAAAAGGAAAAAAAAAAAAAAGAAAGGAAGGAAAGAAAAATTCCTGGATTATTTTCTGTACCCCAGAGTGACCAGGGTTGTTGTGGGCTTATAGATTCTGAGCTCACTGAGTCAGCAAGCTCAGTGTGTCCACTGGAGTCTGTTCTCACCTGGGCTTTTAATGTGAAAGTGGAGACAGCATTCCTGCAGCTCTCAGGTCCTTTTAAATTGTTGCTTTTTTTTTTTCTCCTGTGCCTCAGCATGACCTGTGCTGGTGTGGGTTTGCAGACCTGGAATGCATTGAAGTATCAAGCTCACTGTGTGGACTGGACCCTCCTGTTATGGAGATCAGACTCAGTCTGGCCTGGGCATTTAAGGTGGAGGGGGAATGTAAGCTATGTAGATCTCCAGTCCGTCTGACCAGAAGAGCATTCCTAAAGTTCATGCCCTTTGTTGAAGTTCTAGTGTTGTCTCTTTGATAAACCAGCTACTCTTTTAAACCATGCCTTTTCTCTGTGGCCCAGCACAGAGGAAGCTGTTCCTGGTTCTGTAGTATTATGCCTCCCCACTACCATTCTCAGCATCAGGCTAGGGTTTCTCTTTGTTACATGTTTCCACCTCTCTTGGTGTTCTATTTTGCTGTTCTCTGTGTTTTCTATTGTGAAGATGCTATTCAGTTGGCCATCAGTTCTTAAGGAGGATTTTTTCTATATAAGGAAGAATTTTTCCATATATAGATATAATTTAGAGTGTTCCCTGGAGCGGGAGATTTCAGGGTCTTTTTACTTCACCATCTTGGACCAGTTTCTATAATTTTTAAACTATTAATTTATTTTATTTTTTAATTTTTTTAATTATATGTATTTATTTTTATTTTTATTTTTTTCAATATATGAAATTTATTGTCAAATTGGTTTCCCTACAACACCCAGTGCTCATCCCAAAAGGTGCCCTCCTCAATACCCATCACCCACCCTCCCCTCCCTCCCACTCCCCATCAACCCTCAGTTTGTTTTCAGTTTTTAAGAGTCTCTTATGCTTTGGCTCTCTCCCACTCTAACCTCTTTTTTTTTCCTTCCCCTCCCCCATGGGTTTCTGTTAAGTTTCTCAGGATCCACATAAGAGTGAAAACATATGGTATCTGTCTTTCTCTGTATGGCTTATTTCACTTAGCATCACACTCTCCAGTTCCAACCACGTTGCTACAAAGGGCCATATTTCATTCTTTCTCATTGCCACGTAGTACTCCATTGTGTATATAAACCACAATTTCTTTATCCATTCATCAGTTGATGGACATTTAGGCTCTTTCCATAATTTGGCTATTGTTGAGAGTGCTGCTATGAACATTGGGGCACAAGTACCCCTATGCATCAGTACTCCAGTATCCCTTGGGTAAATTCCTAGCAGTGCTATTGCTAGGTCATAGGGTAGGTCTATTTTTAATTTTCTGAGGAACCTCCACACTGTTTTCCAGAGTGGCTGCACCAATTTGCATTCCCACCAACAGTGCAAAGGGTTCCCATTTCTCCACATCCTCTCCAGCATCTATAGTTTCCTGATTTGTTCATTTTGGCCACTCTGACTGGCGTGAGGTGATATCTGAGTGTGGTTTTGGTTTGTATTTCCCTGATGAGGAGCGACGTTGAGCATCTTTTCATGTGCCTGTTGGCCATCTGGATGTCTTCTGTAGAGAAGTGTCTATTCATGTTTTCTGCCCATTTCTTCACTGGGTTATTTGTTTTTCGGGTGTGGAGTTTGGTGAGCTCTTTATAGATTTTGGATACTAGCCCTTTGTCTGATATGTCATTTGCAAATATCTTTTCCCATTCCGTTGGTTGCCTTGTGCAGTCTTAGATAAGGATTTATAAGGAAGGCTCTCTGGTAAAGTGACATTTTAGTAAAGACATCTGCAGGAAAATAACTTTTAATGGCCCTGAAGTTTGCATGTTTCTGGTGAGTTCACAGACCAGAAAGGAAGCTACTGTGGCTAACACTGGTTTTTCTATTAGGCCAGTAAATGATTGAATAGCTTTCTCATTTGTTTTTTAAATGTATTTTTTGAAATAATCATAGAATCACAGGAAATTGCAAAGATAGTACAAAAATGTTCCTTGTACCTTTCATCTGAGTTTATCACAAGGCTACTTCTTTTTTTAAATGTTTATTTATTTATTTTTGAGAGAGAAAGAGAGAGAGAGAGCAGGGGAGGGACAGAGAGAGAGAGGGAGAAAGAAAATCCCAGGCAGGCTCTGCGCTGTCAGTGCAGAACAC
This sequence comes from Leopardus geoffroyi, assembly GCF_018350155.1. Classification (NCBI taxonomy): domain Eukaryota; kingdom Metazoa; phylum Chordata; class Mammalia; order Carnivora; family Felidae; genus Leopardus; species Leopardus geoffroyi. Next base: position 55,679,393 of record NC_059343.1, on the reverse strand, counting down.
AATGTGGGGCTGAATCCCACGACTGTGAGATCATGACCTGGGCCAAAATCAAGAGTCAGACGCTTAATCAACTGAGCTCATTAAACGTGTCCACAGTGGTTACTTCTTAAATAATTATTATATGGTATCAAAACGAGGAAGGTGACATTGGTACAATGTGTACATAAAGTTCTATGCATTTCATCATACTTGGAGATTTGTGTGACTATAACTTTAATCAAGATATATAGCTAGTACATTACCATGAATATCTCCTTCATGCCACCCCTTTGAATTGACACTTACCCATCTTCCTGTCACCATCTTTATCCCCTGGCAACCAAGGATGTGTTCCCTATCTCTGTATTTTTGTCATTTTGAGAATGCTATAAAAATGGAATCATATAGTATATGATCTGTTGGGACTGGCTTTCCTCCTCCCCTCCCCCACTCAGCATGATTTTCCGGAATTTTTTTCAAGTTGTGTGTATCAATAGTTTACCCCTTTTTATTGCTGAGTTGCATTACTTGTATGGATATATCATAGTTTTTCTAACCATTCATCTGATGAAAGATATCTGGGTTGTTTCCAGGTTTTGATAATAATGCTGCTAAAAATATTCATGTAGAGGATTTGGGGAAGACATGTTTTCAGTTCTCTGGGGTAACTGCCCAGGAATACAATTGCTGGGTTTTATGGTGTTTTAAATAAAATTTGTAAATATTTTTCCCCATTCTATAACTTGTCTTTTCATCCCTTTAATAGGGTCTTTTGAAGAGTGAATTTTTTTAAGTTTAAAAGTTTGATGAAATTCCATTTATAGATAATTCTTTTATAGATCATGCTTTGAGTGCCAAGTCAAAGAACTTTTCAGCAAGGGCTAGGACCTAAAGATGTTCTCCAAGTTTTCTTCTAAAAAATATTGTTTTAGGTTTAAGTTAATGGTCCATATTGAGTTAATTTTTATATAAGTTTGAGGTTTATGTTCAGGTTTATTTTTATGCTTCATATTCAGTGGTTCCAGCACTTGAAAAAGCTATCCTTCTTTCCATTCAATAATTTTTACACTTTCGATAAAAATAAGTTCAGCAATAATTTATGTAGATACTCTACCCTGAAGGAGGTGGAGTATAACTCCCTTCTCTTTAATTGTGGGCTGTATACAGTGATTTCCTTCCAAATACACAGTATGGAATAAAGGAAAGAAACAGTAATGTTAGTGTGTAAAATTCTGACAAGTACTGCCTCATCCAGGTAAACAATGTGAATATTAGCAATAGTAAGTCAAGTTGATAGTGTGTGCCCATGATATGATGTGATAAGAATGGCACTTTTGTGTTTTTTCCCCAAAACATATAACTCTAGTTTATGGGAGAAATATTAGAACATTCTGATTTTACAAAATACCTAAGTGCTCTGTAGAAACATCAAGGTCATTTAATACAAGGAAAGACTGAGTAACTGTCACAGCTAAAAGGTACCTAGTGAGACATGACTACTAAATGTAATGTATAATCTTCCAGTTATAAAATAAATAATACAAGATGATATAATGTACAGAATAGGGAGTTTAGTAAATACTACTGTAGCTACATTGTATTGTGATATATAGTAATGGCTTATTGTGGTGACCATTCCATAATATTTATAAATATCAAATCACTATGTTGTATAGCAGAAACTAATAAAATGTGGTATGTCTATTAGTCTGTTGTCAGCCAAGAAAAGAAGTACTGAAATTAAAGCATTTATTTGGAGTCTTAGAATTACAATTCAGGGAGCACCCATTTGCACACATCACAAATGTGTCCTGTCAAATAAACTCAGGGGTCTTCATTAGTAAATTGTGGAATTATTAGGAAATGCATGGAAGTTGTTTTCCAAAAATTATGGTTAGAAGATATAATTACATTTTATAATTCATTGGTTTTCTGAGTACACTATGTCTGTTACCAGGAAAATATATTTGTGGAGTGCCCAATTTTTGTCAAAAATGTGGGTGCAGCAGCCTTGTGTTCAGTCATATACTTCAGCCCAGTTTGAAAGTTCAATGTAGTCCCTATTTCAAAAAAGAAAGATGAAGTTTTTAGTCCTAAAATAGAGTCTCTCATGTTCAGAGGTTTTATACAAGTTTACATTTCCCCCATTTTGACTGAGATATTTCCTCTGTAAAATATCACAGTCAACATTTGACTCCTCATTGCCATTGTGGTCATCTATACCTGCTCTGATTCCATCATGAACCTCAGAGTAGGATATTAGTGATCCTGTTCTGGTATCCTAAGTGAGGAAGGTATGTTCGTATGGGTTGTCAGCTTTGTGAATTTTAGTAATGCCAAGCATGGTCATGTGGGAAAACAAGGCATGTGACTGAGCTGGGTATAGCAGAAAGAATAAGCTTAGATATGCTTTTAAGAATCATTAAATTATGGAGTAGTATAAGAAGCATAATGAAACAAATTTAGTACCTAATGATTGGAAACCACTGAGGTCACATTTAAGTAACAAGGAAGGGTAGTAGGGAGAACTTTCAGGTACTTCCCATGTAAAGTGTATATCTTATCAAGGTCATAAGCATTGTAGATCATCTCAAAGCACTGAGCTACCATTGCCCTATTGCTGCTTTGCTTTTGCAGAAATTTGACAGCCAATAGGTACAAAGTTTTAAAATAATTCTGTAAAGAAGAATTAGAATTAATGACAGGTACAATTGGTATGATAATTCTAAAAGAAATTCCCTTAACCTGAAGGTTGCCAGTTAAATAGATGAAAAGACCTGGGGTCTTTAGGTGAAAGTCATTGAGGCCAAATGTTCTTGTCTTCTGATTTTATGCAATTGCATTTCTTCTTTCCCAGAGTAATTTATCCATGTGCAACAGGTGGTATTGCTATTAAAAAAAATGCCTCCTTGTTCAGCAAGTAAACAATGGCTACATGCATGGGGCATCCTGTTACAAAGAGAACAGAGTCTTATTGAACTTATGCAAATCATACATTGTCATAGAAAATAAGAATATCTCTTTCTTTTCTTTCTTTTTTTTTTGAGAGAAAGAGAGAAAGAGAGAGAGAGAGAGCAAGTGGGAAGAGGGGCAGAGGGAGAGAGAATCTTAAACAGGCTCCATGCTCAGTGCAGAGCCTGATGCAGAGCTCAATCCCATGACCCTGGGATCATGATCTGAGCTGAAACTAAGAGTTGGATGCTCAACCAACTAAACCATCCAGGTGCCTTGACAATAAGAATATTTAAAAGAGTTTCAGAATTCTGGAGGGATAAGGTTGGGAGAAAAAAAATGCTTCATTCAACCTTTGTTGTAAAGATATGCTTTACCAAATTGTAAGTTATACATAGCTTAAAGGAGAGGAGAAAAAGGGGTCCTTTAAATCTGGAAAACAAAACATTCAAGAAATCAGTTTTCTATTAGAGTTTTAGAAATTCTTATCTACTTCAATGATCTTAAATTTATCAAAACCTGTGTTTTAGAGTATTTGTCAAAGTCTTTTTTATAAATCTCTTTGAAAATGAAGCACTTAAAACAATAACTGTACAGAAATGACAGAAGACTTAAAAAATAGCAATCGTTAGAGATCTGAAGAAAGTTCATTTTGATGTAATTGACAAGGAGATTTGCTTATTTCTGTGACACACTATTTCATGATAATAACTAGAATTATCTTTACCCCAGGGCATATTAGGATTTTAGGAATTTTATATTATTTCTACAACACTTGTAAAATTATAACATAAAGAAGTACTACTTTTTGACAATGCTTCCTATGTAAATTAGCATATTAGGTAATCATAATTATTGTAACATCTCATTTTTTATAAGAAGACAGAACAAATATTTTGAAAAGTTCCAGGGACCATCTAAATCTCTCCAAGTTATTAGGCTGAGAGTTATTATTTGGGGGTTGGGAAAAATGGGTAAAAAAACTGGGAGATACAAGCTTCCATTTATAGAATGAATAAGTCATGGGAATAAAAGACACAACATAAGGAACATAGTCAATGATATTGTAATAGCCATGTATGGGGATAGATGGTAGCTACATTTGTGATAAACATGGCATAATATATAAACGTGTTGAATCACTATATTGTAAACCTGAAACTAATGTAACATTGTGTGTCAAGTATACTCATATTTTAAAAATGTTACAAAAAAAGATTATTAGAATTTGATTTTGGGAAGCTTGTGAAAAATATCAAAAATTGTTAGATACTTGACCAAATAGGATCACAGATCATTGTGAAACAATATCTAATTATTATTTAACACTGTGACAATAAAAGATTTCAAAGGCAAATGTAAAGGTCACATAGTTGAATTATTATTTTTTTGTATTTTATTTAATTTTATTTTTTATTTTTTATTTATTTATTTTCAATATATGAAATTTATTGTCAAATTGGTTTCCATACAACACCCAGTGCTCATCCCAAAAGATGCCCTCTTCAATGCCCATCACCTACCCTCCCTTCCCTCCCACCACACATCAACCCTCAGTTTGTTCTCAGTTTTTAAGAGTCTCTTACGCTTTGGCTGTCTCCCACTCTAACCTCTTTTTTTTTTTTTCTTTTTCCTTCCCCTCCCCCATGGGTTTCTGTTAAGTTTCTCAGGATCCACATAAGAGTGAAAACATATGGTATCTGTCTTTCTCTGTATGACTTACTTGACTTAGCAGAACACTCTCCAGTTCCATCCACGTTGCTACAAAAGGTCATAGTTCATTCTTTCTCATTGCCAAATAGTATTCCATTGTGTATATAAACCACAATTTCTGTATCCATTCGTCTGTTGATAGACGTTTAGGCTCCTTCCATAATTTGGCTCTTGTTGAAATTGCTGCTATAAACATTGGGGTACAAGTGCCCCTATGCCCCAGACCTCCTGTATCCCTTGGGTAAATTCCTAGCAGTGCTATTGCTGGGTCATAGGGTAGATCTATATTTAATTTTTTGAGGAACCTCCACACTGTTGTCCAGAGTGGCTGCACTAGTTTGCATTCCCACCAACAGTGCAAGAGGGTTCCCATTTCTCCACATCCTCGCCAGCATCTATAGTCTCCTGAGTTGTTCATTTTAGCCACTCTGACTGGTATGAGGTGGTATCTCAGTGTGGTTTTGATTTGTATTTCCCTGATGAGGAGCGACGTTGAGCATCTTTTCATGTGTCTGTTGGCCATCTGGATGTCTTCTGTAGAGAAGTGTCTATTCATGTTTTCTGCCCATTTCTTCACTGGATTGTTTGTTTTCCAGGTGTGGAGTTTGGTGAGTTCTTTATAGATTTTGGATACTAGCCCTTTGTCCACTATGTCACTTGCAAATATCTTTTCCCATTCCATTGGTTGCCTTTTAATTTTGTTGATTGTTTCCTTTTCAGTGCAGAAGCTTTTTATCTTCATGAGGTCCCAATAATTCATTTTGCTTTTAATTCCCTTACCTTTGGGGATGTGTCAAGAAATTGCTGTGGTGAGGTCAGAGAGGATTTTTCCTGCTTTTTCCTCTAGGGTTTTAGATGGTTTCCTGTCTCACATTCAGGTCCTTTATCCATTTTGAGTTTATTTTTGTGAACAGTGTAAGAAAGTGGTCTAGTTTCATTCTTCTGCATGTTGCTGTCCAGTTCTCCCAGCACCATTTGTTAAAGAGACTATCTTTATTCCATTGGACATTCTTTCTTGCTTTGTCAAAGATTAGTTGGCAATATTTTGTGGGTCTAATTCTGGGGTTTCTATTCTATTCCATTGGCATATGTGTCTGATTTTGTGCCAATACCATGCTGTCTTGATGATTACAGCTTTGTAGTAGAGGAAAAGTCTGAGATTGTGATGCCTCCTGCTTTGGTCTTCTTCAAAATTACTTTGGCTATTTGGGGTCTTTTGTAATTCCACACAAATTTTAGGATTGCTTGTTCTAGCTTTGAGAAGAATGCTGTTGCAATTTTGGTTGGGATTGCATTGAATGTGTAGATAGCTTTGGGTACTATTGACATTTTAACAATATTTATTCTTCCAATCCATGAGCACAGCATGTTTTTCCATTTCTTTCTATCTTCTTCAATTTCCTTCATAAGCTTTCTATAGTATTTCAGAATACAGATCTTTTATATCTTTGGTTAGATTTATCCCTAGGTATTTTATGCTTCTTGGTGCAATTGTGAATGGGATCAGTTTCTTTATTTGTCTTTCTGTTGCTTCATTGTTAGTGTATAAGAATGCAACTGATTTCTGTACATTGATTTTGTATCCTGCGACTTTGCTGAATTCATGTATCATTTCTAGCACACTTTTGGTGGAGTCTATTGGGTTTTCCATGTATAATCTCATGTCATCTGCAAAAAGTAAAAGCTTAACTTCATCTTTGTCAATTTTGATGTCTTTGATTTCCTTTTGTTGTCTCATTGCTGATGCTAGAACTTCTAACACTATGTTAAACAACAGTGGTGAGAGTGGACATCAGTGTCGTGTTCCTGATCTCAGGAGGAAAGCTCTCAGTTTTTCCCCAGTGAGGATGATATCAGCTGTGGGCTTTTCATAAATGGTTTTAATGATGTTTAAGTATGTTCCTTCTATCCCAACTTTCTTGAGGGTTTTTATTAAGAAAGGATGTTGAATTTTGTTAAATGCTTTTTCTGCATCCATTGACAGGATCATATGGTTATAATCTTTTCTTTCATTAATGTGATGTATCACATTGATTGATTTGCGAATGTCGAACCAACCCTGCAGCCCAGGAATGAATCCCACTTGATCATGGTGAATAATTCTTTTTATATGCTGTTGAATTCGATTTGCTAGTATCTTATTGAGAATTTTTGCATCCATATTCATCAGGGATATTGGTCTGTAGTTCTCATTTTTTTACTGGGTCTCTGTCTGGTTTAGGAACCAAAGTAATGCTGGCTTCATAGAATGAGTCTGGAAGTTTTCCTTCCCTTTCTATTTGTTGGAAAAGCTTGAGAAGGATAGGTATTATCTCTGCTCTAAATGTCTGGTAGAACTCCCCTGGGAAGCCATCTGGTCCTGGACTCTTATTTGTTGGGAGATTTTTGATAACTGATTCAATTTCTTCGCTGGTTATGGGTCTGTTCAAGCTTTCTATTTCTTCCTGTTTGAGTTTTGGAGGTGTGTGGGTGCTTAGGAAATTGTCCATTTCTTCCAGGTTGTCCAGTTTGTTGGCATATAATTTTTCATAGTATTCCCTGGTAATTCCTTGTATTTCTGAGGGATTGGTTGTAATAATTCCATTTTCATTCATGGTTTTATTTATTTGGGTTCTCTCCCTTTTCTTTTTGAGAAGCCTGGCTAGAGGTTTATCAATTTTGTTTATGTTTTCAAAAAACCAACTCTTGGTTTCATTGATCTGCTCTACAGTTTTTTTTAGATTCTATATTGTTTATTTCTGCTCTGATCTTTATTATTCCTCTTCTTCTGCTGGGTTTGGGGTCTCTTTGCTGTTCTGCTTCTATTTCCTTTAGGTGTGCTGTTAGATTTTGTATTTGGGGTTTTTCTTATTTCTTGAGGTAGGCCTGGATCGCAATGTATTTTTCTCTCAGGACTGCCTTCGCTGCATCCCAAAGCTTTTGGATTGTTGTATTTTCATTTTCATTTGTTTCCATATATTTTTTTTAAATTTCTTGTCTAATTGCCTGGTTTACCAATTTTTCTTAATAGGGTGTTCTTTAACCTCCATGCTTTTGGAGTTTTTCCAGACTTTTTCCTGTGGTTGATTTCAAATTTCATAGCATTGTGGTCTGAAAGTGTGCATGGTGTGATCTCAATTTTTTTTATACTTATGAAGGGCTGTTTTGTGACCCAGTACGTGATCTATCTTGGAGAATGTTCCATGTGCATTCGAGAAGAAAGTATATTCTGTTGCTTTGGGATGCAGTGTTGTAAATATATCTGTCAAGTCCAACTGATCCAATGTATCATTCAGGGCCCTTGTTTCTTTATTGATCCTGTGTCTATATGATCTATCCATTGTTGTAAGTAGAGTATTAAAGTCCCCTCCAATTACCAGATTCTTATCAATAAGGTTGCTAATGTTTGTAGTTAATTGTTTTATATATTTGGGGGCTTCCATATTTGGTGCATGGACATTTAAAATTGTTAGCTCTTCCTGATGGCTAGACCCTGTAATTATTATATAATGCCCTTCTTCATCTCTTGTTATAGCCTTTAGTTTAAAGTCTAGTTTGTCTGTTATAAGTATGGCTACTCCAGCTTTCTTTTGACTTCCAGTAGCATGATAGATAGTTCTCTATCCCCTCACTTTCAATCTGAAGGTGTCCTCAGGTCTAAAATGAGTCTCAGGTAGACAGCAAATAGATGGGTCTTTTTTTTTTTTTATCCATTCTGATACCCTATGTCTTTTGGTTGGAGCATTTATTACATTTACATTCAGTGTTATTACAGAAAGATATGGGTTTAGAGTCATTGTGATGTTTGTAGGTTTCATGCTTGTGGTGATGTCTCTGGTTCTTTGTGGTCCTTGCAACATTTCACTCACAGAATCCCCCTTAGGATCTCTTGTAGGGCTGGTTTAGTGGTGACAAATTCCTTCAGTTTTTGTTTGGGAAGACCTTTATCTCTGCTTCTATTCTGAATGACACACTTGCTAAATAAGGGATTCTCAGCTGCATATTTTTTCCTTTCATCACATTGAAGATTTCCTGCCATTCCTTTCTGGACTGCCAAGTTTCAATAGATAAATCTGCCTGGTCTCCCTTTATGAGTTAGAGCCTGTGTATCCCTAGCTGCTTTCAGAATTTTCTCTTTATCCTTTCATTTTATCAGTTTCACTATGATGTGTTGTGAGGATCGATTCATGTGATATCTGAAGTGACTTCTCTGTGACTCTTGGATTTCAATGTCTGTTTCCTTTCCCAGATCAAGGAAGTTCTCAGCTATGATTTATTCAAGTACACCTTCAGCCCCTTTCTCTCTCTCTTCCTTTTCTGGAATTCTGTTATACAGATATTGTTTCGTTTTATTGCATCCCTTAGTTCTCTAATTCTCCCCTCATTTTCCTGAATTTTTTTTCTCTCTTTTTCTCAGCTTCCTCTTTTTCCATAATTTTATCTTCTAATTCACCTATTCTCTCCTCTGCCTCTTCAATCCATGCTATGGCCACCTCCATTTTATTTTGCACCTTATTTATAGCATTTTTTAGCTCCTCACGACTATTTTTTAGTCCCTTGATCTCTGTAGCAACAGATTCTCTGCTGTCCTCTATACTTTTTTCAAGCCCAGTGATTAATTTAATGATTATTATTCTAAATTCTTATTCTGTTATATTGCTTAAATCAGTTTTGATCAATTGTTAGCTCTTGCTTATTCCTGGAGTTTTTTTTTTCAACGTTTATTTATTTTTTGGGGGACAGAGAGAGACAGAGCATGAACGGGGGAGGGGCAGAGAGAGAGGGAGACACACAATCAGAAACAGGCTCCAGGCTCTGAGCCATCAGCCCAGAGCCTGACGCGGGGCTCGAACTCAAGGACCGCGAGATCGTGACCTGGCTGAAGTCGGACGCTTAACCGACTGCGCCACCCAGGTGCTCCCCCTGGAGTTTTTTTAAGGAGAGTTCTTCTGTTTTGTCATTTTCGGTAGTTCCTGGCATGGCTTCAAACTGCAGGGCACTTCCCCCATGCTGTCCAGAGTAACTTGTGTTGGTGGTCAGGGCCGCAGTCAGACCCAATGTCTGCCCCCAGCCCACTGTTGGGGCCACAATCAGACTGGTGTGTACCTTATCTTCCCCTTTCCCAGAGGCAGGACTCACTGTGGAGTGGTGTGACCCCTGTCTGGGCTACTTGCATACTGCCAGACTTGTGGTGCTGCTTTGATGGGATCTGGCATATTAGCCAGGGTGGATCTGCAAGGCGCACAGGGGTAGGAGAGGCAGGTTTAGTTTGCTTTGTTGTCAGTAGTCCCCTTTGAGAGGGGCCCTGCAGCACCGGGAGGGAGGCAGACCTGTAGGAGGGATGGATCCACAGAGGCACAGTGTTGGGTGTTTGTGGGGTGCAAGCAAGTTTGGTGAAGGGAACTGGTTCCCTTTGGAATTTCAGCTGGGGGATGGGAGAGGGAGATGGCAGTTGCCATGCCTTTATTCCCTGCTGAGCTGAGCTCTGTCTTCCAGGGTTCAACAACTCTCCCTCCCAGTGTCCTCTAGCTCTCCCACTCTCTGAGCAGAGCTGTTGACTTTTAACATTCCAGATGTTAAGTCCCACTGGCTGTCAGAACTCATAGAGTCTGGCCCCTCCACTCTTGCAATCCAGACTTCAGGGGCTCTGTGTTGTTGGGCAGGCTGCCCCTCCACCGCTCTGCCTCCCTCCCACCATTCCGTTTAGCGTGCACCACCTCTCAGCCCTTCCTACCCTCTTCCATGGGCCTCTTGTCTACACTTGGCTCCAGAGAGTCCATTGTGCTAGTCTTCTGGCAGTTTTCTGGGTATTTAGGCAGATGTGGGTGGAATCTAAGCGATCAGTAGGATGAGGTGAGCCCAGTCCTCCCACACTGCCATCTTCCATGTTGAATCTCATGTTCTATGCTTTTTGATGCCCAGCTAGTATCCTTATACTCACTGTTTTAAATTCTAATTTCAGGTATCTTATATCTGCATTGATTAAATCCCTGGCTTTCTTTCTCCCTGTTCTTTGTGTTTTTTTTTTTAAAGCACAAAATTTTAATGTTTATTTTTGAGAAAGAGACAGAGCATGAGTGGGGGAGGGTCAAAGAGAGACACAGAATCCGACGCAGGCTCCAGGCTCTGAGCTGTCAGCACAGAGTCCCACATGAGGCTCGAAACCACAAGCCTCAAGATTATGACCTGAGCCAAAGTTGGACACCCAACTAACTGACTGAGCCACCCCGGCACCCCTCCCTGTTCTTTCTTTAGAGGTAAATTCCACCATCTTGTCATTTTGGAGGAAACAACATCAACAATAATAATAGAATGAAATAAAAATTAAAAAATTAAAAAAAAGGGGTGCCTGGGTGGCTCAGTTGGTTAAGCATCCGACTTCGGCTCATATCATGATCTCACGGTTCATGGGTTCGAGCCCCGCGTTGGGCTCTGTGCTGACAGCTCAGAGCCTGGAGCCTGCTTCAGATTCTGTGTCTCCCTCTCTCTCTGCTCCTCACCCAGTCAGGTTCTGTTTCTCTCTCAAAACTAAATAAAAATTTAAAAAATTGAAAAAAAAAAGTTAAAAAAAATCAAATAAAGGAAGCTAGATCCTTGGTGTGGTTTGGTGTTCTTTTGGAGTATCTTGATAGAAAAAAAGGAGAAAAGAGAAAAGAGAGAAAAATAAATAAAAATTAAAAAAATAAAATGTAAGAAAAAAATAAATAAAATAAAATATTTTGCTCTTTCAGTGTCCATGAAACAAAAGATAAACAACAGTAACAACAACTAAAAAGAAAAGAAAAGCAATAACAACAACAAAAGAACAAACAAAAAAACTGAAATGAAGCTAGTTCCAGGTTCCCGTAGAGCTGAAACTTTGCAACCGTCTATGGGTAGTAGACTAAGCTCTTTGAAGGGGTTTGTGCTGGTCTTGGAGGGGCTTGCTGCTCTGTTTCTCTGGCCACCTTGCCCTAGTGATGTGCCTGGAGGGCACAGGGGGCCAGGATTCGTGTAACATCTCCATTCTCCATTTGGTGGCGCTCTTTAGCTGGCTGGGGTTGATCAGTGTTTGTGGGTTAATGGCGAAAATGTGTTTACTGTGCTCCCTAGTCTCCAGAGCAGGAATTCATGCTCTCACAGATGGGGGATCAATCATCCCTCTTGTGTCCCCCTCTTCATCAGCTCCCCACTTTCCCTTTGTCTGTGACCCAGCTGTCTGCCTACCAGGTGTAACCTTCCTCTAGAGTTTTATCTCATGTGAGGCTGTGTTTCAAAACCCCACACTTCAGAGACCCCCAAGGTTCTGACCTATAGTTATCTTCTGGGAGAGGGTTTCACTGCACTGTGGCCAAGACAGACTTGTTCCAGGAAACGCTGGTACCAGTGAGCACAGGCTTAGAATTTATAGTAATTCACAACATACAGCCAGTGCCAGGGTTTGCTGCCTTCAGCCACTGTGTTTGTTTTTTGTATGGGTGAATGTGGCAGTTTGATGGTGCCTGCCAGGTCTTTTGCCCATGGAGCCACTGTATCACCTCTACCAAATGCACTCCAAGCAGGGGAAACTGCTTCTCCCAGTGCAACCCAGGGTATCCTCAGACCATGCTGCCTCTTTACTGGGCTCTGCTCTGTTTCTTCCCTGGAGCACCACCAGGGGCTGACTTCTGAAAATTCTGACTCTGTGCTCTGCTGTTTATTTAAAAAAAAAAAAAAAAAAAAAAAAGCAGTATTGAAACCCTCTTCTTTTTCCCCTGTCAGTGGTATTGGGAACAGTTTTCTTGTGCAAGCACCAGTGCATGTTTTCACTCTTTATATCTAGCTGCCCTTTGGGGCAGTGCTTTCTTGTGCAAATTGCATGTGCTGTTCTCTCTCCAGCTCTGTGTTTCTTCTCTCAGTGACAATGGCTCCTTCCTATCTGTGGTACCACAGATCTCCCCAGCAATTCACCAATCCTCACTGCATACCTGCATACCTGCATTCCCTCCCTCAAATTATGCAGATTGTTCTAATCCTCAGATCAATTTCCTAGGTTTTCATAATGGTTTGATGTTGATCTAGCTGTGTTCAAGGGATGAAACAAGCCCAGAGTCCCCTTACTATTCCACCATCTTAACTCCTCCTCTGTAATCACTTTTAAATCCATTCTATCACTCCCTGGTTTTGATTGGGGTTTTTACTATATTCATGTTTAAATTAATACAGACAAGTTAGGATTTACATCTGGCAATTTGCTATTTATTTTCTGTATGCCTCATATATATTTTGTTCCTCTGTTCTAATACTATTGTTTTCCTTTGTGTAAAGTTGATTTTCTAGTAGACTCCTTAGGTTAGTTCGATTTATTATATATTTTTAGCTATTTTCTTAGTGGTTGTCATCAGAATTACAATTAATATCTTAATGATACAATGTGTAGTAGATTAATATCAGTTCCAATTGTGTATAAAAATCTTTTCTCCAATACAGGCAACTTACCTCCCCTTTCCTTTGTATCTGTATATTCATACAAATTATAATTTATACATTATAATTCCATAAATATAATTTTATAATTATTGATATACAGTTTTCTTTTGAACATATATAAGAGGAAATGAATTACAAATCAAATGTATTTATTCTGTCTTCTATATTTGCTTGTGTATTTCCTTTCCTGGTACCATTTATTTCTTTGTGTGGATCGAGTTATGATTTAGTGTTTTTTGTTTTTTCTTTAAGTTTTTATTTAAACTTCAGCTAGTTAACATACAGTAAAATGTTAGTTTCATGTGTACAATTTAGTGATTCAATAAACCTGGTGCTCATTACAATAAGTGCACTCATTAATCTCCATCACTCTTTAACCCATTCCCTCACCCACCTCCCCTCTGGTAACCATCAATTTGTTCTCTATAGTTAGGTTTCTGTTTCTTGGTTTGACTCTCTCCCTCTTTTATTTCCCCTATGGTTGTTGTGTTTCTTAGATTACACATATGTGTGAAATCATATGGTATTTGTCTTTCTCTGACTTATTTTGCTTTGCATAATATACTCTAGCTCCATCCACATCATTGCAAATGGCAAGATTTTATTCTTTTAGGTGGCTAAGTAATATCATTGTATATATATACCACCTCTTCTCTTTATCCATTCATCAGTCAATAGACATTTGGACTATTTTTTTTTTTTTAATTTTTTTTTTTTTTCAATGTTTATTTATTTTTGGGACAGAGAGAGACAGAGCATGAATGGGGGAGGGGCAGAGAGAGAGGGAGACACAGAATCGGAAACAGGCTCCAGGCTCTGAGCCATCAGCCCAGAGCCCGACGCGGGGCTCGAACTCACGGACCGCGAGATCGTGACCTGGCTGAAGTCGGACGCTTAACCGACTGCGCCACCCAGGCGCCCCTGGACTATTTTTATAATTGACTGTGTAGATTACGCTGCCATAAAGATTGAGGTACATGTATCCCTTTGAATTAGTATTTGTGTATTCTTTGGTAGTACCTAGTAGTGCAGTTGTTGGATCTTTGGGGAGTTTTATTTTTAACCTCTTAAAGAACCTCCATACTGTTTTCTAGAGTGGCTGCAGCTGTTTGCATTGGCACCTAGAGTGCAAGAGGGTTCCCCTTTCTCCACATTCTCATCAACACGTGTGGTTTCTTGTGTTGTTGATTTTAGTCATTCCAGCAGGTATAAGGTGATATCTCATTGTAGTTTTGATATGCTCTCCCTGATGATGAATGATGTTGAGCATCTTTTCACGTGTCTCTTGGCTATCTGTGTGTCTTCTTTGGAAAAATGTCTGTTCATGTCTTCTTCAGATTTTTAATTGGATTATTAGTTTTTTGTATGTTGAGTTTTATAAGTTCCTTATATATTTCGGTTACTTACCTTTTATCAGATGTTATTTGCAGGTATCTTCTCTCATTCTGTAGGTTGCTTTTTGGTTTTGTTGATTGTTTCCTTCACTGTACAGAAGTTTTTTTTTTTTTTTATGAAGTTCTAATAATTTATTCTTGCTTTTGTTTCCCTTGCCTCAGGAGATGTATCTAGAAAGAACTTTCTAGGGTTGATGTCAAATAGTTTACTGCTTGTGTTTTCCTCTAGGATTTTGATTGTTTCCTGTCTCACATTTAGGTCTTTCATCCATTTTCAATTTATTTTTGTAGATGGTGTAAGATAGTGGTCCAGCTTCATTGTTTTGCAAGTCTCTATCCAGTTTTCCAAGAATTAATTTTTGAAGAGACTCTCTTTTTCACATTGGATATTCATTCCTGCTTTGTTGGAGATTAATTGACCATAGAGTTTGGAGTTTATTTCTGAGATATCTATTATGTTCCATTGTGTCGTTTATTGTGCTAGTACCACAGTGTCTTGATCTCTACAGCTTTGTACTATAATTTGAAGTCTAGATTTGTGATGGCTCCAGCATTGCTTTTCCTTTTCAAGGTAACTTTGGGTATTTGGAGTCTTTTGTAGTTCTATATCAATTTTAAGATGTTTGTTCTAGCTTTGTGAAAAAATACTGGTGGTATTTTGATACGGATTGCATTAAATGTGTAGATTCCTTTGGGTAGTATAGAAAATTTAATAATATTTGTACTTCTAGTCCATAATCATGGAATGATTTTTCCATTTATTTGTATCTTCTTCAATTTCTTTCATCAGTGTTTGACAGTTTTCAGATTACACTTCCTTCACCTCTTTGGTTAGGTTTATTCCTAGGTATCCTATGGTTTTTGGTGCAGTTGTAAATGTGATTGATTCCTGAATTTCTCTTTTTGCTTCTTCATTATTGATAAATAGAAATGCAACAGGTTTTTTTTAAATTTTGTATCTTGTGACCTTATTGAATTTGTGTATCAGATCTTGCAAATTTTTGATTGAGTCTACATATACTACATATGTATCTACATATCTACATATACTGAAAGTTGGATTTCTTCCTTGCCTATTTTGATGCCCTTTCTTTCTTTTTATTGCCTGCTTGCTAGGAATTCCAGTACTATTTTAAGTGACAGTGGTGATAGTGGACGTCCCTGTCTAGTTCTTGACTGTAGAAGAAAAGCTCTCAGTTTTTCTCCATTGATGATATTAACTGTGGTTTTCTTATATGGCCTTTATTATTTTGAGGTATGTGTCTTGTAAACCTACATTGTTGAGGGTCTTTTTCATGAGTGAATGTTGTACTTTTTCAAATGCTATTTGTCCTTCTATTGAAGCAATCATATGGTTCTTGTCCTTTCTTTTATTAATGTCATGTATCACAGTGATTTATTTGTGAATATTGAACCACCCTTGAAACCCACATTATCATGGTTAATGATTATTTTTAATATATTGTTGGATTTGGTTTGCTAGTATTTTATAGAGAATTTTTGCATCCATGTTCATCAGAAGTATTGGCTTGGAGTTCCTTTTTTTGTGTAATCTTTATGTGATTTTTGTATGAGGATTATGCCTGCTTTTTACTATGAATTTGGAAGATTTACTTCCTTTTCTATTTTTTGGAATAGTTTGAAAAGGAAAGTATTAAGTCTTCCTTATTTATTTTATTTATTTTTTTAAAATACAAATTAATTAACATAGTGTTGGTTTCAGGAGTAGAACTCAGTGATTCATCACTTACATATAATACCCAGTGCTCATCCCAATAAATGCCCACTTTAATGTCCATTACCTATTCAGTCTATCCCCCCACCTACCTCTCTTCCAGCAACCCTCAGTTTTCTCTCTCTCTCTCTCTCTCTTTTTTTAAGGGTCTCTTATGGTTTACTTCCCTCTCTGTTTTTTTTTTTTTAAGTTGAATGTTTTATTATTAAACTATTTATCTTCCTGCAAGGCTGTTGCTTCACCATATAAAAATAGCACCAACAAGCACAGTATATTACAAAATTAAGATAATATTGTTCTTTATCTGACACTATACAACTAACAACCTTTCTCCACTGCCATTTATTTCCAATGGACAGATCATTTAAGTGTTTTGATCCCAGCCCAGGGATAGATGTAAGAAAGTGAAAATTCCCAAAAGTTTAAGATGACAGTGTTATCCTTGAATTACATAGTTTTTATAACTAATTTTTAACCACAGATAATTTCAGGATTCTGAATATTATAACTGGAGCCTAGCCTAAAAATCGTAGGGTGTTGCAAAAAAGATACATATTGTGTTTATCTGCAATCATTAGAAAGTTAAGAGGTGTTTTCTTTCATTAACATTGTTGCAAGTAGTTTCTTTTTGCACTGGTATTGCTAAAAGTTGCCATTTTAAATCCTCTGTGCACCACTAATTTAAAACAACTATGCTAGATTAAGTTGTTTCATAATAGTTTATTTAGGGGTTCCATTTTTACTCCTCAATAGATTTTATGTATTTCTCATATGCTTCTTCGCTCATCAATTCATCCTGTTCTGAAGGATTACTGAGTGTTTTCTTGATCAGCCAACCATCTTCATAACAAGATTTGTTGACAAGTCCTGGATTTTCTGCAAGAGCTTCATTAATTTCAGTTACTTCTCCTGATAGAGGAGAATAGAGTTCACTAGCAGCTTTCACACTTTCCAAAGCGCCAAACTCCTCTTGCTTGTTCAATTTTGACCCAACTTCAGGCAGACTACAGTAAACAACATCTCCCAAAGCTTCCTGTGCAAAATTGCTGATTCCCACTGTTCCAATACCATTTTCTGTTATTATCCACTCATATTTGTCTGTGAATTTACACACAGACAGCAGTGCGGAGCCCGTGCGAAACATCCGGAGGGCACCCGCCCTCAGCCCCCAGGGCCGCGGCAGGCTGCAGGCCACAGACTGTATGCTCTACGCCGCTCATAGCGCCATGTTGCCAGGGGTGCGGGGTCGCAGTCTCTGTTTTTATTAAGTCTTCTTTAAATGTTTGGTAGAATTTGCCTGTTAAGCCAGCTGCCCTTGCACTTTCGTTTGTTGGGAAATTTTTCATTACTGATTCAATTTCTTCACGTTTTCTATTTTTTCTTGTTTCAGTTTTGCTACTTTATATATTTCTTTAAAAAGTTTTTTTAGGGGCACCCGGGTGGCTCAGTCGGTTAGGCGTCCAACTTCAGCTCAGGTCATGACCTCACAGTTGGTGAGTTTGAGCTCTGCATAGGGCTCTGTGCTGATAGCTCAGAGCCTGGAGCCTGCTTTGGATTCTGTGTCTCCCTCTCTCGCTGCCCCTCCCCAACTTGTTCCCTCTCTCTCTTTCTCTCTCTCTCTCTCTCTCAATAATAACGTTAAATTTTTTTTTTAAAGTTTTTTAATGCTTTATTTTTGAGACAGAGAGAAAGAGACAGAGCGCAAGTGGGGGAGGGGCAGCGAGAGAGGGAGACACAGAATCTGAAGCAGGCTCCAGGCTCTGAGCTGTCAGCACAGAGCTTGTCTCGGGTCTCAAACCCACAAACCACGAGATCCTAACCTGAGCCAAAGTTGGATGCTTAACCGACTGAGCCACCCAAGCACCCCTATATATTTCTACGAAGTTATCCATTTCTTCCAGGTAGTCCAATTATTTACTATATAGTTTTTTTTTTAATATTCTATTACAGTTGTTTGTATTTCTGTGATGTTGGTTGTTATTTTCCTTTCCCATTTGTGATTTTATTTGGATCCTTTCTTTTTGCTTTTTGGTAAGTCTGGCTAGCAGTTTATCAATTTTATTAGTTTTTTTCGAAGAACCTACTCTTGGTTGTATTGATTTTTTCCTATTGTTTTTTTAGTTTCTATATCTTTTGTTTCTGCTCTAATCTTCATTACTTCTTTCCTTCTGCTAGCTTTAGGCTTCATTTATTGTTGTTTTTCTAGTTTCTTTAGGTTTATCTTAGGTTGTTTATTTGAAATTTTTGTTGCCCCTTGAGATAGGCAGGTATTGCTATATGCTTCCCTCTTAGGACCACTTTTGCTGCATACCAAAGGTTTTGGACCATTGTGTTTTCACACATTTCTTTCCATGTTTTTTGTTTGTTTGTTTGTTTGTTTGTTTGTTTATTCTTTGATTTTCTGGTTGACCCATCCTCTATTTAGTATCTTTAAATTTCCATGTATTTGTGGTCTTTCCAAATTTTTACTTGTGGTTGACTTCAAGTTTTATGGCATTGTCATAAAAAAAATGCATGGTGTGATC
Organism: Leopardus geoffroyi; assembly: GCF_018350155.1. NCBI lineage: Eukaryota > Metazoa > Chordata > Mammalia > Carnivora > Felidae > Leopardus > Leopardus geoffroyi. The sequence goes on along the minus strand of NC_059343.1, from coordinate 55,660,668 downwards.
TCAGTCTTTTTGTATTTGTTGTGTATTGATTTGTGACTTAGTATGTAATCTCTTTTGGAGCATGTCCCATGTGCACTTGAAAAGAATGTGTATTTTGTTGTTTTAGGTTGGAATATTCTTAATGTATCTGTTAAGTCCATCTGGTCCAGTCTGTTATTCAAAGCCAGTTTCCTTGTTGATTTTGTTTAGATGATTTTCCTCTTGATGTAAATGGTGTGTAAACATTCCCTACTGTTATGTATTATTATCAATTGGTTCCTTTATGTTTGTTAGTAATTGTTTTATATATTTGGGCACTCCCATTTTGAGTGTATGAACATCTATAGTTGTTAGATTTTGTTGTTGCATTGTTCCTTTTATGACTATATCATGCCCTTTTTTCTCTTGTTGCATTCTTTGTTTTCAAGTCTAGCTGGTCCGATATATATATATTGCTACACTGGCTTTATTTTGATGTCCATTTGAATGATGAATGTTTCTCCATCTCCTTACTTTCAATCTGCTGGTGTCATTAGATCTCTAGTGAGTGTCCTGTATGCCTCATATAAATGGATCTAGTTTTTTTTTTTTTCTTTTCTGACACCCTGTGTGTTTTGATTGGAGCATTTAGTCTATTTACATTCAGAGTAATTGTTGATAGATTTGTATTTAGTGCTACTTTATTACTTGTTTTTCATTGTTTCTAGAGATTTTCTCTGATCCTTTTTTGTCTTTGTCACTTTTATTCTATTCATTCCTCTCAAAGAATTTCCTGTAATATTGCTTGCAGTTTGGGTTTAGTGGTCATGGACTCCTTTAGTTTTTGGTTTTCTGGGAAACTCTTTATCTCTCTTTCTATTCTGAATGATAGCCTTGCTGGATAGAGTATTCTTGGCTGCAGATTTTTTCCACTCAGCACATTGAATATATCATGCCACTGCCTTCTGGCTTGCCAAGTTTCTGTTGAGAGAGCTGCAGCTAACCTCATGTGTCCTCCCTTGTAAATTAGGGACTTACTTTGTCTTTCTGCCTTTTAAGACTTTTTCCCCATCACTATATTTTGTCAATTTAATTACATTATGTGTTGGTGTTGGCCTGCCTTTGTTGATTTTGATGGGAGTTCTTTATGCCTCCAGCATCCAGATGTCTGTTTCCTTCCCCAGATTAGTGACATTTTCACTTATTACTTTCTCTAGTAAATTTTCTGCCCCCTTTCTCTCTCTTCTTCTTCAGGGGCTCCTGTAATATGAATATTATTACATTTGATGGAGTCACTGAGTTCTCTAAGTCTATTTTTGTGTTCTATAATTCTTCTTTAAGCCTTCTGTTCATTGTTTCAAGCCTGTTTCCAATCTCAGTTACTGCATTGTTCATTTCTGATTGATTCTTTTTTAACCTTTTTTCTCTGAGGTAAAATTCTCCTTGATGGCTTCCATTCATTTCTCAAAACCAGTGAGTATCCTTATGATTATTGCTTTAAATTCTCAGTCATGTTACTTATATCTGTTTTGCTTAGATCTCTGGCCAGGGCCTTATCTTGTTTTTCATTTGCAGTAAATTCCTTCATTTTGGCATTTTGTCTAAGTCTCTGTCTTTTTCTGTGTTACAAAAGTCTGTTCTGTTTCCTGTTTCTGAGAATAATGGATTTATGAAGTAGAGATGATGTAGTGTGCAGAGCCTGGAGCTTCAGGGAGTGTTTCTGCCATGTGCTCATGCACTCTGTTCCGTGTTTTGACTGCTCTATCCTTCAGGCCAATTGTCTTCAGAGGCTCTCCTTGCCTACAGTGGGCATTGTTTGGTCCTTGACCATAATGTGGCAAGGTTTAACTAGGTATGGTCCTGTCTGCTTGTGAAAAGAGACTGGATCCTTCTTCCACTAGAACTGAGGCTTTGCAGAACTCTCTGGTCGGGAGACATGGTGTGGGCAGGGGTTTCTTCTGGTCTTTTGGGGAAGGGGCCCATCATGCTGGGACTAAGTCTAGCTTGACTGAGAAGGGTAGTCCTGCTAGAGTGCAGCGGTCTGAGATTTTGTGTAAGCAAGTTAGGTAGCCTGTGTTGGCCCTGAGCTGCCTCCTGTATGTGTCTCTGTGTTTATCCTGAGGTGCAGGGGAGGGAAATGGCTCCAGCCAGCATCTTTGTTCCTGGAGAAGTGTCACCATGAATGCTGCCTCTTAGGGAAGCACTCAGAGAACAGCACATAATCTTCCCACTCTGTGACTCAGGTGTTTTTCAGATTGTTGTTTCCATGCTGTCTGTCTCTGTGTTTTTTTGCCTGACTTCTCACCAGGAGCAGCCCAGTTCCCTTTGGGCTCTATTTCTGCCAAGCCTGCTGATGTTTAAAACTGCATGCTTTAGGGATTTGGTGTGGGCAGGGGCTTGTGTGGGACTTCTAGGGGACACATGCTGGGACTGCCATGCTGGGACTGAAGCAAGCTTGACTGAGCTGGGTAGTCCTTACGGCATTCAGGGGTGTGGGAATTGTAATCAAATTAGGCAGCCTGTTTTGGCCCTGTGCAGCTTTCTGCAGGTGACTCTGTGTTTATCTTGAGGGGAGGAAGGGAAATGGGACCAGCTAGCTCCTTTGTCACCAGAGAGGCATCTGTGTGAGTGCTGCTTCTCAGGGAAGCTTTCAGAGAAGAATGAGTAATCTCCCCACTGTGTATCCCAAGAGTTTATTCATATTGGCCTTTCCATGCTGTCTACCTCCCCCCTTTTTGCCTACCTTCTCTCTAGGAGCAGTGCAGTTCCCTCTCAGCTCTATCTCAACCAAAACTGCTGACATTTAAAACTCCAGACTTTGAGGCTTGTTGGTTGCAGGATTTCAGAAAAGTCAACCCTCTCATTTTCCCAGTCAATGGCTTTGGAGAAATGTTCTTCTTCTGTGTCCCCCTGTGTGCTTCTCTGTCTCTTGCCCTTCTCTGTGACCATGGCTCACTCCCCTCTACAGCACCCATAATCCTTTTCTCCCTGAAGCCATGTCTTTACACTTCCTACCTTCTTCCATGTGGTTTATTCTCTCCCTTTAGTTTTGGAGTCTGTTCTGTCAGTCTTCAGGTTGATTCCTTGGGTGTTTGGGATAATTTGATAGTTGTATCATTGTGTTCATGGGTTGAGACTAGCCCAGGGTCCTCCTACTCTGACACCATCTTTCAACCTCCTGATTTAGTTTTCTTTGATTTTAGCCTGGTAGACTCCCTTTATTGATTGATTGATTGATTGACTGACTGATTGATTGATTGATTGATTGTAGGACAAATTTGCCAGCAACAAATTCAGTTTTTGTTTATCTTAATTTCCTCTTTATTTTTTAGGAGGTTAATATTGGTAGATGTAGAATATTTTATAATCCGCCCCAAGGATTTTTTAAAAAAGTTTATTTTGAGAGACAGTGCACATGTGCAAGTGGGGGAGGGGCAGAGAGAGAGAGAATCCCAAGTAGGCTCTGCACTGTCAGCACAGAGTCCAATGCAGGACTCAATCCCTCAAAGTGCAAGATCATGACATGACCCGAAATCAAGATTCAATCACTTAACCAACTGAGTCCCCTAGACACTCCCTCCTCCTAAGCATTCCTTTTCCTGTCTGATCCTTCATGATTCCTGATGAAAAATTCAGCAGTTAATCTTACTGAGAATTCCTTGTTCATGGTGAGTCTTTTTTTTCTTTTTAAAAGATTCTCTCCTTTTATCTTTCAATAGTTGACTATGATGCTTTTAGGTGTATATATGTGATTTTATCTTCTTTTAACTATATTGAGCTTGTTGGGAGTGAAGATGAGTTTTATTTTTATCAAGTGTGACAATATTCTTTCTTCTTCTTACTCTCCTATTGTAGGATTCCCATTGTCTGTATTTGTTATGTTTATGGTGCCTCTTAGGTCTCTGAGGTTCTGATAATTTCTTCATTCTTTTTTCTTTCTGTTACATAAACTTGGTAATCTCAATTGACCTGTCTTTAACTTCACTGATTCTGTCTAAATCAAATATTGAGCTTCTGTAGTAAATTTCTCATGTTTATTATTGTATTTTTTAATTATAGAATTTTTAGTTGGTTCTTTTAAAATATTTTCCAACTCTGTTGATATCTGCATTTGATAAGACATTGTTCTTATTCTCTCATTCAGTTTTCTTAGACATGGTTCCCTTTAATTCTTTGAAATATTTAGAATAACTAACTTAAGGTGCATCTGGGTGGCTTAGTCAGTTAAGTGTCTGACTTCGGCTCAGGTCATGATCTCATGGTTCGTGGGTTTGAACACTGCATCGGGCTCTGTGCTGACACCTCAGAGTCTGGAGCCTGCTTTGAATTCTGTGTCTCCTTCTGTCTCTGCCCCTCCCTGACTCACACTCTGTCTCTGAAAAATAAATAATAAAAACATTTAGAAAAAAGAATAACGAACTTAAAATCTTTGTCTAGTAAGTCCAATATCTTCATCATGGACAGTTCAGGTGATTACATTTTTAATTTTTTAAAATATTTATTAATTTTTGAGAGAGAGAGACAGAGCATGAGCCGGGGAGGGGCAGAGAAAGAGGGAGACACAGAATCTGAAGCAGGCTCTAAATATCTGAACTGTCAGCACAGAGCCCCATGCAGGACTCGAACCCATGAACTGTGAGATCATGACCTGAGCTAAAGTTGGAGGCTTATCCAACTGAGTCACCCAGGTGCCCCTACATTTTTTGAGTATAAGCTAATGTTTCCTGTCTCTGTGTGTTTCCTCATTTCTTGTTGAGAAGTGTACATTAATATTATATAATGTGACAACTCTGGATAAGATCATCTCTCTTTGCCCATGGTTTGCTCTGTTGTTGTTTGCTTATTTATTGGTTTCCTGAGCTAATTCTGTATTAAAGTCTGTATTTTTTGGTGTGTGCAGCTGCTGAGGTCTTTTGTAGGTTACCTCTGTGACCAGCTAATGAGTGGACAAGGATTCCATAAAATATCTTGAGCCAGCAAGTTTCTCAGCCTTTGGTGAAGGGCTTTGTTGGTGTGTGTTATGGTATGACCTCAACATTCAGCCAGTCAGTTTACAACTCTGCCTGCCATTCTCTCCCTGCTTGTTCAGGGCCTCAAGTTCAGATAGAACTGAGAGATTAGGGCCTTCTTAAATCTTTAATGGACATAGATACAGCCTGGGGTGTTCACACATTCCTTTGCATGTACATGTCTTTCTAGATTCTTAGGAATAGTATGTACTTTTGCAAAGGCCCTGTGCATGTCATTCTCCAAATTGTCATTCTCTAATTTTTTTATGAAGGGTTTTGGGTTCCTGGACCCAATTCCAATTTATTTTTGGGAGTGGTTTCCCCACAGTAACAAGCAGTTCTCTGGACATCAGCTAGATGTCCTACCATTCAACTCAATTACAACACTATATACCTGGAAACCAGATTCTCCAGGTTAAGGGTTCAGTCGTACAAGACTACACTACTACTTTCAGGTATCAGTCACAAGTCCAATGCTTCTGACCAACTGATTATAAACCAGTGTTTCCACAATGCCCTTCTTAGGTTTGATTAATTTACTAGAGTGGCTCACAGAGCCAATATTTTGGCTTTCTAGATTATTGGTTTATTATAAATATTTTACTTTCTAGATTATTGGTTTATTATAAAAGGATATAACATAGGAACAGCCATATGGAAGTTATGTATAGAGCATATTATGCAAAAGGGTGTGGGGCTTCCATGCCCTGTCTGAGTGTACCATTCTCCCCACTTCTCCTCCACATATTTACTAACCTAGAAGTTTCCAGAACCCCATCCTTTTCGGTTTTTATGGATACCTAGGGATGATTGATTAAATCATTGGCCATTGATGATTGATTCAGCCTCCAGCCCCTCTCTCCTCCCAGAGGTCAGAGGGACCCAGAGGTCAGGGGAGTGAGAATGAAAGTTCCAATGCTCTAATCACATAGTTAGTTATCCTGGAAATCAGTCTCCATTTTTTTTTTTTTTTAATTTTTTTTTCAACATTTATTTATTTTTGGGACAGAGAGAGACAGAGCATGAACGGGGGAGGGGCAGAGAGAGAGGGAGACACAGAATCGGAAACAGGCTCCAGGCTCTGAGCCATCAGCCCAGAGCCCGACGCGGGGCTCGAACTCACGGACTGCGAGATCGTGACCTGGCTGAAGTCGGACGCTTAACCGACTGCGCCACCCAGGCGCCCCTCAGTCTCCATTTTTAAGTGTGGCCCAAAAGTCATTCTAATAACCTAACAAAAGACAATTTTATGGCTGTCATCACTTCAGTATTCCAAGTGTTTTGGGAGTTGTCAGCCAGGAACTGTGGATAAAGACAAAATATATATGAGAAATGTATTTTTGTCATCTGAATGATCAAATACACACACATACACACACATATATAATATATGTGTGCATATATATATATATATATATATTAATTTATTTTTGAGAGAGAGAGAGAGAAAATGTGAGCAGGGGAGTGGCAGAGAGAGAGGGAGACACAGAATCTGAAGCAGGCTTGAGTCTCTGAGCTGTCAGCACAGAGCTCGATGTGGGGCTCAAACTCACAAACCACAAGATCATGACCTGAGCTGAAGTCAGATGCTTAACTGACTGAGCCACCCAGGTGCCCCTCAAAATATATTTCTTATAAATCACAATATCACACCAAATACTTTGATCAACCTCTTGATAACTCCAACTTTTACATTGCTTAAGGCCACCACAATTTTTAAAAATTTCAGGTAATTGTTTTTGACAAATGCCCCAATAGCAGCACTGTTTACACAGAATGAGCTTTGGGTAAGGAGAGAGACTATTCTTAATAATGGAATTTTCAGGACCTCTCAAAATGGGCAAATAGTGATAATTGTCTAAGAACACAGCCTTGTAAAACTCCACCCCATTCTGCCCTCTCTGGTGGCTGCTAACCAATTGTTTTTCACAGCTACTGTAGTTGTGAAGCTGTTGTTTTTCAATGCTACAGTAGAGACGGGGAGAGAGTGGTTTGATTAGGTTTACTTAATGTATCACAAAGTACACTGGTATTATCAAGATTCAGTATTTTATCTTGAAGAGAGAACCTTAGATTGTTACACCTTTAGTTTATTTAGAGAATATTTGGTATCTATTTCTCTCTCTCTCTCTCTCTCTCTCTCTCTCTGTATATATATATATATATATATATATAACAAAAACTTGTGTCCAGAATATATAAGGAAATCTTATAACTCAATAAGAAGAAGACAAAAACCCAGTTATAAAACAGGCAAGAATTTGAACAGACACTTCATGAAAAAAAGATACTATAAATGTCTAATAAGTACATGATAAACTACTTAATGCCATTAGTCATCAGGAAAATGCAAATTAAAACTACAAGGAGATACTAGTACTCATCCATTTGAATAGTTAAAATAAAAAAGTAACTTACCAGCTTTTTCTTGTATGTTTATTCACAATAGCCGAGATATGGAAGAAACTTAAGTGTCCATCAGTAGATGAATGGATAAAGAAGATGTGGTATATATATACAGTGCATTATAGTCATAAAAGAGAACGAAATCTTGCCATTTGTAACAATATGGATGGACCTAGGGAGGATTTTGCTAAATGAAATAGGTGAGAGAAAGACAAATACCATGTGATATCACTTAATGTGGATACAAAAATAGCAGAAACAGAACCACAAATACAGAGAACAAACTGATGGTTACCAGAGGGTAAGTGAATGAGAGGATGAAAAAAAAATGACTGAAGGGAAGTAGGGGTACAGGCTTTCAGGTACGGAATGAGTAAGTAAGTCATGGAGATGAAAGGTACAGCATAAAGAATATAGTCAGTGGCACTGTAATAGCATCGTATGGTTACGGAGGGTAGCTGTACTTGTAGTGAGCATATCATCATGTATAGAGTTGTTGGATCACTATGTTGTACACTTGAAAGTAATATAATATTGTATGTCAGCTATACTGCAATAAAAAGATTTTAAAATAAATTACCAGATGTTGGAAGATATGTGGATCAACTGAAATTCTCATATATTGTTGATAGGTGTACAAAATAGTACAATGAATTTGGAAAGCAGTTAGACCTCTTCTTGTATATTTTAGTATACACTTTCCAACTAAACATATAACCAATTTATTGGACTCTTATGTATTTACCAAAGAGAAATGAAAATATATGTTCTAGGCAGGCTCATACATGAATGTTTAAAGTAACTGTCTTCACAATAGTGAAAAACTATAAACAGCACAATATCCATAAATAGGTGAATGAATGAATTATGCTATATTTATACAATGCAATCTACTCAGCAACAAAAATAATGAATTACAGATAGATGAATTTCTAAGACATTGTGCAGACCAAAGTAATGTAGACATCAGGGTATATTCTATATGATTCCATGTCAGATAATAGTGATAAAAGTAAAGTGGTGTGTATACAACATTAATTAACTACCTGACTAATTAATTCTGTTTACATTCTGTCTTATTCCCAGAAAGCTTCAATTGCCTAAAAACACTATCTAGCTACGTTTAAGGGGAAGGTGAGGGAAAAACATTATAGAAGGTAAATAAGAAGGTGGTATAGAGAGAACCTTCAAAGATAGCTTGAAAAATTATGAGATAATGGCTTGTTGGACAGGGATGCAGAAGTATTAGGAAGGATAAAATAATGACTTTACATGGTTTAGAGTGATGCAGTAAATTTTAGTGTAATAAAGAAATAAGTGCCCCATATACTGCAAGCATTTCTAGGTTATCAATTGATTCTTTGGAGTCCAAAAGTTACCCAACTCATTTATCTGAAATAGATGACTCATTCCTGGTACATCTCTTAGTACAGAGTCTAAATATTGAGACTTTGTTTCAATGAAGAGCTGTTAATTTGTGCTTGTTCATATTTGCAAATGTGATTTGTCTGCATTGTCTAATTTTTTATTTGCTTGTTTATAAGGTGAACATAGTAATACCTACATTGGGGTATTGGAGAGGAGTCAGTGACAGTGTGGAAAGTTCTTCATATACTTTTTGAAGCTCTATGCAAATGTAAAGTAGCGTTTTGAAAACCAGAAGTCTGGGGTGCGTGGGTGGCTCAGTTGGTTAAGTGTCGACTTGATTTTGGCTCAGGTCATGATCTCACGGTTCATGAATTCGAGCCCCGCGTCGGGCTCTGTGCTGACAGCTCAGAGCCTGGAGCCTGCTTCGGATTCTGTGTCTCCCTTTCTCTCCGTTCCTCCCCTGCTCATGCTCTGTCTCTATCTGTCTCTCAAAACTAAATAAATGTTTAAAAAAAAAATCAGAAGTCTGGAGAAGAGACGTTGGTGCAAATAGTGAAAAAGGGAATAAATGCCACTCCTTTCTTATTCTATGCTTTTACTTACAAAATAATATAAATGTCAAAAATTATAGTATTTGTTGTTTCAGAAGAGTTCAGATTATTCTAAAAGAGGAATTATTAATAACTGTACCTTGCTTGTCTCAAGAAAATAATGAAGAAATCCAGGTATGTGTGAAAAGGCAATATAATAAATATTTTCATTTAATCTTTCTGAGTGAAACAGAAAGTGCATGGCAGAATTCTGGGCTTGCCCTTTTCTGCTACTGGCTAAGGAGGGCAGAGGAAAGTAATTGTTTTCCAGCCATGGGGCTGGTTTTGTATTCTCTTTGCTGATGGAATATGGAAAGCAGGGTGGGCATGCTCTTCTCACATTTATGTGGACCAGATTTGAAATAGAAAATGCTATCCAAAATGTGGAGATTTGAGAAGGCATGGTAACCTGGTCTGCAGCCTCCAATTTCTGTAAAACTTTTCTCCTCCTCCACTTCCTCCTCCCCCTCCCTCTCCTTCCCCCGTCCTACTCACTAATCATGTATTCAAAGGGTCAGGGCTCTAAATACTGAAAATAAGTTCTTCTGGAAATGGGACACCGATAAGATGGCAATAAAATTGTAGGCAGTTTAATCTGTTTCCACCAAATATCTGAACATGTTTTATTGTGTTTGTGCTTAACCATGATAGTTTTTCATTGAAAGGGATAGGTGCTGTTTGCATTGTCTCCCTTTCTGTTAGTCTGAGAGCAAAAACTCCCATAACCCTGTGTTTCTGATAGATGTGAAGGTGGGGGATGATGAAACTATGGAGTTAGAGAAGAAATAGGAAAAGGGAGCCAAAGATAACCCAAAGCTTGAGCTTTCCTAGAAGATTGTCCAGTGGGTTACTTGAGTTGTTGAGAGAAGTGCCCCTCAAACTTTCAAAGGCATATGAATCCCCTAGGGATTATATTAAAATGCAGTTTCTTATTCAGTAAGTCTAGGTTGTGACCTGGAAATGTGTATTTCCATCGAGCTCCTAGATGATGATGATTCTGCTGACCTGAGAACCACTCAGAGTAGCGAGGCTGGAGAGTTTGGCCAGACCACTTGATGAAGGCCATATTTAAAATAAATCCATAAAGAGAATTTGTCAAAAGGTTAGCTAAATGTGATTTAGTTTTATACCTGCATTAATCTTTTATATAATAAAATTCAAAACTGTTCACCCAAAGTAAAAGCATTTGTCTGGCCATACCATCCTGAAGTTTGTTATTAAGTGCCTTCCTAGTTCAGGTCTCTCGGTGAATACTATGTGAGCAACTTAAATTTGTTCTCCTGCCAGATAGTATTCTAACCCAGGATTCCATATGGTTAATGTGTAACATTTCCATGTTGTGCCTGTGTTGCCATGGAAAAGGCCCTGAAGAGACAGGCCATCTGGCTTCTACTTTTGGCTCTGCCAGCTAGCTTGGGGACTTTGATTACCACAGTTATAAAATTCAGCTACATCTTTCTTTGTAGAATGATTGTGGATATTTCTTTGGTGAGAGGTGAGAAAGCATTTAGTCCATTGCCCATAATTGGTGCTCAAAAGAGCCTCTTTTAGAAGTAAAACTAAGTAGTTTTAGGTCTTTACAGGCTTTGGGTAGAACGAGTCAGAAAGGACAGGGAGTGAGATTAAAACATGTCCCATAACTTAAAAGGATTCACTAAGATGCCTTCCTTCCTCCTTAATGTATGATTTTCATTGCTCAAATCTTCTACTGAGGGTGAGATCTTTTGTTTAACTTTATTAAATGCAAGTTGCTAACTCCTAGGAGCACTTTGCTTTTTCTCCTATTCGCCCTAACAGAGATGAGTAAATCAGTTAAAGGACAGAAATTTTGACCATTTCTTCTGTTTCTCTTACTTTGCAGATTATTCTTCAGCTGTCCAGAAATTTTCTCAGACACTTCAGTCCTTTCAGTTCGATTTCATTGGAGATACTCTGACTGATGATGAAATTAACATTGGTAAGTCTTCACCTACATGTGGTCATGCGCCTCTTGAGGCGATTCGGAGACCATTCAGTCTCCTAGGTTTCTAGATACAGAGAACTTGGGCACCTTTATCCTCTGTGGTCTTGTGCCAAGCTCATGGGAAGCTGCTTATGAAGGATAAAGAAACACTGCTTGTCAGTCCTGTTCCCCACTCACACAAAAGCAATAAAAATATATCCCTGAAGCCTCCACTGAAGCCTTTGTATCAGTCTGCAGGAGAATTTTTCTTTAAAGAATACAATACATGAAAATAGATATTTGTGTAAGGGATAAATTAAAGAGTGATTTAAAAAAAATTTCTAAAATGATTTAGAGTAAGAGTCCTCTAAGCAATAAACTCCCCTAGAAAGTTTAAAATTAGCATTTATATATGTACAGCTTTTCAGATGACAGGACATTTGGCATCTCTCTTGGAACTGAATTTAACAACTCACTCTATCAGCTGTGTCATCTTGGACAGATATTTCTTTTCTCTGAGCCTTAGTCTTGTCCTCTGTAAAATGTGGTTAATATTAATAGCAAGACTGTTACCATGAGGAAATTGAACAGTGGAGGGTAAAGAACTTTGTGTTTGTGTTAGTTGTAATGAAGTTAAAGTAGTATCAGCAAACCATGGCCCTTGCGCCAAACTTGCCTGCCACCTTTTTTTTTTCTTTTTGTAAATAAAATTTTGTTGGAACACAGCCACATTTATTTGTTTAAATATTTTCTAAAGGTACTTTTGTGGTAGGAAAACAACATTGAGTAGTAGTAGTGACTGGATAGCTTTCAAAGCCTAAAATATTTGCTCTCTGGCCATTTAAGAAAAAGTTTGGTAACCACTGAATTGAAGAGTTAGTGTAAAGCATTTGCTAGACAAGAACATTGAACCACAGAAATGTTGCAAATGATTTAATGTCACTGAAACAAGTTTGTTACACAGTTCTATTTATGAACTCCAGCATTAAAATATAAAATATTATTATTATTAAATGACATTTGTAGTAAGTATAATATATAAAAGTATAAAATTACCTATGATAATAGGATATTCTAGCACAGAAACTTTGTATTAGATGGTATTGTCATGTTATCTTTTAGTTCTTTTTTCTACATGTACCTCTTTTATATGTATGCAATTTAGTTCATAGTATATACATAATTTTAACTTTTTAACCTACCTTTTATCATAATTATCTTCTTATATCAATTCAAATTCTTCTTAAGTTTCATGGGGGGCAAGGACATTGTTTTTATTCACTGCTATTTCCCCAGCAGGTAGAGGAGTGCCTAGCATGTAGTAGATACTCGATTCATGTTTACTGACTAAATGATGGATGCATTCAGATCTCATTATTATTGGAGCCATACTGTACATAATATTCAACTATTTTGCTTATGTCCAATTTTTCACTATTATAAATAATACTGCAATGAGTGCTTTTATGAGATTATGATTGATGACTATTTGTTTTGGTAAATGTAGTGGTGTAACTAGTGAGGCACACGTTTGCATTTAGATTATTTACTTATTCATTCCACTTCACTTTACTTTTGCAAATCTATTTTTGTCAAAGGGCATGACTTATTTAAAAGTTAATTTCATGGGCTGTAGAGTCAGATAGGCCAAATTTGAACTCTAGCTTTGGACCTTATTATCGGTGTAACCTTGGCAAGTGACTTTCCCTGAGTGTTAATTTTTCTCATCTTTGAAATGGGGATGAGGTGATCAATTCCAAGTGTACACAGTGCCTAAATACATTTTATCTATGTAATTGTTGTTAACATAAAATTTGATGTATTTGTACTCTGCAATGGATTGGATATTTTTGTGTCCTTCCCAAAATCCATATGTTAAAATCCTAACCCCTGATATGATGGTATTAAGAGCTGGAGCCTTTGGGAAATAATTAGGTCATGAAGGTGGAGCCCCTCATGAATGGGATTAGTGCCCTCACAAAAGAGACTTCAAAGGGCTCTTTTACCTTCCTCCCATCACGTGAGAATACAAGTTGTCAGTCTGCAACCTGGAAGAGGGCTCTCACCAGAACCTAACTATGTCGACACCCTGATCTCAAACTTCCAGCCTCCAGAATTGTGAGAAATACATTTCTGTTGTTTATAAGCCACACAGTCTATGGTATTTTGTTACAGAATCCTAAACTTTGTAAGACGGAAATCAGTACTGAGAAGTGGGGGGAACTGCTGTACCAAATACCTAAAAATGTAGAGGTAGCTTTGGAATTGAGTAATGGGAAGAAAGTACAAGAATTTGGAGGTGCATGCTAGGAAAAGCCTAGATTGCCATGAATATAATTTTAAAGGCAATTGTGGTGAGAGTTCAGAAAGAAAAAAGGAGAGCCATAGAGAAAGCTTCCACGAAGAACATGTTATTGGACAATGGAGAAAAGCCATCCTTGTTACAAAGTAGGCAAAGAACTTGGCTGAATTGTATTTGTGTTTTGTGGGAAGTAGTATTTTGTGAGTGATAAAATGGAATATTTGGATAAGGAAATTTCTAAGCAAAGTGTTGGAAGAATGGCTTTGTTCTCTCTGTTTATAGTAAAAGCTGAGAGGAGAGAATGAATTGGAGATGGAATTATTAAACAAAATGGAAACAGAACTTCAAGATTTGGACATTTCTCTGCTTGCCCATATTACAAAAAATGGCAAAGTGTATTTGGAAGAGAACGCCAAGGGTGTGGTGGACTGACCATTGCATAAAGAGCTCAATATGGATGTAACCATGGATATAATCAACAATTCCACAGCAGAAGCCAGGAATAGAGATGGGATTATATGAGCAGAAATACCACCAGCTGGGAATATAGGAAACAAAAAATTTGACAAAATGAAGAAAAACTGGTTGACTTCTTAGACCCTATTAGACCAGACCATAGAGCTATTTGACTATGAACATGCACTATTCTTCAAGATAAGAGAAGAAGGCCTCTGAAGCCACTTCTGAGATCATCAGGGCTGCCACTCCTATCATATACATAGTGTACATAGGCTTTGGGGGCCTACTCTTAGATTTGAAAGGGCAAGACCAATACCCAGGGAGCTGTAGGAGTGGGCCTACTGAGGGTATAACACCTGCCCTACCATAAATGTCAACCAGTGCCATTAAGGAAAAATAAAGTGGGTGAGGTTGAGCATGATGGCTTATAAACAAAAATAAAAATGACCCCCTGATATGTCAGGTTCTTGTGGGTGTCTGTGAGCTCCATGTAAGGTGTTAGCTGAACACATTTGCTTCTTAATGTATGCTTTACAACAACCTCTTAACTCAGTTACTATTTGCCTGCCAACTCCAGATATTCTTGGTTATCAACTGATCATTGCTTTTAGGGCTGATGACTCATGAACTGACCTTTATTGATGGGGACTGAAAAAAGATTTTGAGATTTTAATTGGCCTGTCATATTCACTGTCCTTGTTGAATTTGTCATTTTGAGAACTGGGATGTGTGGTGGTAGTGACAGTAACACCCAATGCTCCAACAGTTTAAGGTGAGGCTTTTTGGAGGCTTTAAGAAGAAATATTAGAGAGCATACTGGCAGAGTATTGTTGGGAAAGAACAGTTGCTTTGGAAGTTGAGACAGCAGAGTGTGCCATGCCCTCCAGTTGCCAATACTACTGGCCCTGAGTCAGTAGATCTTCCATTTAACTGAAAATATTGGTAGAAGGACAGTTGCAATACAATTTTGGGTTGAGATTTAGATTTCACATTGCATGTGAAGAGGGCCTTGCAGTTCTTTCCATAATGCATTTTTCATGATGGCTGCAAAAGGTGACTCATACCATTAAGCCCCTTGTAGATACTATTTGTCTAACAGAAATGATAGTGATTCCTAGAGGATGTGAGGCAAAGCCTGAGGCTTCTCTGAAGAGTCCCTTCCGTTGATGATCAGCTCTACTACCTAACTTGAGCAGTCTGCGTACAACAGGAACAAGTGGGAGGAAGTGTCTCACTGCCCTGAAGATGACATTTGTTCCTGCTCTTAGAGTAAGACATATGTGCCTTCAGTTGGCATTGTATGACTTTTTCTCTACCTCTAGAGCTCAATAACTAAAGGAAATCTCAGGTATTTAGGTAGTTTTGTATGTACTTCAGATTTATCAGCTATAGGATATTAGCAATATTACCTAAACTTGTTGGGCCTGTTTTCCTCATCTGTAAAGTAGGAAGTATAATCTATTTCACAAGACTGTAAAGAGTAAATCAGATAAATACATATAACAGAGAGTATATGTAAATCATTTGGCTCAGTGTCTGGCATATGATTGGTGCTCAATATCTCATGGTCGTTATTAATCTTAGCAGGAAGGTAGTAGAACCCAATTTTTTGAAAATGTCAGTTTGCAATTTGATTTCCTGAATAACTACAAGAAATATAAAATAAAATGTTAGTGTTCCAGGGACCTTAGAGGATATCTAGTTCAGTTATTTCTAATATATGTCAGAGGCACCTGAAGCTCTTACTGATCCTGTCTCAGGACCTCTCTTAGATCAAATGAATCAGAATCTCTGTAGTGGATACCAGGTCTCTGATTTCTGTAAAGTCATCATAACATCAGTGAGCATTTTGGAACTCATTAGTTGTCAGGGATTTTCAAACTGTTCCTTGGATCTTCAATGTCTCCTATCCACCCAAGCTCAAATGAAGCATGTAAGAATTTACTTGAAAATTCGAATTTCAGATTAAAAAATAAGCTGATATTTTCAGAGTGCTTACTGAGTAAGAGGTCTTGTTCTAAGAACTTTACATAAACTAATGAGAGAAAGTCAGAAAGACAGTGACTGAAAGGTGTGTGTGTGCACACGCGCACGCACACACACACACACACACACACACACAGACACAGAAGGAAAGAGAGAGGGAGAGAGGAGAATATACTAGACTAGTTTACCAACCTCCCCACCACCACTTCTGCCAATTCTAAAGATAGGGAAATTGATGTCCAGAGGTGGGCTAGTGATTGTTGAAGGTCTCACACAGTTAAGTAGTGCCGGGTTTATTACTGGAACCAAGGTCTCCTAAAGCCCAATTGATTTATTCAACCAATTTTTACTGAGCATCTGCTGTGAACTCTACCTTCATGGAGCTTCAGTTAAATTTTAGGAAGAAGTACAGGTGCCTAGGTGGCTCAGTCAGTTAAGTTTGAGCCCCGTGTCAGGCTCTGTGCTGACAGCTCAGAGTCTGGAGCCTGCTTCAGATTATGTGTCTCCTTCTCTCTCTGCTCCTTCCCTGCTCGCTCGCTCTCTCTCTCTCTCTCTGTCTCTCTCAAAACTAAATAAACATTAAAAAATTAAAAGAAAAGTTTTAGGAAGAAGTATAAGCAAATAACTTCCTATATCATTGCAGTACTAGGAGCAAGAAAGAAGAATGCTTCCCACATAGGCTTCAGAGAACTTCCCTGCTCTTTTCTGAGGAACACTGCTATGTGTTTGTTCATTAGTAAATAGGTAGAAAGTGTCCACTAAATGCCATAGACTGGGGTTTCAGGTACACAATGTATCTCTCTGCCCTCCAAGATATCATAGTCTATTAAAGGAGGCAGATATGTTTTCACTCATATGTGGATCTTGAGAAACTTAACAGAAGACCAGGGGGGAAGGGAAGGGGAAAAAATAGTTACAAACAGAGAGGGAGGAAGGCAAACCATAAAAGACTCTTAAATACAGAGAAGGATCTGAAGGTTGATGGGGGGGGGGGGTAGGGGAGAGGGGAAAATGGGTGATGGCATTGAGGAGGGCACTTGTTGGGATGAGCACTGGATATTGTATGTACGCGATGAACCACGGGAATCTACCCCAAAAACTGAGAGCACACTTTACACACTGTATGTTAGCCAATTTGACAATAAATTATATTTAAAAAAAATGAGGCAGATGAATAAACAGACAATTGCAATACAATGTAAGTATTGTGGTAGAGGTAGGCACACAGTAGCCCCTATTCCACACTGTGTGTGTGTGTGTGTGTGTGTGTGTGTGTGTGTGCGTGTGTGTGTGTGCGTGTGTGTATGTGCGTGTGTCTGTCTGTCTGTCTTGTATTAGTGGTGGGGAGAATAAACAAGGAAGGCTTCTGAGAAAGATTATATCTAAGTTAGATCCAGGGCTAGGGTGAGGCAAGTGAGGCTTCTAAGGCAAACATTTAATAAAGCACTTATTCTCAGATTCATGGAAAGTACAGGTGGGCACCAGAGTGTGAATGCCTCCTTAAATTTTGTACCCTAAGTGCCTCACCTGCCCCTTTTCTGTTTTGGTCCTGATCTGAGTTGAATTTCTAAAGGATGAATGAGAATTAAAGAGGGGAGAGAAAACACATAAAAAAGTCAAAGTTGAGGGGAGTGAGATTATCTCTCTTGATACTGGAGGACATTGAATGTGACTGGAAAGAGTAGGGAGGAGTCAGAGATTAAGACCTAGAGATTGCATAAAGGCTAAGTTAGAATCTTGGCAGGTAATAAAAGTGAGCAAAGCAGGCTGGATATAGGATGGCAATTGATATTCTGTCTCTGTGACTTGGTAATGAGAGGTAGGGCTGTGGCGAACAAAAAAAGACATGCTCCATCTAAGAGCAGCATCTTTGACTGGGCTCCAGTGATTGTTTCCACCTAAAATATGTGGGTCTACATTGCCATAATCTCTTATTTTTTTCCAGAAAGTGACACCCATATATTTTATGCCTAGTATTAAGTGCCACCAGTAAATTAAAATTGAAAACACAGCAAACCAAACAAAACATACCTGTTGGCCGAACACACTGCATGGGTTTGTGATGCTGTTGCCTGGGTTAGACAATAAGGGGCCTGGAATACCTCATGAAATATTTTGGATTGTATCCTGAAGCTTATGGGGAGTAATACCCAAATGGCAAATGATCAAGCAGGAGACCTAGGCAGATACCCAAAAGATTTGCTTTAACCTTAAAAACTCTGAGTATTATCTGGTAGACCTCACCAGATAATATGTGTTTCTTGTGTTGTTAATTTTAACCATTCTAACAGGTATGCAGTAGTATGACACAGTGGTTTTGATTTGTATGTCTCTGATGATGAGTGAGCATCTTGTCATGCATCTGTTAGCCATCTGGATGTCTTTCTTGGAAAAGTGCCTATTCATATTGTCTGCCCATTTCTTAACTGGATTATTTGTTTTCAGGGTGTTGAATTTGCTAAAATCTATAAAGATTTTGGATATTAACCCTTTATCAGATGTCATTTGCAAAAATTTTCTTCCATTACTTACCCTGCCTTTTAGTTTTGTTGATCATTTTGTTCCCTGTGCAGAAAGAAGCTTTTTATCTTGTTGAAATCCCACTAGTTCATGTTTGCTTTTGTTTCCCTTGCCTCTGGTGATGTGTCTAGTAAGAAGTTGCTATGACTGAGGTCAAAGAGGTTGCTGCTTGTATTCTTCTCTGGGGTTTTGATGGTTTTCTGTCTCACATTTAGGTCTTTCATCAATTTTGAATTTATTTTTGTTTATGGTGTAAGAAAGTGGTTCAGTTTCATTCTTCTGAATGTTGCTGTCTAGTTGTCCCAACGCCATTTGTTGAAGAGACTGTCTTTTTACAATTGGATTCTTTTTCCTGCTTTGTCAAAAATTACTTGATGATACAGTTTTGGGTCTATTGCTGGGTTCTCTATTCTGTTCCATTTGTCTATGCGTCTGTTTTGGTGCCAGTACCATACTGTCTTGAAGATTGTAGCTTAATAATATAACTTGAAATATGGAATCATGATGTCTCCAGTTTTATTTTTCTTTTACAATATTGCTTTGACTATCCAGGGTCTTTTGGGCTTCCTTCCATACAAATTTTAGGATTGTTTGTTCTAGCTCTGTGAAAAATGTTGGTGGTATGCTGATGGAGATTGCATTAAATGTGGATTGCTTTGGGTAGTATAAACATTTTAACAATGTTTGTTCTTCCAAACCATGAGAATGGAATACTTTTCCATTTATTTGTATTATCTTCAATTTGTTTTATAAGTGTGATATAGTTTTCACTGTAAAGATCGTTTACCTGTTTGGTTAGGTTTATTCCTAGGTTTCTAATTGTTTTTGGTACAATTGCAAATGGGATCAATTCCTTGATTTCTTTTTCTACTGCTTTGTTATTGGTGCATAGAAATGCAATTGATTTCTGTATGTTGGTTTTATATCCTGTGACTTTGCTGAATTCTTGTATTCATTCTAGAAATATTTTGATGGAGTCTTTTAGGTTTTCTACATAGAGTATCATGTTGTATGTAAATAGTGAAAGTTTGTCATTTTTCTTTGATTTGGATGCCTTTAATTTCTTTGTTGTCTGATTGCTGAGGCTAAGACTTCCTTGTTAAATAATACTGGTGAGAGTGGACATCCTTGTCTTGTTCCTGAGTATAGGGGAAATGAAAGGCTCTTAATTTCTCCCCACTGAGGATGATATTAGCCTTGGATCTTTCATATATGGCCTTTATGATGTGGAGGGTTTTTAATCAAGAATGGATGCTGTACTTTGCCAAATGCTTTTTCTGCATCTATTGAGAGGATCACATAATTATAATCCTTTCTATTATTAATATGATGTATCACATTGGTTGATTTGTGAATATTGAACCGGAACTGCAGCCCAGGGATAAATCCCACTTGATCATGGTGAATAATTCTTTTAACGTACTGTTGAATTTGATTTGCTAGTATCTTGTTGAGAATTTGTACATCCATGTTCACCAGGGATATTAGCCTGTAATTCTCCTTTTTGTGGGGTCTTTGTCTGGTTTTGGAATGAAGGTAATGCTGGCTTATAGAATGAGTTTGTAAGTTTTCCTTCCTTTTATATTTTTTGGAACAGTTTGAGAAGAATAGGTATTAACTCTTCTTTCAGTGTCTGGTAGAATTCCTCTGAGAAGCCATCTGGGCCTGGAATTTTGTTTTTTGGGAGATATTTTATTACAGATTCAGTTTCTTTGCTGGTAATGGGTCTGTTCAAATTCTCTATTTCTTCCTGTTTCAGTTTTTGGTAGTTTCTAGGTTTCCAGGAATTTACCCATTCCTTCCAGGGTGCCCTGTTTATTGGCATATAATGTTTTATCATATTGTCTTGTAATTGTTTGTATTTCTGTGGTGTTGTTTATGATCTCTCCCCTTTCATTCATGATTTTATTTCTTTAGGTTCTTTCTCTTTTCTTTTTTATAAGTCTGTCTAGGGGTTTGTGAATTTTATTAATTCTTTAGTAGAACCAGCTCTTAGTTTCATTGATCTTTTCTACTGGTTTTGTTTGTTTGTTTCTATATTGTTTATTTCTGCTCTAGTCTTTATTATTTCACTTTAGGCTAGCTTTAGGCTTTATTGACTGTTCCCTTTCTAGTTCCTTCAGGGGTAAGGTTAGGTTGTGTATTTGAGACCATTCTTGCTTCTTGAAGTAGATTTGTATTGCAATATACTCCCCTCTTAGGATTGCCTCTGCTGCATAATAAAGGTTTTGGACTGTAGTGTTTTCATTTTATTTTGCTTCTATGCATTTTTAATTTCCTCTTTAATTTCATGGTTAACTCATTCATTCTTTTTTTTTTAATTTTTTTTAACGTTTATTTATTTTTGAGACAGAGAGAGACACAGCATGAACAGGGGAGGGTCAGAGAGAGAGCGAGACACAGAATCTGAAACAGGCTCCAGGCTCTGAGCCATCAGCACAGAGCCTGACGCGGGGCTTGAACTCACAAACCGCGAGATCATGACCTGAGCCGAAGTCGGACGCTTAACCGACTGAGCCACCCAGGCGCCCCAACTCCTTACTGGAGATAGTATTCTTGGCTGCTTATTATTCCCATGTAGCATGTTGAATTTATCCTGCCACTCCCTTCTGGCCTACCAAGTTTCTTTAGACAGATCGGCTGTGAACCTGATCTGTTTTCCCTTGTAGGTTAAGGACTTCATTCCCTTTGCTGCTTTCTGGATTCTTTCCTTATTTTTGTATTTTGTAAAGGTTTCTATGATATGTCTTGGCAATGGTCAGCCTTGGTTGAATTTATTGGGAGTTCTCTATGCTTCATTTCCTTTTTTGAATAGTTTGAAAAGCATGAACATTATCTCTCATTTGAATGTTTGGTAGAATTGCCCCGTGAAAACCCCTGGTCTTAGACTTTTCTTTATTGGGAGTTTTTTGATTAGTAGTTAAATTTTCTTCCTAGTAATTGGTCTGTTCAAATTTTCTCTGTCTTAATTGAGTTTTGGAAGATTATATGTTTTTAGGAATTTATCCATTTCTTCTTGACTGTCCAGTTTGTTGGCATATAATTTTTCATAATATTGTCTTATAAAACATTTTGTTTTTGATGTCAGTTGTCATTTTTTCCTCTTTCATTTCTGATTTTATTAATTTGAGTCCTTTCATTTTTTCTTGATTGTGCATTAAAGGTTTGTCAGTTTTGTTTAGCTTTTCAAAGAACTAGTTTTGGTTTCATTGCTCTTTTAAATTGTTTTAGCCTTATTTCACTTATTTCCATTTTACTTTATTATTATTTCCTTTCTTCTAATAAATTTGTGTTTTGCTTATTCTTTTTCCTGTTCCTTTAGATATAAGGTTAGATTGTTTATTTGAAGTTTGTTTTGCTTTTTGAGGTAGGCTTTTATTACTGTAAACACCTAAAGTAATTTTTTATAGGTATGTACTTCCTGTTATTTTGTTAATTTTTTCTGGTTGATTTTGTAGTCTTCCTCTGTTCCTTTCTTCTTTTGCTGCATCCCCTTGTTGTTTGATGGCTTTCTTTCATGTTCCTTTGTCTTTATTTTTTGTGTGTATGTAGTTTTTTTTTTTTGTGTGTGCTGTTTCTGCTGAAAAAATCATTTGATAACCTTTTGGGTGTTTCTCTTGTGTGAAACGGTTAGCTTTTCTTTTGTTGAAGATTCTGTTTTTATCTTTAATCTTGGACATTTTAAGTATTGTGGATAATGTCACCTTACTGTGTATTTTGCTTTTATAAAAATTAACCCTAAACAAGCATTTGCAGGGTTAGCTATTAGAAGGTACTGTAATGATCCATAATATTTGGTTAAAATGTAGGAGTAAGAAGCCTTATAGGACTTCGTATCTCAGAGCCAGAAATAACCATTGCCCAAACCTCTTGTTTTAACCTTTCATATGTATTTTCCAACTTACCATAGACATGAGCAAAGAATGGTGAATATGAGACCGTTTGAAAACTGAAAACACCATTCTGAGGAGGGGGAGACAATTAGAGAAACATATGTGACATAGATACTGTGGCTGTGACAGGAGTCACATTATTATCTTACAGTGGTTAGACAGAGCTTTAAATTCATGTCCTCTTTGTGTAGCTAGCTTTGTGACCTTGGCAGTTCCCTTCTATGGACTCTATTCTCCTTATGATTTAATGAAAGTAGTTGGACTATGATAGATAATATGGAGAAGTTTGAGGCTTTTGATGGCGGGTAACCAGATACAAAAAAAAAATCTTTACTTCTTGCCTGTTGACATATACTTTGGTGTGTTTTTAAAGTATTTTGATCACCTAATAAATAAACTTATAAGGTCTTTTAGAGGCCAGTAATGGAATATAATGGTTTTCCTTGATTCAGTTACTTAATTTTAGGTTGATTCAGAACATTTACAAGCTCATTCTATGAGGCCAGCCTTAGCTTGATTCCGAAACCAGACAAAGACCCCACTAAAAATGAGAATTACAGGCCAATTTCCTTGATGAACATGGATGCAAAAATTCTCATCAAGATACTAGCAAATCGAATACAACAATAGATTAAAATAATTTTTCACCATGATCAAGTGGGATTTATTCCTCAGGTGCAAGAGTGGTTCATTATCCCCAAATCAATCAATGTGATACATCACATTAATAAAAGAAAGGCTAAGAACCTCATGATACTCTCAATAGATGCAGAAAAAGCTTTTGACAAAACACACATCATTTCTTGATAAAAACCTTTAAGAAAGTAGGGATAGAAGGAACATACCTCAACATCATAAAGGCCATATATGAAGGACCAACAGCTAAAATCATCCTCAATGGGGAAAAACGGAGAGCTTTACTGCTAAGGTCAGGAACATGACACGAACTTCCACTCTCACCACTGTTGTTCAACATTCTACTAGAAGTCATGGCCTCAGCATTCAGACAACAAAAAACTAAAATGCATATAAATTGGCAAGGAAGAAGTCAAACTTTTGCTCTTCACATACAACATGATACTGTACGCAGAAAACCCAAAAGACACCACCAAAACGCCGCTAGAAACGCTGCTACATTAATTCAGCATTGTCGCAGGATATAAAATCAATGTAGAAATCAGTTGCATTTCTATACAGCATTAATGAAGTAGCAGAAAAAGAAGTCAAGGAATCGATCCCATTTATATTTGCAACAAACCCCATGAAATATCTAGGAATAAACCTAACCACAGAGGTAAAAGATGTGTAGGCTGAAAACTATAGAAAGCTTATGAAAGAAATTGAGAAACACACAAAGACATGGAAAACACTCTATTCTCATGGATTGGGAGAACGAATATTGTTAAAATGTCTATACTATGCAAAGCTATCTACACATTCAAAGCAATCCCAATTAAAATAACACCAGAATTCTTCACAGACCTAGAACAAATAATTGTAAAATTTTTAAGGAACCAGAAAAAAACCTAAATAGCCAAAGTAATGTTAAAAGAAAACCAAAGCTGGAAGCATCACAATTCTGGAATCCATGCTGTATTTCAAGCTATAATCATTAAGACAGTATGGTACTAGCAAAAAAAAAAAAAAAAAACAGACACATAGATCTGTGCACCAGATTGAGAACCCAGAAATGGACCCACAAATGTACGGCCAGCTATCTTCAACAAAGCAGGAAAAAGTATCCAATGGAAAAAAGACAGTTTCTTCAGCAAATGGTATTGGGAAAACTGGGCAGTAATATCTAGAAACATTAGCATGGACACTTTTTCTTTGCAAATTCATTTTTTTTTATTTTTTATTTTTTTAAAATATGAAATTTATTGTCAAATTGGTTTCCATACAACACCCAGTGCTCATCCCAAAAGGTGCCCTCCTCAATACCCATCACCCACCCTCCCCTCCCTCCCACCACCCATCAACCCTCAGTTTATTCTCAGTTTTTAAGAGTCTCTTATGCTTTGGCTCTCTCCCGCTCTAACCTCTTTTTTTTTTTCTTCCCCTCCCCATGGACTTCTGTTCAGTTTCTCAGGATCCACATAAGAGTGAAAACTTATGGTATCTGTCTTTCTCTGGATGACTTATTTCACTTAGCATCACACTCTCCACTTCCATCCACGTTGCTACAAAAGGCCATATTTCATTCTTTCTCATTGCCACGTAGTATTCCATTGTGCATATAAACCACAATTTCTTTATCCATTCATCCGTTGATAGACATTTAGGCTCTTTCCATAATTTGGCTATTGTTGAGAGTGCTGCTATAAACATTGGGGTACAAGTGCCCCTATGCACCAGCACTCCTGTATCCCTTGGATAAATTCTTAGCAGTGCTGTTGTTGGGTCATAGGGTAGATCTATTTTTAATTTTTTGAGGAACTTCCACACTGTTTTCCAGAGTGGCTGCACCAATTTGCATTCCCACCAACAGTGCAAGAGGGTTCCCGTTTCTCCACATCCTCTCCAGCATTTATAGTTTACTGTTTTGTTCATTTTAGCCACTCTGACTGGCTTGAGATGATATCTGAGTGTGGTTTTGATTTGTATTTCCGTGATAAGGAGCGACATTGGGCATCTTTTCATGTGCCTGTTGGCCATCTGGATGTCTTCTGTAGAGAAGTGTCTATTCATGTTTTCTGCCCATTTCTTCACTGGATTATTTGTTTTTCGGGGGTGGAGTTTGGTGAGCTCTTTATAGATTTTGGATACTTGCCCTTTGTCCGATATGTTTTTGCAAATGTCTTTTCCCATTCTGTTGGTTATCTTTTAGTTTTGTTGATTGTTTCCTTTGCTGTGCAGAAGCTTTTTATCTTCATGAGGTCCCAATAGTTCATTTTGGCTTTTAATTCCCTTGCCTTTGGGGATGTGTCAAGTAAGAAATTGATGTGGCTGAGGTCAGAGGTTTTTTCCTGCTTTCTCCTCTAGGGTTTTGATGGATTCCTGTCTCACATTCATGTCCTTTGTCCATTTTGAGTTTGTTTTTGTGAACGGTGTAAGAAAGTGGTCTTGTTTCATTCTTCTGCATGTTGCTGTCCAGTTCTCCCAGCACTATTTGTTAAAGAGACTGTCTTTTTTCCATTGGATATTCTTTCCTGCTTTGTCAAAGATTAGTTGGCCATACTTCTGTGGGTCTAGTTCTGGGGTTTCTATTGAGTTCCATTGGTCTATGTGTCTGTTTTTGTGCCAATACCATGCTGTCTTGATGATTACAGCTTTGTAGTAGAGGCTAAAGGCTGGGATTGTGATGCCTCCTGCTTTGGTCTTCTTCTTCAAAATTACTTTGGCTATTCGGGGTCTTTTGTGGTTCCACACAAATGTTAGGATTGCTTGTTCTAGCTTAGAGAAGAATGCTGGTGCAATTTTGATTGGGATTGCATTGAACGTGTAGATAGCTTTGGGTAGTATTGACATTTTAACAATATTTGTTCTTCCAATCCATGACCATGGAATATTTCTCCCTTTCTTTATATCTTCTTCAATTTCCTTCATAAGCTTTCTATACTTTTCAGAATACAGATCTTTTACATGTTTGGTTAGGTTTATTCCTAGGTATTTTATGCTTCTTGGTGCAATTGTGAATGGGATCAGTTTCTTTATTTGTCTTTTTGTTGCTTCATTATTAGTGTATAAGAATGCAACTGATTTCTGTACATTGATTTTGTATCCTGCGACTTTGCTGAATTCATGTATCAGTTCTAGCAGACTTTTGGTGAAGTCTATCAGATTTTCCATGTATAATATGTCATGTGCAAAAAGTGAAAGCTTAACTTCATCGTTGCCAATTTTGATGCCTTTGATTTCCTTTTGTTGTCTGATTGCTGATGCTAGAACTTCCAACACTATGTTAAACAACAGCGGTGAGAGTGGACATCCCTGTTGTGTTCCTGAGCTCAGGGAGAAAGCTCTCAGTTTTTCCCCATTGAGTATGATATTAGCTGTGGGCTTTTCATAAATGGCTTTTATGATGTTTAAGTATGTTCCTTCTATCCCGACTTTCTTGAGGGTTTTTATTAAGAAAGATGCTGATTTTTGTCAAACGCTTTTTCTGCATCCATTGACAGGATCATATAGGTCTGTTCTTTTCTTTTATTAATGTGATGTATTACATTGATTGATTTGCGAATGTTGAACCAGCCTGCAGCTCAGAAACGAATCCCACTTGATCATGGTGTATAATTCTTTTTATATAATGTTGAATTTGATTTGCTAGTATCTTATTGAGAATTTTTGCCTCCATATTCATCAGGGATATTGGCCTGTAGTTCTCTTTTTTTACTGGCTCTCTGTCTGGTTTAGGAACCAAAATAATGCTGGCTTCATAGAATGAGTCTGGAAGTTTTCCTTCCCTTTCTATTTTTTGGAATAGCTTGAGAAGGATAGGTATTATCTCTACTTTAAATATCTGGTAGAATTCTCCTGGGAAGCCATCTGGTCCTGGACTCTTATTTGTTGGGAGATTTTTGATAACTGATTCAATTTCTTTGCTGGTTATGTGTCTGTTCAAGCTTTCTATTTCTTCCTGTTTGAGTTTTGGAGGTGTGTGGGTGCTTAGGAATTTGTCCAATTCTTCCAGGTTATCCAGTTTGTTGGCATATAATTTTTCATAGTATTCCCTGATAATTGCTTGTATTTCTGAGTGGTTGGTTGTAATAATTCCGTTTTCATTCATGACTTTATCTATTTGGGTCATCTCCCTTTTCTTTCTGAGAAGCCTGGCTAGAGGCTTATCAATTTTGTTTATTTTTTCAAAAAACCAACTCTTTAGTTTCATTGATCTGTTCTAGGTTTTTTTATATATTCCACATTGTTTATTTCTGCACTGATATTTATCATTTCTCTTCTTCTGCTTGGTTTAAGGTTTTATTTGCTATTCTGCTTCTATTTCCTTTAGGTGTTCTGTTAGATTTTGTAATGGGATTTTTCTTGTTTCTTGAGATGGGCCTAGATTGCAATGTATTTTCCTCCTCTCAGGACTGCCTTTGCTGCATCCCAAAGCATTTGGATTGTTGTCTTTTCATTTTCATTTGTTTCCATATATTTGTTAATTTCTTCTCTAATTGCCTGGTTGACCCATTCATTCTTTAGTAGGGTGTTCTTTAACCTCCATGCTTTTGGAGGATTTCCAGACTTTTTCCTGTGGTTGATTTCAAGCTTCATTGCATTGTGGTTAGAAGTGTGCATGGTGTGATCTCAATTCTTTTATACTTATGAAGGGCTGTTTTTTGACCCAGTATGTGATCTATCTTGGAGAATGTTCCATGTGTACTTGAGAAGAAAGTATATTCTGTTGCTTTGGGATGCAGAGTTCTAAAAAGATCTGTCAAGTCCATCTGATCCAATGTATCATTCTGGGCCCTTGTTTCTTTATTGATTCTGTGTCTAGATGATGTAGTCATTGTTGTAAGTGGAGTATTAAAGTCCCCTTCAGTTACCACATTCTTATCAATAAGGTTGCTTTTGTTTGTGGTTGTTTTATTTATTTGAGGGCTCCGTATTCGGTGCATAGACATTTATAATTGTTAGTCTTCCTGATGGATAGACCCTGTAATTATTACATAATATCCTTCTTCATCTCTTGTTACATCCTTTAATTTAAAGTCTAGTTTGTCTGATATAAGTGTGGCTCCTCCAGCTTTCTTTTGACTTCCAGTAGCATGATAGATAGTTCTCCATCCCCTCACTTTCAATCTGAAGGTGTCCTCAGGTCTAAAATGAGTCTCTTGTAGAAAGCAAATAGATGGGTCTTGTTTTTTTTTTTTTTTATCCATTCTGATACCCTATGTCTTTTGGTTGTAGCATTTAGTCCATTTACATTCAGTGTTATTACAGAATGATATGGGTTTAGAGTCATTGTGATGTCTGTAGGTTTCATGCTTGTAGTGATGTCTGTGGTACTTTGTCTCACAGGATCCCCTTTAGGATCTCTTGTTGGGCTGATTTAGTGGTGATGAATTCCTTCAGTTTTTGTTTGTTTGGGAAGACCTTTATCTCTCCTAATCTAAATGACAGAGTTGCTGGATAAAGGATTCTCGGCTGCATATTTTTTTCTGTTCATCACATTGAAGATTTCCTGCCATTCCTTTCTGGCCTGCCAAGTTTCAGTAGAGAGATCCATCACGAGTCTTATCGGTCTCCCTTTATATGTTACAGCACGTTTATCCCTCGCTGCTTTCAGAATTTTCTCTTTATCCTTGTATTTTGCCAGTTTCACTATGATATGTCATGCAGAAGATCTATTCAAGTCACGTCTGAAGGAAGTTCTCTGTGCCTCTTGGATTTCAATGCCTTTTTCCTTCCCCAGTTCAGGGAAGTTCTCAGCTATGATTTCTTCAAGTACACCTTCAGCACCTTTCTCTCTCTCTTCCTCCTCTGGAATCCCAATTATGCATATATTATTGGGTTTCATCGCATCACTTCATTCTCTGATTCTCTCCTCATACTCCTGGATTTTTTTGATCTCTCTTTTTCTCAGCTTCCTCTTTTTCCATAATTTTATCTTCCAATTCACCTATTCTCTCCTCTGCCTCTTCAATCTGAGCCGTGGTCGCCTCCATTTTATTTTGCACCTCATTTATAGCATTTTTTAGCTCCTCACCACTATTTCTTTGTCCCTTGATCTCTGTAGCAATAGATTCTCTGCTGTCCTCTATGCTTTTATGAAGCCCAGCGATTAATTTTATGACTATTATTTTAAATTCATGTTCTGTTACTTTGCTTAAATCATTTTGATCAGTTCGTTAGCTGTCACTACTTCCTGGAGTTTCTTTTGAGGAGAATTCTTCTGTTTTGTCATTTTGGATAGTCCCTGAGTGGCGCGGAACTGCATGGCTCTTCCCCTGTGCTGTCTGGAGTAACTTGTGTTGGTGGGTGGGGCCGCAGTCTGACCTGATGTCTGCCCCCAGCCCACCGCTGGGGTCATAGTCTGACTGGTGTGTACCTTACCTTCCCCTCTCCCAGGGGCTGGACTCACTGCTGAATGGTGTGGCCCCTGTCTGGGCTACTTGCACACTGCTAGGCTTGTGGTGCTGCTTTGATGGGATCTGGCATATTAGCCTTGGTGGATCTGCAGGGTGCACAGGGGCCAGAGGGGAAGGCTCAGCTCACTTTGCCTTCAATGGTCCACTGTGGGAGGGCCCCTGAGGCACCGGGAGGGAGGCAGACCCGTCAGAGGGATGGATCCACAAAAGCACAGCGTTGGGTGTTTGTGCAGTGCAAGCAAGTTCCATGACAGGAACTGGTTCCCTTTGGGATTTTGGCTGGGGAATTGGCGAGGGAGATGGCACTGTCCAGCGTCTTTGTTCCCCACCGAGCTGAGCTCTGTCCTCTGGGTTTCAACAACTCTCCCTCACATTGTCCTCTAGCCCTCCTGCTCTCCGAGCAGAGCTTTTGACCTATAACATTCCAGAAGTGAATTCATGCTGGTTGTCAGAACTCACGGAGTCCGGCCCTTCTGCTTTTGCAAGCCAGACTCGGGGGCTCTGCTGTGCCAGGCGGGCTGTCCTCTCCACTGCCCCGGCTCCTTCCCACCAGTCCGTGTGGTGCGCACCACCTCTCAGCCCTTCCTACCCTCTTCCGTGGGCCTCTTGTCTACGCTTGGCTTGGGAGAGTCCATTCTGCTATTCTTCTGGCAGTTTTCTGGGTTATTTAGGCAGATGTGGGTGGAATCTAAGTGATCAGCAGAACGCGGTGAGCCCAGTGTCCTCCTACACTGCTACCTTCCAAGAATCCATCATACAGAAAAACCATGGACACTTTCTTACACTATACAGAAAAATAAACTAAAAATGGATGAAAGACCTAAACGTAAGATAGGAAGCCATCAAAATCCTAGAGGAGAAAACAGGAAACAACCTCTTTGACCTCAGCCAAAGCAACTTCTTACTAGACGTGTCTCTGGAGGCAAGGGAAATAAAAACAAAAATGAACTATTGGAATCTAGATAAAAACTTCTGCACAGTGAGGGAAACAATCAACAAAACTACAGAATGGGAGAAGATATTTGCAAGTGACATATTGGATAAAGGGTTAGTATCCAAAATCTCTAAAGCATTTATCAAACTCAGCATCCAAAATCAAATAATCCAGCGAATAAATGGGCAAAAGACATGAACATATACTTTTCCAAAGAAGACATCCAGATAGGTAACAGGCACATGAATTCATGCTCAACATCACTCATCATCAGGGAAATACAATGGGATACAATCAAAACCACAATGGGATACCACCTCACACCTATCAGAATAGGTAAAATTAACAACTCAAGAAACAACAGATGTTGGTGAGGATGTGGAGAAAGGGGTGCCCTCTTACACTGTTCATGGGAATAAAAACTGGCACAGCCACTTTGGAAAGCAGCATGGAGGTTCCTCAAAAAATGAAAAATGGGACTACCTTATCCCAGCAATTGCACTACTATGTTTTTACCCAAAGGATACAAAAATAAAGATTTGAAATGGTGCATGCACAAAATTTATAGCAGCACTCCCAACAATAACCAAATTATGGAAAAATGCCCAAATGTCCATTGACTGATGAGTGGATAAAGAAGGAGTGGTATATATATACAATGGAATATAACTCAGAGATTATAAAGACTTAAATCTTGGCATTTGGAATAACATGGATAGAACTAGAATGTATTATGCTAAGCAAAATAAGTCGGTCAGAGAAAGACAAATATCATATGATTTCACTCCTGGAATGTAGGAAGCAAAACATCTGAACGTAGGGAAAGAGAAGGAAAAATAAGATAAAAACTGACTGGGAGGCAAACCATAAGAGACTCTTAAAGACAGAGAACAAACTGAGGATTGCTGTGGGGTGTTGGTGTAGGGGATGGGCTGAATGGGTGATGGTCATTAGGAGGTCACTTTTTGGGATGAACACTGGGTGTTACATGTAAGTCATGAATCACTACATTCTACTCTGGAAACCATTAGTACACTATATGTTAATTAACTTGGATTTAAATGAAATAAAATAAAAATAAAATAATATATTGAACAATCACAGAATTTTTATTGAGAGTAACTCATTTTTTATTTTATTTTTATTTATATAATTTATTTTTAAATAATTTATTTTTATTAATTATTTTATTAATATTTATTAATTGAGGTGACCAGGTTACTTCAGTGGAATGGTTGAGAAATGACCTCTGAAATGCTGCTCTTTAATAA
Source organism: Leopardus geoffroyi (assembly GCF_018350155.1). Lineage (NCBI taxonomy): Eukaryota > Metazoa > Chordata > Mammalia > Carnivora > Felidae > Leopardus > Leopardus geoffroyi. Next base: position 55,628,996 of record NC_059343.1, on the reverse strand, counting down.
AAGCAATAGAAACACCAATAGACATTTTCAAAATCAACTTTTTAAGATCTCCATACATTAACCAAAATTTGAAATAATAGAAGGTGTGCTTGTTCAAGAAAAATAGCTGAGTAATTAATAGAACAGTGAGCTTTGTGATTTTTTGCCCTGTATTCTATACCCCTTTCTCCAGCTCCATAGTAGCTTTGAAAACTATGAGCTGGATAGTTTTGGAAGCTGTGAATATCATGATTTTAGTAGCCACTGCAGAGGGCAGAAGGGGATTGTAGCTCCCCTAGAGCTGAACTATATTACTCATATGGGTTGCCTTATTTGAATTGACTCATAGCTGGCTTACTGAAAATGGATTTTTCCTTAGAGTTTCCTTTTCAAAACAATCAATTAGTAGTGATTGTTCAGTACTGCAGTTCTCTTAGGCAGCATAAATTGTGATAGCAAACAAGAAGCTGAACAATAAACTTAAAAAGAAAAACTGGAGAATGAAATGTCCATAGAGAGCTTCGAAAAGTTGCTACATATTCCTATAAGTATGGAAGATCACATGCACATTTAGGGCTTTGCTTATATGTATTGTTTTGTGCCTGTCTAGAAAAGATTTTAGAAGGCTATATTGTCTTACTTCTGGCTGACCTTGAAGCTCTGGGCGGGAAGATTAAGGCAGAATTATAAACTAATTGGCTGAGTGTTGAAGGCACTCACCAACACACACAAGAGCCCTTCAACAAAGCCTGGGATACTTAATGGTTCAATGCATTTAAATACATCTCTGTCTAATCACTAGCTGACCACTAAGCTAACTGACCAGAGATGTCAGTGGCTTCATATGATAAAGAATACAGACTTTATAGCATTAGCCACAAACTCACTAAACAAACAGCAACAACAAGAACAAATTTGGGAAAAAGACAGGTTTTGATTTCTGATTTGTCACATTACATCATTTAAAATGTTCTCTTTTCAACAAATTATGAGAAGTGTCATGAAATAAGAAAATTGGGGCACGTGGCTCAATCAGATAAGCGTCCGACTTTTTATCTTTTCTCAGGGCATGATCTCATGGTATTTTAGATTGAGCCCTGTGTTGAGCTCTGTGCTGACAGCACAGAGCCTTCTTAGGGTTCTATCTCTGCCTCTCTCTCTCTCTCTCTCTGCCCCTCCTCTGCTCTCTGTCTCTTTCTCTCTCTCTCAAATTAAATAAATATTTTTAAGAAAAGCAATACGAAAATGGGCCATGAATAAGGGAAAAAAGTCCACAATCAATAGAAACTGTCCCTGAGGAAAACAAATCATTGCACTTCCTGGGAAAAGAGTTTCGATGATGTATTTCTAATATTAGAAACATATTTACTTAATAAAAAAGAGCCATTTAAAACTGTGCATTTGAAAAGTAAAATAACTGAAATGAAAATTCACAACAGGGGCTTAACCTCAAATGTTTACTGGTAGAAGATAGAATCAATAAATATTAAGATAGATGAATTGAGATCATACAATCTGTGGAAAAAAGTAAATTAAAAAATGAACAGAACTTCAGAGACCCATAACAGAATATACATAATGGCAGTCCCAGAAGAAGAGGATAGAGAGAAAAGGTAGAAAAGATATTTGAGTTAACAAAGGTAAAAACCTTGCTAAATTTGATGAAAAACTTTAGTCTGCTCATATAACAAATTCAACAAACCAAGGGAAGGAAAACTCAAATACATGCTTAAACATACTACAGCCAAATTTGGAAGAAAAAGAATAGGAGACATGAACAATACCATAAACCAACTATACCTAACACGTTTCCCTACCCAAGAGCAGTAGAATATATATTTTTTCATGTGTGCAAGGAATACTGTCCAGGAGAGACCATACATTAGGCCATAAAACAAGCCTCAATAAACTTAAATGAATGAAAATCATACAAAATAAATTTGCTGAATACAATGAAATGAATTTAGAAATTAATAACAGAAAGTTGGAAAAGTCACAAATATGTGGAAATTAAACAGCATACTCTAAATTAATCAATTGATTAAATTTAGAGGTAATCACAAAGGAAATGATAAAATACTTTGCAAATAGAAAAAAACCAAAAACATAGTATATCTAACCTTATGGAATTCAGCTAAACAATGAATGGAAGGAACTTTGTAGCTTCAAATTTCCTACTTTAAGAAAGAACAAAGGTACCAAATCAATAACAGAACATTTTATCTTAAGTCACTGAAAAAAATGAGGAGCAAAGTCCAACACAAACAGAATGAATGAAATAAGAATAGAGAAGACATTAATGAAGTAGACAATAAGAAAACAATAGATAACAACAAAACCAAACATTTGCTTATTGAAAAGTTAAACAACATTGACAAACCCTTAGCTAGACTAACCAGGAGCAATACTAAATTACTAAAATTGGGAATGAAGTACAGGCCATTACAATTGACCTTACAGAAGTAAAACTGATTATAAGGAAATAGTATAAACATGTCTATACCTACAAATAAGATAACCTTAGTGAAATCAAATTCCTAGGAATATACAAACTACTAAAACTGGTGAAACAGAAAATGTTACTGGACCTATAACAAATAAAGCGATTCAATTTTTAATTGAAAAATATCCCATCAACTCATTCTGTAGGTCCAGCATTACCCTGATACAAAAACCAAAAGCATCCCATGTTCATGTGTCAGATGACTTAGTATTGTTAAATTGGCAACAATCCCCATATCCATCTACACATTCAGTGTAGTACCTATCAAAATCTCAGTAGCTATTTTTTCAGAAATTGTCAAGGTGGTACTAAAATTCATATGGAAATTCAAGGGGCCTAGAATAGCCAAATAATCTTGAAAAAGAACAATATTGGATAACTCATACTTCCCCATTTCAAAACTCATTAATCCTTTGTATGTTCTTTACTATTACCACAATTGTTTGGTATTGGCATAAGAACAGATACAGAGATCAATAGAATAAAAATAAGAGTCCAAATACAATCCCTTATTATATGGCCAATTGGTTTTTAACAAGAGTGTCAAGATAATTAATTAGGGGAAAGAATAGTCTTTTTGATAAATGGTGCTGAGATAATAGGATAAATACAAGTGAAAAAACGAAGTTGGACCTTTATAGCATACAAAAGTTAACTCAAAATGGATCAAACAGTTAAATGTAAAAGCTAAAATTATAAATCTCTTAGTAGGAAAAAAAAGATATAAGTCTTCACAACCTTGACTAAGCAGTGGTTTCTTACATAAGACCAACAAAGTACAAGCAATAAAAGAAAAGGTAGATAAGTTGGATTTCAACAAAATTTTAAACTTTTGTTCTTCAAAGGGCACCATAATGAAAGTGAAAGTCACACACACAGTGCCCCAAAATTTTGCAAATTATCTATCTGATAAGGGGGACATTTTGTCCAGAGTAGATAAAGTACTCTTACAACTCAATAATAAAGACAATTAGCCCAGTTACAAAATGGGCAAAGTGATTGGATAAATGTTTTTTCTTGCAATATTTTATTTAAATTCAAGTTAGTTAACATATAGTGTAGTAGTATTGGTTTCAGGAGTAGAATTTAGTGATTTATCACTTAGATGTAGCACCCAGTGCTTATCCCAACAATTGCCCTCCTTAATGCCCATCATCTACTTAACACCCCCCCCCCACCTCCCTCCATCAATCCTGTTAGTTCTCTATCTTTAAGAGTCTCTTATGGCTTGTTCCCCTCTCTCTATTTTTCTCCCCTTTCCCATATGTTCATCTGTTTTGGTTCTTAAATTCCATATATCAATGAAATTATATGGTATTTGTCTTTCTCTCACTGACTTATTTCACTTAGCATAATACACTCTAGTTTCATACAAAGGAGATAATAAAATGACCAATAAGCACAGACAAAGATTCTCAGTAACATTAGGAATTAGGGTAAAACAAAACCACAATGAGATACCACTTCAAACCCACTAGGATTGTGGGCAACAAAAAGACAGGTAATAACAAATCTTGGTTAGGACATGGAGAAATTTGAAACTTCATACGTTGCATTGTTCATAGAAAATTGTGTAGGTAGATGATTTTGAAAACAATTTTGTCAGTTCTTCAAAAAGTTCAACATAGAGTTACCATAAGATTCAGCAATTCCATGCCTAGCTATGCACGCCCCTAAAACGAAAAAAATCCACACTAAATTTGTACGTACATATTCATGGATACATTATTCATAATAGCCAATAAATGGTAACACCGTGTCTTTCAGTTGATAAATGGTTGAATAAATCTGATATAGCCATACAATGGAATGTTATGTGGCAATAAAAAATGAAGTATTGATAGTACAACATGGAATAGCTCTGAAAATATTATGCTAAGTGAAAGAAAGTCACAAAAGACCACATAGTGTATGATTTCATATTTATGTAAAGTGTTTAGAGTAGGCAAATCCATGGAGATAGGAAGTAGGTGAGTGGTTGACTGAATACAGGAGGAAGATGGGAATGGGGAGTGATGCTAATGAGTTAATGCTTCTTTTAGGGGCAATAAAACGATCTGGAATAGCAATGGTGGTTGCACAACTTTGAGAATATACTAAAAACCAATGAGTTGAATAGTTTAAAATGGTACATTTTATGGTATATAAATAATATCTCAATTTTAAAAAGTTATGTAACTATTTAGCCAAATATAAATATTGTCAAATATTTTTTTCCTCATGAATGATGAAGCCTGACTAATTTATTTTATTTTTTTTAAATATATGAAGTTTATTGTCAAATTGGTTTCAATACAACACCCAGTGCTCATCCCAAAAGGTGCCCTCCTCAATACCCATCACCCACCCTCCCCTCCCTCCCACCCCCCCATCAACCCTCAGTTTGTTATCAGTTTCTAAGAGTCTCTTATGCTTTGGCTCTCTTCCACTCTAACCTCTTTTTTTTTTCCTTCCCCTCCCCCATGGGTTTCTGTTAAGTTTCTCAGGATCCACATAAGAGTGAAACCATATGGTATCTGTCTTTCTCTGGATGGCTTATTTCACTTAGCGTCACACTCTCCAGTTCCATCCATGTTGCTACAAAGGGCCATATTTCTTTTTTTTTTTTTTTTTTAATATATGAAATTTATTGTCAAATTGGTTTCCATACAACACCCAGTGCTCATCCCAAAAGGTGCCCTCCTCAATACCCATTACCCACCCTCTCCTCCCTCCCACCCCCCATCAACCCTCAGTTTCTTCTCAGTTTTTAACAGTCTCTTATGCTTTGGCTCTCTCCCACTCTAACCTCTTTTTTTTTTTTTTCTTTTTTCCTCCCCCTCCCCCATGGGTTCCTGTTAAGTTTCTCAGGATCCACATAAGAGTGAAACCATTTGGTATCTGTCTTTCTCTGTATGGCTTATTTCACTTAGCATCACACTCTCCAGTTCCATCCACGTTGCTACAAAAGGCCATATTTCATTTTTTCTCATTGCCACGTAGTATTCCATTGTGTATATAAACCACAATTTCTTTATCCATTCATCAGTTGATGGACATTTAGGCTCTTTCCATAATTTGGCTATTGTTGAGAGTGCTGCTATGAACATTGGGGTACAAGTGCCCCTATGCATCAGTACTCCTGTACCCTTGGATAAATTCCTAGCAGTGCTATTGCTGGGTCATAGGGTAGGTCTATTTTTAATTTTCTGAGAAACCTCCACACTGCTTTCCAGAGCGGCTGCACCAATTTGCATTCCCACCAACAGTGCAAGAGGGTTCAAAGGGCCATATTTCATTCTTTCTCATTGCCACGTAGCATTCCATTGTGCATATAAACCACAATTTCTTTATCCATTCATCCGTTGATAGACATTTAGGCTCTTTCCATAATTTGGCTATTGTTGAGAGTGCTGCTATAAACATTGGGGTACAAGTGCCCCTATGCATCAGTACTCCTGTATCCCTTGGGTAAATTCCTAGCAGTGCTATTGCTGGGTCATAGGGTAGGACTATTTTTAATTTTTTGAGGAACCTCCACACTGTTTTCCAGAGTGGCTGCACCAATTTGCATTCCCACCAACAGTGCAAGAGGGTTCCCATTTCTCCACATCCTCTCCAGCATCTATAGTCTCCTGATTTGTTCATTTTGGCCACTCTGACTGGCCTGAGGTGATATCTGAGTGTGGTTTTGATTTGTATTTCCCTGATGAGGAGCGACGTTGAGCATCTTTTCATGTGCCTGTTAAGCCTGACTAATTTTAAACACATACCTGCTGGTAGTAGTAGCTTCCCCCATCTCTGATGATCTATTCAGATGATATTTAGTAACCTAATCTTTGGTTACCTCTACCTGGAGAGTTGTGGGCAGTGTGACAATGGCAAGACTCTAGCAGCAAGACAGGTCTGAATTTGTAATGTAGCATTGTCATTTATTTCTTGTATGGTTTTGAACAAGTTGCTTAGCTTCTGTGAGCCTTAGTATTCTCATGTTCAATTTAGGAACAATTACATGTCCCTCATAAAGTTATTATGAGTATTAAGCTGTCAACCAAAGGGCTTTTATCCATTTATGTTTCATGAAATTAACCTTTTCCTTTAAATGTTCCAATATTATATGCATCACATTTCTTTTAGAGTCAAACTGATCTTGCCTGGAAAAATGCTCAAATAAGAAACAATCTGATTGGGGCGCCTGGGTGGCGCAGTCGGTTAAGCGTCCGACTTCAGCCAGGTCACGATCTCGCGGTCCATGAGTTCGAGCCCCGCGTCAGGCTCTGGGCTGATGGCTCAGAGCCTGGAGCCTGTTTCCGATTCTGTGCTTCCCTCTCTCTCTGACCCTCCCCCGTTCATGCTCTGTCTCTCTCTGTCCCGAAAATAAATAAACGTTGAAAAAAAAAAAAAAGAAACAATCTGACTCCTTTTGTAGTGTTAACCTTAACTATAAAACAGCCATTTTTTTTAACCAGCAAAAATGAATTTATTCAGGAATAAGAGAGAATTGCAATTCAGGAAAAGGAGGTTATGGAAAAACCATAAGCAAATTCAACAAGCAAAGGAAAGAAACATTTTATAGATAAGAAGGAAGTTGGGAGGGGCTGTTAAAGTCCACTGGAGAAAAGCAAGTGGGTGATAGCTGTTTCCCCTTGGCCGATTTGCATGTGTAGTTGATTTCTTGTAGTAGATGCAATATACATCTTTCCCTGCTGAGGCCTGTAATTGATGATTCTTTCCCACTGAGGATTCTTCTGTTATGGGGTCTGTAACTGATGATATTTCCTGTAATTGACATTGAATATGCCTCCCCCCACCTTTCCAGCCTCCCCTTCTAGAATCCTGAGTCCACTTTAATGAGGTTTGCCTTTATTAATTTTTTCAGTAGCATACAGTATTTGGGGACAGGAGTTCTGCAAACATTTCTGTGTTTTCCTATTTACTCTTCCTGATTAAATTATTTTTTTTCTTTATGTTGAGCTTGAGCTTTTAATTTGCAGTGTTTCCAAAGGTGACCTCCTTGAGTATGAGCAATTTGATCCTCAGAAGGAAAGAGTGCCATTATCTGGTGTCCTGTATTGACTCAGCACTTAGTTTCTTTGGTGCTAGGAATTCTTGATTAGTTATCCAGTTCTCTTGGGAAGGGAAATCTATTTTTGATTTAAAATATCAATATGACTATATTTGTTTTCTAGGCTTTCAAGAAGTTTTCTTTAAATCAGATACCATTTGATAATATTCTTCCTGTTTCTGGTGAGAAGTTTTGAACTTTAAACTAGTAGTTACCAGAATTTGAAGGGATGCTAAATACTATTTAACTTCTCTTTTTTTAGTATCTGGAGACCATGAAGTCTAGGAAGGAGAAGTTACTTGCCCAGTCACCTCACCAGTAGATCACAGAACTGGCACTAAAAGTGTAGAAAGTTGGGATGGGGGGGGGAGAAGTGGTAAGGTTTATTTTCTACTATGTGTTGGCACTTTACATTTATCTTCTGATTTAGTTTTTTTTTTTTAAATGTTTTTATTTATTTTTGAGACAGAGAGAGCGTGAGCAGGGGAGGGGCAGAGAGAGAGGGAGACATAGAATCTGAAGCAGGCTCCAGGCTCTGGGCTGTCAGCACAGAGCCCGACGTGGGGCTCGAACTCACAGACTGTGAGATCATGACCTGAGCCGAAGTCGGATGCTCAACCAACTGAGCCACCCAGGCACCCCTTCTGATTTAGTTTTTACAACACTCTCAGGTAGATATATTATCATGTCTCTTTGACAAGTGAGGCAACTGAAACTCATAGGGGGTAAGTCATTTATCAAAAGTTTCACAGCAAGAAGATGACAAAATATGGCTGCAAGTCTAGCCCTCTCTCAAAGTCATGCTCTTTTTTATTTCATCCCCTAAAGTAGAATCCTCATTTTCTGTCACCCTAATGTTCTTTCTAACATGTCACATGGCTTTCTTACCTACATTCCCACACTCATTAGGAACCTGAGGAGAAACAAAAGTAGAATGCAGGGAAATGGAATTTATCTATCTATTAAGGAAAAAGGTTTATTTTTAAATATAATTTATTGTCAAGTTGGGGCTTATGTACAGCACCCACTGCTCATCCCAACTAAGGAAGGAGATTTTAATAGAGACACAGACACTGCAAGCAGGGTGACTAACAGTCCTGGGAAAACCAGGACTTGGGGTTTTCCTTGAACAAGGGGCTTCCAATTTTATAACTGTGACAGTTCCGGGGACACCAAGACAAGTTGGTCATCACTCCTTTCACTGGAGGTGTATGAGCAGAGATTTGATGGTTCCTCAGGCTTGAAGAGTTGCATAAGACCATCTGAGATTCTTCTGTTACTGTGAAATAAGATGTTTACCTTGTTGTTTTTGTTTTTGGAGCTCAGGTCCAAATTCTGATAAAATTAGGTCAGAGGGCTGAAAGTTAAATATAATAACACAAAATAGAAACAAGGGAATAATTGAGTCTTACTGTTCTCTGTACTACTAGAACATAGTTTCATTGTTGTTGTTTTGTTCATTCCTTTTTGTTTTATTTCAATATAAGAATACATTCGCAGGTAGTTATGATTCATTTTCTGACAGCCTCTGAGTGTTCATCCCTGCAATTATATTGTGCCAATCAAGCTGTCTGATACTTAGCAGGTGAATTTGGGCTTTAACTAGTCTGGGAAGGGGGCTGGCATTGATATGTAAGCTTGCCAGATACTTTTTTTTAAAGGAAATACCAGAATTTTATTTAAAAATATTGAAATATTTGAGATTTTGTGCTATTACAGAGATCATATATGAAACCAATAGTGGGAATTAAAAGATACTGTTTAAGGGTACCTGGGTGGCTTAGTCGGTTAAGCATTTGACGTCAGCTAAGGTCATGATCTTGTGGTTCGTGAGTTCAAGCCCTGAGTTGGGCTCTGTGCTGACAGCTCTGAGCCTGGAGCCTGATGCTGATTCTGTGTCGCCCTCCCCAACTCATGCTCTGTCTCTCTCTGTCTCTCTCTCTGTCTCAAAAATAAATAAATATTAAAATTTTAAAAAAGATACAGTTTAGGCTCTTCTAGTAAACATTATAGTAATGAATATATGTGAAAAAAATTACAATCAGTGTATGTTTCAAAAAATACTTTCTATGTGCTTTATGTATCAATTAATTTAATTCTCACAAGTCTAGAAGTTTAGTATCCTTTTAATCTCTGATTTTTATTTAAAAATTTTTTAATGTTTATTTATTTTACAGACAGAGAGACAGAGCACAAGCAGGGGAGGGGCAGAGAGATAGGGAGACACAGAATCGGAAGCAGACTCCAGGCTCTGAGCTGTCAGGACAGAGGCCGACACAGGGCTCAAACCCACAAACCGTGAGATCATGACCTGAACTGAAGTCGGACACTTAACTGACTGAGTCATCCAGGCGCCCCTTCAATCTCTGATTTTTATTTTTATTTATTTATTTTTTTTAAATTTTTTTAACGTTTGTTTATTTTTGAGACAGAGAGAGACAGAGCATGAATGGGGGAGAATCAGAGAGAGAGGGAGACACAGAATCCGAAACAGGCTCCAGGCTCTGAGCGGTCAGCACAGAGCCCGACGCGGGGCTCGAACTCACCGACCGCGAGATCTTGACCTGAGCCGAAGTCGGCTGCTTAACCGACTGAGCCACCCAGGCGCCCCTAATCTCTGATTTTTAAATGAGGACATTGAGATACAAAAGAATTATTAATTTCCCCAGATCAAATAGCTATGAAAATGGTGTAGCCAGACTTCAAGATCAGGCAATCTGATCTCAGAGTCTTTAAGCTTAACTAACTTCATGCTATTTTTTTAAGGAAAAATTACCTGGAAATGGGAATGAAACGTTAAGGTAATACTAACAAAATTATCTCTTTGTGCAGAGGTGCATAAAGTATGGGAAAATGAACATCCTCCTTCCCTTAAGACAGCTTCAGGGAGAAAAGAAAAAGTCAGGTCTTAGCTTCAGGAAAGGACAGGAAAGGAGAATTCTGTGAAGAGTATCAGGTTAAGGGAAGATCTCTGTGTAATGAATAGGGGTTTTAAGGATCACTGTGGAGGTGGTTGAGAGGAAGCACAGGCCCCTATAGGTATAAGAATATGTTATATAAGATTTACAAGGATGTGAAGCATGGTACTATTGACTGGCCTTGTATTATCAGGTTGAGTGGAGATCTGCTGGCACCTAGCAGTGTATACCACTTGCTTAGGATTCTAAGTAGACTAATGAAGACCTGAGTTGTTGACACTGAAAGATCCCTCCTCTAATGACTGGAAGATACCCCTCTTGGATAAATCAACAATGGCTAGTACACAGTTGTATATTCTATTTCAAGTGGTTTGTTTTTTTGCTTATTTGATTTTATTATGTTTATCTTTTAAAGTCCTGCTTTGCTGTATTTCTTTTGTAATTATATGGAAACAAAATGAAAGATAATATATAAAGAAAATATAATTACAAAGATACAATTAATACACATATGCCTACTATTCAAAAATTAAAGTTTTGTATTTACTTCAGATTGTTTGCTCTTTTTGTTCTTTAAAAACATTTTATGTATTTATTTTTTGTTCCAAAATTTTATTTAATTCTAGTTAGTTAACATATGGTGTAATGTTGGTTTCAAGAGTAGAATTCAGTGATTCATCCCTTACATTTAATACCCAATGCTCATCATAAGAAGTGCCCTTCTTAATACCCATTACCCATCTAGCCCATCCCTTACACATGTCCATCCATCAACCCTCCGTTTGTTTTCTATCCTTAAGAGTCTCATATGGTTTGCTTCCCTTTCTGTCTTTTTTTCCCTTTGCATATATTCTTCTGTTTTGTTTCATAAATTCCACATACGAGTGAAATCATATGGTATTTGTATTCCTCTGAGTGACTTATTTCTCTTAGTATAATATACTCCAGCTCCATCCACGTTGTTGCAAATGGTATGCTTCCATTATTTTTGATAGCCGAGTAATATTCCATTATATATATTATATTACATATATAATGCATATACAATATGGAACATTTCTCAGCTTTCAATGGAATATTACTCAGCCTTCAAAAGTAATGAAAGCTTAACACACACACACAAGCACATACACAGCATATCTTTATCCATTCATCAGTTGATGGACACTTGGGCTATTTCCATAGTTTGGCCATTGTTGATAATGCTGTTATACACAGTATAAACATTGTGGTGCATGTACCCCTTTGAATCTGTATTTTTGTATTCTTTGGGTAAATACCTAGTAGTGCAATTGCTGAATCATATGGTAGTTGTATTTTTACTGTTTGAGGAACGTGCATACTGTTCTCCAGAATGGCTACACCAGTTTGCATTCTCACCAACATTGTAAGAGTGTTCCATTTTCTCCACATCCTTGCCAAATCTGTTGTTTCCTGTGTTGTTAGTTTTAGCCATTCTGACTGGTGTGAAATGGTATCTCATGGTTTTGCTGTGTTTTTCCCGATGATGAGTGATGTTAAGCATCTTTTCATGTGCCTGTTAGCCATCTGTTTGTCCTCTTTGGAAAAGTGTCTATTTGTGTCTTCTGTCAATTTCTTAACTAGATTATTTGTTCTTTGGGTATTGAATTTGATAAATCTTCTATATATTTCAGATACTAACCCTTTATCACATATGTCTTTGGCAAATATCCTCTCCCATCCCATAGGCTGCCTTTTATTTTTGTTGATTATTTCCTTCACTGTGCAGAAGCTTTTTATATTAATGAAGTCCCAATAGTTCATATTTGCTTGTGTTTCCTTTGCCTCCAAGAACGTGTCTAGTAAGAATTTGCTCTGGCTGAGGTCAAAAAGTTTACTACCTGTGTTTTCCTCTAGGATTTTGATGGTTTTATGTTTTACATTTAGGTCTTTCATCCATTTTAAATTTCTTTTTGTGTATGGTGTAAGAAAGTGGTTAAGTTTCATTCTTCTGCATATTACTGTCCAGTTGGCCTAACATCATTTGTTGAAGAAACTGCCTTTTTCCATTGGATACTCTTTCCTGCTTTGTTGAAGGTGAGTTGACCATATTATTGTGGGTCCATATCTGGGTTTTCTATTCTGTTCCATTGACATATATGTCTGTTTTTGTGCCTGTATCAAGCTGTCTTGATGACTTCAGCTTTACAATGTAGCTTGAAGTCAGGAATTGTGATGCCTCCAGCTTCACTTTTTTTTTTCAGGATTTCTTTGGCTATTTAAAGACTTTTATGGTTCCATAGAAATTTTAGGATTGTTTGTTACAGCTCTGTAAAAAATGCTGGTGGTATTTTGATAAGGATTGCATTAAATGTGTAAATTGCTTTGGGTAGTATAGACATTTTAATAATGTTTGTTCTTCCAATCCATGAGCATGGGATTTTTTCCAATATCTTTGTGTCCTCTTCAATTTCTCTCATAAGTGTTGTATAGTTTTCAGAGTACAGATCTTTTACTTCTGTGGTTTGGCTTATTGCTAAATATCTTATTGGTTTTGGTACAATTGTAACTGAGGGTGATTCCTTGATTTCTTTTTCTGATGCTTCATTATTGGTGTATAAAAATGCAACTGATTTCTGTACATTAATTTTATGTCCTGCAGCTTTGTTCAATTCAAATTAGTTCCAGCAAATTTTTGGTGGTGTCTGTCAGATTATCTACATAGAGTATCTTGTCATCTGGAAATAGTGAAAGTTTGACATCTTCCTTGCCAATGTGAATGCCTTTTATTTCTTTTAGTTGTCTGATTGCTGAGGCCAGGACTTTCAGTAGTATGTAGAATAACAGTGGTGAGAGTGGACATCCCTGTCATGTTCCTGACCTTAGTGGTAAAGCTCTCAGTTTTTTCCCATTGAGGATGATATTAGCTGTAAGCCTTTTGTATATAGCCTTTATGATGTTGAGTTATGTTTCCTCTATCCCTACTTTCTTGAAGGTTTTTATCAAGAAAGTGTTTTGTCAAATGCTTTTTTTTCATCTATTGAGAGGATATAAAGAGGTTCTTATCCGTTCTTTTATTATGTGGTGTATCATGTTGATTGATTTGTAGATACTGAACCACCCCTGCAGCCAGGTAGTAAATCCCACTTGATTGTGGTCAATTCTATTACATTAATTCTATTAATGTACTGTTGGATTCGATTTTCTATTATCATGTTGAGAATTTTCACATCCAGCTTCATCAGGGATATTGGCCTGTTATTCTCTATTTTAGTGGGGTCTTTGTCTGGTTTTGGAATCAAAGTAATATTGGCCTAGAATAAGTTTGGAAACTTCCCATTTACATTTTTTGGAACAGTTTGAGAATAATAAGTATTAAGCCTTCTTTAACTGTTTGGTAGAATTCCCCTTGGATGCCATCTGTCCCTGGACTTTGTTGGGAGATTTTTGATTAATGATTAAATTTCTGTGCTGGTTATGGATCTGTTCAAATTTTCTATTTATTCCTGTTTCACTTTTAGTAGTTTGTATGTTTTTAGGAATTTGTCCATTTCTCTCAGATTGCCCAGTTTGTTGGCATATAATATTTCATAATATTCTCTTATAATTGTTTCTATTTCTGTGGTGTTGGTATTCTCTCCCCTTTCATCTGTGGTTTTATTTGGGTCCTTTCTCTTTTTCTTTTGATAAGTCTGGCTTAGAGTTTATCAATTTTATTAATTCTTTGAGAGAACCAGCTTTTAGTTACATTGATCTGTTCTCCTATTTTTTTATATATCATTTATTTATCCTCTTGTCTTTAATTTTTCCCTTCTTCTCCTGGCTTTAGTCGTTATTTGCTGTTGTTTTTCTAGCTCCTTAAAGTGTAAGGTTAGGTTGTGTGTTAGAGACATTTCTTGCTCCTTGAGTTAAGTCTGTATTGCTATATACTTCCTCCTTCTGACTGCCTTTGCTATCAAAGAGTTTGGACTGTCATGTTTTCTTTTTCATTTGATTCCACATATATTTTTTATTTCCTCTTTAATTTCCTGGTTAACTCATTCATTCTTTAGTAGGAGGTTCTTTAATCTCCGTATATTTGTGGTCTTTCCAAATTTTTTCTTGTGGTTGACTTCAAGTTTCATATCGTTGTGGCTTGAAAATATACATGGTATGATCTCAGTATTTTTGTACGTGTTGAGCACTGATTTGTGATCCAGTATGTGATCTATTCATGAGAATGCTCCATGTGCACTTGCAAAGAATGTGTATTCCACTGCTTTAGAATGAAATGTTCTGAATATATCTGTTAAGTCCATCTGCTCTAGTGTGTCATTTAAAGCCATTGTTTCCTTGTTGATCTTCTGCATGTATGATCTGTACATTGCTTTAAGTGGGGTGTTAAAGTCTCCTATTATTTTATTATTTTCAATGATTTCCTTTATGTTTGTGATTGATTTATATATTTGGCTGCTTCCAATTGGGGGCATAGATATTTACAATCACTAGATCTTCTTGATCAATATAGACCTTAATTATGATAGAGTGCCCTTCTTCATCTCTTGTTACAGTCTTTGGTTTAAAATCTAGCTTGTCTGATATAAGTATGGCTACTTCGGCTTTTGGTGTCTGTTAGCATGTTAGATGGTTCTCCCTCTCCTCACTTTCAGCCTCAGGATGTCTTTAGGTCTAAAATGAATCTTTTGTAGGCAGCATATAGTTGAGTCTTGTTTTTTTTTATTATTATATTGATACGCTATTGTTTTTTTTATTGGATTCCCAGATAATTCTAACATGTTGCCAGGGTGAAGTATAACTGCCTTATACCAAGGAAGAAACACAACTAACATTTATTGATTGTCTATCATGTGTTCTGGGAGCTATATTTGATGTTATCTTGTTTACTCATCAAAGAACCCTGTGAGATAGGAATTATTATTTCTAGGTAAGGAAAGTGAGTCTCAGAGAATTTGAGTAACTTATCAAAGGTCACAGTTAGTACATCAAATGTGCTTTTTACTCAACCATAGTGCTTCTAAAAAACAAGAAAAAAACACAACTCATTCGTCAATTATATCTCCATAACTACTCTGATGTAATAATTCCTAATATGCTCATTTTACAGATGTCGAAATTGGGGCATAGAAAGACTAAATTGAGAAATTTGTCTAGGTTGGTAAGTAGTGGAGCAGGGACTCAAACTCAAATCTCAAGATTTTCGTTCCACTTTTTTTTTTTACACAGAAAAGCCATTTACATGGAAAACCCACTTTGCTAATCATTTTGCTTGTCTATGAAATGAGAGAAGTCCTGGCTACTCCTAAGGGTGCCTGAGAGGATTAATAAAATATTAACTATGAAAGAATTCATAGAAAACCATAGGCCAATATTACTGATGCATGATGATGCAAAAATTCTCAACAAAATATTAGAAAACAAAATTCAGACTCACATTAAAAGGAGAATAATCAGGATGAAGTAGGATTCATCCCTGGGAAGCAAAGATGGTTGAATAAGTGCAAATCAATAAATTATATATATTATATTCATAGAATGAAAGGTAAAAGTCAATGATCATCTCAATCAATGCAGAAAAGCCATTTGACAACTCCCAAAAGCTAAAGTCCAGGACCAGAATTCATATATGAAGTGAATTCTACCTAACATTTAAAGAAGAGCTAATACCTATTCTTGTACTCCTGAAACTAAGACTATAGTATGTTAACTAACTTGAATTTAAATTTAAAAAATAGTAATAAATGGTCAGAAGACTTGAATAGACATTTTTCCAAATAAGACATACAAATGCCAAGAGACGTATGAAAAGATGCTCAACATCACTCATCATCAGGAAAATGCAAATCAAAACTACAATGAGATATCACCTCACACCTGTTAAAATGGCTACAATAGAAAAATACAAGACATACGTCTTGGTGAAGATGTGGAGAAAGGAATCCTCTTGCTCTGTTGGTGGGAATGCAGACTGGTTCAGCCAGTGTAGAAAATAGTATTCAGTTTCCTCAAAAAATTAAAACTGGAACTATCCAATTATCCAGTAATTGCACTACTGGTACTTACCCTCCAAAATACAAAAAAAAAAAAAACAGTCATTCAAAGGTATATATGCACCCCTATATTTATTGGAGCATTATTTACAATAGATAAATTATGAAAGCAGTCCAAGTGTCCATTGATAGATAAGTGGATAAAGAAGATGTGGGGTGTGTGTGTGTGTGTAATGAAATATTATTCAGTCATAAAAAGAAGAAAATCTTGCCATGAAATGAGTAGATCTAGAAAGTATATTGGTAATTGAAACAAGTCAGTCAGAGAAAGACAAATACCATATGATCTCACTTGTATGTGGAATTTAAGAAACAAACAAAAAAAATGAACAAAGGAAAAAAGAGACAAACCAAGAAACAGTCTCTTAATTATAGAGAACAAACTGAGCATTATCAGAGGGGAGGATTATGGGGGGGATTGGTGAAATAGGATATGGAGATTAAATAATACACATCATCATGAAAAAAAAGTAAAATAAAATAAGATGATAAAAAGGTGGGGTAAAGAGAATAATTTTATAGTAATTGCACTATAGTACCTAAATGCTGGACTAAGGTCATCAGGACTAAATAAATGCCAGTCATCATCTCATTGTTATTGTTTAGTCATAAGTCAGGGCTTTGGAAGTACCTTACTCAACAAAGTTAATGCGTTTTGGAAAGTTGGAAAGTTTGGAAATTTGTACAAATCAAATAACACTTCAAATTTGTTAGGAAAGTTCAGTAATTAAAGGTATCTTGAAATGAATATTTCATAATGGTAAAGTAAACATAACAAATAAAAACTATTTGCATTATGATTAACCATCAATAAAAATAATAGATAAAAATATTTGACAAAATTTAATATGTGTTCATGGTAAAAACTCTCAACAAATTAGATATAGAAGGAGTGTACCTCAATATAATAAGGGCAGTATGTGACAGCCCACATCTAACATCATATTCAGTTGTGAAAGTTCCAAAGCTTTCTTTCTAACATCAAGAACAAGACAAGTGTTCAACATTGTAGTGGAAGTCCTAGCCATATTAATTAGGAAGAAAAAGAAAGAAAAGACATCAGAATTGGAAAGAAAGAAGTAACATTATCTCTATTTGATTTTAAATAGACAAAATCCTAAAGACTTCACCAAAAAAAAAAAAAATGTGGGGTACGAGGTGAAAGAAATGAGTGAAGGGGATAATAAGTTTAAAAAAAAACAAAAAATAAATTATGTGAGAAAGAAATAAAATGATTTCATTTGCAAGGGCATAATAACCAAAGTATTTAGGAATAAATTTAACCAAGGTGCTAAAAGACTTATACTGTGAAAACTATAAGACATTGATGAAAGAAGTTGAAGATGAAACAAATAAATGGAAAGATATAGTTCTCATGGATTGGAAGAATTAATATTATTAAAATATCCACACTACCGAAGGCAATCTATAGATTGAATTTAATCCCTAACAAAATATCATAGCATTTTTCACAGACTATAACAAATAATCCTAAAATTTGTCTTGAGAAAGAAGAACAAAGCTAGAGGCATTAATGCTCCCTGATTTCAAATTATATTACAAAGTTGTAATCAAAACAGTATGGTACTGCACAGAAACAGACATATAGATCAGTGGAACAGAATAGAGAGCCCAGAAATAAACCCGCATTTATATGTTCCATTAATCTAAGACAAAGGAGGCAAGAATATACAATAGGGAAAAGACTGTCTCTTCAATAAATGGTGCTGGGAAAACTGGATATTCACATGGAAAAGTATGATTCTGATCTTACACTATTCATAAAAGTTAACTTGAAATGGATTAAAGACTTAAATGTAAGACCTGAAACCATAAAATTCCTAGAAGAAAACATATAGGAAAAGCTTATTGATATGGGTCTTGTCAAATATTTTTTTTTGATATGACACCTAAAGCACAACAACATAAAAAATCAAGTGGGACTATGTCAAACCAAAATTCTTTTGCACAGCCAAAGAAACAGTCAACAAAATGTAAAGGCAACCTATGGAATGGGAGAAAATATTTGCAAATCACATATCTGATAAAGGGCTAATAGCCAAAATGTATAAACAACTCATATAACTCAATAGCAAAACAAACAACCTCCAAAAAATTCAATTAAATATGAACAAACGATTTGAATCAACAGTTTTCCAAATAATATATTAAAATACCCAAGAGGTACATGGAACTTGCTTAACTTCACTAATCATAAGGGAAATGCAATTCAAAACCACAATGAGATATCACTGTGGTTAGAATAACTGTCATCAAAAAGACAAGAGATAACAAATACTGGTGAGGATGTGGAGAAAAGGGAACCCTTGCACACTGTTGATAGGAATGTAAATTGGTACAACCACTCAGGAAAATAGAGTGGAGGTCCCTCAAAATATTAAAAATAGAATTACCTTATGATGCAGCAATTCCACATCTGAGTATATATCCAAAGGAAATGAAATCACTATGTTGAAGAGATATCTGCACTCCTGTGTTCATTGCAGTATTATTTGTAATGGCCAAGACATGGGAAACAAATGACCATTGATAGATGAATGGATTAAAAAGTTAGAATATTATTCAGGCATAAAATAGTTGGATATTTTGCTACTTGTCACAACATGAATGGATCTTTATGGTATTATGCTAAGTGAAATAAATCAGACAAAATCATACTATATGATCTCACTTATATGTGGAACCTGAAAAACAAACTCATAGAAAAAGAAATCAGGCTTGTGGTTGCCAGAAGTGGGGGTTGTTTTAATTGTATGAAGGCAATCAAAGGGTACAAACTTACAGTTATAAAATAAATAAGAACTGAGTATGTAGTGTACAACATGATAATTATAATTAGTATGGCTATGTGGTATTTTGAAAGTTGCTAAGAGAATAGATCCTATCCTTAAACTTGTGTGGTATGTATATCAATTATATTTCAGTAAAACTGAAGGAAAAAAAATCTCTTTGGTAGGGATTGGCAAGGAAAAAAAAAGAAGAAGAAAGAAAATGAAAACAAAAAGATATTCAACAGGCACTGAACACATTCTTCTGTTAGCCTTTGGTTGGTACCTTCCTCTAGTGTCCAGGCAGGCTCAGAGCACTGGCCCCTACCTCATATCACACAGGTCTATGCCCACCTCCCTATCAAGTACTGTGATTAATTTGTCTTGTCTTTTATTCTATCCTTCTAGCTGAATCCTTCAAGGAATTTGCTGAATTGCTCAATGAAGTAGAAAATGAAAGGATGATGATGGTAGGTCTCTAACACTGGGCCATGACCTTATTCATTGGATCGGTACTCTGTTGTTTCCATTTTGTCTCATGGCTGTTTAGTACAGTAAAGATATTTAGGAAATAGATCTGGTTATTCTGTCTCAAGCTTTTACCCTGGAAATTTAACATTAGCTAGAGATAGATTATTGTAGGAACTCCATTCCTCTTCATATCAGTGAGAAAGGGTTTCAAAGGACATTAAACTAGGCTATTGGACATGTGAAAAGAAATTGTGGCCTTTAGTGTTCTTAAACATATTATCCATTTATTTATCTGTTTCTCTGTTTGTAAAAATAATAATATGGGTTTTATTTATATTTGATATATAATTTTTTTATTTAAATCTGTGTGAAAACTTTCCTTACATTTAAAGTCTGTTTTTTAAAATAATATACTTATTTTTAGAGCAGTTTTAGTTTTATAGAAACAGAGATTTCATATAATCCCTTTCTTCTATTTTGATTCCTGTAGCTTTGTAGTAAGACTTAATGTTAGGTGTGAACTTTACAACCATTTTGTCAGCATCCACCAAATGAATTGCTGGGATTTGATCAAGATTACATTGAATCTATAGAACAGGTTGGGATAAACTGACATCTTAAAAGTATTTTCTTATTTATGAACATGGATTATCTTTCCATTTATTAAGCCCTTCTTTGATTTCTGTTATCAGAGTTTCTTACATAGCTCTTGTATGCATTTTATTAGATATGTTCCTATTTTCTTTTTTTGTGAGCTCTATTTTAGCAGCTTAAAAAGTAATCATTTTGTGTGGACCCTAGACCTGCAGCACTAATGTCACCTGGCAAATTGTTAGAAATGGAAGTCCTTGGCCCCAACACAGACCTATTTGTACCTAATGTGAACGTACCTAAGTTGGTCAATATTTATTTTGATTAGGGGTGTGAGGGTAAAGTTGGAACTTTGTAGAGAGCAAAGAGAGGTGTATCTTGCCTTTCTTGATAAGTTGTCTTCCTGTGGGCAGTTCAGTTTTGTGAAGTCCATTTATCCAATAGCCAGAGTTCTTCAATCTGTCATTACTCATCCTTCCCAGCAGTGTGGTACTGGCTTTTCAGAATAGTGCTATCATTTTATCTAGGCTCCTAGAGAAGTGGGGTTGCAGGGCTTGGAGGTAGGGGAAGTAGAGACTTAGGTTCCAATAATGGCAGTGCCACTAATTGTTGATTTCAGACTAATCATGGTATTTTGCTGTCTCTCTTTTTTCATATGTAAAATGAGGAAAATAATCCCTACCTCCCACAGTTGTTGTAAGAGCTCCAAATGATATAATGAAGCGTTCTATATGTAGCAAAAAACACTTATTAAGTAAGTCTTGTTTGTAGTTATCTTTTGTTACCCCCAAGATTCTGCTTGTGGAAATTTGACTTGGGAATTTTCTTAGTTTAAGAGAATTGCTTTTAGGGATACTAAGGAGGGACCAATATGGGTAGCTTCTCTGGAGTCTGGTAGATATCCACCCACTAGCTAATCTACACTCTACTGTTTTCTTCTGCCTGAAGAGTTTGTGGACTATTGCCAATGTTGATCTCAAAGGCATTCAACTCCTTTTCATTCAGATACCTCTAGAAAGCTCAACTGTACTTCCTTCAGCCCTAGTTGTTTATCTCTTTTATTTACCCAATTATAAAGCTCTAAAATATTAAAGTAGGACTCATCTTTTTTTTTTTCTCCAACGTTTATTTATTTTTGGGACAGAGAGAGACAGAGCATGAACGGGGGAGGGGCAGAGAGAGAGGGAGACACAGAATCAGAAACAGGCTCCAGGCTCTGAGCCATCAGCCCAGAGCCTGACGCGGGGCTCGAACTCACGGACGGCGAGATCGTGACCTGGCTGAAGTCGGACGCTTAACCGACTGCGCCACCCAGGCGCCCCAGGACTCATCTTTTGAGATATTGTTTTTCTCACCCTTCTTGCTGGATCTTTTCCACAGGAATGACTCATTTTCTTCTGTCTTTCATTGTTGTGCCCTTTTGTGCCCACAACTTTTCAATCATGTATTGACTTTTAGCTCCCCACTTCCCGTTTAATTCTAGGAATGCTGTGAAGGTTAAGCTCAATGAGGGCCTTTCACAACGTGCCAGGAATTCATTGTTTGACTGCACCTCTCCCTTTTCCTAGAACTGTGGTAAAAGGACTCCTTACCCCAGTATGGATAATCTGGGTTATCTGAGGTATTAAACAGCTTTTTATCCTTTCTATAAGAAGAGACCAAACGAAGCTTTAGAAGAACAGGAAGGAAGTTCACAGCCCTAGCATCTGATAATTGCAAATGTCTAGTCATTCTTGTAATGAACTTAAACTGTTGAAGGAATTATGGAGGAAAGAATTGAGGGGAAGCATTTCCCAACTGTGGTGTTCTTAAATAGTACCCTGTGGGATGTTGTATTAACCTCAGAAGTTGGCCTTGAAAAGTCTGGATAAAAGACTTCCTGTATGATTAAGGATAGGAGTCTTGCCTATGTGCCTTTCTGACTCTGAAGGGGACCATATTAGCAATATGCAAGGTCTGTCTTTGAGGACTGCCAAGAATGACCTAAAGAGACCCATGCTATTTTAAACAGTGTATCTTCAAATCCTTTTTTTGGTAGTTAGTTAACAATAAAAGATTCACAAAAAATCCTACACTGCTGGATTGTGTACCATCTCTAATCTGCTAAATGTTTTATCTAGTGTAATTGGGGATTCATGCAATAAGAATCCGATTAGTTAAACTCCCTAAGATGTTTAGAATATCAGTTATGCTGGGTATTCTACCCTGAGTTAGAAGGTAGGAGCTTTTCTCCTAGAAAATTTATGAAATGGATGCAGTGATCAGAAAGGGGAATAAAGGTCATATTTAATTAAAAGGGCTTTTTTTGAGTAGATGCTGGATTTCTAAGGGATTTAAGGATAAAACAGAATGAAAAAAAAAAGAGCCAAGCTTCAGTGTGACCATTTCCTATATCTCTAGCTCTGTTTTCTGGCAGAAAGTAGTATAATTACCAATGAGTGTCAAAAAAAGGAAGTGGCTCAGAGTATCTATTTGTGTCATAGGAGACTGGGAGCAATATTGCCAATGTGATTAAGGGAAATCTATGGTCTCCAATTTCAGTGAATCATATGCTAGTTTCCTAGGGCCAAACATACAAAAAGCAGTGGTCTTATGGACCCTGTGTGAGAAGTTGCTGGTACACCTGCTTATGCAAGAAAATCCCCTTTGAATCACAAAAACTGGTACTGTGCCATCCTTGTGTTGCCTGTATATGCAAGGGCTCAGCTGAATATCCATATAGAGGTTTGACACATATTACTCTCCTTAGAAATGGCATGTTCACTTCTTATTCAACAGCAAACTTCTTCAGTGTGTCCCAGGTAACCACTTTTTTTGTGTTACCTTGGTGAAAGTGGAAATAATTTTTCTAATTATCTATTGCTGCATAAAAACCTATTTCAAAACATAGTGGCTTAACCTAAAACCATTTAATTTTATCTCATTATGTTGTGGTTCAGGAATTCAGGCAGGGGTCAGCTGGGTGATTCTTCTGCTTCATATGGAGGTGTTCACCTGGGAGGTGGGTTCATGTGGAGAGTCCAAAGCAGCTTTGCTTACCCATCTTGCACCTCAGTGGGATGGCTGGAAGGTTGGGCTGAACATAACTTTTACCAGAATGTGTATGTTTGGCCTCACTAGTTTGGTAGTCTCAGGGCAGTCTAACTTCTTAGAGAGTGGCTCAGGGCTCCCCAGTGGGAGTGTTCCAAGAGAACCAGGTGGAAGTTGCTGGCCTTTTATGACTTAGTCTGAGAAGTCACATTGTGTCACTTCTGCTGTATTCTGTTGGTTCAAAGAAGTAATGAACTCACTCTCATTAAAGGTAGAGGGGGCAGAGGCCTCACCTCAATAGGAGAAGTGTCACAAAATTTGTAGCCATGTTTTAAAAGTTCCACAAAAGGAAAGAAGAAAAATGACTCTCTGTATTGGATCTATGATACCAATGACATAATTTGTTTCCAGGTAGGTACACAAAGTTGATGTCACACAATTCACAATTCATAACTGTAGAGTGTGTTGGGCAAAAGAGATGTGCTAGTACTTTTAATAGAATAATTCTTGTTTTCGATCAAGCAGAATCACTGGTGTCTTTATTTTTGGTGCTAGGGCTTCTGGTAGAGCTTTGATTGGGTGAGAGTTTGCCCATTTAGTTGAACTTTGAATCATACCTAGACACAAAACAGGAGACCCAAAGTGGCTGCAGGACATAGCTAAAAAATATGTACTAATGCCCCAACTTGCCATGCATTTTGGTGGGTAGTTTAAAAACTGCTTCTTAATATGGAGAATACAGGACTGGTCAAAACTGGCTCTTTACTCTGTTTTCTGTTTTTGGTATGAATATATATCTTGTCTTACTGACACTTTATGTCTCATTTGACAAGGAAGGCAGTCCCTCATTTTCTTGTCTTATAACATATCAAAATTAATGCAATGGATCCTAAAATCCAGCCCTTCAGATGTATTCTTTTAGGTCCTCCATTAAAATACAGCTGATTCACACAAGTGAAGAAAACAAACTCCACTTGCTGCCTTGGACAGGTGTAATTTTTCAAGAGGTTAATATTGAAGACAAAACTTTGTGTATCTCTGCCTGACCACTAAGCAAGGGGTCCAATTTGTAAATGGGGTTTTTATATCTCTAGAACCATATTAATGTCAATGTTTTAGTATTTGGGCAGGCTGTTTTTATCAGCTTTGGAGCATCTATAGTTAGGTAATTTGAAGGCCTAGTCCAGTGTTCTCTGTGATGCTGTAATACACTCCAAGTTCTGAAGGAAATGTTCTGGTTTTATGACACACACTGGCAGGACTGGAAACAATTTATCTTGATGCTATTATTGTTAACTCATTTCCCTCTCATGAAATTATTTGCACTTGATGCAATTGGTATTTTCGTGCATTTTCCATTCCCTTTATCTTCTCTTTTCCACATATACTTCAGGCCCCCATATCTGTTTCTGGACATGACTATAGATTGATTAAAAACTCAGATCAGACTGCCAGTAAAAATACAGAGAAATGCCCCTAGTGTTCCTTCTCTCATTTCCTCTCAAATCATTTGATTTTAAGAGACCAATATGGGGGGGAAAGTAACAACAATGGGAAAAAAAACCCAGCAAATCAATTTACATTTTGCAGGCTGATGTATTACAGTGAAATGCCTTAGTAACAAGGAAACTTGAATCTGATCTTTTCTAATCTGAAAGTTGTTTTATATGTTTTCTTTTTTTTTTTTTTTCTAGGTACACAATGCTAGTGATTTGCTGATTAAACCCCTGGAAAATTTTCGGAAGGAGCAAATAGGCTTCACCAAGGTACATTTTCTCCACATAAGATATTTTTTACGGCAGTTGAGTAGTTGTTTGGGCTACCACCCTTCATTCTTTAGGGGCGAGGAGGGTTCATATATATAAGAATCATTCAAAAAAGTGAGAAAATCTGGAATTGGTGCCTGGTCATGTTTCCAACTAGCTGTGCAACTGTTGACAAGTCAGTTCTCGTTTTGGAGCTTCCATTTCTCCATCTGGAAAATGAGGAGCTCAATAATAACAAGTATTATTTAAAGGGTAATTACTATTATGTTTGCTAAGCATTGGGCTTCATGCTTTACATTAATTCTGTAATTACAACAATTGTGTGAGTTTCTGGTAGTATGTCATTTTACAAATGAGGCAACTGAGGTTTGGGCATGATAAAGAGCTTGATCAAAGTTATATTGTTAGTGACAGTAACCAGGATTTAGACTTTAGGGTTTTTTAGCTTCAAATCCCACGTTCTTTCCATTAAGCCATACTATGTAGATCTTTGCTGTCCAATATTATAGCTATAGCTATATATAAATAAATTAAAATTAACAACTCAGTTTCTCAGTCATGCTAGTCACATTTCAAGTAGTCAGTACCCACATGTGGCTAGTAGCTACTATATTGGATTGCACAGATATAGAACATTCCATCATTGTAGAAATTTCTGCTGGAAGCACCTTGCCAGATAATCTGAGATTATTTCCAGCTTGACTACTCATGGATCTGATTCCCCAGTGTTTCATAAAGGGATATGAAAAATTGTCAAATTTATTCTTTTTCAGCTAGGTGTAGACCTATTTTCTGAACTCCAATATGTATGCCATGTAACCTAAATAGTCTTCCAGAACTAAATGTAGCATCTTGACCAAGCATGTAGTCATAAAAAGGACTAAGAACACACCATCTGGTTATTATCTAGAATATTGTGACAAGCAGTTTGGATTGAAGATATGGAAGTAGGAAAACA
The DNA here is from genome assembly GCF_018350155.1 of Leopardus geoffroyi. NCBI lineage: Eukaryota > Metazoa > Chordata > Mammalia > Carnivora > Felidae > Leopardus > Leopardus geoffroyi. Next base: position 55,602,939 of record NC_059343.1, on the reverse strand, counting down.
GAGGAGACTAAGTGGCTGTGATACCATAGCTGGATATCATCAGTCAGATTGACATGGGCATTATTTGAGTGACTGACATCAAGGCTAAATGAGTTATCTGGATGGCCCAGTAATTCTGGATTCCACTCAGTTTACCTGAAATCTCATTAACATAAATACTTAATTGGGAAAGTATATAATTGAAGGAGAGAAGAACCTTTAAAATCACAAGTGTGGTATGGAAGTAATTAACCACTAAGTGATGTGACAGTTGTTACATAACAATGAATAAAGAGTATGAAGAAGCATAGACAATGTGAGAATCTTCACAGTTAGTCTACTTTCACTCCTGAATGATATTAGGAAAAAGCACAGTAAAAATATGCTGCATTGGTTGACCCCATATCATCTGAGGGAAACAAATTTCTAATATATATTTCCTATGTCCCACGCCTGTGCTGAGGATTTTACATATGCTGTCTTCCTTAATTATTACAGCAAATCTATGAGGTGGGATGTATAATATTCATTATCCCAATGAAGAAACAGAGACTCAGAAAACTTAAATTCCTATATTCCTATCAGTCTTTTTCTCCTACTTCTTTACTGGTAGGGTCAACTTGCACACCTAAAAGGAAAGTGACCAACTCTCAGTATGAGTGTTGTTTTTCAGTCTGTCTAGAATTATCCTAGTAGTAAAATTTGGGGTAATAGAGCACTGAACTAAAGACTAGAAAATACAGCTTTCAGTCTACCTCTGTGTGTTTTCCAATTATTGCCTCTCAGTTCCAGCACTTCTTAATACCTGTTCTATGAAATTGGACAGAATTCGTTTAAGCATCACTCCTTTATACATGCTGTTAAGCTTTCTCAGTAGAGGGTGCTGGAGGGATATTGCAGGGAGAAGGGACTCTCCTGAAGTTTTCAGCTGCTGCAAGTGGGCGTCAGTAGAGAGGGAGTGAGCTATCTGGTGGGGCTCTGAACCATTCACACATCCAAAACACATAGTCCCTCAGTGACCTTGAAGCCTCTCTGCCTGGCCTGGTGATAACTTTCCTGCTGGTCTCTCAGTTTAGGTCTCTCCCTGAAAGCTTCCCCACTCATGTTGTCCCCTAGCTTCCCTCTGTAGGGTCCCCACCTATCCCACCAGCTGACTGAAGGTCCATAACAGAGTTGCTGCTCCATGATTTCTCTGCCAGCTCCCACACAGCCTATTTGAATTCTAGGAGGTTCCTCCTGAGGCAGGCTGGTCCTGCAATGCTTATCTGCAAACTAGAAGGTTCCCATTCTCTCTATAGTACTACCTGCGCTCTGGAGAGTTGCCTCCTGCTTACCTAGTAAGTGTGAACCACCAGGCCAAACCAATTTAAACTAATTTCTCTGCTTAAATTATACTTTTTCCAATGAGTTTGGAACCCTTTCCAGATTTCCCCTTCCTTGTGTGCCTTCTCTCAGCCTCAGGGTACTGTAAAGAGTTTCCTTATATATTATAGTTACTTTCTTTTTAGTTTAACAAGTTTGTAGTTTAATAATTCTATGTAGTGGTTTTTGTCTTTTGTCTGGGCCCAGACTGATACACCCAACACTTCTGCTAGTTGGCTCTGTGACTTAATTGGTAGTGGTATGTGCTTTGCCAGGCATTACAAAGAGGGGTGTGTGTTCTCATTTGAACCTCAGAACCTTGTAAAGTAGAAGTTACTATCCATTTTTTACAGATGAAGATACTAAGGCTCAGTGAGGTGTAGTGTCTAAAGCCATTCAGCCAGGAAGTGGCAGAGCTTGGGTTTGAGTTCAGTTTTCTTGATTGTACGTCTGGGGCTCATTTCACTTTATGAGAGATCTCACTTCTCTCTGGACCTCAGTTTTGTCATATGTACAAAAAATGATGGGCAAATAATTCCTAATCTAATATTCTGTGTGAAATTCTAAGGGTGATTAAATGTGCATCTATACAGTAGTAGAAATTGACTAGTCAGAATTTAGTGTGCTATAAATGTAAAATATGTGCTAGATTTTGAAGGTAGTGTGAAAATTGTAAATATCACTAATTTTTTATATTGATCACATGTTGAAGTGGTACTTTTTTGGATATAGTGTGTTAAATATATTGTTGAGATAAATTTCACCTGTTTCTTTTTCCTTTTTTTTTTTTAATTTTTCAATATATGAGGTTTATTGTCAAATTGGTTTCCATACAACACCCAGTGCTCATCCCAAAAGGTGCCCTCCTCAATACCCATCACCCACCCTCCCCTCCCTCCCACCCCCCATCAACCCTCAGTTTGTTCTCAGTTTTTAAGAGTCTCTTATGCTTTGGCTCTCTCCCACTCTAACCTCTTTTTTTTTCCTTCCCCTCCCCCATGGGTTTCTGTTATGGATCCTGAGAATCTTTTTCCTTTTCTTAATATGCTTATAGAAAGTTAAAAATTATAAATGTGGCTTGCATTACATTTCTATTTGGTAGCACTGAACAAAAGAAAGTAATTACAGTTGAATTATTTATTTTATAACTGGAAGTTTGTACCTCTTGTTCCCCTTTATCCATTTTACCCATGCCCCCACCCCACCCCCCTCTGGCAACCACCAGTTTGGTCTCTGTATTTAAGATTTTGTGTTTTGGTTTGTTTGTTCATTTGTTTTATTTTTTAGATTGTGCATGTAAGTGAAATTATATGGTATTTGTCTTTCTCTGTCAGACTTATTTCACTTAGCATAATAACCCTCCAGGTCCATCTGTGTTGTTACAGATGGCAAGATCTTTCTTTTTTAATGCTGATAATATATATCACATCTTATTTACCCATTCATCTGTCAGTGAATGGTTGGTTGCTTCCATATCTTGGTTATTGTAAATAATGTTGCTATAAAGATAGAGGTGCATATCTTCTTGAAATACTGTTTTTCCCCCCTTTGGGTAAACACCGAGCAGTGGGATTACTGGATCATATCGCATTTCTATTTTTGATTTTTTGAGGAACCTCCATACTGTTTTCTACAGTGGCTGTACCAACTTGCATTCTCACCAACAGTGCAACAGCATTTGCTTTTTCTTTCTCTGCATCCTCGCCAGCACCTATTGTTTCTTGTGTTGTTGATTTTAGCCATTCTTACAGGTGGGAAGTGATATCTCATTGTGGTTTTGATTTGTATTTCCCTGATGATGAGTGATGTTGAGCATCTTTTCATGTGACTATTGACCATCTAGATGTCTTATTTGGAAAAATATCTCTTTACTGTCCATTTTTAAATTGGATTATTTAATTGTTGGTACTAACTTTTACAAGTTCTGTATATATTTTGGATATTAACCCCTTATCAGATATGTCATTTACAAATATCTTCTCTTGTTCAGTGACAGTTTTGTTGACAGTTTCCTTTATTATGGAAAATTTGTTTATTTTAATCAAGTCCCAATAGTTTAATATTTCTTTTGTTTCCCTTTCCCAAGGTGACATATCTAGAAAAATGTTGCTATGGCCGATGTCAAAGAGGTTACTGCCTATGATTTCTTCTAGGAGGTTTTTGGTTTCAGGTCTTACATTTAGGTCCAAGTAATTGCTTTTGATAGAAAGGTCCTGACATTTCGTGGATTCTCTGGATTCAGAATTAACAGAAAGGCAGCATTTGAAGAAAATTCATATACACATAGATATATAATTAATTAAATTAGTTAACACACACACACACACACACACACACATATAAAGTTATTCAAATAGCACCTGGCAAATAATATATGTTAGTGTTTTGTTATCATCTTCATCATTGTTATTGGCAGCAAAACTGGGAGAATAGAACACTCTGCATGAAATTGTCCAATTGGTGATGGTCTTACTCTGATTAAAATAATCACAAGAAGTTGCACCTGGGTGGCTTGGTTGATTAAGCGGCAGACTTTGGCTCAGGTCATGATCTTGCGGTTCATGGGTTCAAGCCCTGTGTCCGGGCTCTGTGCTGACAGCTTGGAGCCTGCTTCGAATTCTGTGTCTCCCTCTCTCTCTGCCCCTTCCCTGCTCACGCTCTGTCTCTCTACATCTCTCAAAAGGGAATAAATATTTAAAAAGAATTTTAAAAAATCACAAGAAGAGATGTTAGTGAGTGAGGCAGGAAGAGAAGGATAGGGTCAATGAACGTTTCCCAAGTGACTACTGGTATATGGAGAAGTTTCATTTCACTAGATCTGTGTCTCTGGCTCTGCAGGATGTGGGAGATGTCTTCTTATCATAGAAAGTAAAACAAGCAAACAAACAGGGGGTAAATAAAAGAGAGTGCTGGGAACTGAGAGGGGGCATATTCGGAATAAACTCATCTTGTTCAAAGAGGATTAGCCTCTTCAAATGATGCTGATGATACTACCTCTTGAAATAATAAATGTCTTGTGTGAAATCTGTGGAAAGGTGAATGGTCATGCATAGAGGGGAATGATGTGTGATAATCAAATGTTACTCTTCTCCTTTGGTTCCTGTGATAGATTTTGAGCTATTGGTCTGGGTTGGCTTTCCTGGGTAATGCAAGTTACTCTGTTTGCAGAGTCCATTTGCAGGCCAATGAACTCTGTTGTAAGTTCAGCTTGGCTAACCAAGACCTAGTGGAAAGGCTCTTTCAATAATCAGAATCTCAAAAGGCCATTTTGTAACAGAGTCATTTCACAAAGACAACAGATTCTCTATCTGATTAGCCACTCTGATGTGATGCCTTGGATACTATCTTTTGTTATACAATAGATTCTAAATGTCTCAGATGGTTGGCTTCCCAAGCATGGAATCATGGGTCAGATGATTTCCCAGGTATCGTCTCCATCAGAGGATTTTTTTCCCTAGGAGAAACTGTCTTGGTAGGGCTCCTAACTCCCTACTTAAACCAGAACAGTTTCTCTTGCACTTATAATAGGATTCTATTGGCTAAAAAGTTTGAACACCAACTCTTTATGCTAAAACTCTATTGGTCTCCCTTTTCCAATTAAATAGGATATGTCTTTTAATCTCTGTATGGCAGTTAGGACATATGCAATTAGATGAAAATTTGTTTTCTTCAAATTTTAGTGTGTAATCTGCAATGTAATCAGACTAATCCCATTTTACAACCCTTAAGTTTTTTTTTTTTAACATTTATTTATTTTTGAGACAGAGAGAGACAGAGCTTGAACAGGGGAGGGGCAGAGAGAGAGGGAGACACAGAATCCGAAACAGGCTCCAGGCTCTGAGCTGTCAGCACAGAGCCTGACACGGGGCTCGAACTCACGGACCATGAGATCATGACCTGAGCCGAAGTCGGCCGCTTAACTGACTGAGCCACCCAGGCGCCCCATACAACCCTTAAGTTTTGACAAAAATAGCTTTTATTTTTTCTACTGTAAAATTGAACTTATATACAATTGAAAAAATAATGCAATCAAATCTATTTAAAAACTTAATAGTCTTCATTCTTTCCCTACTCCTCAGAAGACATTCATTTTTAACCATTTATATTCCACCATTTGGTGGTTACTTTCATATTTTTAAAAAAAATATGCTTGTATTGCTATTGCATTATTTATCTACTTGGGAAATTATTTAATTTGTCTTGCTATAAACAGAGGGGATCATGGCTCATACCTCTTTCTTCCCCTCCCCTCCTGTTGTTGGGTAGACTGGGGAGACCCCCAGATCCTGAGGCCTCCACCTAGCCTGTCTCTGGGAATGGTTGTCGCCAGAGGCTCTTATTCTCATCACCAGAAAGAATTCAAGGATGGACCAGACACAGTGGTTGAGCAGTGCTGGTGGAAAAGTTTAGTAAAATGAGAGTACACTCTTAAGATCTGAGAGCAGGCAAGCTCAAGTGAACTCTGTGCCCCAGGTTTGGGTCTTTATCTTTTATAGATAGTTATTAACTAAGGGATGGAATATTTATTATTTGTGGAGGGGATTTCTTTGGGAGCAGGGTTTCATGCCTTTTCTCCCTCACTTGGTGAGGGTCTCAGGCCTTCTTTGCCTTGGGCCTGTGTAGTTTTGATATGGCTTCTTGTGGCTTTGTTTTTGGAGTGCTGTCAGGACAAGTCTCTAACTTTCCTGATAATGGAGCATGATATGCCCTTTGCTGGCCTCCAGGCATCCTGTTAAAGCCTAACTGCCTATTCTAACACTTATAATTTTTAATAACTATAACATACTTTTACCTTCTGTTGTTCACCGCTGTTTAAATAATATACTTAACCCATATTTCTTACTCCATCACCTTTTGACTGACTTTGTAAGATGAAAGTATTAACACTTCTGTCTTGCTTTACTAAAAGCCTCGACTCCTGTCAGACACACCTTTACTTTTCACTGGTAGGTTGATAACAGTACTATTCTAGTCTGGAACCTTAATTTAATCTTGTTTTTGGTTATTATTAGGCTCATTTTATAGTGGCAAATGCAAGTGAAATTTCCAGAATTTTAACACAAGTTTCTTGGCTCTGAGTCCATGAATTTTCACATTTCTTATATTGGATTAATATAAGTATTAATTTCTGGTGGATGGGATAGATCAAGGATGACCCCTTCTTTACCCTTTTCTCTTAATTTCTTGTCTACTAGGCTTAGAGTTTTTTGGCCACCCTACTCTAGACTCCTGTTTAGTTAACTCCTTCTATTCCTCTTACCTCTTAAAAGTAACTGTACATGCAAACTTTGTGAGGTATTTTCCATGTGTATATTTTAGCTATCACTTGATTAACAGAAGCCTTCCCACCACTATTCCCCTTCTAACCACCATGCAACAACCCCCCCCCCCCCAACATCCTGCACCAAGGTCAAGGAAGGACAAACAAAACTCAGTCCAGTTCTGTTCATAATGGGTCTTTCATGTAGCAGTGTAGAATGCTGGACTGTCCATTGGAGATGGCAGAATAAAGACTTAGTCATCTCCCGTAGACCCATGACAGAGAAAGTATTTGTACCCTTTGATTCATATTTTTTGGACTTGTCAGAATTGTCCACAGTATTATGTTTTCAGTTCTTTTTCAAGGATTCCCTTGCCAAAGAACTGTCGCTGAATTGAGACTTTGTGTATTCTCTGGAAATAATAGGGCCAAATTGCCTAAGACATCTGAATCTGCATTTAACTCACTTTTTGGAGAGTTAGAGCTTCTGTGGAAGCTATGATATTAGTGTGTTCTCAACCAACAGATGTCAGGCAAGAGACATTGACAGTAATGTATGAAGTTGCCAGTCTTATTGCTGTTTCTTCTCCATGAACAGAGATCATAGGAAGAACTTTAGGAAAAGATCCTGTTCTGGAAGCAGATGAGGTTGAAAAAATTACGAGGATGGAACAAAATGCAACCTAATAGGATACGTGAAACCAAGGGTATATCAGTCTGCCCTGCATTCCAAATATGAGAGTATACCCTGGGACAGAAAGGAAGGAAACAGGAGCAAAGAACTTTCAACAGCTACAAAGAGTTTTAATTATCACATCCACTCATCCCTGTTTGAATCTCAATGGCCCCATAATGTATTAACCAGAAGAGTGAAATACTCAAGGTGCTCAAGAGCTAAGCTGTGTGACAGTAATCCATAAGTGGTTTCCAAGCCAATATTAAATATTTTACATGATTTATAATAATTACCAGATACTAGGTAATTGCTGTATATTAACTCAGTTAAGCATTATTATCTACATCCCACAGATGAGGAATTCAAGACCCATAATGGCCAAATAACTTGTCCAAGGACACAAAGTTATTAACAGAAGTAAGCTTCAACCAGATTTTCGTAATTCCAGAAATTGTACTCTTTCCATTTTATGCACTCTGAACCCAGATTTTGTGGGGTTGTTATGAAAAAAATTAAAAAGATAGATTAATAATGCCTATTGACAATTTAATGGGTAAACAAATTCACAATAAATTCACAGTACTTTTACAGCAATGAGAATGAATGAACCTGACCTGTTGTATACAACAACATGAATGAATCTGACAAATATAAGGTCAAGGGGGGAGAAGCTTGTCACAAAAGATTACCTGCTGTGTGTACATATTTTTATAAAATTCAAAAACAAGCAAAAATAAGTGATGGTGTTAGAAGCCAGTATACTGGTTACCCCACAATGAGGTATTAGTGACAAAGTCAGGCACAAGTGTCACTTTAAGGGAGTTGGTAATATTTTGGCTTTTTATATGAGTGCTGATTGCGCACGCATGTTCAGTTTGTGAATATTGAAACTTGTGCAGAGTATTTTTCAGGTTACATGTTACAATTTTTTATTAAGTTTTTTTTTATTTAAACTCCAGTATAGTTAACAATAGTGTTAAATTAGTTTTAGGTGTATAATATAGTGATTCAACAATTTCATACATTACCCAGTGCTTATCACAACAAGTGCACTCCTTAATCCCCATCACCTATTTGACCAATCCCCCACTCACCTCCCCTCTGGCAATCATCATTTTGTTCTCTATAGTTAAGAGTCTCTTTCTTGCTTTTTCTCTCTTTCCCTGTCTTTTTTGATGTGTGTATTTGTTTTTTTCCTAAATTCCACATTTGAGTGAAATTATATGGTATTTGTCTTTCTCCGACTGACTTATTTCACTTAGCATTATACTTTCCAGCTCAATCCATGTTGTTGCAAATGGCGAGATTTCATTACTTTTTATGGCTGAATAATATTCCTGTGTGTGTGTGTGTGTGTGTGTGTGTGTACACCACATCTTCTTCTTTATCCATTCATCAATTGATGGACACTTGGGCTCTTTCCATAATTTGGCTATTATAGATAATGCTGCTATAAACATTGGGGTGTATGTATCCCTTTGAATTAGCATTTTTGTATTCTTTGGGTAAATACCCAGTAGTGCAATACCTGGGTCATAGGGTCGTTCTATTTTTCACTTTTTGAAGAATCTCCATACTGTTTTCCAGAGTGGCTGCATCAGTTTGCATTCCCACTAACAGTGCTGGAGTGTTCCTTTTTCTCCACATACTTGCCAACACCTTTTGTTTCTTGTGTTGTTGATTTTAGACATTTTTCCAGGTGTGAGGTGATATCTAATTATAGTTTTGACTTGTATTTCCCTGATGATCAGTGATGTTGAGCATCTTTTCATGTGTCGCTAGCCATCTGTATGTCTTCTTTTGAAAATGTCTATACATGGGGCGCCTGGGTGGCGCAGTCGGTTAAGCGTCCGACTTCAGCCAGGTCACGATCTCGCGGTCCGTGAGTTCGAGCCCCGCGTCGGGCTCTGGGCTGATGGCTCAGAGCCTGGAGCCTGTTTCTGATTCTGTGTCTCCTTCTCTCTCTGCCCCTCCCCCGTTCGTGCTCTCTCTCTGTCCCAAAAATAAATAAACGTTGAAAAAAAAAAAAGAAAATGTCTATACATGTCTTCTGCCCATTTTATAATGGGATTATTTATTTTTGGTGTTGAGTTTTATAAGTTCTTTATACATTTTGGATACTAACCCTTTATCAGATATGCCATTTTCAAATATCTTCTCCCATTTTATAGATTGCCCTTCCGTTTTGTTGATTGTTTCCTTTGCTGGGCAGAAGCTTTTTATTTTGATGAAGTCCCAATAGTTTATTTTTGCTTTTGTTTCCCTTGCCTCAGGATACATAACTAGGAAAATATTGATATGTCCAATATCACAGAAATTACTGCCTGTGGTCTCTTCTTTGATTTATGTTATTTTATTTTTTAAAAATATTCATTTATTTATTTTGAGAGAGAGAGAGAGAGAGAGCGCAAGAGAATGGGGGAGGGGCAGAGAGAGAGAGAGAGAGAGAGACCCAAACAGGCTCTGCACTGTCAGCACAGAACCTATCCTGGGGCTCGAACTCACAAATGTTGACATCATGACCTGAGCAGAAACCAAGAGTCGGACACTTAATTGACTGAGCCACCCAGGCTCCCCTCTCTTCTATGATTTTTATGGTTTTAGGTCTCAAATTTAGGTCTTTAATGCATTTTGAATTTATTTTTTTATATGGTGAAAGAAAGTGGTCCAGTTTCTTTCATTCTTTTACACGTTGCTGTCCAGTATTCCCACCTCCATTTGTTGAAGAGATTGTCTTTTTCCCATTGGATATTCATTCCTCTTTTGTTAAAGATAAATTAACCATATATTTGTGGGTATATTTCTGGGTTTTCTATTCTGTTTCACTTAACTATGAGTCTATTTTTATGCCAGTACCATACTGTTTTGATTGCTACAGCTGTGTAATATAAATTAAAGTCTGGAATTGTAATGCCTCCAGTTTTGTTTTTCTTTTTCAAGATTGCTTTGGGTATTCAGGGTCTTTTGTGGTTCCATAGAAATTTTGGGTTTTCTCTAGTTCTGTGAAAAATGCTATTGGTATTTTGATAGGGATTACATTATATCTGTAGATTGTTTTTGGTAGTATAGATATTTTAACAATATTTATTCTTTCAACCCATGAGTATGGAATGTCTTTCCATTTCTTTGTGTTGTCTTCACTTTCTTTCATCAGTGTTTTAGAGTTTGTAGAGTATAAGTCTTTTCTCCTCTTTTGTGAAGTTTATTTCTACATATTTTATTGATATTGTTGAATTGTAAATGGCATAGTTTTCTTAATTTTACTTTCTGTTGCTTTATTTTTAGTGTATAGGAATGCAACAGATTTCTGTACATTGATTTTGTATCCTGCGACTTTACTGAATTCATTTATCAGTTCTAGTAGTTTTTTTGGTGGTGTCTTCAGGGTTTTCTATACATAGTACCATATCTGCAAATAGTGAAAGTTTTACTTCTTTCTTATCAATTTGAATGCCTTTTATTTCTTTTTCTTGTCTAATTGATGTGGCTAGGACTTCCAGTATTATGTTGAATAAAAGTGGTGATAGTGGATATCCTTGTCTTGTTCTCAACCTTAGAGGAAAAGCTTTTACATTTTCCCAGTTGAGTATGATGTTTGCTGTGGGTTTTCCCTATAAGGCCTTTATTATGTTGAGATATGTTCTCTATAGACCTGCTTTGCTGAGGTGTGGTTTTTTGTTTTTTTGTCATTAATGGATGTTGTACTTCGTCAAATGATTTTTCTGTATCTATTGAAATGATCTATTTTTCATCCTTTGTCTTAATGATGTGATGTATCACGTTGATTGATTTGCAAATATTGAACCACCCTTGCATCTCAGGATTAAATTACATTGATTGTGGTGTATGATTTTAAAAATGTTTTGTGGGATTCTTTATGTTAGTGTTTTGTTTGGGATTTTTGCATGTATATTCAACTGAAATACTGGATTTCAGTTTTCTTTCTTTTTGTGGTGACTTTGGTTTTGGTGTCAATGTAAAGCTGGCCTCATAAATAAACTTGGGAGTTTTCCTTCCTCTTCTATTTTGTGGAAATGTCTGAGAATAATAGGTATTAACTCTTCCTTAAATATTTTCAAGAATTGACCTATGAAGCCATCTGGTCCTTGATTTTTGTTTGGTGAGAGTTTTTATTGATTAGGTTACATTGATGGTAATCAGTCTGTTCACATTTTCTATTTCTCTCTGCTTCAGTTTTTGTAGAATTTATTCATTTTTTCTAGGATGCTCAGTTCTTTGGCTTATAATTTTTCATAATATTCTCTTAGAATTGTTTTATTTATCTGGTGTTGGTTATTTCTATTCTTTAATTTGTGATTTTGTTTATTTGTGTTTCTCTCTCTCTCTCTCTCTCTCTCTCTCTCTCTCTCTTTCCTTTCATGAGTCTGGGTAGGGGTTTATCAATTTCATTGATCTTTTCAAAGCACTGGTTCTTGCTTTAATTCATTTATTCTATTTTTTTTTTTTTTTAGTTTCTATATCATTTATTTCTGTTCTTATCTTCATTATTTCCTTCATTCTCTGGTTTGGAGTTTTGTTTTGTTTTTTCTTTTTGTAGCTCCTTTAGGTGTAATTTCACTTTTATTTGGGATTTTTCTTCTGAGATAAGCCAGTATTGCTATAAATTTCCCTGTTAACTGAGATTGCTCACATTGCGCTGGAGACAAAGGACCATTACGGCATACATGACTATGGAGGAAATCTGTTGGGACAGGCAGAAATTCTTAAATGCAATGCCTTTTTTAAAATATTTTTTTAACGTTTATTTTTAAGACAGAGAGACAGAGCATGAACAGGGGAAGGTCAGAGAGAGAGGGAGACACAGAATCCAAAACAGGCTCCAGGCTCTGAGCCATCAGCACAGAGCCCGACGCGGGGCTCAAACCCATGGACCGCAAGATCATGACCTGAGCCAAAGTGGGACATTTAACAGACTGAGCCACCCAGGCGCCCCTAGGACAGGCAGAAATTCTTGGAGCAAGTTTTTAAAGTGAACTCCTCAGATTTGGTAAACATGTGAATCAGTGTGGTTACCTATAGTCTGAAGGATATTCACAATGATCAGGACTATTTGCACTCCTTAGGAAATGGTCAAATAGCTCAAATGCAAAAAAGTGCTCAGACTGGGCAAGTAGATGCCAAAAGAAGGGCTGGGATCCAGGATGCCAATGCCAAGCAGTAAAAGGTGTCTGCTCAGTACCTGTGTGGGATCAAGATGGCCAAACTGCAGAGAAACTATGAGCTAAAGAAGGCTGTATACAACACTTGTCTAGCACAGGCTGATCTGGCCTATCAGCTTCAGACCCTCATCTTCCAAAGAAGTCATCAAGAAGACTATGCTGGGGAACATGACCAATCCAAAAGGAAAGACTTAAAGATCCTGAATCAGATTTTTCATCAGATGGCCTGCCTAGATCACCCTCGAGTGAAGCTTAAAGTCAACAAGACTCATCCACACACCCGGTTTCCTTTCATTGTTTTAGACCTTCTTCCCTGTGAGCAGACAGCCAAGGATTACCTGATATATGAGGGAATCCTGCAACATGGAAGGCTGAGACTAAAAACACAGCAAAATGATTTGAAGGGTACATACTATGCAGGAAGAAGAAAGTTTAAAAACTTTAATATCTTCAGTGAGATAAGGGAATTCACATCCAGAAAACCAGGACATAGAACAGAAAACAAGAAAAGAGCTCTTAGAAATTAATAAGATGGCAGAAATGAGGAAAAAATTCACATTGAAGGAAATTCAAATGTATTAATCTAATTCTAATAAATTATTCTAATTTTTAAAAAATTATTAATCCTAACAAATCTACAGTTTTATTAATCTAATAAATCCACAGAACAAATAAAATGGGAAGAAAATCACCAACAGAAAAAATTCAAAAATGTTTACCTGTTCTGAAAGTTATCACTTTCTAGATTGAAATGGCCCACCAAATGCACAATACAATGAATTAAAAACAACTGCAGTGTGAAATTTTACAACATGGAGAACAAGGGAAGGATCTAAAAGATTTCAGAGAGAAAGAACAGATCTCAAACAAAGGGTTAGACATCAAAATGGCTTTACATTTCAATAAGCTATGAGACCATGGAACAATGCCTTCAAAATTCTGATGGAAACGAATTCTAACATAGTAACCTGTTTTCAACCTAATTGTCATTCAAATAGAAAGGTAGAGTCTGGGAGATTGTAGCTAAGATGGCTTTAGAGTAGGGGGACTCTAGTTTCCTGTCTTCTCTTGAGCACAGCTAGATAACTATCAAATCATTCTAAGCATCCCAGAAATAAACCAAAGACTGACAACACACTCCGCAATGCAAGGGAGACGAGAAGCCACGTGAAAGAAGGTAGAAAGTGCAGAGGCTTGGTTTGGGGAAGAAAAGAATCATGGGTGCTGCAGAGGGGAGGGAGCCCTGGTTGCAGAGAAAGGTAAGAGCTAGAGAGGGAGAGGGAGATGGGGAGGGAGAGGAGAGGGAGAGGGAAGAGGACACAGGGGAATGTACAAGGAGAACAATTCCACAAAGCCACTGGCTGGAGTTTTAAAGGTCTGCAGGTTTGGCTGGGATAGAGCCCTAAGGGCACTGCCAAGCTGGTAGACCTTTAAAACTCCAGTCTTTAAGCCTTGCTGATTGCAAGAACTCATGAAAATCAGCCCCTCTCTTTTTCCCAGTCAATGACTTTGGGGAATTGTTCTCCTTGTGCATTCCCCTGTGTTCATTCTCTCTCTCTCTCTCTCTCTCTCTCTCTCTCTCTCTCTCGATTCCATTTTCTGTTTGTGTGTGTGTGTGTGTGTGTGTGTGTGTGTGTGTGTGTATACCATATCTTTACCAGTCAGTGGACACTTGGCTTTTTCAATAATTTGATTATTATAGATAATGCTGCTAAAATTATCTGTGTGTATGTATCCATTTGATTTAGTATTTTTGTATTATTTGGGTAAATACCTAGTAGGGCAATTGCTGAGTAGGGTAGTTTTATTTTTCACTTTTTGATGAATCCATACTGTTTTCCAGAGTGGCTGCACCAGTTTGCATTCCCACCAACAGTGCAGGTTTCCCCTTATTCCACATCCTCACAAACACCTGTTATTTCTTGTGTTGTGGAATTTAGCCATTCTGCCAGGTGTGAGGTAATATGTCATTGTAGTTTTGATTTGTATTTCCCTGATGATTAGTGATGTTGAGCATCTTTTCATGTGTCGTTAGCCATCTGTATGTCTTCCTTTGAAAATATTTATTCATGTCTTCTGCCCATTTTATAATTGGATTATTCATTTTTGTAGTTTTGACTTTTATAAGTTCTATATATATTTTGGATACTAACCCTTTATCAGATATACCATTTTCTTTCTTTTGTTTTCAGATATACCATTTTCAAATATCTTCTCCCATTTCATAGACTGCCCTTCAATTTTGTTCATTGTTTCCTTTGCTGTGCAGCAACTTTTTATTTTGATGAATTCCCAATCGTTTATTTTTGCTTTTGTTTCCCTTGCCTCAGGAGACATATTTAATGACAAGTTGCAATGACCCATGTCAAAGAGTTTACAGCCTGTGTTCTCCTCTAGGATTTTTTATGGTTTCAGGTCTCTGAATTTTGAATTTATTTTTGAGTTTTGAATTCATTTTTGAATTTATTTTTATGTTTGTTGTAAGAAAGTTTTTCAGTTTCATTATTTTGCATGCTGCTCTTTAGTTTTTCTAACACCATTTATTGAAGAGACTGTCTTTTTCCCATTAGATATTATTTTCTACTTCATCAAATATTAACTGACCATAGAGTTGTGGGTTCATTTCTGAGTTTTCTATTCCATTCTATTGGTCTATGTGTCTCTTTTTGTGCCAGTATCATACTGTTTTGATTACCACAGCTTTGTAATATAAAGTAAAGTGAGAAATCGTGATGCTTCCCGCTTTGCCTTTCTTTTTCAAGGTTGCTTCAGCTGTTTAGGGTCTTTTGTGGTCCCACACAAATTTTGGGGTTGTTGGTTTCAACTCTGAGAAAAATGCTGGTGGTATTTTGTTAGGAATTGCATTAGAGGTGTAGAATAGGTAGCATAAACATTTTAACAATATTTATTTCTCCAGTCCATGAGCATGGAATGTTTTTCCATTTCTTTTTGTCATCTTTAATTTCTTTCATCAGTGTTTTATAGTTTCCACAGTACAGCTCTTTCACCTCTTTGGTGACATTTATTCCTAGGTATTTTATTGTTTTTGATGCAATTGTAAATGGTGTTGATTCCTTAATTTCTCTTTCTGCTGTTTCATCATTGGTGTATACAAATGGCAACAAATTTCTGCTGTTGATTTTGTATCCTGTGACTTTACTGAATTCATTTATCAGTTCTAGCAGGTTTTGGATGGATTTTTTTTTTTAGTTTTCTATATAGAATATCATGCCATCTGCAAATAATGACAATTTTACATCTTCCTTGCTGATATAGAAGACTTTTTCCTTTTTGTTGCCTGATTTTCATGGCTAGGGCTTTTACTATTATATTAAATAACAGTGGTGAGAATGGAAATTCCTATCTTATTCCTGACCGAAGAGGAAAAGCCGTTGTTGTTCCCCATTGAGGGTGATATTAGCTGTGGGTTTTTTCATTTATGGCCTTTATTATGTTGAGCTATGATCTCTCTAACCCTACTTTGTTGAAGGTTTTTATGATGAATGGATGTTGTACTTTCTCAAATTCTTTTTATGTATCTATTGAAATGATGACATGGCTCTTATCTCTTCTTTTAGTAATGTAATGTATCACATTGATTCATTTGCAAATATTATATGACCCTTGAACCCCAGGAAGAAATTTCGCTTAATCATAGTGAATGGTTCATTTAATTTATTGTTGGATTTGGTTTTGGTGTATTCAGAATTTTTGCATCTATGATCATCAGAGATATTGGCATGTAGTTCTCTTTTTTAGTGGAGTCTTTATCTGGTTTTGTTATCAGGGTAATGCTGGCTTCAAAGAATGAATTTGTGAATTTTCCTTCCTTTTTTATTGTTTCAAAATGTTTGAGAGTAACAGGTATTAATTCTTTTCTTAATGTTTGGTAGAATTCACCTGTGAAGCCATCCGCCCTGGGACTTTTGTTAGTTTTTTGATTACTGATTTAATTTCATTGCTGATTATTGGTCCACTCAAGTTTTCTGTTTCTTCCTGTTTTAGTTTTGGTGCTTTATATATTTCTAGGAATTTAACCTTTCCTTCCTGCTTGACCAATTTGTTGGCATGTAATTTTCCATTATATTCTCTTTTTTTTAAGTTTATTTATTTTGAGAGAAGGGGAGGGGCAGAGAGAGAGGTAGAGAGAGAGAATCACAAGCAGGCTCCATGCTGACAACACAGGGCTCAATCTCATGAACTGTGAGATCATTACCTGAGCTGAAATCAAGAGTGGGATGCTTAACCAACTGAGCCACCCAGGTGCCCCTCATTATATTCTTTTACAATTGTTTGCATATTTTTGATGTTTATTTATTTTTGAGAGAGACAGAGACAGAGAGATAGAGCATGAGTGGGAGAGGGGCAGAAAGAGAGAGGGAGACACAAAATTCAAACCAGGTTCCAGGGTCTGAGGTATCAGTACAGAGCCTGACATGGGTCCCGAACCTATGAGCAGTAAGATCATGACCTGAGCCGGTTGGTGGCTCAACCAACTGAGCCACCCAGGCACCCCTAATTGTTTATATTTTTAAATGTTTGTTTATTTATTTTGAGAGAGAGAGCAGGGAAGGTGCAGAGAGAAGGGGAGAGGAAGAATCCCAAACAGGCTCCACACTGAGAGCATGGGATTCTATCTCAAAAACTATGAGATCATGACCTGAGTGGAAATCAAGAGTCAGAAGCCTAACCTACTGAGCCACCCAGGCACCCCACAATTGTTTGCATTTTTATGGTGTTGGTCCTTATTTCTCTTCTCTCCTTTGTGGTTGTGTTCATTTGAGTCCTTTTTTTTTTTTTTTTTTTTTTTTTTATGAAACTGGTTAGACGTTTATAAATTCTGTTGCTCTTTCATGGAACCAGCTCTTGATTTCATTGATTTCTTCTACTATTTTTTTAGTTTCTATACCATTTATTCCTGCTCTAACCTTTATTATTTCCCTCTTTGTGCTGGTTTTAGGTTCTTTCTTTTCTTTTTCTAGCTCTAGGTTGTTTGAGATTTTTCTTACTTCTTTAGGTAGGCCTGTGTTGCTGTAAACTTCCCTCTTAGAACTGTATTCTATGGGATTTGGACTGTTGTGTTTTCATCTCTGTTTCCATATAAATTTTAATTGCAAAGGTTTTGTACATTGTGTTTTCATCTCCATTTGTTTCCATGTAATTTTTTATTTCTTCCTTTGTTTCTTCTTGGCCCATTCATCGTTTATTTGGCCTGCATATATTTGTGCTTTTTCCATATTTTCTCTTGTGGTTACTCACAAATTTTATACCATTGTGGTCATAAAGGATGCATGGTATGACTTTTATTTTTTTGTGCATTTCTTGATGTTTGTTTTGTGGCCTAATATGTGATCTGTGCTGGAGAGTGTTCCATGTGTACTTTGAGCAAAATGTATACTGTGCTGTTTTAGGATAGAATGTTCTGAATATATTTGTTAGATCTTTCTGTTCTGGTGTGTTATTCAATGCCACTCTTGTTGATTTTCTGTTTCGATGACCTATCAATATGTGTGGGGTTTTAAAGTTCTATACTGTTTTTCTATTACTATTGATTATTTCTTTACCTGGTATTAACAGTTTTATGTTATTTGGGCACTTTCTGTTGGGTACATAAATATTTATAATTGTTATGTCTTCTTGTTGGTTTGTCCCCTTATTATATAGTCTGTGTCTCTAGTTATAGACTTTGTTGTAAAGTGTATTTTGTGTAATATAAATATTGCTACTCCAGCTTTCTTTTATCAACCATTTGCATGACAAATATTTTTCTGCCCTCTCATTTTTAATCTGCAGATGTCTTTAAGTTTGAAATGAGTCTTTTGTAGGCTGTCGGTCTTGTGTTTTTTTTTTTTTTTTTTTATCTACTGTGTTACCCTATGTCTTTTGATTGGAGAGTTTAGTCCATTTACAGTCAAAGTAATAATTGATAAATATGTATTTATTGCTATTGTGTTGTTTGTTATGTGGTTGTTTTTGTAGTTTTTCTCTGATCCTTTCATATCTTTTTCTCTTTCATGGTTTGCTGGTTTTATTTTGTTATAACCTTGTATTCCTTTCTCTTTATTATTTCCATATCTATAAGTGGTTTTTGATTTGAAGTTTCCATTAGGTTTGTATATAACATCTGCATATAGCAGTCTATATTAAGTTGATGGTCGCATAAATTCAATACCTTCTTTATTTCTATTCCCCCCACCCTGCCATGTTTTATATGTATGTCATAGTTTGAGTCCTTTTATTTTGTTAATGCTTTGATTAATTTTCTGAAGATATACTTATTTTTATTGCCACCATGATTCCTTCTCTTCATATTCTCAATTATAATCTTTCCACTGAAAAGTCCCTTCATCATTTCTTGTAAGCCTTGTTTAGTGGTAATGGTCTCCTTTAGTTTTTGTCTGTGAAAGTCTTAACTTTCCTCTATTTTGAATGATACCCTTGCATGGTAGAGTATTCTTAGGTTTAGATTTTTCCCTTTCAACACTTTGAATATATTATGTTCCCTTCTGGCTTGCAAAGTTTCTGTTGAAAAATCCATTGACTGCCTAATGGGTTTTCCCTTTTATGTATCTCTCTTCTTTTCTCTTGCTTATTTAAACATTTTTCCTTTATCATTACTTTTTCCATTTTGAATTCTATTTGTCTTCTAGATCTCTTTTGGTGTCATAGACTCTGGGTCTAAAGTACTCTCTTGTTCAGCAAGAGAGAGGATGCAGAATTAAAATGCAAGAGATGGCTAATGTCCAGGAAAAGACAAGAGCTCCAAATAAGGGTTCTTGCTCAGTATTTATTAAGATCAGAAGGTTTACAATTGTGATGGGTATGTACAAAGAGACAATGAATCTGTGAATATTAATTCATGGGCATGAGGGAAAGGGGGTTTTGAAGATATATGGTGTTAGTGGTTTGTATCAATATAAACCAAAATCCTGGAGCTGGGCAGATGGATGTTATCAGCAGACAGTAGGCACCTTGTATGTTTATTTTAGCCAGTCTAGGGGATAAGACAGATAAAGCATGCTGCCTCAGGGTTAACAAGGCACCTTTCTTTTGCTGATTAGCTCCACTCTGGGAAGCTTCATCTGCAGAGGTCTATTTACCTGTTTATCTAATTTGGTCCTTCCTTCCTGTGAAAGCAGCTTTCTGCTATAGTACTAAATTGTGTAGCATTTTCACCCTAAATACCTAATCTTGTTACCTCATGTACATTTGTTTTGGGGTCTTTGCTCCACCCTCAATATTCTGGGGGCCTTCCCCCCCCACTTCTATCCTGGGGTTTTTTGCCCCCCCCCCCCACTCTCTATCCTTATTTGCCTAATCTTGTTCACCCAAGCTTGGGTGTGAGCATCCTATGGCTTTGTAATTCTTTATGCCTTATTAACCATCAGTGCAGGCTCAGGGAATTCCTAAGCTTATTCCCCACACTTTGGTTGATTTTGTTGGAGTATCTCTGTGCCTCTGAAATTTGGATATCTGTTTCCTTCTCCAGAATAGGGAGATTTTCAGCTACTATTTCTTCAAGTAAATAGCCTGCCACTTTTCCTTGTCTTTTTCTGGAATCCCTATAATGCAAATGTTATTTCCCTTGATGGAGTCTCTGAGTTCCCTAAGTGTATTCTAGTTTTTCATATTTTTTTTCTCTCATTTGTTCATCTTGATTACTTCCCATTACTCTGTCTTCTAGGCTATTAATTTGTTCCTGTATTTCTTCCAACCAATTTATTCCACCAGTTGTATTCTTAATTTGATTTATTGTGTTCTTCATCTTTAATTGGTTCTTTCTTATATCTATTTCAAAGGTCTCACTTATGTCCTTAACTCTTTTCTCAAGTCCATTGAGTGTCTTCAAGATCATTAGTTTAAATTCTCTGTCAGGGATTTTACTTATATCTGTTTTGCTTAGATCTCTTGCTGTGGTTTTGTCCTGTTCTTTCATTCAGTGCATATGTCTCTGTGCCTTATTTTGTGTAACTCTGTGTGTGTTTCTCTGTTTGGAAAGGCTATGTCTCCTGATCTTCATGGTAATGGCCTTATGAAGAATAGTTCCTGTCTTGCCCTGCAGTGCAGTGTCCCTTGTTCCCCAAGGCCTTGTACTTCATGGATTGTCTCCTATGTGTCTTTTGGTTGTGCTCTACTGTTGAGTGCTGGTGTTGTTTTTTCCTTCTGTCTAATTGACTGCTGAGGCTGTCTTTATATGTTGTGGGCTATTTTTGGTCCCCAGAAGGGGTGGCACTCATTTTAGAAACTTGGAGCTGGTCTGCTTGGGAAATGAGAACTTTCACCACAACATTCTTGTTGGTAGATGGCTGTTGGTGGGGTTTGCACCAGTATTCTGGGAGTGAGGGCCCAAAGTGCCAGGTCTGAGGCAAGTGTGACTGGAAGGGCAGATCTTGCTGAAATGTAATAGGATGGGATTTGGGGTAAGTTAAGCAGTAAGTATGAGTGTCATGCTAGTCCCCACTATTGGCCCTATATTTATGCTGCAGGGCAGGGGAGGGAGATATCACTTATAGGTCCATTGTGTTTGGACTGGTTTCTCTGTGATCCCTGCCTCTCCAGGCTCTGCTCTGAAATGAGTAAATCACTCTCACTCCCGTCTGCCCCCAGCATTTTTCAAATTACTGGTTCACTGCAGCATCTGTACATGCTGATTTTGGTGCTATCCTTCTGTGGCTATCCTCATGCCCTCAGAGTGCTACCAGAGCTGAGCCCACTGATTTTTAAAATTCCAGGCTTTACATTTTGCTCGTGTAGGAATTCATGAAATTCAGCTACTCTCACTTTCAAAGCCAAATATGGGGATTCTTCTTTCCCAAGTGTGCCCACTGGTATGAAAATCTGTTTTTTCCCATCTGTGTAGCACCAGCACCCTCCCCAGTGCAGATTACCAAGGCCCATTTTGCTCCCAGACTGCATATTCACCTTTTCTACTTTCTTCTATGTGGCCTCCTATTTGCTTTTAGTTATGGAGTTTGTTCTGCCTGCTTTTAGGTTGTTTCCTGGGTTATTTCTGCTCATGTGTATGTTATCTAATTGTATCTGTGGGACAAGAGATGCTTAGGGCTCTCTTACTACACCATCTTCCCAAGCCTCTTTATATGTTACAATTTTGGAAAGATTCGTAAAACAATGTTAAAATACTAAAATTTCCTTTCATCATATCTTTCACTGAAAGTCTTGTGTGTACATACATATAAAGATACAGTGGTTGAGGGAAGATCTGTGGGTTTATTTTTCTGATTATATTTATGTAAGGAGTTTCATCCCTTTCTAGGACTTTCCTTTCCTTCCCCTCCATATGTGACTTTCCCTAAGCAATATATAATATTATTTTGCATAATATAGTGGTTGAACTGGACTGTGGAGCCAGACCACCTGGGTTTGCATCCTGGCTCTTCGACATACTATCTGTTGCACTTAAGCAAGTCACTTATATTGGGCTTTAATTTACTTATCTGTATGACATGAATAATGGTATCAAACTTAAAAGAGTTATTGTGAATAAGTTTTAATTTGTATATAATGCTTAGAACAGTATCTGATACACAGTAAGCATTATGTGTGTTTGCTATTATTGCTTTCCATGTTTATAAAAAAGAAATAATTCATTTATTCTTTTTGTACTCTGTTTTTCCACTCAATATTATGTATGTGAAATTCATCTGTGTTTATATATTTAACATAAGTTCCTTCATTTTTATTGCTATATGGTATTCCACTGTGAGAATATACTGTGATTTCTTTAAGCATTCTTTTGTTGATTGATAAAAAAGTTACTTCTCTTTTTTATGCTAGTACAAACAATACTCCCACAAAAAGTGTTGTACATGTCTTTTGCACGTTCATTTTTTTTCCCACAGTAGAAGCTTAGAAATAGAAATTTTGGGTTGTAGGACATGTACATCTTTCCTAGATATATTGCCGAATTGATCTCCAAAGTGGTTATACCAACTTAGGTATGACCAGCAGTGTTAATGAATTTTCAGTGCTCCCCATCCAAGGAAAACAAAAGGTAGGCTGATTCAGAAAGATGTAAGAAAGTTTGTTTCAGCAAACTTGTCTCTATCCCATGTATGGAAAAAAACAGTTATCCTAGAAACAAATCTGTCTTAAAAACAGAAAACAACTCTACTTAATACCAAATGAGATCCTGTACGTAAAGTATTTGGCATACAGTAGGCCCTTTTCCTCAATCAATTTAGGAATGTACCTACATAGGCTAATATGGTAATGTTAGTTTTTAAAAATGTAATTAATTAATTTATTTATTAATTTATTCATTTATTTTTAATATGAAATTTATTGTCAAATTGGTTTCCATACAACACCCAGTGCTCATCCCAACAGGTGCACTCCTCAATACCCATCACCCACCCTCCCCTCCTTCCCACCCCCCATCCACACTCAGTTTGTTCTCAGGTTTTAAGAGTCTTTTATGGTTTGGCTCCCTCCCTCTCTAGCCTTTTTTTTTTTCCTTCCCCTCCCCCATGGCCTTCTGTTAAGTTTCTCGGGATCCACATAAGAGTGAAAACATATGGTATCTCTCTTTCTCTGTATGACTTATTTCACTTAGCATAACACTCTCCAGTTCCATCCACATTGCTACAACAGGCCATATTTCATTCTTTCTCATTGCCACATAGTATTCCATTGTGTATATAAACAACAATTTCTTTATCCATTCATCCGTTGATGGACATTTAGGCTCTTTCCATAATTTGGCTATTGTTGAAAGTGCTGCTATAAACATTGGGGTACAAGTGCCCCTATGCATCAGCACTCCTGTATCCCTTGGGTAAATTCCTAGCAGTGCTATTGCTGGGTCATAGGGTAGGTCTATTTTTAATTTTTTGAGGAACCTCCGCACTGTTTTCCAGAGTGGCTGCACCAGTTTGCATTCCCACCAACAGTGCAAGAGGGTTGCTGTTTCTCCACATCCTCTCCATCATCTACAGTGTCCTGGTTTGTTAATTTTAGCCACTCTGACTGGCGTGAGGTGGTATCTCAGTGTGGTTTTGATTTGTATTTCCCTGATGAGGAGCGATGTTGAGCATCTGTTCATGTGCCTGTTGGCCATCTAGATGTCTTCTGTAGAGAAGTGTCTATTCATGTTTTCTGCCCATTTCTTCACTGGATTATTTGTTTTCCAGGTGTGGATTTTGATGAGTTCTTTATAGATTTTGGATACTAGCCCTTTGTCTGATATGTCATTTGCAAATATCTTTTCTCATTCCATTGGTTGCCTTTTAGTTTTGGTGATTGTTTCCTTTGCAGTGCAGAAGCTTCTTATCTTCATGAGGTCCCAATAGTTCATTTTTGCTTTTAATTCCCTTGCCTTTGGGGATGTGTCAAGTAACAAATTGCTGCAGCTGAGGTCAGAGAGGTTTTTTCCTGCTTTCTCCTCTAGGGTTTTGATGGTTTCCTGTCTCACATTCAGGTCCTTTGTCCATTTTGAGTTTGTTTTTGTGAATGGTGTAAGAAAGTGGTCTAGTTTCATCCTTCTGCATGTTGCTGTCCAGTTCTCCCAGCACCATTTGTTAAAGAGACTGTCTTTTTTTCCATTGGATATTCTTTCCTGCTTTGTCGAAGATTAGTTGGCCATACTTTTGTGGGTCTAGTTCTGAGGTTTCTATTTTATTCCATTGATCTATGTGTCTGTTTTTGTGCCAATATCATGCTGTCTTGATGATTACAGCCTTGTAGTAGAGGCTAATGTTTGGGATTGTGATGCCTCCTGGTTTGGTCTTCTTCTTCAATATTACTTTGGCTATTCGGGGTCTTTGAACCCAGATTATTGAAAACTGATTCAATTTTTTCACTATTTATCGGTCTGTTCAAATTTTCCATTTCTTCCCGTTTGAGTTTTGGACGTGTGTTTGTTTTTCAGAATTTGTCCATTTCTTCCAGGTTGTCCAGTTTTTTGGCATATAATTTTTCATAGTTTCCTCTGGTAATTGCTTGTATTTCTGAGGGATTCGTTGTAATAATTCCATTTTTATTCATGATTTTTTCTATCTGGTTCCTCTCTCTTTTCTTTTTGAGAAGCCTGGCTACAGGTTTTATATCCAATTTTGTTTATTTTTTCAAAAATCAACACTTGGTTTCATTGATCTGCTGTACTGTTTTTTTTTAATTCTATATTTTTTATTTCTATTCTGATCTTTATTATTTCTCTTCTTACACTGGGTTTGGGGTGTCTTTGCTGTTCTGCTTCTAGTTCCTTTAGGTGTGCTGTTAGATTTTGTATGTAGGATTTTTCTTGTTTCTTGAGATAGGCCTGGATTGCAATGTATTTTCCTCTTAAGACTGCCTTTGCTGCATCCCAAAGTGTTTGGATTGTTGTATTTTCATTTTCATTTGTTTCCATATATTTTTAAATTTCTTTTCTAATTGCCTTGTTGACCCATTCATTCTTTAGTAAGGTATTCTTTAACCTCCATGCTTTTGGAGGTTTTCCAGACATTTTCCTGTGGTTGATTTCAAGCTTCATAGCATTGTGATTTTAAAGTGTGCATGGTATGATCTCAGTGGGCTGTTTTGTGACCCAGTATGTGATCTATCTTGGAGAATGTTCTATGTGCACTCGAGAAGAAGTTATATTCTGTTGCTTTGGGATGCAGAGTTCTAAATATATCTATCAAGTCCATCTGGTACAATGTATCATTCAGGGCTTGTTTCTTTATTGATTCTCTGTCTAGATGATCTATCCATTGTTATAAGTGGAGTATTAAAGTCCTCTGCAATTACCACATTCTTATCAATAAGGTTGCATATGTTTGTGATTAATTGCTTCATATATTTGGGTGCTACTAATTTTTGTGCATACACATTTATAATTGTTAACTCTTCCTGATCGATAGACCCTGTAATTATCATATAATGCCCTCCTTCATCTCTTATTACAGCCTTTAATTTAAAGTCTAGTTTGTCTGATATAAGTATAGCTACTTCAGCTTTCTTTTGAGTTCCAGTAGCATGATAGATAGTTCTTCATCCCCTCACTTTCAATCTGAAGGTGTCCTCAGGTCTAAAATGAGTCTCTTGTAGACAGCAAATAGATGGGTCATTTTTTTTTTAATTGATTCTGATAACCTATGACTTTTGATTGGAGCATTTAGTCCATTTACATTCAGTGTTTATTGAAATATATGGTTTAGAGTCGCGATATCCGTAGGTGTCATGCTTGTAGTGATGTCTCTGGTACTGTGGTCCTTGCAACATTTCACTCATAGAGTCCCCCTTAGGATCTCTCTTGGTTTAGTGGTGAATTCCTTCAGTTTTTGTTTTTTGGGAAAACCTTTATCTCTCCTTCTATTCTGAATGACATATGCTAGATAAAGGAGTCTTGGCTGCACATTTTTTCCTGTTCATCACATTTAACATTTCCTGCCATGCCTTTCAAGCCTGCCAAGTTCCATTAGATAGGTCTGCTACTACCCTTATGTGTCTCCCTTTGTATGTTGAGGCCCATTTATCTCTAGTTGTTTTCAGTCTGGTTTTGTATGTTAAGCCCCATTTATCCTTAGCTACTATCAGAATTCTCTCTTTATCCTTGTATTTTACTATATCACCAGCACCACTTCTACCCTGTTCTTTACTTGTAATCAGTGTTTTGGGGTTTTTTGTTTTTAATTTTTTGACTATGTTATTTGTTTGTTTGTGTTATTTGTATGTGTGTATGCATGTTTTTGTCTTCTGTTTGTCTATCTGTTTTCCTTTACAGGGCTACTCCAAGCAACAAATCAAAGCACACCTGGTTGAGGGTCCAAAATATCACTACGAGTAGGGTAATAAAATAACGAAGTCATGACAATAGAGAGGAAGTAACAATCTCTTAAAAAATACCTCCTGAAGGGCCAGGCCCTGGACAGTATATGACCCCCCCCCCTTTAATATAGCAGAATGTGCAGCAGAACTAGCCACTGAGCCCTGGGGGTGACAGACCCAGGCAGACACAGGCTGGCTTTGTCTTCTCCAACAG
The DNA here is from genome assembly GCF_018350155.1 of Leopardus geoffroyi. Lineage (NCBI taxonomy): Eukaryota > Metazoa > Chordata > Mammalia > Carnivora > Felidae > Leopardus > Leopardus geoffroyi. The sequence continues at coordinate 55,576,501 of NC_059343.1, read as the reverse complement.
CACTCCAGGGAGGGGGCAGCTTTCTCCTACTGTGGACTGTGCCTTTGGCCCAGCCACTGACCCTGGGCGTGGTGGACAAAGCTTTGTACTATTGTGCAGCCCTCCAGGGAGGGGACTACTTTCTCCAACTGCAGACTGAGCCCCTGAGCTACCAGTGCACCCAGGCCTGGCTCACCTCCTCCCCAGGTGCAGGAACAGGGAGCCAGTCCCAGACTTAAGAAAACCCCGAAGTTAGAGATAGGATCCCTCTCAGTCCCAGTTCAGGGTCTTTCTCCTGTCCAGATACAGTCCTACACTTTCCTAGCTTCCATTTGTCTTTCCTTAGAAGAGGGTCCCTCCCCTCTGTGCTCACACGACCTTTCTTGTCTACCTCAGTTCGCAGTCACCCACCTATCTTTCCTCCAGTTTTCCTATTTTCTTCCTGGTAGATTCAGTCTCTTTTCCTCCCAGGGTCTGGTGTTCAAAGTCCTTTTGCTTTAGTACATCTTTGTTTGAGAGACGTGGGAAGTATGGATCCCCCTACTTCTCTTAGGATGATGTTACTGATAAAAAATTTTTATAAGGTAACCTATCCCCCAAAATAGAAAAATGTCTGCATTTAGGTTGAAGAGGAGAGAATTAAAGGGGGAATACCAACTTAGCTGTCTGTGATGTTGAAAAGACTATATCTCAGAAGGCAATCACATCTGTTTTTCATCTCCCTTGCCATCATTCACTAGAGCTGAAGAAAGTTGCATCATAGAAGAGAGTGACATCAAAAGATTTTTCCTTCATTTTGTAATCAAAATGAGAGGAATATTCCCATCCTTTTCACCTTAGTTACCTTTCTACTTGAACTATTTAAAGGCATGTATGTAATTACAAGCAGGACTGTGTTCAAATGAACTGGACCTAAGTGAGCTTGCAACTCTGTCCCTGATAGCAGCTGGTTCCAAACTTACCCCTGGAGAGGAAAAGAAATGAGGAAAATCAAGAGCCCATAACCCCTTGAATTAGATTGTAGATTTAAGATTAAATGAATTAAAGAAAAAAACAAAAGTAGATGGAAGCAAATGAAAATAAAAACAAAATAGTCCAATACCTTCGGGATGCAGGAAAAACATTTCTAAGAGGGAAGTTCATAGCAATACAGGCATATGTCAAGAAACAAGAATCCTCAAAAAGAAATCTAACTTTAACCCTAAAGGAGCTAGAAAAGAAAAATGCTAAAGCAGCGGAAGGAAGGAAATAGTAAAGATTACACCATAAATAAATGATATAGAAACTGCAAAACCAAAGTATATATATAGTCAAAAAAAAAAAAAAAAACCAGGAGCTGGTTCTTTAAAAATACCAACAAAATTGATAAACCTCTTAACAGACTCATCGACAGAGAGAGAGAGAGAGAGAGAGAAAACCAAATAAGTTAAAAAATGAAAGAGCAGAAATTGCATCAACAATACAGAAATGGAAACAACTGTAAGAGAATATTACAAAAAATATGCCAACATATTAGACAACATAGAAAAAATGGAGGAACTCCTAGAAACATATTACCTACCGAAAATTATACAGGAAGAAATAGAAAATTCAAATCGATCAATTAGCAACAAGGATATTGAATCAGTAATCACAAAACTCCCAAGAAACCAACATCCAGGACCAGATGGCTTCACTAGCGGTTTATGTGAAGTATTTGAGGAAGAGTTAACACCTATTCTTCTCTAACCATTCCAAAATATAGAACAAGGGAGACTTTCAAATTCATTCTATGATACCAAACCAAAACCAGATAAAGACACCACAAAATGAAAATAACTAGCCAATTTCTCTGATGAATATAGATGCAAAATTCCTCAACAAAACACTAGCAAACCGAATCCAACAATACATTGAAAAAATTTATTCACCCTGATCAAGTGAGATTTATTCCCAGATTGCAAGAGTGGTTCTATATTTTCAAATCAATCAATGTGATACATAACATCAATGCAAGAAAGCATAAAACCCATATGGTCATCTTAATAGATGCAGAAAAAGTATTTGACGAATTATAACATCCATTCATGGTAAAAGCTTTCAAGATCTCTCAACTTAGTAAAGTCTATATATGAAAAACTCACAGCTAATATCATCATGAATGGGTAAAACAGAGCTTTTCTCCTAATATCGAGAGCGAGACAAGAATGTTCACTCTTACAAATTCTATTCAACATAGTACTGCATGTCCTATAGGCATCTAAATGGGTAAGGAAGAAGTAAAACTTTCACTATTTGCAGATGACATGATGCTATATGTAGAAAACCTGAAAGATCCACCAAAAAGCTACTAGAACTGATAAATGAATGCAGTAAAGTTGAAGGATACAAAATCAATGTGCAGAAATGTGCTGTAGCTCTATGCACTAATAATGAAACAGTAGAAATAGAAATTAAGGAATCAATCCCATTTACAATTTTACCAAATACCATAAGATACTTAGGAATAAACCTAATCAAAGAGTTGTAGGACCTGTACTCTGAAAACTATAAACTATTGTTGAATAGTGGAACACTACTCAGCTATGATAAGAATGAGCTTTTATATTGGTGACAATATAGATGGACCTAGAGTTTATTGTGATAAGTGAAATCAGAGAAAGGCAAAAACCATATGATTTCACTTATATTGGAATCTTAAAAATAATATAAACAGGGGCACCTGGGTGGCGCAGTCGGTTAAGCGTCCGACTTCAGCCAGGTCACGATCTCGCGGTCCGTGAGTTCGAGCCCCGCGTCGGGCTCTGGGCTGATGGCTCAGAGCCTGGAGCCTGTTTCCGATTCTGTGTCTCCCTCTCTCTCTGCCCCTCCCCCGTTCATGCTCTGTCTCTCTCTGTCCCAAAAATAAATAAACGTTGAAAAATAATATAAACAACAAATACATAATACAGAGAACAAACTGGTGATTGCTAGAGGGGAAGGGGTAGGAAAAAGGGTAAAGTGAATGATGGGGAATGGCAGAAAACTACTTCCAGTTATGGAATTAATAAGTCATAGGGATGAAATGTACAGCATAGGAAATATAGTCAATGGTATTTTAATAGCATTGTATGGTGTCAGATGCTATCTGCACTTGTGGTGAGCATAGCATAATGTATAGATTTGATAAGTAAGTTGTACACCTGAAGCTAATGTAATGTTGTGTTTCAAATAAACTTCAATATAAAAAAAAATTTTGTGTGTAGGGGAAAGTAGGGGAGGTAACGTTTGTTCAGTAGTACTATGCATTGCAGTCTGTACTGGCATTTAGTTCTCATAATACCCTGTGAAAACTATATTATGCCTATTTTACAGATGAAGAATCCAAGGACCAGAGAGGGTAAGGATTTGTCCAAGGTCACACAGGTACAAAATAGTACAGCCAAGACTAATACTCAGGTTTGTCTGGGCTTCCAATTCCAAAGTCATTTTACTCATCTTGTATTGTGTGGGTACAGTTCTGTTCTTGCTGTTTGGCTCTAGCTATTAACCAGAAAAGCTTAAAATTGAATGCCTTGCAGCACAGGTAGCAGGTAAATTCTTAACTGCTAATTTGCATGAATAAATTGATTTGTTGATACTTTAAATTCCATGGGCGTTGAAGATGTTTTTCCTTAGTAAGATGTTCAAAAATAATAATAACTAGCCAAGAACAAAGTGACTGAATGAATCAATTAGGCTTCTTGTTAACTTGAAGCAAAAAATCATTCCTGGTGACCTAAGATTGCAGAGTATTAGGAGGACCCTAGGCTTGCTTCATCCCTTGAACAGATAAATAACATCCCTTGAATAGATAAATCACAAATCATTCTGATTACCCATGAGATTGATCTGAGGACTGACAGAAAAAACTACACAATTAGAGTGAGAAAGGAGGCCACATCATGAAAGGTAGAAGGTGTGTATAGGAAACTTGGTTTGGAAGAGAAATGTATCTCAGGGTGTCCCAGAGGGGAGGGGGAGGTGGTCCTGGAAAGAGGTGAGGGAGAGGAGCACATAAGGAATCACTCAAGGAAAATATTTCCCTAAAGCGATTGAGTGGGAAAATGAGAGGGTCTGAGATTTTTGCAACCAGGGGGCTCAAAAACTGGAGTTTCAGAGGTCCGCGGCATGGCTGGTATAGAGCCCTCACAGCAGTGCTGTGATCCTGTAGAGAAGTCAGGCAGGTAACCTGGGGTCAGAGGGTACAATCTGTGGATCACCTGAAACACACTGGAAGAGATGGTTCCCCTGTTTTGGAGAGCATCTGAGAGAGGTGGCATTGCCTTTCCAGGTATAAAGTAGCTGCTGGGCACCATTTCCCTCCCCTGCCCCACAGCATGGGTGCAGAGATGACTGCTTAGGGTGCCTAACCTGGACACTGTCTCTTTAGTGGGCTTTGCTCCAAACTTAATTCCTGTGCTCTGGTGTAACTGCCTTTCTGGGTCAAACCTGCATCAATCCCAGTGCAGCAAGACCCTCCCCCCAAAGACCAGTGGAGGTCCCCACCACACTGGGTACCTAAAGTTTGGAATTTTAAAAGTTAGCCAGCCTGGCTGGGGTAGAGCCCAAAGTTCACTAAACTTCTCATGGCAGGCAAGCAACCCAGACACAGATAGTATGAGAACAGTGATTTAAAAAAAAAAAACCTAGGCCATATGCAAAACACCCATAGCTAATATCCTCATTGGGGAAAAACTGAGAACTTTCCCACTAAGGTCAGGAACATGACGGTGATGTCCACTCTCACCACTGTTGTTCAACATAGTATTGTAAGACCTAGCCTCAGCAATCAGACAACAGAAAGAAATAAAAGGCATCCAAATCAGCAAGGAAGAAGTCAAATGTTCAATCTTGGCAGATGACGTGATACTCTACATGGAAAACCCAAAAGATTCCATCAAAGAAATGCTAGAACTGATATATAAATTCATCAAAGTCACAGGATATGAAATCAATGTACAGAAAGTCAGTTGCATTTCTTTTTAAAATTTTTTAAAATGTTTATTCATTTTTGAGAGAGAGAAAGAGAGAGAGAGGGGGAGAGAGAGAGAGAGAGAGAGAGAGAGAATGAGTTGGGGAGAGGTGGGGGGGGGGGAGACACAGAATCCCAGGCAGGCTCTAGGCAGAGCCTGACACAGGGCTCAAACTCATGAACCACAAGATCATGACCTGAGCCAAAGTTGGACGCTTAACCAACTGAACCATCCAGACGGTGCTCCTTGGTTGCATTTCTATACATCAATAATGAAGCAGCAGAAAAAGAAGTTAAGGAATCAATCCTGTTTATAATTTCACCAAACCCCATAAAATATCTAGGAATAAACCTAACCAAAGAAGTAAAAGATCTGTATGCTGAAAACTGTAGAAAACTTATGAAAGAATTTGAAGAAGACACAAAGGAATAGAAAAACATTCCATGCTTATGGATTGGAAGAATAAATATTGTTAAAATGTATATTATACCCAAAGCAATCTACACATTCAATGAAATCCATGTTCAAATGACACCAGCATTCTTCACAGAGCTAGAACAAACAATTCTAAAACTGGTATGGAACCAGAAAAGACCCCTAATAGCCAAAATGATGTTGAAAAAGAAAACCAAAGCTGAAGGTATCACAGTTCTGGACTTTAAGCTGTATTACAAAGCTCTAATCCTTCAGTCAGTATGGTGCTAGCACAAAAACAGACACATAGACCAATGGAACAGAATCCAGAACACATAAATGAGCCAATTAATCTTGGACAAAGCAGGAAATGATATCTAATGGGAAAAAAGACAGTCTCTTTAGCAAATGATGCTGAGAAAACTGAACAGCGACATGTAGAAGAATGAACCTGGACCACTTTCTTACACCATACACACAGACACCAAAATTCTAAACGGATGAAAGACTAAATGTAGGACAGGAAACCATCAAAATCTTACAGTAGAAACAGGCAAAACTCTCTTTCACATTAGCCATAGCAACATCTTACTAGACATGTCTCTGGGGGCAAGGGAAACAAAAGCAAAAATAAATTATTGGGACCTCATAAATATAAAAAGCTTCTGCACAGTTTTGGAAACAATCAACAAAACTAAAAGGCAATATACAAAATGGGAGAAGATATTTGCAAATGACATATCCATTAAAGGGTTAGTATCCAAAATCTATAAAGAACTTTTCAAACTCAACACCCAAAAAACAATTCAGTAAGGAAATGGGCAAAAGACATGAACAGACACTTTTCCAAAGAAGACATCCAGATGGCTAACAGACACATGAAAAGATGCTCAATGTCACTCATCATCAGAGAAATAAAAATCAAACCCACAATGAGATTCCTCCACACGCCTGTCACAATGGTGAAAATTAACAACTCTGGAAAAAACAGATGTTGGTGAGGATGTGGAGAAAGGGGAACCCTTTTGCACTGTTGGTGGGAATGCAAACTGCTGCAGCCACCCTAGTAAAGAGTATAGAGGTTCCTTAAGAAAAGGCACATGCTCCCCAATGTTTATACCATTGCTATCAGCAATAGCCAATTTATGGAAAGAGCCCAAGTGTCCAACAATAGCCAAATTATGGAAAGAGTCCAAATGTTCATCAACTGATGAATGCATTAAGAAGATGTGGTGTATGTATGTGAGTACACACACACACACACACACACACACACACACACACACAGTGGAATACTACTTGGTGATGAAAAAGAATGAAATATTGTCATTTGCAACATCGTGGATGGAACTGGAATGTATTATGCTAAGTGAAATTAGTCAGAGAAAGGCAGATATATGATTTCACTCCTGTCTAAAATTTGAGAAACTTAACAGATGAACATAGGGGAAAGAAAGGAAAAATAAGATAAAAAACAGAGAGTGAGGCAAACCTTAAAAGACTCTTAAATACAGAGAACAAAGTGAGGGCTGATGGGGGTGGGTGGGTTAAATGGGTGACAGGTATTAAAGAGGGCAACTTTCAGGATGTGTAATGGATGTCATATGTAAAAGATGAATTGCTGGGTTCTATTCCTGAAGCCAAAACTATACTGTATCTGAACTAACTTGAGTATAAAAAAAAATAATAACAATAGAGCTACCCTACAGCTCAGCAATTATGCCAAGTATTTATGCAAAGGATATAAAAATGCTGATTCAGGGGCACATGAACCCCAATGTTTATAGCAGCACTATCAGCAATAGCCAAATTATGGAAAGAGCCCCAATGTCTGTCAACTGATGAATGGAAAGAGATGTAGTTTTGTGTGTGTGTGTGTGTGTGTGTGTGTGTGTGTGTGTGTGTAATGGAATATTACTTGGCAATCAAAAGGAATGAAATCTTGCCATTTCCAACAATGTGGATGGAATTAGAATTTATTCTAAGTGAAAAAGTCAGATAAAGATAAATATCATATAACTTCATTTATATGTGGAATTTAAGAAACACAACAGATGAGCATAGGGGAAGGGAAGGAATAATAAGATAAAAACAGGGAGGCAAAGCATAAGAGACTCTTCAGTATAGAGAACAAATTAAGGGTTGCTTTAGTGGTGTTTGGGTGGGGTGTTGGGCTAAATAGGTGATGGGCATTAAGAAGGGTACTTGTTGGGATGAGCCCTGGGTGTTATATGTAAGAGATGAATCGTTAAATTCTACCCCTGAAACCATTATTATACTATATGTTAATTAACCTGGATATAAGTAAAATTTAGAAAACCAAATGTATAAAATAAGCACTGTGTAAAATAAATGTACACAAATAAAAAGCTGTATAAGAAAAAAAATAAAATAAAGCTAAGATGCACAGATTTAATTGTTCAGTCTTTTGGGAGGGCTTCCCTGACAGCAAGAAGCATACACTCTCATCTCCAGGACGAAGGAGCTGGCTGGTACCCTTTCCATTCCCAGCCCCTCAGCATAAGCTATCTTCAATAAACAGCACAGTGCCAACACTGGCTGCCTGACTTTCTTCCACCAACTCCTAGGTGGGCCTGAGAACCAGCACAGCAGGGTCCTTCTTCAGCACAGCTTCAGAAGACCAGCACAAATCCCCCCACACACTATATCTACTGACCATAGGGTTCTGTAAAGCTTCAACTCTAGTGGAAATACCATCAGGTGTCTTTTAACAGGCAGACCAGAGCAACCTAGTTGAAACTCACCACACTCTGGTCAAGGACCAAACACTACTCACTGCAAACAGGAATAAAGTTTTCAGAGGACTGACTTAAGGGATGGAATAGCCACAACACAGCACCCGAGTACACACAGCAGCATACCAAGGATACACTTCTTGAAGCACCAGACCCTGGAGATTATATGACCTCTCCTTCATAAAGCCATTACTCTCAGGATCAGGAAACATAACAGGCTTTCCAAACACACATAAGAAGGCAGAGACTTACACAAAATGCCAAGATGGAGGAATTCATCCCAAAAGAAAGAACAAGAAAAGGTCATGGCCAGGGATCTAATGGAAACAGATGTACATAATATATCTGCTATAGAAATTAAAGGAACAATCATAAGTTTACTATCTGGGCTTGAGAAAATCATAGAAGACACCAGGGAGTTCCTTATCTCAGAGATAAAAGAGTTTAAAACCAATCAGGTCAAAATGGAAAACTGAATAATCATAATTTAAAACTAACTGAATGCAATGCCCACAAGGATGGAAGAAACAGAGGAATGAATTAATGATACAGAAAATAGAATTTTGTAAAATTATGTAAAATAATGAACACAAGATGGACAGAAAATTCTTGGATCATGAAACCAGACTTATGGAAATGTAATAGCATTTATATCATAGGACTCCTTGAAGGGGAAGGGGAAGGCAAAGTGAGAAAAGGGGCAGAATTTTTTTTAGAGGAAATTAAAGCTGAAAACTTCTGTAATTTTGGGAAGGACACAGACATACAAATCTATTAGGTACAGAGAACTCCCATCAAAGTCAAGTAAAGCAGACCAACAACAAGATGTGCTGCAAATAAATTGGCAAGACATAATAATAGAGATAAGGAAAAAAAATCTTAAAACCAGAAAGACAAAAGAAGTCCCTAACTTACAAGTGAAGACAAATAAGGTTAGCAACAGAACTCTCTACCAAAACTTGGAAGGCCAGAAAGGAGTGGTGTCAATGTGCTGAATGGGAAAATTATACAGCCAAGGATACTTTGTCCAGCAAGGCTGTCATTCAGAATAGGAGAGATAAAGAGTTTCCCAGATAAACTAAAACTAAAGGAGTTTACATCCACTAAAAGGACTCTTTGATTGTGAAGAAGAGTAGAAAGGAACAAAGAAAATCTCCAGAAACAATGACAAAAGAACTAATAAAATGACACTAAATTTTTATCTATCAATAATTACTCTGAATGTGAATGGACTAAATGCTCCAATCAAAAGACATATGGTGTCAGATGGATAACAAAACAGGACTCATCTATATGATGCCTATAAGATACTCATTTATTTATTTTTTAAGTATTTATTTATTGTTGAAAGAGAAAGAGAGAGTGCACATGTGCGTGTGAGTGGGGAGGGGCAGAGAGAGAGGTAGACAGAAGATCTGAAGCAGGCTGCTTGCTGACAGCAGAGAGCCTGATGCAGGTCTTGAACTCACAAACCATGAGATCATTACCTTAGCTGAAGTTAGACACTTAACCAACTGAGGCACCTAGGCGCCCCTACAAGAGACTCATTTTAAACCTAAACACACCTGAAGGTGAAAGTGAAGAGATGGAGAAATATTTTTCATGCACATGGACATCAAAAGAATCCTGGAGTATCCATAATTATATCAGGCAAACTAGATTTTAAACTATAGATCATGCACTAGTTTACAAATTAGGCCTCAACAAGTACAAAAAGATTGAGATAATACCATGTGTATTTTCAGACCACAATGCTATGAAAGTTGAATTCAGCCACAAGAAAGTATTCAGAAAGACTGCAAATACATGGGGGTTAAGGAATATGCTACTAAAGAATGAATGGGTTAACCAAGAAGTTAAAGAAGAAATAACAAGTGCATGGAAACTAATGAAAAACATCTGGGATGCAGCAAAAGTGGTCATAAGAGGGAAGTATGTAGTATATCAGGCCTACCTCAAGAAAAATGTGAAAATACACAACCTAACCTTACACCTAAAGGAGATAGAAAAAGAACAACAAATGAGATTTAAATCCAGCAGAAGATGGCAAATAATAAAGATTAAAGTAGAAATAAGTCATATAGTTGGGGCACCTGGGTGGCTCAGTCGGTTGAGCGTCCGGCTTCGGCTTGGGTCATGATCTCACAGTTCATGGGTTTGAGCCCCGCGTTGGGCTCTGTGCTGACAGCTCAGAACCTGGAGCCTGCTTCGGATTCTGTGTCTTTCTCACTCTCTGCTGCTCCCCTGCTCCTGCTCTGTCTCTTTCTGTCCCTCAAAAATGGATAAATGTTTAAAAAAATAAATAAATGATACAGAACCAAAAAGAACAATAGAACCTATCAATAAAACCAGGAGTTGGTTCTTTGGAAAAATTAATAAAATTGAAAAATTCCTAGCAGAGTTATCAAAAACAAAAGAGAAAAGACTCAAATCAATAAGATCACAAATGAGATAGGCAAGATCACAACCAACACCACAGAAATACAGTTATAAGAGAGTATTATGAAAAACTGTATGCCAACAAATTGGGCCACCTGGAAAAAATGGATAAATAGCCAGAAACCTGTAAACCATGAAAACTGAAACAGGAAGAAATAGAAAACTTGAACAGACAGATAACCACCAAAATAAGTGAACCAGTAATCAAATATCTCCCAATAAAGGAAATTCCCAGACCAGATGGCTTCCCAGGGGAACTCTACCAAACATTTAAAGAAGAGTTAATACGTATTCTTCTCAAATTGTTTCAAAAAAATAGAAATGGAAGGAAAACTTCCAAACTCATTCTCTGAGGCCAATATTACCTTGGTTCCAAAACGGGACTAAGACCCCACTGAAAAAGAGAATTATATGCCAATATCCCTTATGAACATGGATGCAAAAATTCCCAATAAAATACTGACAAGTTGAATCTAACAGTACTTTCAAAGACTCAGTCACCATGATCAAGGGGAATTCATTCCTGGCTTGCAAAAGTGGTTAAATATTCCCAAATCAATTAATGTGATTCACCACATTAGAAAGGAAAAGAACCATGTGATCCTCTTAATAGATGCAGAAAAAGTATTTAACAAATAGCATCATATATTCTTGATAATAAATCTCAAGAAAGTGGGGCTAGAAGGAACATACCTGAACATCATCAAGGCCATATATTAAAGAGTTATAGCTAATATAATCCTTAATGGGGAAAAACTTAGAATCTTTCTCCTACAGTAAGGAACAAGACAAGGATGTTATCTCTCACCACTACTAGAACTGATACGCAAATTCATTAATGTTGCAGGATTCAAAATCAATGTACAGAAATCCATTACATTTTATACACCAATAATGAAGCAGCAGAAAGAGAAATCAAGGAATTGATCCCATTTGCAATTGCACCAAAAACCATAAGATACTGAGGAATAACCCTAACCAAAGAGGTAACAGATCTCTACTCCAAATATAAAACACTTATGAGAGAAATTGAAGATTATACAAAGAAATGGAAAAACATTCTATACTCATGAAGAATAAATATTGTTAAAATGTCTGTATTACCCAAAGTAATCCACGCATCTATTATAAATCTATTATAATACCATCAGTGTTTTTCACAGAGCTAGAACAAAAAATCCAAAAAGTTGTCTGGAACCACAAAAGACCCCGAATACCCAAAGCAGTCTTGAAAAGAAAAGCTGTAGGCATCACAATTCCAGACTTCAAGTTATATTGCAAAGCTTTAGTGATCAAGACAGCATACCACTGGCATAAAAACAGACACATAGATTGATAGAACAGAATAGAAAACACAGAAATAGATGCACAACTATATGGATAACTAATCTTTGGCAAAACAAGGAAGAACATCCAATGGAAATAGACAGTCTCTTCAACAAATGGTGTTGGAAAAACTGGATAGCAACATGAAAAAGAATGAAACTGGACCACGTTCTTAAACCATACACAAGAATAAACTGAAAGTGGATTAAAGACTTAAATGTGAGACGAGAAACCATAAGAATTCTAGAAGAGAAAACAGGCAGTAACCTCTTTGACATTGCCTGTAGCACCTTCTTACTAGATGTGTCTCCTGAGGTAAGGAAACAAAAGCAAAAATAAACCATTTGGACTTCATTAAGATAAAAAAGTCTTGGGGCATCTGGGTGGCTCGGTTGAGTGTCTGACTTCGGCTCAGGTCATGATCTCACGGTTCGTGGGTTCGAGCCCTGCGTCAGGCTCTGTGCTAATAGCTCAGGGCCTGGAGCCTGTTTCGGATTCTGCGTCTCCCTCTCTCTCTGTCCTTCCCCTGCTCATGCTCTGTCTCTCTCTGTCTCTCAAAAATAAATAAATGTAAAAATTAAAAAAATTTAAAAAAGATTAAAAAAATCTCCTTCACAGCAAAGGAAACAATCAACAAAACTAAAAGGCAACGTATGGAATGGAAGAAGGCATTTGCAAATGACCTTTCTGGTAAAGGGTTACTATCCAAAGTCTATAAAGAATTATAAAACAACACCCTGAAAACAAGAATCCAGTTAAAAAATGTGCAGAAGATATGAATAGACATATATCCAAAGAAGACATATAGATGGCTAACAGACACATGAAAAGATACTCAACATCACTGATCGTCAGGCAAATATAAATCAAAACTACAATGAGATATTATATCACACCTGTCAGAATGGCTAAAATTAACAACAAAGGAAACAGCAGATATTGGGGAGGATGCGGAAAAAGGGGTACCCTCTTATACTAGTGGTTGGAATGCAAACTGGTGCAGTCACTCTGGAAATTAGTATGGAGGTTCCTCAAAAATTAAAAAAATATAACTACCCTATGATCTAGAAATTGCACTACTGGATATTTTCCCAAAGGATACAAAAATACTGATTTGAAGGGCTACATGCACCCTGATGTTTATAGCAATATTATCAACAATGGCCAAATAATTGAAAGAGCCCAAATGTCCATAGACTGATGAATGGATAAAGAAGATGTGGTGTGTGTGTACACACACACACACACACACACACACACACACACACACTGGAATATTACTAAGCCATAAAAAAATGAAACTTGCCATTTGCAAGGATGTGGATGGAGCTAGAGAGTATTATGCTAATCGAAATAAGGCATTCAGAGAGATACAAATACCATAGGATTTTATTTATATGTGGAATTTAAGAAACCAAATAGATGAACATACAAGGAAGATAAAAGAGAGAGGCAAACCATAAAGCAGATTCTTAACTATTGAAAACAAATTGTGGGTTGCCAGAGGGGAGGTGGGCAGGTGAATGGGTTAAATGTGTGATGGGTCTTAATGAAGGTACTTGTTGTGATGAGCACTGGATGTTGTATGTAAATGATGAATCACTAAATCCTACATGAGTATCTAATATTATACCCTGTGTTAATTAACAAATGTATATAAAATTTGAATAAAAAAGTATACAAGTGTTTCTAATCATGAAAAAAAAACATCATTCCTCAAATTAGATTATGTATCAGTCAGAATTTTCATGAGAAACAGAGATGTGTGTATCTATGTATGTATACGTATTTGTATGCATGTCTATGTGGAGAGAGACTTATATTAATAATTGTTTAATGTGATTGTGCAGGCAGTTACATCCAAAATATGTAGGACAGGGCAGCAACCCAGAAAATAAGTGAAAAGTTGATTTGCTGCTCGAGTCTGAAGGCATTCCTTCTTCCTTGGGGAACCTCAGACTTTTTTCTCCTGAAACCTTGGATGAAATCCATCCACATTATAAGGTGTAGTCTGCTTTACTCAAAATCTGATTTAGATGTCAGTTGCATCTAAAAATTACCTTCACAGCAATGTCTAGACCAGTGCTTGACCAAATGTCTAGGTACCATGGCCTTGCCAAATTGACACATAAAACTAACCATCATACCTCATAACATTATTTGTTGTTGATTTAAGAACTCTGGAGCTAGGCAGTTCCATGTTGCAATCAGTGGCCTCTAGATATTCTTGCTGTGATTCTCTTGGACTTTGTCTTAAGGTCATAATATGGCTGACACAGCTCAACACATCACGCCCTTAAATATTAACATTTCAAGCAGGAACTAAGAGGAAGGATTTTCTCATATGACATATTTTGTATTTTATCCAGACAGAAAAATTTCTTCCTAAAGTCACCCTCAGATTTCCCCTTATTTCTTATTGGCAAGTAGTGAGTCATAAGCCAAATTCTAGGCAATAATTGAAGAAGAGAAAGAGTCACCCTTGGCCTTACTTTCCCTGAGGACACTGCTACCTGCCTGATATCTGAAAAACTACTAAGGAAGAAGAAGAATGGCTGTTAGGTTACAGTTAACTTCCAAAATGGACTTTTAGGAATAGAGATTTTGGGTCCTAACCAGAAACCTCTGGAATATGCTCAAAGGTCAGGAAATAGAAAAATTCTGGTTGTGTGCCTACAGTACTTTGATGTAATAATCACAGTAGAACTTTTATCGTATCTTGTCTTCCAAAGCAAGACTACATGAAAGAACAAGAAAGGCAATGTGACTCCTCTAAGGTCTCACAGTAAGCTAATGGTAGAGCTAGAAAAAGAACCCATATTCTTGTGACTCTTTCATGCTTTTTGTATTACATTTGGTCCTGATGCAAAATCTCTTAATCACTTTAAGAAACTATATGGAGTTTTTCCTGCCTATACATAATAGCCATGTTGTCGTTTTCCATTAAAATAAATAACCTAATTTGACTTGCTTTTCTTCATTCACATTGTAGTTTATATTTGGTAGCAGAAGGGACCTTCAATGGTATTAGTCTCATGTCACTTTACAAATGAGGAAACAGAGGCTTAAAATGACCATCCCCAGGAACAGAGCTTGTTAATGGGCAAAATGGGACCAGAACCCAAGTCACCCTACTCTTATTCAGATGTAAACACCTTTCTTTCAAAGATACTCTATAACTGGGGCGCCTGGGTGGCTCAGTCAGTTGAGCGTCCGACTTCAGCTCAGGTCATGATCTCGTGGTTTGTGGGTTCGAGCCCTGCATCGGGCTCTGAGCTCACAGCTCAGAGCCTGGAGCCTGCTTCAGATTCTGTGTCTCCTTCTGTCTCTGCCCTTCCCCCACTTGTGCTCTGTCTCTCTCTGTCTCTCAAAAATAAATAAATGTAAAAATATATATATATTCAATAATTATGATACTTTAGACAGAGCTCAGCTCTACTATGTGTACCCAAATCACTCATAATCTTAACAACATCTTTGAAAATTCATGTAGGGGGATACTGCTGTGATAACCTTCTAGGCCCAAAGTCATGGCCTTTGTTTAACACTTTCCTACTTCAGTCATTTCCTTTATACAGAACCAGGTGCACCTCTGTACATTATAGATTCCTTACTTGGAAAAAAAATTAGGGGAATGAGCGACCTAGTTTATTTCACTTCTGAAGTTTTATGAATAATACAAACCAAGGTTGGAAACAGTGGCTAGGTCTGTAGATTACTTGTCTTAAAATCAAGAAGTCTCTTTTTAATTTAAGCCAGTATCTTTCCAGACAACTTAATTAGTAATACTTTTCATTTCTTCTCCTATGGTTTTCTTTTTAACATGGTACCAATTTTATTATTTTTAAAGATAATCTCTAAACCCAATATTGGGATTGAACTCACAGCCCTGAGATCAAGAGCTGCATGTTCTACTGACTGAGCCAGCCAGGCACCCCCTGTTTTCCTATGTTGTAACTAAAGCAGATATCTAAGGATTCTTTTAACAGGCATTATGTCATCAGTCCTAACAGGTACAATGGTTCTTGAGGAGTCGATATTCCAAAGACAGATTTCCTCCAAGAAGACTCCCTGGCAAACAAATCTCCACATAGTAAAGTATACTCTCCCAGGATGGCATGTCCACAGATTTTTTCTTTAACATAGTTATTTGTGTAGCTTCTGTGCATGAGAGAGAAAGTGTACTGAGTTGCTTCTTTTTTTAAAGTTTATTTATTTTGAGAGAGAGAGAAGGAGCATGAGCAGGGAAAGGGCAGAGAGAGTGAGAGAGGGGGAATCTCAAGCAGGCTCTACACTGTTAGAGCTGTCAACATGGAGCCCAATGTGGAGCTTGAACCCACGAACTGCGAGATCATGACCTGAGCCGAAATCAAGAGTCATATGCTTAATGGACTGAGCCACCCAGGTGCCCTCTGAGTTGCTTCTTAAACACTTCTCTCTTATATACAAGGGGTTGACATTATGAGGCAGTAAAAGAAAAGAAAAATCTTTAAGCCCAAACTAGGACTTTATACATTGTCTCTTTTGAGCTTTACAATAACTCTGATATAGGTGGTATTATTATCTTCATTTTGCAGATGAGGAAATTGAGAGGCAGGGAAATAAGAACTTTAAGTAAGCTGGTGTTTCTTTTTTTCCAACACTTGTAATGTCATTCTTCATTGAATATTTAATCCATATGAAAGAATATTTATAGTATAGTTTATGTACAGTTTTTTTAACGTTTATTTATTTTTGAGACAGGGAGAGACAGAGCATGAACAGGGGAGAGGCAGAGAGAGGGAGACACAGAATCTGAAGCAGGCTTCAGGCTCTGAGCTATCAGCACAGAGCCCGACGCGGGGCTAGAACTCATGGACTGCTAGATCACGACCTGAGCCGAAGTCAGCCGCTTAACTGACTGAGCCACCCAGGTGCTCCTAGTTTATGTACAGTTTAAAGAATAACAGTACAAGGATACCCATTTAAGAAAAAGAACATTTTTTTTTAATTTATTGTCAAATTAGCTAACATGCAGTGTAGTCTTGGCTTCAGGAGTAGATTCCTGTGATTCATCACTTACATACAATACCCAGTGCTCATCCCAACAAATGCCCTCCTAAATGCCCATCACCCCCCTCCCCCACCCCAACCCCCCTACCCCCATAAGTCCTCAGTTTATCTATATTTAAGAGGCTCTTATGGTTTGTCTCCCTCTCTGTTTGTAACTTATTTTTTCTTCCCTTCCCCTATGGTCTTCTGTTGAGTTTCTCAGATCCCACATATGAGTAAAATCATATGATTATCTGTCTTTCTCTGACTGACTTATTTCACTTAGCATAATACCCTCCAGATCCATCCAAGTGGTTGCAGATGGCGAGATTTCATTCTTTTTAATCACTGAGTAGTATTCCAGTGTGTGTGTGTGTGTGTGTGTGTGTGTGTGTGTGTGTGTGTGTATATATATATATATATATATATATATATATATATATATATACCACATCTTCTTTATCTATTCATAAGTTGATGGACATTTGGGATCTTTCCATAATTTGGCTATTGTTGATAGCACTGCTATAAACATTGGTGTACATGTGCTCCTATGAATTAGCACTCCTGTATCCTTTGGATAAATTCCCAGTAATGCTATTGCTGGGTCATAGGGTAATTCTATTTTTAATTTTTTGAGGAACCTCCACAGTTTTCCAGAGTGGCTGCCTCAGTTTGCAGTAAGCTGGTGTTTGAGTTCAAGGGTAAATTCTCATACTAGGAAATAATGGGAAATTTTTGCCAGATAAAGTTGCCTGCTGATATGAATGACAATTTAATTTGGCCTCTGATTGTTATCCCCTGAAGAAATTTATAATAGTCACCAAATTCTTTTCTGGGAGCTGTTGGAACTTTGCATATTGGTTAGCTATTGCATTAATAATTCTGCATAACAAAATATCCCCAAACTCAGTGGAACACAGCATTAAGCATTTATTTCTAGCTCACATGTCTATGTGTTGATTGTGGTAGTTCTGTTGACCTCATATGGGTTTAAATGGCTTGGCTTAGGCCACAAATGCTATTTAGGTCTGCTCTATGTGTCTCTATTTTTCAAAGATCAGGGGGTTACTGTGGCATATTCTTCTCATGATGAGGACAGAAGTCCTTGGTTGGTAAGCAAGAGACATGTGAGGTCTTTTATGGTTTGAAACTCTCACAGTGTTACTTTCTCACAAATTACATTGGCCAAAACAAAGTATATGGCTAAGACTAACATCAGTTAAGCAGTACAATAATTTCTGTCTCTAGTGGGAGGACTGCAAAGTCACATGATTAAGTAGAATGACACAAGGAAGGGGGAAGATTTGGGAACAATAATTCAACCTACTGTGACTTGGCTGAGTGTTAGTGGTGATAGTCAGAAGGTGAGAGTTAGAAAAGATCTTTTGATGGAAATGAAGATGTGTGGTAAGAAGAGCCTTGGGGTCAAGACATTTGGGTTTGAGTACTAACCTCTATACTACCTGGTAGGACTTTAATGAAGTCATATTCTCTCAAGATATTTTAACATTAAGTATTGATGAGGTCTCTTTATCAATTATTTTCATTTTATAGATAACAATGCTGAAGCAAGAGGGGTGAAGTAATTAGCCTTATTTCAAATAACTAGGTGGAAGCAGAACCAGGACTAAAACCTAGGATTTTATTTCTATTCCTGTCTTCATCATTACAGAAGAGGTAATTGGGAGTGGTGTGGAGAGAGGTTTCAGCCCTCCTCCTTTCCTCATAAAATTGAAGTTGTTTTGCTGTGATTCCATTTCCCACATTACAATTCTCATCTGTTTTCCATTTTTTCCAAGGGATGAACAAGAGGAAGTAGTCCAAAATTATAATAGGAGGGATTGAAATTCAAGCTGAGATAGTTACTTCCTGAACGGAATAGTATTTAAATGCTCTATGTTGTTAGGGAAAATGTCAACGCTGCTTTCCTCAAAGATCTTTCAGAAAGACATCTGTTGCTATGTTGTATGTTAAGTGGAGTTATTGATAGGATTCATGACCTCTTCTAACTTTATGGTACTTCAACTCTGTATGTATAGTTGTTTATTTGTTAAACATTTACATGGTGCTTGTTTTGTGCCAGATACTCTTCTAAGTACTTCACAGATATTATTTCATTTAATTCTTAAAACTATGAGGTAGAGACTCTTATTTATTCCTTTTTAAAAAATTAATATAAACATTTGTAAGAACATAGTTGGGCCTAGAGGGTATAATGCTAAGTGAAATATGTCAGAGAAAGACAAATAACATATTATTTCACTCATATGTGGAATTTAAGAGAGAAAATAAATGAACAAACAAACAAAAAATACAAACCAAAAACTAGACTCTTAAATACAGAAAACAAACTGGTGGTTGCCAGAGGGAGGGTGGGAGGAGGAATGGGTAAAGTAGATAAAGGGAATTAAGAGTACACTTATCCTGATGAGCACTGAGAAATGTATAGAATTGTTGAATTATATTAAACACCCGAAACTAACATAACACTGTATGTTAATTATTCTTTAATAAAAAAGAAAAAAACAAGTAAAATAAATTAAAAAACAAGCAATAACAAATAAGAAAAAACCAAAGCCTCAGGCACAGGGAGGTTACATAAATGCCACAGTCACGTGGTAGAAAGGGACAGAACTGGTAGGTAAATACAGGTAGTCTGGTTTCATAGTCCATGTCTGTAACTATTGTGATATACAGTGCCAAGTATCAAGGCACACAGAACTCAGAACTAAACAGATCAGCTCTGCTACATTCACTGGTTCTGTGAGATGGGACAAATTATTTCACCTCTCTGAGCCTCAGTTTCATCTGTAAAACCTAGATGATCATTATACTTACCTAACAGGGTTGTTATGAGCATTAAATGAGATAGTGTATAAAACATGCTTGGGACTGAAACATTAGTTCCATTTTATTGAGGTACACTTTTATCACTTTTTAAAATGTCTATATAAGTATTTCTTTTAACCCTTCATAACCTTAGTCTTATTTATATGAGTGACTTCAACTCTGCAAGATCATGTGGTATTGCCATCTCTGTTTGACAAAAGGCAAAAAACAGTAAGGCAATTTCCCTCAGGGAAGAGATTGAAAACCATTGACCCCATATGTTACGGCTGTCTGGAAAGTTGCTGAGCTGTGCCATCTCCTTTTTCCTAATTTATCTTTACCTTAAAAATGGTACTGGATCTGAATTTTGTATGTAGTGTTGAGAGTAAATCTTATACTATGGCTTTGAGTTTGCTAATTTATTATGTTTTTTATTTGTTCTCTGTACCACCAACAAGAAATTATTAAATCATTGCTGCTGCCTTTATTAAGAAGAGTCTGAATATGTTGCTAAATGCCAGAGTCCCATGTCCTGCAGACAGAAGCATCATCCTCCTGTACAAATAATAATACACTATCTATAAAAAGCTCACACCCCTGTATGTGCTGCATGCGGGATCCCCAGGGAATGGTACAAGTGGTGGAAGAGTTATATAAGCTCATATTCCCATCCAAGTGGAAGGAAGAGAAGGACAACAGCTGTCAATTACACAGCTGGTCTTGCCAGCCCAAATGATCCCAGAGAAAAAGCCTCCTCATCACATAGCAGGGAGATTTGCTGAACCAGATCCAATGTCTTAAACCTTTGGAAATTTATGTTAACTTCCTCTAGCTAAGACAGATGTTTGTTGGCTCTGGCTGTCTGGACATGGTGTTCTCTAGGCATTTTGTATGGTCTTCATCTAGTTGCTTGTCTATAGGAAGCTGTCATGGTGGAAGAGTACAAAGCCCACATTACACTCAGACTTTTGGTTGGACAGTTACTCTTGCCTCAGTGTCCCCTTCAATCCACTAAATTATGTATATATATGTATATATATATATACACACATGTATATATATGTATATATATGGTTTCATATATGTATATATATGGTTTCATATATGTATATATATGTATATATATATACACATATATATATACACACACACACATATATATATATATACACACACACACACATATATATACACACACATATATATACACACATATATACATATACACATATATATGTGTGTATATATACATATATATGTCTGAAAAAATCCTCAAAGATAAGAAATAGCAATCTCCATAAATGATTTATTCTTTATTTACTCCAACTCTGTTTATTTATGAAAGATATTGCCACCACATTAGTTAACCTCAGCGTTTCTTTTACAACTGAAAGAAATATTGGACTTTTGGGGTAACTCTCTTGTCCTTGCTGGAAATATGAGTATTGAAGGCTGGTTTCCTCTTCAAAGTTTATGCCTGGAATAGATAAAATAATTTTATGACTGGAATGCTGAAATTATACTTAAGAAATGAAACTAGAGAAGAAAAAGAAAGCTGTTGTTTGCCTATGGACTTAATTCCTATGATGATTTATTCTCCTTCTATAACAGTTCTACTGTGTGTAAATGGTATTATAGCATCCTCTTATTAAAAACGGTACAGTGACAATATTTCTAGTAATTGGATGTCCTAGAATGACTAAAATACTAATATAATACATATAATTCTGTTCATAACAAGTCTTCCTTTTATTTGTCCATCTCCTTTTATTTTTCCCATTCTTTTTTATTCTCACACTCTTGCTCTTTCTCACTGAACATTTACTGAGCGCCTGCTCTTTAGAACAACCTCTGCTACTTACGTATCTCTGGGAGTACAGAGATAAATAAAATATAGTTCCTGCTCTCAAAGAACTCACAA
This sequence comes from Leopardus geoffroyi, assembly GCF_018350155.1. Classification (NCBI taxonomy): domain Eukaryota; kingdom Metazoa; phylum Chordata; class Mammalia; order Carnivora; family Felidae; genus Leopardus; species Leopardus geoffroyi. The sequence goes on along the minus strand of NC_059343.1, from coordinate 55,554,830 downwards.
TCTAGACCAGCAAACAGATAATTACAGCACACTGTATTCAATTCTGTCATTATATACACAGTGCTGAGGGAGCACAGGAGGAATCCCAAACCAAGAGTAGGCTATGAGGCATGGAAGAAAACTTAGAAAAGAAACCTTGGAGAATATGACACAGGAATAGAATCTTGAAGGATGAAGTACATTTAGCTAGTGAATGGAGTGTGAGGAAAGGGCATAGCTTGTGCAAAGATAGAAGGCTGTCAAGGTGCACACTGATCATCTCACAAAGGATCTTGTATGTCCTGTCAAGGTGTATAAACTTGCAGCCAATACTGAAAGCTTTTAGGCAGGGGAATTGGGTAGATTTTAGATAGTTCATTCCATTTCCTACTGTCTGTGTGGCCTTGGGCAAGCCATTTAACTTCTCTAACATTTGGTTTCTTTATTTGTAAAACAACAATCATCATGTATATTATAAGGTAACTCTGATGATTACATGGAGTCACATGCCCAGACTATGCATGATGTATTAGAGCTACTCACAAATTATTTTATTCTCTTTCCTTTGTACTCATCTGTGACTTCTGACATTATATGGTAGTTTAACAAGTGTATCTTGAGCCAGTTCCAGTTCTAGGCCCTAGGGATATAGTCAAATAAGACAATCCTTGGCTTAAAGGAGTTCAGAGGTATGTACCTTACTCTAATAATCAAAAGACCATGGTTTCTTGTCTCCTCTATGCCATTATGAAACCAACTCATTCTCTAGCCATCTTCAAACTTCTCTCTATCCCCATACATCTTTACCTTCTTCCTTCATCTGTCAGACAACATCTGAGCCCTTCTCCTACCCATTATCTTTCCATACAAGCTTGGTATCTATCATCTTCACTTGTCTTTTCTCACTTTTCCCCTCCATGTAGAAACATACTTAAATCTTTCCTGTATTAAAAATATAGCCCCATTCTTATTCCTAGGGTCTGGAGAGACCACAGCATAACAGCATTGGTCCATCTAGTGTTAGTCAAAGCCTTGTAGCAACAGGGACTCAGGAATCAGCATTATTTAGAAATGGAGATAGATGATTTCAGGATGATCTGTTATCAGGGTGAAAGGTGCCTAGTTTAGTGGTGGTAGGAGTGTGAGAGTGATAGTAGTGGTCAATATTGTCAAGAACCAAATAGGATCTAGTTCTAGAAAACCTGATTATCAATGTAGGGACTAAGGCATAGTAAATTAGTATGGGACTCAACTGAGATGCAAGGTGGAAACTGGGTATTATGAACCAGGTGGAAATCATGATATCTCAAATGAGACACAAAGTCAAAGTCAGGCTAGTAGCCACATTGACGCAGTGGTGAGTTCAGTGTTTGGGGCCATAATTCTCAATCTGTCTTACCCATGGCAGATCTATTCTTATCAATGAGAGGCAACTAGATCTATATGAGCATGTCAAGTAGCCCCCACTCTTAGAAGGAGAAGGAACCAACTGGCTAATGTCTTGTAATTTCAATAAGGAGATGTTGGAGAAAGAATGTTAAAAGTAGAGCAAATAACATGAGGAAAAAGCACAGTATGAAAAGTGTGGGATATTCAAAGAACATAGAATACTCTGGTATGGCTAGAGCATGAGTGGTTCATACAAGGAGTGCAGGATATGAGACTAGAAAGTAGATTGGGATGAGACTGAAGGCCTTGAATGCCAGGCTAAAGAGTTTGTAACTTGGTACTGAATTAAATCTACTATTGCTACCCCATAATTGGGGTCTTGGGATGTGATTCAATGGTGTGCTGTTGTTTTTTCTTATAAAATATATGATAGATGCTTCACAAGATTGTCTATTTTCACATTAGAAAATTGGCAGCCAGGAAGTGAAGTTTTTTGTTTAAGGTAGAATAAGTAGTAAATTGAAAAGGCAGAATTTCAATCTGGTTCAGTTTCTTTAACATAATCTAGTATAGTATTCAGTTAGAAGCAAGGACATATAGCAACATTATCAACAATAGCCAAATTATGGAAAGATTCTAAATGTCCATTGACTGACAAATAGATAAAGAAGATGTGGATGTGTGTGTGTGTGTGTGTGTGTGTGTGTGTGTGTGTGTGTACAGTATGAAATCTTGCCATTTGCAATGATGGAGATGGAGCTAGACAATATTATGCTAAGAAAAAGAAGTCAAAGAAAGACAAATACCATATGATTTCATTTATATGTGTAATTTAAGAAACAAAACAAATGAGTAAAGGGGAAAAAAGAGAGACAAACCAAAAAATAGACTCTTAACTATAGAGAACAAATTGATGCTTACCATAGGGGAGGTGGATGGGGGATGGATTAAATAGATGATGGGGATTAAGGAGTGCACTTACTGTGATTAGCAGCAGGTGTTGTATGGAAGTGTTGAATCAGTAAATTGTACACCTGAAACTAATATTATCTTTTATGTGAACTAATTGGAATTTAAATAAAAACTTAAAAAAAGAAGCAAGGACTTTTGAGTCACATCTGGGTTTGAATCTTGTCTCCCTCATCTCTAGCTGTGCAACCTGGGGAAAGTTAGTTCTCTCAGCCTCAGGCTCATTCCTCATCTATAAAATGCAGATAACAGTAGTAACAGAGGCTTCTGTGAGGAATTAAAGAAGTAATGCATGTAAAATGCATAATATAACAACTGGCAAATGGTCCTCAATAAATGGTAACTTTATAGTATTATATATAATTTAGATAAAAATGTTATTTTACTTGCAAAAGTGGCCCAGAATAGTTGACTAAAAGGAGTTGATGTAATGATATACTTATGGGGAGGTAGTTAACATTAGTTATTTCTAATCATGCCCAGAAGTTTGATGCTGTGGTCGTATTTGGATCCAAAGTAATGCTTGTTCTGCAGGTGCAATTGCAAGAAGCTCCATTGATTCATTAAACAACCATTATTTGGTCCCACTATATACCAGAGACTGTTTCATGTACAGTGAACAGGACAGATGAAGTCTCTGCCCATGTATAGCTTACATTATAGTGGTGTGGCAGGGGGCGGGAGGCAGATAATTAGATAAAATAAATTATTTATTTTTAGGTAAAAAATAGATAAATAACTTTAGAAAATGATAAATGCTATGAAGACAATAAAATGTGCAATTTGTTAATAGTTGACTGCTGGGGTTGGAGATAGTACTGGGCAACTTTAAAGGGGTTTATGCTAGAAACCCTCTAAAAAGGTAACATTGTAGGTATGACCTAAATGTTGAAAAAGAGCCAGCTTTGGGTAGAGCTGGAGAAAGAATGTTGTAGTCATGAAGAACAATAAGTTCCAGTCTCTGAGAAAAGAGCAAGTTGGATGGTATGTTTAAGAAACTGAAAGAAGTTCATTGTGGCTGGGGTGGACACTGGGGACAGTGGTAGAAGACGTAGTTTGATAAGCAGACAGGGATCAGGTCATGTAGGGTTTTATAGGTCATAGTAAGAAATGTTAATTTAATTCTAAGGACAACAGAGAATGGTGGAAGGTTTTAAGCTGAAGGAAGTAATGTGATTGATTTCTATTTTTAAATATTTATTTGTTTAGAGAGAGATAGTGAGTGGGGTCAGGGCAGAGAGAGAGGGAGACAGGGAACCCAAAGCAGGTTTCACACTGTCAGCGCAGAGCCTGATGTGGAGCTCGAATTCATGAACTGTGAGATCATGCCCTGAGCTGAAATCAAGAGTCGGTTGCTTAGCCACCTAAGCCAACCAGGCACCCTGGATTTCTATTTTTTGATAATAATAGCTTTTGCTTATTGGATACAGTGATAAGCACATTACATGTATTTGCCTTATTTTAATCCTCAAATAATCCAAATCCAATAGGGTATTATGGTTTTTTAAAATTATTTTGATGATTAAGAAATCTGAAGTTTAGGGAGGTTAACTTTTCAAAAGTCATGAAATTAGTAATTGATATAACCAGAATTTGAGTTCGGGTCTGTCTGATCCGTGCACCGACTATTTTTTTATTGTGATTTAAAAGGAAATATGTATCTATAAAAAAATTTGCTATTTTAATCATTTTTAACTATACAGTTGAGTGCTATTGATTACATTGAAAGTTATGTGCAACCACCACCACTACATTGTTCTAAAGCCCTTTCATCATCCCACATACAAACTGTAGACATTAAGCAATAGTTCACCTTTCTATCCTCTCCTCAGCTCCTAATAAACTCTAAACTACTTTCTGTCTCTATGAATTTTTCTATTCTACATACTTCATATAAGTGGAGTCATACAATACTTGTCTTTTTGTGTCTGATTGACTTCACTTAGTGTGATGTTTTCAGGGTTCATCCATGTTGTAGCATGTATCAGAATTTCATTTTTATAGTTGAATATTACATTGTATGTATATACCACATTTTGTTCATTCATTCATCCATTGTTGAATGCTTGGATGGTTTCCAGCTTTTGGCTATTGTGAATGATTCTTTAATAAACAATGGCAACCAAGTATCTGTGTGAGTCCCTGTTTTCAATTCTTTTGGATATATACTTAGGAGGGGAATTGCTGGGTCACATAGGAATTGTATGTTTAAATTTTTAAGGAAACGGCAAAATGTTTTCAAAGGTGAATGTAACACTTTATATTTCTGTCAGCAGTGCACAGTGTTTTCAATTTCTCCACATCCTTGCTGACACTTGTTATTTTCCATATTTTTTATTATAGACATCCAAGTAGGTATGCAGTAGTACCATGTGGTTTTGATTTGCATTTTTAATGACTAATGATGTTGAGTATCTTTTCTTGGCTTTATTGTCATTTGTATATCTGAAGACATGGAGAAAAGTTTATTCAAATTTTTCCTATATATTTTTGCCCATATTTTCTAAAAATTGAGTGATTTGTGTGAGTGTTCAGTTGTGAGAGTTCTTTATATATTCTAGACACTATATCCTTATCAGATGTATAATTTGCAAATATAGTTTTTCATTCTGTAGATTGTTTTTTTACTTTCATGACAATATCCTTTGATGCACAGAAGTTTTTAAGTTTTGTGAAATCTAGTTTGTATTTTTCTTTTGTTGCTCATGACTTTGGAGTTACATCTGATAATCCATCGCCATATCCAAGGTCATGAAAATTTACCTTTATGTTTTTTCCCAAGAGTTTTATGATGTTAGGTATCATATTTAGGCGATTGATCCATTTTGAGTTAATTTTTGTATATGACATGAGGGATCCAATTTTATTCTTTGGCATATGGAAATCCAGTTGTCCCACTACCATTTATTGAAGACATAATTTACTTCCCCTATTGAATGATATTGATACCCTTGGTCAAAAATCATTTGGCCACCGATGTCTGAGTTTATTTCTAGATTGTTACTTCTCATTTGTTCCATATGATAATCCTATGCCAGTACCACACTGTTTGTATTACTGCATAGTCCAATTATGTTCTTTTTCAAAAATATTTTGGCTATTCAGGGCTACTTACAATTTCCTATGAATGTGAGGATCAGTTTTTACATTTCTTAAAAAAGTTTGGATTTTGATAGAGATTACTGTAATCTGTGGATCAGTTTTGGTAGTACTGTCATGTTAACAATAATTAGTCTGTAATCTATTTAGGTCTTCTTCAATTTATTTCACAACATTTTACAACTTTAAGTGGAAAAGTCTTTCAACTCCTTTGTTAAATTTATTTCTAGGTAATTCTTTTGGATACTATTGGAAATGGAATTGTTTCATTAGTTTTCTTTTTCACGTTGTGCGTTGGTGGGTATAGAAACACAACTGGTTTTCTTGTGTTTATTATGTCTCCTATAACATTGCTGAATTCATTTATTAGCTCATGTAGCTTTCCTGTGGATTTTTTAAAAAATTTGTATATATACAATCATGTCATTTTTGAAGAGACATAGTTTCACTTCTTCCCTTCCAATATAGATGTATTTTATTTATTTTTCCTGCCTCATTGCCCTGTTTAGTTCTTCCAGTACAATGTTGAATAGCAGTTGTGAAACTAAGCATCCTTATCTTGTTTCTTGACCTTAAAGGGATAGCTTTCAGCCTTTTGACATTTAGTATGATGCTACCTGTGCATTTTTAATGAATGCCCTTCATTATGTTGAGGAAATTCCCTTCTGTTCCTAAATGCTGAATGGTTTTTTATTATCAGAGGGTTTTGAATTTTGTCAGATGACTTTTCTGCATCGATTAAAATGTTTTTTCTTTATTTTACTAATGTGGTATATAACATTGATTTTATATTTTTACTGAAGTATAATTGGCATACAATATTATATTAATTTCAATGTACAATATAGTGAGTTGGCATTTATATAAATTATGAAATTATCACCACAATAAGTCTAGTTACCATCTATCACCATAAAGTATTATTACAATATCACTGTCTTTATTGTCTATACTGTACTGTACTTTACATGCATGTGATTTATTTATTTTGTAAGTGAAGTTTTGTACTTCTTAATACCCTTCACCTATTTCACCCATTCCCCTAACACCTCCCCTCTGGCAATCACCAGTTCTTTGTGTTTATGAGTCTGTTTCTGGTTTGTTTGTTTTGTTTATATTTGTTTTATTTTTCAGATTCCACATATAAGTGAATTCATACAGTGTTTGTCTTTCTGTATCTGGCTTTCTTTACTTAGCATAATACCATCCAGGCACGTTATGTTGTCACAAATGCTAATATTTTGTTCTTCTTATGGCTGAGTAATATTGCTGTGTGTGTGTGTGTGTGTGTGTGTGTGTGTGTGTGTGTGTAAAACTTCTTTGTTATCCACTCATTTGTCAATAGACACGGGTTGCTTCCATATCTTGGCTATTGTACATAATGCTGTAATGTAGAAAGGGCTACACGTATGTTTTTGAATTAATGTTTTTATTTTCTTTGGATAAATACTAAGAGTTGCTGGATCATACTGCAGTTCTATTTTTGATTTTTTGAGGAAAATCCATAATGTTTTCCACAATGGCTGCACCCGTCAACTGTGCACAAGCATTCCTCTTCCTCTACATCCTTGCCAACACTTGTTATTTCTATTCTTTTTGATTAAAGGCCATTTTGACTGGTGTGAAGTGATATCTCATTGTGGTTTTGATTTGCATTTCCCTGATGATTAGTGATGTTGAGCATCTTTTTATGTGTCTTTTGACCATCTGTATTTCTTATTTGGAAAAATGTCTATGCCCACTTCCCACTTTTAAATCAGATTATTTTTTAGGTAGAGTTTTATGAATTCTTTATTTTGAATATTAGCCCTTTATATCAGATATGTGATTTACAAATACCCTCTTCTATTCAGTAGGTTGCTTTTTGTTTGTAGACAGTTCCTTCACTATGTGAAAGTTTTTTAGTTTGTTGTAATCACAATAGTTTATTTCTGCTTTTATTACCCTGACCTGAGGAGACAGATCCAAAAACACATATTGCTAAGACTGATACCTAAGAATATACTATCTATGTTTTCCTTATAATTTTATGGTTTGGGGTCTCATATTTATTTAATCCATTTTGAGTTTATTTTTGTATATGGTGTAAGAAAGTAGTCCAGTTTCTTTTTTGTTTGTTTTTGCATGTAGTCCTCCACACCATTTTATGATGAGACAGTCTTTTCCTCATTGTAAATTTTTGTCTCCTTTGCCATAGATTAATTGACCATATAAGTGCAGATTTATTTTTGGAGTCTCTATTGTGTTCCATGATCTGTATGCCTGGTTTTGTGTCAGTACTGTAGTGTTTTGATTACTATAGCTTTGTAGTATATCTTGAAATGTAGGATTGTGATACCTCCAGTTTTGCCTTTCTTTTTTAAGATTTTTGGATATTTGGGATCTTGTGTGATTTTATACAAGTTTTAGGTTTATTCTAGTTCTGTGAAAAATGCTTTGTGTATTTTAATTGGGATTGCATTAAATGTGTAGATTGCCTTAGGTGGTATGGACATTTTAACAATATTAATCCCTCCAATCCATGACCACAGTATATCTTTCTTTTATCAGTGCCTTATACTTTTAAGGGTATAGGTCTTTCACCTCCTTGGTTAAATTTATTCCTGGATTTTTTTTAGGCAATTGTAAATGGGATTGTTTTCTGTTAACTCATTTTTGGTATATAGAAATGCAACAGGTTTCTGTATATTAATTTTGTATCTTTCAACTTTACTCCATTTATTCTAATATTTTTTTTGTAGAGTCTTTAGGGTTTTCTATATATAATATCATCATCTGCAAATAGTGAGTTTTGCTTCTTTTCAGTCTTGATGCCTTTTATTTCTTTTTCTTGTCTAATTGCTGTGGCTATAACTTACAATACTATATTTAATAAAACTGGTGAGAACATCACCCTTGTTTTGGTCCTGATCATAGAGGAAAATTTTGCAACTTTCTAAAATTGCATACAATGTTAGCTATGGCTTTGTAATATATGACCTTTACTGTGTTGAGATGTGTTCCCTCTAGAGCCACTTTGTTAAAAGTTTTTAATTATAAATAGATGTTGAAATTTGTCAATTGCTTTTTCTGCATCTATTGAGATGACAACATGATTTTTAACCTTCATTTTTTTAATGTTTTGCATCACCTTGATTAGTTTGAAGATATTGAACCACCCTTGCATCCTGGAAATAAATCCCACTTGGTCATAGTATATGATCATTGTAATGTGTTGTTGAGTTCAGTTTTCTAATATTTTATTCAATATTATTTGCATCTATGTTTATCAGGGAATTTGTTTCTAAATTTTTTTTTATCATCTCTATCTGGTTTTGTTGTAAAGGTAATGTTGGCACCATAGAATAAGCTTGAAAGCATTCTTGACTTTTCAATTTTATTATTTTTCGTCTGAGAAGAATATTTACTCTTAATTAAATGTTTTGTAAAATTCACCTGTGAAGACATCTGGTTCTTGACTTTTGTTTTTTGGGAGTTTTTTTTTATGACTAATTCAATTTCACTGCTAGTAATAAGTCTGTTCAGATTTTCTATGTCTTCTTGAGTCCATCTTAGAAGATGTATATTTCTAGGAATGTATTCATTTTTTTTCTAGGATGTCCAATTTGTTGGTGTATAATTTTTCCTACTAGTCTCTTTAATTTTTTGCATTTCTGTGGTGTCAGTTGTAACTTCTTTCATTTCTAGTTTTATTTATTTGAGTCCTCTTTCTTTTTTTCTTGATTATTCCAGCTATAAGTTTCATTTATCTTTTTAATGAACCAGCTTTTAGCTCCATGGGTTTTCTATGTTGTGTTTTTAGATTCTATTTGATTTATTTTCACTCTGTGCTTTATTATTTCCTTCCTTCTGCTAACTTTGGGCTTCGTTTATTTTTCCTTTTTCAGTTCTTTTAGGTGTAAGGTTAGATTATTTGAGATTTTTCTTGTTCCTTAAAAGAGACTTGTATCACTATAAACTTCCCTCTTGGCATGCTTTTGTTGTATCCCTTAGATTTTGTAATTTTGTGTTTTCATTTTCATTTGCCTCAAGGCATTTTTAAAATTTCTTCATTGGTCAATTGTTTAGTATCATGTTGTCTATCCTTCACGTGTTTTTTCTTTCAGTTTTTTCCTTGTAATTAATTTCTGGTATCATGCCATTATGGTTATAAAAGTTGCTTGATATGATTACAATATTCTTAAATTAAGTGAAACTTGTTTTGTGCCCTGACATGTGATCTATCCTGGAGAATGTTCTATGTGCACTTCAAAAGAATGTGTATACTGTCGTTTTTGGATGGAATTCTTTGTATACATCTGCTAGTCCATCTGGTCTAATGTGTTATATAACACTGATGTTTCCTTATTGATTTTCTATCTGGATGACATATGCATTGATTTAAGTGAGATGTTAAAATCCCTCATTATTATTGTATTGTTCTCAACCTCTCCCTTTAGGTATGTTAATATTCTCTCTATATATTTACTGCCCATTTGGGGGTGCATATGTATTTATAAATGTTAGATCTTGCTGAATTGACCCATTTATCACTATGTAGTGCTCCTCATTTTTATTCAAATTTCAGTATGTTTTAAAGTGTATTTTTCTCTGATATGAGTATAACTACACCAGCTTTCATTTTGTATGCATTTGCATGGAAGACCTTTTTTCATTCCTTCAGTTTCAGTCTGTGTGTCTTTAGGTCTGAAGTGAGTCTCTTATAGGCAGCCTATAAATGGGTCTTGTTTTTTTATCCATTCAGCCACCCTGTGTCTTTTGGTTGGAATATTTAGTCCCTTTGTATTTAAAATAATTATTAATCAGTATGTACTTATTGCCATTTTGTTAAGTGTTTTCTGGATGTTTTTGTAGTTCTATGTTCCTTTCTTCTCTTGTTCTCTTCCTTTGTTATTAAAAATTTTAATGTTGTGTTTGTATCCCTTTCTGTGTGTGTGTGTGTGTGTGTGTGTGTGTGTGTGTGTTATAGATTTTTGGGTTTTGGCTACCATGAGGTTTATATATAACAATCTATGTATACAATAGTCTATTTTATGTTGATGGTTGCTTAAGTTTAAATGCATTTTAAAAGCACCCAAGTTTTACTGCTTTCTCCCCATCCCAGACTTTGTTTTTGAAACCATATTTTAAATCTTTATTTTGAATCTCTGGGAACTAATTATTGTAGATACAGTTAATTTTTCTACTTCTGTATTTTGACCTTCATAGTAGCTTATAAGTAAGTGGTTGTCATTTCCGGCATGTTTGCTTTTACAAGTGAGATTTTTTTTCCATAATTTTATTACTTCCAGTAATAGCCTTTCTTTTCCACTCAAAGAAGTCTTTTTTTTTTAACATTTCTTGTAAGGCTGGTTTAAAGTTGTTGAAGTCCTTTAACAACTTTTGTTTGTCTAGGAAACTAGTTTTCCTTGAATTTAAACTGACAACCTTTCTGGGTAGAATATTCTTGGTTGTAGGGTTTTTTTTCCTTTCTCCACTTTTTTTTATTGTTTATTTATTTTGAGAGAGCAAGAGTGAGCATGAGAGAGGGAGGGGCAGAGAGAGAAAGAGAGAAAATACCAGGCAGTCTCCATGCTGTCAGCACAGAGCCTGACACAGTGCACATGAGACTGATCTACCCAGGTGCCCCGCTTTCTCCACTTCAAATCTATCACTGCCGTTCCCTTCTGTCCTGCAAAATTTCTGCTGGAAGTTTAGCTGATGGTCTTATGAGCGTTCTCTTATACATAACTAGTTAATTTTTTGCTGCTTTTGAGATTCTCTTTTTAAATTTTGACATTGGAGTTATAATGTGTCTTAATGTGGACCTCTTTGGCTTCATCTTGTTTGGGGCTCTCTGTATTCCTGGACCTGGACATCAGTTTCCTTCTACAGATTAGGTAAATTTTCAGCAGCTATTTCTTCTAATATGCTTTCTTCCCCCACTTTTTTCTCTCTTCTGCTTTTTAGACCCCTGAAAGCAAATGTCATTATACTTAGAGTTGTCTCAGAAATCCCTTAAACTATTCTCATTATTTTAATTTTTTTTTTTTTTTTTTTTTTTTGCTATTCTATTTGGGTGACTTCTACTAACCTGTCTTCCAGATTACTGATGTATTGTTTTGCATCATCTAATCTGCTATAGATTCCGTTAACTATATATATTTTTTCATTTCAATTATTGTACTCTTCAGCTCTGATTTGCTTTTTTTCTTATATAATTTCTTCCTCTTTGTTGAAGTTCTCACTGTTTTATTCTTTCTTCTCTAGAGTTCCCTTCACATCTTTATGACCATTATTTTGACCTCTTTATCAGGTTCATTGCTAATCCCTGTTTCGTTTAGTTCTTTTTCTGAGGTTTTGTATTGTTTTTTTTGGAACATATTATTCTGTCTCCCCATTTTTCCTGACTCTGTGTTTATTTCTATGAATTAAGTAGTTCAACTATATCTCCCAGTCTTTAAGGAGTGAGCATATTTACAACATGTCCTGAGGAGTACAGAAATATAATTTCCCCCAGTCACAAGAACCAGGAATTCCAGAGGTGCTCCCTTTCTTGGCTTCATGCACTTTTCTCTTGTGGTTGGATTATGTTTAGTGTAGATGTGCTGATGTGTAGGACTGGCCCCCAAACTGGCTGGCTGCAATTCCTACTATGCCTATGCTTGCATTGGTGGGTGGGGTTGGCTTCCAATGAGGCTAGCTGAGAGCCTTGGCTGTAGATACTGATGTCATATTTTGGGTGGGGTTAGCCCTCTGGTGTAGCTAGCTGCATGGCCTGGCCAGGACTGTTGCAGGCATGCTGGTGGGTGGGGTTTCCCCACCCCAAATGATCGGAATGTTTTGGGTTGGCATGGTTCCAAGTGTAGGCCACTCATGTGGTATGATAAAACAGGAGCTTCTTTGCAGGAGTGTTTTTTGTGGCCAAGTCCACCTGCTGGGTGTGGCAGCGTGAGAGGCACTTTGAGGGGACCCCAGGTTTGGTTGTGGCGATCTGCCTGATTTGGTGAGTCAGGAGCAACTTTTCAGGGATTGCCAGTTCCAGGCAAACTTGCCCACAGGATGTGTTATAGCAGGTGCAGCTTTGGAGGTGCATCTGCCAGGGAAGGCAGGTTGAGTGTGTTGGGTTTCCAGGAGAATTCTGGGGCAGGGTAAGTGATGCCAGCAAAATAGATGGAAATTTTCAGAAATTGTGCTCTCTAATGCTGGGCCAGCTAGGTAGAAGTAAAGTAAAAAAAAAAAAAAAGAAAAAAGAAAAGAAAAAAGTCACCCACCCCCACTTTTGTTCCTGGAAAAAGCTGCCCCTACAGCCCATATCCTAAAGTTACTATTGTATAGACATGCAGTTGATTTCTATACATTGATTTTGTATCTTGTGACTTTGATGAATTTATCAATTCTAGCAGTTTTTTGGTGGAGTCTTGGGTTTTCCATGTAGAGTTTCATGTCATCTTCAAAGAGTGTAAGTTTGAAGTTTTCCTCACAAATTTCGATTCCTTTTTAATTGCTTTCTGTCTAATTGCTAAGGCTAAGACTTCCAGTACTATGTTGAACAACAGTGGTGAGAGTGGACTACCCTGTTGTATTTCTGACAACAGAAAACCCCCACCCAGTTTTTCCTCATTGATGATGATATTAGCTATGGGTCTTTCATATAGAGCCTTTATGGTATTGGGGTATGTTCCTTCTATCCCTACTTTTTTGAGGGTTTTTATCAAGAAAGGATGCTGTATTTTGTCAAATGCTTTTTCTATATCTATTGAGAGGATCATATGGTTCTTATCTTTTTATTAATGTGGTGACTCATATTGATTCATTTGCAAATAATGAACTAGCCCTGTAGTCCAGGAAATCTCACTTGATCACCATGAATAATTCGTTTAGTGTACTGTTGACTTCGATTTGCTAGTATTTTGTTGAAAATTTTTGCATCCATGTCCATCAGGGATATTGATCTGTAATTCTCCTCTTTAGTGGGATCTTTCTTGGGTTTTAGAATCAAGGTAATGCTGCCTTCACAGAATGCATTTGGAAGCTTTCCTTCCATTTTCTATTTTTTGAAACCGTTTAAGAAGAATAGATATTAACTGTATTTTAAATGTTTGGTAGAATTCCCCTGGAAAGCCATCTGGTCCAAGACTCTTGTTGGTTGGGAGATTTTTGATAAATGGTTCAGTTTCTTTGCTGGTTATGGGTCTGTTCAAATTTTCTATTTCTTCCTGATTCAGGTTTGGTAGTGCATGAATTTCTAGAAATTTGTCCATTTCCTCCAGGTTGTATAGTTTGTTGACCCATAATCTTTCATAGTGTTCTCTTATAATTATTTGTATTTCTGTGGTGTTGGTTGTGATCTTTCCTTTTTCATTTGTGATTTTATTATTTGGGTCCCTTCTCTTTTATTTTTGATAAGTCTGGCAAGGGTATTATCAATTTTGTTATTCTTTCAAAGAACAAGCATTTAGTTTCATTGATCCATTCTACTGTGGTTTTTTTTTTATATATATTATTTATTTCTGTTCTAATCTTATTATTTATCTTCTTCAGGCTTTAGTTGTTATTTGCTGTTCCTTTTCTAGTTCCTTTAGGTGCAAGGTTACATTGTGTATTTGAGACCATTCTTCCTTTTTGAGACACACCTGAATTGCAATGTACTCACATTAGAAGTCCAATGTGCTACCCATTGCACCACAGAGCCTGCACTTGAATTGCAATGTACTTTCCTCTTAGGACTGTCTTTGTTGCATCCCAAAAAGTTTGGACTGTCATGTTTTCACTTTGCTTCCTTGTTTTTTTTGTTTTTGTTTTTGTTTTTTTGTTTTTTTACCTTCCACAATTTCCTGGTTAACCCATTCTTTTTTTAGTTGGATGTTTTTTAACCTCCATGTATTTGAGGGCTTTCCAATTTTTTTTTCTTCCTGTTGATTTCAAGTTTCATAATGTTGTGTTTTGAAAATATGCATCATATGATCTTTCTTTTTGTATCTGTTGAGAGCTGATTTGTGACCCAATATGTGATCTGTTCTGGAGAATGTTACATGTACACTCGAGAAGGATGTGTATTCTGCTGCTTGAGGATAAAATGGAATATATCTGTTAAGAACGTCAGGTCCAGAATGTCATTCAAAGCCATTGTTTCCTTGTTGATTTTCTGCTTAGATGATCTGTCTATTGAAGTAAGTGAGGTGTTAAAGTCTCCTACTGTTATGGTTTTATTGTCAATTAATTTCTTTATATTTGTTATTAATTGATTTATATATTTGGGGTGTCACATTGGGGGCATAAATATTTACAATTGTTATGTCTTTTTGATGGATAGACCCCTTAGTTATTATACCATGCCCTTCTTCATTTCTTGTTGCAGTCTTTTTTCTAAATCTAGTTTGTCTGATGTAAGTATGGCTACGCTGTCTTTCTTTTGATGTCCATTAGCACGATAGATGGTTCTCTGCCCCCTCACTTTCAATCTGCACGTGTCTTTTGGTCTAAAATGAGTCTCTTGTAGGCAGTATATAGAAGGATCTTATTTTGTTTTATCCATTCTGATACCCTATGTGTTTCGATTGGAGAATTTAGTCTATTTACATTCAGAGTAATTATTGAAAGGTATGAATTTAGTGCCATTGCATTACCTGCAAAGTTGGTGTTTATCATGATGTTCTCTGGTCCTTTGCTGTCTTTGTTACTTTGGTCTTCTTTTTTTTTTCTCTCCACTCAAAGCTTCCCCCTTAAAATTTCTTGCAGGGCCAGTTTAGTGGTCACAAACTCCTTTAGGTTTTGTTTTTATGGGAAAGTATCTCTTCTTCTATTCTGAATGACAGCCTTGCTGGATAAGGGATTCCTGGCTGCATATTTTTCCACTTCAGTATTTTGAATATTTCCTGCCACTTGCTTCTGGCCTGCAAAGTTTCAGTGGACAGGTCTGTTGCCAACCCTATGTGTCTAGTTTTTTAGATTGAGGACCTTTTGTCCCTAGCTGCTTTCAGAATTCTCTCTTATTCTCTACTTTGCTTCTTTAATCCTTGTTGTCACTGTATCCAGTCAGTTTTGCATCTCAGTATACCATTTTTTTATTTTAGCCTGAATAGTTTTTAAGTCTTTGATCTCTGCAGCACGGGCTTCTCTGGTGTCTTCCATGCTTATTTCAAGTAGAGGTAATAGTATTATGATTGTTGTTCCAAATTTTTGTTCAGATATATTGCTTGCCTGTTTTGAGCAAGTCCCTAGTGGTGATTTCTTCTTGATCTTTCTTTTTGGGGAGAATTCCTCCATCTTGTCATTTTGAATAAGTTTCTGTATTTTGTGTATTTTAAAAGCTTGTATTGTTTCCTACACCTGATTGTACTTCTACATTATAAAGGGGTTATACATTGTCTAGGGCCTGTCATTTGAGGAGCTGTTTCTAGTGTATGCTGTGTGTACTGTGCTGTTGTGTTTTGGCTGCTCTTTCTCACTGGTCAGTATCTGCTGAGCTCCTCCTTGCTTGCAGTGGTTAGTGTTGGGACCTTTAATTAGGTGTGCTTTGATTTGTTTGTCAAAAAAGGGGGGATAACCCTGATACCCAAAAAGAGAAAAGAAAATGGAACAATAAAAACCAAACAGAGACTCAAAAAAAGTACAAGGCTGATTCCAAAGAAAAAGGTAGGGAGAAAAAGGAAGAAAAGACAAAAGAAAAAGAATAAAAAAGTCTGCTCCAAACACAGCGAAAAGAAAATGGAAAACAAACAAACAAGGGAATATGAGCTTGATTCCGAAAGAAAAAAATTTAAAAAAAAGAAAGAAAAAAAGTAAGCCTAGTCCTATTTCCACCAGAACTGCAGGTGTCATTTTGAAGCACTAGATTTTCAGTACATTTGGTGTGTATTTGGTGCTGCCTGTGCTGGTCTTCTGAAGAAGGGGTTTGTTGCATTGGCTTAAAATCAGTCCTGCTCCACTAAATAAATAGTTGCCAGGCACAGATGGTGGGGTTTGGTGTAAGTGCCTCCAGCCTCCCCTGGGGGGCTTCTGTGTTGCTCTCCAAAGTCCTACAGTGTTGTTGGATGGAAAATGGCACCACTCCAATCTCTCTTCCCCAGATGGGGGAACTCACTGACCCCCCTCCTCTGTTCAGAAGGCTTCACAGAATATTGAGGGCAGTCACTTCTTTGTGTGCCACAACTCTCCTGCATTTTTTCTTTGGCATGCAGCTTGGATCCAAACCCAAAGTCTTAAAGGACCTGGCACTACTGGGATCCACGCCCACCCCTACTCTGGAGTAGAGCCTCTCTATGTTGTGTCTGTAATCCTTTGCCCTGAAAAACAGTCCCATACCTGTGCAGTCTGTGGAATTTAAGGAATCTAAAGCGTAATGCCACTGATAGCAGCAAAGGTTATATTCCCTTTGGGTGCACCTATGTCCTCTACTGATGAAAGGCCTTTTTTCTGTTGCCTGTAGGGTGTTTTGTCCTTGGGGAGGTAATATACCCTCTTTGAAAAGCACTCCAGGAAGGGGAATATTCTCTCTCTATGCGCCATGGAGATCCCTACACCCTGTTATGCAATGTGGGGTCATCTCCCTCCTCTCCAGCTTGTGCTACAGCTCCACTTTAGAGAAAGTTGCATACTTCCATAGCCTCAGAGTTTGAGCTCCAATTGCTGTTTTCAAACAAACATACAAACAAAGAAAAGCCACAGCACTCAATACTTCTCATGCCGCTGTCCGTGGTCTCAAGAGGTTTTCCTCTTAATACTTCTCACACCCCTGTCCCTGGTCTCAAGAGGTTTTCCTCTTGTGTGAACTTGATGCTCCACTTTATCAACCCCTCTCTCTCTGTCCCTTTTGTCTCTCCAGAGAAAACATTGCCTCCCCTCCATGGCACTGCCATTTTTTTTCTCCCCTGATTCACTTCATGCACCTTGCACCTGCAACACTGTCTCCCTCCAACTGTGGAGATCCTTCTGCCACTCTGCAGATAGATATCCTGGGTGTTCCAAGTGATCTGACCTCAATACAGCTGTGTTTGAGGGATGAGCAAAGCCTAGGATCCCCCTACTTCTCAACTGTCTTAACTCCTCCTTTATAGTCTTTGTTTTATAGTCTATTTTGTCTGGTACAATTCTTGCCACCCTGGCTTTCTTTTGACTTCCATTTGCATGATGGATGTTTCTCCATCCCCTCACTTTCACTCTGATGGCATCTTTAGGTCTAAAGTGAGTCTCTTGAGGGCAGCATATGGATGGGTCTCTCTTTTTTTAATCCATGCTGTCACCTGTGTCTTTTGTTCGAGCATTTAAGTCCATTTACATTCAAAGTAATTATTGATCGGTGTGCATTTATTGTCATTTTATTATTTTGTGCTTGTTTCTAAAGCTTTCCTCTAATCCTTTATTATCTTTCATTTATGATTTGCTGATTTTCCTTAGTTTTATATTTAGACTTATTTCTCCTTATTCTTTGCACATGTATCAGTCGATTTTGATATATGGTTACCATTAGGTTTGTTTATAAGCTCTTCTTCATATAGCAATTATATTATGTGATGGTCAGTTAAGTTTAAACCTATTCTTTACTCCTCCCCTCTCCACATTTTAGGTATATGTTGTCATATTACATCCTTTTGTTTTGTGATTTCCTTGAACTTTTTAAAAATAGAAAGTCATTTTTACTGCTTTTATGTTTCCTATCTTTATACTGTCAGTTTTGGCCTCTCTTCCATTCAAGGAGTTACCTTTAATATTTCTTGCAGAATTGGTGTAGTGACCATGAACTCCTTTAGTTTTTGTTTGTCTGGCAGACTTTATCTTTCCTTATCTTCTGGATGATAGCTTTACTGGACAGAGTATTCTTGGCTGCAGATTTTTCCCATTTAGCACTTTGAATATATCATGCCATTCCCTTCTGACTTAGAAAGTTTCTGCTGAAAAATAAGCTGATGATAGCCTTATGGGGTTTTCCTTGTAAGTTACTGTCTTCTTTTGTCTTGCTGCTTTCAAAAATTTGTTCTTTATCACTATTATAATTTAATTAGAATATTTCTTGATGTGGATCTGCTTTTGTTGATTTTTGATGGCAGTTCTCTGTGCCTCCGAAATCTGGATGTCTGTTTCTTTCCCCAGATTAGGAAGGTTTTCAGCTATTATTTCTTCAAATAAATATTCTGCCCCCTTTTGTATCTCATTTTCTTCTGGTACCCCAGTAACATAAATGTTTTTACATTTACTGGAGTCACTGAGTTCCTTAAGTCTCTTCTCATTTTGCATAATTCTGTTTTCTCTCTTTTGTTAGGCTTAATTGCCTTCCATTATTCTGTCTTCTAGGTCATTATGTCATTGCTCTGCTTCTTTCAGCCTGGTGTTGATTCTATCAATCATGTGTCTCATTTTGTTTAGTAAGCCTTTTATCTCTGCTATGTTATTTCTTATTAAGAGTATCAGTCATGTTTTCCACTCTTTCCTGAAGTACAGTGATTATTCTTATGATCTTTACTTTAAATTATCTATAATATATATTATTTATATAATATTTATATATTATATAGTTATAAAGTTATTTTATATAGTTATAAAGTTATTTATAACTTTTTTTTTTACATTTCTAGTAATGGCCTTTTCCTCTTTCATTTGGGTTAAATTTCTCTGTCTTCTCTTTTTTCTATGTCTCTGTGCCTGTTTCTTTGTGTTAGGAAAGTGAGCTACATCTTTTATTCTTGAGGTTAGTGACCTTATGAAGAAGAAGTCCTGTAGTGCCCTACTGTGTAGTGTCCCCCGTTCCCCAGGGCCTGGCACTTCCAGGAGTGTCTTTAATATTTTCTCCGTGTGTTCTGCTGTTTTGTTCTGTCTGCTTTATTGTTCAGGCCAGTTGTATGCAAGGACTTTCTTTGCCTGATGCATGCAGTATGTAGTCCCTGGCCTGAATGTAGTACATTTTAACTAGGTGTGCTCTGGTCTGATTGTGAAATGAAACCTGTCACCCCCACTCATGGAACTGAAGCTCTGCTAAACTCCCATGTTGGAAGACATGGTTTGAGCAGGAATTTGGGCCACCCTCCAGTGGGCAGGTCCCAAAACATTGGGACTGAGGTAAGCATCACTGGGAACAGTGGTTCCACCAGAGTTTGGGAGCTTGGTGTAAGCATGTGAGGTAGGGAGTATTGGTGCTGCACTGGTTCCTGCATATGGCCCTGTGCCTATGCTGAGGTGCAAGGCATCGAAATGGTACTGGCCAGTTCCTTTGTTCCCAGAGGGTTCTCTCCCTGAATGCTGTCTCTCTGTGGTGTGCTCCAAGGTGAACAAATAACCTCCCCCACTGTGTGCCCCAAAGTCTTCAGATTGCTGTTTTCATGCTGTTTATCCCTATGTTGTTTTCTTGTCTTCTCTCCATGAGCAGAACAATGCCTTCCGGGCTCCATCCCAGACAAGCCTGCCGACTTTTAAAACTCCAGGCTTCAAGGTTCGCTGGTTGTAAGAATGCAAGAAATTTGGCCCCTCTTGTTTTCTAAGCCTATTGCTATAGGGATACATTTTTCCTGTGAGCTTCCTTATTTGCTAGTCTGTCTCTCACCCTTCTCTTGGACTGCAGCAGCTGTGATCTGTTTCTGTCCCAAACCACATCTCCATTCTTTCTACCTTCTTTCATGTGGCCTCTTCTCTGTTTTTAATTGTGGAGTTTGTTCTGTCCATCTTTATATCAATTTCTAGGGTATTTAAAATGATTTGATAGTTATCTAGTTGTACAGGAAAATAACATTAATAATATTATATTACATGTTTAATCTATAATTAATATTTAGATGGTCATAATAATTTAATTATTGAATATGAATCAAAGCAAAATTGCGATATAAGTTTAATAGGAGTATCAGGACATGAGTTTGGGTTGGGGGACAAAAGAGATGGTGGTGATAATGAGACAGGGAGAGGAAAAGGCTAAATCCTCATCTTTTTTTGGAAGTTAATAGATAATGCACAAAACTTAAGAATTAGTAATAGCAATGTAAACCTTTGTTTTGAGATATTAGAAATGTTAAAGCAAATACTAGAATAATTGGCTTAGAGATGAAAAAGTTTATTTCTGGAGAACGGGAAATAGAAGAAAGGTGACTGGGAATAGCTGCATTTCTTAATTTACTGCATGGAACTAAATGATCATGTGAATAAATGAAGTTTTAAAAGTCTTACACATGAATGCTTTTTAAGTGATCACTTGAGCATTATGAGTGTAATGCTGCAGGAAAGTTTCCTGGGTCTATTTTCTCTATTCAGTGTCTGATTCTGTGTGGGTTCAGCTTATCATGTTGGGGTCATTAGTTGTGGGTTTGGCTTTCAGCTTTGTCCAGCAAAGCTAAGGATGGCAAAGAGGATTACTCAAGACTCCACAAGTCAAGAGAGGTGAGAGGAAGGCTAATATGTGGGAAATCAAATAGCTATTTTCTGGTTGAGGAGATTATAGGGAACACATTATACTGCTTTCTGGCTATGCTGAAAACAGCTAACCCATATCTAGTTAATGCATATTTAAGGGTTGGATCCTACCTATGCTCATGAATTACTTAGTTCATGTTATCTATGGAATAACCTATGGTAGGCATGGGCTTGGACTTGAGCCATGGTATAATGGCTGATGATAAATTGTATTTCTTTTTTTAATATTTAATTATTTATTTTGAGAGAGAGAGAGAAGAAGAGAGAGAGGGAGGAAAAGAGGGGCAGAGAGAGAGAGAGGGAGAGGTAGAATCCCAATCAGGCTCCACATTTTTAGCACAGAACGTGACATGGGGCTCGATCTCATGAACCGTGAGGTCGTGACCTGAGCCAAAATCAAGAGTCAGATGCTGAACCAACTCAGCCACCCAGGTGTCCCAAGATTAAATTAAGAAATTCCCATTTATAATAGTATCAAAAGATTAAAGCACTTAGGTTTAAATTTTAAAAGCATTTTATTTATTTAAGTAATCTCTACCCCCAACATGGGGCCCGAACTCATGACCCTGAGATCAAGAGTCACTTGCTCCTCTGACTGAGCCATCCAGGAACTCCTTAGTTGTAAATTAGAAGAAAAAAAAAAGTCCAACACTTGTACATTGAAAAGTACAAAACATTAATGGAATAAGTTAAAGAAGATCTAAATAAATAGAAGGATAAATGGAAACACGTCTTATGTACATGAATTATAAGACTTCATATTATTGATGATAATAGTCACAGAATTGATCTACAGATTTAGTGCCATCTGTACCAAAATTTCAGCTGGCCATTTTCAACAGATTGATGAGGTGATCCTAAAGTCCACATAGAAGACCAAGATAGAAAAAGAAATATTGAAAAAAAGACTCATAATCTTTAATTTAATAATTTACTTCAAAGTTATAATAATCAAGAGAGTGTGGTAATGACATGGAGAAGACAGACATATAGATTAATATAATAGAATTGAGAGTCCAGAAATAAATTTATACATTTATAGCTAATTGATATTTTGTGAGAATGCCAAAACAATTCAATAGGGAAAGAAGAAATGGTTCTGGGACTACTGGACATCCATATGAAGAAGAATGAAGTTGGAGCCCTATATTACACCATATTCAAAAATAAAAACCAAAAAATATAAAGCTCTTGGAAGAAAACATAGGTATAAATCTTCATGACCTTATATCAGGCAACAGTTTCTGAGATATGACAGCAAAAACACAAGAAATCAAAGGAAATAGACTGATTAGACTTCACAAAATTAAAAATGTTCATGCTTCAAAGGACACTATCAACAAAGTGCCAAAACAATCCAAGGAATGGGAGAAAATACAGCATAGCTAGTATTCAGAATTATACAATAAATTTTTAACTCAAAAATATATATACATATATACACAAAGGGCCGACAGATACATGAAAAAACATCATTAATCATTTGAGAAGTGCAAGTCAAACCACAGTGAATGCAAATTAACACCCACAAGGTTGTTTATAATCAAAAAGATAAGTAAGTGTTGGTGAGGATGTGTAGAAATTGTAACTCTCACTCATTGCTGTTGACAATGTAAAATGATACAACTGCTTTGGAAAACAGTTTGGCAGTTTCTGAGCAAGTTAAACATAGAGTTGCCATATGACTCAGCAAGTCCACTGCATATGTGTGTGTGTGTGTGTGTGTGTGTGTGTGTGTGTGTATTCCTAAAAGAGTTGAAAACATGACTGCAGAAAATTTTGTACATAAATGTTCAGAGCAGCACTATTCATAACAGCCAAGGAAATGGAAGTAACTCAAATGTCCATCAGCTGATGAATTTATAGAGAAAATGTGGTGTAACCATACAGTCAAACATTATACAGCCATGAAAAAAGAATGAAGTACTGATGCATGTTACAACATGGATAAACCTTGAAAACATTATGCTAAGTGTAAGAAGACAGTCACAAATGGTCACATATTGCATGCTTCCAGTTATATGAAATGTATAGAATATACAAATCCATAGAGACAAAAAAAATTGTGGCTTCTTGGGGGGCAGATTTGGGAGAAGGGGGAAATGACTGCTAACAGTTATAGGATTTTTCTTAGGTGATGGAAATAATCTGGAATAAAACAGCAATGATGGATATACATCTTTGTAAATATATTAAAAACCACTGAATTGTCTATTTTAAAAGGGTAAATTTTATGATATGAATTATATTTCATAGTTTTTATTTTAAAAATGGAATTGGAGGGGTAAATGATCAACAGAACTTTATCTTTTCCTGGAGAAGTCACTGACATTTTCTGGATCTAATGCTCTCTTCAAACAATTGCTACTTTTTTTTTTCAACGTTTATTTATTTTTGGGACAGAGAGAGACAGAGCATGAACGGGGGAGGGGCAGAGAGAGAGGGAGACACAGAATCGGAAACAGGCTCCAGGCTCTGAGCCACCAGCCCAGAGCCCGACACAGGGCTCGAACTCACGGACCGCGAGATCGTGACCTGGCTGAAGTCGGACGCTTAACCGACTGTGCCACCCAGGCGCCCCAAACAATTGCTACTTTAAATAGACTTACCAGCTGGAGGTACACTTTGTCCTACCTATATGTTTTGTGTGAATATTTCTATTGTGTTTTGGTATCTGAGTTTGGGCTAGGGCTGTAGACCTACTTGAGTTTTATTCACAAGGTTTCCTGGTTATTTACAGGCCTCCTGAGTGCAATTCCTCTCATGATCATCTGGGCTTTATTAGACTGTATGTAATAAATCAAGTAGATCTGTATATTATATGACTTTGGATAAGTTAATTCTTCTTTTTGATCCTTAAGTTCCTTTACAATATCTACTACTCAGGGTTGTAGACTAAATGAAATAATGGATTATAAGTGTATAGCATACTTCCTGGCCTATTGTAAGCCTCAGTTAATGTTAGCTTCCTCTCTGCTTCTTTACCTTTGGAAAAAAGCACGTTTCTTACAGGTCAGAGGTCACAAATGGTCTAAGCTTCTTGCCCAGGAGCAGATTGCCTCTAGAAATCAATCATGGATGAGGTTTTTTTTTTTTTTTTCTATTTTTCCTGTGTGACCCTTGCTGTGCCTCTTCTAGTAACTGGCACACTGTAGATGCTCAGTGAATTTGGATTTACCATGACACAGTACAAGCTGTTTCCATGAATTTCCCAGCATGATGTTCAGAGGATTGCAGAGTGTCAGCATTAGTATGTGACAAATGGACATTGTTAGTGCTCCTTTGGGGCTGTGTGACTTCCAGTTGTGCTGAGGCAGAGAGCTTAATTAAGTTGTATTGAGGCAGAGAGCTTAATTAAATTTCATACTTTTATTTTGAGAGAGAGAGATAGAGAGGACTAGAATGCAAGCAGAGGAGGGGCAGAGAGAGAGGGAGAGAGAATCTTAATCAGGCTCCATGTCCAGCACTGAAGAGTCTGTCACAGGGCTTGACCTCATGACACCATGAGATCACGACCTGAGCTGAAATCAAGAGTTAGGAACTTACTGAGCCACCTGTCGTGACTGGCACGACAATCACCGAGGTCAGGGTCCTGAGGGTAGGGGAATGCAAGAAAAAAGAGAGAAGAGAAAGTTTGGGAACAGGAGGGTCCTCTGGGCTGATGGCCCAAGTGACGGCTTTATTGTTGCTGTACACAATCTTTTATAATATAAGACTCTTATGGATCAGGTCATTCTAAGAATAAATAGGTTTCACATGATCACTGCCAGCCAAAACATTTAATTCTGTATACCTTGTGAACCTTGTGAACGGGTCACAAGACCTTGTTGATAGATTGCTAGCAAAACACAGTTCCCATGTTTGTTTCTATCTGACTCGGGGTAGAAAAAGGGAGGTAGCATTACTGCCAACACCTGCAGACGACAGGCTTCAGGAATTAACTTTCTCAGCCTTGACAAGGCTTTCGTATGCCCTTGAAAGTGGGGGAATGGGAGGGGGAACCACCGGGTTGGCTTGAGTCAACAGGGAATGTTGCTCGACCCAGTCTCAGCCTGGCGCCGGGGCCCGGCCTCCCACATGAATGGGAGGGGGAACCACCGGGTTGGCTTGAGTCAACGGGGAACATTGCTTGACCCGGTCTCAGCCTGGCGCCGGGCCCGGCCCCCCACATGTCCCCCTATTGTTTGTAATTGCAACATGTGTATCCTGGCCTGGTATGTGGTAAAGGCAGTAAGACCCCATCTCCAGAAATAACACAGCAAGACAAGTATAACAGATATTACAGAAACAATTCCAATAAAGATCCAAAAGGAATGTTGAAGAATATTAAATGGATTAAACCCATTAAGTTGGTGCAGTATGGTTTCAGCGAGATCTCCAGGGTCAGGGAAACTGAGTGAGCTACTTGCAACAGCATTTATCTCTTCTTGTAGCTGTAAGAGGTCTAAGCTAGTATTAGCATCATGCCAAACCCCTTGTAAATGACGACGCACTTGTCCCCATGTCGTATTGGTATACTCGAAAGGGGTAACAGATATGCTTATATGCATCATGACAAATTAAAGAAAGTCTGGTACGCAAAACAGCAAACTGATCACCAAGATACATTAATGCTTCTTGTAGTGCCTCTAATTGGGCTTCCAATTTACGGTCTATTTGTTCTTGAGTGACAAACACCTTGGATACATTATGAGCCTATTTATTTACATGGGATGCCATTTGGGCACTTTTATGTAAGGATATTACAGATACAGTTGCAGAGGCAATTACAGTCACTGTTGCTATGAGTCCAGCAATTAAGGGTCCAAGAAACCGTTTGGTCCTGCGTAGTCGTTTACTGATTTTTAAGGCCAATTGCATCCCATAATTAGGATACCAAGGTCCTGTAACATTTACTGGCAACATCCAATAGGGAGGTTGTAAGACCAGATAAACCTTTATTCCACTTCTAGAGGGTCCATTTACTGGTAGACAATTGGTCAAAACACAAGCAGGACACATCAGCCGGTATAACTGATGACCATCTTCTTTCACTGGAGTAATGGTCCCATCTCCAACAATCAGATAGTAGGGTGGAAGAACACAGGCACGCAATTGCAGAACTGGAGAAACATAATATTCTGGAAAACTAAAGCTGTCATTAGTATATATTTTATCAAAGGTAGCATATAATTTCCAAAGATCAGAATGAATTCTTTCTTTAGGGGATTGCAAAATGGTTTGTGGGATAATCTTATGGTGTACCTGTACCTCGCTAGGAGGTGGACCCACAACCCTGGGATTAAGAGTCTCATGCTCTACGGACTGAGCTAGCCGGGCCTTTTGGGAATAATCTGTAATGGTATAGTTTATGTTTTTAGGAGTCATCCTCAAAGAAGAGGATTGGGCACATATACCCCAAGGTGAGTCCCCAGTAAGTCCTTGACCAGCTGAGGGACATATAGGAAGACTCTGAGGGGTATCACGCGGTCCAAAAAACATCCATTCTCCTAATAACTCTCTCTTTTGCCAATAAGCAGCAACGGAGCGGGGTACCCGTTCAGAAAGACGCTTGTCATTTTGCCACATAGTATAAGTAATAGACCGCCCTACTGGTTTCGTACCCAAACACCCATAAGCAAGTTGTACGGCGTAGACTCCCTTTGCAGGCAGATGGGTACTCCTGCAGAGAGTGCCGTCCAATTTATAGAGGCCGACACAGTGGGCAAAAACCCTGCATCTTCCCCTCCCATAAAGGTGAGGTTGGTGTATACTTTGGGTGTGGGGTCTCTCCATGGTACAGGTTGTACTGTAGGAGGACCTACCATGTATGCCCAATAGAGAGCAGACTCCCCGGTTGTAGTTAGAATGCACAGGCATGCCAAGAAGACATGTGTGGCCATTACCTCTCTACCTGAGGCCATCACTACATCAGTGGCCTGGGTCAGCAGGTTCTTTATCTGTCCCCAGGTGGGTGTACCCGCCTTATGACTCCGCCGTTGTCGCTTCTGTGGGGGGCCTCGTCACTCTCAATTTGGCCATTTTTCGGCACAACCGTAATGTCTCTGAGGAGCCGAAGCGGGACCCAGCGTGGCTCTTCCTCATCCTGTGGAAAAACACAAGCATACCCTCGCCCTTTTCGAAGGACTGGGTCTGGGCCTCGCCAAATGCCTTCCGGCATATCTTTCCATCTAGCCATCAAGAGAGGTTCTTGATTCCTTCCCCAGCGACGCTCTGCGGCAGTCATCCCTGCTTCATTGACATTTAAAAAATTTAAAACATACAACACAAGAGTGAGATGTACATGTGGGGAATACTTTATCTTTGCCTTTAATATCTCCCCTTCTTTAAGTTTTTGCAGATATTATTTTAAAGTCAAATGAGCTCGCTCAACAATAGCCTGTCCTGTGGAATTATAAGCAATGCCAGTTGTATGCTCAATTCGGAATCGGCGGCAAAATTCTGCAAAAGATTTAGAAGTATAAGCACTACCATTGTCAGTTTTTATTTTATGAGGTTTGCCCATTGCTGCAAAGGCAGGAAATAGGTGATTTTGAACATCAACAAATGCTTCTCGTGAGTGGGCTGAAGCATGTATATAGCCTGAGCAAGTATCTACAGACACATGTATATATTGCAATTTCCCAAAATGTAAATATTGGGTGACATCCATTTGCCACAAATCATTGGGCCGAAGACCTCGGGGATTAATGGCATAGACCGGCTGTGGGAAGAATTGTGGACAGATGCCGCATTGTTTAACAATTTGTCTGGCCGCTTCACAAGATATTTTGAATTCTCGTCGAAGGGCTGCCGCATTCTGATGAAAATTATCATGACTCCTTTTGGCTGTTTCCAAAGGAGTGGTAATGGGCAGAACTTGCAATAAATGGGTTGCGGCATCGGCTATCCGATTCCCAGCAACTAGGGGACCAGGCAGGTCGGTGTGAGCTCAAATGTGGGAAATATAAATTGGACTGTGCCATGAATTAAGAAGTTTTTGTATAGCATGAAATAGATGATAAAGTTCCACATCTGCTGTCAGTATAAAGGCAGTGGGAAGTTGCAATGCGGCTTTGACAACGTATTGACTGTCAGAATTGACATTTATAGATTCCGGGTAAGTTTTTAGGGCTACCTGTACAGCATAAAGCTCGGCCCTTTGGACAGATTTAGTCGTATAATTTAAAGTGATCAAATTTTTATGTTGAGAAGTGACATAATACACTGCCATTTTACCTTCTTTACTAGCATCCACAAAAATGGAAGCAGCATCTTCAATCGGCTGACAAACGATAGGATTATAGGGCAAAATATCTATAAGACTGAAACCTTGTATTAAAGAATCAGAAGGTAAATGAAATTTAATTTGACCTGTAAAATTAGCCAAGGCAAGTTGCCATTCGATGGACTGGGCAAAAGCAGCGTCCACCAGCTTCTGTGTCAGAAAGGCACATGCAATAAATTCTGGATCGTGTCCAAAGAGCTGAACAGCTCGGGGTCTTCCTCTAATGATGAGAAGACAAACCATAGATAGTAAAGGATTAATGACATGCAGAGAGTGTAAGGCTAAATGTAGCCATTCAAGTGGACCATGAGATTGCCACAGAATTGCAAAGGGGATGACCTGAGATTTTAATATTATTAGATACAAAGGCTGAGAAGGGTCAATTTTAGTGACTTGGGCCTGCTGAATGGCCTGTTCTATATGTCTTATAGCTTCTTTAGCTTCTTGAGTGAGACTTTGCGGGGATGCTGGAGAAGTATCTCCTTTTAGAATATTAAACAAAGGCAGTAATTTTTCTGTGGTGACCCCTAGTGTATTTCTAATCCAGTTTATATCTCCTAATAATTTCTGAAAATCATTTAGAGTAGTCAAATGTCCGGTTCTAATTGATACTTTCTGAGGTCGGACAGTTGATTTGGAGATGAGATACCCTAGGTATTCAAAGGGTGCTTCCCTTTGAACTTTCTCAGGGGCAACAATCAAATTATATGCTTTAAGGCATCTTTGAAGAGAAATAAAAGCCTCCTGTAATAATTCCTCAGTTTCAGCAGCCAAAAGTAAGTCATCCATATATGGATACAATATACATGGGGAAAACTCTGTCTAAAAGGGGTAATTGCTCTGGCCACAAATTCTTGACATAAAGTCGGACTGTTAGCCATGCCTTGCGGTAAGACCTTCCACTGATACCGCTCAGCAGGTTCCTGTAAGTTAGTGGAAGGCAGGGAGAATGCAAAATGTTCTCCATCGCCAGGGGCCAACGGAATGATAAAAAAACAATCTTTTAAGTTCAAAACTAGTAATTGATATTGTAAAGGAATGGCCGATGGGGAAGGGAGGCCAGGTTGCAAAGCCCCCATGGGCTTCATGACAGCATTAATTGCTCTCAAATCTTGCAGCAACCTCCATTTATTTGACTTTTTTCTAATCACAAAGATTGGGGTGTTCCAGGGATTGGTGGAGGGAACTAAATGACCTAATTGCAGTTGTTCCTCTATGAGATGAGCAGCAGTCTCCCTCTTAACAGTAGGTAAGGGCCATTGGTTAACCCACACTGGAGTGGACGTCATCCACTGGAGAGGCATAGCGTGGGGAATTTCCAATGGCCCTGGGAAAAACCCAATCTGAAATGGTCTCTTTTAGGCTCGGGAACATACGGCTCAGGATTCCCCTGCAACTCCTTCCCTAAGCCTTTCCCCTCAATATAGCCCATTTCCTTCATAAGGTGCATAGCAAGATTAGTCTGTTTTTGAATCGGGACTGCCTTAGTCTCCAGAGTCAAATTCATTGCAGTTAATATGTCCCTGCCCCAGAGATTAAGATCTATATTCAAAACAAAAGGCTGAAAAGTTCCAGTCATACCATCAGGCAGTCTCCAATGTAAATAGTCAGAGCTTTGCAACGGAGCAGAGGCATAACCAACACCTTTAATTGGAATATTAGTTACTTGAGTAGGCCATGTGAAAGGCCAATTTTTTTGAGCAATAACTGAGACATCTGCACCTGTATCCACTAGTCCCTCAAAAGGGACTCCTTGGATATGCAATGTAAGCATGGGCTTTTCTACAGAGATCACTTTAGCCCAATAAAGATCTGTGGAGCCGAACCCTTGATTTCCCCGATAAGGTTTAACAGCCTTATTATTGGAGGATATCCGGGGTATCAAGATCAATTGTGCTATGGGAGTCTTGGGCTCAAGCACCAAAGTTCCCATAGTTAAGCTGGCCAAAATTTTTATTTCTCCAGTGTAATCTTCATCAATAACTCCAGGATAGATCACCAATCCCTTAAGAGTCCAGCTGGATCTTCCCAATAATAACCTCCAAGTATTCCTGGTAGAGGTCCCCATATCCCTGTGGGGATGGCTTTAGGGGGCTGTCCTCCTTCTAGGTAAACGGACTGAGCTGGGGCAAGATCTAGTCCTGCACTGGCGGGGGTACCGTGGTGTAGTTGGCTAATACCTGGGAGGTCTCCAGTGTTGGACACAATGGGTGAGAAGGCGCCTGTGGGAACATTGCCACAATTGTTTGAGGGGCCTGCGGCTGGCCCCGCTTCCAGTTTCCCTGAAGAGGTTTGCCATTACAATCAGTTTTAGAACAGCATTCATTGACCCAGTGATACCCCTGTCTACATCTGGGACAAATAATTGCCAGCTTATTATTAATGTTAGGGCCACTTGGCAAACCGGGGGTGGTTGGAATTATTTCTGTACTATGACATTGGGCCTTCATATGGCCCTTTTGGCCACATTTGAAACACACTATTCCACCCAACTTCCTTCGATTAGTTCTTACGTTTTTACCCTGAAGCTGGGCATTCACCTGTAAGGGGTCTATTCCCTTTAAGGCGGCTGCCAAAGTAATGCCCTGAATAAAGATGGTCCAATCTCAGCACATAGTCTGACATAATCCTCCAAGGTACCCTGATTTTTCCAAGGACGAATGGCTGCCTGACATGTAGAATTAGCATTTTCATAAGCCAGTTGTTTTACAATAATGATACCTGCCTCCCCATCAGTAACGATATGAGTGACTGCAGTCAAAAGGCGCCCAATGAAATCCTGGTACTTCTCATCTGGCCCTTGCCTAATTTTAGACAATTCCTCAGTTCTGCCCCCTGTGGAGGGGAGTTTTTTCCAAGCTGTAATGGCACAAGTATTAATTTGATTATACGCAATTTCAGGATAATTCAGCTGGAGGCCCACATCATAATATTGTCCTGTACCTGTGAGCATGTTGAAATCCACTGGTATGTTAGTTCTTTTATTATACATAGCCTGTTTTTCAGCATTCTCTGCAAATTCTGCTTTCCACAAGAGGTTATCTCCCACACTCACACAAGCCTGAGCAATGACCTTCCAATCTCCTGGGCATAATGCCTCCCTGCTCAAATTATCAAGCATAGACAGAGTAAAGGGAGCTGTTGGACCATACTGGGCTGCAGAGGATTTCAAATCTTTCAGCAATTTAAAACTTAGGGCGGAGTACACTCTCTGTCCCCCCTGCTGAATAACGGGGTAAGTGTGAAAAGCAGAGGTGTCTTCCCCATACTGTGTTGCTTGATACAGAGTCTGCTGCAAAGGAGTAGCTCCCATAACGGGGTAAGGTTCAGTGGACTGTTGATTCTGAGTAATAGGGAAAGCCAGCCGAGGTAAGCCTCTATCTTGTGCCTAAAAAGAAGGTCGTTTAAAAAAAATTTTTTTTTTGAACGTTTATTTATTTTTGGGACAGAGAGAGACAGAGCATGAACGGGGGAGGGGCAGAGAGAGAGGGAGACACAGAATCGGAAACAGGCTCCAGGCTCTGAGCCATCAGCCCAGAGCCCGACGCGGGGCTCGAACTCACGGACCGCGAGATCGTGACCTGGCTGAAGTCGGACGCTTAACCGACTGCGCCACCCAGGCGCCCCATAAAGAAGGTCGTTTTAAAGGTACCTTCTGGACCAGAGGGGCCAAGAAGGCAGGCTTCCTCTGATCTTCCAAATACGGCCCATCATCTCCCTGATCCCCAAAAGGAGAGTCATCATTATTTTCTGGATCTTGCACAGATAACTGTTCTAGGAGGGGGAGAGGAGGTAAAGGTGAAGGCACCCGTGAATGTCCCGAAAGGGCATTGAAAGTGGCTTCTGGAGGGACAGGAGCATCTGAAGTCACTAAGGGTTGGGCTACTTCCGAGCTAAGAGAAACTATTTCAATAGAATCTTGAGGATCAAGGACCTCCTTAATACAGGTCCAAGTAGACCACAAAGTACCTGGAACCACAGCTCCACGAATCTTCATTTGATTTTTAAGTTCCTGACCAATTCGCTGCCAATCCTTTAAATCAACTGTACCCCCATCTGGAAACCATGGGCAATAATCATGCACTATGTCAAAAAATTCCCTAAGGGCTGACTGAGAAACCTTAATTCCCTTCTCCTTCATAAGAGCCTGCAAGGCAGTTATAAAATATCCCTGTTCCATAGACTGTTTCTGTCCCATAGTTTTACTCCCATCATCTGTGCTGCTGGCACAGTTCCCCTACCTGAATTAGACACCGCGCAGTCCGCTTTCGCTTTCCTCCTTGTTGTCTCAGGTCCCTTTTCGGGCGCCACTTGTCGCGACCGGCGCGACAATCACCGAGGTCAGGGTCCTGAGGGTAGGGGAATGCAAGAAAAAAGAGAGAAGAGAAAGTTTGGGAACAGGAGGGTCCTCTGGGCTGATGGCCCAAGTGACGGCTTTATTGTTGCTGTACACAATCTTTTATAATATAAGACTCTTATGGATCAGGTCATTCTAAGAATAAACAGGTTTCACATGATCACTGCCAGCCAAAACATTTAATTCTGTATACCTTGTGAACCTTGTGAACGGGTCACAAGACCTTGTTGATAGATTGCTAGCAAAACACAGTTCCCATGTTTGTTTCTATCTGACTCGGGGTAGAAAAAGGGAGGTAGCATTACTGCCAACACCTGCAGACCACAGGCTTCAGGAATTAACTTTCTCAGCCTTGACAAGGCTTTCGTATGCCCTTGAAAGTGGGGGAATGGGAGGGGGAACCACCGGGTTGGCTTGAGTCAACAGGGAACGTTGCTCGACCTGGTCTCAGCCTGGCGCCGGAGCCCGGCCCCCCACAGCCACCCAGGCGCATCCTCCTGTAAAGTTTTTGACTCTTGCTTTCCAAGCCATGCTTTCCAGGATTGTTTCCTCATTTTAAACATCATCTTTTAACATGCAGTAGTAAAATATTTAAACAATACCAAAGAATTCATAATTTATAGAAGCAGTCCAAGGTTCCTATTGCCTTGGAAATGTTTTGCTTATTAGGCTATCTAAATGCATTGTATATGACTTTTAAAGGCATATATTTAGTTAACCATTGTTCCTTATTTCTATTTTTAAAAAATGAATGAGTAGTTAATGCACATAAAAAAGAAAGATATTGGAAGGAAGAAAAAGTTACAACTGTACAGAGCCATTTTAAGTGCCATTTTCTGAGCAGCAGCTCCCAGGGCCATCAAATGTACCAATAGGAACTGCCCTGTGTTTAGGTGGAATGGTTTAGGGTTATATTTGAGGTAATCGAAACTGCTGAGACCAATGCAAAAGTAAATTTTCTGTTTATTCTTTCCAGAGACTAGAAATATGGAGAATGAGACACTGCATCCTTCATTCTCAGTTCTGAGCAGAGTGAATTAAAAACTATAGACATCTTAATCTGTGCTTTCTCTCCCACATCTAGGAACGGAAAAAGAAATTTGAAAAGGATGGTGAAAGATTTTATTCCTTGCTGGATCGGCACTTACATCTGTCTTCCAAAAAGAAAGAATCTCAGTTACAAGAGGTATGTTCAAAAAGCCTGTTCCTACCTTCTGCTGCCAGATATGCCTTGGTAACATTGGTATCTTCCTATTACAAGGTTTTCCTTAATACCCTGCCTCAGCAGGGAACCACTATAATAGTTGTCTTACAGTTAAAACCTTTTGCCTGGGACTGAGGAGTCTTGAATTCCCAAACTACCTCCTCCACTCACTAACTGTGTGACTTTTTTGTTGTTGTTCATTTGTTTTTTGGACTTTAGAATAAATAATTTAATATATAAATAATTTTTATGTAAACAATAACATGTAAGTTTGAGAAAATAAAATGTTACCATACAACACTGTTATAGTATCACTGACTATATTCCTTATGCTCTGCCTTTTATTCCTGTGACTTATTTATTCCATAAGTAGAATTCTATCTCTTCAACTCCCCTTCACCCAATTTGTCCATCCTTCTCACCCTCCTTTACTTTGAAAACCATCAGTTTGTTCTCTTTATTTATAGGTCTTATTCTTTTTGTTTACTCATGTTTTGTTTCTTAGATTACACATATGACTAAAATTATATGGTATTAATTTCTCTCAGTTTGACTTATTTCATTTAGCACAATACCTTCCAGAGCTATCCATATTGTCACAAAGGGCAAGATGTAATCCTTTTTCATGGCTGCATATTATACCAAAATCCACGTCTTCCTTATCCATTCATCTATCAATGAATACTTAGGTTTCTTCCTTATCTTAGCTATTGAAAATAATACTGCAACTATGATAGGGGTGCATGTATCTTTTTGAATTAGTGTTATCATTTTCTTTGCCTAAATACCCAGTAGTAGAACTACTGGGTCATGTGGTAATTCTATTTTTAATTGTTTTAGGAATATTCATGCTGCTTTTCACAGTGGCTGCACCAGTTTGCATCCCACCAATAATACATGAGGGTTTCTTTTTCTTCACATCATCGTCAACACTTGTTATTTCTTGTCTTTCATGGTGTGACTTTGGATAACATATTTTTTTTTTTCTTTCAAAGGAGGAGTGATATGCAATGATCTCCAGAGTCCCTTTCAGTTCTGTTTTTGATTCCAAAATCCACATGAGGATAAAGTTAGACTAGTACTGTATTTGGTAGATCAGGAGCAGATCTTCTCCTTTTTTCCCCCAAGATATTCTAACATTAACTTTTTTGTATGGGCTTTCAGGGACTTTAGTTCAAATAAATCACTATTCCATGAATGCATACCACATGCCAGGCATTAAGCTGGGTTCAATAGGACTAGAGAGACAATGAGACATACTTCCTGTCCTTCTATAGCTTATAATTGGAATGCTAAAATAAGAATACACATGACACTTAAACAAGTAGCATTTTTTACATACTGTAACATGTATCTGTATGTGGTATCCTTATAGGGGTGGGGAGGTGTTTGGAGAATAAAAAACTTACATTTGGATGTGGAGATTTGCCTTTGTAAAATAATGGGGCCCATTCAATTTGAGGTGGTCATTCAACAGAAAGTGAAGTCTTTGACAGATAGAAATGGAGAAATGGACCTTTCACATGGAGGGCAATGGCCCCAAGAATGGAAAACATGGAGTACGTTTGGGAAATAGTATGACCAGAATTTTCATTACTGTTGCAGAGTAGTGAAAGACAAAATATGATCAGGAAAGTTCAGGCTATGTTGTGGAGTGATAGGCTCAGGAGTTTGTATTGAATTCTATTGGCTCTGGGGAGATTAACAAGACCTTTTGGATGTATAAGCAATATGAGTGGAATTCTGATTTAGAAATCTTAAACTGTATGAGGTTATAAGATGAATTAGACCTGGGAGAGACCGGGAAACAAACAAACAAACAAAAATCAGTTTAGGAAAGTATTACAATGATCTAGAGGAAAAGGTCTAAGTCACAAGGGTGGCCCTGGAGAAGGGAGGAAAGGAATTAACTGATTAAAACTGCTTTTCATGGAAGAATGGATCTGTGTGTTGGATAATAGATAAAGTAAAAGATAGATATATTGTAGATTCAAGTATAAAAAGAGATATTCAATTGAATAAGGTCATAGACATGAGCTGTGAAATTTCTTAGAAATCATCTTGTCCAGGCAGAGGGAGGAGGGAAGATGGCGGCGTAGGAGGACGCTGGGCTCACCGCGCGTCCTGCTGATCACTTAGATTCCACCTACACCTGCTTAAATAACCCAAAAAACCGCCAGAGGATTAGCAGAACGGAGTCGCCGGAGCCAAGCGCAGACGAGAGGCCCACGGAAGAGGGTAGGAAGGGCGGCGAGGCGGTGCGCGCTCCACGGACTGGCAGGAGGGAGCCGGGGCGGAGGGGCGGCTCGCCGGCCAAGCAGAGCCCCGGAGTCTGGCTTGCAAAAGCGGAGGGGCCGGACGGACTGTGTTCCGACAGCAAGCGCGACTTAGCGTCTGGGAGGTCATAAGTTAACAGCTCTGCTCCGAAAGCGGGAAGGCTGGAGGACAAAGGGAGGGAGAGCTGCTGAGCCCCCGGACGACAGAGCTCAGTTTGGTGGGGAACAAAGGCGCTCGCCAGCGCCATCTCCCCCGCCCATCCCCCAGCCAAAATCCCAAAGAGAACCAGTTCCTGCCAGGGAACTTCCTCGCTCCGCGCAAACACCCAACTCTGTGCTTCTGCGGAAGAGCCAAACCTCCGGCAGCGGATCTGACTCCCTCCCGCTGCCACAGCGCCCCTCCTGAAGTGGATCACCTAAGGAGAAGCGAGCTAAGCCTGCCCCTCCTGCCCCTGTGCACCTTGCCTACCCACCCCAGCTAATACGCCAGATCCCCAGCATCACAAGCCTGGCAGTGTGCAAGTAGCCCAGACGGGCCACGCCACCCCACAGTGAATCCCGCCCCTAGGAGAGGGGAAGAGAAGGCACACACCAGTCTGACTGTGGCCCCAGTGGTGGGCCGGGGGCAGACATCAGGTCTGACTGCGACTCCGCCCACCAACTCCAGTTATACACCACAGCACAGGGGAAGTGCCCTGCAGGTCCTCACCACTCCAGGGACTATCCAAAATGACCAAGCGGAAGAATTCCCCTCAGAAGAATCTCCAGGAAATAACAACAGCTAATGAGCTGATCAAAAAGGATTTAAATAATATAACAGAAAGTGAATTTAGAATAATAGTCATAAAATTAATCGCCGGGCTTGAAAACAGTATAGAGGACAGCAGAGAATCTCTTGCTACAGAGATCAAGGGACTAAGGAACAGTCACGAGGAGTTGAAAAACGCTTTAAATGAAATGCAAAACAAAATGGAAACCACCACGGCTCGGATTGAAGAGGCAGAGGAGAGAATAGGTGAACTAGAAGATAAAGTTATGGAAAAAGAGGAAGCTGAGAAAAAGAGAGAGAAAAAAATCCAGGAGTATGAGGGGAAAATTAGAGAACTAAGTGATACACTAAAAAGAAATAATATACGCATAATTGGTATCCCAGAGGAGGAAGAGAGAGGGAAAGGTGCTGAAGGGGTACTTGAAGAAATAATAGCTGAAAACTTCCCTGAACTGGGGAAGGAAAAAGGCATTGAAATCCAAGAGGCACAGAGAACTCCCTTCAGACGTAACTTGAAGCGAGCTTCTGCACGACATATCATAGTGAAACTGGCAAAATACAAGGATAAAGAGAAAATTCTGAAAGCAGCAAGGGGTAAACGTGCCCTCACATATAAAGGGAGACCTATAAGACTCGTGACTGATCTCTCTTTTGAAACTTGGCAGGCCAGAAAGAATTGGCACGAGATTTTCAGTGTGCTAGACAGAAAAAATATGCAGCCGAGAATCCTTTATCCAGCAAGTCTGTCATTTAGAATCGAAGGAGAGATAAAGGTCTTCCCAAACAAACAACAACTGAAGGAATTTGTTACCACTAAACCAGCCCTACAAGAGATCCTAAGGGGGACCCTGTGAGACAAAGTACCAGAGAGATCACTACAAGCATAAAACATACAGACATCACAATGACTCTAAACCCGTATCTTTCTATAATAACACTGAATGTAAATGGATTAAATGCGCCAACCAAAAGACATAGGGTATCAGAATGGATAAAAAAACAAGACCCATCTATTTGCTGTCTACAAGAGACTCATTTTTGACCTGAGGACACCTTTAGATTGAGAGTGAGGGGATGGAGAACTATTTATCATGCTACTGGAAGCCAAAAGAAAGCTGGAGTAGCCATACTTATATCAGACAAACTAGACTTTAAATTAAAGGCTGTAACAAGAGATGAAGAAGGACATTATATAATAGTTACAGGGTCTATCCATCAGGAAGAGCTAACAATTATAAATGTCTATGCGCCGAATACCAGAGCCCCCAAATATATAAAACAACTACTCATAAACATAAGCAACGTTATTGATAAGAATGTGGTAATTGCAGGGGACTTTAACACCCCACTTACAGAAATGGATAGATCATCTAGACACACGATCAATAAAGAAACAAGGGCCCTGAATGAGACATTGGATCAGATGGACTTGACAGATCTCTTCAGAACTCTGCATCCCAAAGCAACAGAATATACTTTCTTCTCGAGTGCACATGGAACATTCTCCAAGATAGATCATATACTGGGTCAAAAAACAGCCCTTCATAAGTTTACCAGAATTGAAATTATACCATGCATACTTTCAGACCACAATGCTATGAAGCTTGAAATCAACCACAGAAAAAAGTCTGGAAAACCTCCAAAAGCATGGAGGTTAAAGAACACCCTACTAACGAATGAGTGGGTCAACCAGGCAATTAGAGAAGAAATTAAAAAATATATGGAAACAAACGAAAATGAAAATACAACAATCCAAACGCTTTGGGATGCAGCGAAGGCAGTCCTGAGAGGAAAATACATTGCAATCCAGGCCTATCTCAAGAAACAAGAAAAATCCCAAATACAAAATCTAACAGCACACCTAAAGGAAATAGAAGCAGAACAGCAAAGGCAGCCTAAACCCAGCAGAAGAAGAGAAATAATAAAGATCAGAGCAGAAATAAACAATATAGAGTCTAAAAAACTGTAGAGCAGATCAACGAAACCAAGAGTTGGTTTTTTGAAAAAATAAACAAAATTGACAAACCTCTAGCCAGGCTTCTCAAAAAGAAAAGGGAGATGACCCAAATAGATAAAATCATGAATGAAAATGGAATGATTACAACTAATCCCTCAGAGATACAAACAATTATCAGGGAATACTATGAAAAATTATATGCCAACAAATTGGACAACCTGGAAGAAATGGACAAATTCCTGAACACCCACACTCTTCCAAAACTCAATCAGGAGGAAATAGAAAGCTTGAACAGACCCATAACCAGCGAAGAAATTGAATCGGTTATCAAAAATCTCCCAACAAATAAGAGTCCAGGACCAGATGGCTACCCAGGGGAGTTCTACCAGACGTTTAAAGCAGAGATAATACCTATCCTTCTCAAGCTATTCCAAGAAATAGAAAGGGAAGGAAAACTTCCAGACTCATTCTATGAAGCCAGTATTACTTTGATTCCTAAACCAGACAGAGACCCAGTAAAAAAAGAGAACTACCGGCCAATATCCCTGATGAATATGGATGCAAAAATTCTCAATAAGATACTAGCAAATCGAATTCAACGGCATATAAAAAGAATTATTCACCATGATCAAGTGGGATTCATTCCTGGGATGCAGGGCTGGTTCAACATTCGCAAATCAATCAACGTGATACATCACATTAACAAAAAAAAAGAGAAGAACCATATGATCCTGTCAATCGATGCAGAAAAGGCCTTTGACAAAAACCAGCACCCTTTCTTAATAAAAACCCTTGAGAAAGTCGGGATAGAAGGAACATACTTAAAGATCATCAAAGCCATTTATGAAAAGCCCACAGCTAACATCATCCTCAACGGGGAAAAACTGAGAGCTTTTTCCCTGAGATCAGGAACACGACAGGGATGCCCACTCTCACCGCTGTTGTTTAACATAGTGCTGGAAGTTCTAGCATCAGCAATCAGACAACAAAAGGAAATCAAAGGCATCAAAATTGGCAAAGATGAGGTCAAGCTTTCGCTCTTTGCAGATGACATGATATTATACATGGAAAATCCGATAGACTCCACCAAAAGTCTGCTAGAATTGATACATGAATTCAGCAAAGTTGCAGGATACAAAATCAATGTACAGAAATCAGTTGCATTCTTATACACTAACAATGAAGCAACAGAAAGATAAATAAAGAAACTGATCCCATTCACAATTGCACCAAGAAGCATAAAATACCTAGGAATAAATATAACCAAAGATGTAAAGGATCTGTATGCTGAAAACTATAGAAAGCTTATGAAGGAAATTGAAGAAGATTTAAAGAAATGGAAAGACATTCCCTGCTCATGGATTGGAAAAATAAATATTGTCAAAATGTCAATACTACCCAAAGCTATCTACACATTCAATGCAATCCCAATCAAAATTGCACCAGCATTCTTCTCGAAACTAGAACAAGCAATCCTAAAATTCATATGGAACCACAAAAGGCCCCGAATAGCCAAAGGAATTTTGAAGAATACCAAAGCAGGAGGCATCACAATCCCAGACTTTAGCCTCTACTACAAAGCTGTCATCATCAAGACAGCATGGTATTGGCACAAAAACAGACACATAGACCAATGGAATAGAATAGAAACCCCAGAACTAGACCCACAAACGTATGGCCAACTCATCTTTGACAAAGCAGGAAAGAACATCCAATGGAAAAAAGACAGCCTCTTTAACAAATGGTGCTGGGAGAACTGGACAGCAACATGCAGAAGGTTGAAACTAGACCACTTTCTCACACCATTCACAAAAATAAACTCAAAATGGATTAAGGACCTGAATGTGAGTCAGGAAACCATCAAAACCTTAGAGGAGAAAGCAGGAAAAGACCTCTCTGACCTCAGCCGCAGCAATCTCTTACTGGACACATCACCAAAGGCAAGGGAATTAAAAGCAAAAGTGAATTACTGGGACCTTATGAAGATAAAAAGCTTCTGCACAGCAAAGGAAACAACCAACAAAACTAAAAGGCAACCAACGGAATGGGAAAAGATATTTGCAAATGACATATCGGACAAAGGGCTAGTATCCAAAATCTATAAAGAGCTCACCAAACTCCACACCCGAAAAACAAATAACCCAGTGAAGAAATGGGCAGAAAACATGAATAGACACTTCTCTAAAGAAGACATCCGGATGGCCAACAGGCACATGAAAAGATGTTCAGCGTCGCTCCTTATCAGGGAAATACGAATCAAAACCACACTCAGGTATCACCTCACGCCAGTCAGAGTGGCCAAAATGAACAAATCAGGAGACTCTAGATGCTGGAGAGGATGTGGAGAAACGGGAACCCTCTTGCACTGTTGGTGGGAATGCAAATTGGTGCAGCCGCTCTGGAAAGCAGTGTGGAGGTTCCTCAAAAAATTAAAAATAGACCTACCCTATGATCCAGCAATAGCACTGCTAGGAATTTACCCAAGGGATACAGGAGTACTGATGCATAGGGGCACTTGTACCCCAATGTTCATAGCAGCACTCTCAACAATAGCCAAATTATGGAAAGAGCCTAAATGTCCATCAATTGATGAATGGATAAAGAAATTGTGGTTTATATACACAATGGAATACTATGTGGCAATGAGAAAAAATGAAATATGGCCTTTTGTAGCAACGTGGTTGGAACTGGAGAGTGTGATGCTAAGTGAAATAAGCCATACAGAGAAAGACAGATACCATATGGTTTCACTCTTATGTGGATCCTGAGAAACTTGACAGGAACCCATGGGGGAGGGGGAGGAAAAAAGAAAAAAAAAAAAAAAAAGGAGGTTAGAGTGGGAGAGAGCCAAAGCATAAGAGACTGTTAAAAACTGAGAACACTGAGGGTTGATGGGGGTGGGAGGGAGGGGAGGGTGGGTGGTGGGTATTGAGGAGGGCACCTTTTGGGATGAGCACTGGGTGTTGTATGGAAACCAATTTGACAATAAATTTCATATATTAAAAAAAAAAAAAAAGAAATCATCTTGTCCAAGGTTATATAGATTGTGGCAAAGCTGATATGTGATTTGGTGAGTGTTCATTACATCATGTAAGGTGCTTCAAGGTGATAAATCAGAGCCTCAGTGGTGGATAGAGTTAGTATTGAAAAAGTGAAGGACTACTTTTCTTCCATAAACTGGAATGAAGTACTAGTCTGGGGTCTTCTGTCATTTTTTCTTCTGCATACCTTTGTTTTCTTCCTTTTCCATCTATTCTGTTTTGGGTTCCTAGGTAGAAGAGAGTTAACATAAAAGGCCTGAGTCTACTTTGATTAGGAAAATCTGTCTATAAGATTAACTCTTGGCTGGTATCTGGGAACTAGGCTAGTGGGCAGTTTCTTACACAGATATAAAATTTTTCCTAAATGGTAAGAATGACTCACTGTGCCTAGACTGCCTGTACAAACAATATGGTTTATGTTAAATGTCTCATTTTCTTCTGGGAATCTGGAGTCTTGGTATATGCTCAGCAGCCAGTACCTGTGTACAGGCACTAATAAAAACCTAGGGCACTGAGTCTAAATAGTTTCCCTGGTAGACCATATTGCACATGTGTTGTTATAACTTGTTGCTGAAGGAATTAACTGTGTCTTTTGTGACTGTACTAAAGGAACACTCTTGGAAGCTTTTACCTAGTTTCTTCTACACTTCATCCCATGTATTTTTCCCTATGATGATTTTGCTTTATATCCTTCCACTAAAATAAATCTTAGCCATGAGTATGACTTTATGCTGGAGTCCTTTGAGTCCTCCTAGTGAATTACCAATTCTCTAGGGGGTTGGGACCTTGGCACAGTCCAAACTTTGTTCTTTTGGAAACTTTTACAATAAAAGCTTCTGGAATGTCCTAGTAGTTTGGTTGCTGTATGTAGAGGTCCCTGGTGACTTTACTAAAGAGCAAGGATACAGCCTTTGAACTTCTTCAATTAAAAATAATCTGAGGTTGTATGGAAACCAATTTGACAATAAATTTCATATTTAAAAAATAAATAAACATTAAAAAAATAATAATCTGGGGGACCTTGGGTCACTTTTTTAATATTAAGAGACTTTATTTTTAGAGCAGTTATAGGTTTACAGAAAAGATGAATTATAAGTACGGAGTTCTTATATATCCCTAATTTCCAGCATACAGTTCCCCCTACTATTAACATTTGCATGAATGATGAGCCAACGCATTATACATCTGGGGGTTTTGACAAATGTATAATGACATAAATGCACCATTACACTATCATGCAGAAAATATGTCACTGCCCAAAATATGTGTGGGCACCACCTGTTCATCCCTCTATCCAGCCACACCCCC
Organism: Leopardus geoffroyi; assembly: GCF_018350155.1. NCBI lineage: Eukaryota > Metazoa > Chordata > Mammalia > Carnivora > Felidae > Leopardus > Leopardus geoffroyi. The sequence goes on along the minus strand of NC_059343.1, from coordinate 55,511,840 downwards.
CAAACTGCTAGTAACTGTTGATCTTCTTATGGTTTCCATATTTTGCCTATTCCAGAATGTTTTATTGTTGGAATTATACAGCATGTAGCAGTTTCATTTTGGCTTATTTAATTTAGCAGTATTCATTTAAGGTTCTTCTGTGTCTTTTCATGACTTTATAACTCGCTTATTTTTAGTGCTGAATAATACTCCATTGTGTGTATTTACCACAGTTTATCTTTTCACCTATTGAAGAATATCTTGGCTTCGTCTCAACTTTGTGAATTATTAATAAAGCTTATGTAAATATTTGAATGCAGGTTTTTGTGTACATAACTTTGCAAATAATATTGGTAAATACCAAAAAGCACAATTTCTGGATTGTGTGGTAAAAGTATATTTAGTTTCTTACAGTTTTTTATAGAAACTTCCATATTGTCTTTCAAGCGACTGCATTTTTTTATTTCTATCATCAATGAATGAAAGTTCTTATTGCTCTTGTTGCTCTCTTTGTTAGCATTTGGTGTTGTCTGTGTTTTGGATTTTAGCCATTCTAATAGGTATGTAGTGATCTCTCATTGTAATCCTCGTTTCCATAATGACATATTATGTTGAACATCTTTTCATATGCATTTTTGCCATCTGTATATCTCTTTTGGTAAGGTATCTGTTCATATATTTTGCCATTTTTAATTGGATTATTATCGTTTCATTTTAAGAGCTGTTTGTCTATTTTATTTTTATTTTTTTTAAAAGATACCCTACTAGGGGCACCTGGGTGGCTCAGTCGGTTAAGCATCCGACTTCGTCTCAGGTCATAATCTTGCGGTTTTGAGTTGGAGCCCCGTGTCAGGCTCTTTGCTGACAGCTCAGAGCCTGGAGCCTGCTTTGGATTCTGTGTCTCCTTCTGTCTCTGCCGCCCCACCCCCCAACTTGTGCTCTGTCTCTCTCTGTCAATCAAAAATAAATAAATGTAAAAAAAAAAGATACCCTACTACTTCTTTGTTTGTTTTATCCCCCCCCCTCCACGCCCCTTGGGGTAAAAGATATTTATTTCAACTTTCTAGGAGTAAAAATAAAATTTTAACTTGGAATTTGTATTGTTTTAAGTTTTTATTTAAGTTCTAGTTAGCTAACGTACAGTATAATATTAGTTTCAGGAGTAGAATTTAGTGATTCATCAGTTACATATAACACCCAGTGCTCTTCACAACAAATGCCCTCCTTAATGCTCATCACCTATTTAGCCCATCCCCCCACCCACCTCCTCTTCAACAACCCTCAGTTTCTTCTCTATAGTTAAGAGTCTGTTTTATGGTTTGCCTCACTGTCTTTTTCCCCCTATATTCATCTGTTTTTGTTTCTTAAATTCCACGTATGCGAGAAATCACATGGTATTTGTCTTTCTCTGACTGACTTATTTCACTTAGCATAATGCCTTCTAGCACCATCCATGACGTTGCAAATGGCAAGAGATTATTCTTTTTGATAGCTGAGTAATATTCCATTGTATATATACATATACACCACATCTTTATCCATTCATCACTTGAGGGACACTTGGGCTCTTTTCATAATTTGGCTATTGTTGATAATGCTGCTTGTTTGTCTATTTTAGATACCAGCCCTTTCTCAGATATGTTTTGCAAAGATTTTCTCCCAGTCTATGGATTGTTTTTTCATTCTCTTAACCAAGATTTTCACAGAGAAGAAATTTTTAATTCTTATGAAATCCAATTTATCAGTTTTTTCTTTTGTGGATTATGCTTTTATGTTATATCCAAAAAGTTATCACCAAGTCAAAGGTCACCTGAATTTTCTCTTATATTATCTTCTAAGAGTTTTAGGGCCTTGATTTTTATATTTAGCTCTATGATATATTTGGGATTAATTGTTGGGAAAAGTTTAAGGTCTGTCTCTAGATTAATTTTTTGCATGATGATGTGCAGTTGCTTAAGCACCATTTGTTTAAAAGACTATCTTTGCTATATTATTTACATTTATCTATTTTTAATTGAAAGTATAAAGTATGTATATACACAAAATAAAAACTTCAAACACTATAAAAAGGTATAGAAAATATTAAATCCTTATCATTCGAGATTCCCGTTCCTTTCCTTCTCTTCCTTATAGGCAGTTCCCATTACTAATAGCTTGTGAAACTTTCCAGAAGTCTAGAAGGCTACTATACACAGTGTGCTTATCTTACTCTTTTTAACCTAAGAATATACCTTGAATATTGGTTCATAGCACACATACTGAAAATTTTCCCCCACAGTTGTGTTGTATTTCATTTTATTAACTTCCATAGATATTTAAACAGTCCCTTTTTTTTTCATTACTTCATAAGCTGTTTCTGGTCCAATGAGTCTCTGTAGGTAAACAACCTGAGTCATAGCCCAGGCTAGATAAATTCCCAACCAGTTTTTGTTTGACTTTTTAAATGTTTATTTGTTTTTGAGAAAGAGACAGAGTGCGAGCAGCAGAGGGGCAGAGAGAGAGAGGGAGACACAGAATCCGAAACAGGCTCCAGGCTCTGAGCTGTTAGCACAGAGCCTGCTGTGGGTCTCGAACTTGTGAACCACGAGATCATGACGTGAGTTCTGAGTTGTAGTCGGACACTCAACCAACTGAGCCACCCAGGCACCCCCAACCAGTTTTTATAAAGACTTTACCTTAGGAAGTATTTGGGGGGATGAAGTAGATGCTCAGAATCTAGGGCTGGTGTCAGAAACAATGAAGGAAGATTATGATCCTGATTTTCTTGTATAATATCTACATTGACCTCTGGATCTTGGAGGCAAAAATAAAGGTGACGCTTTAAAAAGATGTCTCAAGAGTAGGTCCTTCGAATACAAGAAATATGATACTAGAAAACAATATCTGTTTTGTGTTATTTTCTGGGATAAGATTGGTGAGCTATCTGCTAATACTGTTCATGGGAGCAGTAATTTTTAAATTGCAGGTTGCCACTCATTTAGTAGGTCATGATATCAATTTAGTGATTCATGCCCTACATTTTGTAAAATGAAAGAATAAAAAGGAAAAATCTTAGTGCATCATCTGTAGTGTTTTATTAAACTTGACAATACTTTTTTTTTTTTACTATAGTGAGTCAGAACAGTATCTTAAATCATGTCCTAGTATATGCATACTTATCTTTGCTTTATTGTATTGTCTTTGCTCCTGTGTCAGAGATTAATTGACTATATTTATGTGTAAATATAATTTTCACGCTTTCTATTCTGTTCCATTGATCTATTTGTCTGTTCTTTCACCAGTACCACATTGTTTTGATTATGATAACTTTATGGGAATTTTGAAATCAGATAGTGTAAATACTTCAACTGGTTCTTCTCTCCCAATATTGTGTTGGCTTTTCTTGCCTTTTTCCCTGTCTATATAAACTTTAGAGTCACTTTGTTGATATCCAGAAAATAGCTTGCATTAATTTTGAATTGGATAACACTGAATCTATGGATCAAGTTGTGAAGAACTGACATCTTGATAATATTTTATATCCATCTACATGTAATATTTCTCCATAAATTTAGATCTTTGATTTACTGGTTTTATAATTTTCATCATATAGATCTTATAAATTTTTTATTTATGACTAAGCATTTCAAATTTTCTTCTAATTCAAATACTTCAGTGTTTTTTTATGTTTATTTAATTTTGAGAGAGAGACAGACAGAGTTCAAGCAGGGGAGGGGCAGACAGAGAGTGAAACAGAATCTGAAGCAAGCTCCAGTCTCTTAGCTGTCAGCACAGAGCCCATCATGGGGATTGAACCCACACACTATGAGATCATAATCTGAACTGAAGGCAGACACTTAACCGACTGAGCCACCCAGGCACCCATATAGTTTGGTGTTTTTAATTTACAATTTCAATGTCCACTGTTAGCATGTAAGAAAACAATTGATTTTTTATATCAACTTTGTATCCTGCAGTTGTGCTATCTAGTTACTTATTAATTCCAACATATTTTTGTTGACTTTTGGGGGGAATTCCTGTACACACAATTGTGTCATGTGTGGAAAAAAAAGATAGTTTTATTTCTTCCTTTCCAATCTATATACTTTTTATCTCCTTTTCTTATCTTAATTGCATTTGCTTAGAATTCCACTATGATTTGAATATGAATTGTTCCTGGTGTTAGAGAGAATATATCTAGTTTCTCAAAATTAAATATGGTGTTAGCTGTAGTTTTTTTTACAGATATTCTTTATCAAGTTGATGAAGTGCCGTTATAATTGTAGCTTGTTGAAAGTTTTTCTCAAAGGATGGGTGTTGGATTTTGTCAAATATTTTTTTCTATATCTGTTGGTATTGTCATTTAATATTTATTCTTTAGGTGTTGATGTGATGAATTATATCAACTGATTTTTGAATGTTGCACCAGCCTTGCATACATGAAATAAATCACACGCAGTCCTGGTGTATATTTTTTGTACCCTGGTGGATTTGATTTGCTAATATTTTATTGAAAATTTTTATATCTATGTTTATGAGAGATACTAGTTTGTACTTTTCCTTTATTGTAATGTCTTTGTCTGGTTTTAGTATCAGGGTAATGCTGGCCTCAGAGAATGAGTTAGGAAATATTCCCTCTGCCTCTGTTCTCTGGATGAGAGTATAAAAATTTGGTATCATTTCTTCCTTAAAATATCTAGTAAAATTCACCAGTGAACCCATCTAGTGCATTCTTTTTTGGAAGGATTTTAATTATTGATTCAATTCCCTTAATAAATATAAATCTATTCAGATTGTGTATTTCATCTTGTGTGAGTATTGGAAGCTTGTGTCTTTCAAGGAATTAGTTTATTTAGGTTATCAAAATTTAAGGCATGGAGTTGTTATTAATACTCCTTTGTTATCCTTTTAATATCCATGAGATCAATAGTGATGACTCTGCTTTCATTTCTGACATTTTTTTTTTATTCTTTAAGGCTATTTACTATTTATTTTTAACAGAGAAGGAGACAGAAAGAGCGTGAGTGGGGGCGAGGCAGAGAGAGAAGGAGAGAGGGTCAAAGCAGGATCCGTGCTGTCAGCAGAGTCTGACATGGGGCTCAATCTGACAAACCATGAGATCATGACCTGTGAGAAAATCAAGAGTTGGATCCTTAACTGATTGAGACACATGGGCGCTCCTCATTTATGACATTTTAAATGTATGTGTTTTCTTTTTCTTTCTTAATCTGGCTATAGTCTTATCTATTTTCTTGATGTTTTAAATTAACCAGATTTTGATTTTGTTGATTTTCTTTGTTTATTTCCTATTGTTAATATTATTGGTTTCCTTAAAAATTGTTATTATTTCTTTTCTTCTGCTTATTCTGGTTTTAATTTGCTCTTATTTTTCTAAGGTGGGAGCTTAAATTATTGATTTTAGATTTATTTTATTCTAATATATGGTTTAATGCTATAAACATTCCTGTAAGCATTGCCTTCACAGCATCCACAAATACTAAGTTATATTTTCATTTTTGTTTAGTATAAAATACTTTTTAATTTCTCATAAGAATTCTTCTTTGACCCATGTGTCATTTAGAAATGTGCTGTTTAATCTCTAAGTATTTTGGCAGGTTCTAGCTATTTTTTGTTATTGATTTCTAGTGTAATTTATTTGTGGTCTGAGAGCATACTTTTCATGATTCCTGTTCTTGTAAATTTATTCCAGTATATTGTATGTCCCAGAACGTGGTTGATCATGGTGATCTGTGTGAGCTTGAATATAAGGTGTATCCTGCTGTTGTTGGATGAAATGTTCTACAGATGTTAATTAGATCCAGTTAGTTGATGGTGCTGTTCAATTCGATTATGTCTTTACTGATTTTCTGCCTCAATTACTGACAGGAAGGTTGAAATTTCCAACTCTAATTGTGGATTCACCTATTTCTCCTTGGTGTTCTATCAGTTTTTGGCCTCCCATGTTTTGATGTCCTATAACACAATAAGGGTGGTTATATCTTCTTAGAGAATTTACCGTTATCATTATGTTATGCCTCTTTTTCCCTGACAGGTTTTGTTGCTCTAAAGTCTCCTTTTTATGAAATTAATATAGCTATTCCAGCTTTCTTTTGATTCTTGTTGGCATGGAATTTTTTTCTCCATACCTTTGCTTTTAGTCTATGTCTTTTGTATTTCAAGTGATATGTTATACATAGCATAGAGTTGGCTCTTATTTTTCATGCACTCTCACAGTCTCTACATTTTAATTGGTGTGCTTAGGCAATTGACCTTTGAAGTGATTGATACAGTTGGATAAATATCTACCATGTTTGTTACTGTTGGCTACCCTTTGCTTATTTTTGTCTTAATTTTTTATCTGCCTTCTCTTTTTTTAACTTAAAATTGTATGATTCCCTTTTATGTCCTCTTCTAGCATATATGATTTATACTTTTTAAAACTTTAAGTGGTTACTCTGGTTTCCCATACACATTTACAATTAATCCATTTATGCTTTCATACAACATTATGCTTCTTCATGGGTGGTACAGGAAACTTATAACAGAATATTTCCTATTGCTCCTTTCAGTCACTTATAATATTATTGTCATTCATTTCACTATTTGATAATCTATATTCACCAAATATGTTGTTACAATTATTATCTTGGACAAACTCTTATCTGTAAGATTAGTTAAAAATAAGAAAAATGTGATTTTATTTTACCTTCATTTATTCCTTCTCTAGTACTCTTCTTTTCTTTCTTTTGGTACACATTTCTCATTTATATAGTTTTCCTTCTGTCTGAAGAACTCCTTGTAAAATTTCTTCAGTCACAAGTTTACTTCAAACATTCCTTAAATTTTTATTTGAGAAAATCTTTAATTTTTCTTCACCTTTGAAAAATAACTACTGGATGCAGAAGTATAAATTTGTGATTTTATTTCAGTACCTTAAACATCTCACTCCACTCTCTTCTTTTTGCATGGTTTCTTAAGAGAAATCTTATTCTTGCTCCTCTTTAGATAAGGTAGATTTTCTCCTGCTTCTCTCAAGATTTTCTCTGTGCCTTTGACTTTGTGCAATTTGAATATGATATGCCTACATGTAATTTTTTTGTATTTATACTATTGTTCTCTAAGCTTTCTCAATCTTTTGTTTCTTATCTGTCTAATTTTGGAAAAATTTTAGTCATCACTTTAAGTATTTATGTTCCTCTTTTTCTTCTCCTTTTAGAAAGCCTAGTATGCGTATCTTCCACTTTTTATAATTGTCCAACACCTTTTAAATACACTACTCCATCTTTTTCATTCTTTTTTTTTTTCTTTTTGCATTTCAGTTTTTGAAGTTTCTATTAACATATCTTCAAGTTCATTGATCCTTTCCTTAGCCTTGTTCAGTCTGTTGATAAGCCCATTAAAAGCATTCTTCATTTCTTTTTTTTTTTTTTTTTTAATTTTTTTTTAATGTTTATTTTTTATTATTTTTGAGACAGAGAGAGACAGAGCATGAACGGGGGAGGGGCAGAGAGAGAGGGAGACACAGAATCGGAAACAGGCTCCAGGCTCTGAGCCATCAGCCCAGAGCCCGACGCGGGGCTCGAACTCACGGACTGTGAGATCGTGACCTGAGCCGAAGTCGGACGCTTAACCGACTGAGCCACCCAGGCGCCCCGCATTCTTCATTTCTGCTAATGTTTTTTATTTCTAGCATTTCCTTTTGATTATTTCCCCTACCTTTCATATCTCCACTTGTATTACCCATCTGTTCTTGTGTATTGTCCTCCTTTTCCATTAGAGCCCTCACTATAATTTCTTGTCTAATAATTCCACGATCCAGTATCTCTGCCTTATCTGTTTGGTTTTTATGTTTGTTTTTTATCTTCAAACTGGTTTTTGTTGTCTTTTCCCCTTTTGAATGACTTGTAATATTTTGTTGAAACCAGGTGTAATGTTCTGGGTAAAAGGAACTGAGGTAAATAGGTCTTTAGCATGAGGCTTTATGTTTATATAGATAGGAGTTAGGCTGTACTTAGTTTGCTGTTAGGCTATGTTTGGTTTATTCTAGATATTGTTCTCAGAGGCCAAAATTTCCTGTGGTATTTTTGTTTTTGTCTTCCCTGTTGTCTTTGGATTTCCTTATAGAGTTGTTCTTAAATAACTGATAGTCTGATACTGGCTATAGCAACGGGTTTCTGCTTCGGGGCTTTTGCTCTCGTAAGCTCTGATTCTCCATTTTGACCTGTCTATCCAATATTTGAGGCAGCTCTTTTCCCTCTGATTTCAATTCTCTGTTGTTTCTAAGAGAAGTTGTTGATTTTCAACTTGTTCAGCATTGTTTTTTTGTGAGGATGGTTATGATAACTTGCAAGCTTTTTAATTGTTCGACCAGAAACCAGAAGTTTCCCATTGATCGCTTTTTATTTCTTGACTGATAATTCCTATCTGTAAAATAAAGGAGTAAGATCACTACTTGGTGGCTAAATTATTTCCTAGCTCTAGCATTCTGTTGAGTGCATAAGTAGTGACTTGTGTGAATGATTATGCTGTTATGTGACTTTTGCTGCTCTTCTTCTACAGGCAGACCTCCAGGTGGACAAAGAGAGGCATAATTTCTTTGAGTCCTCCCTTGATTATGTTTATCAAATCCAGGAAGTTCAGGAGTCCAAGAAGTTCAATATTGTGGAGCCAGTAAGTTCTATCTGTTGATGAATAGTCTAAAAATATTTACCAAATTCCCGGTAAATGCAGAGAACTTTGAACATAAAATTGAAATCTCAAAGATGGTGAAGGATATTTAATGCTTAATAATGAATGTCAAGAAAATAGACACACCAGTTTGTGTTGTTCTTGCTTTCTTACTAACATTTTCTCTTCCTTACCACCCCTTCTGCCTTTCTTTTCTTTCCATTTTCTTTTTTTTAATGTTCATGTATTTATTTTGAGAGAGAGACAGAGAAAGAGAGGGAGAAGGAGAGAGAATCCCGAGCAGGCTCCATGCTGTCGGCATAGACCCAATGTGGGGCTTGATCCCACAAACCAGGAGATCATGACCGGAGCTGAAATCAAGAGTCGGACACCCAACCGACTGAGCCACCCAAGCGTCCCTTCTTTCCCATTTTGTCTCCCTAGCTATGATTTTCCTTTCTTTCTCTTTCTTTGCTTCCTCTTTCCTTCTCTCCCTCCTTTGATTTCTCGGTCACCCTTCATTTTATCTTGCTCTCCTCCCTTCCTTGCTCTCATGCTTTCATAAAGCTTCTAAAGGGCCTATCAGATACCAATGTGCTACAAGCTCATGTCCCTTGCACTCAGTGACTTCCTATTGTACTGTTTTTACTTCTGTACTGTTTTTACTTCTATCTTCTTTATTTTTTTCTACTTACATCTCTTTGAGCATAAAAGTGATGTGCTTTGATTTGACAACTATGTGGAATTTTAACAACTTTTATTTTCTAGCATAAAAAATGTACTTTTATTGCAGAAAAGCTAAAAATAACTATAGGAAAAATAAAACAAAAAGAATAAATTTCCAAAACAGAGGTAATCACTGTTAATAGTGTGGCATTTTCCTTCTAAGTTTTCTGTGTATCTACAGTATTTCTTTCTCTATTTGTGTATGCTTTTGTACTTATGTGGGTGTGTGTGTACACATGTGTGAACATGTGTGTACATGTATATGTTTTGCACATGAACATGTATATCTATGTACACGTGTATCTGTGCTCACATTTGTATGTATCTGTATATATATGTACGCAATCAAGTGTGTATTCATTTATACAAAAAAATTAATTGAACTTCTATGACTGGCACTGTGCTAAACACTGGGTATTCTATAATTAATAAGACGGACTCTGTTTCTGTCTTTATGAGGACTACATTCGTATTGGGTAGACAGAAGGGAAACAAGGATACAGATAAATAAAATTAATTGTAAGTTGTGATAATGGCTAAAACAATAACAAGAATGGGCAGCTACTTTAGAGTAGATGGTCAAGGAAGACCTCTGAAAGTATCATTTATGGTAAGATCTAAAGAAAGAGAGGATGAGGCTACATGAATAATGGAGAAATAATACTCCAGACACAGAAAAACACATGTGCACAGTCCTTAAGTTAGGAAAGAATGGTGTGCTTGAAGAATGAAAAGATTAGTGCCTCTAGATACTGGCAATAGAAAAGGAGAGGGGCAGGAAGTAATTAATGTATGATAGGAAGGCACATGACCTGTAAGCATGGTAAAAAGTTTGGATATTAGTCTAAGTGTAGTGGAAAACCACTGATAAGTGTTAAACAGAATATGACATGAGCTGATTTTGTTGTGTGGAGAATGGCTTAAAAGAGACCAACAGTGAAAGTGAGGGAACCAGTTAGGAGGCTACTATAGTGGTCTAGGCAAGAAAAGATGTTGGTTTCGGTTAGGGTGGTGGAAGTTCAAACAGAAAAGAATGGCTGGATTAGAGCTATGTTTTGGAGATAAAACTGACACAATTTGGATTCAGATGTGAGTGGAAGAGAAATCAGGGATGATTCTTTACTTTCTGGCTTGACTGAGTGGGTAGTAGTGTCATTTCCTGAGATGAGAAAGCTTGGGAGAGAAACAGAAAGATTGTGTATATGACAATGTATGTGGTATACACACCCATATACGTTTATACACACACACATGCACATATATATGCAGCACATATGTGTGTATATGTACATAGTTTTTATATGTATTTATGTATATATACATATATAGTTTGTTTTTGTATTTATACATATATGCACGTCTATATGCATATGGTGTTATCTGTGTGCATATTTATATGCACCTACCTGTTTATTTTCTAAAAAGAATAGAACAATTATTACTACTCCTTATTACACTTTACTATTGGCAGAATTGAGTATTATTTTTTAAAGGTTTGTTTTTGATAGCTGAAATCATATTTTCTTTGTTTTTATTTATGTGTATATGATTATTGAGGTTGAATATTTTTAACATTAAAAATGTTTGATTGATCATTTGTATGTCTTATTCTGAAACCCCCCTGAAACATTTCTAACTCAAAAATGGGTTCACACTCCGTGAACATTTTAGCATTATGACAGTCTTCATTAAGGTACAGAATCTTACTTTATTCATTTATTCACTTATCTGTTTATTCAACAAATATTAATTGAGCACCTACTCTGTGACAATTCTGAAGATATAAAGAGAAAAGACACAGTCTATTCCCATACTATCCAAATTATGAATGGTTTTATATGCTATCTGAAAATGATCTGAATGAACAAATTTGTTATTAGTTCTTATTTTCTGGAACTAATTCCAGTGTAAATGTTTAACCTAATAAGAGAATGGCTTTATGTACACCTGTTTTTGTTTTCATGATTACTTTTAACACTATACTGTGTAACGCTATGGAATTTATTTTCCGTGTTTCTTTTTCCTTTATTTGATAATGAGAAGATGCTAGTGATAAAGTTATTTTTACATGTTTTCCCTAGGTCTTGGCCTTTCTTCATAGCCTCTTCATTTCCAACAGCTTGACTGTAGAGCTCACACAGGATTTTCTCCCATACAAACAGCAGCTCCAGCTCAGTTTGCAGAATGTGAGTTTGCATGTGGGTTTCTTCACCTGTCCCCACATTCGAGTTGGATTTTAGCCCCAATAACTTTAACCTTGAAATCCCAGTTTATTGCAGTCTAGCCAATTTGTCAAGACATATTGGTATGGATCACAAATATTTTTGTGTGCTAGACTGTTCTTGCTCTTTCAGTTTCAACTCTCCCCAGTCTTTGAGGCTTATTGTTGCTCAAACCTACCCCTCCACCCACTAATACTTCTATCTATCCAATATTTATTAAATGTTGCTAATTTACCACATCTCTTCCAGATCAGAAACCAGCTATGGGCTTGTTTAAGCACAGGTCTTATGCTACTTCCGTGTTGGTCAGTCTAGACACTTAAGAGTTTTATGACCACAAATGTCCATTTTCCCCTCTCTTCCTTTTCTCATTAAATACTAGAGTTAAATAAATTATATCTAAAGGTTTTATTCACCTTCTTTCAAATGCTAGTTCTTATAGATGGCATAGGCACAGTCTTCCCATCTTTGTAACATATATATATTTTTTCTCATTCATTTATTTAACTACATTTAATGAATACTTATGGATATAATATATACTTTGTGCCAGACATTTTACAAGACACTGGACATACCATAATGATGCATGTTAGTTTTTCTTTCCTCAGGGTACATACAGTTTCTTGCATGAAGGAGACATAAACACTGGAACACATCATAATCCCTTGTGATAAGTGTTTCAATAGTGTTACGACCAAAATTTTTAAAATTTTTTTTTTTCAACGTTTATTTATTTTTGGGACAGAGAGAGACAGAGCATGAACGGGGGAGGGGCAGAGAGAGAGGGAGACACAGAATCGGAAACAGGCTCCAGGCTCTGAGCCATCAGCCCAGAGCCCGACGCGGGGCTCGAACTCACAGACCGCGAGATCGTGACCTGGCTGAAGTCGGACGCTTAACCGACTGCGCCACCCAGGCGCCCCACGACCAAAATTTTTAAAGCAGCACAGAAAGTAGAACATTGACTGCCTCGTGCAGTTAGAGAAGGCATCACTGAGATAGTGATTTTGGACTAGTTGTTACATTGCATAAAATTTACAGAGTATTTTTATATTAAATAGGTTGGTAAGTTGTAGTGGACATAAACTTCACTTGGTTTTTTAGGAGGATCTTGACTTAGAGTAGTTTTTTAAATTTCTTGCTGGGTACTCACCTTCACCTGAATGTGAGAGCCCGTGTCTTTGGATTTATAAAATATCCCTATAACCAGGTTAATCATTTGAATCTTCCTCAAAAAAGAAATTGAGAAGTATGAGTTTAATAAAACCCCTTGTATTTATGTACATGATGAATTCATTCACAGGATGATCAATAGAGTAGGCCCAAAAAGATAGGGCAGCCCAGATCACCATTTTGACTGACATAACAATCTTGAGGCTAGATGCTAAGGACCTATCTCTAGTGATTTTCTTACCCATATTTCAAACAGTGTTTTGCTATTGTGTTTAGTTGTGTAGTTGTACATATATTATTTCTTACCATTAGCTTTTGTTTTTCATGAATATGAAAACATAACTTTTCAGTTGATCTATCTTCAAAGAGCACATTGTCATGTATTTTATCCTAATGCTAGAATTTGATTCAGAGTCAAATAGGCAGTCACTTTACTTGAGGCAAAACGTAAAAGTTGCCGTGATAATATTATCTTTGGGAACCTTCTTTATAGTCTCCCTTCTTGTAAAGTGGAAATCAGTCTGGTGCTCAGAATTCTAAGAGCCCTTGTTTATTGGAGCCTTATGTCATTCCCATTAGAAAATAAAAGTCTTCCACATGTGTTTTATTGTTATATTATTTATGTTTCTGTTTCCCTTTTAGTCTTTAGTACTGTTACACTCCATAAAATTGTTTTCTCATCACTATGCCGTTCAACATTTGTTTTCTGCTGTGTTGTAGCATATAATGAAAACCAAGAAAACTCTACACTGGATCTCTGACCAATAAATGCTTTTTAATAAGGTGATAATGGTGATAATGATAATGGTGATAATGGTGATATCATAATATCATATCATAATGGTGATAATGATAATAATTATGATGATAATGTCTTAACAGACAAGAAATCATTTCTCCAGTACTCGGGAAGAGATGGAAGAACTTAAGAAAAGGATGAAAGAAGCTCCCCAGACATGCAAACTTCCAGGACAGCCAACCATCGAAGGCTATCTCTATACACAAGAGAAATGTGTGTGGGAATATAGGGATCCCCATTGGGTTTCAGTAGACTGTCACCTACTTGCCACTCTCCAAACTCCAGGCACCTATATTGTTCACAGACCCTTGACAGCTACACCTCTTTGGAGAACAGTCTGGAAATAGTGGATTAAAAAAAAATGAAGGGGAAGTTGGAGGTGGAGGTTAGGAATTTGTCTTGCAAAGGGTCTGGGATGATAAGATTTAAGGTTTTTCTCTGTGATTCAAAATGGGGATTGTTAATTGTTTAATCCTTCTGATGGCTCTGATGGGGAGAAAAAGTGGTAAGGGAAAAGAGGCAGAAAAATAATATTTATTACACCTGCTATGTGCCAGGCAGGCATGGTGCTAAGTACTTTAAATACACTATTTCATTTGATCATTAAAACCACTTATCATACCCATTTTACTTGAGGCCACTGAGGTTTAGAGAGATCACTAGTTGAAAGTCACCCAACTATCAAGTAACAGCCCTAAGAGTAAACTCCATTCTGTGAAATGCCAAAACCTATGCTCGTATCACTATACTCTATACTTCTCACTGCCTTAGGAGCACATGGTTGCTCTTAAAGCACTAAACAACAACCATTGTGATTTCAATGGGATTACAGTTGTTCATTGCTGACCAAGGAAAATGAGTTAACTTATCCACTCACTGAATATTGCAGAAGATTCAAGCCTTCCTACCTCCTAAATAACATCATGAAAACCTGCATGTGCTGTTTGCTTTTCCTTATGAACTATGACCCAGTGCTCCCAAAACCTGTGATTTCAGCCCTGCCCATAATTATTGTACCTGAGAAGTAGGAAGAAGAAGCTACTCAGATGTTACCAGTGGCAAAAAACTACTGCAATTCACAAAACATGGCATTTAAGCATTGATATTATCATGCTTTTCCTCTCTTTGAGAAATTAACTTTTGATATTTTTCAAAGATGTGTTCTTCCACTTTTCAGATGTATCCCTTCAACTCTATATTGCAGTATTTCTCAATCTCAGTGCTATTGACATTTTGGGCTGGGTAATTCTTTGTTTTGTCGGGGGGGGTGGATCATATACATTTTAGGGTGTTTAGCAGCATCTATGCCCTGTCCTCACTTTATTCTAATAGCACTCCCTAGGTACTACAACCTAAAATGTCTCCAGACATTGCCAAATGTCCTTTGGGAGGCAAAATTTCCCTTGGTTGAGAACTACTTCTATATTATAAGAGAGGTGGAAATAATGAGTTTGCAATCTTGGCTATAATATCAACTAGCTCCAGTTTTCTAATTTGTCAAATGGATATGACATTGCTACTCAGTTGAATATTTATTGAGCATCGTTTTTTTTCCAGACAATATGCAGTGCACTGGGGGATTTTAAAAACTGAATCAATCTTGATTTTTGCCTTCAAGTTCACAGTCTGAGGAGGAAGATAGACAACTATGTCAAGAATTATAAGGAAATCTGCTGAGCATTGCATTTGGGGCATATATCTAAGGGCTTCACTGAGGAAGTAATGTTTGAATTAGAACTCGAATTATGAGTGGGAGTTTGATAGGCAAAAAAAAGGGGGGAAGAAATTTCCGTGTATATACCATTGCATGTTACTCAGGCACAGAGGTATGTGAGGATGTAATCTATTTTCAGGTTCTTGGTTTGCCAAGAATAACCCTGGTTTATACCTGTAATCCTTTTGTAATTATTAATGGTGACCCATTCAGTCTTAAATATGTCTTGAAAATTTGGACTAAAAATATATGACCAACTCTTTGTTTGATAACTGAAAGTAATTCAATGAGACAGGACCATAGAGCGTGGCAAAAGACAAAGTAGGAAAGGTAAATATCACATTATGAAGGATTTTGTGGGCCAACCAGAGTTTAAAGATGGTGGAAAAGCCATGCATGATTTACAAGAGAAATGATATAGAGATATGTGTTTTAAGAATGCTCCTTTAGCTAAAGAGTGGAGAATGCACTAGAAAAGAGTGATCAGAGATAGGGGAAATCAGAGAGAAGACCACTGACATGGTTAATTGTGGAGAAATAGTGAATTTTTGTTTTGACTGAAATACTTCATAAAACATTAAAAGTAATTCAGCAATAGGGTCCTGAACTAATTCAGGTCTAAAAGGGATGGAGAGGATGAAGCAGCTGGAAGAGAGGCATGTAAGGAATGAATGGACAGAACCCAACCACCAGTCAAATGGCAGGTTACAGGGAAAGACGAGCAGAAGATTACAGTTGTATCCAACTCATACAGTAATAAGTAGTAGAAGCATTCATAGGGGACATGGCAAGGAGAGTGATTTGGAGCAAGCTAGAGCCAATGTGGAAAGTAGTTGATGAGTTTTAGGATCTCCATATGTTCTGTGTGTTGATGGCACTGCAGGGCTGCTGGAGTTCAGGGGAGGGTTAGGGCTGGATCTGAAGCACTATGACTATGAAGAGCAGACTGTACAGCCTTTCCATCTTAGGAGTGTATTGACCATACTGCCTAAAAATATATTCTGCCAGCTCACTTTTGCCTATCATTGTAGGGGCTTTGGGAATATCCTGGGTCAAATATTACTGCCAGTATGAGAAAGAGACCAAAACGCTCACCATGACACCTACGGAGCAGAAGCCAGGTGCTAAGCAGGTCAGTTCTTTTGTGTGCCATATTTTTTGAAATGCATCTGTGCCTGCATCTCAGAAAAGAGTATACCTTGACTTAGTGCCAAAGAATCAAGTTCATCACTGTCACGTGAATCATGACGTGTTCTTTTTGGCCTAAGTTTGCATTGGACCAGATACTAGTCAGTTGAGTAAAATGATATCTATTATGTCAAGCCTTCTGAAAGTGCCTATACTCTTTAAGATCATTTATTAAATTATTAAAAGTGCCTGTCACATTGTACAAGAAAATTTGCAAGAATATGGATGAATTGGAGGAGGATAGTATTTATTACTTGCTTTTAATAAGTTTCT
This sequence comes from Leopardus geoffroyi, assembly GCF_018350155.1. Classification (NCBI taxonomy): domain Eukaryota; kingdom Metazoa; phylum Chordata; class Mammalia; order Carnivora; family Felidae; genus Leopardus; species Leopardus geoffroyi. The sequence goes on along the minus strand of NC_059343.1, from coordinate 55,495,117 downwards.
ACTGTAGTATTCCTTTAAATAGCAAGTGTTTAAAATATCATTTTCCAAAATTGCTTTTTTAGATAAATATGTCTGTTTCCTAAAGTTGGAATAATGGAATAACCTATACCCCGTATTCTATGTAATGTTCAGATATATTTAAGCAGTCGATGCCTCTTCTTCTGTCCTCCAAACCTTCCCCTATTCCCTAAAATGTCAAGATGAGTTTAACATACTGAGAAGATATTTACTTACCAGAAGAACTTAATCTTATATATTACATACTATACTGTATAATATAATATAATATAATATAATATAATATAATGACCACACAGCCAAAAATTTTTATTCTGTCATCTCACTTTTGCCTGTATTTGTAGAGGCTTTGGAAATACACACACACACACACACACACACACACACACTCACTCAAGGGTTTATTAAGATAAAAGCTGATAGACAAACGTTTCATACTCTAAAAGTAGTTTAATGTGTCCTTTAAACTGCCTCTCAAACTGGGTGTTAATGCATGGGTTTTTAAGGATTTCTGTTCTTTACAAATTGTTTAAAAAATTGAAACAAGGTTCATTTACTAATGCTGGACCTTGGTGGTATAAGTAGACCCAATTGAGGTAGGCAGAAATTTGGAGAAAAAATGGGCCAATTTTTCTCCACTGCTGCTGGTTACCATGGAAGATCTCTCTTGTGTTACTTGTCCACAGAAAATTAGAGAGGTCTGAGATTTGGTGGCAGGCTCTTGAAAGCTGCTTTTTTGTGTCTTTAACCAAAAATTTTGTTACTCTGCTTTGGATGTGTATTGGAGATGAAAATCACCTCTAATGAAGTGTACTAAATGGGATTTCCAGAACCCTCATCCAATGCTTCTATGTAGGCCAGTTACTCATTCATGATTCCAAAACTCTCCTTAGTTTCCAGTCTGCCAAGGCACCTTTCAGTATGGTTTCAATAAATTTATCTGGTGCACTATCACAGAATTTGTTCCATTTCTGTCAGAATGCAGCTGATGTATCTGACTGGCTAGTACTTATAAGAAGCATTGTCCTGTGGTCTCTTCCTTTTCTTTTTCTACACACATCACTTTCCAGATCCCAGCCTTTAACGTTACTCTCTTAGACAGTAAGCTCATTTAGGCCTTTTCTCTCTTGCTCAGGCACATACTGGAAAGCTCAAGACAGAAGCAGTAGATGCCACTTTCATATCCTCCTAGCAGATGAGTGCAAGCTCTCATTTTAGTTCTTTTTTCCTCGTCCCGTTTCATTTAGAGGCTGCTTGCAAAACTTGCAGTAGTGTTAGCCTAAGCAGTTTTAATATGGGATTCCTTACGGAGTGGGAAGAGGAACTGGGTTCTCTATTTAGAAGGAAAGTGAGGTAAAGTAGTAACTTGAATCTCCATAAAATGAAGTTGAAAATGGTTTCTTCTTGTCAGTTCTGTCAGTTCCTATTACTGGTTTGTGTTTTAGAAAGGTAAATCATACGAATGAGACTATAATAACACCATATAATCCACTATTTATTGAATGTCTACTGTGTACCAGGCACTGAGCTAGACACTTTTTGCCATGTGCCTCATTTATTTTCTCAGCAGCCCTGTGAAATTTTATTAGTTCAATTTGAAGATAGAGGAATTAACCCTCTTTCTGACTGTGGTACTTACCAGTGTTCCCTGCTAGTTCAGCCTATCACCTTCCACCTGTGTTGTTCTGTTCACTTTATGAATTATCTTCCTAAATGCTATTTTAGAAGATCCCCATCATTTCCCTGTCAGGCAGTTATGGTAAGAGGAAAGAGTGCTGTATTTTGAGTTTCAAAAACTGGGTTTAAATATGAGCTCTGTGGCCTAGTAGCTTTTTGACCCCAAGTAAATTGTATAATGTTGCTTAATATAATTTTACTCATCAGAAAAATGACAAGAATAATACTGTAGTTCATAAAAATTTCTGGAGCACTAATTCTTCGCTAGGTGCTAGAGAGATAAAGATAAATAAAATGTCCATCCCCTTGAGTTCTCAGTCAACTGGGGAAAGAAATAATGCAGAAAACACATAGTGAACAGTGTGCGGGATTGGGAAGAATTTTGGAGGAAATGAAAGCTGAACTGCAGTTTGTAGAACAATTAAGAGTTTTTCCAGGCAAAGAATATAGATAAAGTCATTTCAGGTGGAGGAAACATTATTTGCAGTTATGGAGCCATGAAAGACTATGACATATGTGTGAAATGAGAGTACTTATGCATGGATGGGGCATAAAACAGATTGGGGTGGCTAGAAGTAAACCTGAAGTACTAAGCAGGGTGTAGGCCAAGGAGCCATGATGCCTCTGAACCTGAGGGAGATGAGTTTAAAGAGGGAGGGTCAGTATATGATTCTGTTAATCACTGTCCTCTTGAAAGGCTAGTAATGTTTGATACCCTCAGTACTGGGGCAAGGAAGGCAGATTGAAGGATGAATTCAGGGTTGAGTTTTTATAGTGTGGGAGCAACAAAAAGGCCTGAAAGGGGGTTGAGTGTGCCAGTGAGAAAGAATTCTTTTTTGATCAGCTGGATCAACTCTATGGCCCAGTTTGGAGGGCAGAGTACCTAAACACAGACCTGGCATTTGGGAAGTGTTTCTGACTTGGTGGGAACAAGGTGGTTAGTTAGCATTATCCCTATTTATAGATTGTGAAGTTAAGATTCAGTGACAGAAATGATTTGCCCTGGGTTGCAAGCTACTAAATGGTATAACTGGGATGGACTTCCTAGTTTATTGCTATTTCCACTATCACTATACCGACTCGAGTGACTTTAGGTAAGTCATTTTATCTCTCTGAGCTTCAGTTCTTTCTAAGGATTGTTGTGAGGAAAGTTGGTTTGAAGACACCTAGCATAATATGTGGCACATAGTAGGTAATGGATAAATGTTACTTCTCTTTCCTATACTACGTTGTCTCTATTGAGATAATAGAGGGAAACCGAACAATATGGGACTGGGGGATTTTAATCTGTGAACAGAGTGGATTTCAATGGCCTTATTAAGTGTCCATAAAACTGAGGGGGCTACACTATTCTTCATGTATGAAATAACAAATGCACTTTGAGAAATAACTCAAATTTGCTTACTCCCTGATCTATCTTTGGAGAGATTGCTTTCGTGATTCCTGTCTTCCTGAAGAGTCTGGAGGTGGGGAATGAAAATGTTTGCCTTCTCTCCTCTATCTGCCAATTTAATGGAAGGAGGGTTTCATAAAGCCACTTCCTACCTTATTTGGTACACTTAATGCCTTTTGGTCAGCCGATATCTCCAATACTCCCCTTATGTTAATGTGTAATGAGCTTTCTATTTAATCTACCATGCTTGGAAAAGAATACTCATCTACCCTGAGCATTTTCTCCTGGTCTCAGCCATTAATTATTGGAGCAGGAAGAAACCATCTGCCGCCTTTCTGCAACTACTGTTCTCAGTGAGACTACACATTGCTCCTGCTGCCCTGACAGATGCCTTCCAAGTGACCCTGAGGATAATTAAGGAGGCAGAAGAAGCCTCTGTGCATTTTTTTTTTCAAATTGGCTATTAATCCTTCTCTTATAGCAGGGGCCCTTGGACTTAACGCTGAAGTACTGCGTGAGGAGGAAGACAGAGTCTATCGACAAAAGGTTCTGTTTTGATATAGAAACTAATGAAAGGTAAGCTGCGATCGTATGAATTGGCAATGTCCCCATGTGACAGATACTGAGACTGAGTAGATCTTTTATTTTCCTTTGTCATCTCTTATTGATGAAAGTGAGAAAATCTGTTCATGACATCATCGTCTTGGCTCTTCTGGCTGCCATTCGGAGGAATCCCTGTTAGACCTGGTCCAGAGCTATTTCCCTCTGGGGAAACTTCAATCAGCTTCACCTCACCTACTCTAGGAAGAATAAATCACTCCTAGGATTTAATTTGCTATCAGATACGCAGAGGTCAACATTTGGTGATGCTGCAAGGACAGCATACAAAAATTCATTTTTTAAAAATTTTTTTGTAGTTTGAAGTTTTTATTTAAATTCCAGTTAGTTAACATATAGTATCATATTAGTTTCAGGAGTAGAATTTAGTGATTCATCATCACTTATATACAACACCCAGTGCTTAACATAACAAGTACCCTCTTTAATACCATCACCCAATTAACCCATTCCCTATGCCCACCTCCCCTCCAGCAACCCTCAGTTTGTTGTCTATAGTTAAGGTTCTTGTTTTATGGTTTGCCTCTCTCTTTTCCCCCATCCCATATGTTCATTTGTTTTGTTTCTTATATTCCACATATGAGTGAAATCATGTGGTATTTGTCTTTCAATGACTTATCTTGCTTAGCATAATACAATCTAGCTCCATTCATATTATTGCAGTTAGCAAGATTTCATTCTTTTTGGTGGCTGAGTAATATTTCATTGTGTGTGTGTGTGTGTGTGTGTGTGTGTATACTACATTATACACACACACACACACACACACACACATACACACACACCACAACCTCTTTATTCATTTGGGCTCTTTCCATACTTTGGCTATTGTAGATAATGCCGCTATGAACATTGGGATGCATGTATCCCTTCAAATCTGTATTTTTGTATCCTTTGGGTAAATACCTAGTAGTGCAATTTCTGGGTGATAGGGTAGCTCTATTTTTAACTTTTTGAGGAACTTCCATACTGTTTTCCAGAGTGGCTGCACCAGTTTGCATTCCCACCAACAGGGCAACAGGGTTCCCATTTCTCCACATCCTTGAAAACACTTGTTGTTTCCCATGTTGTTAATTTTAGCCATTCCAATAGGTGTGAGGTGATATCTCATTGTGCTTTTGATTAGTATTTCCCTGATGATGAGTGATGTTGAGCATCTTTTCATGTGTCTGTTAGCCATCTGGATGTCTTCTTTAGAAAAATGTCTATTCATGACTTCTGCCCATTTTTTAACTGGAGCATTTGTTTTTTGGGTTTTGAGTTTGATAAGCTCTTTATAGATTTGGATACTAATCCTTTATCAGATATATCATTTGCAAATGTCTTAGCCTATTTAGCAAAACTCATTCTTTTATCTCCTAATATAACATACAGGAACAAGTGAATTGGAACACATTTTTAATGAGAGATAGAAGGAATGGAGGATGGTAGTGGTATTGAAGAGTTTTTTCTCCATACTTGGTGCAAACATAATAGAGACTTTCCCTACTTTGCAGATATTTTTGTAAACTGGAGATAGTTTGATTATCAACCTTCTGATTTCAGTAAGGCTTTCAAACTTTGTTCATTTGTTTTTCTCCATTACCCTCTTTTCATTTTCTGGATCTTGGTAGTTTTATCAGAGGGAAATTTAATATTGAAATTTTAGAATGAGAGCATTTGGAGTTATTTTGGCGAAAAGCATGTTATATAGTTGGGAAGTTGATCTAAAATTCAGTGAATAAATATTTCTATGTGTTATTTCGGTCTATTATTTCTATGTTTTTGTTACTGCTTAATAGAATAGAATTTAACAAAATGGTCAGATTCCTATAAGGGGGCTTGAAGTTTGAATTACAGTGTCATATGAACAAAATTATCAGTGACTGGAATCATAAAGATTAGACTAAGAGATGAGGGCTCTTTTTTTCAGTCTGGAAAAAAGTAGGAAGTCCTTTTCCCCATTTGAAATTTCTGATTTTTAATCTATGTGATTTCTTTCTTAAAAATGGATGGTCCTGACCAAAGATGGTTGTGATAGTAAACATTGTTACTGGTAACCATAAGGCTGTCACTCATTTTTCCAATAGCTTCAGGCCTAGTTGGAAGGGGAAACTATACTATTTATTGGGGAAAATGACTATTGGCTGTGGCTTCTCTTTCATGAACTTTTAGTGTCTCTGGCTCTGCAACATCAAGGTGCTTAAAAGAAATTAAATTTTTTTATGTGTGTCTAGTTTCATTCTGATTCCCCTTTCAGCTTAAATTTGCAAGCTGCTTGCAAATAATATTCCCATATACCCAAAGCAGTTGCAGACAGTTTGGCCCTGAGGTTAGGGGCTGGGACCAGTTTATCTTCATATATCTTGTACCTAGTACTATGCATGGCTCATGGGAGGTACAACATTTGGTGTTTATTTTTAAATGTATTTTCCCCCTCCTAACACTAAGGAATTCTTAGACTAGAACCCAGGAATTAAAGCTTTGATGTGTCTGTGATTTAAGTTACCACATATTAGGCACATAAAAAACATTCAATCATTGAATCCCTCCCCTATTTTACAGGTGGAGGAAACTGAGACTTGACTACATTAAGTGACTTGCCCAAAGTCACATAGTGGCAAGGCTGAGCTCAAACACTTCTTTAGAGGTTTACAAAGTCCATGTTCTTTTTAATTTTGCTACATCGTCTTAGAATGAGAATAAATATGCTGTGAAATAAAGGATCAAATAAAATAATGAACAGGTGATGAGGTACATGTGTGTACATGGAGTTATCTGAGGGATGTGACATCTGCTTTACTGGCTAGTAAATCTGATATAAAAAACAAAGTCAGACTTCCCAGCAGGCATTGGGTACCTGTACTCATGTCCCTGAAGCACAGAGAGCAAAGAGCTCTTTGAGTCCCTTTTTCTATCTAAGGAATAGAGGATAACTTTTTTCTTTAATTAGCTTTGCTGCCAGTATTTGAAACCACAGACTTATAGCTCATAGAGCTTGAAGTGCAATAATAATAATAACAATAACAAACAACAACTGCTAACATTTGCAGAGTAACTTCTATGTGCCAGGTACCATTCTCAGCCCTTGAAATTGTATAATTTCCTTTATTCCTCACTACAGTCATATGAGGTGACTGTATTTTGCAATTTCACAAAGGAAGACAAGGAGACAGAGAGAAATTAAGCAACTTAGGTAACACTGCTAGCAAACGGTAGAGCCAGGATTGGAATCCAGGAATTTTAGTCTCCAAGCCCACACTCAACCATTACACTGTACTGCACATATGCTGTATATGCCTTTTTGTTCCAGATTGAGTGACTGGGACCTTGGTGAGGGCAAGGGATTTGTCTTAGATAATGGAAGAGCCTGGACTAGAAGTCAATGTTCTTTCTACTTTGTCATCCTGTTCTTATGAGTATTCTTTGAATTTGACTTTCTGTAGCACCTAAGAATCTTCAAATGCTTCTTAAATAGTTACTTATTTATTATTTCAGCTTCTCTTTACAGTTAAGGGAAGACACACACTGCCTTTTTGATTTCCCAGATAGGGAAGCTGAGTTCCAGAATGGGATTAATATCATACCTGATCTACACTGTCTGCTTTTAAGTCTGTTCCCAATTTACTTGTTCTCCTTCTTTTTGCCTTCAGGATTCAGCTGCGCTCCTGTCTTTCCAAAACTATTTCTAAACTTTCTATCCCCATGTAATATATCCAGAAGGTTGGTTATTTGTTAGAGAAAGGTAAACTTGAAAGAATCCAGTTCCCAACGCCAAGTCCTGGTTTTCAGTTGATTTGACTTAAAGAAAATTTGGAGACTTTCCTTTTTAAAATGTACTTTAATGGAATAAAAGAATGGAAGATAGAATAGGAATCCTATGATATCAAAACTGGAAAGGACCTTCCAGTTCATCTTGTCCGACACCCTTATGGATACAGAAACTGAAGCCCATAGAGCCCCAGTTACTTTTCTAGGCTCTCTGAGCTCTCTTGACATTATTCTTATCATTTTATGACTCTGAGAGTCTTAACATAGAAGGAACAAGAGGAACCAGTTTCTCATAATGGTGCAGATACACAGATAATGTGAGGAAGATTTGTGTTTGCAATGATATGGCCGATCTGCAATTCCCAGTTTAGTCATGAAGGTCTAAAAAGGCCATACAGAGTATATCAACTTGGAGTATCTCTGGTTAAAGGTAGCCTACAAGTAAATACAAAAAAATGGTTTTGAGGCCATCTTCGAAGGAGAAGCCTTGTAGCATAGTGGTTAAGAAAGAAGATGGCAGAAAGAAAGGAAAGGAAAGGGAAGGAAAGGAAAAGAAGGGGAGGAGAAAGGGAAGGGAAGAAAAGAAAAAGAAAGAGAAAAAGAAAAGGAAAGAAAAGAAAGACTGCTGGACCGGAATTCCTAAAATCAAATTCTGGCTCTATACTTACCCACTGTGTGAACGTAGGGGAGAGCTCTGTGCTTCAGCTTCCCCTTCTGTAAAATAGGGATTACTATATAGTACCTGTTTTATAAGGTTCCTGGTAGATTTCATGAATTAATACCTATAAAGTACTTAGAACAGAATGTGGTACATAGTGAGCACTCAATAACTGTTAGTTATTATGTCATAAAATTGCTTAAGTCAGCAAAAAGGCCTCCTCCCTGTACTGAGCCAGTGTGCATGTTGTTGAATTATTTCCCACTAGAAATACTCCTTGGACATCATAGGTGGTGGAAGTAGCACAGACATCTTTTTTGTGGCTGAACATGCTTATTCCTAGTGCCCAGAACAAACTTCCAGCTTCCAAGAGAGAAAGGCAGAGAGAGCCACAGTTAGGCTCAAGTGCAATCGAGCCAATTTAAGTATGTATAATGGTGAGGTGTCTTGACATCTGACTCTATTTCCTTGCCTGACCCTGGCATGAGGCTGCCAAGATACCACCTTCTCCAGGGTTCCAAAAGATACTGTTTTGTAAATGTTCCATTGTTTTTTTGAGTAAAGGAGGTTTTGAAAAATTGGAATTCTGTATGTGTCTGCTCGGTGTGACACCTTCCAGGGCTGATAGGGACCCTAGATCAGCCTCTCTAGGCTGCTTTATAAGGTTCCTGGTAGAACCAGGTTCCATTCTTTAGGTGACTTTTCTGCTTTAAACTTGTCATTTTTTTCTATAGGCCAGGAACCATAACTTTGCAAGCTCTTTCGGAAGCTAACAGAAGGCTATGGATGGAAGCCATGGATGGAAAAGAACCTGTAAGTTACGTGAGGACACTGTAGAAACTTAGCAATATAGTCCAATGTATGAGTACCCTTAGTGGTACTAGTGGGTCTAGGACATTTAAAGAGTCAGATCTTCAGACTCAAAATTTTAGAGTTAGAAGGAATTGTTTACTCAACATTTTTTGTTTAAAAAGTAAGGCAATTTGAGTTCCATAGAGGATGAGGGACTTCTCTAGGATTACTATCTGAAAAGACATAAAAATTGGGCCTATATAGAATCCAGGTTTCTTAGCTGCTTGCTTCAGTGTTAGATTATGCAGCTGTGCCTACAAGATCTTCTTAAAGAAAATTAAGCCCTTTTGTCAGTTTATAAAATTAATGTGTTCATATAGAAAGGTGGAAAATAATTTTCATAACTGTGAATAAGGATTTATTAAGATTTTATTCAAAACAGTTTTGCTGCCCCTATTTTACATTCCCATGTCAGCTTACTCTCTTTAAGGGTACAGCTGTTGGAGAAGATGGTGCTACCATCCTATATCCCAAGATGTACCACTCCATTTAGAACATTGTTACACAGGAGGACAAGCAATACCTTAAAGGGTTTAGTGATTGTCATAGAAAGACCAATCTGAAGAGTCAGAAATTCCTGAAGAGAGTTTTTTTTTTCTTCAGTATCTTCCAAGTAAATTTCTTCTAGTGGTGTATGAAATAATATTAGCTTCCTACTGTTAGATTTACAAAAGCCTGAATTTGGATCCCAGTTGTGCCATCAGTGGTGGTGTGACTTTGGGCAAGGTATTCTATCTCTCTGAGACTCAGTTTTCTTCTCTCCAGTAAAAAGGGTTGAATCATCTCCATTCTATCTACCTCACAGAGTTGCTTTGAAAAATTGAATGAATGGAAGTGGGATAAAGAATGAGTGTGAAGCTACTGAGATTCCATAGTATTTGTGTACAGTCTAATATCTTTGTTTTGTTCAAGGCAAAAATGTGCTAAGAGGGGAAATACTCCAAGGTTTTCTTTCTGTGTCTCCTTGGTGCCCTGGAAACTAAAGAGAAGTGCACAGATTTCAGAATGTACTTATAGCAACCAAGAAGGTAGCAAAGAGAGAAGGGGTGTTATGAGGATTGTCATACAGGAAGTAGCCCATGACCTGTTGCTCCTCCCTCCTTCCCAGAAGATTGGAGCTTAACTATTGCATGCCTATGATGTTTCTCGAGGAATATGGTAGCAGGCTCAGTGAAACATTTTATTCTTGATTCCGTCATTGGAACTTGTTCTCCCTTTAGGTTTTAAAGATCAAAGGATGCAGATGGCTTTTTGTGGAGAATGATATTAGAACATGGGTCCACTGAATGTGGATCCTTAACAACTCGATTATGCTAGACTTTTCACAAATAACTTGTTTATAAAAGTGGCAGCAAGGGCTTCCCAGAACAGAAATCTCTCTCATTGAAATATCCATGGGTATACACACATATGCAGAAAGTTTTCTCTTAAAAGAAGAGTTTGTTAAAGTGGACTGTAACAGATACCGTACAGAAGGTTTATTTCCTGAAGTTTCACATTGTTATTGTTGCTGCCTTGATAAACACCCCATTTCACTAATTTTATACATGATATGCATGCCTTTGCTTAAAGTATCACAGAAGATTAGGACTTTAAGGAACATCTACTCCAACTCAAATCATTTTAGAGATATGAAGTTTGAAGAATAGAGAATGAAAAGGACATGCCCAAGATTTTATAATGAATTAGAGGTAGAGCCAGGCTAGACTTCAAGAGTCAAGGATCTCCTGTTTGGCCTCTCACATAGCTATCATGATGTGTATTTCACGATAACTCAAAGAAATCTTGGTCAGTGTGTGGATCTCTTTCAGACAGACACTTGCTTTTCTACAGAGAAATACCCATTAATTAGCCTTTGGGGTAGGAGGTTGGTATTGGGCACATTTAAATTTTACCATCAATGCCCACTACCCAGGTCCCATAAGAAGACTGTTTCTCTTGCTCTATCAGAAAAATTCTCCAAGTTTTACATAAGTAAATCTCTAAAATAGGTAGGCAACAACTTCAGCTACAGTGAGCTACTTGGAATCTAGTTTAGTCTTCAGATTTGTTAAATCAGTTGTTTTCTAGGGACCTAGTCAAAGATGATTCTGTTTAGCCCACTTTTCCATTAAAGCCTTAGAGTCACTAATGGTTTTGATGGACTTTCTGGGGAAAGAGAGTTAGTATTATTTGCTGTACTTACCTATAGTGATTCACAATAGACATGGCTCTTTCTTTCTCTTCTTTTGTAGATATACCACAGCCCCATAACAAAACAGGAAGAAAGTGAGTCAAATTTACAATCTATTGACATTACAAACTGCCAGTTTTCCTGTCATCTGTGATATGTAATATTGATTCAAGTGTGTTTATGGATGCAACTGTGTGGAGTAGAATTCAGACCTATTTTTTTTTTAAATATGTCTACTTATTGAAATAAGGAAGTCACTTTATCTTGGCTTATGTTGTGGGCAGTAATATTAATATAGAGAAGAACATTATCCCTTTCTTGTTCTAAACACATGATAGAAATTATGTGCATTTCTAGCCTACCATTTCACGTTTGATGTTGCTACTACCTAAAACAAACATAATGCAAAGGGATAATTAAAGCATTTTGTGTAATAAGAGTAAAAACTCTAAGTTCCCCCTGAATACAAAGACCTTTCCATTTAAGAGTATTGGAGATGAAAAACCATACCCCTTATTCTCTCACTGCAGTCTCCTAACATGATCAATAAATACTTGGTAGGTAAAGCTTGTTAGTGGATCTAACTTTGTTTTCCTTTATTTGAAACAGTGGAGCTGAATGACATAGGGTTCAAGTTTGTTAGAAAGTGCATCAATGTCATTGAGACAAAAGGTAAGATTTGAACCGGAGTATTGGCAGTGTTTGAATCTGGTCACTCTGAATTTATCCTGGGTCAATTTCTTGAAGGTAGCAATGATGTCATTTATTGTTCAGGACTCATTTTAGGAATGAAGACTATATACCTTGAACACTAGACACAAATTTGTAAAATTCCAGCAAGTTCCAAACCAGTGGTATCCAAGCATATTGGAATAATTTGTGGTTTCCTCCTTTTAAAGAGAAATAGCTTAATTAATCAAATGGTACACAGTTCTAAGTTATACAAGAGATCTGCTGTACAGCATAAAGCTATAGTTAATAATACTGTATTGCAGGGGCGCCTGGGTGGCTCAGTCGGTTAAGTGTCCGACTTCGGCTCAGGTCATGATTTCACGATCTGTGAGTTCGAGCCCCGTGTGGGACTCTGTACTGACAGCTCAGAGCCTGGGGCCTGCTTCAGATTCTGTGTCTCCCTCTCTCTCTGACCCTCCCCCATTCATGCTCTGTCTTTCTCTGTCTCAAAAATAAATAAACATTAAAAAAAATAATACTGTATTGCAGACTTAAATGTGCTAAGATGGTAGATTTTGTATTGAGTTCTTATTGGAAAAAATACTAAAGAAAAAAGAGGACAGCAGAAAACTTTTAGAGGTGATATATATGTTTATGCATAGATTATGGTGATGGTTTCATTTATCTCCAAACTCACCAAGTTATATCTATTAAATATGTACAGCTTCTTGTATTTCGAAAACAAGGCAAAGAGCTTCAAATGGCTTTTAAAGTATTCTGAACTACTAATGGGCACTCCTCAAGTAGTGTTATGATGGTTCCATCACAAATAAATAAGAGTTCAATTTCTGCCATAATACATATTGATTTAAAAATTTCTGGCTAAATGGGTGATGGGCATTAAAGAGGGCATTTGTTGGGATGAGCACTGAGTGTTATATGTTAAGTGGTGAATCGCTAGGTTCTATTCCTGAAACCAACACTATACTCTATGTTAACTAACTTGAATTTCAATAAATAAATTTTAAAAAATTGATGGGGTGCAAAGCTTAACTCAGACAAATGGGGAATCAGTGTTTTTCCATGTTCATGATACTCTCTAGATTCTCGCTGAGAATATTTAGAATGTGGGCATGTAGTATATGAGTCAAGCCTCTTTTTTTCCTTGAAATGTTGCTTTAATCTTTCCCCATACACAAAATAGCCTTTTGTTTCACATTTGCCATAGTTCAGGCCTTTCTTCCTTTATATTGATGCTCATGGGCAGCTTGATGATTGATATTTCCTCCTTTTTCAGTTAAACTCTAGCTCCTTTCCAAGATGGCAGCACTATTCTCAGCCATCTGCTGCTATCAAACTAAGCATATTTTTCTATTTACTAGAGTGTATATTCTCTTCTGTTCACACTAATGAAACCTCCGTATAATCCAAATGAAAGTATGGAGAGAATAATTTGGAGAGCTGCTTCAAAACTGGCCCCCTGTTGCAGGGAAGGGATAGAAAGCTAGGAGAGAGTAGGGAGACCCTTTCTTGTTTGAACTGATGCCAGGGTGAAAGTACCTACTTTTTCTACCTAGAGGGAAATGAAAGCTCTAGCTGTATAAACAAAACTGACATGATTTTCTTTTCCCTAGGGATCAAGACAGAAGGATTGTACCGTACTGTGGGCAGCAATATCCAGGTTCAGAAGCTGCTGAATGCCTTTTTTGGTAACAAATTAATTTCATTATTCTCATTGGAAATTGTGTATTGAAAGAAATGTGACTATAAAAGAAATGAGACATTGCTTTAGCAATGGTTGTAGAATGTTTTAAAAATATTTTCAAAGGAGAAATGTACACATATTTGCCAATCCTGTGTCAGAGACAATCTTGCCTTGAAGAAACAACTAGCATCTCTTCTCCACATCATACTCACTCATCAAAGCCTTTGCAATCTGGCTTCTACCCCAGCCTCTCCACTGAAAATATTTTCACCAGGCTTAGAAGGTATCATCTGTGAAATCTAGGGGACAATTTTCAGTTTCTATCTTGCTTGATCTCCTTGTTGACCACTCCCTCCTTTTTGTAGCTTTCTCCCTATGTGACTTCTGTGACTCAACATCTTTTGATTTTTCTAAAATCTTCTATGAAACCTTTCAAGTGACTCTTGTCAGCTCCTTTTTATTCTTCCCATCTTCTCAATCTTGTCTGGGTATTTTCAAGCATTCCATCTCTGTCCCCCTTTACTTCTTCTACATGTTTTCCTAATGAATAAATATTAACCTGGTTATCTGTCACATTTTTTTCAATTTTGTATGTCTAGTAATTTTTTTAACTTTCAAAATTCCAGTTAACATACAGTGTAATATTAGTTTCACGTGCATAATATAGTGATTCAACACTTCCATACGAAAGTATACTCATTAATCACAAGTGTACTCATTAATCCCATCACCTATTTCACCCATCCCCCCACGCACCTCCCTTCTAAAAACCATTACTTTGTTTTCTATAGTTAAGAATCTGTTTCTTGGTTTGCCTCTCTGCTTTTCCCGCTATGCTCTTTTGTTTTGTTTCTTAAATTGCACATATCAGTGACAACATATGGTATTTGTCTTTCTCTGACTGACTTACTTTGCTTAGCATAATACTCCCTAGCTCCATCCACATAGTTGCAAATGGCAAGTTTTCATTCCTTTTTAAGGCTGAGTAATATTCCTGTGTGTGTGTGTGTGTGTGTGTGTGTGCACTCACACACGCGTGCATGCGTGTCACCTTTTCTTTATCCATTCATCAGTCAGTGGACATTTGGGCTGTTTCCATAATTTGGCCATTGTTCATAATGGTGGTATAAGCATCAGGGTGCACGTATCCCTTTGTGTTAGTATTTTCATATTTTTTGATAAGCACCTAATAGTGCAATTGCTGGATCATAGTATATTTCTACCTGTACCTCTTTGAGGAACCTCCATACTGTTTTCCATGGTGGCTGCACCAGTTTGCATCACCACCAACAGAGCAAGAGAGTTCCCCTTTCTCCACATCCTTGCCAACACTTGTTGTTTCTTGTGTTGTTAATTTTAGCCATTCTGACTAATGTGATATGATATCTCATTGTAGTTTTGATTTGTATTTCCCTGATGATGAGTGACGTTGAACATATTTTCAAGTTTCTGTTAGCTATCTGGATGTCTTCTTTAGAAAAATGTCTGTTCTGGGTGCCTGTTTGGCTCAGTCAGTTGAGCGACTGACTTCAGCTCAAGTCATGATCTCCTGGTTCATGGGTTTGAGCCCCACGTTAGGCTCTGTTGCTAATAGCTGAGAGCCTGGAGACTGCTTCAGATTTTGCGTCTCCCTCTTTCTCTGCCCCTTCCCCTCTTGCATTCTTTCTCTCTCAAAAATAAATAAACGTTTTAAAATTAAAGAAATAAGAAAAATGTTCCTATCTTCTGCCCATTTTTAACTGGATTATTTGTTTTTTGGGTGTTGAGTTTTATAAGTTCTTTAACCCTTTATCCAATATGCCATTTGCAAATATTTTCTCTGATTCCCTAGGTTACCTTTTAGTTTGGTTGATTATTTCCTTCACGGTGCAGAAGCTTTTCATTTTCATGAAGTCCCTGTAGTTTATTTTTGCGTTTGTTTCCCTTGCTTCAAGAGACATTCTAGTAAGAAGTTGCTACAGCTGATGTCAAAGTGGTTCTCTAGGTGTGTTCTCTAGGATTTTTATGTTTTTTTTTTTTAGGCCTTTCATCCATTTTGAACTTATTTTTATGTATGGTGTAAGAAAGTGGTCTAGTCTTATTCTTTTGAATGTAGATTACCAGTTTTTGTAATACCATTTGTGAAGAGATTGTCCTTTTTCCATTGGATAGTCTTTCCTGCTTTGTCAAAGATTAATTTACCATATAGTTGTGGATTTATTTCTGGGGTTTCTATTCTGTTCTGTTGATTGATGTGTCTATTTTTTTGTGCCAGTACCATACTGTCTTTATCACAACAGCTTTGCAATATAACTTGAAGTCCAGAATTCTGATGCCTCTAGCTTTGGTTTTCTTTTTCAAGGTTGCTATGGCTATTCCAGGTCTTTGTGGTTCCATAGAAGTTTTAGGATTGTTTGTTCTAGCTTTGTGAGAAGTGCTAGTGGTATTTTGATAGGGATTGCATTAAATGTGTAGATTGCTTTGGGGAGTATAGACATTTTCAAAATATTTATTATTCCAATCCATGAGCACAAAATGTTTCTCTGTGTAATCTTTTGTCATCAGTATTTTATAGTTTTCAGAGTACAGATCTTTTACCTCTTTGGTTGGGTTTATTCCTAGGTATCTTGTGGTTTTGGATGCAGTTGTAAATAAGATTGATTCCTTGATTTCTCTTTCTTCTGCTTCACTGTTGGTGTATAGAAATGGAACAGATTTCTGAATGTTGATTTTATATCCTGTGATTTTACTGAATTCATGTATCAGTTCTAGCAAGTTTTTGGTACAGTCTTTCAGGTTTTCTACATAGAATGTCATGTGATCTGCAAATAGTGAAAGTTTGACTTCTTCCTTGCCAATCTGGGTCTTTTATTTCTTTTTGTTGTCTGACTGGTATGGCTGAGACTTCCAGTACTATGTTAAATAACAGTGGTGAGAGTGGACATCCTTTTCTTGTTCCTGACTGTAGAGGAAAAGCTCTCAGTTTTGCCCCATTCAGGATGATATTAGCTGTGGGTTTTTCCTACATGGCTGGCCTTTCTTATGTTGAGTAGTGTTTCCTCTAATCCTACTTATTTGAGAGTTTTTATCATGAATGAATATTGTACTTTGTCAAATGCGTTTTCTGCATCTTTTCAAAGGATCATATGTTTCTTATCCTTTATTTTATTAATGTGGTATAAATAAATCGCACTTGGTCATGGTGAATGATTCTTTTAATATACTGTTGAATTCGGCTTGATGGTATTTTATTGAGAATTTTTGCATCCATGTTCATCACGATATTGGCCTGTAGTTCTCTTTTTTTAGTGGAGTCTTTATCTTGTTTTGGTATCAAGGTAATGCTGGCCTCAAGAATGAATTTGAAAGTTTCCCTTCCACTTCTGTTTTTTGGAAGAGTTTGAGAAGAATAGTTATTAATTCTTCTTTACATGTTTGGAGAATTCACCTGTGAAGCCATTTGGCCCTGGACTTTTGTTTGTTGGGAGACATTTGATTACTGATTCTATTTTTTTGGTGTTTATTGGTCTGTTCAGGTTTTCTCTTTCTTCCTGTTTCAGTTTTGGTAGTTTGTATGTTTCTAGGAATTTATCCATTTCTTCCAGGTTGTCCAATTTGTTAGCATATAGTTTTTCACAGTATTCTCATATAATTGTTTGTTCTTCTTTGGTGTTGGTTGTTATTTCTCCTTTCTCTTTTGTGATTTTATTTATTTGGGTCTTTTGTCTTTTGTTTTTAATAAGTCTGGTTGGGGTTTATCAATTTCATTAATTTTTTAAAAGATCTATTTCATTGATCTGTTATATTGTTTGTTGTTGTTGTTGTTGTTGTTTCTCTATAATTTATTTCTTATCTTTATTATTTCCCTTCTTCTGCTGGGCTGAGGTTTCATTTGTTCTTTTTCTAGCTCCTTTAGGTGTAAATTTAGGCTGTTTATTTGACATTTAATTTCCTTCTTCAGGTAGACCTCTATTGCTATGTACTTTCCTTTTATGACTATATCTAGTTATTTTTATTAAATTATAAAATTATGGGTTTTGCATGTCCTGATTTTGTTGACTTCTTTTAAAGACTACTGAATTTTCTTTTATAGGTAGCTATTTGTAGATCAGCTTGGTTCATTAGGTGCTTCTTTTTAAGCTTGTTAGTACAAATATAAAGTATCTTTTACTGGCTAGGTTAGGTGTACTACTAAGGCCTGACTTCTTTTGTCTCTTCATTCTTATTGATTGTAACTTAAACATCTCCCAACTCTGTGTCGCTTCTTGGAATTGTTCAGTTTAAATTCCCTGATAAAATCTATGAATATTTGTATCTTGGCCATTCATGGCTTGGTATTCAATGATAGTATCCATAGGGCCCATAGAATAAGGTGTTTTTCTTTTTCTTTCTTTTTTTTTTTTTTTTTAATATTCTTCCTCTATATAGCTCCCTCTTTTCTGGTACACTGCCATGCAAATTCTTTCTGCCCAAGTCTCTCTGAACTCTAAACTTTGTCTCTTCTACTTAATAAGACTTCTATGTCAGCTTGAGTTCTCATTTGCTGTGCTATCCTTCAGAAAGTGCTTTCAGGTAGCAACCTGTGGTAATGGTAGGACTTTGTTTCCCTTTTTTTTGAGAGTCATACTCCTATGCTTCATAGCTAAGAGCTACAAACTCAGAGCTACAAACAACTCTTTCTAATATTATGTCCAGGGTTAATTGTTAAAGTAGAAAAGCAAGTCTAGTACCAGTTACTCCATCATGGCCTGGAGTTGAAATCCTTCTGTGTGGGTTTGCTAGCACCTCTGTGCTGGAAGCACCCAAAAATCTCTAGTCTAGACATTATCTCATGAGTTCTAAAGTCATTTATTCAGTTTCTCACTGGACCTGTGCTTCCCAAACATATTTATGTCATGACACATTGGAATGATCGTATCTGTATAGCACACTTTGATAAATGAACAAAACTCATCATGCCTGAGGTAATAAGGCTCCAAGGGCTGAAGGAATCAGAACTGGAATTGTTGCAGACTCTCTCTGTACGTAGATGTTCCAAAGATATGTGTATTTTACATGTCCAAAATTAAACTTAATTGTTTTTATCTGTCTGCAAACTTGCTATTCTTTCTTTTGCGGAATTATAGTGAACTATCTGGTAAGCAAAATTTTCGCAGAGTCAGAAAACAAATTGAGTGTGGAAAGCTGCAGTTTGGATAAAGCATGTATTTTTTGTCTTTGATGCATAGCTTACCTTCCATAACCATGTAGCCATGACAAACCAACCCTGTTAGTATTTTAGAGTGCTACAACATCTAGTAATGTCAAGTATGGAGTTTTTGCATTACGTATTACATCATTAGTGCCTCAATATTTGCTTGTGTTTATCTCTTTATATTCTTGACTTTTAAAAATTCACATTGTCTTATTCCTAGCCATTTACATCCTATTTTGTAAGCCAAAGGACACTTTTTTTTTTTATATATAAAAGGGTTTATAGCATGGCCCAGAATATTTAGTCTCTGAAAAATTATTGAACTCAGATTAACTGTTTAGAATTCTGTGTGCAATATAACTATTAACTTTTTAATATTCTGTGTATAGTATCACTATGTTCTTTTACCTAATATATAATAAGCTAAAAAATATGCCATTCTCAGTATCTTACTGATTTTGTTACAGGCTTCAAGAGGCCTGAAATGGTTCCCTCAAATCATACATAGCAATACAATTTGGTTCACATATCATGAAAAGTGGTAGGGTTGGCATATTGCATCTATTTAACATCAAGCTCCAAATATATTTGTTTTGGCATCACTAGCACATAAAGCATTACAGGCAATTGGAAAAGAGAAATCACAGTATTCCCTTTTGAATATTTTGAATTCCCTTTTGAAAAAACAGACTGCTTCTTGAACCAACGTCTTTTGTACTATTTATATGAAGCACATAAGAAGAATATATTAACTTTGAGGTAATGTAAAAGTATTCTTTTTTCTGATGTGGAGTATATACTTCGTTTCCTCTATCTGAACTCCACTGCTTCTCATTTTCTTCCCACTCTTTTTGCTTGTCTTCTGCCTCCTCCTATCTTGATTTATGAACCCCTTTCTCATTTTAGACCAGTATTACAGTTCACCCTTCTTTTCTTTTGAATCTTTGAAAGATTCAAAATCTTTGAAAGAATTCTTTGAAAGAAAAGATGAACATTTCTTTCAATGGTTCATCCAGTGTTTATTGAATGTCTACTGTATGATAGACATTAGTGTTTATGGCTGCTGTTTACCTCGCTTTATCTTTGTTTTTTTTGTGTGTGTGTCTCATTCTTTACATATTCCTTGCCTTCCATTCTGATATACTTTGTCAATTTACTTTCATAAAATTTCTCCCATTAGCTCACATTGGAGACCCTTTTAGTTACAAGTAACAAGTCAATCAGAAGTGAGAGACTAGTTTTCTCTGGATCAAACCTAGCTGTCATCTGGGAAAACTGAATTTACAGAATTCTCAGGTAGCTAGTACATGCTCTAGTATTTTTCTATCTGTATTTTTTTAACCAAATGCTTGGACCTCTAGGAATCTAGTATCCTGCACAATGGCTGATAGAGAAAATATTTGTGGAATGAATGAATGCTATAATGATAACCTTAAAAGACACAAAGCTTATGACACAGTACTGGCCACAGCAAAATCCAACTATAGTTCCATATTCATATATTTTCATGTACCTTTAATAGTGGTACAAGTAATTAATTGTCAGTTACATTTAGCAGAGTTCCACATACTTTTTCAAATAAATTAAAAATTAGAAATCAGCAAAATTTGTAGAATAAAAATACTCAGTGTGTCCCATTGTTGTGTGAGTATACATTCTAAATTGATTTCACAGATTAATCAGCCTGTACTTGCACTTACAATATTACATTCCATGGTCAGTACACCTACTGCTAAAATATAAACTGAGGCATACTAAAAATTTTAAGAGCTAATTTGAGCAAAAATCAATTTGAATTTGGCATCATTCGGTCTAGCAGATTGAAAAGAGCTGCAAGGCTCTGTACAAAATCAAACACTTTTATAGGCAGATGAGAGCAGCAACAGGAAGTTATATTGGGTAAAAGTAGGTTGCTTATTGCAAGGTTACTTTCCTTTAGGGGATGACAGGGTCTGTCAGGCATATAACCTAACTAGTGCTAATCAGGTGATTCCTGATGGACTTGTTTAGGATTCCACTACTGGGAAAGCCAAAATAATAATTAAGTTTCAGTTTTGAGAATGTGGTGATTAACACAAGTGACTTCATTTTTGGCCTGTTGTCTTATTTTCTTAAACAAGTCCCTCCCTTTTGAATAGACTCTCAGCCTAACTGAGGGATGTGATCAAAATTTAAGGCATTAGTGCTATTCCCAGCTACTGCATTGGAGTGCTCACAGTTTTGTTTTGTTTTGTTTTATTTTGTTTTTTTTTTTTTGCTGAATCTATCTGGTATTCACAGGTCACATCAGGTTCACATGCTTTAAGTTGGTCATTCTCTTCACTCCTTTTCTGACATTCTGATCTTAGGTAGGTAATTTTCCTGGTGATTAGCAGATGTGAGCATGCACTTAAAGCTTTTGAGAGAATACACGTGTACAGGGAAACTACTATGATTATTAGAAGCAAGATAATTCCCAAGGTCTGGAGTGTACATCAGAGCCGTGGTTCCCAAGACTCAAACCCATCAGAATCAAATAAGTCAAAGAAAGACCCCATTGAAGAAGTTGATCTCTTAATCCAACTAACTTGTTCAGTAATCTTTTGTAGCTGAATCTCAACTTCCCCAGAAGTGTCAGTCCAGTTGAAGCATTTGGTATTGGCCATAGCACAAACACCTCTTTGCACAGCTAAAAGATAATCAAGGGATATTAAAAGCAATTTTGGCCATAGAGTCTAGGGATTTTTGTTTGGCAGCTATCGTTTGAGCAGTAGATTCAGGTATAGTCACCAGAGTTAAGGAGCATTACCTTCCTGTGCATTAACAGAGAAGACAAGTAAGAAGTGAAAAGCAAAAGGAATAAAAGCTTACTGTTGGAGATGAAGATCTCAATCTGCAATCTTGGGACAGCTGTTTACCTCAGGATGCAATATGATTCTGTGGGGGAACCTCCCTAGTCAGTATTAATTTTATATCTGCAGCTGGTATGCAGCTCCAAGAGTTTGGGGATTTTTTTTTTAATTGGGAGTTTTGGACCTAAAGTTCAGGTTCCTGAAGTTTTATTTCTGTCTGGGTAGTGAGGAGGACCTGGTATAGTCCCTTTCAAGGAGGTTCAAGAGCACTCTTTATTCTAAATGATTCCAAATTAGAAAAGTTAGAGAAAATTATAAATGTTTGGAAAATTGTAGCTTGTAGCCTGGATAATTGAGGAAACTAGCAGAATTTAGAATCCAGTCCAGTGTAGAATTATATAACAAAATATCAATGACAATGAGCAGGGCTATAAGTTGACATTTACAGACTTTTGTCATAATTTTCTACAGAAACATTATTTTTCTCTACAATCACCCTCATTTCTATCAAAGATAATCCTAGTAAGACTAATTTGTTTGCAAAATAAATTTAGTCTCATTCCACTGGCCTGGTTATTTACATAAGTACAGCAAAAATAGTGATTGACTGTATAGGCTCTTTTTAAATCTGCTATGCTGGAACTTTTCATAAAGAATCTTAGATTGGACTTTTAAAACCCTCTCCAGGCTAAGAAACCAAGCCAAACACTCACCATCAGACTTCTGGAATACCTTTAGATTTGGATGGATTCCTTTCTTCATGAAATCCCCAGGAGATCCTGAGGTCCCTGGGCCTGTGAGGAAGTGACCTTCTTTACTCACCTTGTTAGACTGGCAAGAATCCTGTAAATAAGGTCCCAGGCTGGTTTTTCCCAAGGGCTTTATTGATTGCATAAAGTCAACCTTAGTTTCTTAAAGCTGTCTGTTCATATTTGGTTCTATGCATATTCTTAAATATAACATTCTAGTCAAAGCATTGGTAACATAACCAATGTCTTCCAGTTGTGTCTGAAGAGAACAGATTCTTGTTTCTAAGTTTATTTATATTGAGAGAGAGAGAGAGAGAGAGAGAGAGAGAGAGAGAATCCCAAGCAGTCTCTGCACTGTCAGCTGTCAGCACAGAGCCTGATGCAGGCCTCAAAGTCATGAACGCTGAGACCATGATCTGAGCTAAAACCAAGAATAGGATGCTTAACCAACTGAACCACCCAGGAGTCCCAGGAGGAGACCAAATTCTTATTGAAATTACATAAATAACTATATTGCCTTGAAAATAAGAAAATTCATTAAGTTTCCAAATTCTGGAGAAATCAGGTAGAGAGAAAAAGTAAATGTTTAAATTCTGCTTAAAAAGTGATACTCTACAAAATGACTTACTCTACTGTAAGTCATAGGTAGCTTAAGAGAAAAGAGAAAACGTTTTCCTTAAATCTGGATAAAACAACATTAAGGAACAATCAGCAATGTTTTAAAGAAAAAGTTTTTAAAAATTATAATCACCCTCATCAGTTCATCCATCCTCATGTTATTGTTGTTCTGCTTGTATCCTGCTTTTACATTTGTTCTGGACATTCTTGCACAGTTCAGTTTTATTATGTTAAAGTTATCAGAAGCCCGTATTCTAGAGTAATTGTCAGAGTTCTTTCCATGAATCTTTCTCAAGATGAAGTGCTTTTGCAAAAGCATCAGAATAAATATCTGTAAATGGCAAAAGACTTACAAATGCCCATGGTTAACAATCTGATGATAGTTCATTATAATAGAATTGTCAAGGAAATTTGGTTATTTCTGTAACATATAACATTATATGATAATTACTACAATGAGGGCTGATGACATTATACCAAGATGTATCAGATTTTTAAGAATTTCACATGATTTCTAGATCAGTTATATCAATAACATGCATCCATACAATATACCCTAAGAAGGTTTATCATCATTTAACAATATTCCACATATAATTTAACATACCAAATAAGCCTAATTAGTTTAACATTTCTCTTATACAAGGTGAGAGACAAATCCTTTGAGATTTTCCAAGGACCCTTTGAGAAATATCAAAGTTAGTTTGAGGTCAAAAAGACTCCATTTAGGGGGCGCCTGGGTGGCGCAGTCGGTTAAGCGTCCGACTTCAGCCAGGTCACGATCTCGCGGTCTGTGAGTTCGAGCCCCGCGTCGGGCTCTGGGCTGATGGCTCAGAGCCTGGAGCCTGTTTCCGATTCTGTGTCTCCCTCTCTCTCTGCCCCTCCCCCGTTCATGCTCTGTCTCTCTCTGTCCCAAAAATAAATAAACGTTGAAAAAAAAAATTAAAAAAAAAAAAAGACTCCATTTAGAATTTGATTTTGAGAAGATGTCAAAGGTTTAGACATTTTATTAAAAAGGATCAAAGATCATTATGAAATAATACTTTATATATTTAGCCAAAGTGATATAGAAGATAATAAAGCAAACACAGAAGGCTACATAGTTGTGAATAAAACTTAACTTTCTTAATATTGAGAAGACTGGGTTTTCTTGACTAAAGCCCTGATAAAGACAATTTGAAGTATAGTAAATTATTTTGATTAGAGACAAAATCTTTGCTTTCCATGTGAAGTACTTTATTAAAAGGTAAAGAAAGTCTTTTCATAAGTTATTATCAAGAACAGACCAATAATCTAAGAAAATTTTGTCCTTTTAGCATATGAAGGAAAATTTTTAGCTTTAGTTTTACATAAGTACACTATTGATATAATAGCTTCTTTTATTTGTTTAATGGTTATTGTTGAGAGAGAGACAGAGAGCAAGCATGAGTAGGGGAGGAGCAGAGAAAGAGGGAGACAAAGAATCTGAAGCAGGCTCCAGGCTCTGAGCTGTCAGCAAAGAGCTCGATGCGGCGCTCAAACCCATGAACCATGAGATCATGACCTGAGCCAAAGTCAGACGCTTAAGTGACTGAGCCACCCAGGTGCCCTAATAGCTTGTTTTTAAAACCCTTAGTATTTCTAGTAGTTTTAATTACATATATTAATTAGAATTCTTAATCCTGAGAATTCTTAATTTCTAGTAAAAACCAAGAAGTAAACAGTAATAAACTGGAAAATTTATAAATACATTTCATGATTTCTAGAAGTATCTTCTTCCTCATAGTGAATTTTCCAGACTGGCATAAAACATGTTTAATTATAGACTCATATATGTGCTCCTCTATAGAAGCAAGCCAAAGGTAGATAAACCTATGTTTAGTAATTGAGTTTCACTGTTTTATCTTATTTGGAAATGATCTGGATATTCAATGAATATCCATTACTTAACTTATCTCAGTATAACTTCAATGTTTTATCTTACCAAAAAGATTTAGGAAACTGTTTTTAAATAGACATACCATAAAGTATAATTATTGTTAAATTTCTTCTTTCTTTCTTTCTTTCTTTCTTTATTTATTTATTTTTGAGTATAGTTGATACACAATGTTATCTTAGTTTCAGATGTATAACAGTGATTTCTCGTATCTATACACTATGCTATTCTCACAATTATAGCTACCATATTTTACCATATAATACTCTATTTATAATATCATTGACTATATTTCCTATGCTGCGCCTTTTATTCCTATGACTTATTCATTCCATAACTAGAAACCTGTTTATAAACTTTTTCCTTACATCTATTTAATTTACTTGTTCTTAACAATTATGTTTAAATCAGTCATGGAAAATTTTGTGAGTTATTACATAGCTAACAATCATATTAAGTTCTCTTTCTTGCTGATAGATTCTGTAACAGAAATAACATGAGTTTATTTGACTTTTAGTAAACCTAAGTACAATAAAATATTATATTTAATGCTGATAATATTAAAGACATTCCTATTTTAATTAAACCAAACTTAAAAGAGCTTTATTTACTGAATATTATCCTAGATCATATGAACTTGAAAAACATTTGGGTTACTTCTGTACTTCTGATAGTATACTTGATTTATATAAATTCTTGTTTGTCTTTAAGCCAGTTAAATAGAGCTCTTTATAAATTAATTTTGGCAATATCACCTAGAGGTCAAAAAATATCACACATCTATAACATATATTCACAGACATTCATAACTGTGAAGACAGACACAAAAGGAGGTCTTACATCTTTCATTTTAGCTTAGGAGAGAAGGCCTAAAAAAAAAAAAAACACCTTTCTATTAGGCTCTGAATATAAACTTCCAATTTGGCCACCTTCTGACCATAGAGCTAAAAAAATTCTTTCAAATATCTTGCCAGGCTTCAACTGGGGCAAATAGCAAATATTCCTGGAAGTCTTGAATAACCCTTTAGGCATAAGAGGTGTCTTAAAAGAGGGTGCAAAGGAGGGGCGCCTGGGTGGCGCAGTCGGTTGGGCATCCGACTTCAGCCAGGTCACGATCTCGCCGTCCGTGAGTTCGAGCCCCGCGTCGGGCTCTGGGCTGGTGGCTCAGAGCCTGGAGCCTGTTTCCGATTCTGTGTCTCCCTCTCTCTCTGCCCCTCCCCCATTCATGCTCTGTCTCTCTCTGTCCCAAAAATAAATAAACGTTGAAAAAAAAATGAGGGTGCAAAGGATACTATCCTCCCATGATCCAGAGCTACTCTCAAAATAGCCAAAAGAAAGAAACAGGCAATTCCCCTGAGAGTAGGTAATAGTTGGTAGGACCCTAGATGCAAATGGAATGTGACCTGAATTTCTCTTCAGCCATAGTTAGCCATAAATGGAGTACAGCCCACATTTCTGTCTGGCCAAATTTGGGAGATCCCCAACCTGACTATTGCCAAGCCAAGATCTCAGGTCACAAAACAAGACAAAAGAAGAAGGCAATGGCTGTCCATGCTAAAGATCAACAACCAATGGCAAAAGTATCTGAAAGCAAAGTCCTGAATCACAATTCACAATTTTAATTCTTACAAATGTTTAATACTACCAATCTAAATTTAATAATGAAGGGACACTGTAAATGTTTACCTTTCTTTCTCAACCAGACACTACAGATAGAGTTCTGTGAGAGCTGAATTTGGTAAGAATTCTCACCCTTTTCTGGCTTCTGCCCATTTTTCTAGGATCCCATCTGTAGGCTCTGGAGTGAGTGGGGTGCCCCAGTGGGTGTTATCATGGCCACAAACTGTAGAGGGGGAAAAATAATTCTCCTTCCACTGTTTATGATGTGTGCTTGGCTAGATCCCATTTTTCTCTAGAACACCACCTACCTACATGGATAAGCTTAGTTAGGTTAAAAGTTCTCCATTGTAGCCATTGAAATTCAAGAATATTTTACTAAGTTTAACATACTTCTTCATCCTTTGAATACAATTTCATTCATCTGAGGCCTAATACTGGACCCAGTCCAGCTTAAGTCAGCCTCAGTCTGACCCCATCTAGTCTGGTTTCCAAGTCAGTCTCAGTCTGATGCTGGACCCAGGCTGGTTTCTACATTAGACTCAGTCCAGAAAAATAAATGTTCAAAGTCTGAAATCCCTCAATGCAAAGGCTGCAGAGCTAGGATCCAAGAAGAACTTACCCACAACCTCCAGAGGCAGCAAGAAAGCAGCAAGCTCAGGGGACTCAGTGGGTACCTTTGTGTGGTTGCTTGTTCCTGGAGGTCTTTGGGGGTGGGTTTCCTCTTCAAATCCCATTTCTGACACAAGAACTGTTAAAAGATAAACTGAGGCATATTAATAACTTTATGTGTATTTGAGTAAAAGTCAATTCAAATCAGACATCATCCAATCTAGAAGATAGAAAGGAGCTCAGGGGAGCTGTACAAAATAACAGACATTCATGGGCAGAAGGAAGTGGGAACAAGGAAGTTATATTGGCAAAAAAAGCATGTTGGTTATGACAAGGTTACTTCCCTTTAAAGGATGGCGGAGGTTTATTAGGCAGATTTCCTATTACAAGGTTACTTCACTTTAAAGGATGACAGAGGTTTATTAGGCAAATTTCCTAACTAGTGCTGTTAAGGTAATTCCTGATTGTTTAAAAATTCCATTTCTTTGAGAGCCAAAACTGTAATTAAGTCTCACTTTGTTAGCATGGACTTACTAACTTAAAATTCTTAATAACTCAAAATTATATAGAATACAGACAAGAGAACTAATAAATCATGACTAAAAGCATGAAACCCAAAAATAATAGAAACATTTAACAATAAGCATTTTTATTGCTCAGGATTAAAGTAAAGCAATAAATGTTTCACTCTTCTGGCTATTCTTCAGGCTATTCTTACCTGGTTAGGTAGTTCAATTTTTATTATTCTTCCCACCCCATTTATTTTTTGATTCATTCCTTTTTTTTTAATTTGAAATTTATTGTCAAATTGGTTTCCATAAAACACCCAGTGCTCATCCCAACAGGAGCCCTCCTCAATGCCCATCACCCACTTGATTCATTCCTTTTTTAGAGCATATTGTGGTCTCCCTCTACTGGGGAAACTGTCATCTCAGAAAACAAAATATGTGCATTCTAAGTTCAGGCAGTTTGGCCATACTTCCATATTTGTCCACCTTTTGAATTCTTGTTCATCTATTAGATTTATGTTCTGTGTCCACTGAAGCCAAATCTCATCTTACGCAAAACAGGTAATCACTTCCTCTTCTCTACTAGTTCTATACTTCACACAATTTCTATTATTGTGCATTTCCTATTGTGATGTAATTACTTCTGGGATTATATGACATGATTGTTTTCTAATGTCTCTTTCTGCTGTTTCATTATTGGTACACAGAAATACAGTAGGTTTCTGTACATTGATTTTGTATCCTGTGACTTTACTGAATTTATCAGTTCTAGCAGTTTTCTGTGAGAGTGTTTTGGGTTTTCTACCTGGAGTATCATGTCATCTGCAAATACTGACATTTGACTTCTTCCTGGCCCATTTGGATGCCATTTATTTCTGTTTGTTGTTGCTGAGACTTCCAGGATTATGTTAAATAACAGTAATGAGAGTGGACATCCCTGTCTTGTTCCTGACTGTAGAGGAATAGCTCTCAGATTTTCCACATTGAGGATGATACTAGATGTGGGTTTTTCATATATGGCATTAATTATGTTGAAGTATGTCCCATCTGAACTTACTTTGTTGAGGGTTTTTATCATGAATGAATGTTGTACTATGTAAAACACTTTTTCTGCATTTATTGAAAGGATCATATGGTTCTTATCCTTTCTTTTATTAACGTGATGTATCACATTGATTGATTTGCAAATATAGACCTACCCTTGCAACCTAGGAATAAATCCCACTTGATGGTAGTGAATGAGTTTTTTAAATATATTGTTGGACTTGATTTGCTAGTATTTTATTGACAATTATTGCATCTATGTTCATCAGAGATACTGGCCTGTTGTTCTCTTTTTTAATGGAGTCATTATCTGGTTTTAATATCACCCTAATGCTGGCCTCATAGAATTTGGAAGTTTTTTTTCCATTTCTGTACTTTTTCTTTGGGATAATTTGAGAAGAATCAGTGTAACTCTTCTTTAAATGTTTAGGAGAATTTTCCTCTGAAGCCATCTGGCCATGGAGTTTTTTGGCAGCTTTTTCATTATTGATTCAATTTCTGGTTATTGGTTTATTCAAGTTTTCTATGTCTGTTTCCATTTGATTATATATATATATATATATATATATATATATATATATATATATTTTTTTTTTTTTTTTTTAGGAATTTATTTCTTCCAGGATGTCCAATTTGTTAGCATATAGTTTTTAATAATTTTCTTTCATAATTGTTTGTATTTCCATGGTGCTAGTTTGTATTTCTTCTCTCTCATTTGTGATATTATTTATTTGGACCCTTCTCTGGTCTTTTGTGTAAGTCTGGTTTGAGGTTTATCATTTTGTTTATTCAGAGAACTATCTCATAATACATTTATTTGTTCTATTGTTTTTTAGTTTCTATATCATTTATTTCTGTTGTAATTTTTATTATTTCTTTCATTCCACTGGATTTAGGCTTTATTTGTTTTTCTTTTTCTAGCTCATTTAGGTGTAATGGTGGGTTGTGTATTTTAGATTTTTCTTACTTCTTGAGGTGGGCCTGTATTGCTTTATCCTTTCATCTTAGGACCACTTTTGCTCCATCCCAAATGTTTTAGAATGTTGTGTTTTCATTTTCATTTGTTTCCATGTATTCTCTTATTTCTTATTTGATTTCTTTGTTGACCAATTCATTGTTTAGTAGCAGGTTGTTTAACCTCCACATATTTGTGGTATTTCCAAAACTTTCTTGTTCTTGACTTCTAGTTTCATACTGTTGTAGTCAGAAAACATGATGGTATGATTTCAATCATTTTGTATTTGTTGAGGCCTGTTTTGTGAACTAATATGTGCTCTATTCTGGAGAATGTTCCATATGCACTTGAAAAGAATGTGTATTCTTCTGGTTTAGGATGGAATGTACTGTAAATATCTGTTAAATCAATCTGGTGCAGTGTGTCATTCAAAGCCATTGTTTCCTTGTTGATTTTCCATGTAGATGATCTATTGTTTTGAAGTGGAGTGTTAACTGCTAGGAATTTACCCAAGGGATACAGGAGTGCTGATGCATAGGGGAACTTGTACCCCAATGTTTATGGCAGCACTTTCAACAATAGCCAAGTTATGGAAAGAGCCTAAATGTCCATCAACTGATAAATGGATAAAGAAATTGTGGTTTATATCCACAATGGAATACTATGTGGCAATGAGAACGAATGAAGTATGGCCTTTTTAGCAACGTGGATGGAACTGGAGAGTGTTCTGCTAAGTGAAGTAAGTCATACAGAGAGGGAAAGATACCATATGTTTTTACTCTTATGTGGATTCTGAGAAACTTAACAGAAGTCCATGGGGGAGAGGAAAAAAAAAGAGGTTAGAGAGGGAGGGAGCCAAAGCATAAGAGACTCTTAAAAACTGAGAACAATCTGAAGATTGATGGGGAGTGGGAGGGAGGGGAGGGTGGGTGCTGGGTATCGAGTAGGGCACCTGTTGGGATGAGCACTGGGTTGTTGTATGGAAACAAATTTGACGATAAATTTCATATTTAAAAAAAAAGAATGAAGTGGGGTGTTAAAATCCCCTACAATTATTGTATTATTATCAGTGAGTTTATGTTTGTTATCGTTATACAAATTTGTGAACTTCCTTGTTGGGTGCATAAATATTTACAGTCGTTATATCTTGGTGGATTTTCCCCTTTATTACTGTATAGTGCCCTTCTTTGTCTCTTGTTACAGTCTTTGTTTTAAAGTCTATTTTGTCTGATTTAAGTATTGCTACTCTGGCTTACTTTGACATCCATTTGCATAATAAATATTGCTCCATCACTCACTTTCAATTTGCAGGTGTCTTTAGACATAAATTGAATATCTTGTAGGCAGCATATAGATGGTCTTTTTTTAATCAATTCTGACACTATGTCTTTTGATTGTAGAGTTTAGTCTATTAATATTCAAAGTGATTCTTGATAGATATGTATTTTGTTGTATTTTATTACTTGTTTGTCACTAGGTCTGGAGATTTCTCTGATATTTTCTTTGTCACTTTTTGTCTCTCCTTTGCACTTGCAGAGTCCCCTTTAATACATTTTACAGGGCTGGTTTAGTGATCACAAACGTTTCTGCTTGTCTGGGGAACTCATTATCTCTCCTATTCTGAATGATAGCCTTGATCCTTGATGTGTATAGTGTTCTTCGCTGCAGATTTTTCCCACTCAGTACTTTGAATATATCATGCCCCTCCCTTCCGGCTTGCCAAGTTTCTTTTGAGTAATCTGCAGCTAGCCTTATGGGTCTTCCTTTGTAAATTAAGAACTTCTTTTGTCTTATTGCTTTTTAAGGTTTTTTTCGTCACTATATTTTGCCACTGTAATTACAATATATCTTTGTGTTGGTCTGATTTTCTTGATTTTGATGGGAATTCTCTGTGCCTCCTGGATCTGGATGTCTGTTTCCTTCCCAAGATTAGGGCAGTTTTTGGCTATGGTTTCCTCAAATAAATTTTCTGCCCCTTTTTTCTCCTTCTTTTGGGACTGCTAAAATACAAATGTTATTACATTTGATGGAGTCACTGAGTTTCCTATGTCTATTCTTGATTTCATAATTCTCTCTCTCTTTTGTTCAGCTTCATTATTTTCCATTATTTTGTCCTGTATATAACTTATTTGTTCTTGTTCTTCCAACTTTGTGTTCATTGCATTAAGTCTGTTTCCAATTTTAGTTAGTGCATTTTTCTCTTCTGACTCTTTTTTAATGCTTTTATCTCTGCAATAAAGGCCTCCCTGAAGACTTCCATTCTTTTTTCAAGGCCAGTGAGTATCGTTATGATTAAATCTCCACTAGGCAAGTTACTTAATTTTTTTTGCTTAGATCTCTTGACATGGCCTTATCTGTTTCATTTGTGATAAATCCCTCTGTCTTCACATTTTTTCTAAGTCTCTGTCTTCTTCTCTGTGTTAGATGAGCCAGTCATGTTTCCTGCTCCTGGGAGTAATGACTTTGGGAAGCAGAGGTCATATACTATCCATGGCCTGGAGGTTCAGGGAGTGTCTCTGTTGTGTGCTGCATGTGTTCTATTGTGTACGCTGCTCCATCCTTCATTAAAGTCATTTGCAGAGGCTCTTTTTGCCTGCACTGGACAGTTTTTTATTTGAATGTGGCAAGTTTTAACTAGGTGTGCTCTGGTCTCCTTGTGACATGAGACCTGACACCACTTGGACTAGAACTTAAAACCTGGAGAACTCTCAGGTCCAGAGTCATGCTGTGGTCAGGGTTTTGTGCTGCTCTTCTTGAGGAGGGGCCCACCACACTGGAACTGAGGCAAACATGACTGAGAAATGCAGTCCCACTGGAGTGCAGGGGGGTGGCACTCAAGGTAAGCTAGTTAGGGAGCTAGTGTTGGTGCTGCACTATTTCTTACAGATGGCTCTATGTTTATGCTGAGGGGGCAGGGGAGAAAAATGGTGCTGGCCAACTCCCCTGTTCCAGTATAGGCATCTCTGTGAATGCTGCCTATGAGAGATGCACTCTGAATAATCTCCTTCATGTGTGCCCCTGGTGTTTTTCAGATCATTCTTTCCAAGCTTTCTGCCCTCAGCCAGCTGTCTTCCTTCACTCCAGGAGCAGTGCAATGTCCTCCAGGCTCATACTAGCCAAGCCCACTGTCATTTAAAACTCTAGGCTTTAGGCCACACTGGTTGCAAGAACTCACAAAATTCATCCCCTCTCATTTACCAAGCCAGTCGCTTTGGATTATGTTCTCATGTATTCCCATGTGTGCTCCTCTCTCACATGCCCATCTCTGTGACCATGGCTCCTTCTCCTCCATAGTACCCATGATCCCCTTGTCCCTTAAACCATGACTCCGCACTTCCCACCTACTTTGAGGTGGCCTCTTTCTTCCCTTTACTTGTGGAGTTTTTTCTATCAGTCTTTAGGTCAATTTCTGGGTTATTTAAGATGACTTGATAATGATCTAGTTGTATTCGTGGGCCTAGGGTCTTCCTACTTACCACCATCTTCCTCTGTTTCCAGGTGCTTTTTAAATTGATGTTTCTTTGTTGTGTCTCAGGCAAAATTATTAGTGTGCTGTCTTTTTAAGAGTGTGGTCTTGTTTCCTGTAGCCCTCTGGCTGTCTGAGTAAAGGCCCACTTATTTTTTTTCTTATTTATTTATTATTTTAATATGAAATTTATTGTCAAGTTGGTTTCCATACAACACCCATTGCTCATGACAATAGGTGCACTCCTCAATACCCATCACCCACCCCTCCCTCCCTCCCACCCCCATCAACCCTCTGTTCTCAGTTTTTAAGAGTCTCTTGTACTTTGGCTCTCTCCCTCCCTAACATTTTTTTTTCCTTCCCCTCCCCCATTGTCTTCTGTTAAGTTTCTCAGAATCCACATAAGAGTGAAAACATATGGTATCGGTCTTTCTCTGTATGGCTTATTTCACTTAGCATCACACTCTCCAGTTCCATCCCCGTTGCTACAAAAGGCCATATTTCATTCTTTCTCATTGCCACGTAGTATTCCATTGTGTATATAAACCACAATTTCTGTATCCATTCATCCATTGATGGACATTTAGGCTCTTTCCATAACTTGGCTATTGTTGAAAGTGTTACTATAAACATTGGGGTAAAAGTTCCCCAATGCATCAGCACTCCTGTATCCCTTGGGTAAATTCCTATCAGTGCTATTGCTGGGTCATAGGGTAGATCTATTGTTTTATGAAATTTATTGTCAAATTGGTTTCCATACCATACCCAGTGCTCATCCCAACAGGTGCCCTCCTCAATACCCATTGCCCACCCCCCCAAACCCCATAGACCCTCAGTTTGTTCTCAGTTTTTAGGAGTCTCTTATGTTTTGGCTCCCTCCCTCTCTAACCATTTTTTCCTTCCCTTCCCCCATGGTCCTCTCTTAAGTTTCTCAGGATCCACATAGGAGTGAAAACATATGGAATCTGTCCTTCTCTGTCTAACTTATTTCACTCAACATAACACTCTCCAGTTCCATCCACGTTGCTACAAATGGGCAGATTTCATTCTTTCTCATTGCCAAGTAGTATTCTATTGTATGTATAAACCACATCTTCTTTATCCATTCTTCAGTTGATGGACATTTAGGCTCTTTCCATAATTTGGCTATTGTTGAAAGTGCTGCTATAAACATTGGGGTACGAGCACCCCTGTGCATCAGCACTCCTGTATCCCTTGGGTAAATTCCTAGCAATGCTATTGCTGGGTCATAGGGTAGGTCTATTTTTAATTTTTTGAGGAACCTCCACACTGTTTTCCAGAGTGGCTGAACAAGTTTGCATTCCCACCAACAGTGCAAGAGTGTTCCCATTTCTCCACATCCTCTCCAGCATCTATAGTCTCCTGTTTTGTTCATTTTAGCCACTCTGACTGGCGTGAGGTGGTATT
The DNA here is from genome assembly GCF_018350155.1 of Leopardus geoffroyi. Classification (NCBI taxonomy): domain Eukaryota; kingdom Metazoa; phylum Chordata; class Mammalia; order Carnivora; family Felidae; genus Leopardus; species Leopardus geoffroyi. The sequence continues at coordinate 55,460,684 of NC_059343.1, read as the reverse complement.
TCAGTGTGGTTTTGATTTGTATTTCCCTGATGAGGAGCGACCTTGAGCATCTTTTCATGTGCCTGTTGGCCATCTGGATGTCTTCTGTAGAGAAGTGCCTATTCATGTTTTCTGCCCATTTCTTCACTGGGTTATTTGTTTTCCAGGTGTGGAGTTTGGTGAGTTCTTTATAGATTTTGGATACTAGCCCTTTGTCCGATATGTCATTTGCAAATATCTGTTCCCATTCCATTGGTTGTCTTTTAGTTTTGTTGATTGTTTCCTTTCCAGTGCAGAAGCTTTTTATCTTCATGAGGTCTCAATAGTTCATTTTTGCTTTTAATTTTCTTGCCTTTGGGGATGTGTCAAGTAAGAAATTGCTGAAGCTGAGATCAGAGAGGTTTTTTCCCTGCTTTCTCCTCTAGGGTTTTGATGGTTTCCTGTCTGACATTCAGGTCCTTTATCCATTTTGACTTTGTTTTTGTGAATGGTGTAAGAAAGTGGTCTAGTTTCATTCTTCTGCAAGTTGCTGTCCAGTTCCCAGCACCATTTCTTAAAAAGACTCTCTTTTTTTTCCATTGGATATTCTTTCCTGCTTTGTCAAAGATTAGTTGGCTATACACTTATGGGTCCAATTCTGGAGTCCCTATTCTATTCCATTGGTCTATGTGTCTGTTTTTGTGCCAATACCATGTTGTGTTGATGACTATAGCTTTGTAGTAGAGGCTAATGTCTGGGATTTTGATGGCTCCCGCTTTGGTCTTCTTCTTCAATATTCCTTTGGCTATCCAGGGTTTTTTGTGGTTCCATACAAATTTTAGGATTGCTTGTTCTAGCTTCGAGAAGAATGCTGGTGCAATTTTGGTTGGGATTGCATTGAATGTGTAGATAGCTTTGGGTAGTATTGGCATTTTAACAACGTTTATTCTTCCAATCCATGAGCACGGAATGTTTTTCCATTTATTTCTATCTTCTTTAATTTCCTTCATTAGCTTTCTATAGTTTTCAGCATACAGATCTTTTACATCTTTGGTTAGGTTTATCCCTAGGTATTTTATGCTTCTTGGTGCAATTGTGAATGGGATCAGTTTCTTTATTCGTCTTTCTGTTGCTTCATTATTAGTGTATAAGAATGCAACTGATTTCTGTACATTTATTTTGTATCCTGCGACTTCGTTGAATTTTTGTATCATTTCGAGCATGTCCACTCTCACCACTGTTGGTTAACATAGTGTTGGAAGTTCTAGCATCAGCAATCATGCAACAGAAGAAATCAAAGGCACCAAAATTGGCAATGATGAAGTCAAACTTTCACTTTTTGCAGATGACATGATTTTCTACATGGAAAACTTAAAGTTTTCTATGGATGTGTGTTCCTCACTCTTCCCCCTTCCTCCTGGGGGAAATGCCTCAGGGTTGTGTACCTTCTCCCAGTCTTGCAAATGCAAGTCAGCTATAGTAGGCAACCCATCCATTATCTTTGTTCTTAGCTATCCCCAGATGTCCAATTACACAGTTTCCTTCATGGATAAAAGTGAAGCAGTGCACCTGCTCCTGTGCAGGACTACGTAGTGCTGGGTTTACCTCAATTGGGAAGACCTATTACTATTAGGCTTTCCCCATTGTGGTGTCCTAAAAACTGTGTAGTGTAATAATAGGTGTAAATTGTTACTGCCTATGGATTTTAGGGTCTCTTTTCACTCAGAATCATTTTATTTTCATCATAGTTTGGTGGAGAATGGGTTTCAACATAAATCTTTCAACCTCAGTAGATTCATGCCTACTAAGAGACAAGAAAGTTATTTTATAGATAGCTGACCTTTTGGGCACTTTGACAAACTATGCTCTACTGCTTGTTATTGAAAATAAAATTTTATTGAGGTAAAGCTTCACCAATTATTTTCCTTATATGACTTGTTTTTTTAAATAATTCTTTTTTAAATTTATTTTGAGAGAGAGAGCGAAAAGGTGAATGAGTGGGGGAGGGCAGAGAGAAATGGGTAGAATCTTAAGCAGGCTCCTCACTGTTCAGTGTGCAGCCTGATGCAGGGCTCAATCCCACAAGCCATGAGATAATGACCTGAGCTGAAATAAAGAGTCAGATGCTTAACAAACTGAGTCACCCAGGCACCCCTGTCTCTGGCTGTTTTTGCCCTACAGTGGCAGAATTGAATTGCTGCAATAGAAACTTTGTAGCTGGAAAAATCTAATGTAATTGTTCTCTGGTCCTTTATACAAAAACTGTGCTGAACCCTTTCCTGATACCAGGTGTTTGAATCAAGAGGCCACAGCTATGCTGTAGGTTACTTGCTGCCATTCTTTCACTCAGGTGGTATAATGGTCCTCCATTTATGGTTTATAATCCATTTTCTTATTTAGATATAATTCATATATTTTCAATTCCTCTGTTACATATATATATATATATATATATATATATATATATATAAATTTTTACCTTCTAAGTCATACCAATGTGAAGTCTTAAATAGGATGTGTTAGAATAATAATATAATTCCAATTTTGAAGTGATTTCTTATCATAGAATTTTATTCACAAATATATAACCATTCTTCTATCCAGACTTTTCTTAGTTACTTCATTTTCCTCAGAGTGTCAACTTGTAGTATCACCTTCAAGGGGTGGTTTAGATTTAAAATTAAAGCCTTAAAAAACTCTGTTTTTGCAGCCATTCATTCATGGTTCTAGAATCACTTTACTTAGCTGTTTCTACTGACTGACTTACCATTGCTAATTGATTTTATCAATCAATCTCTGGTAAGTCCAAGGGCAGTCATCAATCTATTGAGTTTTCATCTTCTTTAGTCTTAACTAAAGAAATGACAATTCAAGTTCTCAGATGGTCTTTTGTAAATTCTTTCTCCTTTTCTATAAACCTCCCTGCTATAGATTCAGCTGTTACTGGTTATTGTCCTCTTCATCACTACTGAACATGTCTTTGTTGTTGTACTTTACTACTAAAATAGGAATGTGTTATATTTGTGCTATAATTTTCTGTTATTTTGTTCCATTTTAGCCCACTCTACCCCCACATTGTGTTCTCTCTTCAAGATGAACGTAGAGAATGACTTAAACATTTCAAAGTGACTTAATGTCTTCTTTTTTTTATTATTGAGGCAAAATTCACCTAATGTAAAATTTACCATTTAAAAGTAAGCAGTTTAGTTGCATTTAGTAACTTTTCAATGTTGTGTAACCACAGCCTTTTTCTGGTTCTAAAACATTTCAGTACCCTAAAAGGAAACCCAATACCCATTAAGCACTTATTCCCCATTTCCCCCTTCTCTCTGCTCCTGGTGCTCTCATATATGTTTTCTGTCTGTATGGATTTGCTTATTCTTCATATTATATATTTAGGAATTCTATATTTATGGAATTTTATAATATATAATCTTTTGTCTGGATTCTTAGCATGGTTTTGAGTTTCATCTATGTTGTAGCATATATATATTTTTCATGTTTTTTGTGACTGATTACTATTCTCTTGATGGATATTTGGGATGATTTTATCATTTAGCTGTTGTCAATAGTGTGGCTATAAACATGCATGTGCATGTACTTGTTTGAATACCTGTTTCCAATTTTTTGGTTATATGACTAGGAGTAGAATTTCTGGGTCACATGGTACTTCTGTAACTTTTTGAGGAAAGTTAAACTGTTTTCTTCAGCAGCTGAACCACTCCCACTAGCAACATGCAAGTGTTCTGACTTTTTTGCATCCTTGCCAACACTTGAAATTTTCTGTCTTTTTTAAATTATTATAGTCATCACTTTATGTCTGAAATAACATCTCATTTTGGTTTTAATTTGTATTTCTCTAATGATTAATAATTTGTGTATTTTTTTCATGTGCTTGTTTGCCATTTGTATGTGGTCTTTACTGATGTATTCTTGTACAGATTTCTTCTTTTCTATCACAAATGAAGGGAATGGGGTGCATATAAATACAGTAATTATAAGAAAAATCATACTGGTAGTAAATTCTGAGCTTTCCTGTCAGTGGCTTTACAACTTGCCATGAACAATGTACTTAGAGGTTATTTTAATGCACGTTGGCTAAAACTTTGGTATAACTTTTTAAAATTGCTTTCTCCCATATTCATTAGAGCCTGCCACTCAGGCATATAATAATAATTATTTTGATTCTTTCCAAGGAATTTGCAACAGTCAGCGTATGTGGTGATTTTTTGCTTGGTTCAATTAGTTGTTTCTGTGGTATGGGTTTCAAGGCTGAAGCCTCAGAGGCAAGGAATTTTTTAGTCGAGTGAGTGTGGCAGAATATTAATCATCTAAATGTCAGCTGTGGCTTTGTTATTCTTCATAATAATATTCATGAATTTGGGAATTCTTAAAAGCTATCTGCAGAGCCACATTACAGTTTTCATGGGTCCTAGGCACTTTTTCTTTCATTGGACACCTTTTCCATTAAAATTTTAAAAGTTCTATTTTATGACTGTTTTGGCATAAAGGCAAATATTATAGAGACTGAATTATATTAATATTTTCTTTTGATTTAAAAAATAAATTATTTCTTGAGCCTCTGAAAGTATAATGGGCCCTAGGCATTGTGCTTACCGTGTGCACTGGATGTCAGCCCTGGATATTTGGATACATCCCTACTGATATCATATAGTCCTTTGTGATTTTCACTGTCATTGGCATATGATTTCTTAACAGTTAAATGAGCTCTCTACAACTACTTTGAAATATCTGTCTTATATAACTCAGGTTATATTAAACTTGTGTTTTTGCCTCAATTTAATCATGGACTTTACAATTTCTCCTTGTTCCTTTTTATTTTTATCTTCCACTTCATACTGTGCTTGGTACCATTTGAGCTCTCAACTATTGGAAAGCCTTTCTCAAATAAGGCCTTTGGCTTGGCATAGCAGTTTTTGGCTCAGTATGTTTCAGAAGGTTAAAGTCAGTGTCCATTTGATCTCCACTTGTAGCATTGAGGAGACAGGAACACGGGCTGATAAAGAAAACTTCACACAAGTGACATTTTAAATAGTGAAAAAATTGAAGAAATAAAAATGTCTATCAGTGTGTTATAAATTCACACAATGAAATGCTACACAAAACAATTACAATGAATTAACTATTACGAGAGTTGGTAAACTTTTCCTGTAAGGAACCAGATGGTAAATAGTTGAAGTGTTGAGAGCCACATCATCTGTCTCAGCTCCACTGCTATTGTGAGAAAGCAGCCATAAACAATATGTCATCTAATGAGAGTGTTCCAATGGCTATGTTCTAATAAAACTGTGTTTATAACAACAGGCAGCAGATTGATTTGGGACCAAGCATGATAATTTTCTGACTCTTGAACTAAAGTAGGATATATCAACATGTATAAATATCAGAAAAATAATTTGAATAAACAAATTAAGTTGTAGAAAGATTCATGTCTTATTAACATTTGGATAAAGATTAAAGATGCAAAAAACAACATAATGTTTATAGACATGTATGTGTGCACATGTGTACACATGGGAATGAGAAGCATTGTACTCATGATAGTGATTATCTCTGAAGAGGGAGGGATGGGTACACAGTGAGTCAATGTAATTACAGTGTTTAATTTCTTTATAAAAGTGATTTGATAGACATATGGCATAATATGATATGATTAGTACATTGGTTTTTGCTATATTTTTTTCTCTTTGTGTCTTTATGTGTGAAGCATTTTACAATTTAAAAAACACTGTGGGGGGTGCCTGAGTGACTCAGTTGGCTAAGCATCTGACTCTTGATTTCGGCTCAGGTCATGATCTCATGATTCATGAGATCAAGCCCCACGTCAGGCTCTGCGCGGACAGCATGGTCAGCACAGAGCCTGCTTGGGATTCTCTATATATCTCTCTGCCTCTCCCCTACTTGCTCTCTCTCTCTCTCTTTCTCTTGAAATAAATAAGCAAACATTAAAAAAAAAAACACTGTATAAGCCAATCAATACATGTTTGCAAGGTGAATTTGACTCAGATACTGTCACTTTGCCACCTCTGCTGTTGATGCATGCAAGAATTGTTAAGGAATATCAGCATGGTGGAAAATGATAAATCTTTATGTCAATAAATTAGAATCTACTGCATTTATGTCTGGAGACTTTTAATGTAATAGCAGTTTATGATAGATCATCTGGATATTAATCAAGATGGTTTTTGTCAATGTATAATATTTCATTCTTTACAAAATTGTTGCATAACTCCTTGACAACATATACATGTTACAATTATAACTTTGTTTTCTAGCCTATTTCATTTTATTTTTATTTCCTCTGTGGTTTTGTGGACTCTTAAAAAGGTATAGTTTGTTCCAGTTAGATCTAGTTATTTAATAAACTAATTAACCACCTCTCCTCATCATGGAAGCCTGTACTCAGACTTGCCTCTGGCCACATCAGAACTATCCTATTAAACCTGGCGTATATTGTGACTTTTTAAATAATATGATGCTTCATAACCATTGTTTTTCTTGTTGCAAGATCAAGGCTGGCATGCTTTTCTGTTGACCTTGAACTTGCTTGGTGAGTTATGAAACAAACCCTATATTGAGCTCCATGAAGACAGAAATTTTGTTTTATTTACTGCTATATTCTTAGAACCTTGATATAGTGTTTTGCATGGAAAAATTACTTCAGAAACAGGTATTGAATAAATAAATGAATTATGCTATTCTTCTCAGAGGGCATAGTTCTGTATGGTTTCTGGGGAGATGTGGGATTATTCCAAAGGCAGCTTTAGATACCACAGTGACAGAGAGGAAACTCAAAGCTCTGAGTTTGTGATTAGCTTGGAGTTTCACCCTGGTTCCCTTTTTATTTCTTACTTTAGTATAATTTTACTTATCATATCCTGTTTCCTGTTTATTTTTTTTTTCATATGCAACATGCATGTATCAGATTCTATGTAATATGCTATTTTATTACCTTACCCAATTTCATGTGTAAATATGTTTTATAAACCTTTATATTTACATGCCACCTTTTTGGTTTCTTTACTTAATTGAAACTTGTTTGTGGGACTTTGCAAACTTTGTTTTTAATTTTTATGCATATATCTATGCTGTTATTATTTCAATGTTGTGTTAGTACATTACTCTCTATAATTGTCACTCTTTATGGTACAGTGCCATAGTCATTGTCAGTTGAGTTATTGAAAGACTAAAAAAAGAAATTGTTTCTCTTCCTGAAGGTTCTGAAAATGTATTACCCATATGTGTTGGAGATCTTCAAGACTACCTCTAGGTTTGGTCATTTGCTAGAATAATTCATAGGACTGAGCATATAGTCATTTTCATGGCTATGATTTATTGTAGTCAAAGGATACAAAGCAAAATTAGCAAAGGGTAAAGGTACATTGAGTGAAGTCTGGAGTAAAACAGGCATAAGTTTCTAAGAGTCCTCTCCCAGTGGAGTCACACAGGATACACCTAATTCTTCCCTTATGGAATTTTGGCCACGTGTGTGAAGTGTTGTCTACCATAGGAGCTCATTACAGACTAAGTGACTAACGTTTTTACTGATGTCGGATCATGCAGGCATCCTCTGCCCAGGATGTACCAAAATTCTAGACTACAAGAGGAAAACAATGTTCAGCAAAAGCCACCGTGTTTGCATAGGTAGTCTAGGTTCTATTGAGATGTTCTCAATATGGTCCCAGCAATAGTCCATAGTACCATTTCTAGTATTCACTGTCTTCTCTTTTAGTCGCTGTCTCAGATGTGAATGGGCCCCTGCCATCACCAAGCACCAATTTCCCAAAGTTGAAGAAATCCAAATTTATTTTGTTGTCACTTGGTGTCTTTTCCCCCTCCCAGATATCTTCAGTTAAAAGCCTTTACCACTAAGCATAGCATCATACTTCTTGTAATGAGCTTCACTCTTTAACTAATGTGAAGGTTCCTTTTCTTACCTCCTATCCCACAATGCAGCTTATTGATTTTATATTTAGTAAAGTTTTACACATACAATATGTTTTCTTTTCTTTTTTAAGTTTCTACTGAGGCCTAGCATTGGGCAATTTCTCCTTGCAGTCTGGTTATATGCTAGAGATAGGGTATCATTCCAAAAGGTATTAATGTATCTTCTTGTTTACTCTGAGCACCATGGGGGCTTGGAGAATCTTCATGGAGAGCCCAGATTTCCATAGCAAAAGAGGTTTTCAAGTCTTAATCCAGGATAAAAGAACTCACAGAGAATGCTTGCTCTATAAAGGTTAACATAGAAGGTAAGAGGCCACAAACCATGCCCAACTATTAATATGGAGAAACTAATCAATTGAAATCAAACATAACTTTACAACTACATAATTGTTCTCCAGTTTTTTATTTTTTCACCACAAATTATCAGGTAGAGAATGGATAATTTATCTCAAGATTTTATATCATAAATTTCTAAAATAATGATTCTGTTTACCAATAAAATATCCATCTATCCCCAAATTAAACCATCTGGGGAAAATATTTTATTCCTTTTAACTAATAATTGCATACTTGTCCCTAGCCCACTGTATAGTAATACTTTATCTTCATGTTTGACTCCTACACTACACTACATGTTCTTAAGAATTTGAATAATCCTTTATCATCTACATTTGTATAACACCTATGTCATCATGCTCTTACAAGAATTCCTCGGGGTATCATGGCCTGGAATATTGTTGTTTGTGTCCTAGGTCCTGTGTCAGCACCAGCTAAAACATGGAATAGGCACTCTTTTTTTAATGTTTTATTTATTTTTGAGACAGAGAGAGACAGAGCATGAGCAGGGGAGGGGTAGAGAGCAAGACACAGAATCCGAAGCAGGCTCCAGGCTCTGAGCTATCAGCACAGAGCCTGACGCGGGGCTTGAACTCACAAACCATGAGATCATGACCTGAGCCGAAGTCGGACACTTAACTGACTGAGCCACCCAGGTGCCCCTGGAATAGGCACTCTTATACTTCAGTCAGCTGAATAAATGTCATCAACATTTGGGAAACCATGTAGGAACATTAGGGGAAAGGGACAATGTCAAGACTGAGGGGCTCTTTGCCCAGGGCCCAGTTGTGGTCATCGTCTCAAGGACTGTCCAGATCCATAGGCACTTGTCTTCATTTGTAAGTCTTCCAAGCTGGGCCCTTACCTCTCTAATTGCTTTTCTCTTAGCAACACCATGTTGTCACTATCTTCATTTTCTTTCCCTCTTTTGGCTTTTCTTTTCCTGGCCAGAATGCACCTCTGGTTTCTTTTAGGACCTTCCTTGACGTCAACATAAGTCTCAGCCATTGACCCTCTTTATGAGCTGTTGTATCCCCATTGGGAAAGAGCCAGTCCCAGCAACCATAAATATCATATTTCATTGATTCAGAGAATCACACATTTTTCACATTTCACATTTATTAAATTGAGATTTTTCTCGTACTTGATGGTATGTCACTGTATAACTGGCAGGTGTATTTTTCTTTGTTAATAATACAACAATAATGGAAGAAATTACACTTAAATGTATCTTAGATTTGAAGTAGCAGTAATTTTACAAAGTATACGAAGGCATAATGGTAACCTTCACATACAGAAATTTTGTTTACATGTAGTCCCTTGTTTCTGCCCTGACCTTACCACATTGCTTTATGCTGTAGATATTCTTCATGCTGGCCTATGAGTGTTTCCTGTTCTATAGCCCTTTCTTGAGTCCTTCCATTAAATGTGTTTTGAATATCTTCTATGTGCCAAACATAGTGATAAGTGCTAAGGATAGAAATATGAGCAAACCAGACATACTTCTTGCTTATTTTCATTATATACTCTTTTAAGGTAGTGTGATTCATTAGCATTATAAATTGTACTGATCATAGGTCAGATCATGCAGTTGTTCCTCTGGTATCTAGGTTCCTCAATCTTTTTTCCTCAGTCTTTTTCTCTTCCATATGGAAGGAAATATTCCGGGCGATTCCTTTTTTTTTTAAAGAACTCTTCCATGTTGCTACAAAGGGCCATATTTCATTCTTTCTCATTGCCACGTAGGGAGAGTGTTATGCTAAGTGAAATAAGCCATACAGAGAAAGACAGATACCATGTGGTTTCACTCTTATGTGGATCCTGAGAAACTTAACAGAAACCCATGGGGGAGGGGAAGGAAAAAAAAAGTGGTTAGAGTGGAAGAGAGCCAAAGCATAAGAGACTCTTAAAAACTGAGAACGAACTGAGGGTTGATGGAGGGTGGGAGGGAGGTGAGGGTGGGTGATGGGTATTGAGGAGGGCAACTTTTGGGATGAGCACTGGGTGTTGTATGGAAACCAATTTGACAATAAACTTCATATATTGAAAAAAAAAAAAAGAACTCTTACTTTTTTTGTTTTGTTTGTTTGAAGTTTCTTTTTATGTATTTATTTTGAGAGAGATAGAGACAGTGTGAGTGGGGGAGGGTCAGAAAAAGGGGGAGAGAGAGAGAATCCCAAGTAGGCTTCACGCTGCCAGCACAGAGCCCAATGCAGGGCTCAAACACACAAACTACAAAATCATGACCTGAGACTAAACCAAAGAGTCAGATGCTTAACCAACTGAGCTATTCAGGTGCCCCTCTGGATGATCATTTTGTACTATGCCCAATGAACCTGTTTGGGATGGCTGCTTCAAGTTGATTCATCTCTTTCATGGCCTCGTCAGTGGCCTCTAAGGTTTTCTTTCTAGTGTGTGGATCTAATATGTTGCATCTGTCTTTGTCAGGTTTCTAAAGGAACTATATGTAGCAAGTCCAGTGGATTTGCCTCAGGGTTTATCTTTCTCTTTACACATAGCAATTATATAGCTCAAGGAAAGTTCCAACTGAAAATGTGTCAGCTGACACTTGCTAGGTCTAAACAGAACATGTTATTTCTTCCCTCGTAGTTAAGTTATCCTCAAAAGGTTGGTGTCTGGATAGAGATTTCTGTAACCATCTCCTCTTGGGAGAGCAAGTAGCCAACATGTACTTTCTTGGTAGGGCCTTGCCCAAGATGAGGTTTTGTCCCCCCCCCTTTTTTTTTAAATTGAGATATAATTTACATATAATAGTGTATAAGTTTAAGGTATACAACAGTTGGTTTCATACATGTATATATTGTGATATTATTACTAAAGTAACATTGGCTAACACCTTTATCATGTCACACATTTATCATTGCTTTTTTTGCATTGGGAAGTTAAGATTTAGCCTCTTAGCAACCATAAAGTTTATGGCACAGTATTGTTGACTACAATCATTATGGTGTACATAAAAGCTCCAAAACTTATTTATCTAGTAGTTGTAAGATTTTCCCCTAAACAGCATTTTCCTAATTCCCCCAACCTCAGCCCCTGCTGAACCACCATTCTACTCTCTATGTTTATGAGTTAAGTTTTTTAAGATCCCTTTTAAGATGGCTTTTATCAAAAATATGAGATAACAAATTTTGGTGAGGATGTGGAGAAAAAGGTAACCCTTGTATACTGTTGGCGGGAATGTAAATCAGTGCAACTACTGTGGTAAACACTATGAGTATTTCTCAAAAAAATAAAAATAGAAATACATATGATCCAGTAATTCACCTACTGGGTATTTACCCAAAGAAAATGAAAACGTCAACTGGAAAATGTATATGCATCCCTATATTTATTACAAAATTATTTACAATAGCCACGATATAGAAGTAGCACAACTGTCATTGATAAATAGGTAAAGTAGATGTGGCATATACATACAATGGAATATTACTCAGCCATAAGAAATGAGATCTTAACATTTACATTTGGAATCTAAAAAACAAACTAAATAAAACAAAAGAACAAACAAATCAATCAAAAGGAAGAAACAGACCTATAAATACAGAGGCCAAACTGGTGGTTTCCAGGAATGAGAGGGGTGGGGAGATTGGCAAAAAGGGGTGAAGAGGAGTGGAAGATACAAGCTTCCAGTTATGGAATGAATAGGTCATGAAGATGAAAAGTACAGCATAGGGAATATGGTCAGTAGTATTATAATAGAATTCTATAGTAACAGATGTTAGCTATACTTGTGAAAAAGGCAAAATGCAAAATGTATAAATTTGTTGAATCACTGTGTTGTACACCCGAAACTAATGTAACATTATGTGTCAACTATACTTCAATTAAAAAAAAAAAAAAACAACTAGATGGTAAAGAAAATGGTAACTGTGGTTGCTTCTTGAGGTGGAAACTGGATGATTGAGAACCAGGGGTGGAAGGAGACTTCCTTTACACAGTTTACCTTTATGTATGAGTGTGTGTGTGTGTGTGTGTGTGTGTGTGTGTGTGTGTGTCTGTGTCTGTGTCTGTGTGTGTATGAGTATTGTGTGTATGTGCATATATATATAATCTTATTTACATATTCATCTGTTTAAGGACACTTAAGACACAAGACTGTTCCTAAGTCTTGGCTATTGTACATAGTGTTCAAATGAACATGGGGGTGCAGATATCTCTTCAAGATACTGATTTCAATTTTTTTGGATATATACTAGGAAGTGACATTACTATACTTATCTTTTTGATACTAGCCATTCTGGCAGGCATAAGATGATACCTCATTGGTGTTTTGACTTACATTTCCATGGTTATTAGGGATGTTGAGCATCTTTTCCTGTGTCTGTTGGCCATTGGTATGTCTTTTTTTTAGGAAAAATGTCTATTCAGGCCCTCTGCCCATTTTTTATTGTGATTATTTGTGTTTTTTTGGTATTGACTTGTATGTATGCTTATATATATTTACAAATACTATTTATATATATAAATTTTATTTTAAAAATATATAAATTTATATATTCTGTATTTATATATTTTGAATACTAAACCCTTATCAGATACATCATTTGCATATATCCTCTCCCATTCAGTACTTGGCTGTTTTGTTTTCTTTATTTTTCTAAGATGGAATTTATTGTCAAATTGGTTTCCATACAACACCCAGAGCTCATCACAACAGGTGCCCTCCTCAATGCCCATCACCCACTTTCCCCTCCCTCCCACCCACCATCAACCCTCAGTTTATTCTCAGGTTTTAAGAGTCTCTTATGGTTTGGCTCTCTCCCTGACTTTTTTTTCCTTCCCCTCCCACATGGTCTTCTGTTAAGTTTCTTAGGATCCACATCAGGGTAAAACCATATGGTATCTGTCCCTCTCTGTATGACTTATTTCACATAGCAGGACACTCTCCAATTCCATCCATGTTGCTACAAAAGGTCATATTTCATTCTTTCTCATTGCCACATAGTACTCCATTGTGTATATAAACCACAATTTCTTTATCCATTCATCAGTTGATGGACATTTAGGCTCTTTCCATAAGTTGCTGTTGTTGAAAGTGCTGCTGTAAACATTGGGGTACAAGCACCCCTGTGCATCAGCACTCCTGTATCCCTTGGGTAAATTCCTAGCAGTGCTATTGGTGGGTCATAGGGTAGGTCTATTTTTAATTTTTTGAGGAATCTCCGCACTGTTTTCCAGAGTGGCTGCACCAGTTTGCATTCCCACCAACAGTGCAAGAGCGTTTCCATTTCTCCACATCCTCTCCAGCATCTATAGTCTCCTGATTTGTTAATTTTGGCCACTCTGACTGGCGTGAGGTGATATCTGAGTGTGGTTTTGATTTGTATTTCCTTGATGAGGAGCGACGTTGAGCATCTTTTCATGTGCCTGTTGGCCATCCAGATGTCCTCTTTAGAGAAGTGTCTATTCATGTTTTCTGCCCATTTCTTCACTGGGTTGTTTTTCGGGTGTGGAGTTTGGTGAGCTCTTTATAGATTTTGGATACTAGCCCTTTGTCCGATATGTCATTTGCAAATATCTTTTCCCATTCCGTTGGTTGCCTTTTAGTTTTGTTGGTTGTTTCCTTTGCTGTGCAGAAGCTTTTTATCTTCATGAGGTCTCAATAGTTCATTTTTGCTTTTAATTTTCTTGCCTTTGGGGATGTGTCAAGTAAGAAATTGCTGAAGCTGAGATCAGAGAGGTTTTTCCCTGCTTTCTCCTCTAGGGTTTTGATGGTTTCCTGTCTCACATTCAGGTCCATTATCCATTTTGAGTTTATTTTTGTGAGTCGTGTAAGAAAGTGGTCTAGTTTCAATCTTCTGCATGTTGCTGTCCAGTTCTCCCAGCACCATTTCTTAAAAAGACTGTCTTTTTTTCCATTGGACATTCTTCTCTGCTTTGTCAAAGATTAGTTGGCCATACTTTTGTGGGTCCAATTCTGGAGTCCCTATTCTATTCCATTCGTCTGGGTGTCTGTTTTTGTGCCAATACCATACTGTCTTGATAATTACAGCTTTGTAGTAGAGGCTAAAGGCTGGGATTTTGATGCCTCCCACTTCGGTCTTCTTCTTCAATATTCCTTTGGCTATCCAGGGTCTTTTGTGGTTCCATACAAATTTTAGGATTACTTGTTCTAGCTTCGAGAAGAATGCTGGTGCAATTTTGGTTAGGATTGCATTGAATATGTAGATAGCTTTGGATAGTATTGACATTTTGACAATATTTATTCTTCCAATCCATGAGCACGGAATGTTTTTCCATTTCTTTCTATCTTCTTCAATTTCCTTCATTAGCTTTCTATAGTTTTCAGCATACAGATCTTTTACATCTTTGGTTAGGTTTATTCCTAGGTATTTTATGCTTCTTGGTGCAATTGTGAATGGGATCAGTTTCTTTATTTGTCTTTTTGTTGCTTCATTGTTAGTGTATAAGAATGCAACTGATTTCTGTACGTTGATTTTGTATCCTGTGACTTTACTGAAAGCATTTATCAGTTCTAGCAGACGTTTGGTGGAGTCTATCGGGTTTTCCATGTATAATATCATGTCATCTGCAAAAATTGAAAGCTAGACATCATCTTTGCCAATTTTGATGCATTTGATTTCCTTTTGTTGTCTGATTGCTGATGCTAGAACTTCCAACACTATGTTAAACACCAGCGGTGAAAGTGGACATCTCTGTCATGTCCCTGATCTCAGAGGAAAAGTTCTCAGTTTTTCCCCATTGAGTATAATATTAGCTGTGGGCTTTTTATAAATGGCTTTTATGATGTTTAAGTACGTTCCTTCTATCCCAACTTTTTCGAGGGTTCTTATTAAGAAAGGATGCTGAATTTTGTCAAATGCTTTTTCTGCATCGATTGACAGGATCATATGGTTCTTATCTTTTCTTTTATTAATGTGATGTAGCACACTGATTGATTTGCGAATGTTGAACCAACCCTGCATCCCAGGAATGAATCCCACTTGATCATGGTGAATAATTCTTTTTATATGCTGTTGAATTCGATTTGCTAGTATCTCGTTGAAAATTTTTGCATCCATATTCATCAGGGATATTGGCCTGTAGTTCTCTTTTCTTACTGGGTATCTGTCGGGTTTCAGAATCAAAGTAATGCTGGCTTCATAGAATGAGTCTGGAAGTTTTCCTTCTCTTTCTATTTTTTGGAACAGGTTGAGAAGGATAGGTATGATTTCTGCTTTAAATGTCTGGTAGAAATCCCCAGGGAAGCTGTCTGGTCCTGGACTCTTATTTGTTGGGAGATTTTTGTAACTGATTCAATTTCTTCGCTGGTTATGGGTCTGTTCAAGTTTTCTATTTCTTCCTGTTTGAGTTTTGGAGGTGTGTGGGTGCTTAGGAATTTGTCCATTTCTTCCAGGTTGTCCAGTTTGTTTCCATATAATTTTTCATAGTATTCCATGATAATTGCTTGTATCTCTGAGGGATTGGTTGTAATAATTCCATTTTTATTCATGATTTTATCTATTTGGGTCATCTCCCTTTTCTTTTTGAGAAGCCTGGCTAGAGGTTTATCAATTTTGTTTATTTTTTTCAAAAAAACAAATCTTTGGTTTCATTGATCTGTTCTACTGTTTTTTTTTTATATTCCATATTGTTTATTTCTGCACTGATATTTATCATTTACCTTCTTCTGCTGGTTTAAGGGTTTCTTTGCTGTTCTGCTTCTATTTCCTTTAGGTGTGCTGTTCCATTTTGTATTTGGGATTTTTCTTGTTTCTTGAGATAGGCCTGGATTGCAATGTATTTTCCTCTCAGGACTGTCTTTGCTGCATCTTAAAGCATTTGGATTGTTGTATTTTCATTTCCATTTGTTTCCATATATTTTTTAATTTCTTCTCTAATTGCCTGGTTGACCCATTCATTCTTTAGTATGGTGTTCTTTAACCTCCATGCTTTTGGAGGTTTTCCAGACTTTTTCCTGTGGTTGATTTCAAGTTTCATAGCATTGTGGTCTGAAATTGTGTGTGGTATGATCCCAATTATTTTATACTTATGAAGGGCTGTTTTGTGACCCAGTATGTGATATCTTGGAGAATATTGCATGTGCACTTGAGAAGAAATTATACTCTGTCGCTTTGGGATGCAGAGTTCTAAATATATCTGTCAAGTCCATCTGATCCAATGTATCATTCAGGGCCCCTGTTTCCTTATTGATCCTATGTCTAGATGGTCTATCCATTGTTGTAAGTGGGGTATTAAAGTCCCCTGCAATTACCACATTCTTATCAAAAATGTTGCTTATGATTGTGATTACTTGTTTTATATGTTTGGGGGCACCCGTATTCAGCACATAGACATTTTTAATTGTTACCTCTTCTGATGGATAGACCCTGTAATTATTTTGTAATGCTCTTCTTTATCTCTTGTTTCAGCCTTTAATTTATAGTCTAGTTTGTCTGGTATAAGTATGGCTCCTACAGCTTTCTTTTGAATTCCAGTAGCATGATAGATAGTTCTTCATCGCCTCACTTTCAATCTGAAGATGTTCTCAGGTCTAACTCTTATAGACAGCAAATAGATGGGTCTTGTTTTTTATCCATTATGATACCCTATGTCTTTTGGTTGGAGCATTTAGTCCATTTACATTCAGTGTTATTATAGAAAGATATGGGTTTAGGTTCATAGTAATGTCTGTAGGTTTCATGCTTGTAGTGATGTCTCTAGTACTGTGGTCCTTGCAACATTTCACTCACAGAATCCCCCTTAGGATCTCTTGTAGGGCTGGTTTAATGGTGATGAATTCCTTCAGTTTTTGTTTGTATAGGGAAACCTTTATCTCTCCTTCTATTCTGAATGACAGACTTACTGGATAAAGGATTCTCAGCTGCATATTTTTTTCTGTTCACCACATTGAAGATTTCCTGCCTTTCCTTTCTGGCCTGCCTAGTTTCAGTTCATAGGTCTGCTACTATTCTTTTGTGTCTACCTTTGTAAGTTAGAGCCTGTTTATCCCTAGCTGTTTTCAGAATTTTCTCTTTATCCTTGTATTTTGCCAGTTTCACTATGATATGTCATGCAGAAGTTTGATTCCAGTTACGTCTGAAGGGAGTTCTCTGTGCCTCTTGGATTTCAATGCCTTTTTCCTTCCTCAGATCAGGGTAGTTCTCAGCTATGACTTATTCAAGTACACCTTCAGCCCCTTTCTCTCTCTCATTTTCTCCTGGAATTCCTATGATATGGATATTGTTCTGTTTGATTGCATCTCTTAGTTCTCAGACTCCTGGATTTTTTTATCTCTCTTCTCAGCTTCCTCTTTTTCCATAATTTTATCTTCTAACTCACCTATTCTTTCCTCTGCCTCTTCAATCCGAGCCGTGGACATTTCCATTTTATTTTGCACCTCATTTATAGCATTTTTTTAGCTCCTCATGACTATTTCTTCATCCTTGACCTCTGTAGCAATAGATTCTCTGCTATCCTCTATGCTTTTTTCAAGTGCACTGATTAATTTTATGACTATTATTCTAAATTCTTGTTCCATTATATTGCTTAAATCGATTTTGATCCATTTGTTAGGTGTCACTACTTCCTGGAGTTTCTTTTTAGGAGAATTCTTCAGTTTCATAATTTTTGACTGTCCCTGGGGTGTGTGTTGTGTGTTTGTCATATATAGACTTTATTATGGTGAGTTATATTACCTCTCAATTTAGTTTGTTGAGAATTATTATCATGAACAGATAATACATTTTGTCAAGGTTTTCTTTGCATTTATTTAGATATTAATATGATTTTTATCTGTCATTTTGTTAATGTGGTGTGCCTAGTGGATTGATTATAGATATTGAACAATCCTTGCATCCCTAAGTTAAAGCACACTTGATTTTGGTGAATGATCCTTTTAAAATATTGCCAAATTTGGATTGCTTATATTTTCTTAAGAATTTTTTTCATCTATGTTCATCAGGGTTATTGGCCTTTAGTTTTCTTTTTTTGTAGTATCTTTGGATTTGGTGACAGGGTGATTCTGGTTTCATAGATTGTAGTTGGAAGCTTTCCTTCCTATTCTATTTTTTTTTGTGTGTGTGTAATTTGAGGAGAAAAGGTATTAACTCTTCTTTTTTAGGATTTCATTTTTAAGCAATTTGTACACACAGTGTGGAGCTTGAACCCACAACCCTGAGATCAAGAGTCATAAGCAACACTGACTGAGCCAGCCAGGCTCCCCTTAGGTCTTCTTTAAATACTTGGTAAAATTCACTTGTGCACCCATCTTCTCCTGGACTTTTTTTGTTGTTTGTTTAGAATTTTATATTACTGATTCAATTTTGTTTCTAGTAATTGGTAACAAAATTTCTATTTCCACTTAATTCCAATTTTGTTAGATTGCATGTTTCTAGAAATATATCCATTTACTGTAGGCTGTTCACTTAGTTGACATATAATTTCTTATAGTAGTCTGTATAGTCCTTTGTATTTCTATAGTATTGTTTGTTATTTCTATTTCCCTTTTTATTTTATTTACTTGGTCTTTCTCAATTTTTCTTGATGAGTCTGGCTAAATGTTTATTATTGTTTCCCTTTTCAAGGAATCAGCTTTTGGTTTCATTGATCTTTTCTAATGTTTCTTTAGTCTCTATTTCATTTATTTCCAATCTGATCTTTTCTTTACGATGTTTTCTTTATTTTTTGAGAGGGAGAGTGTGAGAAATGGAGGGGCAGAGAGAGGGGGACCGAGGATCTGAAGCCGTCTTTGCACTGACATGGTGACAGCAGCAAGCCTGATGTGGGGGTTGAACTCACAAACCACTAGATCAAGACCGTAGCTGAAGTCAGACACTTAAGCGACTGAGCCACCCAGGCACCCTTGTACTCTGATCTTTATTATTTCCTATCTTGTACTAACATTGGGCTTTGTTTTTTGTTCCTTTTTCTAGTTCCTTTAGAGGTAATGTTAGAATGTTGTTGAGTTTTGTTTCTTGAAATAGTTCTGTACTGATATAAATTATCCTCTCACAACTGCTTTTGCTGTGTCCAAAAGATTTTGAACCATTGTGTTTTTATTTTCATTTGTGTATGTATGTTCACATTATATAATACATAATATGTAATGTATATATATAATATATATTAAGAATTCCTCTGATTTTTTTCATTGAAGTATTGGTTGTTTAGTAGCATATAGTTTAGCTTCCACATGTTTTTGTTTTCTCCAGGTATTTTCTTACAATTGCTTTTTTTTAAAGTTTTTATTTTAATCTCAGTTAGTTATCATTTTAGTTTCAGGTGTACATTGTAGTAATTGAACACATATACATCACCTGGCGCTTATCACAAGTGCACTCCTTAATCCTTATCACCTATTTAACCCATCCTTCTACTCCTCACCCCTCTGGTAACCATCAATTTGTTCTCTGTAGTTAAGAGTCTGTTTCTTGGGGCGCCTGGGTGGCTCAGTCGGTTAAGTGGCCAACTTCAGCTCAGGTCATGATCTCGCAGTCCGTGAGTTCGAGCCCCACGTCAGGCTCTGTGCTGACAGCTCAGAGCGTGGAGCCTGTTTCAGATTCTGTGTCTCCCTCTCTCTGATCCTCCCCTGTTCATGCTCTGTCTCTCTCTGTCTCAAAAATAAATAAACGTTAAAAAAAAAAGTCTGTTTTTTGGTTTGTCCCTATCTCCCTTTTTTCCCTTTGCTTATTTGTTTTGTTAAATTCCACATATGAGTGAAATCATATGATATTTGTCTTTTTCTCGCTGACTTATGTCAGTTAGCATTATACTCTCTAGCTCCATCCATGTCATTGCAAATGGCAGTATTTCATTCTTTTTCTTGGCAGAATGATATTCCATTATATATATATACATATATATATATATATATATATATATATATATATATATATATATATACCAAATCTTCTTTAACCATTTATCCATTGATATTTGAACGTATTCCATAATTTGGCTATTGTAATTAATTATGTTATAAACATAGGAATACGTGTATCCCTTTGAAATACTGTTTTCATATTATTTGGATGAATATCTAGTACTGCAATTACTGGATCATAGGGTAGTTTTGTTTTTAGTTTTTTGAGGAACTTCCATAGTGCTTTCAAGAGTAGCTGCACCAGTTTGCATTCCCACCAAAAGTGTAAGAGTGTTCATTTTTCGCCACATCCTTGCCAACACTTGTCATTTCTTGGGTTTTTTTGTTTGCTTGTTTTTTGTTTGTTTGTTTTGTTTTGATTTTAGTCATTCTGAAAGTGTAAGGTGATATACCTCATTGTAGGTTTTTTTAATTTTTAAAAAATTTTTTAATTTTATATTTAAGAGAGAGAGAGCAGGGGAGGAGCAGAGAGAGACAGAATCTGAAGCAGTCTCCAGGCTCTGAGCTGTGATGCCGGGCTTGAACTCATGAGCAGTGAGATCATGACTTCAGCCGAAGTTGGATGCTTAACCAACTGAGCCATCCAGTCACCCCCCTCATTGTAGTTTTGATTTGAATTTCCCTGATGATGAATGATTTTGAGCATCTTTTCATGCATCTCTTAGCCATCTGTATGTGTTCATTGGTGAAATGTCTTCATGTCTTCTGCCCATTTTTAATTGCATTATTTTTTTTCATGTTGGGTTCTATAAGTTCTTTTTATATTTTGGATACTAACCCTTTATCAGATATGTCATTTGCAAATATCTTCTCCCATTCCCAAGGTTGCTAGTTTTGTTTATTTTTTCCTTTGGTATGCAGAAGCTTTTTATTTTGTTGCAATCCCAATAGTTTATTTTTGCTTTTATTTCCCTTTCCTAGACATATCTAGGAAAAATGTTAATAAAGCCAGTGTCAGAGAGATTATTGCCTGTGCTCCCTTCTAGAATTTTTATTGTTTCAGGTCTCACATTTGTGTGTTCAGTGTTTCTTTGAATTTATTTTTGTGTATGTTGAAAGTGCCCAGTTTCATTCTTTGCCTGTAGCTGTCCAGTTGTCCTAACACAATTTGTGAAACAGACTGTCTTTTTTCCATTAGATATCTTTTCCTCCTTTGTTGAAGATTAATTAACCATACAATTGTGGGGTTATTTCCCACTTTTCTATTCCATTCCATTGAAGTAAGCATCTATTTTTGTGCCAGTACCCTACTGTTTTTATTACTATAGATTTCTAATATAACTTGAAGTCTGAAATTGTGATGCCTCCAGCTTTGCTATTCTTCTTCAAGTTTGTTTTGGCTATTTGGGGTCTTTTCTTCTTCCGTATAAATTTTAGGATTTTTGTACTAGTTCTGTGAGTAATGCTGTTGGTATTTTGATAGAGATTGCTTTGAATGTGTAGATTGTATGGGGTAGTATAGAAATTTTAACAATATTTGTTCTTCCAATTCATGAACATGGAATATCTTTCCATTTATTTGTGTCATCTTCAGTTTCTTTCCTCAGTGCTTTATAGTTTTCAGAGTACAGGTCTTTCACCTCTTTGGTAGGTTTGTTCCTAGGCATATTACTGTTTTTCTTGCAATTGTAAATGAAATTATTCTCTTAATTTCCATTTCTGCTGCTTCATTATTAATGTATGCCAATGTAACATATTTTTTCACATTGATTTTGTATTTTGTGACTATACTGAATTTATCAATCAGTCTAGTAGTTTTTTGTTGGGTCTTTAGTGTTTTCTATATAGAGTATCCTGTATTATGCAAATAGTGAAAGTTTTACATTTTCCTTGCCAATTCAGATATATTTTGTTTCTTTTTGTTTTGTGATTACTGTGCCTAGGACTTCAAGTATTATGTTGAATAAAAGTGGTGAGAGTGGACATCCTTGTCTTTCTGATTTTTTAGGTGTAAGAGCTCTCAGTTTTTTTCCATTTAGTATGATGTTTGCTGTGGGTTTTTCATATATGTTTTTTTTTATGTTGAGGTACGTTCCCTCTAAACCTATTTCATTGAGGTTTTTTTTTTTTTTTTAATCATGAATGCATGCTGTACTTTGTCAAATGCTTTTTCTGCATCTATTAAAATGATTATATGTTTTTTATCCTTTCTCTTATTGATGTGATTGATGCATCACATGGATTGATTTGCAAATCAATTTATGCTCTAATATTCATAGTTTCTTTCCTTCTGCTGGTTTGGGGTTTGTGTTTTTTTTTCTTGATCCTTTGGGTGTAATGTGGTTGTTTATTTGCAATTTTTCTTCCCTCTTGATACAGACCTGTATTGCTATAGCCTTCCCTTTTAGGACCACTTTCAATACTTTCAATGCATTCCAAAGGTTTTGAACTGTGTGTTCTCATTTTTATTTGTTTTCACCTATTTTTTAAATTTCTTCTTTGATTTCCTGCTTTACCATTCACTGTTTCATAGCAGATTGTTTAACCTCCATGTATTTGTGGTGTTTTCAAAATTTTCCTGTGGTTGACTTCTAGCCATTGTGGTCAGAAAAGGCGCATGGTATGATTTCAATCATTTTGTATTTCTTGAGTCCTGTTTTGTGACTTAATATGTGATCTATTCTGGAGAATGTTCCTTGTGCTCTTGAAAAGAATGTGTATTCTTCTGCTTTACAATGGAATGTTCTGAATATATCTGTTAAATCCATCTGGTCCAGTGTGTCATTCAAAGCCACTGTGTCCTTCTTGATTTTCTGTTTGGCTAATCTGTCCATTGTTGTACTTGGGTGTTAAATTCCCCTACAATTATTGTATTACTGTTGTTTAGTTCCTTTTGGTTTGTCATTAACTGTTTTATTTATTTATTTGGGTGGTCCTATGTTGGGTGCATAATTATTTAAAATGGTTATATCTTCTTCTTGGATTGTACCCTTTATTATTATATAGTATCCTTCTTTGTCTATTTATTTATTTATTTATTTATTTATTTATTTCTTTTTACAGACTTTGTTTTAAAGTCTATTTTGTCAAAGTACTGCTACTCTGGCTTTTGACATCCATTTGCCTGGTAAATGTTTCTCCAACCCCTCACTGTCAATTTGCAAATGTCTTTGGTCTGAAATGAATGTTTTGTGGGCAGCATGTAAGTCCATCTTGTTTTCCTTATCCATTTTGTCACCTTGTGTCTTTTGAATGGGGAGTATAATGCATTTACATTCAAAATAACTTTTGATAAATATGTACTTATTGCCATTTTATTACTTGTCTTTTTTTTTTGTAGTTTTTCTGATCCTTTCTTCTCTTTCTGTCTTTCATGGTTTCTTGGTTTTCTATGGTGATAAACCTCGATTTCTTTATTCTTTGCATAACGATTAATTGGTTTTGATTTGTGATTACCATTATGATTGTATATAACATATGTCTAGAGCAGTGTATATTTAGTTGATGGTCACTTTCATTTGAAAACTTTCTTAACTCCTCTGGCTCTCCACCCCCCACCATTTTAGGTATATGTCATTATATTTTACATCCTTTTATTTTTTGAATCCCTTTACAGAATTACTTATTGTTACTGCATCTATGTTTCCTTCTTTTCATACTCTCGCTTGTGGTCTTTCCTTTCCACTCAAAGAATCCCTTTTAATATTTCTTGTAGGGGCAGTTTAGTGGTCATTAACTCCTTTAGTGTTTGTTTGAGAAGTTCTTTTTCTCTCCTTCTACTCAATGATAGCCTTGTTGGGGCGCCTGGGTGGTGCAGTCGGTTAAGCGCTCGACTTCAGCCAGGTCACGATCTCGCGGTCCGTGAGTTCAAGCCCCGCGTCGGGCTCTGGGCTGATGGCTCAGAGCCTGGAGCCTGTTTCCGATTCTGTGTCTCCCTCTCTCTCTGCCCCTCCCCCGTTCATGCTCTGTCTCTCTCTGTCCCAAAAAATAAATAAACGTTGAAAAAAAAATATTAAAAAAAAAATGATAGCCTTGTTGGATAGCTATTCTTGGCTGTATATTTTTCCCTTTCAACACTTTAAATATATCATGCCACTCCCTTCTGATTTGTAAAGTTTCTGTTGAAAAATTGCTGGTTGCCTTATGCAGTTTCTTTAGTATGTAACTGTCTTCTTCTGCTAATTTCAAAACTTTTTGTTTATCATTACTTTTTCCATTTTAGTTACTGTGTGTCTTGGTAGATCCCTGTTTCCCTTGAATTTGAATACCCTTTTACTTCCTTAGATTAGGGACATTTTCAGTGATTATTTCTTGAAATAAATGCCCTGCCCCCTTTTCTCTGTCCTTTCCTTCTGGGAATGCTATAATGTGAATGTTATGTTTGATAGAGTCAGTGACTTCCCTAAGACTGTTCTAATTTTGCATAATTATTTTTCTATTTGTTTATCTTTATTTACTTTCCATTACTCTGTCTTCTAGGTCATTTACTCATTCCTCTGTTTCTTCCAGCTGCTATTTATTCCATCAGTTGTATTCTTAATTTCATTTATTGTCTTCATCTCTAATTGGTTCTTTTTTATCTCTGTGTTAAGAGTCTCACTGATGTCCTCCACTCTTTTCTCAAGTTCAGTGAGTATCTTTATGATCATTATTTCAAATTCTTTATCAGGCATGTTACTTATATCCTTTTTGCTTAGGTTTCTTGCAGTGGTTTTGCCCTATTTTTTCATTTGTGACATAGTCTTCTGTCTCCTCATTTTGCCTATCTCTTTGTGTCTGTTTCTGTGTTTTAGGAAAGTCAGTTTTACCTCTTGCTCTTGAAAGTAGTGGTCGGGATGTGCACTTTTAACTAAGTGGCACTTGTCCTCCTCCATAGGGGTGCACAGCCACTGTGGAGACTGGGAATGGCCAGGGCCATTGCACAAAATTCAAGCAGATTGAACAGGCCACAGTGCCATAAGTGCTGGTCCTCTTCCACTGGGGATTCACATCTGCCACAGAGACCTGGGCCAGTTGCTCAACACAACATGGTGGTCAGGGGGTGTAATTTTAACAAGGTGTGCTCATTCTCTGTGGGATATCGATAGACCCAATGTTGGCAAAGTTTGCATGAGTCCTCTGCAGTGGGCATCCATATCACCAGGATTGAGGCAGGTCTGGCTGGTGATTTGTGCTGTTGGTGTAGGTCAGTTAGGTAGTGAGTGTTGGTGCTGCTCTGGTTCCCACAGGTGACTGTGCATTTATGATGTTGGGCCAGGGAGGGAAACATTGCCTGCCAGCTCCTTTGTTCCTGGTGAAGTCCCTCAGTGAACTCTGAGATTAGTAACTAGCTCCCCCTCTTGTAACCCAAGTGCTTTTCAAACTGCTGCTTCCAAGATGTATCTCCACAGGCTGTTTTTTGTGCTGTTTCTTTAAGGATAGGTGCTTAGCTTCCTATTGCCATCTCAAAGCCAAGCCTGCTGATTTTTATAGTTCTAGGATTTAATTCCTGCTGGTTGTAAGCACTCACCAAATTTGGCCCCTCTGATTTTCAAAGCTAAATTCTGTGGTGATTTGTCTTCCCTTTCTAGGTGCCCCAGTGTGCTAGTCTGTTTCTTGCTCCTCTCTGTGCATTAAGCTCCTCCCACCCCCCCGCCCATCCAGCATTCAGACCTGCAGGGTTTAGGTTCTCACCAAATCTTTGCCTTTCCTATCCTCTTTAATGTGGCCTCTTCTCTACATTTAGTTGTGGAGTTATTTTGCTAGTCTTTGGGTCCTTTTCTGGGTTTTTTGCTCTGGTGTAAGTGTTATCTAATTGTATCCTTGGGAAGAGGTGAGTTTAGTCTTCCTTCTCCACCATATCTCCTTGAAGTCCCTATTGATGGCTTCTTTTATACCCTTTTTTGCTTTAGAATGTTGGTTGCTATGTTATTTTATGTGCAGATGCTCATAGCTATTTTATTTTCATTCTGAGCATGGCTTTTAGCACTAAAAAGTGTTCTTACTCTCATGTAGTGCTTTTGGGCTTGAAATTTTCTTTGTATGATATTGATTCCATTTGCCTAGTAGATCTTTGCCCATTCCTAAATGTTCCTCTTTTTCATTACTTCCCTTTGGCTGATGTCTCTCCCTTATGTTTTGAGCTTTCCTTTCCTAGGAGCAATATATTTCCATGGCTTCCTTTTGAAGATCACTTAGAACACTCTTCCAAAAGTGCTCTTATTTACCGTGTTTTTCAGTATTTTTATACTTTGTGTAGACTTTGTCTTTCTGGTGCTAGTTTTAGATTAATTTTATGCCTCTAGACCCCTTATTTTCTTATGAACATACTTTTTCCAGCATTGCACTTTCTCCCTGCAATGGTTTGTGGAGAAGGAATATTGGCAATAGCTCCCTGGGATTTGGTGTCCATTTTTCTACTTTCAGGTGATTTGGAATTTGGCTATTCTCTATGTATTTGTTATGTGGGGTACATGGCTTTGTGTAGCCCTGTTTTCTTCTGGTGGTTGCATGTTGTTTTATGGAGTATGTGTAGGGAGATGTAGATTTACATGTCCATCATTACCTTGACATAAGCATTTTCTCATATAGTTAAAAATACTTTGTAAATATTTGAATGGCTACATAATATTGTGGTAAATAAAAGAACCAATGTTTATCAAGTCATTTCCTTCCTTTTGAGCATTTAACTTCCTTCCTTTTTTGTGATGACATATTTGTAGAATAAATTGTAATGTATACTTTGGGTAGATTTGCTGAAGTAGAATTATTGCTCTAGGGTTATAAATGTTATTAATAATCTTTCTATAATTTGAATCTAAGAGAACCAGTAGGCCACAGATGGATTTACTTTAAGCTGATAAGGTAGTTTCCACCTTTTTATGAGGTCACACACCTCTTTCCTACATATACAACAGGATCCAGGTCTGAAATAGTTGGGAGGCACCAGTGTGGCTATTTTTGGAGTTTATAACCAGTATCTCTGCCAATTAATGGAAATTGTGCCATTACTAATTATTAAGTATTTGAACATCTTCCCCTGCCATAGTTTATATAACATTTGTTCTTCTACAGGTGGATTTTCTTTTTATCACTGCAGTGGTGACACACGCATCTTATATACAGCAACAATAAAAGAACAAGTGACCTTTCTTTTAGCTATTCTTTAGTCTGGCATTTCTGGGTTTTATATGAGGATGAGTAAGATCCTAAAATACAGCTATCAAAACTGTAACTTCATGAAACTGATCAATTCTCACATTAGTAATTGCTGCTTTCCAGCTAGCATCAGAGCCTGATGGGCTTATTTCTGACTATACTTTCTATTAATCATGTCTGTTGCATCTTCTCACTTGATCAGTTTTATTAACTATAAACCATCAAAACTGATCTTGCTATTTATTCAACCAGGATTTTCACAGTAATATATTATTAACTTTTATTTTTAATTAATTGGGACACTCTGGCATAACTCATGTGTTTCAGAAGAATGATTGTAACTTTCTTGCTGTTATGGGTTGTTGAGTTTTTTGTTTTTGTTTTGGATTTGGTTTTGTTTTTTTGTTGTTGTTGTTTTTTTGTTTTTTTGTTTTTTTTTTTTTTTTTGTTTTTGCCTCTACATGTAACAAAAGATCATGGTACTCATTTGAAGTGTTGGTTAGAACTTTGTTCAAGATATTTCTATGATTATTCTTACTCCCAATCTGATTATCTATCACATTACATGACAGAAAATCAGCCTCAGCCTACAATCATCTTTGAGAAATTGTTATTAAGCAAACAAATGAACAAACAAATTCATAGGTCTAATTCTAGACTCAATGATTCGGTCTCTTGAGATCCAGGGATCAACATTTTTGCAAGGCTCCCCAATAAAATTTGTTGCAGTTTGGCACCTTACTATAGGTTCATTTTGAGAATGCATACTTTCATTTTAGTGCATGCTCCACATCAAGTCATGACCCCAGTACAGGTCTCAAGTGGTCATCTCTATTCCAGTTTCTAGAACTTGACACCTTTGCAATATACCCATAGTATGCTCCAGGGTGCATTCAAAACTTTATTTTCTAGCATGCTCAAAAAGTCATTCCCTAAGTACGTATATTGTTCCATTATGAAATAGGGATCTAACTTTTCCCCTAAAGAGTTATTTTTTTTTAAATTCCATGTGTTGAACACATCTTATTAACTAATTTATAATTCTGTTTTTATTGTGTGTTAGGTTGTTATATTCACATGATGTTTTTTTCCTGGACTTTTCATTTTTTCTACTTGTATGACTGTTCTTATACTAGTATGATTTTGCTACAATTGTAGCATCACTAATCATTTTCTTATCAAGTAACACAAATTCTCATTTATTCTTTTTTGAAGGAATTATTTTAGTCATTTGTCTTAGTTCATTGTCTTGTGTAAACTTTAGCATGTTCCAGGAAACTTTAGCATCTTCCTTATCCATAGAGCACTTATACAACTCAACACCAAAAGAACAAACTATGGAATTAAAAACGGGCAGAGGAACTAGACATTTTTTTTTTTCTAAAGAAGATATACAGATGGCCAACAGACATGAAAAGATGCTCCACACCACTAATCATCAGGGAAATGCCAATAAACACCACAATAAGATATAACCTTATACCTGTTAGAATGGCTAAAATAAAAAAGACAAGAAATAACAAATGTTGGTGAGGATGTGGAGACAAAGGAACCCTCCTCATACACTGTTGGTGGGAATGCAAATTGGTACAGCCACTGTGGAAAATAGTATGGAAATTTCCCAAACAAATTAAAAATGGGCTTAGACTTTTAAGTTGATTCTGGAAAGAGTTAATTTTGGGGGCTCTAGTGATGGAATGAATGTGTTTTACATGTAACAAGGACACAAATTCTGAGGAACCAGAGGTGGAATGCTATGGTTTGAATATGTCTCCCTAAAATTCATGTTGAATCTTAACCCCCCAAAGTGATAGTGTTTGGAGGTGAGCGTTTGAGAGGTGATTAGTACTCTTATAAGAGACTCCAGAGAGATCCTTGTCCCTTACACCATATGAGGGCACATTGGATAGTTTGTGGGCTGCAGCTTAGAAGAGGGTCTTATTGACCTGACCAGACCATATATCCTGATTTTGGACTTCCAGCCTCCAGAACAGTGAAAATAGCTTTATGTCATTTATCAGCTACCCAGTCTATGGTAATTTGTTATAGTAGCCTGAACTAAGACACTCATTTTCTTCCTTGATTACTATAGAATTATAATAAGTTTGAAGTTGGATAGTGTCACTCTTCAGACTTTATTTTTCTCCCCCATTATTACATTGCCTATGCTGTATCTATTGTGTTTTCATATAAACTTTCATGTCACTTCTTGATGTCCATAAATTAACTTGCTTGGATTTTATTTATATTTCATTTAATAAATAAAATCATTGGAAAGCTGGGAAGAAAGACATATTGAGTCTTCCTATCCATGTATATGGACTATCTGCCCATTTATTTAGATCTGTATTTTATCAAGATTTTGCAGTCTTCATATAGATCTTGCACATCTCTTATTGTATTTATACCTAAGTTTTTCATTTTATGGTGCTAATATAAATGGTATTATGTATTTAATTTCATATTCAAATTGTTTATTGTTGGTATATGAGAAGGCAGTTGACTTTTGTTTATTAACCTTGTATCCTGCAGTTTTGCTATAATTTTTCATTACTTCCAGGATTTTTGTTGTTCCTTTTTTTTCAGATTCATTTCATTTTATTATTTTTTTTAAAATTTAAATCCAGGTTAGTTAACATATAGTATAATAATAATTTTAGGAATAGAATTTACTGATTCATTGCATATATAACACCCAGTGCTCAATCCAACAAGTGTCCTCCTTAATGCCCCTTGTCCATTTAGCCCATCCCCCTATCTGTAACCCCTTTAGCAGCCTCAGTTTGTTCTCTGTTTTTAGCAGTCTTTTATGGTTTGCCTCCTTCTCTGTTTTTTTGATTCCATTCCCTAATGTTCATCTGTTGTGTATTTTAAATTCCACGTATGAGTGTAATTATGTATTTGTCTTTCTCTGAGTTATTTTGCTTAGCATAATGCACTACTTCCATCCATATTGTTGCTAAAGGCAAAATTTTATTCTTTGTCATCGCCAAGTCAAATTCCATTGTGTATATATATACCACATCTACTTTATCCATTCATCAGTCGATGGAAATTTGGGCCCTTTCCATACTTTGATTCTTGTTGATAGTGCTGCTATAAACGCTGCGGTGCATGTGCCCTTCAAAATAGCAGTCCTATAACCTTTGGATAAATACCTAGTAGTGTAATTGCTAGGTCATAAGGTAGTTCTATTTTTAATTTTTTTGAGGAATCTCTATACTGTTTTCCAGGGTAGCTGCACCAGTTTGCATTCCCACCAGCAGTGTGAAATGTTTACTCTTTCTCCACATCCTCACCAACATCTGTTGTTGTCTGAGTTGTTAATGTTAGCCATTCTGACAGGCGTGAGGTGGTATCTCATTGTGGTTTTGATTTCCCTGCTGATGAGTGATGTTGAGCATCTTTTCATGTGTCTGTTAGGAATCTGGATGTCTTCTTTGGAAAAGTGTCTATTTTAGTCTTTTGCCTCTTCTTCACTGGATTATTTGCTTTTTTTGGGTGTTGAGTTTGATAAGTTCATTATAGATTTGGGTACTAACACTTTTTCTGATATGTCATTTGTCATATGTCATTTGTCTTCTCCCATTCCATTGGTTGCCTTTTAGTTTTGCTGATTGTTTGCTTTGCTGTGCAGAGGTTTTTATCTTGAAGAGGTCCCAATAGTTCATTTTTTGCTTTTATTGACCTTGCCTTGGAGACATGTCAAGTAAGAAATTGCTGTGGCTGATGTGAAAGATGTTGTTGCCTGTTTTCTCCTCTTGGATTTTCATGGCTTCTTGTCTTCCACTTTGGTCTTTCATCCATTTTGAGTTTATTTTTGTGTATGGTTTAAGAAAGTGGTCCAGATTCATTCTTCTGCATGTCATTATCCAAGTTTTCCAGCACCATGACCATTTGCTGAAGACACTTGCCTTTTTTCCATTGAATATTCTTTCCTGCTTTATCAAAATTAGTTGGCTATACATTTGTGGGTCTATTTCTGGGTCCTCTATTCTGTTCCATTGATCTGTGTGTCTGTTTTTGTGCCAGTACCATAGTGTCTTGATGATTACAGCTTTGTAATAGAGCTTGAGGTCCATAAATGTGATACCTCCAGCTTTGGTTTTTTTTTTTTTTTTTTCCAGGATTGCTTTGGCTATTCGGGGTCTTTTCTGGTTCCATACAAATTTTAGCATTATTTGTTCTAGCTCTGTGAAGAATGCTGGTATTATTTTGATAGGATTGCATTGAGTGTGTAGATTGCTTTGGGTAATACCAACATTTTAACAATATTCTTCCAATTCATGAGCATGGTATGTTTTTACATTTTTTTTGTGTGTCTTCTTTAATTTCTTTCATAAACCTTCTATAGTTTTCAGTGTATAGATTTTTCACCTCTTTGGTTAAGTTTATTCCTAGGCATTTTATGTTTTGCGGTGCAATTGTAAATGGGATCGCTTCCTTGATTTCTCTTTCTGTCGCTTCACTGTTGGTGTATAGGAATTCAACCGATTTCTGTACATTGATTTTATATCCCGTGACTTTGCTGAATCCATGTATCAGTTATAGCAGTTTTTGGTGGAGTCTTTTGGGTTTTCCACATAAGAGTATCTTGTCATCTATGAAGAGTGAAAGTTTGACTTCCTCCTTGCCAATTTTGATGCATTTTATTTCTTTGTATTGTCTAATTCCTGAGGCTGAGACTTCCAACATTATGCTGAATAAGAGTGGTCAGAGTGGACATCCTAGTCGTGTTCCTGACATTGAGAGGAAACCTGTCTGTTTTTTTTTCGCATTGACAATGATATTAGCAGTAGGTCTTTCGTATATGACCTTTAGGATGTTGAGATATGATCCTTCTATCCCTACTTTCTTGAAGGTTTTTATCAAGAAAGGATGCTGTATTTTGTCAGATCCTTTCTCTGCATCTATTGAGAGGATCATATGGTTGTTATCCTATCTTTTGTTAAGGTGATGTATCACATTGATTGATTTTCAGATATTGAACCAGCCCTGTGTCCAAAGAATAAATCCCACTTGATCCTGGTGAATAATTATTTTAATGTATTGTTGGATCCAGTTTGCTCATATCTTGTTGAGAATTTTTGCATGTTCAACAGGAAATTGGTCTCTAGTTCTCCTTTTTAGTGATATCTTTGTTATTGGAATCAAGGTAATGCTGGTCGCATAGAATCAGTTTGGAAGTTTTACTTCCATTTTTATTTTTTTTGGAACATATTCAAAAGAATAGGTGTTAACTCTTCTTTAAATGTTTTGTAGAATTCCTCTGGAAAGCCATCTGGACGTGAACTCTTGTTTGTTGGGATATTTTTGATTACTAATTCAATTTATTTACTGGTTATGAGTCTTTTCAAAATTTCTATTTCTAGTTGCAGTTTTGGTAGTTTATATGTTTCTAGTAATTTGTCCATTTCTTCCAGATTGCCCAATTTGTTGGCATATAATTGCTCATAATATTCTCTTATTATTGTTTGTGTTTCTGTGGTGTTCATTGTGATGTCTCCTCTTTCATTCATGATTATATTTATTTGAGTTCTTACTTTTTTTCCTTACAGAAAGGGCTTTTTTCAACCCCAGCTAGTATTCTTATTATCATGGTTGTAAATTGTAGTTCAAACATCTTGCCTATATCTGTGTTGATTAAGACCCTGGCTGTCATTTCTTCCTGTTCTTTTTTTGGGGTAAATTCCATCATTTTGTCACTTTGGAGGAAGAAAAAAATTAATAAAATTAAAATTAAAAAATTAAAAACCAACCACAAAATCAAATAAAAGAAGCTAGATCATTGGTGTATTTTGTTCTGCTTGTTGTAATAAGCTTGACAGAATAGAGAAAAAATGGAAAGAAAGGAAAAAAAAGGAAGAAAAATTTAAAAATTTAAAAAAATATATGATAAAAGACAATAAAATGAAATAAAATGAATAGAATAAAAATATAATAAAGTAAAAGATAATTTTAAAAATTAAGAAAAAGAAAATAAAAAATAATTTTTTCTCTTTCTGTATCCAAGATAAAGGAAGGACAAAAACACAACTTAAACAAAAACAGAAGCAAAATACTAAAAAATGAGCCAGTAAACAGAATGAAACTTGAATGAAGTTACATCCACTTTCCCCTAGAACTGACACTATCAAGCACTCTATAGTCCATGTTCATACCCTAAGCAGATGGAGGGACTTATGTTGGTCTTCTAGGGTATTGTGCTTGGAGGGTGCAGTTGGGTGGAGGTTGGTGTAATGGCTCTGTTCTCCACTAGGTGGCACTGCATATCTTACCGGGGTGGATCAGTGTGGTGCAGGTATGAGTGAGCATGCATGCGCATGCTCATGCTCGAGAAAGGTGGAAACGTCTTCACCCAATTCCCTAGTCTCTGCCCCAGGGACTTTACGCTCTCACTGACCCATGATTTACCATCCCTCCTTTGTATCAGGTCTCTGTCCACTCCCTGTCTCTACCCTGTCCGTGTCCAAGCCATCCACCTGCAAGGTGGCACCTCCCTCCAGAGTTTTATCTTAGATGGGGCTGTGTTTCAAACCCCACACTTCAGAGACCCCTGCGGCTTGAACCCACACTGACTCTCTGGCAGAGGGTCTCACTGAGCAATGGCCAGTGATGCTGGCTTACCCCAGAGAATGTTCATGCAATCACGCAGTGGCAGAGATTCAGAGACTGTGGTGAATCACAACACACAGGTTGTGCCAGGTTTCACAGTATCCTGGCATCTATGTCCCAGTACCAGCAAACATGGATGCTCTCGGGGTCTCCTGGGACCTTTACGTGTGGCAAAGCTGTATGGTTTCTACCAAAGGGTTCTCTAAACAGGGGAAACAGTTCTCCCCATGTAGCACACGGACCTCTCAGACCCCTCTGCCTGTTCCTGGAGATTTGCCCTACTTCCTCGCTAGGGTACTGCCAGGCACTGAGCTCCAGAACTTCAGACTCTGACCTCCACTGTTTATAGAATCCTGGTGGTATTGAAACCTTCTCCTTTCTTCCTGTCAGTGATTTTGGGGAACAGATTTCTTGTTTTCATCCCCTGTGTTTTCACTCTTTCTCTCTCTTTCTCTTCAGCTGCTTTCAGGGGAGTGTTTTTCCTGCATTCTCCTTATGTGCTTCACTCTCCCCCTTTCTCTGTTGTCTCTCTGCAAAAACAGTTCCCTACACTCCAAGGCTTTTCTCTCCCCTAGTTCAACTCTCCTCTCCGCACTCTGTACCTGCCAAGTTCTGTGGTTCAAGTTTTGCAGATTTTTGTGTTTAATATTCATATCAGTTTCCAAGGTGTGCAAAAATGGTTTGGTGCTGATCTAGCTGTGTTTCAGGTATGAGACAAGGTAAGGGTTTCCATGCTTCTTCGCCATCTTCTCTTCTCCCTGGATTTTTGTTGTTCTTGTTGACTGTTTGGGATGTTCTGCATAGACAGTCATTATATCTGTAACAAAGGCAATTTTCATTTTTCCTTCCCAAACTGTATACCTTATACTCCCTTTTCTTATTTTATTAACTAAGATTTCCAGTTTGATGTTTAATAGGAGTGGTGAGAGAGGACATCTTTGCTTTGTTCCTGATCTTTGGAGAAAAGCATTCTATCTTTCACTGTTAAGTATATGTTAGCTTCCTGTTTTTTTGTAGATGCTCTTTATCAAATTGAGTTCATTTCTATCACTAGTTTCCTGATGGTTTTTTATTGTGAATGAGTATTGCATTTTTCAAATGCTTTTTTCTGCATCTATTAATACAATCATATGCTTACTCTAAAGAAGAACTAACCTATGGATGTGATGAATTACAGTAATTGATTTTTGAAAATTGAATCAGCGTTACATACCTGCAATTAATCCCACTTGTTCATGGGTTTTATACTATGTTGTATTCTATTTGTTAATATTTAATTCAGGATTTTGCATTTTCATGAGAGATATTTCATTTGTTTTCCTTCATCACAATGACTTTTGTGGTTTTGGTATTCAAGTAATGCTGGTCTCAAAGAATGATGTAGGAAATACTCCCTTTGCTTCTATTTTCTGGAAAACATTATATAGGAATGATATGTTTTTTTTTTTTTTCATTAAATGTTTTGTCAGATTTACCAGGGAATCCCTCTCGACCCGGTGGTTTCTATTTTAGCATGTAATTCATTTCTGACTCATTTTTTTTTTTTAATAGCTACCAATCTATTCAGATTGTCTATATCCTTATGTTTGTATTTTGGTAAATTTCATCTTTGTAGGAACTGGTCCATTTCATCAAGATTATCAAATTTATAGGCATAGAACTATTCATAATATTTCTCTATTTTTTCTTTCAATGTCCACAGGGTCAGTAGTTGATTATCTCTCTTCTGATATTAGTTATTTATGTCTTCTCTTTTTTTCTTAATTAAACTGGCTAGACGTTTATCTTTATTTTGGATTTTTTCAAAGAGCCATCTTTTGGTTTTATTGATTTTCTCTATTGATTTCCTATTTCAATTTCATGGATTTTTACTCTAACTTTTATTATTTCTTTCCTTCTGCTTCCTTTGGGGTTGCTTTTCTTTTTGTAGTTTCATAAGGTGGAAGTTGAAGTGATTCATTTTATTTTAGCTCATCCCTCTTTTTTTTTAAATATATGCATTCAGTGCTATGTATTTCCTTTAAAGCATTGCTTTTGCTACACCCCACAAGTTTTTATAACTTGTATTTTTATTTTCCTTTCACTTGAAATATTTTAAAATGTCTCTTGAGATTTATTTTTTGACTCACCTAAATAACTTGAAGTGTGTTGTTTAATCTCCATGTATTTGGG
Source organism: Leopardus geoffroyi (assembly GCF_018350155.1). Taxonomy (NCBI): domain Eukaryota; kingdom Metazoa; phylum Chordata; class Mammalia; order Carnivora; family Felidae; genus Leopardus; species Leopardus geoffroyi. The sequence goes on along the minus strand of NC_059343.1, from coordinate 55,424,710 downwards.
GATTTTTCAGGTATCTTACTGTTATTGATTTCTAGTTTAATTTCATTTTCTGAGAGCATATTTTATGTGATTTCTGTTCTAAATATGTTCAGGTATGTTTTTTTGCCCTGACTGTGGTCTGTCTTGGTTAATGTTCTATATGGACTTGAGAAGAATGTTTATCCTGCTATTGTTAGATGAAGTAGTCTACAAATGTCTATTAGGTCCAAATGATCAGTGGTCTTATTTAGTTCAATTGTATACTTTCCAACTTTCTGCCTATTGCGTCTGTCTGAAGGAAGTGTGTTGAAATCTTTAGCAATAATAGTAGATTCATTTTCTTGCAGTTTTATCAGTTTTTGCCTCACATATTTGGATACTTTGTTGTTGGATGCATACCTGTTAAGAAATGTTCAGTCTTCCTTGAGAATCACTCCTTTTTATGCTATGCCCCCTTTATACCTTATAATTTTTCTTGATCTAAAGTCTGCATTGTTTGAAATGAATACAGCTACTCCAGCTTTCTTTTGATTATTGTTAGTATGACATACCTGTTTCTATCCATTAATTTTTAATCTCTATGTGTCTTTATATTTAAAGTTGGTTTCTTGTAGACAATATATAATTGAGCCTTGTTTTTTAATACACTCTTGACAGTCTATATCTTGTAATTAACATATTTGTACCACTTATATTTAAAGTTATTATTGATATAGCTGGATTAGTATCTACCATATTTGTTACGGTTTTCTATTCATTGTCTTTCTTATTTGCTTCTTTTTTGTCTCCCACTCTTTTTCTTCCTTCTCTGGGTTTAACTGAGTACTTTGTATGATTTCTCTTCTGTTAGCATATCAATTATATTCTTTTAAAAAAATTTTTTTAGTGGTTGCCCTTATATTTTTAATATACATTCATGTTATTCAGATCCTCTCTCAAATAACACTATGCTACTACACAAGTTGTGCCAGTACCTTATGACAAAGTATTATTCTTAATTACTGTCTCTAATCCTCATTAATATTATTATCATTCATTTCACTGTTTCATAACCTATAATTACTGGATACATTGTTTATATTATTTTGAACTTTACCTGTTAGGCCAAGAAAGATTAAGTCAAATACAAAGTTTTATTTACCATCATTAATTCCTCCTCTAACGCTCTTTCTTTCTTCATATAGATCTGAGTTTTTGACCTCAACTTTCTTATGAAGAACTTCTTTTAATATCTTTTGCAAGGCAGGTCTACCGTTGACAGAGTTCCTCCATATTTCTGTATCTGAAAGAGTCTTTATTTCTCCTTCACTTTTAAAAGATAATTTTACTGTGTACAGAATTCAGGCTGGTCTTCTTTACTTTGAATACTTTAAATATTTCACTCCATTCTCTTCTTGTTTGCATGGTTTCTGAAAGATGAGTATGATGTAATTCTTATCCTTCTCCAACTTTGGCAAGATCGTTTTTGTTTTTGGTTTTGTTTTCCTTCTGACTTCTATCAAGATGTTTTGTCTTTGATTTTGTTTAGTTGAATATGTTATACCTAAGTGTGGATTGTTTTGGTGTATAACCTGCTTGGTGTTTTCTGAGCTTACTGGATCTGTGCTGTCATGTTTATCATTGGTTTGGGGAAATTCTCAATCATTATTATTTCAGATATTTCTGCTATTCCTTTTTTTTTCTTCTTCTGATATTCCCCTTACATGTATGTTACACCTTTTGTTATTATGTTGCAGTTCTTGGATATTCTGTCTTTTTCTTTCTTTTTCCTCTTTTCTTTTCAAAATTTCTATTGACATTTCTTCAGAATCACTGATTATTTCCTCAACTGTGTCCAGTTCATAGATGAGCTCATTAAGGGAATTCTTCATTTATGTTATGGTGTTTTTGATTTCTAGAATTTCCTTTTGGTTCTTAAAGCTTCTATCTCTCTGCTTACCTAATTTATCTCCCTTTTTATGTTGTCCATTTATCCATTACAGTCCATAGCATATTAATCATACTTGTTTAATATTCCCAGTCTGATAATTCCAACATCTCTGCCATATCTGAGCCTGGTTCTGATGCTTGGTATGCTATGTCTCTTCAAACTGTGTTTTTGTTTTTTTGTTTTGTTGGGTTTTTTTTGGTCTTTTGTCTTTAGTATGTCTTACAATTTTTGTTGTAAGCTTTACACGATATAATGATAAAAAGAACTGAAGTGAATAAGCCTATCCTGTGAGGTTTTGTTTAGCTGCTAGAATTTAGCCTGTGTTTATGTTTGCTGTAACCATATGTGTCAGAGGCTACAGTTATCTCTGATGACCTTGTTTTTATTTCCTCTGTTGTCTTCGGTTTTCCCTAGAGACTTCTTAAATATTATCTAAGAAGCACTGTTCTTTTAGTTGCATTCCCCTGTTACTATTCAAGAGGACTATTGATGTTGTGGTAATTTGTGGGGGGAAGGGTAACATTCTATAATCCTATCATTATGTCTTTTAGTGAGTCTCTGCCGCTGGCCAGTGACCTTCACAAGTACTTCTCAGTATGATTTCGGTTTTTCCCCTTAGACAGGAAGGCAGTCCAGGTATGGAGTTGGGTATTTTCATTTTCCTAGTTCAGTTAAGTTCTAGTAAAACCCCATCACATTAGGATCTGGTAAAATAGTTTCTCTTAATGGTAGGCTTCCTAAGAAGAATGAAATGTGCTGTGCATATTTTTTAAAGAGCTACTTTTCCTCTTTTGCCCTCTCAGAAGCACAGAAACATGAGTAAATTTTTCTCACATCTTCACCATGAGAACTTGATAGGGCTCCTGGAAGTAAAATTCACAAAAGTGTGGGAGTCCCCATAGGACCAGGCCCCCTGAGAATTTTTAACTCTCAAACCTGTCCACACTGAACCTCTAGCAATTCATCAATTGCAGATTAGGTTTTCCTAAACTTGTACTGGTTCCTAAGGAATTTTCTGCTCCTGGGCTCCTGCTCTAATAAGTTTTGATTTTCTGTATATGCCTGTCTATTTCTTCAGTTTGGGGACAGTAGTTCAATGACCTCAGTTCTCTGATAGATCTAAGAGGAGTTGATTTTTGGTTTATTACACCTTTTTTCTTGTTGTGTGGGTAGAAGAGATGACTTCCAAGCTTCTTACATGACTGACTGGAATGCAAGGAAATTTTTGAGGCATCAAAGACGTTTGTTGTACAAAGTTTTCATCTCTTGAAAACTGGGTGACATAATCATGTTTTAATTAATGAACTTTATTTTTCTTTTTTTTTTATTTTTTTTTCAACGTTTATTTATTTTTGGGACAGAGAGAGACAGAGCATGAACGGGGGAGGGGCAGAGAGAGAGGGAGACACAGAATCGGAAACAGGCTCCAGGCTCTGAGCCATCAGCCCAGAGCCTGACGCGGGGCTCGAACTCACGGACCGCGAGATCGTGACCTGGCTGAAGTCGGACGCTTAACCTTAACCGACTGCGCCACCCAGGCGCCCCTTTATTTTTCTTTTAAAGGGGTAAAAAGTAAGAACTTTTGGAACATTAACTTTTTTCATATTTTTTTTTTCTCAAATAGATCCTAAATGTCCAGGAGATGTTGATTTTCATTATAGTGACTGGGATATTAAGACAATTACCAGCTCCTTGAAATTCTACCTCAGGTATGCCTGATATGATTTGGAACTTTGTTTTTCACACTTGATGAAATTTGTCTGGGTGGATATTGGAGCTTATGTGGTCATAGTTTCTGGAGGTTGGGTAGGAATGCTGAAGAAAAAAAGAGTGAAAAGGATTTCTGTCAAAACAAAGAATGTGCATTAGAAGACATTTAATCTGGGAATTTACGCAAGTGAAGGATCAAAATAATAGGATTGTTATTGAAAAATTGCTTTTTCTTAGGGAAATGATAATTTTAAAACTCATACCCTTAAAATAATGGAAGTTTGCCCATTGTGTATAGATGTAATGCTGTCACAATGTGCTCACTGGTAATATCAGGATTTATGACAATTCAAGGTTGTTAACATGTTTTGGTGAATAATAACTATTTTGAAACGTTAAATTGCATTTACACAAACAATACATGTGTTTGTATGTTTATATGCCATATTCCATGCTTTAATCCATGTAATAGAAATAAAAAAACAAGAAAGTACAACCATAAAAATGTTAAAACTGAATGAATTGACAGAAGTAGGAAAACAAAATTTACCTTATCAGCAAAATATGGGGATGTGCGATGGTAATGAATATAACATTTAGTTAATTGGCATAAATTTATATTATGTAAAAGTATTTGGGACATATACATTTAAACTCATTCATTTCTTACTCTTCTTTATGTGCAATATTATTTACCATACTTTATTAAATAAATGTCTTTTTTTTCAATTATTGTACTCTTCAGACATTAAGATAGATACTTGAATATCATTAATCCAAAATAAATTGGGTCTCAGATATTGCTGTTAAATGACTTCCTGCTGTAGTATAATCTTAGAACTTTATATAAGCATGGATGCTTTTTCCAGGAGTATTTCTCCTGCATCTGCAAAAGAAGAGAGGTACTGTTGTCCGAGGGTTTATTCAGTGCTAAGCAGTGTTCTAGTTGCTTACATGGGCAATGTCATTTTTTTACAATAATCTTATAAGGTAGGTAGTACCATACTATTTTATAGATGAGAAAATTGAAAGGCATCCCCTTCCCCATTTAGTACTATCCATGCTCACAGCTCATATTACTTGAACCTAAGTATCTATGACTTGTAGGCCACTTATATTGGGGCATCTTTTTCCTCTATTTCCTACCCCCAGGGGTTATGGCCTCCTTGGAGTTACTTGGGTAATTTTAGTGATGATAGAGAGCAATCTACTATGTATGTTTTTAGAATACTGATGATGATAATAGTGAGAGTAAATGATTCTGTCTTTAGCCTTCTTCAAAGGAGTCAAGTTTTTTCAAAGATTTATATAGGTTAAATACATCTACACATTATATGTTTCCCAGCTCATCCCATAATAACCAGTGTGGCCCTTTTGAAAGATGGGAGGGTCAGGCCTTAAAGCCTGAATGAGCAATACCCCTAGTAAGAGATTTTTCCTTAAGACTTATGTATGGGCCTTTAATATGCACGAGCCAATCAACACCCATTAAGTTTCTCAAATACATTAATATTTTCAAAGAGGGCCTCTTCCATCTGTGTTATAGGTACCTAACTCAACCCTTATCTCTAACATTTTCAGAAAAGTACTCCAAAAACTATCCTCTCTCTCTTATATTTTTAATGTCTCTTTTTCGACTGGCTGTTTCTTCTCAGCATATAAATATGGTACCATAAAGCACATCTCTTTGACTTTGTGTCTTTTTTCATTTATTCATTTTACCATTTACTGGATCAGTAAACATTTCCTGTATAGCTAGTCTATGTCTAGCATGGTGCTAAGCAGGAGGCATACAATTGTGAATGGATGTGATCTCTGAATTTAAAAAGGTTATAATCCAGTGAGGGGCAGAAAAAAAAAACAGGTAACCATACAAATATAACAAACTATAATAAGTACTCTGAAGGGAAGGCACAAAGTGGTACGAAGGCTTACAACAGGAAGACCTGTTGTATTCTGGTTGTCCGTTTGAACTGAGGTTTAAATTATAATTTGGAGTCAACTGGGAGGAGGCAGTTGCAGACAAAGAGAACTGCATGTGCAAAGGCCTTGAAGCAAAAGAGGGGATGACCCCTTCAAGAAACTACATGTACTAGTATAGGTGGAGTACTGAGTGTAGAGAGGGAGGGAGAGATGTGTAGGAGCCAGACATTGCAAGGCTGTATGGGACATTTTAAGAATTGGAGTATGGATTTATTTTAAAAAGAATGGGAATAAATTGAGAGATTTTAAACAAGTTACATGATGAGGTTTGAATTTTGAAAAAAAAATATATAGAGACCAGATTATAGGGAATCAAAATACGTTGAGGTAGAAACCAATTAGCAGGCTATTGCTGTGGTCCATGAAAAAGATGATGCTTCTTCTTGAAGTAGGGAATAGGAATATCGATTTGTAGAAATAAGCATAATAAAGAAATTTGGGGAGTAAATTTAGATATGAGAATGGGGGAGAGGGAGATAAAAGAATGATTTCCATGTTTCTGACCCATACAACCAAATGGTGGTCATACATTCAGTGATTTGAGAAACACAAGAAAAAGACTAAATGGAAGGGAGATGGCAAGTTGGGTTTTAGATATTTCAAATTTGGGTGTCTTTGAAGAAATCAGAACAAGGTATTAAGCAAGGCATTGCATATATGGGAATAAACTCAGAGAAGAGTTCTGAGCTTGAGCTAAAAATTGTGAATCATTGACAATATAGATGACAATTGGAGGCAGGATCTTGGATGAGATTGCCTAATAAGAGAGATACTTCATGTCTTCCTATTCTAGCTTCAGTATATGATGTAATATACACTCAGTGTCTCTACTTCTTAACCTCCTAGTTTACCCTTTAACCCATTGCAGTCTCCCTCCCACCAACTCTGCTCCACTGAAGCTGCTCTTGCCAAGGTCACTAGTGACTCCTTCAATGCTAAACACAATGGACAATTGTCAGTCTTTACCTTACTTGATTTCTTTGTAGCATTTGAAGGTGTTACCAAGCCCTCCTTGAAACATTATCTTCTTTTGGATTCTACTGTATCTCTTGCTTTTGGCTTTCCTCACACCTTTTCAACCATTTTAGCAGTTCCCTTTATGGACTTTCTACCTGATATATTCCAGGACTCTCCCCTCTTTTTGCTATACTGGAGGGAGGGAAAATTCAAATATCCACAGGGGCCAGGATGTGAAGATGAATGAAGCAGACTCCTTTCATATTAAACACATTACATATTGAACCTGTATTTGCATAGTGATACCTTTGTTTATGTATAATAAGCAATATTATTTACTTCCACAAATAACCATATAGGCCCAATATAGCCAACTCGTTCAGTTTTTCAGTAGTGTTAGAAAATAATGGATTTTATGTGAAATATCTCAAATTTTTTATATTCTGATGACTGGTTCAATTCCATTTCTTTTTTATACACTATTCTGGACAAATAATAAATTAAAGTCCTCATGTAGCTATTGGCTGTGACTTGGTCATCTCTCCTTGAGCAGTGGTATCTGTTCTCATGGTTTTAGTCACTCACCTACGTTTGTGATTTCCACTTCTCAAATTTAGAAGGAACTCCTTCCATCTGCCTAATAGACATCTCCCTTTGGCTATCCTAAAAGTCCCTCTAGCTTAGATCTCCACTTCCTTCTGAATAAATTTCTATTTTATCCAGTCTTCCAAACCAGATGACTTTCTCCCTCACCAGTATACCCAATGATTGAAGAAGTTCTGTCTTTAATGCCTTTTAAATAATTCTCATCATTTCTTTCTATCCCTGATGCCACTAATTTTGTTTAGGCCTTTATTAACTCTCAACTGGATTACTACAATAATCACAGTGGGAGGAAGTATAACAGTGATTAAGAGCATAGACTCAGGACAGACTGACTAGTTCTGCCATTTACTAGGCATGTGTAGTCTTGGATAAATTAAACTTCTCTGAACCTCAGTTTCCTCATGTATGAAATGGAGATAATAACAATATGCACCTTACACAGTTGGTATGAGGATTAAATTAGTAAATATATGCACATCGCTTAGAACAATGAAGACTTTACTATTATTATTATAAGTGAATTACTTCTTCTGAGCCACCCACCACCTACCTTTATTTTATCATCACACTGGTCATTTTACATTGAAAGTTTTGTATATGACACTCTTCTCAACTAGACTATTAGCTCCTTGGAGGTTTGGGGTCTCTCTTACTCATCGCTGGATCCCCAACATCTGGCACAATGCTAGGTACCCATAGGTGCTCAGTAATTTTTTTTTTTTTTTTACCAAATAAAGAAATCTATTGGGCCTCAATTTTCTCCTCCATTAAACTGGGACTGGAATAACTGCTCCATCTCACAGGATCATTGGAAGGATCAGATGGTAGGACAGATATGAAGCACTTTGAAAACTAAAGAACTATCCAACTGCAAGAACTTTATAGCAGAATTCAGAGTGGGTCTACTTTGGAATTTTTCAGAACTGGTTTGAAACTCCTTTCACTTTTGAGAACTAATTGGAGACCTTACTAGACTAATTTGCCTATACTTTTGCAGGTTTTTCATTGAATTACTAGTAACTAGGATTCCTCTGACAAAGTTTCAGGTGAAGAGAGAAATGTATATGGTCACACTAAGCTATGGGGCTCAGAAACTTAAGCCTTGCTGCCCACAAAACTGAGAATCCAAGGCCTGGCTATTCCCTCCCCAAAGGAACTTACAGTGTTCCTTTATTTCAGGAATCTTTCTGAACCTGTCATGACCTACAGACTTCACAAAGAGCTGGTCTCTGCTGCCAGTAAGTATCTATGTTACTAGTTAATTGTGTTGTCTTGCCTTCTTAATAATGTTCATAGCAATAAACCTAGAAGACTGCTTGAGGGAAAGTGAGGGGAGAAAACAAAAATACATCCACAGATTGCGTCCACTGCTAAATGAGAGTCTTCCTACTTGTTGTCTAACTCAAATGTTCTATTATTTTTCATAAATCAATGTAAGTTGTGTAGTTTGGACAAAACTGGCTAATATGAGGAATGTAACAGGTATGAGGGCTTTATTGACTATGCCTCTTCTATCAGAACAAGAGCATTGGCTTATGTTACTAGGAGACAACAAAATTGTTCCCTTACAGTTGCTGTTTTAGCTTTTTTTCATCACTTTGCCTTTTCAAATGCTTTTCAATTGTGCTGTGAATTAATACTCCTAATCTGTTAGTGCTAGCATCACATTTTCTAGATGATAAACCTGAGGGTTAAGGTGAAACATTGCATGGGAAATGAGACATAAAGAATCACCCTAAAATGTTTGGCAGCTGAATAAGTATTAAAAATTTTGGCTGAGGCCACTGTATGTATGAGCATCTGTCCCTATCTCTACATGACCTTTCTCTTGCTTGGTACCCTCTGTGGTGTGCAGGAAAAAGATTCATAGGACTCGTCCTCATAATGAATTTTTGTGGAGGCAAGGGACCTTTGATCTTTACTCTGAGATGTCTCAGTGATTTTCACATGAACCCGGAGAAAGAGCATATCCCCATCACCATAAGAAGATGTGTGGGCAAGGGTTTCCAGTGGAAGTTCACATGCAGAACTTTGGGAACAACCTGCTGTACCTAGAACTCACACTTCCTCAGAGATAGTCTTATGTTCTTATCTTTCTGTTCTGTCGTCTACTTCAACTTTATAGGCCTATTTCTTTGTTTTTATCTCTCTTTTTGCCTTTTGGTCTCTTTGTCTTTTAGTCTTTTGCTCTCCATCTCAGTCTTTTTTCTTGGTCTCTCTTTACCATTATTTCATAGTGCCTATTTAACTCTGTGTCTCTTTTTGTCTCTTTGTGTCTCTAATTGTCTTTGTGTGCGTGTGTGTGTGTGTCTGTGTGTGTGTGTGTGTGTGTGTGAGAGAGAGAGAGAGAGAGAGAGAGAGAGTTCACTTGATACAGTTGCCCAAAAGGCAAAACTGTCTTTCTCTGTTCTATCTCAGAGTCTGACAACCTGGATTACCGGCTGGGAGCTATTCATTCCTTGGTATATAAGCTACCTGAAAAGAACCGAGAGATGCTGGAACTTATTATAAGACACTTGGTCAAGTAAGTAACTTCTGGATTTTCAGGAGGAGTTGCTATTAAAGGACTGGTCCATAGGGTAGTACCTCAGAGGAACTGTTTATCAACTCATTAAGTCCCAGCCACCAGTTGTTTCATCCTGGAAAGCTGAGTGCTCTATGAAGATGATTTTATCTTGAACCTTGTATATATCCTCTCAGGCTCATCATGCATCTCAGTTAAGAGGTAACATGAGGTAAATTGGACTGAACACAGACTTTGCAGTCAGATAAACTTGGTTTCAAATACCAGCTATACCACTTACTTAGTTGTACGATCTTAGATAAACCTCTTAACCTCTGTTTAGTCATCTCTAAAAAGAGAATAGTATTGCCCACCATGCAGGACTGTTCTGTGGTTTTGAATGAACACGGGTAAAGTGCATGGCACATAGAAGATTCTCAAGAAATGGGAGTTATTATTAGGATTGTGGTCAACTCGTTGCTTGAGTATGGCAAGCAGGAAAGACAAATATTTGAAAGAGTAGGCCTGGTGATGAGCTCCAAGATAGTGGGTTTAAGTGGCATGGGGTGGTGGTGCCTTTTGGCCAGAGAGCTTAATGATTGGAATAAAAGTAAGTTGACGTGCCTTGTAGAAGTACAGCAAGTAGCTCTTGTGAAGCAGTATGGTGCAGCAGAAAGCACTCTGTCTAGGGGTCAACAAACCTGTGTTCTGGTGTCAGTTCTGCTCCTAGCTTCCTTTTTTAAAGTTTATTTATTTATTTCGAGAGAGACAGAGAGTGTAAGCATGAGTTGGAGAGAGTCAGAGAGAGAGAGGGAGAGAGAGAATCCCAAGCAGGCTCCACGCTGTCAGCTCAGAGCCCAACACAGGGCTTAATCTCATGAACTAACCCATGAGATCTTGACCTGAGCTGGCTCAAGAGTCTGTTGCCTAACTGACTGAACCACACAGGTGCTCCGTTTTGCTACTGGCTTTCTTGATGATCATGAGCAGGTCACTCTCAAGGCTCCTCCTGATATTTTTAAAAGTACAGAAATGAGACAACAAGCTTAGAAAAATCATGATGCATTTTAAGAGTGTCTATTAAAAAATAAAGCTATCATCAAAGTTACAAAAGTACAGTAATTATACATTTTAAACTCATTTGAAGAGGATCTCAAATACCTAAACTTGAAGCCCCTAGTAAAGTTGAGGCTCCAGGCTAAATGATCCTCTTGGTCTCCCCTATGATAAATTCTGCATCACTGGATCTCAGGTTTCCCTAATGACATAATGAGATCCCACCAAGATTCAATGGAGCTCTGACAGTCTATGTATTTTTATACTTCTATAACAAATGAGCATTAAATACACTAAGGAAGATAAATAGGCAGAATTAACAAGAGGATGCCTTTTACATTTATTGCCAATGTTTCCAATTTGGGCTAATACAGAACATTAAGAACAGTTTCTTCCCAAATAGTTGTTTGTGATAATCTCAGTAAAAGTACAACAATCAATACATAAATCATTTGCATATTAATTTGAAGCTGCCCTGGGGGAAAGAGAAATTGAGTTCAAGTTCCACACTGACACTAATTTTGTTTGAACTAAAGAAAGTCCCTCCCACTCTCTGGACATCAGTTTATTAATCTCTAATATGAGGGGACTGAACTAGCTAATCTTAAGGGATTATTACTGCTCTGACATTCTAAGAGTCTTGTATGTTTTGGGAGGCAGGGACTCAGTTGAGAATTATCCTACCAGCAGTTAGTGAGAAGCGCCTGCTACCATGCACTCAAAGGCTGACTGCTGCCTTATTTCAAGAATTTTGGTCCTTCAAAACTCTAGAACAAAAGGAACAAGAGACACAAACACACAAGGAAGAGAAATAGAAAGACAAATACACTTAGATATATGAAAAACTGCTCAAGTTCACTCATATAAGAAAAATACGAATTAAACCTACACTGAGATGCCATTTATTGGGAAAAACCTAAGGCATGACTGTATTCTCTGTTGATGAGACATTGGGGCAAATGGATACTGTACTACATTGCTGGTGTTAATGCAATATATACGACAGGAGGAGAATTTGACAATATCTAACAAATGTGTGTATTCACTTACCCAGCGCCAAGCAATTCTACTTTTAGACATTTACTCTGAGGACACACCTCCCCAAGTACCAAATAGCATATGTAGAAGGTTCATCATCGCAGCATAATTTTTTAATAACAAAAGGTTAGAAACACAAAAGTGTCCAACAATAGGGGACTAGTTGAGTAGATAATGGTCTATTCAAATAATATAGCATTCTACAACCTAAAAATAATTAGGAAAATATCTGTGAACTTCTTTTGTAGTGATTTCCAAGATGCATTACAAATTTGAGGTTATATGTCAGACAACAACAGCAACAAAACCCAAAGTTTAAAACATTATATTAGTATGATAACTTTTATGTAAAAAGAAAATGAGGGAAATAAGAATATATAAGAATATTGGGGCACCTGGCTGGCTCAGTGAGTTAAGTGCCTGACTCTTGATTTTGGCTCAGGTAATGATATCATGGTTCTCGAGATTAAGCAACCCAATTGAGCTCTGAGCTGATAGTGTGGCACCTGCTTGAGATTCTCTCTCTCTCTCTCTCTCTCTCTTTCTCTCTGCCTCTCCCCGTCTCATGCACTCACATACTCTCTATCTCAAAATAAATAAATAAACATTAAAAAAAGAATATGTAAAAATATTAAACACATATTTTCTTCTGTCAAATTAAACACACAGTAAGATAAATAAAAAACTAATGATTCAAGGAGTGACCAAGATGGTGGAACAGCATGAAAGATTTTTTTGTGTCTCTCATCAATGAAATGCAACCATATCAAAATTAAACCATCTTGTACACCTGGAAAACTGATTTGAGGATTAGCACAATAATCTGCACAACCTGAACCATAGAACTCAGCAGGTACAGGGTATTGAGAGGTGAACTGAGAGAGAGAGAGAAGCCATGGAAGGCAGGGAGCTGTTTTGCTTATGGAGAGAGGATGGAGACAGGGGGAGAGTATTGGAAAAGCAACCCACCCCCCAAAAGCAGCTGGAGAGAAAGGAAGAGTGGAAACAGCCACAAGGGATGGAAATCAAAAAAGGGAGAAAGGAGAAAGGAGAGGGTTTAAATTCCATTAAGACTGTAAACAGGGGGAGTGCAGAGTCTGAAACTCTCTAGCTCAATACCTGGTGGTGCACTGGTAGGAAGCACAAGTCCCCAGCAGCAGAGATCAAGGTCCAAGGGGTCCTTGGGCCACATGGGGAGAGGCGGTTCCCCTGCTAGGATAACATTTGGTAGAGGCTGTGCCACCTTCCGACAGGCAAAAGTCCCAAAAGACCCTGAAGAACAACCATAGTCACTGGTGTTGGAACAAGGATGCTAAGGGTGAAGACTGGTGCCAGATGTGTGTTGTGATTTGCCATAATCCCTGAAATGCTGCTTCTACATGATCACTTAAGTCCTTAACTTCAAGGGAAGACAGATCAGGTTTGCAACAGACCTATCCACAGGAACTTGGCAGGCCGGAAAGGAGTGGCAGCATATATTCAATGTGCTGGATCAGAAAAATATGCAACAAAGAATTCCTTATGCTGCAAGGCTGTCATTCAAAATAGAATGAGAGAAAAAACTTTTCCCAGACAAACAAAAACTAAAGGGGTTGTGACCACTAAACCATCCCTGCAAGAAATTTTAAGGGGGACTCTGTGAGGCGAGAAAAGATGAAAAAACAAAACCAAAAAGACCAAAAGTAACAAAGACTGGAAAGAACCAGAGAACACCACCAGAAACTCCCAACTCTACAGGCAACATAATGGCAATAAATTCATATCTTTTGGTACTAACTCTAAACCTCAGTGGACTAAATGTTCCAATCAATAGACATCGGGTAACCGAATGCATAAGAAAACAAGATGCATCTATATGCTGTTTACAAGAGACCCATTTTAGGTGTAAAGACACCTTCAGATAGAAAATAAGGGAATAGAGAACTATCTGTCATGCTAACGGTCACCAAAAGAAAGCCAAAGTAGCGATATTTATGTCAGACAATCTAGATTTTAAAATAAAGACTAGAACAAGAGATGAAGAAGGGCATTATATAATAATTAAGGGGTCTATTTACCAAGAAGGTCTAACAATTGTAAACATTTATGCTCCAGACATGGAGCTCCCAAATATGTAAATCAGTTAATCACAAACATACAGAAACTCATTGATAATAATGCCATAATAGTAGGGGACTTAAACATCCCACTAACAACAATGGACAGATCATCTAAACAGAAAATCGACAAGGAAACAGTGGCTTTGAATGACACACTGGACCAGATGGACTTACCAGATATATACAGAACATTTCATCCTACAGCAGTGGAATACACATTCTTCTCCAGTGCACATGGAACACTTTCCAAATGGAACAATTAATGTGACAGAAATCAGCCCTCAACAAGTACAAAAAGATCAAGATTGTACCATGTATATTTTGAGACCACAACGCTGTGAAACTCAAAGTCAGCCACAAGAAAAATTTTGGAAAGATAACAAATACTTGGAGACTAAAGAACATCCTACTAAAGAATGAATGGGCTAACCACGAAGTTAAAGAGTAAATGAAAAAGTACATGGAAACCAATGAAAATGATAACACCACACCCCAAAACCTCTGGGATGCAGCACAGGCAGCCATAAGAGGGAAGTATATAGCAATCCAGGCCTTCCTGAAAAAGGAAGAAATGTCTCAGATACATAACCTAACCTTACACCTTAAAGAGCTGAAAAAGAACAGCAGATAAAACCCAAAACCAGCAGAAGACAGAAAATATAAAGATTAGAGAATAAATCCAAGCTACTGAAACAAACAAACAAACAAACAAAAACAAAAAACAATAGAACAGATCAATGAAACTAGGAGCTGGTTCTTTGAAAGAATTAACAAAGTTGATAAACCCCTAGCCAGTTTGATCCAAAAGGAAAAGGAAAAGATCCAAATCAATAAACTGAAGAATGAAGGAGAAGAGATCACAACCAACACAAGAGAAATACAAACAATAATAAGATAATATTATGAGCAATTATACACCAATGAAATGGGCAAGCTGGAAGAAATGGACAAATTCCTAGAAACATGTAAACTACCAAAACTGAAACAGGAAGAAATACAAAATTTCATCAGACCCATTACCAGTAAAGAAGTCGAATTAGTAATCAAAAATCTCCCAAAAAACAAGAGTTCAGGGCCAGATGGCTTTCCAGGGGAATTCTACCAAACATATAAAGAAGAATTAACATCTATCCTTTTGAAGCCATTCCAAAAATAGAACTGGAAGGAAAACTTCCAAACCCTTTCTATGCAGCCAGCATTACCTTGATTCCAAAATCAGACAGAGACCCCACTAAAAAGGAGAACTATAGACCAATTTCCCTGATAAACATGGATGCAAGAATTCTCAACAAAATAGCAGCCAACCAGATCCAACAATACATTTAAAAAAATTATTCACCACAAGCTACTGGGATTTATACCTGGGATCCAGAGCTGGTTCAACATCCACAAAACAATCAATGAGTTAAATCACATCTATTAAAGAAACAAGAAGAACCACATGATCCTCTCAATAGATGTAGAGAAAGCATTTGACAAAATACATCATCCTTTCTTGATAAAAGCCCTCAAGAAACTAGGGATAGAAGGAGCATACCCTGAGATCATAAAAGCCATATATGAACAACCCAACGCTAGTATCATCCTCAGTGGGGAAAAACTGAGAGCTTTCCCCCTAAGGTCAGGAACAAGACAGGGGTTTCCACTCTCACCACTGCTATTCAACCATAGCATTGGAAGTCTTAGCCTCTGCAATCAGACAACACAGAGAAATAAAAGGCATCCACATCGTTCAGAAGGAGGACAAACGTTCACTCTTTGCAGATGACATGATACTCTACATGGAAAACCCAACAGATTCCACCAAAAAATGGCTAGAACTGATTCATGAATTCAGCAAAGTCACAAGATATAAAATCAATGTACAGAAATCTGTTGCATTCCTATACACCAATAATGAAGCAACAGAAAGAGAAATCAAGGAATAGGTTCCATTTACAATTGCACTAAAAAACATAAAATACCTAGGAATAAACCTAACCAAACAGGTGAAAGACCAATACACTGAAAACTATAGAAAGCTTATGAAAGAAATTGAAGAAGACACAAAAAATATGGAAAAATATTCCATGCTCCTGGATTGAAAGAACAAATATTGTTAAAATGTCTATGCTACCCAAACCACTCTGTATATTCAATTCAATCCCTAACAAAATAACACCAGCATTCTTTACAGAACTAAAACAAACAATCCTAAAATTTGTACAGAACCAGAAAAGACCCTGAATAGACAAAGCAATCTTGCAAAAGAAAACCAAAGCTGGAGGCATCACAATCCTGGACTTCAAGATGTATTACAAAGCTGTAATCATCAAGATACTTTGGTACTGGTGCAAAAATAGACACTCAGATCATTGGAACAGAATAGAGAACCCAGAAATGGACCCACAATCATATGGCTGACTGATCTTTGCAAAACAGGAAAGAATATCAATGGAATGGAAATAAACAACAATGGAGTAAAAACAGTCTCTTCACAAATGGTGCTGGGAAAATTGGAGAGGGACATGCAGAAAAATGAACTTAGACCACTTTATTACACCATACACAAAAATAAACTCAAAATGGATGAAAGACCTAAATATAAGACAGGAAGGCATCAAAATCCTACAGGAGAAAGCAGGCAAAAACTCTTTGATCTTGGCTGCAGCAACTTCTTACTCAACACATCTCTGGAGGCAAGGGAATCCAAAGCAAAAATGAGCTAGAGGGACCTCATCAAAATAAAAAGCTTTTGCACAGTGAAGGAAACAATCAGCAAAACTAAAAGTCACCTGATGGAATGGGAGAAGATATCTGCAAATGACATATCAGATAAAGGTCTGGTATCCAAAATCTGTAAAGAACTTACAAAACTCAACACCCCAAAAAACAATTAATCCAGTGAAGAAATGGGTAAAAGACATGAATAGATACTTCTCCAAAGAAGATATCCAGATGGCTAACAGACACATTAAAAAATGCTTAACATCACTCATTATCAGGAAAATAGAAATCAAACCACAATGAGATACCACCTCACACCTGTCAGAATGGCTAACATTAACAACTCAGGCAACAACAAATGTTGGCAAGGATGTGGAGAAAGAGGACCTCTTTTGCACTGTTGGTGGGAATGCAAACTGGCGTGGTCACTCTGGAAAACAGTATGGAGGTTCCTCAAAAAATTGAAAATAGAACTACCCTACGACCCAGCAATTGCACTACTAGGTATTTATCCAAGGGATACAGGTGTGCTCTTTCGAAGGGGCACATATACCCCAATGTTTATAGCAGCACTATTGACAATAACCAAAGTATGGAAAGGGCCCTAATGTCCATCAGTGGAATAATGGATAAAGATATGGTATATGTATATATATGTGTGTGTATACACACACACACACACACACACACACACACACACACACACACACTGGAGTGTTACTTGGCAATCAAAAATAATGAAATCTTGTAATTTGCAACTACGTGGATAGGAACTAGAGGCTATTATGGTAAGCAAAGTTAGTGAGTCAGAGAAAGACAAATATCATACGACTTCACTCATATGAGGACTTTAAGACACAGAACAGATGAGCACAAGGGAAGGGAAGCAAAAATAATATAAAAACAGGGAGGGGGACAAATCATAAGAGATTCAAATATGGAGAACAGAGGGTTTCTGGAGGGGTTGTGGGAGGGGGATGGGCTAAATGGGTAAGGGGCATTAAGGAATCTACTCCTAATATCATTGTTGCACTATATGCTAACTTGGATGAAAATTTAAAAATTAATTAATTAAGTAATTAATTAGAAAAAAAAAACGAATGACTCAGAAAGTTAAACATAGAGTTACCATATGACCCAGAAATTCCACTCTTATATATATATACTTACCATATGACCCAGAAATTCCACTCTTATATATACTGAAGAGAAATGAAAACATATACACAAATATCCAAAGTACTATTATTCATAGTTGCCCAAAGGTGGAAACAACCCAGAGACCATCGACTGATAAATGAAAAAAATTAAATGTAGCATAAACATACAATGGGGTATTATTCAGGGATAAAAAGAAATGAAGCACTGATACATGCTACAACAAATATGAACTTTGAAAATATTATGCTAAGTGAAAGAAGCCAGATACAAAAAGCCACATATTATATGATTCCATTTATATAAAATGTGAACAGACAAGTCTATAAAGACGGAAAGTAGATTAGTGGTTGCCTAGGGCTGGCATGTGGAGACATGGGAGGAAATGGGGAGTGACTACTATGGGGTTTCTTTTTGGAGTAGTGAAAATGATCTGAAATTAGAGTGTGATGATGGTTACACAACTCTGAATATACTAAGATAAAACAACAATAAAGGGTTAATTGTATGGAATGTGAAATATATTTTAATAAAGGTATTATTAAAACAAGCACAGTAAAGAAACTATCAACAAAACAAAAAGGCAACCTAGTGAATGGGAGAACATATTAATCTGATATGGATTTAATATCCGAAATTTATAAAGAAGTCATACAGCTCAACACTAACAATCCTCAATCTGATTGAAAAATGGGCAGTAGGCCTGAGTAGACATTTTTCCAAAGAACACATACATATGGCCAACAGACACATGAAAAGATGCTGAATATCACTTTTACCATCAGGGAGATACAAGTCAAAACCCTAATGAAATACCATCTCACACTTCTCAGAATGTTTAGTATCAAAAAGACAAGAAATAACAAATGTTGGTGAAGATGTGGAAAGAAAATAACTTTCATGCATTATTGGTGGATATGTAAATTGGTGCATCCACTGTGGAAAACCTTATGGAGGTTCCTTGAAAAAGTAAAAATACAATTATCATATGATTCAGTAACTCCACTACTGTGGATTTAACCAAGCAATATGAAAATACTGATTCAAAAAGATACATGCAGCCCCATGTTTATTGCAACATTATTTACAATAGTCAAGGTATGGGAGCAACCCAACGGGCTATCCATAGATGAATAGATAAAAAAAGATATGAGATATATAAATATGTGGAATATAAATACATGTATATGTGGAATACATGTATATATGGAATACATGTATGTATAGATAGATAGATAGATAGATAGATAGATATAGATATAGCTATATAGATATAGATATTTATATATGATGGATATATGTGTGTGTAATGGAATATTACTCAGCCCTAAAAGTGAAATCCTGCCATTTGAAACAACATGGATGAACCTACAGGGTATTATGCTAAGTGAAATAAATCAATCAGAGAAAGCCAAATTCTACATGATTTCACTCATGTGGAATCTAAAAAACAAACAAAAAAAACCTCTTAAATATAGAGAACAAACTGGTGTTTGTCAGAGGGAAGGTGGGAGGGAGATGAATGAAGGGCATTAAGAGGTACAACTGTCCAAAAGAAAAAAAAGGAATGAAAATTATTATTACAGGGTGGTG
This sequence comes from Leopardus geoffroyi, assembly GCF_018350155.1. Classification (NCBI taxonomy): domain Eukaryota; kingdom Metazoa; phylum Chordata; class Mammalia; order Carnivora; family Felidae; genus Leopardus; species Leopardus geoffroyi. The sequence continues at coordinate 55,405,392 of NC_059343.1, read as the reverse complement.
AATACAGTAGAAGGGATATAGATGAAAGCTACATTCCTCTAAGTCCATCTCCTTGAATGCTTTTTACTTTTGAGCCATATTAATGTTTTACATACCTAAAAAGTAAAATTGAGTCAAGAATTACAAACCCTAAAGTTGATGATAAAAAGGCAAATGAATTTAAGTCTATCAAATTGATAAAACAAAGACAAGTTATTTCACCTAACTTATAAACACGATCCTCTGACTTATCCTTAATGAGATATATTCTGAAAACAGGACAAGCTACAAAAAAAGTAGTAAACATCACTCAATAGGTTTACTAACACTATTAATAATATAAATAAATTTGAAACCATTTTGTGTTTATGTATTGTCATAGACTCTGGATCTAAAGTTCTCTCTTGTCCAGCAAGAGAGTGGACACAGGATTAAAATGCAAGAGATGGCTAATGTCTGGCAAAAGACAGTAGCCCTGAATAAGGGTCCTTGCTCTGTATTTATTAAGATCAGAAGGCTTACAGACGTGATTGGGCATGCACAAAGAGACAATGAATCTGTGAACATTAACTCATGGTCATGAGGGAAGGGGTTTTGATGATATATGGTGTTAGGGGTTTGTGTCAATATAAACCAAAATCCTGGCACCAGCCAGATGGATGTTAACAGCAGACAGGAGGCCCCATGTCTGTTTATCTTAGCCAGCCTAGGGGATATGACAGAGCCTTCAACCTCAGGGTTAACAAGGCACCTTTCTTTTGCTGATTAGCTCTGCTCTGGGCATCTTCACCTGCAGAGGTCTATAGCCCTATTTACCTATTTACCTAATTTGGTCCTTCCTTCCTGTGAAAGCAGCTTTCTGCTATAGTACTAAATTGGGGGGCATTTTCACCCTGAATACCTATTCTTGTTTACCTCATGTACCTTTGTAATGGGGCCTTTGCCCCACCCTCTCTATCCTGGTGGCCCTGGCCCTACCCTCCTTATACTTATTTACTTAATCTTGTTTACTCAAACTTGGGTGTGAGCATCCTATGGCTTTGTAAATCTTTTTGCCTTAACCCATCAGTAGAGGCTAAGGGTATTTCTAAAGTTATTCCCCGCAATGTATATCACAAGGATAAAGCAAAAATTAAATAATATTATCAGAAGACAAAATTTATGGTGTAAGAAAAAGGGATGATATAAAATTTAAGATAAAAAGCCTACAATACTTAAGTTGAATTAATGCCATATGAGCTAATGATTTAAAAAACAAAACAACAAAAGCTTCTATTCACTGAACCAGTCTTGAAGTGCTTCTACTCTAAAAAAGCAGTGAACACACATAATGCCCAGATCCTTGTTTCTACAATATCTTCACTTTTCAAAACTACCAAGGCTTCTTAGAGAAATGGTTGATTCCAGGTCTAAAGCAAGGGAAATACAAGGTAAGCCTTGGAAAATTTTACCTTTGTAAGCAAAGAAGACCTCAAGTACTAATATGGTCATGTCACAAGGGCACAGGAACCTGCTTGAAAAGGCTGACACTGATTAAATCTAGAGTCAAAATAAAAATCAAAAACAATAAATACTGTATTGAATATAACATTTTGAATAAATAAAAATTTATGGGAGATAGGTAGACTAAGGAAAGCCCTCCATTGCAGAAGAATGCCAGCTAATAAATTTTAGGAGGAATAATAGAATTAGACAAACCAGTAGTTTATAATCTCGATGTCCTATTTCAGGCATACATCAATACTATTGAATAAAAGATTGTTCACAAAAAAATATTCAAATAATTTCAATGTTTCATCCACAGATTGCTTACTAATTATAAGTGAAAAAATATATCTTACAATGAAGCTATCTGACAAACACCACCTTAATTAACTGATCAAAGTTAGCATCACTAAGAATGGTACAAACTGACTTTATGTGCCTCCTGATAGGATACAAAAAGAAATGTACAATGTAACCTAAGTAATTTTGCCACAAATATTTAACCTCAATCAAATTAGACCTTTGCAGTTTATAGAAAATATAGGGTATAGAAAAATACAGACTTCTGGACATTCTATAAGAAACTAGTTTGGAGTTTTTAAAAAGTCAAAGTCCTGGGAAACAGAGATAGGGGTAGTGTTTTACATTAAGAAACAAAAGAGAAATAAATGCAGTGTGTGAACTATGGACCTAGATTTATAAAAGCCTGACTATAAAATTATTTTTTTTGCAATACATTTCAGAAAATTTGAATATGAACTAATTATTGTATGATATTGTAAATTTTCTTAGGTATGAAAATATTTTGTGATTTCGCAGAACAACGTGCTTTTTCTGTTTGTTTTTTAACTTTTTATTTAAATTCCAGTTAGTTAACATATAGTGTAACTATTTCTAGTAACTAGTAGAATTTTGTAATTCATCACTTAGATACAACACAAGATGCTCATCACAAGTGCCTTCCTTAATCTTCATCACCCATTTAAGTCATCCCTCCACCCGCCTCCCCTACACCGACCCTCTGTAGTCACAGGCTGTTCTTTTGGTTTGCCTCTTTTTTCCAGCCATGTTTATCTGTTTCATTTCTTAAATTCCACATATGAATGAAATCATATGGTGTTTTTTTCTCTGACTGACTTATTTCACTTAGCATAAAATACTCTAGCTCCAACCACTTCATTGCAAACGGCAAGGTTTCATTCTTTTTGATGGCTGAGTAATGTTCCATTGTATGTATGTGTGTGTGTGTGTGTGTGTGTGTGTGTGTGTGTGTGTGTATCACACACTACATTTTATTTATCCACTCATCAGTCGAAGGACATTTGAGCTCTTTCTATACTTTGGCTATTGTTGATAATGCCGCTATAAACAATGGGGTGCATGTGTCCCTTGGAATCAGTATTTTTGTATCTTTGTGTAAATACATCGTAGTGCAATTGCTGGATCATAGGGTAGTCCTATTTTTAACTGTACGAGGAACCTCCATACTGTTTTCTAGAGTGGCTGCACCAGTTTGCATTCCCACCAATACTATAAGAAAGTTACCCTTTCTCCACCTCCTTGCCAACATTTGTTGTTTCCCATGTTGTTAATTTTACCTGTGCTGAACAAGTATGAGGTGATATATTTCATTGTAGTTTTGATTTGTGTTTCCCTCATGATGAGTGGTGTTGAACATCTTTTCATGTGTCTGTTACCCATCTGTATGTCTTTGAAAAAGTGTCTATTAATGTCTTCTGCCAAATTTTTTAATGGATTGTTTGTTTTTTGAGTGTTGAGTTTGATGGGTTCCTTATAGATTTTGGTACTAACCCTTTATGAGATATGTCATCTGCAAGTACCTTTTATCATTCTGCAGATTGCTGTTTAGTTTTGTTGATTTCCTTCACTATGAAGAAGCTTTTTATCTTGATGAAATCCCAATAGTTGAATTTTGCTTTTGTTTCTCCTGCCTCTGGAGACACATCTAATAAGAAATTGCTTCGGCCAATGTCAAAGACGTTGCTGCCTGTGTTCTCCTTGAGGATTTTGATGGTTTCCTATCTCACATTTAGGTCTTTAATCCATTTAAAATTTATTTTTTGTGTGGTATAAATGGTCTAGGTTCATTCTTTTGCATATTTCTGTCCACTTTTCCCAAAACCATTTGTTAAAGAGACTATGTTTTTTTCATTGCATATTCTTTCCTGCTTTGTCGAAGAAGATTAGTTGGCCATGTAGTTTTTTGGTTCATTTCTGAGTTTTCTATTCTGTTCCATTAATCTATGTGTCTGTTTCTGTGTCAGTACCATACCGTTTTACTCACTACAGCTTTGTAATATAACTTGACATCCAGAATTGTGATGCCGCCAGCTATGCTTTTATTTTTCAAGATTACTTTGTCTATTTGGGGTCTTTTGTGGTCCCATACAAATTTTAGGATTGGTTGTTCTAGCCTGTGAAAAATGCTGGTGGTATTTTGATACGGATTGCATTAGATGTGTGGATTGCTTTGGGTAATATAGGCATTTTAACAATATCTATTCTTCCATTCCATGAGCGTGGACTGTTTTTCCATTCCTTTGTGTAGTCTTTAATTTCTTTCATATGTGTTCTGTAGTTTTCAGAGTACAAATCTTTAATCTCTTTGGTTAGGTTCATTCCTAGGTATCTTATGGTTTTTGGTGCAACTGTAAATGAGGCCAATTCCTTGATTTCTCTTTCAGCTGCTTCATTATTGGTATATAGAAATACCAGAGATTCTGTACGTTGATTTTATATCCTGTGACTTTACTGAATTTGTTTACCAGTTCTAGTAATTTTTTGGTGAAATCTTGTTAGTATTCTATGTAGAATACCATGTCATCTGCAAATACTGAAAGTTTGAATTCTTCCTTGCTGATTTGAATGACTTGTATTTATTTTAGTTGTCTGATTACTGAGGCTAGGACTTCCATTACTATGTTAAATAGCAATGGTGAGAGGTGACATCCCTGTCTTGTTTCTGACCTTAGAGCAAAAGTTTTCAGTTCTTCCTCATTGAAGACTATATTAGTTGTGTTTTTTTCATATATGGACTTGTGATGTTGATATATGTACCCTTTGTCCCTAGTTTGTTGAGGGTTTTTATCAAGAATGGATGTTGTTCTTTGCCAAATGCTTTTTCTGCATCTATTGAGAGGATCATATGGTTTTTATCCTTTTTTTCTTTTTTTATTAATTTAATTTTTTAGTGTTTATTTTTTGAGAGGCAGAGAGAGAGAGAGAGAGAGAAAGAGAGAGAGAGAAATATGAGTGAGGGAGGAGCATAGAGTGAGGGAGACATAGAATCTGAAGTAGGCTCCAGGCTCTCAGCTGTCAGCACAGAGCCTACATGGGACTCAAACTCAGGAACTGTGAGATCATGACCTGAGTCAAAGTTGGAGGCTTAATCAACTGAGACACCCAGGTGCCCCTATCCTTTCTTTTCTTAGTGTGGTATATCACATTGATTGACTTATGAATATTGAACCACCTTTGCAGCCTAGGAATTAATTTCACTTGATTGTGGTAAATGATTCCTGTAATGTACTGTTGGATTTGATTTGCTACTACTTTGTTGAGAATTTTTGCATCCATGTTTATCAGAGATATTGGCCTGTGATTCTCTTTTTTAGTGGGATCTTTGTATGGTTTTGGAATCGAGGTTATGCTGGCCTTATAGAATGAGATTGGAAGTTTATTTCCATTTCTAGTTTGTAGAATGGTTTCAGAAGAAAGGTAATAACTTTTCTTTAAATATTTGGTAGAATTCTCCTGGGAAGTCATATGGCCCTGGACTTTTGCTTTTTGGAAATTTTTTGATTACTGATTCCATTTCTTTGCTGGTTATCGGTCTGTTCAAGTTTTTTATTTCTTCCTGTTTCGTTTTCATAGTTTGTGAGTTTCTAGGAATTTGTCCATTTCTTCCAGATTGCCCAATTTGTCAGTATATAATTTTTCATACTATTCTCATAATTGTTTTTATTTCTGTGGTGTTAGCTGTGATTTGTCATATCACATTCCTGATTTCACGTATTTGGGTCATTTCTCTCTCTCTCTCTCTCTCTCTCTCTCTCTCTCTCTCTCTGTTAAGTCTGTCTTAGGGGTTATAAATTTTATTAATTCTTTTAAAGAACCAGCTCCTGGCTTCATTGATCTGTTCTGTTTCTTTAGTTTCTATATCATTTGTTTCTTCTCTAATCTTTATTATTTCCCTTTTTCTGCTGGCCTTAGACTTCATTTGCTGTTGTTTTTCTATCTCCTTTAGATATAATATTAGGTTGTGTATTTGAGCTTTTTCTTGCTTCTTGATATAGCCTGTATTGCTATATACTTCCCTCTTATGACCACTTTTACTGCATTTCAAAGATTAGAACCATTATGTTTTCATTATCATTTATTTCCATGTATTTTTTTTATTTCTTCACTGATTTCCTGTTTGACCCATTTATTCTTTAGCATGATGTTTCTTGAGATAGGCCTGGATTGCGATGTATTTTCCTCTCAGGACTGCCTTTGCTGCATCCCAAAGCGTTTGGATTGTTGTATTTTCATTTTCGTTTGTTTCCATATATATTTTTTTAATTTTTTTTCAACGTTTATTTATTTTTGGGACAGAGAGAGACAGAACATGAACGGGGGAGGGTCAGAGAGAGAGGGAGACACAGAATCGGAAACAGGCTCCAGGCTCTGAGCCATCACCCCAGAGCCTGACGCGGGGCTCGAACTCACGGACCGCGAGATCGTGACCTGGCTGAAGTCGGACGCTTAACCGACTGCGCCACCCAGGCGCCCCTGTTCCATATATTTTTTTTAATTTCTTCTCTAATTGCCTGGTTGACCCACTCATTCTTTAGTAGGGTGTTCTTTAACCTCCATGCTTTTAGAGGTTTTCCAGACTTTTTCCTGTGGTGGATTTCAAGCTTCATAGCATTGTGGTCTGAAAGTATGCATGGTATAATTTCAATTCTTGTATACTTATGAAGGGCTGTTTTGTGACCCAGTATGTGATCTATCTTGGAGAATGTTCCATGTGCACTCGAGAAGAAAGTATATTCTGTTGCTTTGGGATGCAGAGTTCTAAATATATCTGTCAAGTCCATCTGATCCAATGTATCACTCAGGGCCCTTGTTTCTTTATTGACCATGTGTCTAGATGATCTATCCATTTCTGTAAGTGGAGTGTTAAAGTCCTCTGCAATTACCACATTCTTATCAATAAGGTTGCTTATGTTTATGAGTAATTGTTTTATATATTTGGGGGCTCCCGTATTCAGCACATAGACATTTATAATTGTTAGCTCTTCCTGATGGATAGACCCTGTAATTATTATATAATGCCCTTCTTCATCTCTTGTTACAGCCTTTAATTTAAACTCTACTTTGTCTGATATAAGTATGGCTACTGCAGCTTTCTTTTGGCTTCCAGTAGCATGATAAATAGTTCTCCATCCCCTCACTCTCAATCTAAAGGTGTCCTCAGGTCTAAAATGAGTCCCTTGTAGACAGCAAATAGATGGGTCTTGTTTTTTTTATCGATTCTCATACCCTATGTCTTTTAGTTGGCGCATTTAATCCATTTACATTCAGTGTTATTATAGAAAGATACGGGTTTAGAGTCATTGTGATGTCTGTATGTTTTATGCTTGTAGCGATGTCTCTGGTACTTTGTCTCACAGGATCCCCCTTAGGATCTTTTGTAGGGCTGGTTTAGTGGTGACAAATTCCTTCAGTTGTTGTTTGTTTGGGAAGACCTTTATCTCTCCTTCGATTCTAAATGACAGACTTGCTGGATAAAGGATTCTCGGCTGCATATTTTTTCTGTTTAGCACACTGAAGATATCGTGCCAATTCTTTCTGGCCTGCCAAGTTTCAAAAGAGAGATCAGTCACGAGTCTTATAGGTCTCCCTTTATATGTTAGGGCACGTTTATCCCTTGCTGCTTTCAGAATTTTCTCTTTATCCTTGTATTTTGCCAGTTTCACTATGATATGTCATGCAGAAGACCGATTCAAGTTACGTCTGAAGGGAGTTCTCTGTGCCTCTTGGATTTCAATGCCTTTTTCCTTCCCCAGTTCAGGGAAGTTCTCAGCTATTATTTCTTCAAGTACCCCTTCAGCACCTTTCCCTCTCTCTTCCTCCTCTGGGATACCAATTATGCGTATATTATTTCTTTTTAGTGTATCACTTAGTTCTCTAATTTTCCCCTCATACTCCTGGATTTTTTTATCTCTCTTTTTCTCAGCTTCCTCTTTTTCCATAACTTTATCTTCTAGTTCACCTATTCTCTCCTCTGCCTCTTCAATCCGAGCTGTTGTCGTTTCCATTTTGTTTTGCATTTCGTTTAAAGCGTTTTTCAGCTCCTCTTGACTGTTCCTTAGTCCCTTGATCTCTGTAGCAAGAGATTCTCTGCTGTCCTCTATACTGTTTTCAAGCCCAGCGATTAATATTATGACTATTATTCTAAATTCACTTTCTGTTATATTATTTAAATCCTTTTTGATCAGTTCATTAGCTGTTGTTATTTTCTGGAGATTCTTTTGAGGGGAATTCTTCCGCTTGGTCATTTTGGATAGTCCCTGGGGTGGTGCGGACCTGCAGGGCACTTCCCCTGTGCTGTGGTGTATAACTGGAGTTGGTGGGCGAGGCCGCAGTCAGACCTGATGTCTGCCCCCAGCCCACTGCTGGGGCCACAGTCAGACTGGTGTGTGCCTTCTCTTCCCCTCTCCTAGGGGAAGATTCCTAGAATCTTCCTAGAATCCACAGCGGGATTCACTGTGGGGTGGCGTGGCCGTCTGGGTTACTTGCACACTGCCAGGCTTGTGGTGCTGGGGATCTGGCGTATTAGCTGGGGTGGGTAGGCAAGGTGCATGGGGGCAGGAGGGGCAGGCTTAGCTCGCTTGTCCTTAGGTGATCCACTTCAGGAGGGGCCCTGTGGCAGCGGGAGGGAGTCACACCCGCTGCAGGAGGGGTGGCTCCGCAGAAGCACAGCGTTGGGTGTTTGGGCGGAGCGAGCAAGTTCCCTGGCAGGAACTGGTTCCCTTTGGGATTTTGGCTGGGGGATGGGTGAGGGAGATGGCGCTGGTGAGCGCCTTTGTTCCCCACCAAACTGAGCTCTGTCATCCCGGGGCTCAGCAACTCTCCCTCCCTTTGTCCTCCAGCCTTCCCGCTTTCCGAGCAGAGCTGTCAACTTATGACCTCCCAGATGCTAAGTCGCGCTTGCTGTTGGAACACAGTCCGTCCGGCCCCTCTGCTTTTCCCTGCCAGACTCCGGGGCTCTGCTTGGCCGGCGGGCCGCCCCTCCGCCCCGGCTCCCTCCCGCCAGTCCGTGCAGCGTGCACCGCCTCTCTGCCCTTCCTACCCTCTTCCGTGGGCCTCTCGTCTTCGCTTGGCTCCGGAGACTCCGTTCTGCTAGTCTTCTGGTGGTATTCTGGGTTAGTTAGGCAGGTGTAGGTGGAATCTAAGTGATCAGCAGGAGCCCAGCGGTGAGCCCAGCGTCCTCCTACGCCGCCATCTTCCATGAATCCTAGCCAGGTAGCTTTAGACCAGTATGATGTTCTTTAAACTCCGTGGATTTGTGGTCTTTCCAATCTTTTTGCTCATGGTTGACTTTGAGTTTCATAGTGTTGTGGTCTGAAAATATGCACGGTGTGATCTCATTATTTTTTTATTTGTTGAGGCCTGATTTGTGATCTAGTATGTGATCTCTTCTGGAAAAATCCTATGTGCATTTGAAAAGAAGGTGTATTCTGTTGCTCTAGGATGGAATGTTGTGAATATATGTTAAGTCCATCTGCTCCAGTGTGTCACTCAAAGCCATTGTCCTTGTTGATTTTCTACTTAAATGGTCTTTCCGTTGATGTAAGTGGGATGTTCATGTCCCCTATTATTATTGTATTATTATCAATGAGTTCCTTTTGTTTGTTAATAATTGTTTTATATATTTGGGTGTTCCAAATTTGGGGCACAAATATTTACATTTGTTAGATCTTCTTGTTGGATATACCCCTTTTTATGATATAGTGCCCTTAATCTCTTGTTAGACTTTGGGTTGAAATCTAGTCTGTCTGATATAAGTATGGCTACTTTGGCTTTCTTTTGATGTCCACTAGCGTGATAAATGTTTCTCCATCCCTTCACTTTCAATCTGCAGGTGTATTTGTGTTGCAGATGAATCTCTTGTAGGCAGGATGAAGATGGGTCTTGCTTTTTTATCCATTCTGACAACTTATGTCTTTTTGTTGGAGCATTTGGTTCATTTGCATTCAGAGTGACTATTGATAGATATTAATTTTGTGCCATTTTACTAGTTCTTTTCTGGTTGTTTCTGGATATTTTCTCTGTTTCTTTATAGTCTTTGTCCCTTTTGGTCTTTCTCTCCCAATCAAAGAGCCCCCTTTAACATTTCTTGCAGGGTTGGCTTAGTGGTCACAAACTACTTTAGTTATTGTTTGGGAAACTCTTTATCTCTTCTTCCATTCTGAGTGACAGCCTTGCTGGATAGAGTATTTTTGGCTGCATATTTTTCTGTTCAGCACATTGAATATATCAAGCCACTCCCTTCTGGCCTGACAAATTTAGCAGAGATTTCTGCTGCTAATCTTATTGGTCTTCTTTTGTAAGTTAGGGACTTCTTTGGTCTTACTGCTTTTAGGACTTTTTCTTTATCTCTGTATTTTGCAAATATAGTTATGATATGTCTTCATGTTGGCCAGCTTTTGTTGGTTTTGATGGGAGTTCTCTGTGAGGCCTGGATTTGGATATCTATTTCTTTCCCAAGATTAGGTAAGTTTTCAGCTCTAAATTGCTCCAAAAATCTTCTGCCCTTTTTCCCCTCTCTCCTTTTTCCCTTGGACTCCTATGATATGAGTGGTATTCCACATTGTGGGGGTCCTGAGTTCATGATCCAATATTTTTCTTTCTCTTTTCTTTTCAGTTTCATTATTTTCCATAATTTTATCTTCTATATCACTTATTCATTCTTCTGCTTCTTCCATCCTTGTGGTCATTACAATCAGTCTGTTTTGCATCTCGATTATAGCATTTTTTTTTTTTTTTATTTTGGCGTGATTAGTTTGTAGGTCTTTGTCTCTGAAGTCAGGGACTCCCTGGTGTCTTCTATGTTTATCTCAAGCCCAGATAATATCCTTATTATTGTTCCTTTAAATTCTATAGCAGGCATATTACTTATATCTGTTTGCATTAAATCACTGGCCATGATCTTTTCTGGTCTTTCTTTTGGGATGAATTCTTCCATCTTGGCATTTTGTCTAAGTCTCTATCTTCTTCTGTATGTTCAGAAAGCCTGTTATGTTTCCTGATCCTTAGAGTAATGGCTTTATGAAGTAGAGGTCATATAACGTCCATGGTCTGGCACTTCAGGAAGTGTCTCTGGAGTATGCTTTGCACTCTGCTGCTGTGTTATAGCTGCTCTACCCCTCAAGTCAGTCCTCTGCAGAGTTTCCTCTTGCCTGCAGTGGGGAGTGTTTGGTCCATGGCCATAATGTGGTGAGTTTTAACTAGGTTGATCTGGTCTGCCTGCTAAAAGAGACCTGATGCTATTTCCACTAGAGCTAAATCTTTGCAGAACTCTATGGTCTGTACACATGGTATGTGTGTGTGTGTGGGGGGGGTTGTGCTGATCTTCTGGGGGAGGGGCCAGCTGTGCTGCTTCAGCAGCACACTTACCCGAGAAAAGCAGCACCTGTTGAGCATAAGAAGGTGGGGCTTGGTGTAAGGGGTTTATGCTGCTAGTGTTGGCACTGTGCTGCTTACTGAAGTCAGTTTATGCTGAGGAGAATGAGAGAGATGGTGCCTTCAGGCTCCTTTATCCCTGCAGAGGCAATGCCACCTCTTTCAAATGCACTCCAAAAACAGGGAACCATCTCTAGCAGTGCATCCCAGGTGCTGTTCAGATCATGCCATCTGCCCGTCTGGCTGTCTTCCTTCTAGGCTATTTGCTCTCCTTCTCTACAGTAGCACTGCAGAGCCTTCTAGCCTCTACACTTGCCATGCCACACACTTCTAAAACTTTAGCCTTTGAGCCCCATGATTGTAAAACCTCACAAAAATCAGCCCCTCTTATTTTCCCAGTGAGTAGCTTTGGGGAAATGTTTTCCTTGTGCGATCCCCTATGCATTCCTCTCTCTCTCCTCTCTCCATGACCAGGGCTCCCTCCCTTCTGGGGCACCCACGATCCTCTTCTCCCCCAAATCATGTCTGTGCACTTCCTACCTTTCATGTTGTGTCCTCTTCTCTCCCTCTAATTGTGCAGTTTGTTCTTTTAGTACTCAGATTTATTTTTGGATATTCAGAATGATTTGATATTTATCTAGCTGAGTTCAGGGGACCAGGCAAGCCTAAGGCCCTCCTACTACCCTGCCATCTTAGCTCTTCGTGTACTTAGCTCTTTGTGTAGCCCTTTGTGTACTTTTTCTTTGGAGATGAATACTGAGGTATTTGGAGTTGATCAATTTACTTTTAAAGGATTTAGAAAAATATAGAGATGGAAAGCACGTGTAGTAAAATGCTAATTCTTGAATGTAGGTATGACAGTATGAATGTTCATAATACAAATTTTTTCAGTATTTTGTATGTTTGTAAACATTATAAACCAAAAGTTGTAGGGGAAATTCAAATAAAAAATAGGCTTCATTCTAATAGGGAAATACACACATGAGAGGAAAATCCATGTACTTTTAAAATTCACATAATTATTCTGCCTGCCAACTGCTGCTTTTCTAATCTATATATAATTATATCTTTGCCTTTGTAAAGTATTCCCACTGCCAACCCATTTTCTAAGGTAATAACAGACAGACACAAACTCTCCTCAGCCAATATGAGGTTCCCAAATATCCAGTTCTTTTTGAATAGTACTTACAGTTACTATTAATCAGAGATAGGAGAATGCTACAGGTTACCTTCCCCACAACCTCACTACCAGAGGAATATTACAATGGAAGTGATACTCAGGCCTTTTTCTGCTACTCATGCATAAAAACAACCTCTTCTATAAACTCCATGAAGTCCCAGTTCTCTTTCCTTTCAGATGCTCTGACTGCATTTGCATCAAATATTCACTGGATGGAGATAAATAATATAGAAACACAACTGGAGTCAGGCAATAAAATCCTGTGATCTATGCTCAAATGAAAGACTACTTTGTAATCATAGGCCTGGGCTATGATTCTAAAAGGTGTGGCTCTTTGGCTTACTAGATTCTTATTTTTGTAATAACACATCTGTTACTCCTGAAGCAATACTGTACATTATAGAGATTAGAAAATACATAAAAAAATTAAAAGTAAATCTCTTTATCCCCAGTATCCAAAACCACTGCTATTAATAATTAGTGTATTTTTTCAGATCATTCTGTGAATGTGTATCAACACACACACACACACACACACACACACACACACACAATTTGCATTTTTTTTACCAAAATTAGATTATGGTATTCTGCAACTTATTTTTTTCAGTTCAGCTATTTCTACTTTTCAGAAATATTACCATTTTCCCATTGAACCAAAAATTCCCTGTGTAGATGGTGTGTTCAATCTAGTACTCCATAGAGTGCCACACATTATATCTACCTCATATATTATTTTCATATTCAAAAATTCTAGCACAGTCCCTTTTTTATTGACTTTGGTTTATTGATAAGACTAGATCCACCATTTTTCCTGCAGAGCCTTACTACTTGTGTCTACTTTCTTTAGTATCATATTGTTCAGCTTATTCCCATATCTCCTTTATTTCTGATAAAGTAGAGATTATATTTAAAGACTAGTTGAATTCAAATTAACTATTTTTTGACTAGAACATATAATAGGCAGTGTTGTGTCCCATATGGTATATCACATTTGAAGATGCATATTTGTTGGTCCACCCTACTGATGTTATGATTGACCACTGCTCTATTCTTCTAACCTATCTATGCAAGTTTGGTAGTGTCCATACAATATTTGTAGTCACTACATATATAGTATCTTGACACCTCTAAGCAATGAGAAATCACTTTACCATCAATCATGCTAATTTATTTTTTTTAATATATGAAATTTATTGTCAAATTGGTTTCCATACAACACCCAGTGCTCATCCCAAAAGGTGCCCTCCTCAATACCCATCACCCACCCTCTCCTCCCTCCCACCCCCCATCAACCCTCAGTTTGTTCTCAGTTTTTAACAGTCTCTTATGCTTTGGCTCTCTCCCACTCTAACCTCTTTTTTTTTTTTCTTTTTTCCTCCCCCTCCCCCATGGGTTCCTGTTAGGTTTCTCAGGATCCACATAAGAGTGAAACCATATGGTATCTGTCTTTCTCTGTATGGCTTATTTCACTTAGCATCACACTCTCCAGTTCCATCCACGTTGCTACAAAAGGCCATATTTCATTTTTTCTCATTGCCACGTAGTATTCCATTGTGTATATAAACCACAATTTCTTTATCCATTCATCAGTTGATGGACATTTAGGCTCTTTCCATAATTTGGCTATTGTTGAGAGTGCTGCTATGAACATTGGGGTACAAGTGCCCCTATGCATCAGTACTCCTGTATCCCTTGGATAAATTCCTAGCAGTGCTATTGCTGGGTCATAGGGTAGGTCTATTTTTAATTTTCTGAGGAACCTCCACACTGCTTTCCAGAGCGGCTGCACCAATTTGCATTCCCACCAACAGTGCAAGAGGGTTCCCGTTTCTCCACATCCTCTCCAGCATCTAGAGTCTCCTGATTTGTTCATTTTGGCCACTCGGACTGGCGTGAGGTGATACCTGAGTGTGGTTTTGATTTGTATTTCCCTGATAAGGAGCGACGCTGAGCATCTTTTCATGTGCCTGTTGGCCATCCAGATGTCTTCTTTAGAGAAGTGTCTATTCATGTTTTCTGCCCATTTCTTCACTGGATTATTTGTTTTTCAGGTGTGGAGTTTGGTGAGCTCTTTATAGATTTTGGATACTAGCCCTTTGTCCGATATGTCATTTGCAAATATCTTTTCCCATTCCGTTGGTTGCCTTTTAGTTTTGTTGGTTGTTTCCTTTGCTGTGCAGAAGCTTTTTATCTTCATAAGGTCCCAGTAATTCACTTTTGCTTTTAATTCCCTTGCCTTTGGGGATGTGTCGAGTAAGAGATTGCTACGGCTGAGGTCAGAGAGGTCTTTTCCTGCTTTCTCCTCCAAGGTTTTGATGGTTTCCTGTCTCACATTCAGGTCCTTTATCCATTTTGAGTTTATTTTTGTGAATGGTGTGAGAAAGTGGTCTAGTTTCAACCTTCTGCATGTTGCTGTCCAGTTCTCCCAGCACCATTTATTAAAGAGGCTGTCTTTTTTCCATTGGATGTTCTTTCCTGCTTTGTCAAAGATGAATTGGCCATACGTTTGTGGGTCTATTTCTGGGGTTTCGATTCTATTCCATTGGTCTATGTGTCCGTTTTTGTGCCAATACCATGCTGTCTTGATGATGACAGCTTTGTAGTAGAGGCTCAAGTCTGGGATTGTGATGCCTCCTGCTTTGGTCTTCTTCAAAATTCCTTTCACTATTCGGGGCCTTTTGTGGTTCCATATGAATTTTAGGATTGCTTGTTCTAGTTTCGAGAAGAATGCTGGTGCAATTTTGATTGGGATTGCATTGAATGTGTAGATAGCTTTGGGTAGTATTGACATTTTGACAATATTTATTTTTCCAATCCATGAGCAGGGAATGTCTTTCCATTTCTTTAAATCTTCTTCAATTTCCTTCATAAGCTTTCTATAGTTTTCAGCATACAGATCCTTTACATCTTTGGTTAGATTTATTCCTAGGTATTTTATGCTTCTTGGTGCAATTGTGAATGGGATCACTTTCTTTATTTGTCTTTCTGTTGCTTCATTGTTAGTGTATAAGAATGCAACTGATTTCTGTACATTGATTTTGTATCCTGCAACTTTGCTGAATTCATGTATCACTTCTAGCAGACTTTTGGTGGAGTCTATCGGATTTTCCATGTATAATATCATGTCATCTGCAAAGAGCGAAAGCTTGACTTCATCTTTGCCAATTTTGATGCCTTTGATTTCCTTTTGTTGTCTGATTGCTGATGCTAGAACTTCCAGCACTATGTTAAACAACAGCGATGAGAGTGGGCATCCCTGTCGTGTTCCTGATCTCAGGGAAAAAGCTCTCAGTTTTTCCCCGTTGAGAATGATGTTAGCTGTGGGCTTTTCATAAATGGCTTTGATGATCTTTAAGTATGTTCCTTCTATCCCGACTTTCTCAAGGGTTTTTATTAAGAAAGGGTGCTGGATTTTGTCAAAGGCCTTTTCTGCATCGATTGACAGGATCATATGGTTCTTCTCTTTTTTTTTGTTAATGTGATGTATCACATTGATTGATTTGCGAATGTTGAACCAGCCCTGCATCCCAGGAATGAATCCCACTTGATCATGGTGAATCATTCTTTTTATATGCCGTTGAATTTGATTTGCTAGTATCTTATTGAGAATTTTTGCATCCATATTCATCAGGGATATTGGCCTGTAGATCTCTTTTTTTACTGGGTCTCTGTCTGGTTTAGGAATCAAAGTAATACTGGCTTCATAGAATGAGTCTGGAAGTTTTCCTTCCCTTTCTATTTCTTGGAACAGCTTGAGAAGGATAGGTATTATCTCTGCTTTAAACGTCTGGTAGAACTCCCCTGGGAAGCCATCTGGTCCTGGACTCTTATTTGTTGGGAGATTTTTGATAACCGACTCAATTTCTTCGCTGGTTATGGGTCTGTTCAAGCTTTCTTTTTCCTCCTGATTGAGTTTTGGAAGAATGTGGGTGTTCAGGAATTTGTCCATTTCTTCCAGGTTGTCCAATTTGTTGGCATATAATTTTTCATAGTATTCCCTGATAATTGTTTGTATCTCTGAGGGATTGGTTGTAATCATTCCATTTTCATTCATGATTTTATCTATTTGGGTCATCTCCCTTTTCTTTTTGAGAAGCCTGGCTAGAGGTTTGTCAATTTTGTTTATTTTTTCAAAAACCCAACTCTTGGTTTCGTTGATCTGCTCTACAGTTTTTTTAGACTCTATATTGTTTATTTCTGCTCTGATCTTTATTATTTCTCTTCTTCTGCTGGGTTTGGGGTGTCTTTGCTGTTCTGCTTCTATTTCCTTTAGGTGTGCTGTTAGATTTTGTATTTGGGATTTTTCTTGTTTCTTGAGATAGGCCTGGATTACAATGTATTTTCCTCTCAGGACTGCCTTCGCTGCGTCCCAAAGCATTTGGATTGTTGTATTTTCATTTTCGTTTGTTTCCATATATTTTTCTAATTTCTTCTCTAATTGCCTGGTTGACCCACTCATTCTTTATTAAGGTGTTCTTTAACCTCCATGCTTTTGGAGGTTTTCCAGACTTTTTTCTGTGGTTGATTTCAAGCTTCATAGCATTGTGGTCTGAAAGTATGCATGGTATAATTTCAATTCTTGTAAACTTATGAAGGGCTGTTTTGTGACCCAGTATATGATCTATCTTGGAGAATGTTCCATGTGCACTCGAGAAGAAAGTATATTCTGTTGCTTTGGGATGCAGAGTTGTAAATATATCTGTCAAGTCCATCTGATCCAATGTCTCTTTCAGGACCCTCGTTTCCTTATTGATCGTGTCTAGATGATCTATCCATTTCTGTAAGTGGGCTGTTAAAGTCCCCTGCAATTACCACATTCTTATCAATAAGGTTGCTTATGTTTATGAGTAGTTGTTTTATATATTTGGGGGCTCCTGTATTCGGCTCATAGACATTTATAATTGTTAGCTCTTCCTGATGGATAGACCCTGTAACTATTATATAATGTCCTTCTTCATCTCTTGTTACAGCCTTTAATTTAAAGTCTAGTTTGTCTGATATAAGTATGGCTACTCCAGCTTTCTTTTGGCTTCCAGTAGCATGATAAATAGTTCTCCATCCCCTCACTCTCAATCTAAAGGTGTCCTCAGGTCTAAAATGAGTCTCTTGTAGACAGCAAATAGATGGGTCTTGTGTTTTTATCCATTCTGATACCCTATGTCTTTTGGTTGGCACATTTAATCCATTTACATTCAGTGTTATTATAGAAAGATATGGGTTTAGAGTCATTGTGATGTCTGTATGTTTTATGCTTGTAGTGATGTCTCTGGTACTTTGTCTCACAGGGTCCCCCTTAGGATCTCTTGTAGGGCTGGTTTAGTGGTGACAAATTCCTTCAGTTTTTGTTTGTTTGGGAAGACCTTTATCTCTCCTTCGATTCTAAATGACAGACTTGCTGGATAAAGGATTCTCGGCTGCATATTTTTTCTGTCTAGCACACTGAGAATCTCGTGCCAATTCTTTCTGGCCTGCCAAGTTTCAAAAGAGAGATCAGTCACGAGTCTTATAGGTCTCTCTTTATATGTGAGGGCACGTTTACCCCTTGCTGCTTTCAGAATTTTCTCTTTATCCTTGTATTTTGCCAGTTTCACTATGATATGTCATGCAGAAAATCGATTCAAGTTACGTCTGAAGGGAGTTCTCTGTGCCTCTTGGATTTCAATGCCTTTTTCCTTCCCCAGTTCAGGGAAGTTCTCAGCTATTATTTCTTCAAGTACCCCTTCAGCACCTTTCCCTCTCTCTTCCTCCTCTGGGATACCAATTATGCGTATATTATTTCTTTTTAGTGTATCACTTAGTTCTCTAATTTTCCCCTCATACTCCTGGATTTTTTTATCTCTCTTTTTCTCAGCTTCCTCTTTTTCCATAACTTTATCTTCTAGTTCACCTATTCTCTCCTCTGCCTCTTCAATCCGAGCCGTGGTGGTTTCCATTTTGTTTTGCATTTCATTTAAAGTGTTTTTCAGCTCCTTGTGACTGTTCCTTAGTCCCTTGATCTCTGTAGCAAGAGATTCTCTGCTGTCCTCTATACTGTTTTCAAGCCCAGCGATTAATTTTATGACTATTATTCTAAATTCACTTTCTGTTATATTATTTAAATCCTTTTTGATCAGCTCATTAGCTGTTGTTATTTCCTGGAGATTCTTCTGAGGGGAATTCTTCCGCTTGGTCATTTTGGATAGTCCCTGGCATGGTGAGGACCTGTAGGGCACTTTCCCTGTGCTGTGGTGTATAACTGGATTTGGTGGGCGGGGCCGCGGTCCAATCTGATGTCTGCCCCCAGCCCACCACTGGGGCCACAGTCAGACTGGTGTGTGCCTTCTCTTCCCCTCTCCTAGGGGCGGGATTCACTGTGGGGTGGCGTGGCCCGTCTGGGCTACTTGCACACTGCCAGGCTTGTGATGCTGGGGATCTGGCGTATTAGCTGGGGTGGGTAGGCAAGGTGCACAGGGGCAGGAGGGGCAGGCTTAGCTCGGTTCTCCTTAGGTGATCCACTTCAGGAGGGGCCCTGTGGCAGAGGGAGGGAGTCAGATCTGCTGCCGGAGGTTTGGCTCCGTTGAAGCACAGAGTTGGGTGTTTGGGCGGAGCGAGCAAGTTCCCTGGCAGGAACTGGTTCTCTTTGGGATTTTGGCTGGGGGATGGGCGGGGGAGTTGGCGCTGGCTAGCGCCATTGTTCCCCACCAAACTGAGCTCTGTCGTCCGCGGGCTCAGCAGCTCTCCCTCCCTTTGTCCTCCAGCCTTCCAGCTTTCCGAGCAGAGCTGTTAACTTATGACCTCCCAGAGGCTAAGTCGCGCTTGCTGTCGGAATACAGTCCGTCAGGCCCCTCCGCTTTTGCAAGCCAGAATCCGGGGCTCTGCTTGGCCGGCGAGCCGCCCCTCCACCCCGGCTCCCTCCCGCCAGTCCGTGGAGCATGCACCACCTCGCCGCCCTTCCTACCCTCTTCTGTGGGCCTCTCGTCTGCACTTGGCTCCGGCGACTCCGTTCTGCTAATCCTCTGGCGGTTTTCTGGGTTATTTAGGCAGGTGTAGGTGGAATCTAAGTGATCAGCAGGACGCGTGGTGAGCCCAGCATCCTCCTACACCGCCATCTTCCCTCCTCCCCTCTGTATAATTCAATCATGCTAATTTAAAAAGCCTCTGGTGTTGATTGGAGGTGCAGTTGACTGAAGCTTATAGTAATCCCTCTGCCCACTGATTAGAGTTTTTAAAGTAGTAATCAATCACTCCTACTGTATGTAAGCATGTATTTACAATTATAATACTACACTTATAACTAACCTATCCTAGAGTATGCATGAAAACTAACAAACATATATCAAATTTTATCAATTCTAAGGGGCACTTTTTTTCTAGTTGTAACCTGAATTCCAAATGCATCTTAGAATCAATAGTTTATTGGGGCACTTGGGTGACTCAGTCAGTTAAGCATCTGACTTTGGCTCAAGTCATGATCTTGCACTTCATGAGTTCAAGCCCCGCATTGGGCTCTGTGATGACAGCTCAAAGCCTGCCTCGGATTCTGTGTCGCCGTCTCTCTCTGCCCCACCCCACTTTCATTCTGTCTGTCTCTCTCTCTTTCTCTCTCTCTCTATCACAAAAAATAAACATTAAAAATATTTTAAAAACATTTTTAAAAAAGAATCATTAGTTTCTTAAAATTACTGTTGTCAGTCAGCAGAGCAGTTTTGATATAATGTCATAAACTTTACATGCATGAACTAGGTCATAGCCACTCATTTTGTAGTCTTTTGGTTAAATGATGTTCATTGTTGAGTTTAGGTTCTATTAAAACGTTTTACGATATTATATAATTTGACAATAAACTGATTGTTTTTCATACTTAGTGATCCGTAAAATGATGATGTGGTTGCAATTGATGACATTGATGAAATTCAGGACATTGCACTGACTGTGTTGAAGTATTTTTAAAGTAAATTACAGTTGAAAAATGAAAAGAAATGAAATGAAAATAAAAAGTAAAGTAAAGCAAAATATTTACTGGTAATATAACATCAGTAGAGGAAACCAAACCTATCTAACCTTAAGGGCACCCATGGAAACTGCTCACTTTGTGACAGACACTGACTCACTCTCTCCCTCTATTAGTATCTTGTCCCTTAAAAATTCCTTTTTATTATGCAAAATTTCAAGTGTATACAGAAATAGAATAAATAGTGTAAGGAACCCTCATGTGTCTATCACCCAGCTTCAAAAGTTATCAACTTTTGTGGCCAACTGATGTAGCCAATCTTGTTTCATCTATATCTCTACCCACCTTCCCCTGTATTATTTTGAAGTAAATCCAAGACATCATATTATTTCATCCATAACTATTTTAGTATGTATATTGAAATAATGAAAACTATTTTTACATATAAATACAATATAATTATCATGCCTAAACATAAGTTAGTAATAATTACTTAATATTATTATTTATTCTGTGTTCAAATTTCCAGTAGTCTCAAATATGTCATATGGTTTTTCCTTGAATCAGGATGCAAATACTATACATACATAGTATCTATTGAAATGTTTTTTAAACCTATTTTAATCTTTAACAGAGGTCAGAAAATGTTTTCCACAAAGGATTAGATTGTACATATTTTAGGCTTTGTGAATTATATAGATGCTGTCACAACTACTCAGTTCTACCTTTGCAGTACTAAAGTATCCATTAATAATATGTGAACAAATGGGCAGAGCTATGCTCCAATAAAACTTTATTTACCAAAACAGATGGTAGGTTACATTTGGCTCAACAGCCGTGGTTTGATGACCCCCAATCTATAGCAGTAGTTCTGAAGCTTTTGTGTGTATCATAAGCACTTAGAGGGCTAATGAACACAGAAGCCAAATCTTAATACAATATAGGATAGGGCTTCTATGTTTTTACCATGTTCCCAATATAAAAGTTTCTTCATCTTTTTTTTCTTGTAATTTCTTGATTAATGGAAACAGATCATTTGTTTTTCAAAGTTTGCTATGGTTGGATCAAGAGGCTTGCTCTGATTCCAGTTCTTTTTTTGATTTTTTTTTGAGATATTTGGTTTTGGGGTTTTCTTTTGTGTGTGCTTTTTTTGTTTTGGGTTTTTGGTGATGGTGGTGGTGGTGGTGTTTAGAGTGGGGAAGACAAGCACACTTTATACATTGTCCTGTGTTCTTCCAACAGTAGATAAATAATGTGTGGCTTTCTTTTTTTCCCTATTACTTTCAAGAGACAGCTTTCTTAGATTCATTAGATGGCAGATCTTGAAGCCTCTTTAGTTCACCTAATAACTTGCTCATTTTACAGACGAGAGAATAGATATATAAGGATAGAAAAAGATATGCCAAAATTCACACAGCACATAAGTGATGAAACCAGCTTTAATGAACTTCTTCAGTTTTTATGTTTTCCATATTTACTGACATATAATTGACAAATAAAATTTATATATGAAATTATAAATAAAATTATATATATTTAAGATACATATACAACTTGATGGTTGGTGTGTGTGTGTGTGTGTGTATATATATATATATATATATATGTTATGAAATGGTTGCCACAACAACATCTATCAACTCACATAATTTCACTTTCTTCTTGTTATAGTGATAACACATAAGATTTACCCTCTTAGCAAATTTCAACTGTACAATACAGTATTGTTAATTCGCATTGCTATACATTAGATCTCCAGAACTTAATCATCTTATATAACTGAAACATTGCACCTCTTGACCACCATGTCCCCATTTCCCCCTCCCGCAGCTCCTGGAAACCACCATTCTACTCTCTGTTTCTATGTTTGACTATTTTTGGATTCCGCATATAAGCAAGATAATTTTATCTTTCTGTGGCTGGATTATTTCACTTAACATGTTTTCTAGGTGCATCCATGTTGTAGCAAATGGCAGAATTTGCTTCCTTTTTAAGGCTGATAAACATTCCATTGTATGTATATATTTAACTATTTGTCTATTGTTGGACACTTAGGTTGCTCCCAAATATTGGCTATTGTGAATAATGCTGCAATGGGAGTGCAGATATCTTTTTGAGATAGTGATATAATTTCATTTGGATTGTCTATGCAAAATGAACAAACCTTTTAGAATCTCTAAATGTTGGGGTGCCTGGGTGGCTCAGTCAGTGTAAGCGTCTGACTCTTGGTTTCGGCTCAGGTCATGATCTCAGGGTCGTGAGATTGAGACCTGCATTGGGCTCAGCGCAAGCATGGAAACTGCTTGGGATTCTCTCCCTCTCTCTCTCTCTGTCTCTCCCCACTATGTGTGTAACCCCCCCTCTCAAAATAAATAAATAAACTTTAAAAAAGGAATCTCCAGAAGTAGAAATAGTTTTATTTGAGCCCAAGATAAGGACAGTTGCTCAGGAAACATAGTCTTCACAAGGAAGAAAATGCTCCAGAAAATTAACAGTTTTTACAAGGCTATATAGTTTTTTACATCTTATAAAAGCTCAAAATATTATATATTTTGAAGATAGGCAGGAATCATGAGTTTTATCATGAATACAGGTGATGTAGGGCCACTGAGCAAATGGTCAAGAAAGAATTCTTGAGACATTTTCAGTGCAAAAAGGTGTTTTCATTAAAGCATGGGACAAGACCCCCAGGCAGGAAGAGATGCACTGTGACTGTGAGGATTGATTGACTATATACTTTCAAGTTGGGGGGTAGGAATAAGGGAAGTCTCTAAAATGATTTCCATATGTTAAAGAAGACTTAAAAGGATCCTGGAGGTCTGACTATTGTCAAGCTAAGGTTGCTTTTAGTCTCTAGCAGAACATCAAGATTAAGTCAGCCCTGAGTTTCTTGAGGAATTTCACACTCTGCATGTCTCAGGCATTTATCAATGGGCTGCAAGTTGTAAGAAAATTTAATTTTATCTATGTTTTTCTTGCCTTTGTTCTCCTCATCATAGGGAGTAGGAACATTGACCAATATCTCAAGAACAAGATGGTTTTCCTTTATGCTATTCATTCAGAAAGCAAGTGTACAATGTATGTGTGGTAAGCCATAAATCAGGCTTCTGATTTTAACAAAGTTTATGTACATTCATGCTAAATAAGAAATCTAAAATGGCTTCCCTTGTATATAGGCCTTTAGAGAGTTTTTCTCTCATCAGGATATATTTCCAGAAATGGGATTGCTGGATCATAAGGTTGTTCTATTTTATAGACTCTCAAATCAAAATTATTTTTCCCTCAACTGGAAGCTTTTTACAACTTCCCTCTGATATCCACTTTTTAAAAAATATTGATGTTCAAGAATTTGTACCCATTGTTTTTAGTCCATGTGGACTAGAGAATTTAAGGTTTATTTGCTGTCAAATCATATCACAAACTCCTACCTAATTCACTACTCACAGTGCCCTTTTGGTTTTATTCATCTTATGGTTTGGGGTGTGACTTATGACCCTTAATGGTTCTCAAAATGTATAATCAAAGGAAATATGTCAAATGCAAATAAATCTACCCAGAAATAGGTTATCTTCCAAATCTTATAGTGTTGTGGGATTTTTTATGTCAATACCCAGGGTTCATTGTCTCGCCACTTCGAAGAATGAAGAGGTGAACACAAAATGAGCAGCAGGCCAAAGTTTATTAGGGTATAACATTAGGAAAGAAGAATATTCTTAAAACTGTCTTTACAGAGAGGGGATGTCCTTGTTTTATAGGGTTCTGGTCACCTCCCTTCCCTTCCCCCTTTCTTCTCAGGTCTCATCGTTATTGGCTTGACAACTCTAGGTGCTGGGTTGTCCATTCCTGATTGGTTCAGTTCTATTGTGTAAGGAGTCAGACTGGTCAGACTGTCCCTCATATAACATAAGTTTTATGGTTTACTTTTTTTAGTTAGGTATGTTGATTGTCAAATTCCTGGGGGGAACATGAGAGGGAGTAGGTGGTATCTGTTACATTCTTAAGAGGGACCTTATATCCAAGGGGTTTTGCTGCAGTTAGACATTCCTAGAATTGTTCCAAAATTTGTTTTTCCACACCCAGGGACCTGAGGTCCTAATCTTTCCCTCTCTGCCTATTTTATCCTATCTTTTCTTATCATAAGAAGGCCAAGAAGTAAAAGAATGTCCTAAATGGGATACCAGTGATGGGGTTTTGGAGTGGTGGGAGTCTGGATCTGATGGCCAAAAAGAATTCTTGAGATGTCTTTGGTGCAAAAAAGAATTCTTAAGATGTCTTTGGTGGAAAAAGGTGATTTTATTAAAGCACAGGGACAGGACCTGTGGACAGAAATAGCTGCACTGGGGTTGTGAAGAGTGAGTGATTATGTACCTTCAGGTTGGGAGGGGGGTCAGGGATAGCATAAGTCTCTAAGGTATTTTGGAAACAAGGTTTCCAGGACCTTGAGGGGCTAGCTGCTGTTAGGAAAAGGTCATTCATTATTGTTTAGTAAAAATTCAGTCAGGAGACCCTTAAGGTGTATATCAGTGGGCCATATGCTTGGAGGATGGTTACTAACATATATCTTGGGGGGTAGAGATAAAGGAAGATTCCAAAGGAATTTTTATATGTTAAAGTAGATTTACAGTGTCCTTGGGGGGTCAGGATAATGTTAAGCTAAGATTGCCTTTTTCCCTGAGCAACATACCATCATTGAAGCCGCTCAGTTCCTAGAGGAATATCACTCTGCCTGTTTCAAGGACTTGTCAATAGGCAGTAAGGAAATTTAATTTTTCATTTCCCTTTGTTTCCCACATCATCAGCAACCTCCCTTAGAGACATAAAAGGTGGTTTTAGCTTAAAGGGGCCCCCACACGGGTTTTGATTTCTTGAGAGGAATTAAGCAGGCAGTGGGAGGCAATAGAATGGCTGTAAGACTTGTGGCCAAACAAATATAGGTTTGAATCCCTGTATTTTCATGTATTCACAAACTCTGTGATCTTGATTAAGTGCTTTACCCTCTGTGAACCTAGGCTTCAGAGATAAAACACTCTGCCTTTTTTGGAGTTGGGAGGATTAAGCAAGCTTTGGCACCTTCAACCAAAGTCATTTCCTTTCAAAGCTCACATAAGGAGATAAGCATTCACACATGTTGGAGGCTATCTTCTCAGGAGTGTCCTTGCCTTGCTACTAGTGGTTTAGCCATTCTGTATCTCTTGCTGGCTGTATAGAGTTGTTTTTCCATTTTAACATTTCAAAAAATTCTGTCATTAAATAAGGGTTAATTGGGGCACCTGGGTGGCTCAGTCAGTTAAGCGTCCGACTTCGGCTCAGGTCATGATCTCACAGTTTGTGGTTTTGACCCCTGCGTCGGGCTCTTTGCTGACAGCTCGGAGCCTGGAGCCTGCTTCTGATTCTGTGTCTCCCTCTCTCTCTGCCCCTCCCCTGCTTACACTCTGTCTCTCTCTGTCTCTCAAAAATAAACAAATGTAAAAAAAAAATTTAAAAAAAATAAGGGTTAATTGTAGAAATATTTAAACTGTTAAAAGGGACCCATAGCCGGCCCAGCAATAACAAATGCCTATGCATTGTTGCTGTTCATCATCATGTGAATTTCACCAGCCTTTGTCATTGGCTTAACATTAGGATTTGTATAAGGATTCTGTCCCTCCCAACTTCCCAGTTAGTAACAAGAACCTGCTGATGGGGTCAACCTCTCAGGGGTCTTTACCTGAGCAGGGAGTTTTGAAAATTAGTGTTTGTGGTGGGTTGTCTCATAGCCTTACCTCCCCACCCCACAGCCAAACTGACCAAACAGCTGTTCATCTTTCATTTGGTTCCTCAAGTAGTATTTGAAAAAGCACTAGAAGCATTCATTTCCATGAAAAATAATTAATTGGCACCTGATGTGTATGAGTCACACACACTTGGAAGTTGTTTACCACCTAGTAAAGGAGGCAGATAAAAAAAAAAAAAAACAGGAAATCGTAACATACTTGCTTGCCAATGGTATCAATCAAGAAGAAAATGGGCTGTGATAGCTCTGAAGGATATGTCATCTGAAGTGTATCTTAAAGGATAGACATTTTTAGATCCAGGAAGAAGGAGACATTCTAAGCAGAAGGAGTGGCATGTAACAACATGGTACAGCCATGTTGTTAATCTAAGCAGTGTAATATATCAAGAGTGTCAAAGGTCAGCAGATCCTGAATGAAGCCTCCTGTAGAGGTAACAATAACATCAGATCTTTCTGATGCAGTATTTCCAGGATACCATGCTAAAGCAATTTAGCTCTATGCAACTTCCCTCTAAGGTGCATACTATTTTTGCATGTGGAAAAATTGAATCCTAGAGAGGTTAGGTTACTAACACTGTTGCTCAGATATGTGGTAGTGTTAGGATTCAAACCCAGATCAGCTTCAGAGTCCAAGCTGTGCATTGGGATTAGAAACAGGCATCAAGTTGCAACTTTGAAGAGTTGGTCCTATCCTATAAATGATAGGAAACCCCTAAAGAGAATTTAAGCAAGGAGAGTGACTAGGGATTAGAACATTATTGATTACAGGCTCTACTGTGATGAGACTGATGGTGATTTCAGGGAAATCCCTTTCCTTCTTTGGAGCTCTTTGTTTTGTTTTCTTTTTGTTTTTGTTTTTGTTTTTTGTTTGTTTGTTTGTTTTGGGGTGTGTGTGTGTGTGTGTGTGTGTGTGTGTGTGTGATTTCATCTGTAAAATGAGGACAGTGATAAAAGGCTAGTTTAAAGTATCCCTTCCAATAAAAAGCTTCTGCACAGCAAAGGAAACAACCAACAAAACTAAAAGGCAACCAACGGAATGGGAAAAGATATTTGCAAATGACATATCGGACAAAGGGCTAGTATCCAAAATCTATAAAGAGCTCACCAAACTCCACACCCGAAAAACAAATAACCCAGTGAATAAATGGGCAGAAAACATGAATAGACACTTCTCTACAGAAGACATCCGGATGGCACATGAAAAGATGCTCAACGACGCTCCTCATCAGGGAAATACAAATCAAAACCACACTGAAATACCACCTCACGCCAGTCAGAGTGGCTAAAATGAACAAAACAGGAGACTATAGATGCTGGAGAGGATGTGGAGAAATGGGAACCCTCTTGAACTGTTGGTGGGAATGCAAATTGGTGCAGCCACTCTGGAAAACAGTGTGGAGGTTCCTCAGAAAATTAAAAATAGACCTACCCTATGACCCAGCAATAGCACTGCTAGGAATTTACCCAAGGGATACAAGAGTGCTGATGCATAGGGGCACTTGTACCCCAGTGTTTATAGCAGCACTGTCAACCATAGCCAAATTATGGAAAGAGCCTAAATGTCCATCAACTGATGAATGGATAAAAAAATTGTGGTTTATATACACAATGGAGTACTACGTGGCAATGAGAAAGAATGAAATATGGCCTTTTGTAGCAACATGGATGGAACTGGAGAGTGTGATGCTAAGTGAAATAAGCCATACAGAGAAAGACAGATACCATATGGTTTCACTCTTATGTGGATCCTGAGAAACTTAACAGAAACCCTTGGGGGAAGGGAAGAAAAAAAAAAGAGGTCAGAGTGGAAGAGAGCAAAAGCATAAGAGACTCTTAAAAACTGAAAACAAACTGAGGGTTGATGGGGGATGGGAGGGAGGGGAGGGTGGGTGATGGGTATTGAGGAGGGCACCTTTTGGGATGAGCACTGGGTGTTGTATGGAAACCAATTTGACAATAAACTTCATATATTGGAAAAAAAAAAGTATCCCTTCCAGCCCTTAGAGTTTTTTGCTTTCAAACTAGGGGTGGGGAAAATGCTAGATTCCTGGCTGGCGAAGCTGGTATACATTTATCTATGTGCTTTATTGTTTTTTATATGTGCTTTATACATGCTGTACTTCTGGCCTGGAATGCTGTCTTGCTTTTCTCCTGTCTTTCCAAATACTTTCTAACTATAGCTGCCCACCCTCCTTCTCTTAACTCCTACAGTGCTACTAAGTTAGATGTGTCTCACTTTGGCCCCTAATTATATACTAACTTTTATTCTTTGCTACTTGCTTCTTTTGTAGTATTTTATTCTCATATATATTTTGGACTCTCCTTTTTTTCCTTACTATTTAGTTTCTCTTACCCCCTATATCACCTAACACAGTCTTGGTTGGTTACAAGGGGTCTTGGAGAAAGTCTTATTAATCATTTTCTTTCTCTTTTGGCAGTGTATGTGAGCACAGCAAAGATAATCTTATGACCCCCTCTAACATGGGGGTGATCTTTGGGCCCACTCTGATGAGAGCTCAGGAGGACACTGTTGCTGCCATGATGAACATCAAATTTCAGAACATCGTGGTGGAAATCCTAATTGAGCACTTTGTCAAGGTATGCATTCCCTGTTCTCACCATCACTTCTCCAAGCATGTGACACTTTACCCTAGGCACCTTTTAGAGTTGTGTCTCCCTCCCTGGCTCAAATTGATAATGGAAGGAAATTCCATTTTGACACAATGGCATTTAATAACATTTCTCACACTGTGAAATTCATTCATTTAGAAAATATTGCTCAATTCTATAATTATTATTAGGCACCAGGCTAGACGATATAGAAGAAGAAAAAACAAAAACTATTCATGCCTGTATGGAGCTAACAGTGTAATATGGTGATAGCCATATAAACAAATGAAAATGATAGATATAAAAGTGGTGCATGTACAATGAAACCATAATTAAAGCAGTACTAATACTTATTTAAACCTTATTTCATTTCAAAAAAATTTAGGGTTGTATATTTTATATGGCATGTAAAATATGAAGTACTGTACATAATAATTAGGTCAAATGGAAAAGGAGAAATAAGGATAGACAGAAAATGTACCCAGGAATGAGGCTAGACAAGAAATATTTATTGACAAGTCCTGTACACTTGTTACAGATGGCCCATCATCAACCTCTAAGCTTTCTAGCAGCCAGTACCATCCTAGAAAAACATAATTCAATAAAAACTTTTTGCAGGGGAGGGGGCTAATAATATAACCCAGATAGCATCCACAGTTCAAATCCAAGCTCTGCCACTTACTAGCTGTATTTGGTGGGATACAGGTAGGCCTCTAAGACTCCACATACAAACACAATGACTCCAACAAAAGAGACACTTATTATTTGATTGTGGAATAGTCCAGTGAAGTGTTTCAGGGCTGGTATGGTGATTTGACATGAGCAGGAACTCAGGTTCCTTCTTTCTTTCTTATTTTTCTGCCATCTCTAAGGTGCTGCTTCATCTGCATGGCCAAATACCTTCTGTGTTATATCATTTGAAAAGGTTGAAAGAAAGTCAAGTGAAGTATTCAAACCTTTCCATTAAGCCCATGACCTGGAAGCCCCATATACCACTTTTATTTACCATTTCAGAATTTAATTCCCTGGTCACATCTGGCTATAAGTGAATTAGAGAAGTGTAGTTTTTATTTGGGACACTCATATGCCAAGATAAGACTTTAGTTCTTGCGCTAAAAGAAAAATGAGAGAATGTATATTGGATAACAGCTGGCATTTTCTGTTATATTATCTGTGTTACATCAAACAACTTCTATGATAGTCATTTTTTCAGCTAAAATGTGAAGATGATAATAAACCTGTACTATGTGACAGACACATGTCCAAGGTCATTTAGCTAATAACAGAGCTGGGGTTTAAATCCAAGTAGCATAGAAATCCTTAATCACTTAATCCTTAATCAGTGCTGCCTCACCAATAATTTTGAACAGTGATATTGTTGGGCATAGAGGGCACTTTGGGATTGTCAAGGATGGGTACTTTCAGAGAAGTACAGCTTATGTTAATACTGAAGGTGGAAATAAAGGAAAATAGGAAAAGGAATTTTCGAGGAGATGACCCAGTGTGAACAAAGGCCCAAGGGCCTAAAACTTCAAGTAATTTGGTATTGTTGGAACATGAAATGAAAATAGCAGTGGCCAGAGATGTGATTGGAGGCAGACAGGGGCCAGGTCCTAAGAGGACTAAACTCTGCCTAGTTGAGGAGTTTGGAATGTTTGGAATTGTTCCTGCAAGCTTGGGAAAGCATTTCATAAAAGTAGAATAGTATGATGGACAGACTTACATTTGGAAGGCATTATCTTGACTGTGGTGTGAAAGAGAGATCACAGAGAGGGAGGGTAGTGTCATAGTGAGAGCAATAAACAACTGCAGTCTGAGTCAGGGTGGTGGGAAAAAGAATAGAGAGGGAAAAGTATAAGACTTAGTTATTGGAAATGGAAATTGTGGGAGAGGAAGATGTCTGAATTCTGGATTTCTGATGTGGCTGACTGGATGGATGGGACTGTCCTTCATACATATGAAAATACAGAATGTTAAAGTTTTGGGAAAGATGGGGAAAAAAACTTAATTAGGGGCAGGTTGGACTTTAGATTCCTGAAGGATATCCAGAAGGCATTATCTAGGAAGTATTTGACTATATAAAGTAAAGAGTAACAAACTTTTCTTTGTTTATTTTTTCAAAAAACCAACTCTTGGTTTCGTTGATCTGCTCTACAGTTTTTTTAGATTCTATATTGTTTATTTCTGCTCTGATCTTTATTATTTCTCTTCTTCTGCTGGGTTTGGGGTGTCTTTGCTGTTCTGCTTCTATTTCCTTTAGGTGTGCTGTTAGATTTTGTATTTGGGATTTTTCTTGTTTCTTGAGATAGGCCTGGATTGCAATGTATTTTCCTCTCAGGACTGCCTTCGCTGCGTCCCAAAGCGTTTGGATTGTTGTATTTTCATTTTCGTTTGTTTCCATATATTTTTTAATTTCTTCTCTAATTGCCTGGTTGACCCACTCATTCTTTATTAAGGTGTTCTGTAACCTCCATGCTTTTGGAGGTTTTCCAGACTTTTTCCTGTGGTTGATTTCAAGCTTCATAGCATTGTGGTCTGAAAGTATGCATGGTATAATTTCAATTCTTGTGAACTTATGAAGGGCTGTTTTGTGACCCAGTATATGATCTATCTTGGAGAATGTTCCATGTGCACTCGAGAAGAAAGTATATTCTGTTGCTTTGGGATGCAGAGTTCTAAATATATCTGTCAAGTCCATCTGATCCAATGTATCACTCAGGGCCCTTGTTTCTTTATTGACTGTGTGTCTAGATGATCTATCCATTTCTGTACGTGGAGTGTTAAAGTCGCCTGCAATTGCCACATTCTTATCAATAAGGTTGCTTATGTTTGGGAGTAATTGTTTTATATATTTGGGGGCTCCGGTATTCAGCGCATAGACATTTATAATTGTTAGCTCTTCCTGATGGATAGACCCTGTAATTATTATATAATGCCCTTCTTCATCTCTTGTTACAGCCTTTAATTTAAAGTCTAGTTTGTCTGATATAAGTATGGCTACTGCAGCTTTCTTTTGGCTTCCAGTAGCATGATAAATAGTTCTCCATCCCCTCACTCTCAATCTAAAGGTGTCCTCAGGTCTAAAATGAGTCCCTTGTAGACAGCAAATAGATGGGTCTTGTTTTTTTATCCATTCTGATACCCTATGTCTTTTGGTTGGTGCATTTAATCCATTTACATTCAGTGTTATTATAAAAAGATACGGGTTTAGAGTCATTGTGATGTCTGTATGTTTTATGCTTGTAGTGATGTCTCTGGTACTTTGTCTCACAGGATCCCCCTTAGGATCTTTTGTAGGGCTGGTTTAGTGGTGACAAATTCCTTCAGTTTTTGTTTGTTTGGGAAGACCTTTATCTCTCCTTCTATTCTAAATGACAGACTTGCTGCATAAAGGATTCTCGGCTGCATATTTTTTCTGTCTAGCACACTGAAAATCTCGTGCCAATTCTTTCTGGCCTGCCAAGTTTCAAAAGAGAGATCAGTCACGAGTCTTATAGGTCTCCCTTTATATGTGAGGGTACGTTTACCCCTTGCTGCTTTCAGAATTTTCTCTTTATCCTTGTATTTTGCCAGTTTCACTATGATATGTCATGCAGAAAATCGATTCAAGTTACGTCTGAAGGGAGTTCTCTGTGCCTCTTGGATTTCAATGCCTTTTTCCTTCCCCAGTTCAGGGAAGTTCTCAGCTATTATTTCTTCAAGTACCCCTTCAGCACCTTTCCCTCTCTCTTCCTCCTCTGGGATACCAATTATGCGTATATTATTTCTTTTTAGTGTATCACTTAGTTCTCTAATTTTCCCCTCATACTCCTGGATTTTTTTATCTCTCTTTTTCTCAGCTTCCTCTTTTTCCATAACTTTATCTTCTAGTTCACCTATTCTCTCCTCTGCCTCTTCAAACCGAGCTGTCGTCATTTCCATTTTGTTTTGCATTTCGTTTAAAGCGTTTTTCAGCTCCTCGTGACTGTTCCTTAGTCCCTTGATCTCTGTAGCAAGAGATTCTCTGCCGTCCTCTATACTGTTTTCAAGCCCGGCGATTAATTTTATGACTATTATTCTAAATTCACTTTCTGTTATATTATTTAAATCCTTTTTGATCAGTTCATTAGCTGTTGTTATTTCCTGGAGATTCTTTTGAGGGGAATTCTTCCGTTTGGTCATTTTGGATAGTCCCTGGAGCGGTGAGGACCTGCAGGGCACTTCCCCTGTGCTGTGGTGTATAACTGGAGTTGGTGGGCGGGGCCGCAGTCAGACCTGATTTCTGCTCCCAGCCCACCGCTCGGGCCACAGTCAGACTGGTGTGTGCCTTCTCTTCCCCTCTCCTAGGGGCGGGATTCACTGTGGGGTGGCGTGGCCGTCTGGGCTACTTGCACACTGCCAGGCTTGTGGTGCTGGGGATCTGGCGTATTAGCTGGGGTGGGTAGGCAAGGTGCATGGGGGCAGGAGGGGCAGGCTTAGCTCGCTTGTCCTTAGGTGATCCACTTCCGGAGGGGCCCTGTGGCAGCGGGAGGGAGTCAGATTGGCTGCTGGAGGTTTGGCTCCGTTGAAGCACAGAGTTGGGTGTTTGGGCGGAGCGAGGAAGTTCCCTGGCAGGAACTGGTTCCCTTTGGGATTTTGGCTGGGGAACGGGCGAGGGAGATGGCGCTGGCGAGCGCCTTTGTTCCCCACCAAGCTGAGTTCTGTCGTCCGGGGGCTCAGCAACTCTCCCTCCCTTTGTCCTCCAGCCTTCCCACTTTCCAAGCAGAGCTGTTCACTTATGACCTCCCAGACGCTAAGTCGCGCTTGCTGTTGGAACACACTCTGTCCGGCCCCTCCGCTTTTGCAAGCCAGACTCGGAGGCTCTGCTTGGCCGGCAGTCTGCCCCTCGGCCCTGGCTCCCTCCCGCCAGTCTGTGGAGCGCACACCGCCTCTCCGCCCTTCCTGCCCTCTTCCGTGGGCCTCTCATCTGCACTTGGCTCCGGAGACTTGGTTCTGCTAATCCTCTGGCAGTTTTCTGGGTTAGTTAGGCAGGTGTAGGTGGAATCTAAGTGATCAGCAGGACGCGCGGTGAGCCCAGCATCCTCCTACGCCGCCATCTTCCCTGTAGGCAAGAGTAACAAACTTTTCTTAAAGAACAATATGGTAAATGTTTCAGGCTTCACAGATCATAGAAATCTTTCACAACTGTTCAACTCTACCTTTATATTGGAAAAGCATGTAAACAAATGAGTATTCCAATAAAACTCTATTTACAAAACAGGGAGCAGGCCTATGGGCTGTAATTTCCTGACTCTTGATCTAAAGCCCAAAGTTCATTTACTAATTAATTGACTAATTGATATTCATTCAACCAATATGTATTGAGTAACTACTGTTTGCCAGGTAGTATTTTATTTTTTATTTTTTAAGTTTATTTATTTATTTAGAGAGAGAGAGAAAGAGAGAACAAGTGCAAGTGGGGGAGGGGCAGAGAGAGAAGGAGAGCGAGAATCCCAAGCAGGCCCTATGCTATCAGTGCAGAGCCCATCATGGGGCTTGAATTCATGAACCATGAGATCATGACCTGAGCCAAAATCAAGAGTCAGATGCTTAACAGACTGAGCCACCCAAGTGCCCCTGCCAGTTACTATTTTTGGGCCTAGAGATACAACCCTAATGGAATTTACATTCTAAAAGAAGTAGAAAAACAGTATTTAAAATGAGTAAAATACATAGTATGTTAGATGGTAATGGGCATTAAGAAGAAAAATAAAGCAGAGAAAGGGAAAAGGAAGGGTTGGAAAGTGGTTTTCCAATTTTAAATACAGGAAGACCTCACTGAGAAGACAACTTTTGAGCAGAGATCCATAGGAAATAAAGGAGCAATTTCATTCAGATATCTGAGGGAAAAGCATTTTACGCTGAGGAAATGGTAAGTATATTATCCCTGAAGCAGAAGTGTGCCTATCATGTTCAAAGTACAAAAAGGAGGCCTGATTAGCTAGAAAGGATTAAACAAAAACAAAAACAAAAACAAAAACAAAAACAAAAACAAACAAAACAAAAACAAAAACAAAAACAAAAAAATCCCAAGAAGATGGAGTCAGAAAGAAAATAGAGAAGGGAAGCTGAGTAGATTCCAATATGTCCTTAGAATCCATTGGAAGTACTTTGCGACTTTGCTGTATCTGAGTAAGATATAAGGAGGTTTTTGACCAGAGAAATAACACAATTTGACTTATGTTTAACAGGACTATTCTGGATGCTGTGTGGATATAAGGGTAGAAGGAAGGAGACTGATTAGGAAGCTGTTTCAGTAATGCAATAAAAAATGGTTGTATCTTGCATGAGGGTAGTAATAGTGGAGATGGTACGAAGTGGTCACATTCTAAACACATTTTGAAGTCAGAGCCAACAGGATTTGCTGACAAATCACATGTGAAATGTTGTAGAGAGAGAGGAGTCATGGGTAACTTCAAGATTTTTTTTTTTAATTTGAGCAATTGGAAGGATGAAACTGCCATTTACTGAGATACATAAGGGTGAGGGAGAGGAGAAACTCAGTTTACAACAAGTTAAGATAGATATGCCTGTGAAACATCTGAGGCCAGAGAAGAAGGATTAGAGAAATAGAGTTGACGTCAACAGCATAGAGATGGTGTTTAAGACAATGTGAGTAAATATTCTTGCCTATGGAATACGTGTAGTGAGAGAATAAATATTAGACAAAGAATTGAAATGTAAGGAGTGCCAATGTTTGAAGAGCCAATAGAAGAGATTATAAAACACATTGAGAAGGAATGGTCAGTGAAAGAACTAGGAGATAGGGGAGCCACAGACCCCTGGAAAGGAGAGAGTCTTAGGAAGGAAAGAGTGAACAGTAGTCTCAATTTATCAAGACATGTTATGTAGGACAAGCACTGAAAAGAATCTACTGCTTTAAAAGTTGTTAATTTTTTAAAAATATAAGCAATAGATGTACATGCCAAAAAATACCATAAAGAAAGAATAACACACACACACACACACACACACACACACACACACACACATAATCAATCACAAGAATACTCTAAATATGGAGGGAGGAAGGCAGACCAGATTGGGTAGGAACCTTAGGACCTGAGGAATGACATGGCCTTGAGTCATCTGGATTTTGTTTTTGCCTCATGTCTTCCAGATTGGGGTAGTGTAGAAGCTGACAGCCTAAGAACACCAACAGGTGCAGTCAAAAAAAGGTATCAACAAAAGCCTACTCTCTCTAGCCAAAGGACCAGGAAAGCGAGAGCCCCACAACACAGAAAATGTTTAGATAATAACATCTCTACTCCAGCAAAATAGCACAGAAAAATTGTGACCCCACTCCCACCCCTTCCAGCAAAGACTGCGCAGGGAAGGTAGACTTCTACCTTTGCAAGTCTGTAACAAGGCATCTGAGCCTCCCTCCCCCGACTCCATGTGGTAGTGTCAAGTGAGGAGCCAGAATTTCATCCTCACCTGGTGGTAATGAGACACCTTCCCACACTCCTAATCGTGTCAGTGGAGACCACATGAAGCACCTGGACAACCATACCTATTTGGCACTGTAGTAGCATCAGGGGAGGCCTGGTAGAAATACAGAATTTTAACCACCATTCAGTGGTAATATGGCTACCACACTGTAGTGTCAGTGTAGAGGATACCATTTTGGGAAGAATAATGAGATATCCCTCTCCCTCCAGCCAGAGAGGTATCAGCAGAGGCCTACGTGGGAAGTCTGAACTCCTACCTATCAGTAACAAGAAGTTCTTCCCTTCCATTGGGATGTCGATAGAGGCCTGGACTTTCACTCAGTCCTGGCAGTAATGAGGCAGTGCTCCTCCTTCCCTATAGTGCCAGTGTCAGAAGAAGCTGGCTATAACAGAAGATACAAGTAAGAACAAGAGTCACATAATACCCCAAATCTGCAGGCTTCAGTTGAAAATCATTTGTCAAAATAATACCAAGAACCAGGAAGATTACAACATGAATGAGAAAAGACCATCAATGGATATCAGCACCAAGATGACACAGATGCTAATTATCTGACAAGAATTTTAAGGTAGCCATTATAAAAATGCTTTAATGAACCATTAGGAATACATTTGAAAGGAAAAAAAAAGAGAATCTCAGCAAAGTAATAAAAAGTTTCTTTAAAGAAATACAGATTCAGCAACTAAATAGAGGGTATAAAAATGATATAAAAGATATAAAAAATAACCAAGTGAAAATTATAGAACTGAAAAATACAATAAACTATATTTTAAAATCCAGTGGATGGGCTTAACAATAGAATGGGGGAGGACAGAGGAAAGAAACTGAAGGGTGTCTGAGTGGCTCAGTTGGTTAAGTGTCTGGTTCTTGATTTTAACTCAGGTCATGATCTCATGGTCGTGAGATTGAGCTCCACATCAGGCTCCGCGCCCAGTGTGAAGATTATCTCCCTCTCTTTGGCCCTCCCTGGCGCGCGCTCTCTCTCTCTCTCTCTCTTCTCTGAAAGAAAGAGAAAGAAAGAAACTGAACTGTTACAATAACAGAATCCAAACAACAGAAGACTAAGGCTAGAACAATAGAAGACTAAGAGAAAATGTAGCCAGCAGTCCTATCATAAAAAATGGCTAAGGGGAGTTCTCTAAAGAAAAAAAGATACAATAAAAGAAGGAATCTTGGAATATCAGGAAGGAAAAATAAACAATAGAAAAAACAAAAATATGGGTAAATTTAATAGACTTTCCTTTTCCTCTTGAGTGTTCTCAATTATGTTTGATGGTTAAAGCAATTTTTCCAGCTTTATTGAAATAAAATTTACAGTATGATCTGATGTGTAATGTATGTGAAAGAAGTGTTTAAGACAATTGTTTTATAAAAGAGGGAGCATAAAGAATATCAAAGGAGGTAAGGTTTGTGCATTTAACCAAACAGGTAAAATATTGACACCAGTAACCTGTGATGAGTATATATGTATACCTAATGCAACCACTAAAAATCTATACAAAGAGGTACACTCAGAAACACTGTAGATAAACTGGAATTCTAAAAGTGTTCAAGAAGACTTAGCAATCCTAAATGTTTATGTAGTAACAATAAACCTTCAAATTACATGAAACAAAAATTTGTAGAGCTGAAAGGAAAAATAGAAAAATCCACAATTATACTTGAAGACTTTAATAACCCTCTCAACAATTGAAAGAGCAACTAGATAGAAAATCATAAAATATTTAGAAGAATTCAAAAACACTATCAACCAACAGGATTTATACAATGCTCCAGCCACCAACAGCAGAATATACATTATTTTCAAGTAGCCATGGGACACATACCAAGATAGACCATATCCTGGGCCATAAAACAAACCAAAAACCTTAAAAAATAAAAGTATGCATGGTGTTTTACTGACCCCAATGGAATAAAACTAAAAATCATTAACAAAAAAGCAACATAAAGCTTGGAGGGAATAATGGCAAGATTGAAGAACCCAGCTACCCCATCCTCCAATGTTATCAATGATTGTATAGATGTCTGTGAGCAAAAATAGCTCTTGGAGACCTCTAGAATTCACATAGGTAGTTTTAGCAACACAATGGAACTAAAAAATCTGAGAATAACTGCATAAGAAGAGAAAGAAAACTAACTTCATTTTGCTTACATCATCCCATTCTACAAGATAGTGTTGTTCAGTGCCAAGAAGGAATTTCCCAGCTAGAAAACCTTCCCCTCACCAGGAAAGGAAGAATGAAGTGAGCAACCAGCTTCTCCATCCTCTCAGAGCACTATGAAGATCTAACTACAATCTCACCCCACTCAGATGAGCAAAACTGAGATGTATACAGCTGTATAAGAACAAGAAAGAAAAGCAGAGGGTATTCACAATTGCACCAAAACCCATAATATATCTAGGAATAAATGGAACCAAAGAAGTAGAGATTGGTATGCTGAAAACTATAGAAAGATTATTGAAAGAAATTGAAGAGGACACAAAGAAAAGGGAGAACATTCCATGCTCATGGATTGAAAAAACAAATATTGTTAAAATATCTATATTACCCAAAGCAATCTATTCAATGCAATCCCTATCAAAAAACACCAGTATTCTTCACAGAGCTAGAAAAAACAATTCTAAAATTTCTGTGGAACCATAAAAGACCCTGAATAGCCAAAGTAATGTTCAAAAAGTAAACCAAAGCAGAAGGCATCACAATCCCAGACTTCCAGCTGTATTACAAAGCTATAATGTTCAAGACAGTATGGTGCTGGCACAAAAACAGACATATAGACCAATGGAACAGGATATAGAACTCAGAAATGGACCCACAAATTTATGGCCAACTAATCTTCAACAAAGCAGGAAAAAGTATCCAATGGAAAAAATACAGTCTCTTTAGCAAATGGTGTGGGGCAAACTGGACAGCGACATGCAGAATAATGAAACTGGACCACTTTCTTATGCCATACACAAAAATAAATTCAAAATGGATGAAAGACCTAAATGTAAGACAGCAAACCATCAAAATCCTAGAGGAGTAGACAGAGAGAGAACAACCTCTTTGACCTCGGCTACAGCAACTTCTTGCTAAATATGTTTCTGGAGGCAAGGGAAACAAAAGCTAAAAGTGAACTATTGGGACCTCATCAAGATAAAAATCTTCATCAAGATAAAAACAGTGAAGGAATCAACAGAACTAAAAGGCAACTGACAGAATGGGAGATGATATTTGCAAATGACATATTGGATAAAGGGTTAGTATCCAAAATCTATAAAGAACTTATCAAACTTAACACCCCAAAAATAAATAATCCAGTGAAGAAATGGGCAGAAGACATGAATAGACACTTTTCCAAAGAAGACATCCAGATGGCTAACAGACACATAAAAAGATGCTCAACAGCACAGGAAATCTAAATCGAAACCACAATGATATGCCACCTCACACCTGTCAGAATGGCTAAAATTATCAACTTAGGAAACAGTAGATGTTGGTAAGGATGCAGAGAGGGGCTTTGCACTGTTGGTGGTAATGCTAACTCGTGCAGCCACTTTGGAAAACTGGTGGAGCCACTCTGGAAAACAGTATGGAGATTCCTCAAAAATTAAAAATAGAACTTACCCTATGTCCCAGCAATTGCACCACTAGGTATTTATCCAAAGGATGCAAAAATGCTGATTCGAAGGGCAATGCACCCCAGTGTTTATAGCAGCACGCTCATCAACAATAGCCAAATCATGGAAAGAACCCAAATGTCCATCAGCTGATTAATGGATAAAGAAGATGTGGCATACACACACACACACACACACACACACACACACACACACACACACTGGAATACTACACAGCAATCAAATAGAATGAAATCTTGACATTTTTAACAACATGGATTGAACTAGATTGTATTATGCTAAGCGAAATATGTCTATCAGAGAAAGACAAGTATCATATGGTTTCACTCATATTTGCAATTTAAGAAACAAAACATATGAACATAGGGGGAGGAATGTAAATATAAGATAAACACAGAGATGGAAGCAAACCATAAGAGAACGTTAAATAGAACAAACAGGGTTGCTGGAGGGGAGGTGGGTGGGGGATGAGCTAAATGGCTGATGGGCATTAAGGAGGGCACTTGTTGGGGTAAGCACTGGTTATTATATGTAAGTGATGAATCACTGGGTTCTACTCCTGAAACCAATGCTACACTGTATATTAACTAGAATTTAAATAAATACGTTTTTAGAAATTCATACAATATGTTAGCACATATATATATGTGTGTGTGTGTGTGTGTGTGTGTGTGTGTGTGTGTACATAATGGCCAAGGAAGCGGAATTGATTTGAAAATCAATCAATATAATCTACCAAATTAACAGGTTATTAAAGAAGGAAAATCACATGAACATACCTATTTCTGCAGAGTATTTGAAGAAATCAACATACATTCACACACACAAACACACAAGCAAAAACTCAGCAAATTAGTAATAGAGATAACGTCCTCAACTTGGTAAAGAACATCTACAAAAATAAATAGATAAATAAATAGATAATAAACAAACAAACCCTATAGCTAATATCAGACTTTATGTTGAAATATTAATGCTTTCCTTTTAAGAGTGAGAATACATATGAACAATTTCTCTCACCACTGCTATTCAACATAGTAATAGAATTTTACCCAGTGCAATTTGGCAGGAAAAGAAGATAAAACACATATATATCAGAACAGAAGAAATATAACTTTCTCTATTTGCTGCTGGGATGATTGTCTACATAGAAAATCACAAGGAATCTATTAAGAAAACCTCCTACAAACTAATAAAGGAATTTATCAAGGTTACAGGGTACAAGGCCAACATGCAAAAATCAATTGTATTTTTTATATACTAGCAATAAATGTGTGGGAAATGAATTAAAAATACAGTCCATTTTACAAACTCTCAAAACAAGTGAAATACTTAGGCGTAAGTCTAATAAAATATGTATAGGATTTATATGCTGAAAAATTACAGAATGCTGATAACAAAGTCAACAGGTATGGGTTAGCAATTCTGAAACTAATGTTTTTATATTCTAGGATTAAATAAATATTATTAATATTAAAAACTAGATTTATTGCTACTGGAGACAGACATTAAAAATAAACAAAGGGTGAAGGTTACAATTATATCTGTGGTATTTGATTGGAATGGAAAGAATGGGAACTCATTTTTTAGAAATATACAGATAAACATAGAAGTAAATATAGATAATTATGTATCTGTGTCTGCTAAGAGGGCCTAGAAGCAGTGCCATTCCAGTAATAATGAGCACATTTAGTAGCCAGGTCTTGGTTTCTAAATACCATTCTCCAATAAAATAACCAGAACTGTTTGGAGAAATAGCTGATGCCAGGTCTGGAGCATGGGAAATAAGAAATGATATTAGAATGTCTTTTGGTGCCAGAAAGTAAGGAAATACTAACAAATTGCAGGGACACAATGAAAGAACACAGGAGCCAACATGAAATTGATCCCAATGGTCAAAATGAGAATATTTGAGCAAAAAAATAATGATAGTATTGAATTATAATCCAGAGAAAAAAAGGAAACATGTATGATTTCATACTGATATAAAACAAACAAACACAGGGGAGGAAGAATTAACAGCTCTTTCTTATCATAGAATTTTATTTAACAAAATAGGATGAATAAGAAAAATAGCAAATCACTACAGTAAATAACACAGTATTTGCAGGCAAGAATCATGAACGAATACTGAAATTAGTTGATCAAAATATGGCAAGAATCAGAATATCTACATAGTCTCGAAATATCTCTCTGCAAGATACTTATTAATGAGACAGGGAAAAATGGTGTTTTTATGGTGGAAAAGTCTGACATCACCAGTGATAAGATGTATTAATATTTTGTACCATTAATATGATGCACTGAGGGGGTACAGCATCACTTCTTCCTAAAAGTGCATAGCCTAAATCTAACCATGAGAAGATATTTAAAACCCCAAGTTGACTGAATCACACAAAATAACTGACCAGTTGTGTGCCCTTTTTCCATGTAAAGTGATCTATTTACAGGTTCTGGGGATTAGGATAGGAACATTTTGGGGGATAATTATTCTGTCCACTGCAATTCACCCTCTGGCCCCAAAATATTTACATCCATCCCACATATAAAATACATCCAGACTATTCCATGTTCCCCCACAGTCTCAACTGATAATAGCATAAACTCAAGTCCAAAATGTCATCTAATTATTATCTGCTCAGAAGTCACAAATCTCATCATCTAAATGATCTAAACTAGATATGGGTGAATCTCTTGTTATAATTCATCCTAGGTTGAAATTTCTTACCATCTGTTC
Organism: Leopardus geoffroyi; assembly: GCF_018350155.1. Classification (NCBI taxonomy): domain Eukaryota; kingdom Metazoa; phylum Chordata; class Mammalia; order Carnivora; family Felidae; genus Leopardus; species Leopardus geoffroyi. Next base: position 55,362,907 of record NC_059343.1, on the reverse strand, counting down.
ACCTATGAACCTAGAAAACAAGTAATTTGCTCCCAAAATACAGTGGTAGGACAGATATAAGATAGTAGTTATAGATATTCCCATTAGAAAGGGGAGAAAATGGAAGGAAAAATGAGCCACCAATACCAAGCAATTTTGAAATTCAAATGGGCACATTTTTTTTTTTTTTTTAGGTTTCAAGGCCTGGAATAATTCTCTGCGAATTGTGGCTCAATCCTTTGGGCTTGTATCTCCACCCTCTGAGTCATCCTTCCTTTTTCATGAAAAGTAGCATGTGTTTGAAGCTGAGTAGCTATATCAGCCTGTTTCCTGCTTGTAGAATTTTGAAGGTCTGACCACCTTCTTTCATTTCATCTACTATCTGTCCCTTTGAAGCCAACATAAATGTTGGTATAACATCCTCAAAATTCTGTGGGTACCCCAGGTATGTCATTGAGATTCATTCCATTAGGCAAGAAGGTTCTCCAAAAGTCTTTCCTAAATAATCCCCTTAGCCATCCCATCTATAATTTTGGCTTTTACTTAACTAGATAAAGGGATTGAGGAGCCACATGTATAATCTCTTTTAAGAGCCCGCTTTGTAACTACTGTGATCTTTTGATCCTTCTGAGTCACTAGCAAAAGGCTATCTAGCCATATCCTTGGCTTTCTCTTCAGAACATGTTTTACTTACAATGAATCTCCTAATTTTAGAATTTTTTTTGAAATCTATATAGGCTTTCCTAAATTATCTACTTCTAGAAGACATACTCCCCTTTTGCTTAACAGTTCTTTATTCAATTTGTGTCTTTGTTCTCATGTTTTAGTATAAACAGCAAGAGGAATCCAGGCTATACCTTTGATACTTTGCTTGCAAATCTCTTCAGCTAAATAACTAAGTTCACTGCTTATTAGTTCTGCTTCCCACATAATTGTAGGACACAACTCAGCTATGCTTTCTGCCATTGTTATAGCAAGATCGTTTTTCCTTCAGTTTCTAATAAAATGTTCATTTTTTTTCTGAACCCTCGTCAGCAGTATCTTTAAAATCTGTAATTCTACCAATAGTCTGTTTATAAGAATTTCAGTGTGCCCTAAGACAATATACATTTTCTATATTGTGGTCTTCACTTCCTTCTGAGCCTTCAATAGCAGAATTGTTAATATGAACATTCTCACAATTTGTTCAAGGCAGTCTAGACTATTTCTATCATGCTCTCCACCAAATTCTGATCACTGCCTGATTACAAAGCCACCTCAACAATTTTATTACAATTTTGACTTCCACAATTTTAACGTATTTTGTGTGACATCACATCGTTTATAGGTACCAAAATTTATATTAATTTCTTATTACTGCTGTAAAAAATTAACCACAAACTTTGTGGCTTAAAAGAAATCAAATGTATTGTCTTAACAGGTCTGGAGGTCACAAATATAAAATTAGTTGGCAATGCTGCATCTCTCTTAGCTCTTTCCAGCTTTTAGAAGTCTGCATTCCATGGTTTGTGGCTCCTTCCTTTATTTTCAAAGCACAGCATCTTCAGATTAATTTCTCTCTCTCTCCCTCTCTCTCTCTCTCTCTCTCCTTCACTAACTCACCTCTGCTCTGTCATCACATCACCTTATCTCTTTGACACTCCTGCCAGACCCTTGTGATTATATTGGGCCTATGGAGATAATCCAACATAATCTTCCCATCTCAAAATCCTGACCTTAATCATATCTGCAAAGTCTTTTTTGCCACATAAGGTAACATAATAGCAGTTTCTGGGGATTAACACATGAACATCTTGGGTATCATTAATATGTCTACCACATCACTGCTCTTCAAAAGTGTTATGGTCAAGAAAGACAAAGATTAAGTAAGTATCACAGGAAGAGACTAAAGTGACATGATAGCTTAATGCTTCATGGGATCCTGGATTGCATTCTAAACCATGAAAAATATATATTAATGTGAAAACTGACAAAATTCAAATAAAAACTGTAGGTTAATATTTTTATGTCAGTGTTAATCTCCTTTTTGATAATTATATTATGATTATGAAATATGTTAACATTAGGGGAATCTGGATGAAAGTTATACATAAACTCTGTTCTATCTTTGCATATTTCCTGTAAGTCTAAAATCATTCGAAAATAAAAAGTTAAAAAACACTTTTACTGATATATATTGGCACCATCAGTATTTGGCCTATTTCTTCACATTCTCAATAAACTTACCAAATTACCAAATATGTTAATGTTATCTGAATTATAAATGAATAATTACATTTCATTGTTTTCAATTTTTGAAATTATGAATGAGATTGGTTATATTTTCATGGTTATGTTAGTTTGCTAGGGCTGTAATAACAAAATGCCACACACTGAGTGGCTTAAACAACAGAAATTTATTTTCTCACAGTTATGAAGGCTGAAAGTCTGAAATCAAGGTGCTGAGGTGCTAGGAAGTTGTCTTCTTCTGAGGCCTTTCTCCTTGGTTGTCAGATGGTAGCCTTATCACTGTGCCCTTATGTAGACACCAGTCATATTGGGTTAGGGCTCCACCTTTATGACCTCATTTAACCCTAATTACTGTTTAAAGGCTCTGTCTCCAAATACAATCACCTTAGGGGTAAAGGCTTCAAAATATGAATGGGAGCACATTTTAGTCCATAATCGGTGTCTATTTAATTTGAGAGATGGGTGGCAGATTGTTTTTACTAGGTTAAAATTTGAATGTACGTGTATTATCCTTGTGCACTTATTTAATCTTTAGTCACCAAAAACTTCATTACATTATAGTGGTTTCTGCTGTGAGGAAAAAGGGAGTGCAATTGGTGAGGGTTATTGATCTTAAAATGAGTGGTAGTTACACAGGTTTTGTTATAATATTTTTAATCCCTTATCTATCTTAAATATTTAATAATAAATTATTTTTTTTAATTTTTTTTTCAACGTGTATTTATTTTTGGGACAGAGAGAGACAGAGCACGAACGGGAGAGGGGCAGAGAGAGAGGGAGACACAGAACCGGAAACAGGCTCCAGGCTCTGAGCCATCAGCCCAGAGCCTGACGCGGGGCTCGAACTCATGGACCGCGAGATCGTGACCTGGCTGAAGTCGGACGCTTAACCGACTGCGCCACCCAGGCGCCCCAATAATAAATTATTTTTAAATATTTAGTGGTAGGTGAGGAAATGAGCATCAAGTAGCTTAGTTGTAAAAGGAGAGAAAAATTGGAAACAATGGCTAAAAGATATTTGTTCAGGAGATAATCTTTTTAAGGCTGGTAAATTTGTACATGTTTATAAACCAGGGGGAGTAGAATTAGTATGATGGAAGTGATTGAAGATCCAAGTGAGAAGATAATTGATGGAGGGAGGTCCTTAAGGAGCTTTGAGCACATGGCTTCCAGATTACTTGAAGAAGGATTGCTTTGGATGACCTTTTACAAAATAAAGGAAATAAGAATAGATGCATATGAGTTTGCAAGCTGGGGGCATGAGGAAGCAGTGTCTGTGAAAACTGAGAAACATAATGATTACTGTACTCTATTTTCTGAAGTAAAATGTAAGTTTATCTTATCTTCTGACAGCAAAGGTAAATGGGTGTGAGGTGGAGGCTTGAAAAGAGTAAGAGAAAGTTTAGAACAGTCTATTAGGGAATGAAAAGAGCTGACCAAGGACATGTTACAGGGCTGTTATTTAAAAAAAAAAAAAAAACTATATATACTATAAATCTAGAGTGGTACCATCCATGGTGGGTCTTCACTTCCCCACACAGGACTGCTCAAAAGCAAGTGTGTAGATATGGAAAAGAATAATTATATGCTGCCTTCAGCACTGGTGTATTGCAGAAAATTCAATACACAGGAAATGCAGAAAATGAGCAAGACCCAAAAATGTTGAGTTAGTTGTTTATGATCCACCATTTAGACCAATCTGACAATGAGGGGAAGGAAGTGAGGTAATTAGTAGACTCAGAGAAAGTGGAATTATCAAGGAAGTAGAGATATCAGTATTAAAGACCAGGAATAGAGAGAGTGAAAGCATGAGTTTGCTAGAAGAATAACTTGTTATCAAAGTTGAATACTAGTATTTAAATGTCAAAGATAAAGCAAATTTCCAGGTGATGACAAGAAAGTATTAGCTAATACTTAGAAGGCCCTTACTATTTTTGTCAAGTGCTGTTTGCAGCACTTGAAACATATTAGGAAATTTACACCTAATATCACGTAGGAAAAATCCCAGACACAGAGAAGTTGTGACTTGTCCATGGTCACAGAATGAGTATTGGAATTCAGATTTAGAACCTGAGATCAGCATCAGGCAGTTACCACCTCAAGATCTTCGTTACATTCATGAAAATATGTACCTGAATTGGAAGTGAAGGTCATTGGTGATCAAAAGACCAAGGAACTTTGAGTCAAGAGTTGCTTAAGGGTCACCTACACAGACCATGACAAGTTTTATTAGAAGATATTCTTCTAATTTTAGCATTTGGTAGTCAGATCATGCATCTTGTATGCTTGACTAAGTGGTCAGTCTTTATTTTGAAGGTAGTAGGGAGACATGGAAGCTCAATGCATGATTCATTGCATTTTAAGTGTTCTTTTTTTTTTTTTTTTTTTTTTTTTTAGCAGCAAAAAAGGGTTTATTTGGAAAAAGCAGAGAATTACAATCCCAGACAAGTAGGTTATGGCAAAACCATAAACAAATGCCCAGAAGGAAGGAGAGGAACCCTTGGTTTTTTATTTTATTTTTTATTTTTTTTAAATTCACGTTCAAAGTAATCAAAGTAATGCTGGCTTCATACAATGAGTCTGGAAGTTTTCCTTCCCTTTCTATTTTTTGGAACAGCTTGAGAAGAATAGGTATGATCTCTGCTGTAAATGTCTGGTAGAATTCCCCTGGAAAGCCTTCTGTTCCTGGACTTTTATTTGTTGGGAGATTTTTGATAAGTGATTCAATTTCTTTCTTGTTATGGGTATGTTCAAATTTTCTATTTCTTCCTGTTTGAGTTTTTGAAGTGTGTGTGTGCTGAGGAATTTGTCCATTTCTTCCAGGTTGTGCAGTTTGTTGGCATATAATTTTTTATAGTATTCCCTGATAATTGCTTGTATTTCTGAGGGATTCGTTGTAATAATTCCACTTTCATTCATGATTTTATGTATTTGGGTCATCTCCCTTTTCTTTTTGAGAAGCCTGGCTAGAGGTTTATCAATTTTGTTTATTTTTTCAAGAAACCAACTCTTGGTTTCATTGATCTGCTCTACAGTGTTTTAGATTCTATATTGTTTATTTCTGCTCTGATCTGTACTATTTGTCTTCTTCAACTGGGCTTGGGGTGTCTTTGCTGTTCTGCTTCTAGTTCCTGTAGGTGTGCTGTTAGATTTTATATTTGGGATTTTTCTTGTTTCTTGAGATACGCCTGGATTGCAATGTATTTTCCCCTCAGGACTGCCTTCGCTGCATCCCAAAGCATTTGGATTGTTGTCTTTTCATTTTCATTTGTTTTCATATATTTTTAAGTTTCTTCTCTAATTGCCTGGTTGACCCATTCATTCTTCCGTAGGGTGTTCTTTAACCTCCATGCTTTTGGAGGTTTTCCAGACTTTTTCCTGTGGTGGATTTCAAGGTTGATAGCATTGTGGTCTGAAAGTATGCATGATATGATCTCAATTCTTTTATACTTTTGAAGGGCTGTTTTGTGACCCAGTATGTGATCTTTCTTGAAGAATGTTCCATGTGCACTCGAGAAAAAAGTATATTCTGTTGCTTTGGGATGCAGAGTTCTAAATATATCTGTCAAGTCCATCTGATCCAATGTATCATTCAGGGCCCTTGTTTCTTTATTGATCCTGTGTCTAGATGATCTATCCATTGTTGTAAGTAGGGTATTAAATTCCCCTGCAGTTACCACATTCTTATCAATAAGATTGCTTATGTTTGTGATTGTTTTATATATTTAGGGGTGTCCGTATTTGGTGCATAGATATTTAAAATTGTTAGCTCTTTCTGATGGATAGACCCTGTAATTATTATATAATGCCCTTCTTCATCTCTTCTTACAGCCTTTAATTTAAAGTCTAGTTTGTCTGATATAAGTATGGCTCCTCCAGCTTTCTTTTGAGTTCCAGTAGCATGATAGATAGTTATCCATCCCCTCACTTTCAATCTGAAGGTTTCATCAGGTCTAAAATGAGTCTCTTGTAGACAGCAAATAGATGGGTCTTGTTTTTTTTTTATCCATTCTGATACCCTAGGTTTTTGGTTAGAGCATTTAGTGCATTTACATTCAGTGTTGTTATTGAAAGATATGGGTTTAGAGTCATTGTGATGTCTGTAGGTTTCATGCTTATAGTGATGTCTGTGGTACTTTTTGGTCCTTGCAACATTTCACTGCAGAATCCCCCTTAGGATCTCTTGTAGGGCTGGTTTAGTGGTGATGTATTCCTTCAGTTTTTGTTTGTTTGGGAAGACCTTTATCTCTCCTTCTATTCTGAACGACAGACTTGCTGGATAAAGGATTCTCAGCTCCATATTTGTTCTGTTCATCACATTGAGGATTTCCTGCCATTCCTTTCTGGACTGCCAAGTTTCAGCAGATAGATCTGCAGGGTCTCCCTTTATGAGTTAGAACCTGTTTATCCCTAACTACTTTCCGAATTCTCTCTTTATCCTTGTATTTTGCCAGTTTCACTATGATATGTCACGAAGAAGATCTATTCCAGTTACGTCTCAAGGGAGTTCTCTCTGCCTCTTGGATTTCAATGCCTTTTTCCTTCCCCAGATCAGGGAAGTTCTCAGTTATGATTTGTTCAAGTACACCTTCAGCCACTTCCTCTCTTCCTCTTCTGGAATTCCTATAATATGGATATTGTTCTGTTTGATTGTATCACTTAGTTCTCTAATTCTCCCCTCATACTCATGGATTTTTTTGTCTCTCTTTTTCTCAGCTTCCTCTTTTTCCATAATTTTATCTTCTAATTCACCTATTCTCTCCTCTGCCTCTTCAATCTGAGCTGTGGTTTCCTCCATTTTATTTTGCACCTCCCTTGTAGCATTTTTTTACCTCCTCATGACTATTTCTTAGTCCCTTGATCTCTGTAGCAATAGATTTTCTGCTGTCCTCTATACTTTTTTCAAGCCCAGCGATTAATTCAATGACTATTGTTCTAAATTCTTGTTCCATTATATTGCTTAAATCGTTTTTGATCAATTCGTTAGCTGTCGCTACTTCCTGGAGTTTCTTTTGAGGACAGTTCTTCTGTTTTGTCATTTTGGGTAGTCCCTGATGTGACTCCCAACTGCAGGGCACTTTCCCTGTGCTGTCCAGAGTAACTTGTGTTGGTGGGTAGGGCCGCCATCAGACCTGATATCTGTCCCCAGTCCACCACTGGGGCCGCAGTCAGACTGGGGTGTACATTATCTTCCCCTCTTCCAGGGGCAAGACTCACTGCAGAGTTGTGTGGCCCCTGTCTGGGCTACTTGCACACTTCCAGGCTTGTGGTGCTGCTTTGATGGGATCTGGCATATAGCCGGGGTGGATCTGCAAGGTGCAGAGGGTCAGGAGGTGCAGGCTTAGCTTGCTTTGCTTTCAGTGGTCCCCTGTGGGAGGGGCCCTGCAGCACCAGGAGGGAGGCAGGCAGACCCCTAGGAGGGATGGATCCACAGAAGCACAGCATTGGGTGCTTGCGAGGTGCAAGCACGTTCAGTGATGGGCACTGTTTCCCTTTGGGATTTTGGCTGGGGGATGGGAGAGGGAGATGGTGCTGGCCAGCACCTTTGTTCCCTGCTGACCTGATCTCTGTCTTCCAGGGCTCAACACCTCTCCCTCCCGGTGTCTTCTTGCCCTCCCATTCTCTGAGCAGAGCTGTTGACTTATAACATTCCAGATGTTAATTCCCACTGGCTGTCAGAACTCACGAACTCAGGCCACTTCGCTTCTGCAAGCCAGACTCTGGGATTCCACCTTGCTGTTGGGCTGCCCCTCCACTGCCCCAGCTCCCTCCCACCAGTCTGTGTAGCGTGCACCGCCTCTCTGCCCTTCCTACCCTCTTCCATGGGCCTCTTGTCTACGCTTGGCTCTGGAGAGTCTGTTCTGCTAGTCTTCTGGTGGTTTTCTGGGTTATTTAGGCAGGTGTGGGTGGAATCTAAGTGGTCAGCAGGACGAGGTAAGTCCAGCGTCCTCCTACACTGCAATATTCCCTCCAAAGTAACTACCACATCTACTTTATCCATTAATCTATCGATGGACATTTGGGCTCTTTCCATACTTTGGCTATTGTTGATAGTACTGCTATAAACATTGGGGTCCATGTGTCTCTTCGAAACAGCACACCTGTATCCCTTGTATAAATGCCTAGTAGTGCAATTGCTGGGTCGTAGGGTAGTTTTAATTCTAGTTTTTTTTGAGAAACCTCCATACTGTTTTCCAGAGTTGCTGCACCAGGTTGCATTCCCACCAAAAATTCAAAAAAGAACCTCTTTCTCTGCATCCTCGCCAACATCTGCTGTTGCCTGAGTTATTCATTTTAGCCATTCTGGCATGTGTAAGGTGGTATCTCATTGTGGTTTTGATTTGTATTTCCCTGATGATGAGTGATTTTGAGCATTTTTTCATGTGTCTGTCAGCCATTTGGATGTCTTCTTTGGAGAAGTGTCGATTCATGTCTTTTGCCCATTTCTTCACTGGATTATTTGTTTTTTGGGTGTTGATTTTGATAAGATCTTTATAGAGTTTGGATACTAACCTTTTATCTGATATGTCATTTCCAACTATCTTCTCCCATTCCATCAGTTGCCTTTTAGTTTTGCTGATTGTTTACTTCGCTGTGCAGTAGCTTTTTATTTTGAGGTCCCAATAGTTCGTTTTACTTTTGTTTCCCTTGCCTCTGGAGACGTGTTGAATAAGAAGTTGCTGCAACCAAGATCAAAGAGGTTTTTGCCTGCTTTCTCCTGGAGGGTTTTGATGGCTCCCTAGCTATAATATCCATTTTGAGTTTATCTTTGTGTATGGTGTAAGAAAGCGGTCTAGATTCATTCTTCTGCATGTTGCTGTCCAGTTTTCCCAGCACCACTTGCTGAAGAGACTGTCTTTGTTCCATTCGATATTCTTTCCTGCTTTTTCAAAGATTAGTTGGCCATAGGTTTGTGGGTCCATTTCTGGGTTCTCTGTTCTCTTCCATTGATCTGAGTGTCTGTTCTTGTGCCAGTACCATACTGTCTTGATGATTACAGCTTTGTAGTATAGCTTGCAGTGTGGGATTGTGATGCCTCCTGCTTTGGTTTTCTTTTTCAAGATTGCTTTGGCTATCCAGGGTCTTTCTGGTTCCATACAAAATTTGGGATTATTCGTTCTAGCTCTCTGAAGAGTGCTGGTGTTTTTTTTGATAGGGATTGCATTGACTGTAGATTGCTTTAGGTAGTATCGAGATTTTAACAATATTTGTTCTTCCTATCCAGGAGCATGGAATCTTTTTCCATTTTTTTTCTGTCTTCTTCAATTTATTTCATACAATTTCTATAGTTTTCAGTGTACAGATTTTTCACCTCTTTGGTTAGATTTATTCCTAGGTATTTTAAGGATTTTGATGCAACTGTAAATGGAATTAATTCCTTGATTTCACATTCTGTTGCTTCATTGTTGGTGTATAGGAATGAAACAGATTTCTGTGTGTTGATTTTATATCCTGCAACTTTGCTGAATTCATGAATCAGTTCTAGCAGTTTTTTGGTGGAATATGTTGGGTTTTTCATATGGAGTATCATGTCTTCTGCAAAGAGTGAAAGTTTGACCTCCTCCTGGCCTATTTGGATGCCTTTTATTTCTTTGTGTTATCTGATTACAGAGGCTAAGACTTCCAATACTATGTTGAATAACAGTGACGAGAGTGGACTTCCCTGTCTTGTTCCTGACCTTTGGGGGAAAATTCTCAGTTTTTCCCCATTGAGGATGGTATTAGTATTGTGTAGTTCATATATGGCTTTTATGATCTCGAGGTATGCTTCTTCTGTCCCTACTTTCTTGAGGGTTTTTATCAAGAAAGGATGCTGTATTTTGTCAAATGCTTTCTCTGCGTCTATTGAGAGGATCATATGGTTCTTGTCCTTTCTTTTATTGATGTGATGAATCACGTTAATTGTTTTGCAGATATTGAACCAGCCCTGCATCCCAGGTATAAATCCCACTTGGTCGTGGTGAATAATTTTTTTAATGTATTGTTGGATCTGGTTGGCTAATATCTTGTTGAGGATTTTTACATCCATGTTCATCAGGGAAATTTGTTTATAATTCTCCTTTTTAGTGGGTTCTCTGTCTGGTTTTGGAATCAAGGTAATGCTGGCTTCATAGAAAGAATTTGGAAGTTTTCCTTCCGTTTCTATTTTTTGGAACAGCTTCAAGAGAATAGGTGTTAACTCTTCCTTAAATGTTTGGTAGAATCCCCCTGGAAAGCCATCTGGTCCTGGACTCTTGTTTTTTGAGAGATTTTTCATTATTAATTCGATTTCCTTACTGGTTATGTGTGTTTTTAAATTTTCTATTCTTCCTGTTTCACTTTTGGTAGTGTATATATTTCTAGGAATTTGTCCATTTCTTCCAGATTGCCCATATAATTGCTCATAATATTCTCTTATTATTGTTTTTATTTCTGCTGTATTGATTGTGGTCTATCCTGTTTCATTCTTGATTTTATTTATTTTGGTCCTTTCCTTTTTCTTTTTGATGAAACTGGCTAGTGGTTTATCAAGTTTGTTAATTCTTTCAAAGAACCAGCTTCTTGTTTCATTGATCTGTTCTACTGTTTTTGTTTTTGTTTTTGGCTTCCATAGCATTAATATCTTCTCTCATCTTTATTATTTCCTGTCTTATGCTGGTTTTGGGTTTTATTTGCTGTTTTTTTTCCAGGTCTTTAAGGTGTAAGTTTAGGTTGTGTATCTGAGATCTTTCTTCCTTCTTTAGGAAGGCCTGGATTGCTATATACTTTCCTCTTATGACTGCCTTTGCTGCGTCCCAGAGGTTTTGGGTTGTAGTGTTATCATTTTCATTGACTTCCATGTACTTTTTTATTTCCTCTTCAAGTGCTTGGTTACCCATTCATTCTTTAGTAGGATGTTCTTCAGTCTCCGAGTTTGTTACCTTTCAAAATTTTTTCTTATGGTTGATTTCAAGTTTCATAATGTTGTGGTCTGAAAATATGCACGGTATGATCTCAATCTTCTTGTACTTAGTGATGATTTGTGACCCAGTATATGGTCTATTCTGGAGAACATTCCATGTGCACTGGAGAAGAATGTATATTCTGCTGCTTTACGATGAAATGTCCTAAATATATCTGTTAAGTCCATCTGGTCCAGTGTGTCATTCAAAGCCATTGTTTCCTTGTTGATTTTTTGATTTGATGATCTATCCATTGCTGTGAGTGGGGTGTTGAAGTCTCCTACTATAATGGTATTAACTATTGATTAGTTTCTTTATGTTTGTGATTAATTGATATATATATTTGGGTGCTCTCACATTTGGTGCATAAATGTTTACCATTGTTAGGTCTTCTTGGTGGATAGACCCCTTGATTATGATATAATGCCCTTCTGCATCTCTTGATACAGTCTTTATTTTAAAGTCTAGATAGTCTGATATAAGTATGGCTACTCTGGCTTTCTTTTGTTGACCATTATCATGATAGATGGTTCTCCATCCCCTTATTTTCAATCTGAAGGTGTCTTTAGGTCTAAAGTGGGTCTCTCGTAAACAGCATATAGATGGATCTTGTTTTCTTATCCATTCTGTTACCCTATGTCTTTTTATTGCAGTATTGAGTCCATTGACATTTAGAGTGAGTACTGAAAGATATGAATTTTTGCCATTATGATGCTTGTAGAGTTTGAGTTTCTGGTGGTGTTCTCTGGTCCTTTCTAGTCTTTGTTGCTTTTGGTATATATATATATATATATATATATATATATATATATATATATTTCATATTTTCTCCCTTCAGAGTCCCCCTTAAAACTTCTTGCAGGGCTGGTTTAGTGGTCACAAACTCTAATTTTTGTTTGTCTGGGAAACTTTATCTTTCCTGCTATTGAATGGCAGCCTTGCTGGATAAAGAATTCTTGGGTGCATATTTTTCTGATTCAGCACAATGAATATATCCTGCCACTCCTTTCTGGCCTGCCACGTTTCTGTGGATGGGTCTGCTGCAAACTTGATCTGTCTTCCCTTGTAGGTTAGGGACTTTTTTTCCCTTGCTGCTTTCATGATTGTCTCCTTGCCTGAGTATTTTGTGAATTTGACTATGATATGCCTTGTTGATGGTCGGTTTTTGTTTAATCTAATGGGGGTCCTCTGTGGTTCCTGGATTTTGATATCTGTGTCTTTCCCCAGGTTAGTAAAGTTTTCTGCTATGATTTGCTCACATAACCCTTCTACCCCTATTTCTCGCTCTTCCCTTCTGGGACTCCTATGATTCTGATATTGTTCCTTTTTAATGAGTCACTGACTTCTCTAATTCTTAAATCATGTTCTTTTGCCTTAATCTCCCTCTTTTTTTCTGCTTCATTATTCTATATTAGTTTGTCCTCTATATCACTGATTCTCTGTTCTGCCTCATCCATCCTTGCCACTGAGGCATCCATCCATGATTGCAGCTCAGTTATAGCATTTTTAATTTCATTCTGACTAGTGTTTCCATCTTTTATCTCTGCATCAAGAGATTCTAATCTATTTTCGACTCCAACTAGTATTTTTATTATCATGATTCTAAATTCTGGTTCAGACATCTTGCTTGTATCTGTGTTGGTTAAATCCCTGGCTGTCATTTATTTTTGCTCTTTTTAGGGGGTGAATTCCTTCGTTTTGTCATTTTGAAGGGAGAAAAGGAATTAATGAGGTAGAAAAATTAAAATTAAGAAGATAAAATTTAAAAAATATTAAAAATAAAAAATTAAAATCACATACACACACAAAAAATCGAATAAATGATGCTAGATTCTAGGTGGGTTTTGGTCTGTGAATTGAAAGTGGTTTGACAGATTAGAGAAAAAAAAGGGGGGGACTGTAAATCGTTTGAGAATTTTAAAAAATAAATACACTGACGTAGACTAAAATGAGATGATGGGAGTAAAATAGAATTTGAAAAAAATTACAGAAAAGTAAAGAATATAGTAGAAAAAATTAAAGAACAATATTTTTAATAAAAATTAAAAATAAAAATGAATTTTTTCTCTTTCTGTATTCAAGAAAAAGAAAAATGAAAAAAAGAAAAAGGGAGAAAAAAGGAAATCGTTTGAAATTTGAAAAAGTGAATACACTGTAGTAGACTAAAATAAAATGAAGGAAGTAAAATAGAATTTGAAAAAATTTACATAAAAGCAAAAAATATAGAAAAAATTAAATAAAAATATTTTTAATAGAAATTGAAAGTAGAAGTGAAGGTTTTCTTTTTCTGCATTCAAGAAAAAGAAAATTAACGAAAAAGAAAAAGGAAATCATTTGAAAAATTTAAAATGTGAATATACTGAAGTAGACTAAAATATAATGGTGGAAGTAAAATAGAATTTGAAAAAAATTACACAAAAGTAAAAAATATACTAAAAAAATAAAAAATATTTTTAATAAAAATTGAAAATAAAAATGGATTTTTCTTTTTCTGTATTCAAGAAAAAGAAAAGTGAAAAAGAAAAAAAAAGAAAATTGAATAGATGGACCTGCTAACATATTGAAATAGGACTGAAATTACTTCGTTTTCCCTTAGAAGTCAGACTATGAAGTGTTTTATAGTCCATAAACTAAGTAGGCAGTGAGACTTGTGTTCTTGAAGAGGGAGGTTGGCCCAGTTGGGCGGGGCTCAGTTTAATGGCTCCCTTCTTCACGAGATGGCGTTGCTAGCCTACTAGGGTGGAGTGTTTGGCCTTGGTATGTGCGTATGCGCATGCGCGGGAGTGGTGAAAATGGCATCACTCAGCTACCCAGTCTCTAGTATGGGAACTCTGTTCTCCCAGATCAGCAATTGCACACCCGTCCTCTGTCTTCAGCTTTTGTCCACTCCCCGCTTTTTCACTGTCCGTGACCAGGCCCCAGGCAGTACCTCTCTCCTGAGTTTTGTCTCAGATGCAGCTGTTTTCCCTGGCCCCTTCTGAAGGATTGCGGCTTTGACCCGTTCCGCCCCTCTGTGGGAGGGTCTCACCAAGCAATGGCCGAATGAACAATGGCCGAATGTTGGCTGTACCTTGGAATGCTGGCTGGACCCTGGTGTTGCTGGTGCCCCGAGACTGTGGCCAGGTGCCAGCCCGTCCCAGAAAATGCTTGCTAGACAGTGTAGCAGCAGCGTTTCAGTGATTATGGAAAATCACAACACACATCTGGCACCAGGCTTCACCCTTAATGAACTTGCCCCAGCACCAGCGAATGTGGCCACCTTCTGGGGTCTGCTGGGACCAGGTGGCTTCAACAGTCTCTACCAAATGTCCTTCCAGCAGTGGAACCGCTTTTCCCTGTGTGGCCTGAGAACCTCCCCGACCCTACTCTGTTCCTGGGGATTTACCCTTCCCACCAGAGCACTGCCAGGTATCAATCTGCGAAGTTGCAGACTTTGCACTCCCCTTGTTTACAGTCTTAATGGAATTTAAACCCTTTCCTTTATCCCTATTTAGTTTAGTCCCTGCGGCTGTTTCCAACTTTCCACTTTCTCTCCAGCTGCTTTTGGGGAGGGGTGCTTTTCCTGTATTCTCTCTCCCCCACCCTGTCTCCATCCTCTCTCCATCCGCAAAAGCACCTCCCTTCCCGTGGCTTCTTGCTCCCAAAATTCACCTCTCTGCACCACATACCTGCTGAACTCTGTGGTTCAGGTTGTGCAGATTGTTATGTTAATCCCCCAATCAGTTTTCTAGGTGTCTAGAATGGTTTTGTGTTGGTCTGGTTGTATTTCATGGACGTGAGACACACAAAAAACTTCCATGCTGTCCCGCCCTTAAGTGTTCTAATAAATTAACAAATGGATACAAGATTGACACAGTGTGCTTAGTCTCTCATCATTAATCTAACAAGATAGGGCCTCTTGTGTTGTTATTCTATATAATTTTTAGGGAAAATGCCAACTTCAGTTTACCATAAAGTCCATTTTTTAAATGAATGACCTCAAGCCCTGCTGAGTGTATTAAAGTGTGATTTTGGTATGCTTTTGGTCAGGCATAAGGCATATCCTGTGGAGTGATTTAAAGAGCAATGAAAGTACTGATAATCTGTTATCTCCAGGATCCAATCAGAGATTGTTTCTTCTAACCAATGGTCAGCTTTTGAGTGAAGTTGTTATACCCTTGTAGCCTATAAATATGTGTTAAATGATTTAAGTTCTGACCTTTGTGTGATACCAGAGATGTAGTCTCACCATGTTTTCCAAACAAAGACATGGTAACCAAGGATCTTTCCAGATTTATAAATTTATTTCCTATGAAATATCTTTTTAGAGATATGAAATGAAGTCCTAGTTTTTATGCATTTATATTGGATTGCCTTTTTAGAAAAAAAGAGCAAAATGATGTGTGGGTGAGATTGTTTCAGAAATTCTGAACATTCTGTAGGTGTACCCTCATAGGATAGTTCTAAGGATTAAAAGAGATAATATATATGAGAACTGATACTGCTCTACAAATATCAGGGATTATATGTTCCTGCCAAGTTGTTCAGTTAATAGGATATGATTTTTCAGGTGACATATATTATAATTTCAGTAATATGTTTTTTTTTCCATTTATACTTGCTCTTTAATAGAAAAGGGCTTACACATGTTGGTTTTAAGTTTCTCTGTCATTCCCTTCCTTCAGCCTCTCTTTTAAGAACAACCAGGGTTTGTAAATAAAATTTAAATTCATCAAAAAATTGGTACTTAAGGAATCCACTCTGAAGTATTTTTTAAAGAATTTTTAAAGCAATTGAATCATCTTGTCTAAATTATTTATTTTCTAAGTAGGTAGGTAGGTAAATGATGGGGAGATATCTGCCTCTGCTCTGATCCCTAGAACAACATCAATCATTCTTAAGTTCTCTCTCTTCCCACTTCATTGAGCAGTATGTGTCAGGGTGCCCAAACCTGATGCTGCTGCCTTGAGACACAGACAATTTGGACTGATAGAAGAAGGTTGACTTCAGTTTTCTGAACATTTTGTGTTGGGAAACTTCCAGGAAATACAGGGAAAGGCAGATCAGCTCTTATCGATTTAGTTTTGAGGACAGCAAGTTATTTCACTTAAGGTGACAAAATATAGGATAGGTCTATTTGAATATTAGTACTTTGAAAGGGATCTTGAATACCTTCTGTTCCACGTGCTTCATTTAAATTAAGTCCCTTTTGCAGGCTGCAGTAGTGGTAACAAATTTGCATTTGTCCAGCTCTATTCCCACTCATTTAGTCTTTAGAATTTAAGCCCACCCCCACTCACCTACCCTCACAGTTCTTCCCAACTAGTTTATAAAAGAAATCAAGTACCAGCCCCAAAGTCTTACCAGTTTTCCCATTTGTGCTTTGCAAAACTCATCTCAGTTACACAAGCTAGCATTTTCCATTTACTACTACTGCGATCATTATATTCAATCTAGGAACCAGCAATTTGGCCTTTGTAGATTTTGATTTGTATTCAAGGAACATGGAATCAGACTATGTGACTAGTGTAGGGCAATGTACTTTTTATCTCATTTATTCCTTATTATAGCTCTGTGAATAATGGATATCACTATTTTTTGGATTAGGCATTGATTATGGTCAGTGACAAAGCTGAGACCAAAATCTACGTTTGTCACAGTAAGCCTGTACCTCAGGGATGTGGATCTGTTTTATGTGAGATGTTAAAAACAACAGTGAGGTGTTGTACTTGTCTTTGTATCACTGATGTTTACTTAGCTTTTCTAACCTCCCTGGAGCTCCCTCCGCATCGCCAATCTTTTCCTTTCACTTGGTGGGAAGCTGATTTTTTTTATATATATATATTTATTTATTTATTTATTTATTTATTTTTCATTATATGAAATTTATTGTCAAATTGGTTTCCATACAACACCCAGTGCTCATCCCAAAAGGTGCCCTCCTCAATACCCATTCCCCACCCTACCCTCCCTCCCACCCCCCATCGACCCTCAGTTTGTTCTCAGTTTTTAAGAGTCTCTTATGCTTTGGCTCTCTCCCACTCTAACCTCTTTTTTTTTTTTCTTCCCCTCCCCCATGGGTTTCTGTTAAGTTTCTCAGGATCCACATAAGAGTGAAACCATATGGTATCTGTCTTTCTCTGTATGGCTTATTTCACTTAGCATCACACTCTCCAGTTCCATCCACATTGCTACAAAGGGCCATATTTCGTTCTTTCTCATTGCCCTGTAGTACTACATTGTGTATATAAACCACAATTTCTTTATCCATTCATCCGTTGATGGACATTTAGGCTCTTTCCATAATTTGGATATTGTTGAGAGTGTTGCTATAAACACTGGGGTACAAGTGCCCCTATGCATCAGTACTCCTGTATCCCTTGGATAAATTCCTAGCAGTGCTATTGCTGGGTCATAGGGTAGGTCTATTTTTAATATTCTGAGGAACCTCCACACTGTTTTCCAGAGTGGCTGCACCAATTTGCATTCCCACCAACAGTGCAAGAGGGTTCCCGTTTCTCCACATCCTCGCCAGCATCTATAGTCTCCTGATTTGTTCATTTTGGCCACTCTGACTGGCGTGAGGTGATATCTGAGTGTGGTTTTGATTTGTATTTCCCTGATGAGGAGCAACATTGAGCATCTTTTGATGTGCCTGTTGGCCATCCGGATGTCTTCTGTAGAGAAGTGTGTATTCATGTTTTCTGCCCATTTCTTCACTGGGTTATTTGTTTTTCGGGTGTGGAGTTTGGTGAGCTCTTTATAGATTTTGGATACTAGCCCTTTGCCCGATATGTCATTTGCAAATATCTTTTCCCAATCCGTTGGTTGCCTTTTAGTTTTGTTGGTTGTTTCCTTTGCTGTGCAGAAGCTTTTTATCTTCATAAGGTCCCAGTAATTCACTTTTGCTTTTAATTCCCTTGCCTTTGGGGATGTGTCGAATAAGAGATTGCTATGGCTGAGGTCAGAGAGGTCTTTTCCTGCTTTCTCCTCTAGGGTTTTGATGGTTTCCTGTCTCACATTCAGGTCGTTTATCCATTTTCAGTTTTTTTTTGTGAATCGTGTAAGAAAGTAAGTGGTCTAGTTTCATCCTTCTGCATGTTGCTGTCCAGTTCTCCCAGCACCATTTGCTAAAGTGACTGTCTTTTTTCCATTGGATGTTCTTTCCTGCTTTGTCAAAGATGAGTTGGCCATACGTTTGTGGGTCTAGTTCTGGGGTTTCTATTCTATTCCATTGGTCTATGTGTCTGTTTTTGTGTCAATACCATGCTGTCTTGATGATGACAGCTTTGTAGTAGAGGCTAAAGTCTGGGATTGTGATGCCTCCTGCTTTGGTCTTCTTCTTCAAAACTCCTTTGGCTATTCGGGGCCTTTTGTGGTTCCATATGAATTTTAGGATTGCTTGTTCTAGTTTCGAGAAGAATGCTGGTGCAATTTTGATTGGGATTGCATTGAATGTGTAGATAGCTTTGGGTAGTATTGACATTTTGACAATATTTATTCTTCCAATCCATGAGCAGGGAATGTCTTTCCATTTCTTTATATCTTCTTCAATTATCTTCATAAGCTTTCTATAGTTTTCAGCATACAGATCTTTTACATCTTTGGTCAGGTTTATTCCTAGGTATTTTATGCTTCTTGGTGCAATTGTGGATGGGATCAGTTTCTTTATTTGTCTTTCTGTTGCTTCATTGTTAGTGTATACGAATGCAACTGAGTTCTGTACATTGATTTTGTATCCTGAAACTTTGCTGAATTCATGTATCTTTTCTAGCAGACTTTTGGTGGAGTCTATCGGATTTTCCATGTATAGTATCATGTCATGTGCAAAAAGTGAAAGCTTGACTTCATCTTTGCCAATTTTGATGCCTTTGATTTCCTTTTGTTGTCTGATTGCTGATGCTAGAACATCCAACACTATGCTAAACAACAGCGGTGAGAATGGGCATCCCTGTCATTTTCCTGATCTCAGGGAAAAAGCTCTCATTTTTCCCCATTGAGGATGATGTTAGCTGTGGGCTTTTCATAAATGGTTTTTATTGATGTTTAAGTATGTTCCTTCTATCCCGACTTTCTCAAGCGTTTTTATTAAGAAAGGGTGCTGAATTTTGTCAAAGGCCTTTTCTGCATTGATTGACAGGATCCTATGGTTCTTATCTTTTCTTTTATTAATGTGATATATCATGTGGATTGATTTGCGAATGTTGAACCAGCCCTGCATCCCAGGAAAGAATCCCACTTGATCATGGTGAATAATTCTTTTTATATGCTGTTGAATTCGAGTTGCTAGTATCTTATTGAGAATTTTTGCATCCATATTCATCAGGGATATCAGCCTGTAGTTCTCTTTTTTTACTGGGTCTCTGTCTGGTTTGGGAATCAAAGTAATACTGGCTTCATAGAATGAGTCTGGAAGTTTTCCTTCCCTTTCGATTTTTTGGAATAGCTTGAGAAGGATAGGTATTATCTCTGCTTTAAACGTCTGGTAGAACTCCCCTGGGAAGCCATCTGGTCCTGGACTCTTATTTGTTGGGAGATTTTTGATAACCGATTCAATTTCTTCGCTGGTTATGGGTCTGTTCAAGCTTTCTATTTCCTCCTGATTGAGTTTTGGAAGAGTGTGGGTGTTCAGGAATTTGTCCATTTCTTCCAGGTTGTCCAATTTGTTGGCATATAATTTTTCATAGTATTCCCTGATAAATGTTTGTATCTCTGAGGGATTGGTTGTAATAATTCCATTTTCATTCATGATTTTATCTATTTGGGTCCTCTCCCTTTTCTTTTTGAGAAGCCTGGCTAGAGGCTTGTCAATTTTGTTTATTTTTTCAAAAAACCAACTCTTGATTTCGTTGATCTGCTCTACAGTTTTTTTTAGATTCTATATTGTTTATTTCTGCTCTGATCTTTATTATTTCTCTTCCTCTTCTGGGTTTAGGTTGTCTTTGCTGTTCTGCTTCTATTTCCTTTAGGTGTGCTGTTAGATTTTATATTTGGGATTTTTCTTGTTTCTTGAGATAGGGCTGGATTGCAATGTATTTTCCTCTCAGGACTGCCTTCGCTGCATCCCAAAGCGTTTGGATTGTTGTATTTTCATTTTTGTTTGTTTCCATATATTTGTTAATTTCTTCTCTAATTGCCTGGTTGACCCACTCATTCTTTAGTAGGGTGTTCTTTAACCTCCATGCTTTTGGAGGTTTTCCAGACTTTTTCCTGTGGTTGATTTCAAGCTTCATAGCATTGTGGTCTGAAAGTATGCATGGTATGATTTCAGTTCTTGTATACTTATGAAGGGCTGTTTTGTGACCCAGTATATGATCTGTCTTGGAGAATGTTCCATGTGTACCTGAGAAGAAAGTATATTCTGTTGCTTTGGGATGCAGAGTTCTAAATATATCTGTCAAGTCCATCTGATCCAATGTATCATTCAGGGCCCTTGTTTCTTTATTGACCGTGTGTCTAGATGATATATCCATTTCTGTAAGTGGAGTGTTAAAATCCCCTGTAATTGCCACATTCTTATCCATAAGGTTGCTTACGTTTATGAGTAATTGTTTTATATATTTGGGGGCTCCCGTATTCGGCACATAGACATTTATAACTGTTCGCTCTTCCTGATGGATAGGCCCTGTAATTATTATATAATGCCCTTCTTCATCTCTTGTTACAGCCTTTAATTTAAAGTCTAGTTTTTCTGATATAAGTATGGCTACTCCAGCTTTCTTTTGGCTTCCAGTAGCATGATAAATAGTTCTCCATCCCCTCCCTCTCACTCTAAAGGTGTCCTCAGGTCTAAAATGAGTCTCTTGTAGACAGCAAATAGATGAGTCTTGTTTTTTTATCCATTCTGATACCTTATGTCTTTTGGTTGGCACATTTAGTCCATTTACATTCAGTGTTATTATAGAAAGATACGGGTTTAGAGTCCTTGTGATATCTGTATGTATTGTGCTTGTAGCGATGTCTCTGGCACTTTGTCTCACAGGATCCCCCTTAGGATCTCTTGTAGGGCTGGTTTAGTGGTGACGAATTCCTTCAGTTTTTGTTTGTTTGGGAAGACCTTTATCTCCTTCGATTCTAAATGACAGACTTGCTGGATAAAGGATTCTCGGCTGCATATTTTTTCTGTTCAATACATTGAAGATATCGTGCCAATCCTTTCTGGCCTGCCAAGTTTCAAAAGAGAGATCAGTCACGAGTCTTATAGGTCTCCCTTTATATGTTAGGGCATGTTTATCCCTTACTGCTTTCAGAATTTTCTCTTTATCCTTGTATTTTGCCAGTTTGACTATGATATGTCGTGCAGAGGATCAATTCAAGTTACATCTGAAGGGAGTTCTCTGTGCCTCTTGGATTTCAATGCCTTTTTCCTTCCCCAGTTCTGGGAAGTTCTCAGCTATTATTTCTTCAAGTACCCCTTCAGCACCTTTCCCTCTCTCTTCCTCCTCTGGGATACCAATTATGCGTATATTATTTCTTTTTAGTGTATCACTTAGTTCTCTAATTTTCCCCTCATACTCTTGGATTTTTTTGTCTCTCTTTTTCTCAGTTTCCTCTTTTTCCATAACTTTATCTTCTAGTTCACCTATTCTCTCCTCTGCCTCTTCAATCCGAACCGTGGTCATTTCCATTTTATTTTGCATCTCGGTTAAAGCGTTTTTCAGCTCCTCCTGACTGTTCCTTAGTCCCTTGAGTCTGTTGCAAGAGATTCTCTGCTGTCCTCTATACTGTTTTCAAGCCCAGCGATTAATTTTATGAGTATTATTCTAATTTCACTTTCTGTTATAGTATTTAAATCCTTTTTGATCAGTTCATTAGCTGTTGTTATTTCCTGGAGATTCTTCTGAGGGGAATTCTTCCGTTTGGTCATTTTGGATAGTCCCTGGAGTGGTGTGGACCTGCAGGGCACTTCCCCTGTGCTGTGGTGTGTAACTGGAGTTGGTGGGCGTAGCCGCAGTCCGACCTGAGGTCTGCCCCCAGCCCACCACTGAGGCCACAGTCAGACTGGTGTGTGCCTTCTCTTCGCCTCTCCTAGGGGCGGGATTCACTGTGGGGTGGCATGGCCTGTCTTGGCTACTTGCACACTGCCAGGCTTGTGGTGCTGGGGATCTGGCGTATTAGCTGGGGTGGGTAGGCAAGGTGCACGGGGGCAGGAGGGGCAGGCTTAGCTCGCTTGTCCTTAGGTGATCCACTTCAAGAGGGGCCCTGTGGCAGCAGGAGGGATTCAGACCCGCTGCCGCAGGGGTGACTCTGTAGAAGCACAGCTTTGGGTGTTTGGGCAGAGCGAGCAAGTTCCCTGGCAGGAACTGGTTCCCTTTGGGATTTTGGCTGGGGGATGGGCGAGGGAGATGGCGCTGGCGAGCGCCTTTGTTCCCCGCCAAACTGAGCTCTGTCATCCCGGGGCTCAGCAACTCTCCCTCCCTTTGTCCTCCAGCCTTCCCGCTTTCTGAGCAGAGGTGTTAACTTATGACCTCCCAGAGGCTAAGTTGCGCTTGCTGTCGGAACACACTCTGTCCAGCCCCTCTGCTTTTGCAAGCCAGAGTCGGGGGCTCTGCTTGGCTGGCAGGCTGCCCCTCCACCCCAGCTCCCTCCCACCAGTCCGTGGAGCGTGCATCGCCTCGCTGCCCTTCCTACCCTCTTCCGTGGGCCTCTCATGTGTGCTTGGCTCCGGAGACTCCCGGAAGCTGATTTAATCCCACATAATCTTGCTTTACTGTGTTAAGTATAATTTTCTGGGAAAATAATTAGTTATATTCAAGATAATTAGAAAATCTATTATCAATGTATGTAAAAATGGATTTTATTCTTATCTCTAAATATTTATGGTTAGAAGCCATACTATTTAGAGGAAAACAAACAGTAAAGTCTTTGCTACAGATGTATATGGCTGAGGGCAGTTCTTTCTGTAAATTGGCCAGAGAAAGCTGGGTTGTTCTCAGTGAAATTTGAGGGAACTCAAATGTTGTCTATGTCCCTCTATGGCCAAACAGGACCTTGTCCAGGAAAAACTCAAAATTGTAGCATTGTAATGTATTTGGGAGAGCAAGAAAGATACCCTTTTAAGGAACAGCTCTGATTTATGTATTTTTAAGACACCCAGTCTAGCAACTCTGCGGAAACAAACTGTTCTAGTTTGTTCCTCCTTTCTCTCTGAAATGTGACTTCTGTGAATTTTGGTCTGCCACCAGAGGGCAGCAAGAGAATAGATGAATATTTCTCTACACTTCTCCTTTCTGGAATAAGTAGATATATAAATATTTTAAAATATAAGTAAATATACATATCGATTTATACTTTACATATTTTTTATATATTTTAAAAATATACTCTATGTATCTAAGTACATATATACATATATGTGTACACACACACATACATACATATGGAGAGAAGAGAATCTAATTAAGCCAAGTCTCTACTTCATTACCATTAATCTCTGAAATGATAAAGTTAACCTAAAAGTCATCAAAAATAACATTTTTGTTAGCCTGTACGTGTGAAGACATTTCAGTTTAATATGTAGTCATCTGGGGATTTGGCAAACATTTTCAAATGAATCTTCAGAATAAATATCTTTAAGTAGTGAATATTAAGAGCAAAGTTTAACCTGAAGGAAAACATCTTTGAACAGTGAATTATTAAAACTGAGAAATTCAGATGTGTTTATTAGTCATAGTGAATCTTTGAAAATACAGCTTCAAGTTTTCAATTCTGGCTAAATCAAGAAGATCTTCACACAATTTCCAAAAGCCTACTTGTTTTAGCTTTGAAGTGAAGTGAATAAACATGTCCAAGCCTGATGAGATAGTGTGATAAGTGTAGGATGCAGCTGTAAGCTGGGGTTTACCCTTCAACCTTCAGAGAGCTGAAACATCCCCCATGAGTCACCCTTTTCATTCTGATCACACTGAGAATTATCTTCAAGATTCAGCAGAAGATGGAAATACTTTCCCCTTCCTTTTTCTTTCTTCAGCTGGCATTGAAATAATAATTAGAACATTAAAAATGATAGCATTTATTGAGAGCTTCCTATATTCCATGTGCTATGCTAAACAGTTGACATTCAACATCTCATTGAATCTTTACAACTTTTATGAGGTATTCCCTTATTTTACTTCAGGCAAACTGAGGCCTACAAGGGCTAAATTTGTTATGGACTATCAAAATCAAATATCTGTTTCTATTGTATTTTTGTAGGCTTCTAGTTTGCTTGTCTGTGTTTGTGCATGTGTGTGCTTGTTGAAAGTATGAGAAAGAGAAATATAGAATTAGAGAATGTTGAGAGTTTAAAAAGATCTCTAAGATGATATAGTTCATTACCATTTGAGTGGTCTGAGTCTCAGGTTTGAACATCAGAGTCTAAATGATACAGTAAAACTGGGACCAGTGTGCTAAATGGCAAGCTAGACTTGAAGTAGACTGAATTTCCTCAGTCTGGTGGTGCTGCCTATGGAAATTTCAAAAACCAGGAATCAGGGGAGGAGCATTGAGATTGGGTGGACTTTTCTTTGTTCTGATAATTTGGAACTGATGGCTGGGTCACTGCTAATTTCTTGGATTAAAACTTCTTAAAATAACCCTGAAAATGCCAATACCAACTCTGTAAGCTTGCCAAATATCCCTAGAGGTAAGTATATTATGGAAAGAATGGAAAGAATGCTTTGGAACAAGACAGCCCTAAGGTTGAATCCCAGCTCCATCCTTTGCTAGCTGGGTGGTCTTCAACAAGCTAGTCTACCTCCCTGATCCTGGTTACCCTTATTTTTAAAACTAGGCTAAGAATTAGACCTTCCTCACTCTGTTGTTTTCAGGATTCAGTGAGATAAATATGTCAAGTTCTTTGTATGTAGTATTGCCCACCAAATTTTAATACCTCCCTTTGCCATATACTACTACCTCTTTACTATATTGACAAGAAATTAACTTTATCTTCATGATGACCTTCTTCCATAATCCTTTTACCTTGGTATCTAGTAAGTCTTTAATAAGGAAAGGGACTTTCCTTAGATGTCTTTAGACTATTGTTAATTATTGGTTGTTAAATGATACAAAAACTTAAAATCATTCTAAATACATCTAAAATCCAGCTTAAAATCATTCTAAATAGATCTAAAAGGAAAACTCCATTTGAAATATGCTATCTCATTCCTAGTAGAAAACATAACCTATGCTAAGTAGATGGAGGTGTCCTTAGCAGAATCTGACTTTATTGTTTCTCTCCCTTAGTATTGTCTTCCCAAGTCAACTGGACAGGGGAGTGGACTGACAGAACATGGATTATAGACCTATTAGATATAATCAGTGGGAGAATACAATTGGTTTATATATGAAGTACCATGTTTTAAGGGGATAGCTTGAGGATAGTATTCTTGGGTTCTTCTCTCAGTTCTACCAGCTACTAGCTTTGGAGCCTTGGGCAAATCACTTCCCCTATTTGGATATTAGTTTTCACATAAGTATAATGTATGGGTAAGACTAGATAGGATTCTAGAATATTCCATATAGAAGGGCCTTAAAACTATGTGTTGAAGAGACCAAATATAGCTGATGGGAGCCCTCTTTAAAAATAGTTGGCTCTTGATAACAACAGACATGATATTTTCAAATTTTTGTGCATACTCTAAGAAGACTTGGTGACACAGTTGATGTTTAAAGTGGTGTCTGCCAAATGCTAAGAGCTCATTATTTTTAACCTCATCACCATCTTTTTTTTCTAACGAAGTTCAGAGTGCAGATTTTGCTAATATATCCACACCCAAGAAAGCCCAACACAGGCTGAGCCAGAGTGTAAAGGGAGACTCAGTGGAAAGCTGGATTTCATCAAGTCCAAGTCTTGTAGCTTTGATTTATAGAAAGGCGAGATACTTTTTGTACAATCTGATATTTGTAGCCCTGAGGCAGCATCTGGGAAGAATCTGGATTGGTGTTCAGTTTGCCAAAATTTTGAACAGTTTGAATGAGTCTGGACCTCATGGCTTTTAGCAATTGAAAAATAATTGCCTTATGTTACATTTATTCTTTATTTAACACCTAAAAACATGAAAAAGAAGAAACCAGAAGACAGTTAATATGTGACCAGTTAGGCAAGTAGTTCATGAACTCCCTTCCCAGTTGTAGGAGATTCCTTTCTGACCATGCCTCAAAGCTCAACAAATGTTATCATCAAGTGTTAGCCTTTAGGAGACTTCAGAAGAAGGATGCTCAGTTGGACTCTCAACTACAACCCCAGACAATGGCCAAGGCCCAATTGTGTGAAATAGCATCCCTTGAATATTGAGTTTTATTAGACCAGGTCTTTAGAATTCAACTCAGCAAACATTCATTCAGTGCTAACCATGTGCCCAGCAAACAAATAAGCACAGGTTTAGCCCAAGACTCTGCTCTGGCTACCCTCTAGGATTTTTCCTGAAGTCACTATCAAAGATCACAAAACCCTAAGTTCTTAACAAATCCACAGAAAGCCAGATCAGTCTGTTCTCTATCTTGAGTTTTGGCTAATACTCTTTCCACCCAAGGATTTTTTTAATTTTTTAAGCCCATTTATTTATTTTGAGAAAGAGAGCACATGTGAGTGGGGGGAGGGGCAGAGAGAGAGAGTGGGAGAGAGAGAATCCCAAGCAGGCTCCATGCTATCAGCACAGAACCCAAGTGGGGCTAGATCTTACGAACTGTGAGATCATGACCTGAGTTGAAATCAAGAGTCAGATGATTAACCAAGGAGCCACCCAGGCGCCCCCCCCCAAGGAATTATATTTCAAACTTAAAATGTTTCCTTCTATATTATATAGTAGAAAGAATGTTAACCTTAAAGTCACACACAGCTGAGTTCATATCATAGTGCTGTCATTTACGATCCGGGTACCTTAGAAAATGTACACTCTTTATTCCTATCCAACTCTTTGGCCTCAGATCCTCTCTTTAGTCTTCTCCCTAATTAATTGATCTAGTCTATCTACGAGTTAAGAATTCCAGCTTGATTTTTCACCTATAGAAGACTCTTATCCAGTGTCCAAAGAGGGGAAAATAAGGGCTTATTTCCTGTCAAGTTTTAGTAATAGTTCTTCAACTTTCCATTTGTATTGCCAATTATTCTCCCCTTTTTTGTCCTATGAAAGGGGTGGGTAGGAGGATTTATTCTGTGATTACCCTAACGTGCTAGTTGATCAGCAATGTCTTTTCACCCTAAATTCCCTTTGGAAGTTCAGAGAAAGAATTTGTAAACAATCAGTAAATAAGTTAATATATGTAAAACATTTAAAACTGTGCTTGATACATAGTAAACACTGTATAGGAGTTGATCATTAAAAACAGCTCTGACCTATGGCTTGAACTTGGAAAATGTTTGTTCTACCAAAGCCATTTTTTTATCAGTCTTCTAGGTTAGCAGCTGGTCCCATCCTTTAGGCTTTTTCCTGCCATTGCTTTCACTTCCCTTTTGCATGATTACATGAGATATAGAGGAGGTATTTTTGTATCCTATGCCACCTGGTATTTGGCCCCATTCACCCCTAGGAGACCCCCATGGACTACGTGTTTCCTATTGCTTTAGGATTTATTTCTTCTTCCTTCAAAGGGTATATTGTTATTCCTTTCTCAGAACATGGTTAGAATATATTTTCATGGATACTCAAGAAGTTGATAGGGAATTGAATAGGCAGACTGGGTTTCTTGTTCCTTTCTTAACTCTCTTCATCTTTAAAAGTTTTTCCCTCATTAAAATTGGGCTGCCAAAAGTAAGTCCAGAGATCATGGTCCTATCATCTCTCCTTTCTTCTCTCTTAAGAGGAACTATGGAGATTTTTCCACAATTTCCTTCCCAAGGTCACTAGTTAGTCTGTAGGTTAGAGCTCTATTTTCAATTTTTTTTTTCAAAGTTTATTTATTTTTGGGACAGAGAGAGACAGAGCATGAACGGGGGAGGGGCAGAGAGAGAGGGAGACACAGAATCGGAAACAGGCTCCAGGCTCTGAGCCATCAGCCCAGAGCCTGACGCGGGGTTCGAACTCACAGACCGCGAGATCATGACCTGGCTGAAGTCGGACGCTTAACCGACTGTGCCACCCAGGCGCCCCTAGAGCTCTATTTTCAAAGAGCTGATGATATCCATTAATTAAATAAATACTTACTAAATTTTTATTGTATATACGTGTAAACAAAATAAAGGTCCTTATTTCATGGATCTTATATTCTATTTGGAAAGATAAATGATAATTTGATATATTTGCCAGGTGATGATAAGTGCTCTGAAGAAAAATAAACACAAGATAAGGGATTTTCATCTTATAGAAGGTGATGTTAACATAATATTTAGGTAAAAAAGTGATTAAATTAAGGGTACAAGCCATGGTGGATATCTTAGGGAAGAGCTGCTCCAAGAATATTGAACAGCCAAGTGCAAAGACCCTGAGGCAGAAGTTTTTGGTATGTGGAACAGCAAAGAGGCCAAAGTGGCTAGAATTGAATGAGCAAGCAGGACCATTTACTCCATTTCTTTTTTTAAAGTGTATAACAGTAACACATAGGTTAAAGCTCATTTATTTATTTTTTTAATGTTTGTTTCTTATTTTTGAGAGAAAGAGAGAGGGGTGAGGGGCAGAGAGAGAGGGAAATAGAGAATCCCAAGCAGGCTCTGCACTGACAAAATCAGATGCATAACCAACTGAGTCAGCCAGGGACCCTGGTTAAACTCATTTAAAAAGAGATATGAGGGGCACCTGGGTGGCTTGGTCAGTTACACATCCAACTCGGTTTCAGCTAAGGTCATGATCTCATGGTTCATGAGTTTGAGCCCCACATCGGGCTTTGTGCTGGCAGCATGGAGCCTGCTTAGGAGTCTCTCTCTCTCTCTCTCTCTCTCTCTCTCTCTCTCTCTCTCCCTCTCCCTCTCCCTCTCCCCCTCTCTCTGTCCCTCTGCTGTCTCTGTCTTTCTCAAAATAAATGAATAAACTTTTAAATAAAAGATGTGAAATGAGACCTTTGGAATGCCCACAGTCCAGAAAGAGGTAAGTAGATTCTTCCTACCACAGTAATTCCCAGTATTTCCACATTAAAACCTCACTCTAAGGTTTACAAGTGTCAGCCAGCTTTAGGGAGGATGTTGCAATCCACATTGACTGTGGGGTTGTAAAGGCCATGTTTTAATTTTAGACATGATAGACAACAGGAAGTGTCCTTTCTGTTTTTTCTAGACTTTTCTCATTTAGAGAGAAAATGTTGAATTTAAGCCTAACAAGCATCTTCTCTGAGTTCTACCTACTGGCACATTGGCAGAAGCGATCTCAAAAGGCTCCAAACCAATGCCTCAGTCTATTTGGAGGAGACAGGGACTGTAGACAACCTCTGTTGAAGTAAATTTGGAATCTCTCCTTATAAACCCTAGAAGTTGGTGAGCCCATATCTATCTTGGGGCCTGGATAACTCCTTAAAGAGCAGGCTTTGAGGAAGGACCTTTGTAAATGAGAAGTGAGTAATTTGTGAAAATGGAAGAGGGAAATAAGATTATTTAATCTGGCAGAGACCTTAAAGAACCAATAAGTTCACATCCCCTGATTTGCATATCACATAACTGCTTCACTCCATTATTGCTCCCATCTCAACTTCCTTCCTGCCCCAACTCCTTATTACCCATATCCAAGAAAACATGGGTTTAAGACCTTCTTAGGATTGCTAACAGAGTCGCTATCAGTTTTTGAGTGTTTAATAGGTAGGTGGTACTTTTATCCTCATTTTGCAACTGTTTGCAAAATTCAAATTGAGCCTCAAGTGTCAGGCTCATATACTTTAAGTACTGTGCCTGAAGTCACTCAGCTAGCAAGTGGCAAATCCTCAACACAACTGATTCTGATTCAAAACTTACTTTAATTTCTATGCTGTGCTCTCTTTTCCTGATTGCAATTGGAGAAGGAATAAGTGACAATAGGCTCTATGATTTAATAGACCTTGAGGGTCCTGGTGGCCAAGATTCATTTATTAATTCCGAAAACTGCCACTAATCTGCTACCTTTTATATGGTACCCTAGTAGCACCCTTGCTTCTAAAGATGAATGAGACAAAAATCTATATTGTCAGGAGATTCATTATCCTGGCAGAGATTTTGGACCAACTAACACTCAGGATACAGTATAACTACTGTGATGAAGATATATATCAGACACTATGGGAACACATGGAAGACGAATATATCTCTGGGAGTTAGAAAAGGCTTCATACACTGGGTAATGCAAGAGATGAGTCCTGAAAGTTAAAGAGGAGTGGATTAATTAAGGTACAGGCTAACTTTCTGTAACAAATAAGGCCACAAATTCAGTGACATAAATAAGATAGAGAAAAATTCATTTCTGTCATGGAGGAGTCTATAGATATACAGTACAAAATTTGTGGGGCAGCCCTCCCAACCTCACCACTTGGCCTCAATCTCTGGGTCCTACATTTGTCTCCATTACCACCCAAAGAGAGGGCGAAAAGAGACAGAATGGAATACAGACAAGTTCTTTATAAAAACATGACACAGAAGTTTAGCTACATCGTTTTCCCTTGTATTCTATTATCTATTATCTAAAAGTATGCTTAACTACATGGTCTTACCTAGTTTCAAAGGAGGCTAGAAAATGTAGGCGTGGGTACCCAGCTAAAACTCAGTCACACAGAAAACAGAAGACCATTGTAGCAATATTTGAGAGACATGATGAGACTTGGAACCAAGGCAGTGGCTGTAAACAGAGAGGATATATTAGAGAAATCAAGGAAGTATAATTTATAGAACTTGGTGACTAAATGGATGTGGGGTGTAAGAGAGAGGGAGGATACCAGGATAATAATGTCAATCCCTCTGGCTTGGACATTAGCATCATTTTGAGTAATAAAATTATAAGTATAGAACTAAATATGTTTAATTTTCATAATATTGAGATTAAGATATCCAAATGGCATGTATTCAGCAGGCAGTTAGATATACTCGTATAGAAATAATTACAGAAAGCTAATAGTAAAAGCCATGAGAGATGAAACTGTTGAGAGAGAGTATCGATTAGTGAGATCGTTAGAGAACTGAGAACACAATTTGGGGGAAGATCAACATTTG
Organism: Leopardus geoffroyi; assembly: GCF_018350155.1. Classification (NCBI taxonomy): domain Eukaryota; kingdom Metazoa; phylum Chordata; class Mammalia; order Carnivora; family Felidae; genus Leopardus; species Leopardus geoffroyi. The sequence goes on along the minus strand of NC_059343.1, from coordinate 55,331,722 downwards.
GGAAGAGCCAGTGAGAGAGTCTTGGCAGTGTTTAGAGATACAGGAATATGCTCATTCAGAAATGTAAAAGGTAAGGCATTTTTAGAACAGGAATGTCAGCTGTGTCAAATGCTTTAGCAAAGTCAAAATAAAGATTGAGAAGGGCCCATTGGATTTGTCAATTAGGAAGTTAGTGGTGATCGTTATTAAAACAGGTACAGAAGATTGGTATGAGCAGAGATCAGATTGAGAAGGAAATGGGATATGAAGTGGAGCCCAGAAGATTGTGGAGTGACATCAGCCAGATGTCAGCATAGGAATTTCTAGCACAAATCTTTTTCCAGCAACATAAATTTGAGCAACTGTGTGCACCTGATGAGGGATTGCAACACCTGGATGAAGCACAGAAATAAGAAAAGAAACACCAAGGAGGAAAGATAATCACGTTATCCCTATTAACCATCCCCCAATACTTCACAGCCCAGTGCAGAAAAGGACACCCTCCCCATGGGAGGAGAGTAAAATGAGCACCTGACTTCACCATAGATCCAATTTCTGGCCTCCCCAGGACCAGGCCAACTCCTCCAAGCCTGGGTGTTTCCCATAGCCCTAGTCTCCAGGTGGGCTCCTGAAAACCCAGTCCTTTGACACACTTCCAGCTTCCATGGCCCCAGGCATGTCTTGCAGCCCCAGAAATTTCGCACAGAGTCAGGTTCAGCAGGTTCTTGTGAACCCAAGCCCCCAAGCTACACTAGCATTATGCAGACCCCATGTCCCCAGGAAACTCCCAAGGCATTGGTCTACCGGTGGGCTCCAGTATACAGAGACTCCTGTTTAATTCCATAACTGGCCAGCATCCACAGAACTAGCCGCCTAGACCAGTTCCCACAGACCCAGACCCCTGGCCTGCTTCAACACTCAGATTGCCCCTGTGGCTCAGGCTCCCTGTGGGCTCCTGTGGACCCAGCCTCCTGGTCTGCCTCAGTGCTGGGCCAGCACCTGCAGCTTCAGCCTATAGGCTCTCATGGACCCAGGCTCCTTGTCTGCCCTAGTACCAGTCCAGGCCTCATAGACTCAATCTCCAAGATGGACCCCAAGGCCCCAAGTAACAGGTCAACTTTCATGCCCTTAGGTTGCAGGTGTACTTTAGTGGCAGGCCAGCCCCTGTGGTCTTAGCCTTTAAGCTAGTTCCTATGAAACCAGGCTCCTGGCCCACCCAGCATCATGCCAGTTCCTGTTGACCCAGATGCCAGGCCCACTCCAGTAATCCCCTGAGCCTAGTGAACCCCAATAGACCCAGGTCCAGGCTCAGGTCCACCCACACAAACTGAGATTAGAGGTCCATCACCACAGACTGAAGCACCATACCCACCCCAGTGAATCCAGACTACAGGCCCACCCTCTTGAACCCATCATCAGGCCTGCCCATCTGCTGACCCAGGAACCAGACATCCTTTCCAAGAACTTTGCAGCACACCTCCCCATAGATGCCACCAGATGGTTCACACAGAATCTCAGACTGAACTGTCTGCTGAAAGGTTCTGCCTGCTGAAGCCAGTTTGTAAAGACTGGAGAAGATGCCTGCTTGAACAAATGCACAGACACAAATGCAAGGACAGAAAGAATCATGAATAATGTAGGAAACATGACACCACCAAAGGAAGATAATAAAGCTCCATTAACTGACCCTGAAGAAATGAAGATCTAGGAATTGTCTGACATGGAATTCAGAAACATCATCTTAAAGATATTAGGTGAAGTGTAAGAAAACACAGATAGGCAACTAAATGAAGTTTGGGGAACAAAACATGAACAAAATGAGAAGTTCAACAAAGAAATAAAAATCATTAAAAAAAAAAAAAACCAGAAATCCTGGAGTTCAAGAAATAGTGACCGAACTGAAGAAGTCAACAGAGAGCTTCAACATCACACTTGACAAAACAGAAGAAAGATTTAGTGAATTTGAAGACAGGTCATTTAAAATCTTATAGTCAGAAGAGCAAAAAGAAAATAAAACAAAAAAGAATAAAGATAGCCTATGTGAATTATGTGATCCATTAAAAGAAACAATATGTGTATTATTGGAGTCCCAGAAGTCCCAGAAAGAGAAGAATAGGAGAAAGCTTATTTAAAGAAATCATGGCTGGGGCACCTGGGTGACACAGTTGGTTAAGCGTCCAACTTCAGCTCAGGTCATAATCTCGCAATTCGTGGGTTTGAGCCCCGCATCGGGCTCTGTACTGATAGCCCAGAGCCTGGACCCTACTTTGTATTCTGTGTCTCCCTCTCTCTCTCTCTGCCCTTCCCCAGCTCATTGTCTGTCTCTTCCTTTCAGAAATAAATAAACATTATTTTTTTTTTAAAAAAAGAAAGAATGGCTCAATATCCAAAGGGAAAAATATGGTCTCTTCAACACATGGTATTGGGGAAACTGGTCAGCTACATGCAAAAGAATGAAACTGGACCACTTTCTTACACATTACACAAAAATAAACTCAAAATGGATTAAAGACCTAAATGTGAAATCAGAAACCCTAAAAATTCTAGAAGAGACAACAGGCAGTAATGTTTCTGACATTAGGCATAGCAACATTTGTCTAGATATGTCTCCTAATACAAGGCTAAATAAAAGAAAATATAAATTATTGGGGCTACATCAAAGTAAAAAGATTCAGCACAGCTGTGGAAACAATCAGTAAAACTAAAAGGCAACCTGCTGAATGGGAGAAGATATTTGCAAATGAGCCATCCACTTGAGGGTTAGTATCCAAAATATACAAGGAACTGATACAACTCAACACCCCAAAAATCAAATAAGCCAATTAAAGGTGGGCAGAAGACATTAACAGACATTTCTCCAAAGAAGACCTCCAGATGGCCAACAGACACATGAAAATAGTCTCAACATCATTCATCATAGGAGAAATGTAAATCAAATATACAATGAGGTAGCACATAACTTCTGTCAAAATAGCTAAAATCAACAACACAAGAAACAAGTGTTGGTGAGGATATGGAGAAAAAAAGAACATTCATGCACTATTGGTGGGAATACAAACTTGTGCAGCCACTGTGGAAAACAGTATGGAGTTTCCCCTAAAAGTTAAAAATGGAACTACCCTATCATCCAATAATCACACTACTAGATATTTTTCCAAAATATACAAAAACAATAATTCAGAGGGTTACATGAACCCCTATGTTTATAGCAGCATTATTTACCATAACCAAATTATGGAAGCAACCCAAGTGTTCATTGGTAGATGAATAGATAAAGAAGATATATATATATAGGGGCGCCTGAGTGGTGCAGTCGGTTAAGCGTCCGACTTCAACCAGGTCACGATCTCACGGTCCGTGGGTTCGAGCCCCGCGTCAGGCTCTGGGCTGATGGCTCAGAGCCTGGAGCCTGTTTCCGATTCTGTGTCTCCCTCTCTCTCTGCCCCTCCCCCGTTCATGCTCTGTCTCTCTCTGTCCCAAAAATAAATAAACGTTGAAAAAAAAAAAAAAAGAAGATATAGATATAGATATATATATATATATATACACACAGTTTTTTTTAATATGAAGATACAGACACACACACCTAATGAAATAGTATTCAGCCATAAATCCTACCTTTTGCAATAACAAGGATGGAGCTAGATAGTATAATGCTAAGTGAAATAAGTCAGTCATTGAGGAGTTAATGGCAGAGTAGGGTAACCTTAAGCTTGCCCATCCCTTGAACATAGGTAGATAAATATTGAATCATTCTGAACACCCAAGAAATCAATACGAGGACTAAGAGAACAAAACTATAAGACTACATGTAGAATTATGGAAGGTAGGAGCTATGGAGAGTTGATTTGGAGGAGAAAAAACTGTGGATGATGCGGAGGGGAGAGAGTTTATGGAGCTTATGGAACTCTACCACATATAGAGCTTATGGAGAATACCACAAGGTATTATAATCAGTGGATGTAAAATCTGATGTTTTAGAAGTCTGCCACTGCCAGGGTCATTCCTGGATTAGTAGTACTTCTGTGCAGAAGGAGGGTAGAGACCTGGGAGCAGACAGCATGGTGTCAGAATCCCCAGGGTTGCATGGGGGAGAAACAGTACCATGCTTGAAGTGCTTTTAGAAGTGGCAGTGGCAACTCCAAACTTCTGAGCAGTTATGCAACTGCTTTCCTGGGATGGGCCAGCAAACAGCAAAAGCAGAGCAAGACCCTCCCCCAGAGGATCAGCACAGTCTGAGCTGCATGATTCCTTAAAATTTGGAATTTAGAAACCTAGCTATGATTCTGAGATAAAACAGCTTGGACACAGGGTAAAGGAAGGGATCTGATGGAAGCTGGGGACACAAGAAGGGTGATTATTTGCTCTTCTGTGAGGGCTTCCTGAATAGAATTAGCTCTTCACTCTGGGGAGGAGAAAGCTGGGCAAAGCCATTTTTTCCCCTCTCTGCCATTAGCACTGACCAACCTCGGTGAGCTAAAGAGAGCCACCAAGTGGAGACCAGAGCCACTTACACTAAACCCCGCCCCACTGCGTGCAGCAGGTGCATCTCTATGAAGGCAAGTTTGCCTGAGAATCAATGTAACAGCCCCTTCCCCCAGATGACTAGCACAAACCACTCCCACACACCAAGTCTACTGATCACAGAGTGCTGAAAAGCTTTAGCCCTAGGGGAAATAGGATCTAACTTCATTTATATTTTTAGTTTTATTTTTTTTTACTATTTTATTTTTTTCTGTTTCTTTTTTCAATTTTTAATTTTTTTGTTTTATTTACATATAATTTTTACTTAAACTTTTTTTAGATCTAGCGTCTTTTCATAAGCAGACTAAACACACCTAGGATATAGCATTTTTTTTTCTGGACAAAATGACAAGAGAGAGAAATTCACCTCAAAGGAAAAACAGGAAATAGAAGTAATGGCCAGGGATTTAATCAATACGGATATAAGTAAGATGTCTGAACTAGAATTTAAGACAATTATAAGGATACTAGCTAGGCTTGAAAAAAAGCATAGAAGACACTAGAGAATCCAATACTTCAGAGAGAAAATAACTAAGATCTAGTCAGGCTGAAATTAAAAATGTGGTACCCAAGATGTAAACCTGAATGGATGTCATAATGAGGATGAATGAAGCAGAGGAACAAATCACTGATATAGAAGATAAGATTATGTAAAATAATGATGCTGAAAAAAAGAGGGAAAAAATGGTATTGAATTATGAAGGTAGACTCAGGGAACTCAGTGACTTCTTAAAACATAATAATCTTTATATCATAGGAGTCCCAGAAGATTAAGAGAGAGAAAAGGGGGCAGAAGGTTTATTTGAGAAAATTTTAGCTAAAAACTTCCCCAAGCTGGGGAAGGACACAAACATAGAAGTACAAGAACCAAAGAGAACTCACATTAAATTCAACAAAAGCCACCCATCACCTGGACATAACATAGTCAAATTAACAAAATACACAGATAAAGAATCCTGAAAGCAACAAAGGAAAAAAGTCCTTAACCTGCAAGGGAAGACAAAACAGGCTCATAGACCAGTCCACAGAAACTTGGCAGGCTAGAAGGAAGTGGCAGGATACATTCAACATGCTGAAATGGAAAAATATGTGGCCAAGAATATTTTATCCAGCAAGGCTGTCATTCAGAATGGAAGGAGAGAGAGAAAGAGTTTCCAAGACAAACAAAAACTACAGGAGTTTGTGACCACTAAACCAGCTCTGCGAGAACTTTTAAAGGAGACTTTTTGGGGGAAGAAAGACCAAAAGCAACAAAGACTAGAAAGTAACAGAGAACATCACCAGAAACACCAGCTTTACAGGTAACACAATGGCACTAAATTTATAACTTTCAATACTCACTTTGAATATAAATGGGCTAAATGCTCCTATAAAAAGACATAGAGTATCAGAATGGATTAAAAAAAAAAAAAACAAATCCCATCTATATGCTTCCTACAAGAGACTCATTTTAGACCTAAAGATACCTGCAGATTGAAAGTGAGGGGATGGAGAACTATCTATCATGCTAATGATGGTCAAAAGAAAGCTGGAGTAGCCATACTTATATCAGACAAGCTAGATTTTAAAACAAAGACTAACAATAGATGGAGAAGGGCATTATATCATAATTAAGGCATCTATCCAACCAGAAGATCTAACAATTGTAATATTTATGCCCCCAACTTGAAAGCACCCAAATTTATAAATCAATTAATCACAAACATAAAGAAACTCGTTGATAATAATACAAAAATAGTAAGGGACTTTAACACCCCATTTACAACAATGGACAGATCATCTAAACAGAAATCAACAAGGAAACAATGGCTTTGAATGGCACACTGGACTGGATGCCTTAACATATATTCAGAACATTCCATCCTAAAGAAGAAAAATGCACATTCATTTCACGTGCACATGGAACATTCTCCAGAATAGATCCCATATTGGATCACAAATCAGCCTTCAACAAGTACAAAAAGACTGAAATCATACCATGCAAATTTCCAGACCACAACCCTATGAAACTTGAAGTCAATCATGAGGAAAAAATTTGAAAAGACCACACATATGTGGAAGTTACAGAACATCCTACTAAAAAGTGAATGGGTGAACCAGGAAATTAAAGAAGAAATTTTAACAGTACATGGAAGGAATTAAAAGTGAAAATATAACACTCCAAAACCTTTGGGATGCAGCAAAGGCGGTCCTAAAAGGGAAGTATATAGCAATGCAGGCCTACATCAAAAGCATGAAAAGTATCAAATACACAACCTCAGATTACACCTAAAGGAGCTAGAAAAGGAACAGCAAATAAAGCCTAAATCCAGCATAAGAAAGGAAATAATAAAGATTAGAGCAAAAATAAATTATATAGAAACAAAAAAAAAATACCCAATATAACAGATCAACAAAACTAAGGGCTGGTTCTTTGAAAGAATTACTAAAATTGATAAACCCCTAGCCATATTTATCAAAAAGAAAAGATAAAGGCCCAAAAATATAAAATAACATATGAAATAAGAAAGATAACAGCCACTCCACAGAAATACAAATAATCATAAGAGAATATTATGAAAAATTATATGCTGACAAAGTGGGCAATCTGGAAGAAATGGATAAATTCCTAGAAACATACAAATTAACAAAACGGAAGCCTTCTGGGGATCTTCTCTCTCCCTCTGCCTCTCCCCCTGCTTGTGTGTGCTTGCTTGCTCGTTCTCTCTCTCTCTCAGAAAAATCTTAGAGGAGAGCACAGGCAGCAACCTCTGTGACCTTGGACATAGCAAATTCTTAATAGACACATCTCTAGAGGCCAGGGAAACAAAAGCAAAAATGGACTTTTGGGACTTCATCAAGATAAAAACTTTTGCACAGTGAAGGAAACAAACAACAAAACTAAAAGGCAGTGTATGGAATGGGAGAAGATATTTGCAAATGACCTGTCTGATAAAGGGTTAGTATACAAAACCTGTAAAGAACTTATCAAATCCAAATCTCCAAATACAAATAAACTGTTAAGAAATGGTCAGAAGGCATGAACAGATATTTTTCCAAAGAAGACATCCAGATGTCTAACAGACACATGAAAGATGGTCAACATCAGATCATCACTCCTCACCAGATAAATACAAAACAAAACCACAATGAGCTATCACCTCATACTTTTCAGAATAGCTAAAATTAATAACACAAGAAACAGCAGTGTTGGCGGGGATGCGGAGAAAGGGGAACCCTCTTTCACTGTTGCTAAGAATACAAATTGATACAGCCACTCTGGAGAACAGTATGGAGTTTCCTCAGAAGGTTAAAAATAGAACTACCTTACAATCCAGCCATTGCACTACTAGGCATTTATTCAAAGATACAAAAATACAGATTCGAAGATGTGCACACACCCCAATGTTTATAGCAGCATTATCAATAATAACCAAACTATAGAAAAAGCTCAAATATCCATCGACTGATGAATGGATAAAGAAGATGTGGTGCATACACACACACACACACACACACACACACACACACACACACAGAAATATTACTCAGCCATCAAAAAGAATAAAATCTTGCCATTTGCAACAATGTGGATGGAGCTAGAATGTATTATGCTAAGTGAAATAAATCAGAGGAAGACAAACGCCATATGATTTCACTCATATGTGGAATTTAAGAAAACAGATAAACATGAGGGAGTGAGAAAGAAAGAAAAAGAGAGAGGGCAACAAACCATAAGAGACTTTTAATGATGGAGAGCAAAGTGAGGGTTGCTGGAGGGAGGTGGGTGTGAGATTTGCTAGATAGGTGATAGGTTTTAGGAGGACACGTGTTATGAGCATTGGTGTTGTATGTAAGTGATGAATCACAAAATTCTCCTGAAACCAATATTGCATTGTTAACTAACTAGAATTTGAATAAAAATTTGAAAAGACAAAAAGATAAGTTAGTTAGAAAAATACATGATTTCATTCATATGTGGAATTTAAGAAACAAATGAGCAAAGGAAAAGAGAGAAATCAAGCAGCAAACTCTTTTTTTTTTTTAAAGTGTGTTATGTATTTTTGAAAGAGACAGAGCATGAGTGGAGGAGGGGCAGAGAGAGAGCAAGACACAGAATCTGAAACAGGCTACAGGCTCCAATCTGTCAGCACAGAGCCCGACGCTGGGCTTACACCCACGAACCGTGTGATCATGACTCGAGCCGAAGTTAGAGGCTTAACCGACTGAGCCACCCAGGCACCTCCAGACTCTTAACAATAGAGAACAAACTGATGATTACTAGAGGGGGGTAGGTGGGGGATGGGTGAGATATGTGATGGCAATTAAGGAGGGCACTTGTCATGATGAACACTGGGTGATGTATGGAATTGTTGAATCACTATATTTTATACCTGAAACTAATATAACACTGTATGCTAACTATACTGGAATTAAAATTTAAAAAAAAAAAGAAATAATGGCTGAGAACTTCTCAAATCTGAGGAGAGATTTAATGAAGCTAATAAGCATTTCAAAATTTCAGCCTGATGCAATCTTCTCCAAGACACTGTCTAAAATTAAAGACAAAAAAGAATTTTCAAAGCAGTAAGAAAAAGAGAAGAAAGGGGCACCTGGGTGGCTCAGTTGGTTGAACGTCCGACTTTGGCTCAGGTCGTGGTCTCACAGTTCGTGGGTTCGTGCCCCGCGTTGGGCTCTGTGCTAACAAACAGCCCAGAGCCTGGAGCCTGCTTCAGATTCTGTGTCTCTCTCTCTCTGTCCCCTGCTCATGCTCTGCCTCTCTCTGTCTCTCAGAAACAAATAAATGTTAAAAAAAATTAAAAAAGGAAAAAGAGAAGAAAATATTCACATATAAAGGGAACCTATAAGGCTATGGACAGATTTCCCACAGATACCTTTCAGGCGAAGAGAGAGTTGGTTGATGTTGCAAAATGCTGAAGGAATAAAATACCAACTAAGAATATGTTACCTAAAAAGTCATCTTTCAGAAATGAAGGATAAAGACATTACAAAAAAAACAAAAGCTAAGGGAGTTTATCAACTCTAGATCTACTTTACAGTAAATACTGAAAGGCATTCCTCAAGCTGAAATGAAAGAACACTAGTAATATAAAAATATATTAAAATATAAAATCTACTGGTAATGGTAAGTATATACTCAAATTAGGTATGTTCGGATTCTGTAACATGGTGGCGTGTTAACCATGTAACTCTAATACAAAAGTTAAAGGACACAAGTGTTAAAATAATTTCAGCTACAATAATTTATTAATAGGTACACAATATAAAGAGAGGTAAATTGTGACATCAAAAACAAAATATAGGGAGATGTATAATTGTAGAGGTTTTGTAAGTGATCAAAGTTGTTATCAGCTTAAAAGAGATTGTTACATTGATATTTTTGTTTATGGAAGCTTCGTGGTAACCACAAAACAAAAACCTAAAGTAGATACACAAAGGATAAAGTGCAAGGTATCAAAACACACCCATACAGAAAATGATCAGTTCACTCAAAGATAGCAAGAGAAGAAGAAAGGAACAGCAGAATTACAAATGAGCCAGAAAACAATTATAAAGAGATAATTAGTAAATCTTTACCTATCAACAAGTATGTAGATGGATTAAAATTTTCAATCAAAAAGCATAGAGTGCTGAATGGATTAAAAATAAGACCCAGCAATACACTGCCTAAAAGGGACTCCCTTCAGCTTTAAGGGAACACATAAGCTCAAAGTGAAGGGATGGAAAAAGATGATACCATGCAAATGGAAACTAAAAGCGAGCAAGGATAGCTATACTTATATGAGACAAGGTCAAATCTAAGCCAAAGACTGTAACAAGAGACAGAGAAGATCATTATATAATAATAGGGTGGTCTAGTATCCAAGAGGATATAACCATTATCAGTATTATGCACCCAACGTTAGAGCACTGAAATATATTAAGTAAATACTAAGAGATCTGAAGGGAGAAATAGAAAAAAAAAATAGTAGGGGACTTTTAATACGTCACATTTAACAATGCATATAGATCATCCAGACAGAAAATTAATAAAGAAATACTGGACTTGAGCTATACCTTAGACCAAATGAACCTAACAGACGTTTATAGAACATTGTATCCAACAGCAACAGAACACACCTTCTCAAGTACACATGGAGCTTTCTCAAAGCATAGATTATATACTAGGTCACAAAACAATCCTTAACAAATGTATGAAAACTGAAATTATATCAAGTATCCTTTCTGACTAGAATTATATGAAACTAGGAATCAATAACACGAGGAAAACTGGAAATTCACAAATATGTGGTAATTAAACAAACACACTCCTGAACAACCAAGGGGTCAAAGGAAGACATCAAAAGGGAAATTAAAACATATCTTGAAACAAATTACAGTGAAAAAACTTATGGGATGCAGCAAAAGCAGTTCTAAGAGGGAATTTTATGTTAACACCTACATTAAGACAAAAGAAAAATGGCACCCAAGCTGCCACCCAGCCTTTGTGCTGCTGGAGTTGGTCAGCTGCCTGCATGCTCCACATCTTCAGTGCCCACCAACCACAGCACTTAATTATTTGATTTTCCAGTGTGAGTGGTGAGAAAAGGAACTCTTGAAGGCACTGTGTGATTTTAGGTAATTAGTCCTTCTAATTCAATTCTGTGGTTCTTGCCTCACACATAAGTATTGACTAGTACTCAGCTAAAGTCTTAAAGAAGATCCCTGCAGCTCTCTAGAGCTCTTTGTGCAGCTACCTCCTCTCTGATATTTTGCCTGGAAAATTCACTTTCTTCTCTCCATACTTGCAACCCAGTGTCCTCAACTTAAGCAGACTGATGCCCACCCCCCGAGTTTCCCTCCACATACTATGACTTTCAGACTTTCTCCAGGCTGTAAGCTGGAAATATGGGGATCATTTTTTTTTTTTTTACTCTCTCTCATGGATCACTGTCTTTTATTTTTACTGTCTCTCAAGGATCACTGACTTTCATTGCCAGATTTCTAATGCCTTGAAAAAGGCACATAACATTGTTACATGTATTTTTTCTAGTTTTTAAATTATTCCTGGCTGAAGATGTAAACTTAATACCTCTTGTCCTATTTTGGCTGGAAATGGAAGTAGCTGTTATGTCTTTTCAGAGGACAGTCTGGCCTTTTATATCACTGTTTTAAATGGGTTTTTCTTTTGAATTTCAGTCAGTGTTTGAATTTCAGTCAGTCAGCAATTTCACTCAGTGTTCTAGTTGCTGGAGATATAGCAGTGAACATTATAATGTACTTCCAAATAGCTTACAATAGATTACAGCAGCAGACAAAAAATAAATAACTACAATTTATCTTGATAGAAAGTAATAAGAAATGCTAAGGAGAAAAAAACTTAAACAAGGAAGGGGGATAGGAGGCACTGCATACAGGGAGGTGTGTCAAAATTTTAGATACATTCACGTAGAGGGACTCACTGAGAGGAATATATTTTATCATAACCTACTGAATTCAAGAGAGCAAGCTATACGGATATCTGGAGGAAGAACACTCCAGGTAGATGAAACACTCAGTGCAAAGACCCTGGTGTGTAATAAATAGCAAGGACTATTCTTTTTTTAATTTTTAATTTTTATTTATTTTTAATTTGCATGCAAAATAGTTAGCAACAGTGATTTCAGGAGCAGATTCCTTTATGCCCTTACCCATTCAACCCATACCCCTTCCCACAACCCCTCCAGGAACTCTCTGTTTGTTCTCCATATTTAAGAGTCTCTTATGTTTTGTCCCCCTCCCTGTTTTTATATTATTTTTGCTTCCGTTCCCTTGTGTTCATCTGTTCTGTATCTTAAAGTCCTCATATGAGTACTATCATATGATATTTGTCTTTCTCTGATTGACTAATTTTGCTTAGCATAATACCATCCAGTTCCATCCACATAGTTGCAAATGGAAAGATTTCATTCTTTTTAAATGCCAAGTAACACTCTGTTGTATGTATGTATGTATGCGTGTGTGTGTGTACACATACAAACATACCACATCTTTATCCACTCGTCCATCGATGGACATTTGGGCTCTTTCCATACTTTGGCTATTGTTGATAGTGCTGCTATAAACATTGGGGTGCAAGTGTCCCTTCGAAACAGCACACCTGTATCACTTGGATAAATTCCTAGTAGTGCAATTGCTAGGTCGTAGGGTAGTTCTATTTTCAATTTTTTGAGGAACCTACACACTGTTTTCCAGAGTGGCTGCACCAGTTTGCATTCCCACCATCAGTGCAAAAGAGATCCTCTTTCTCTGTATCCATCACCAACATTAACATTGTTGCCTGCGTTGTTAACGTTAGCCATTCTGACAGATGTGAAGTGGTATCTCATTGTGGTTTTCATTTGTATTTCCCTGATGATAAGTGATGTTGAGCATTTTTTTCATGTGTCTGTCAGCCATCTGGATGTCTTCTTTGGAGAAGTGTCTATTCATGTCTTTTGCCCATTTCTTTTTTTAACGTTTTTTTAATTTATTTTTGAGACAGAGAGAGACAGAGCATGAACGGGGGAGGGGCAGAGAGAGAGGGAGACACAGAATCGGAAGCAGGCTCCAGGCTCTGAGCCATCCTCCCAGAGCCTGACACGGGGCTCGAACTCACGGACCGCGAGATCGTGACTTGAGCTGAAGTCGGACGCTTAACCGACTGAGCCACCCAGGCGCCCCTCTTTTGCCCATTTCTTCACTGGATTATTTGTTTTTTGGGTGTTGATTTTGATAAGTTCTTTACAGATTTTGGATACTAACAATTTATCTGATGTGTCATGTGCAAATATCTTCTCCCATTCTGTCAGTTGCCTTTTAGTTTTGCTGATTGTTTCCTTCACTGTACAGAAGCTTGTTATTTTGATGAGGTCCCAATAGTTCATTTTTGCTTTTGTTTCCCTTGCCTCTGGAGACGTGTTGAGTAAGAAGTTGCTGCGGCCAAGATCAAAGAGGTTTTTGCATGCTTTCTGCTCAAGAATTTTCATAGCTTCCTGTCTTACATTTAGGTCTTTCATCCATTTTGAGTTTATTTTTGTGTATGGTGTAATAAAGTGGTCCAGGTTCATTTTTCTGCTTGTCACCGTCCAGTTTTCCCAGCACCATTTGCTGAAGAGACTGTCTTTATTCCATTGGATATTCTTTCCTGCTTTGTCAAAGATTAGTTGGCCATATGCTTGTGAGTCCATTTCTGGGTTCTCTATACTGTTCCATTGATCTGAGTGTCTGCTTTTGTACCAGTGCCATACTGTCTTAATGATTATAGCTTTGTAATATAGCTTGAAGTCTGAGATTGTGATGCCTCCTGCTTTGTTTTTTTTCAAGATTGATTTGGCTATCCTGGGTCTTTTCCGATTCCATACAAATTTTAGGATTGTTTTTTGTAGCTCTGTGAAGAATGCTGGTGTTATTTTGATAGGGATTGCATTGAATATGTAGAATGCTTTGGGTAGTATTGACATTTTAACATTATTTGTTCTTCCAATCTTGAGCATGGAATGCTTTTTCATTTTTTTGTGTCTTCTTCAATTTCTTTCATAAACTTTCTATAGTTTTTAGCATATTGGTTTTTCACCTCTTTGGTTAGATTTATTCCTAGGTATTTTATGGTTTTCAGTGCAATTGTAAGTGGGATCGATTCCTTGATTTCACATTCTGTTGCTTCATTGTTGGTGTATAGGAATGCAACTAATCACTGTGCATTCATTTTATATCCTGCAACTTTTCCGATTCATGAATCAGTTCTAGCAGTTTTTTGGTGGAATCTTTTGGGTTTTCCATGTAGGGTATCATGTCATCTGCAAAGAGTGTAAGTTTGACCTCCTCCTGGCCAATTTGGATGCCTTTTATTCCTTTGTGTTATCTGATGGCTGAGGCTAAGACTTCCACAATACTATGTTGAATAACAGTGGTGAGAGTGGACATCCTTGTCTTGTTCCTGACCTTTGGATGATAACTCTCACCTTTTCTCCATTGAGGATGATATTAGCGGTGGGTCTTTCATATATGGCTTTTATGATCTTGAAGTATGATCCTTATATTCCTACATTCTTGAGGGCTTTTATCAAGAAATGATGCTGTATTTTGTCAAATGCTTTCTCTGCATCTATTGAGAGGATCATATGGTTCTTGTCCTTTCTTTTAATGATGTGATGAATCACATTGATTGTTTTGCAGGTATTGAACCAGCACTGCATCCCAGGTATAAATCCCACTTGGTCATGGTGAATAATTTTTTTAATGTATTGTTGTTTCCAGTTGGCTATTATCTTGTTGAGGATTTTTGGATCCACGTTCATCAGGGAAATTGATCTATAGTTCTCCTTTTTAGTGGGGTCTTTGTCTGGTTTGGGAATCAAGGTAATGCTGGCTTCATAGAAAGAGTTTAGCAGTTTTCCTTCCATTTCTACTTTTTGGAACAGCTTCAAGAGAATAGGTGTTCACTCTTCCTTAAATGTTTGGTACAATTCCCCTGGAAAGCCATATGGCCCTGGATTCATGTTTTTTGGGAGGTTTTTATTACTAATTCTATTTTTTTACAGTTTATGGGTCTATTCAAATCTTCTATTTCTTCCTGTTTCAGTTTTTGTAGTTTATATGTTTCTAGGAATTTGTCCATTTCTTCCAGTTTGACCATTTTATTGGTGTATCAATGCTCATAATATTCTCATTATCATTTTTATTTCTGCTGTGTTGGTTGTTTATCTCCTCTTTCCTTCCTCATTTTATTCATTTGGGTCCTTTCCTTTTTCTTTTTGATAAAACTGGCTAGTGGTTTATCAATTTTGTTAATTCTTTCAAAGAACCAGCTTCTCATTTCATTGATATGTTCTACTGGTTTTTTGTTTGTTTGTTTCAATAGCATTAATTTCTGCTCTAATCTTTATTATTTCCCATCTTCTGCTGGTTTTGGGTGTTATTTGCTCTTCTTTTTCCAGCTCTTTAAGGTGTTAGGTTAGGTTGTGTACCTGAGATCTTTCTACCTTCTTTAGGAAGGCCTGGAGTGCTATATACTTCCCTCTTATGACTGCCTTTGCTGTGTCCTAGAGGTTTTGGGCTCTGGTGTTATCATTTTCACTGGCTTCCATGTACTTTTCCTTTCCCCTTTAACTCCTTTGTTAGCCCATTCATTCTTTAGTAGGATGTTCTTTAGTCTTCAAATATTTGTCACCTTTCTAAATTTTTTCTTGTGGTTGATTTCGAGTTTCATAGCATTGTAGTCTGAAAACATGCACAGTATGATCTCGATCTTTTTGTACTTGTTGAGGGCTGCTTTGTGTCCCAGTATTTGGTCTATTCTGGAAAACGTTCCATGTGCACTCTAGAAGAATGTATATTCCACTGCTTTAGGATAAAATGTTCTGAATATATCTGTTAAGTCCATCTGGTTTAGTATGTCATTCAAAGCCATTTTTTCCTTGTTGATTTTCTGATTAGATGATCCATCCATTGCTGTAAGTGGGATGTTGATGTCCCCCTACTATTATGGCATTATTATCAATGAGTTTCTTTATGTTTGTGATTAAGTGATTTATATATTTGGGTGCTACCACATTTGGAGCATAAATGTTTACAATTGCTAGGTCTTCTTGGTGGATAGAGCCCTTGATTATGACATAATGCCCTTCTGCATCTCTTGATGCAGTCTTTATGTTAAAGTCTATATTGTTGTAAGTATGGCTACTCCGGCTTTCTTTTGTTGACCATTAGCATGATAGATGGTTCTCCATCCCCGTATTTTCAATCTGAAGGTGTCTTTAGGTCTAAAGTGGGTCTCTTGTAAACAACATACAGATGGATCTTGTTTTCTTATCCATTCTGTTACCCTATGTCTTTTTATTGGACCATTGATATTTAGAGTGAGTACTAAAAGATATGGATTCATTTCCATTATATTGCTTGCAGAGTTGGAATTTCTGGTGTTGTTCTCTGGTCCTTTCTAGTTTTTGTTGTTTTTGGTATTTATTTATTTATTTTCATCTTTTTCCCCTCAGAGAGTCCCCCTGAAAATTTCTTCCAGGGCTTGTTTAATGGTCATGAACTCCTTTAATTTTTGTTCGTCTGGGAAACTTTTAATCTCTCCTTCTATTTTGAATGACAGCCTTGCTGGATGAAGAATTCTTGGCTGCATATTTTTCTGATTCAGCACATTTAGTATATCCTGCCACTCCTTTCTGGCCTGCCAAGTTTCTGTGGATAGGTCTAGCAAAGAATATTCTTAAGAAACTCTACAGTACCTAAGCCTATGCTCACAAAATTGTAGCTATTTAAAATATTATTACTAATCATTGTGAAACTGTATGGCCTCAAAACTCCTCTGCTTGCTACTATGCCATATTGTCTCTTTCCTATGTCATGAAATGTTGAGACATGTAGTGCCTTTGATTGTGCTTGCACTGCTTTCTATCATTGTCCAGCTTTTACACAGCATTTGTGTTCCCAATCATTTAATTTCTGTGACTATGCAGCCTGATGAAATGTTGGGCTCTGACATTTCTCTTTGCACTAATCATTGGGGTTGATTTCATTATTGCATTATTCAATGGTCCCCTTCTTCCCTCACCACACGTGTGTCCTCCCAAAGTGGGTCCACTCTGGCCAAAAGCTCAGTCTCCCCAGAGACAAGAAACATTCTCAAATACATATGAGATACTATATAAAAATGTAATCATAGCTTCTCTTCTTTTGTTCAGCACTTTTTATATCATATAAGGCATTTTGGTTTTCCCCTTTCCTTTTTGAATAAGTAGTGCATACATGGTATGAAATTTTAAAAGATCAAAATGATATAGGAGTGAGAAATAGGTTTCCTCCATCCTTTCCTCAGCCATTCATTATTCCTGTCTTGAAGCAAACACTTTAACCAGTTTATTTGGTATTCTTTCCGAAATATTTGGTGCATTTAGTAACCCTCCACAACCCACCCCTACCCATACAATGTACCTTGACTGCCCTTTTCACCTTATTTTTGTCACACTGTGAGGTAGGTGGTCTTCCCATGTTACAGATAAGGAATCTAAAGCTTAGAGATAGGAGGTAATTTGCCTACGGTTTTTCAGGAAGTAAGTGAAAAATCCAGGACTGATATTGCAGTTCTTGTCTGCATTGCTTCCTCCACATTGTAAAGTGTCAGGTCCTATGTGGTAAACAGGAAGGAAGACCTCTAAACACTTGCTGGTAGCTAGAGTGATTCTTAAAAATCCCCCCACCCCCAATTCCTTTAGTCATATTAGAATTGCTATGGCAGACTCTAGATGTAATGCTAGTGAGCATCAATTGCTAGTTAGCATTAGGGAGACAAAAATTCAGTCTTTCTAATTGTTTCCTGAAAATGTCCTCCTTTTACAGATCTATTCAGGTCCACCTGAAGAAAGTGCTACACCTCCAGTGCCTCCACCTCGAGTGACAGCAAGAAGGCACAAACCAATCACAATTTCAAAACGCTTGTTGCGAGAAAGAACAGTTTTTTATACTTCTTCTGTGGATGAAAGTGAAGGTCGGTACTGAGGTACACTCTTAGCTTCTTAATAGTGATTAGACACAAAAAATATATCGAAGAGCAGAAGTGGAGCCATATTTCTCAATATAAATATAGACTTTTTCTAGTACCTGAGCCAGGCAAAGCAAGGTTTGCAAAATTTGTGCCACTGAGAAATCGTTAGTGGATAGGACAGAGATGAACATGTAAAGCCAGATACCATGATCCCTGAGGAAGACAGTGGAAGATCCAAAATGTTCTAAGATATGTACCTCAGTGCATTGAAATGGGTGAACAATATGCGTTCTGAATTTCTGACATTTTTTTTAATGTTTTATTTTTATTTTTGAGAGAGAGAGAGTGGGCAAGGGGCAGTGAAAAAGGAAGACAGAACTGAAGCAGGCTCTGCGCTGACAGTAGAGAACCTGATGCGGGGCTTGAACTCATAAATGTTGAGATCAGGACCTAAACTAAAGTCGGATGCTTAACCGACTAAACTAGCCAAGCACCATGAATACTCTCAGATTTTAAATTCAAGTTTAGTTTCCATGGAGGAGTGATCTCAGCAAGTTGACTGAATAGGAGTTTTCTTTGCTGTTTCCCCATGGTGAATTTAATTTGAGCAAACTTTCATGCATGAAAATCCCTTCATAAGAACTATACAATCCAGCTGAGAGATTACAGCACCGGAGGGGAGCAAAGAAATAAGAAATAGTGCATTGCAGAGGGTAGGGAGGACATTTTAATATTAAACATATCACCCCTCTCCCAAGCTCACACAGCACAGTACAGAGAGAGATAGCCAACCTCTGCATGGGTGAAGGAGAGTAAAGTGAACACCTGACTTCACAACCCCAGCAGCAGACCCACCCCAGTGAACCCAATTACCCATCTTCCATTGATCCATCTCCAGGGTAGCACCCACAGACCTAGGCTCTAGGACTGCCCCAGTTATTACTTGGAACCCCAAGCTTCAGGACTAACACAGCACCAGGATGTCCCTGTGGCCCCAGCCTGGGCCCTGCAGCCCTACCCTATAGAATGCAACCACAGACCCAGCCTCCAGGCAGGCCTCCTGTAGATCCACACTACAGGTCTGCCCCAGTGCCAGACCAGCCCCCTGGTCCCAGATTGCAAGCTTGCCCCTGAAGATCCAGGCTGAAAGTGTGGCCAACTGATCCAGGCACCAGACCAGCCTACTCAAGGACTCCAACACTGATCCCACCTGTGTAGCCCATCAGCTGGGCCACCCAAAATCTCTGTTTGCTCTTACTCTAAAGGGCTTTCCTTTCCAATCATCTGTAATGACAGGGAGATGTGCCTACATCTTCAAATAGACAACCACCGACACAAGACCACAAGACACAAGAACCAGGAATATCCAGGGGAAATGACGCCAATAAAGGAGCAAAATAAAGCATCAGAAACTCACCCAAAAGAAGTAGAGATCTATTAACTGTCAGACAAAGAATTCCAAATAATTGTCTGTAAGATGCTGAGTGAACTAAAAGACAATGCAGATTGACCACTAAATAAAATCAAGAAAACAATACACAAGAAGTTCAAGAAAGTGATAGAAACCATAGGGAAAAAAACAAACAGAAAACCTGGAGCTGAAAAATGAGTGCACTGAAAAATTCAATAGAGTGCTTTATCACTAAGAAGAAGAAAGGATCATTGAGCTCAAAGATGGGTCACTTGAAATTACCCAGTCAAGGAACAAAAAGAAAAATAATTGAAAAAAAGTGAAAAAAACTTGAGACTTACACAACATTGTCTAACAAACGAATATACGTATCATGGGAGTCCTGGAAGGAGCAAAGAAAGAAGGGTAGAGAAAGCTTATTTAAAAAAAATAATGAGAAATTTCATAGATAAGAGAGGGACATGAACATCCAGATCATCAAAGCCCAAATAAACCCAAATAGATTAAGCATATTTTTCACCAAGACAGATTATAATAAAATTCTCAAAATTCCAAGACAGAGAACTTTGAACACTACAAGAGAGAAATGAGTCATCACATACAAAGAAACTCCCATGGACGCCTGGGTGGCTTAGTCAGTTAAGTGTCTGATTCTTCATTTTAGCTAAGGTCATGATCTCACAGTCGTGAGATTGAGCCCAATGTTGGGCTCTGCACAGAGTGTTGAATCCGCTTGAGATTCTCTCTCCCATTCCCTCTACCCCTCCCTTGCTCTCTCTCTCTGTCTCTCTTCCTCTCTCTCTCAAAAAAAATAGAAATAAAAACAAGTAAATAAAAAACAAACTCCCATAATACTATGAGCAATTGTTCAGCACAAACTTTGCAGGCCAGGGGACAGTGGGATGATATATTTAAAGTACTGAAAGGAAGTTTTAAAAACCTGCCAACCAAGAATAATATACCAGACAAAACAATCCTTCAGAAATGAAGAAGAGAGAAAACTTTTCCAGAAAAATACAAAAGTTAAGGGAGTCCATCACCACTAGACCTAATTTATAAGAAATGCTAAAAAAAAGATTATTCAAGTTGAGACAAATGAACACTAACAAGAAAAAAACATGAAAGAATAAAACTCATTAGTGAAGATATAGTCAAATTGAGAATACTCTAATAGTATAATACTGATGGGTAAATAACTTTTTAAAAGTTTTTATTTTATTTCCAGTTAGCTAACATACAGCGTTATGACAGTTTCTGATGTACAGTATAGTAATTCCACACTTCCATACATCACTCCATGCTCATCGTGACAAATGCACTCCCTAAACCCCATCACCTATTTAACCCATCCCCCACTCCCTTCTGGTAAACATCAGTTTGTTCTCTATAATTAAGAGTATGTTTCTTGATTTGTCTGTCTCTAAATTTTTTCCCTTTGCTTGTTTTGTTTCTTAAATTCCACATGAGTGAAATCATATGGTATTTGTCTTTCTCTGACATTTTCCTTAATGTGTATATCACTTTTAACTCTAGTACAAAAGTTAAAATACAGAAGTATTAAAAATGAATAGAGCTCTAGTAATTTTTAGTAAATACAAAATTTAAAAAGATATAAAGTATGACATCAATAACATAAAATGTAGAGGGAGAAGAAGTTGAACTGTAGTCAAGTGCGGAGATTTTGTTTTGTTGTTGTTTTTTAATATGAAATTTATTGTCAAATTGGTTTCCATACAACGCCCAGTGCTCATTCCAACAGGTGCCCTACTCCATGCCCATCACCCACTTTCCCCTCCCTCCTACCCCCCATCAACACTCTGTTCTCAGTTTTTAAGAGTCTCTTATGTTCTGGCTCCCTCCCTCTCTAAACTTTTTTTTCCCTTCCCCTCCCCCATGGTCTTCTGTTAAGTTTCTCGGGATCCACATAAGAGTGAAAACATATGGTATCTGTTTTGCTCTGTATGACTTATTTCACTTAGCATAACACTCTCCAGTTCCATCCACGTTGCTACAAAGGGCCATATTTCATTCTTTCTCATTGCCACATAGTATTCCATTGTGTATATAAACCACAATTTCTGTATCCATTCATCCGTTGATGGACATTAAGGCTCTTTCCATAATTTGGCTATTGTTGAAAGTTCTGCTGTAAACATTGGGATACAAGTGCCCCTATGCATCAGTACTCCTGTATCCCTTGGGTAAATTCCTAGCAGTGCTATTGCTGGGTCATAGCATAGATCTATTTTTAATTTCTTTAGGAACCTCTGCACTGTATTCCAGAGAGGCTGCACCAGTTTGCATTCCCACCAACAGTGCAAGAAGGTTCCCATTTCTCCACATCCTCTCCAGAATCTATAGTTTCCTGATTTGTTCATTTGAGCCACTCTGACTGGCATGATGTGGTATCTCAGTGTGGTTTTGATTTGTATTTCCCTGATGAGGAGCGACCTTGAGCATCTTTTGATGTGCCTGTTGGCCATCTGGATGTCTTCTGTAGAGAAGTGTCTATTCATGTCTTCTGCCCATTTCTTCATTGGATTATTTGTTTATCGGGTGTGGAGTTTGATGAGTTCTTGATAGATTTTGGATACTAGCCCTTTGTCCAATATATCAATTGCAAATACCTTTCCCCTTCCGTTGGTTGCCTTTTAGTTTTGTTGATTGTTTCCTTTCCAGTGCAGAAGCTTTTTATCTTCATGAGGTCCTAATAGTTCATTTTTGATTTTAATTCCCTTGCCTTTGGGGATGTGTCAAGTAAGAAATTGCTGCGGCTGAGGTCAGAGAGATTTTTTTCCTGCTTTCTCCTCTAGGATTTTGATGGTTTACTGTCTCACATTAAAGTCCTTTATCAATGTTAGGTTTAATTTTGTGAGTGGTGTAAGAAAGGGGTCTAGTTTCAACCTTCTTCATGTTGCTGTCCAGTTCTCCCAGCACCATTTGTTAAAGAGACTGTCTCTTTTCCATTGGATATTGCTCCTGCTTTGTCAAAGATTAGTTGGCCATACTTTTGTGCATCCAATTCTACAGTCCCTATTCTATTCCATTGGTTTATGTGTCTGTTTTTGTGCCAATACCATGTTGTCTTGATAATTACAGCTTTGCAGTAGAGGCTAAAGTCTGGGATTGTGATGCTTCCTGCTTTGGTCTTCTTCTACAAAATTACTTTGGCTATTCAGGGTCTTTTGTGGTTCCATGCAAATATTACGATTGCTTGTTCTAGCTTTAAGAAGAATGCTGGTGCAATTTTGGTTGGGATTGCATTGAATGTGTAGATAGCTTTGGGTAGTGTTGACATTTTAACAATATTTACTCTTCCAATCCATGAGCATGGAATATGTTTTTCTATTTTTTTTATCTTCTTCAGTTTCCTTCATAAGCTTTCTATAGTTTTCAGCATACAGATCTTTTACATCTTGGTTAGGCTTATTCCGAGATATTGTATGATTCTTGGTGCAATTGTGAATGGGTCAGTTTCTTTATTTGTCTTTCTGTTGCTTCATTATTAGTGTATAAAAATGCAACTGATTTCTGTACATTGATTTTGTATCCTGCGACTTTGCTGAATTCATGTATCAGTTCTAGCAGATTTTTGGTGGAATTTATCGGGTTCCATGTGTAATATCATGTGATCTGCAAAAAGTGAAAGCTTGACTTCATTTTGCCAATGTTGATGCCTTTGATTTCCTTTTGTTGTCTGATTGCTGATGCTAGAACTTCCAACACTATGTTAAACAACAGTGGTGAGAGTGGACATCCATATCGTGTTCCTGATCTCAGGGGGAAAGCTCTCAGTTTTTCCCCATTGAGGATCATATTAGCTGTGGGCTTTTCATAAATGGCTTTGATGATGTTTAAGTATGTTCCTTCTCTCCCGACTTTCTCGAGGGTTTTTATTAAGAAAGGATGCTGAATTTTGTCCAATGATTTTTCTGCATCAATTGACAGGATCATATGGTTCCTTTCTTTTCTTTTATTAATGTGATGTATCACATTGATTTTTTTGTGAATGTTGAACCAGCCCTGCATCCCAGGACTGAATCCCACTTGATTGTGGTGAATAATTCTTTTTATATGCTGTTGAATTCGATTTGCTAGTGTCTTGTTGAGAATTTTTGCATCCATATTCATCAGGGATATTGGCCTGTAGTTGTGTTTTTTTGTTGTTGTTGCTGGGTCTCTGTCTGGTTTCAGAATGAAAGTAATGCTGGCTTCATAGAATGAGTCTGAAAGTTTTCCTTCCTTTTCTATTTTGTGGAATGGCTTGAGAAGGACAGGGATTATCTCTGCTTTAAATGTCTGGTAGAATTCCCCTGGGAAGCCATCTGGTCCTGGACTCTTATTTGATAGAAGATTTTTGATAACTGATTCAATTTCTTCGCTGGTTATGGGTCTGTTCAAGTTTTCTATTTCTTCCTGTTTGAGTTTTGGAAATGTGTGGGTGCTTAGGAATTTGTCCACTTCTTCCAGGTTGTCCAAGTTGTTGGCATATAATTTTTCATAGTATTCCCTGATAATTACTTGCATTTCTGAGGGATTGTTTGTAATAATTCCACTTTCATTCATGATTTTACCTATTTGGGTCATCTCCCTTTTCTTTTTGAGAAGCCTGGCTAGAGGTTTATCAATTTTGTTTATTTTTAAAAAAAAAAACAACTCTTGGTTTCTTTGATCTGCTGTACTGTTTTTTTTTTGAATTCTATATTTTTAATTTCTATTCTGCTCTTTCTTATTTCTATTCTTCTGCTGGGTTTGGGGTGTCTTTGCCCTTCTGCTTCTAGTTCCTTTAGGTGTGTTGTTAGATTTGTATGCAGGATTTTTCTTGTTTGTTGAGATAGGCCTGGATTGCAATGTATTTTCCTCTTAAGACTGCCTTTGCTACATCGAAAATGTTTGCATTGTTGTATTTTCATTTTCATTTGTTTCTGTATATTTTTAAATTTCTTCTCTAATTGCCTTGTTGACCCATTCATTCTTCCGCAGTGTATTCTTAACCTGCATGCTTTTGGAGGTTTTCCAGACTTTTTCCTGTGGTTGATTTCAAGCTTCATAGCATTGTGGTCTGAAAGTGTGCATGGTATGATCCCAATTCTTTTATACCTATGAAGGGCTGTTTTGTGACCCAGTATGTGATCTATCTTGGAGAATATTGCATGTGCACTGAAGAAGAAAGTATATTCTGTTGCTTTGGGATGCAGAGTTCTAAATAGATCTGTCAAGTCCATCTGATCCAATGTGTCATTCAGGGCCCTGGTTTCTTTATTGATCCTGTGTCTAGATGATCTATCCATTGTTGTAAGTAAGGTATTAACTTCCCCTTCAATTACCACATTCTTATCAATAAGGTTGCTTATGTTTGTGATTAATTGTTTTATATATTTGGGGGATCCCATATTCAGTGAATAGACATTTATAATTTTTAGCTCTTCCTGATGGATTGACCCTGTAATTATTATATAATGCCCTTCTTCATTTCTTGCTACAGCTTTTAATTTAAAGTCTAGTTTGTCTGTTATAAGTATGGCTACTACAGCTTTCTTTTGACTTCTAGTAGCATGATAGATAGTTTTACATCCCCTCACTTTCAATCTGAAGGTGTCCTCAAGTCTAAAATGAGTCTCTTGTGGAAAGCAAATAGATGGGTCTTTTTTTTTTTTTTATCCATTCTGATACCCTATGTCTTTTGGTTGGAGCATTTAGTCCATTTACATTCAGTGTTATTATAGAAAGATATGGGTTTAGAGTCACTGTGATGTCTGTAGGTTTCATGCTTGCAGTGATGTCCCTGGTACTTTGTGGTCCTTGCAACATTTCACTCATAGAATCCTCCTTAGGATCTCTTGTAGGGATGGTTTAGTGGTGATGAATTCCTTCAGTTTTTGTTTGTTTGGGAAGACCTTTATCTCTCCTTCTAGTCTAAATGACAGACTTGCTGAATAAAGGATTCTCAGCTGCATATTTTTTTCTGTTCATCACATTGAAGATTTCCTGCCATTCCTTTCTGGCCTGCCAAGTTTCAGTAGATAGGTCTGCCACGAGTATTATAGGTGTCCCTTTATATGTTAGAGCCTGTTTATCCCTAGCTGCTTCCAGAATTTTCTCTGTATCCTTGTATTTTGCCAGTTTCACTATATGTCATGCAGAAGTTCGATTCAAGTTATGTCTGAAGGGACTTCTCTGTGCCTCTTGGAATTCAATGCTTTTTTCCTTCCCCAGATCAGGGAAGTTCTCAGCTATGATTTGTTCAGGTACACCTTCAACCCCTTTCTCTGTCTCTTCTTCTGTAATTCCTATTATACGAATATTGTTCCTTTTTTTAAAATTTTTTTTCAACGTTTATTTATTTTTGGGACAGAGAGAGACAGAGCATGAACGGGGAGGGGCAGAGAGAGAGGGAGACACAGAATCAGAAACAAGCTCCAGGCTCTGAGCCATCAGCCCAGAGCCTGACGCGGGGCTCGAACTCACGGACCGCGATCGTGACCTGGCTGAAGTCGGACGCTTAACCGACTGTGCCACCCAGGCGCCCCGAATATTGTTCCTTTTGATGCATCACTTAGTTCTCTAATTCTCGCCTCATACTCCTGGATATTTTTTATCTCTCTTTTTCTCAGCTTCCTCTTTTTCCATAATTTTATCTTCTAATTCACCTATTCTCTCCCCTGCCTCTTCAATCCAGACTGTGGTTGCCTCCATTTTATTTTGCACCTTATTTATAGCATTTTTCAGCTCCTCATGACTATTTCTGAGTCCATTGATCTCTGTAGCAATAGATTCTCTGCTGTCCTCTATACTTTTTTCAAGCCCAGCGATTATTTTTATGACTATTTTTCTAAATTCTTGTTCCATTATATTGCTAACTTCGGTTTTGATCAATTCGTTAGCTGTCGCTACTTCCTGGAGTTTCTTTTGAGGAGAATTCTTCTATTTTGTCATTTTGGACAATCCCTGGGGTGGCGGGGAACAGCAGGGAACTTGCCCTATGCTGTCTGGTGTAACTTGTGTTGGTGGGCAGGGCCACAGTCAGACCTGATGTCTTCCCCCTGCCCACCGCTGGGGCCACAATCAGACTGGTGTGTACCTTATCTTCCCCTCTCCCAGAGATAGGGCTCACTGTGGACTGGTGTGGCCCCTGTCTGGGCTACTTGCACACTGCCAGGCTGTGGTGCTGCTCTGATGGGATCTGGTGTGGATCTACAAGGTGCACAGGGGCAGGAGGCTCAGGCTTAGCTTGCTTTGTGTTCAGTGGTCCCCTGAGGGAGGTGCCTTGCAGCACCGTGAGGGAGGCAGGTAGACTCTTCAGAGGGATGGATCCACAGAAGCACAGCATTGGGTGTTTGTGAGGTGCAAGCACATTTGGTGATGGGAACTGGTTCCCTTTGGGATTTAGTTTGGGGGATGGGAGAGGGAGATGGTGCTGGCCAGCGCCTTTGTTCCCCAGTGAGCTGATCTCTGTCTCCAGGGCTCAACACCTCTCTTTCCTGGTGTCCTCTTGCCCTCCCGCTATCTGAGCAGAGCTGTTGACTTATAACATTCCAGGTGTTAAGTCCTGCTGGCTGTCAGAACTCATGGAGTCTGGCCCCTCCACTTTTGCAAGCTAGACTCAGGGATTCCGCCTTGCTGGGCAGGCTGCCCCTCCACCACCCTGGCTGTCCTCCCACCAGTCCTTGTAGCACGCACGCCTCTCTGCCCTTCCCACCCTCTTCTGTGGGCCTCTTGTCTATGCTTGGCTCTGGAGAGTCTGTTCTGCTAGTCTTCTGACTGTTTTCTGGGTTATTTCTAGGCAGCTATGTGTGGAATATAAGTGGTCAGCGGAATGAGGTGAGCCCACCGTCCTCCTACACCTCCATCTTCTCTATATCCAAGTGCAGAGATTTTGTAAACAAAGTTACTTTGTTATTAGATTAAATCAATGGCTATAACTGTACAAAGTTTTGAACTTTATGATACTCACAAATACAAAATCTGTAGTAGATACGCAAAAGATAAGGAGAAAGGAGTCAAAGTATACACTACAAAAAAATCACCAGGAAAGATAGCAAACAGGAGAAATGGAAAACAAAGGAATGAGAAACAATTAACAAAATGCCAATAGTAAGTTCTTAACTACCAATATAGGCATACTTCATTTTACTGTCCTTCACTTTATTTGCATTTCACAAGTACTGTGTTGTTTTTGTTGTTGTTGTTGTTGTTGTTGTTGTTGTTTATGAATAGAAGGTTTGTGGCAGCCCTGTATTTAGCAACTCTATTGGCATCATTGTTTTCCCCAACAGCATTTGCTCACTTCATGTCTCTGTATCACATTTTGGTAATTTTTGCGATATTTTGAACTATTTAATTATTGTCATATTTGTTACAGTGATATATGATCAGTGATCTTTGATGTTACTATTGTATTTGTTTTGAGGCACCATTAATAGTTTTCATATAAGATGGCAAACTTAATTGATAAATGTTGTGTTCTGACTGCTTTATCAGCTGGCCATTCCCCCATATCTATTCCTCTCATCATTCTTCTCTGAGACACAGCAATACTGAAATGAGTCCAATTAAATAGCCCTACAATAACCTGCAAGTATTTAAGTGAAAGAAAGAGTTGAAGATTTCTCATTTAAAATCAAAGCTAGAAATAATTAAGCTTAGTGAGGAAAGCATGTTGAAAGCTAAGATAGGCTGAAAGCTAGGCTTCTTGTGCCAAACAGCCATGTTCTGAATGCAAAAACAAAACAAAACAAAATGTAGGAAATAGAAAATGCTACCCCAGTGAATAAATGAATGATAAGAAAGCGAAACAGCCTTCTTGCTGATATGGAGACAGTTTCATTCATTTGGATAGAAGATCAGAATAGCCATAACATTCCCTTAAGCCAAAGCCTAATCAAGAGCAATGCCCTAACTCTCTCTTCAATTCTATAAAGACTAAGAGAAGCGAGGAAGGTGAAAAGAAAAGTTTGAAACTATCAGAGGTTCATTCATGAGGATTTTTTTGTTTTTAATTTTATTTATTTATTTATTTATTTATTTATTTATTTATTTTTAAATTACATCCAAATTAGTTACCATAAAGTGTAACAATGATTTCAGGAGTAGATTCCTTAATGCCCCTTACCCATTTAGCCCATCCCCCCTCCCACAACCACTCCAGTAACCTTCTATTTTGTTCTCCATATTTAAGAGTCTCTTATGTTTTGTCCCTCTCCCTGTTTTTACATTATTTTTACTTCTCTTCCCTTATGTTCATCTGTTTCATCTCTTAAAGTCCTCATATGAGTGAAGTCATATGATTTTTGTCTTTCTCTTACTGACTAATTTCATTTAGCATAATACCCTCCACTTCCATCCAAGTAGTTGCAAATGGCAAGATTTCATTCTTTTTGATTGCCGAGTAATACTCCATTGTATATATATACCACATCTTCTTTATCCATTCAAAAATCGATGGACATTTGGGCTCTTTCCATACTTTGGCTATTGTTGCTAGTGCTGCTATAAACATTGGGGGTGCAAGTGTCCCTTCAAAACAGCACACCTGTATCCCTTGGATAAATACGTAGTAGTGCAATTGCTGAGTCATAGGGTAGTTCTATTTTTAGTTTTTTGAGGAACCTCCATACTGTTTTCCAGAGTGGCTGCACCAGCTTGCATTCCCACCAAAAATGCAAAAGAGATCCTCTTTCTCTGCATCCTTGCCAACATCTGTTGTTGTCTGAGTTGTTCATGTTAGCTATTCTGACACGTGTAAGGTGCTCATTGTGGTTTTCATTTGTATTTTCCTGATGATGAGTGATGTTGAGCATTTTTTCATGTGTTGGTTGACCATCTGGATGTTTTCTATGGAGAAGTGTCTATTCGTGTCTTTTGCCCATTTCTTCACTGGATTATTTGTTTTTTGGGTGTTGAGTTTGATAAGTTCTTTATAGATTTTGTATACTAACCCTTTATCTGATGTGTCATGTGCAAATATCTTCTCCCATTCTGTCACTTGCCTTTTAGTTTTGCTGATTGTTTCCTTCACTGTGCAGAAGCTTTTTATTTTGATGAGGTCCCAGTAGTTCATTTTTGCTTTTGTTTTCCCTGCCTCTGGAGACGTGTTGAGTAAGAAGTTGCTACAGTCAAGGTCAAAGAGGTTTTTGCCTGTTTTCTCCTCAAGAATTTTCATGGCATCCTGTCTTACATTTAGGTCTTTCATCCATTTTGAATTTATTTTTGTGTATGGTGTAAGAAGGTGTTCCAGATTCATTCTTCTGCATGTCACTGTCCAGTTTTCCCATTTGCTGAAGAGACTGTCTTTATTCCATTGGATATTCTTTGGTTCATGAGGTTTAAAGAGAAAAGCCATTGCCATAACATAAAAGAGGAAGGTGAAGAAGCAAGCACTGATGTAGAAGTTGCATCAAGTCATCCAGATCTAGATAAGATAATTAGTGAAGGTGGCAACACTAAACAACAGATTTTCAGTGTAGATGAAACAACCTTATATTGGAAGGAGATGCCATGTAGCATAGCTAGATGAGAATAAATCAATGCTTGGCTTCAAAAGATAGGCTAACTCTTGTTATGGGCTAATGTAGCTGGTGCCATTAGGTTGAGACCAATGCTCATTTACAATTCCAAAAATCCTAAGGCAGTCTTCAGTATTACACTAAATCTACTCTGCCTGTGCACTATAAATGGAACAAGAAAGTCTGGATGACACCACATCTGTTTTTATAAACAGATGGTTTACTGAGTATTTTAAGCCCACTATTGAGGCATACACTGAGAAAAAGAATACTATCAAAATACTACTGCTCATTGTCAGTATCCAGTGGTCACCCAAAAGCTGTGTATGTTAGAGATGTACAATAAGATTTATGTTGTTTTCATGCCTGCTAACATGACACCCATTCTGCAGCCCTTGGATCAAGGAGTAATACTAACTTTCAAGTCTTATTCTTTAAGATATACATTTGTAATGCTATAGCTGTCATACAGAGTGATTCTTCTGACAGACCTGGGCAAAGTAAGTTGAAAACTTTCTGGAAAGAAAACACCGTTCTAGATGCCATTAAGAACATTTTTGGTCATGGGAAGAGGCCAAAAAGTCAACATTAACAGGAGTTTTAAAGAAGTTGATTCCAACCCTCATGGATGACATTGAAGGGTTCAAAATTTCAGTGGAGGAAGTAACTGCAGATGTGGTGGAGATAGTAAGAGAATTATAATTGGAAGTGACTGAATTGCTGCAATCTCAGGATAAAACTTCAACAGATGAGGGAGGAGCTGGGTGCCTGACTGTTGCACAGGCGGGCACAGGGACCTGAAGTCACAGCCACTGCTACCTGATTGGGGGCCTGGGATGCACCACAGGGGCTAAGCACCTTTGGAGCCTTGAGCTCTCCAGTCACAGGGCACACTGGCAGCATGGGAGCATAAGCTGTGGTAGGAGTTGGGTCAATGCAGCAAGTCCTGTTACTACAAGAGCTGGACCAGGGAGTCTGAGTCCACCTGACTTACCTACACCAAATTGGGTGTGCCACCTGATGTCTCTGCCACTGACAATGGCTATGAAGTCAGTGGCCTGCATGCAGGTGTGTTGGAAGATGGACTGTCTTTCAATGGTATGCCCTGATCTATGGCCCCAGAGAAGAAGATGAGCTGTGGAACCCAGTGCTTGAATCCCCAGAGCCTCAACTCAGGCTCTCTGACCCAGAAACATAATAGCCTTCAGATCACAGAGACTAAAAGAGATGCTAAGTGAATGTCTGCAAAAGAAGTCACCATTAATGTTAAAGAAAGTATCTGACAGGGGGACACAGGTTGAAAAATCATGAAGAACTGTATTAACTGGAAGAGTGTCAACTAGAAGGATAGATTGACTTCTTTGGTGCCCTCCACATCAAGGAGTCTTGAATAAGTGAGTGGCCCTTACTGAGCATGACTGCTGCTGAGTTCCTTGAGAGATTGTCTTACTTGGCAGCCAATGGCTGCCTGGGCTTTTGGGATATTCTCAGCCTCCTACTTACCACATAAATGTATTGGCACAGTACTTGCATATGGTAACAAACTGAATGTGCAATTAGTTTGCCCGTGCAACTCTTGCAATATGGTCTTATGTAAAAGTGGTGAGCCAAAGCCACAGGAAAGTTTATGAAACAGAGAAAAGTAGCAGGAATACATTCATTCCCTGGGTAAAAAAGGCTCACACGGGTTCTAAGTTCTCCTGACCATGTTAGTGTGCACTGTTTCAGGCCAGCTTATTCTTTCATTCTTCCTTTCTGAATACCACCACCATAAGGAAGCTTGCCGTGTTCACTTTAAAGTTGTCTTCCACCTAACTGTAAACCCAGATATAGGAGAAATCAAGAAACAGGAAAACTCCCTGTTATACTTATTTCCTTAGCTCAGTGTGAGACAGATTGAGGTCAAGTTTCACACAAAATAACCCCACCAACACCCAAAGTGTGTTTTGGGAGGTTTCTAGGATGCAGTCACATCTATTTCTCATCTGCCTTCAATGTCCCCCCTTCCTGGTGTCCATGTCAGCCTCTGTACAACAATATCATGGTCATTGTGATCAACACATCCAACCTAGGATGCCCCTCAGGGCTCAGCCAGGCATTGCATTTTCATAGCTTTCCAGTTCTCTTTGCTTATTCTCTTGAGTGTTCTCTCCAGTTGGGTCATTTGCAATTGTTAATCAAAGAGTGGACACTGCTTGGGGTGCCTGGGTGGCTCAGTCGGTTGGGCATCTGACTTCGGCTCAGGTCATGATCTCATGGTCTGTGAGTTCAAGCCCCACGTCAGGCTCTGTGCTAACAGCTCAGAGCCTGTAACCTGCTTTGGATTCTGTGTCTCCCTCTCTCTCTACCCCTCCCACGCTCATGCTCTGTCTCCCTCTCTGTCAAAAATAAATACACATTAAAAAAATTTTAATAAAAAAAGAGTGGACACTACTTACAAGAGGGAGGTAATCCATAAAATATTGGCAGCACACACAGCTTCCCTTTTGCCTCTCATACACAGTTCCAGGATTATGCCATTTGCTATCTGTGAAGGAATCACTTTAGAAAGCCATTACCTGGTTAATGTACATTCACATTGACATTAGACTGATGCTCACTGTGGTAAAAATCAGAGGCAGTGAAAAATGTTTTAAAAGATTACAATTATCTGACATTAAACACGTTAAGCTGGAGGTATCTTCCTCCAAAGTAATGTAGCATGATTTTTAAAGGATTGTTAACACGCCCGGATTGGGATAAAGTTATACCAAACAATACCAATAAACTCCATATTTATCAGGAAAAAAATAAGCTCTACTGTGGGTAAAATGCCATCAAAGAGCATTGCATGTTAAAGAGAAATGGTTTGTGAAAGGAAATGTCAGTCAATGCAGCAAACTTCATGATTGTCTTATTTTGAGAAATTCCCACAGCCAGTCTACAAAAGACTCATTATAGACTTGAGGACACCTGCAGATTGAAGGTGAGGGGATGGAAAACAATCTGTCATGCTAATGGATGTCAAAAGAAAGCCATGATGGCCATACTTATATCAGACAAACTAGACTTTAAATTAAAGACTGTTACAAGAGATGAAGAAGGGCCTTATATCATAATTAAGGGGTCTATCCATCAATAAGAGCTAATAACTGTGAATGTTTATGCCCCCAACTTTTAAGCCCAAATATATGTCAATCACAAACCTAAGCAAACTTATTGATAATAATACTGTAATTGTAGGTGACTTTAATACTCCACTTACAACAATGGACAGATCATATGGCAGGAAATCAATAAAGAAACAATGGCCTTGAATGATACACTGGACCACATGGACTTGACAGATATATTCAGAACTTTTCATCCCAAACAGCAGAATATACATTCTTCTTGAGTGCACATTGAACAGTCTCCAAAATAGATCACATACTGGGTCACAAAATATAAGAGGATTGAGATCATACCATGCATATTTTAACATCACAACACTATGAAACATGAAATCAACAACAAGAAAAAATTTGGGAAGCCTCCAAATTCATGGAAGTTAACGACCACCCTATTAAAGAATGAATGGGTGAACCCGGAAATTAAAGAAGAAATTAAAAACATAAACAGAAGCAAATAAAAATGAAAATATGACAATGCAAACACTTTGGGATGCAGCAAAGGCCATTCTATGAATAAAATATGTTACAATTCAGATCTATCTCAAGAAGCAATAAAAATCTGTATTTGGATACAGAACCTAACCTTACACCTAAAGAACTAGAAGCAGAGCAGCAAGGAAACCCCAAAGCCAGCAGAAGAAGAGAAATAATAAAGATTGGAGCAGAAACAATATAGAATTCAGAAAAACAGTAGAACATATCAATGAATCTAATAAGTGTTTTTTGAAAGAATAAACAAAATTGATAAACCCCTAGCCTGATTTCTCAAAAAGAAAAGAGAGAGAACCCAAATAGGTAAAATCACTAATGAAAGGGGAGAGATCACAACCAACACCACAAAAATACAAACAAATATTAGAGAATACTATGAAAAATTACATTCCAATAAACTGGACAATCTGGAAGAAACGGACAAATTCGTTGACACCCACACACTAACAAAATTCAAACGGGAAGAAATAGAAAATTTGAATAAAGCCATAACCAGCAAAAAAAAATTGAATCAGTTATCAAGTCTCCCAACAAATAAGAGTTCTGGGCCAGATGGCTTCCTAGGGGAATTCTACCAGACATTTAAAGCAGAGTTAATACCTGTTCTTCTCATGCTGTTCCAAAAACTTGAAATGGAAGGAAAGCTTCCAGACTCATTCTATGAAGCCAGCATTACCTTGATTCCCAAAAGCAGACAAAGACCCCACTATAAAGGAGAATT
This sequence comes from Leopardus geoffroyi, assembly GCF_018350155.1. Lineage (NCBI taxonomy): Eukaryota > Metazoa > Chordata > Mammalia > Carnivora > Felidae > Leopardus > Leopardus geoffroyi. Next base: position 55,297,446 of record NC_059343.1, on the reverse strand, counting down.
ACAGGCCAATATCCCTGATGAACATGGATGCAGAAATTCAGAAGAAGATAGTAGCAAATCGAATTCAACAGTATATTAAAAGAATTATTCACCATGGTCATGTGGGATTCATTCCTGGGCTGCAGGGATGGTTCAATATCTGCAAATCAATCAATGTGATGCATCACATTAGTAGAAGAAAAGATAAGAAACATCCTGTCAATAGATGCAATAAAAAGCATTTGACAAAATACAGCATCCTTTCTTGATAAAAAAAAAAAAAACCTTGAGAAAGTCGGGATAGAAGGAACATACCTTAATATCATAAAAGCCATATGTGACAGTCCCACCACTAATATCATCCTCAATGGGGAAAAACTGAGAGCTTTCCCCCTGAGATCAGGAACATGACAGAGATGTCCACTCTCACTATTGTTGTTTAACATAGTGTTGGAAGTCTTACCCTCAGCAATCAGACAACAAAATGAAATAAAAAGCATCAAAATTGTCAAAGAAGTCAAACTTTCACTTTTTGCAGATGACATGATACTCTTCATTGAAAACTCAAAATACTCCACCAAAAAAACTACTATGACTGATACATGGATTCAGCAAAGTTGCAGGATATAAAATCAATGTACAGAAATTTGTTGCATTTCTATACACCAATAATGAAGCAATAGAAAGAGATATCAAGGAATTGATTCCATTTACGACTGCACTAAGGACCATAAAATACGTAGGAATAAACCTATCCAAAAAGGTAACAGATATGTATCCTGGAAATTATAGAAAAACTTATGAAAGAAATTGAAAAAGACACAAAGAAATGGAAAAACATTCCACATTCATGGATTGGAAGAACAAATATTGTTAAAATATCAATACTACCCAAAGCAATATACACATTCAATGCAATCACAATCAAAATAACACCAGCATTCTTCTCATAACTAGAATAAACAATCCTAAAATTTGTATGGAACCACCAAAAAAAAAAAAACCCGCAAATAGCCAAAGTAATGTTGAAAAAGAAACCAAAGCTAGAAGCATCAAGATCCTGGACTTTAGCCTGTACTACAAGGACATAATCATCGAGACACCATGGTATGGGCACAAAAACAGACTCATAGACCAATATAACAGAATAGATAACCCAAAACTGGACCCACAAATGTATGTCCAACTAATCTTTGGCAAAGCAGGAAAGAATATCCAATGGAAGAGTCTCCTTAGCAAGTGGTGCTGAGAGAATGGGACAGCAGATGCAGAAGAATGAAGTTGGACCACCTTCTTACACCATAAACAAGAATAAACTCAAAACGGATGAAAGACCTAAATGTGAGACAGGAAAACACAAAATCCTGGAGGAGAAAGGAGGCAACAACCTCTTTATCCCAGCCACAGCAGCTTCTTATTTGACATGTCTCCAAAGGCAAGGGAATTAAAAGCAAAAATGAACTATTGGGACCTCATCAAGATAAAAGCTGTACAGCAGAGGAAACAACAAAACTAAAAGGCAACCAACGGAATGGGATAAGATATTTTCAAATAACATATTGTATACAGGGTTAGTATCCAAAATCTATAACAAACTTACCAAACTCAACACCCACAAAACAAATAATCCAGTGAAGAAATGGCCAGAAGACATGAACAGATACTTTTCCAAAGAAGACATCCAGATGGCTAACAGACACATGAAAAGATGTTCAATGTCACTCATCATCAGGGAAATATAAATCAAAACTACAATGAAATATATCACCTCTCACTTCTTCAGAATGGCTAAAATTAAGAACACATGAAACAAAAAATGTTGGCAAGGAGGTGGAGAAAGGGGAACTCTCTTACACTATTGGTGGGAATGCAAACTGGTGTAACTACTCTGGAAAACAGTATGGAGGTTCCTCAAAGTATTAAAAATAAATAAAAAATAAATAGTAAAAATTAAATATAGAATTACTGTATGACCCAGCACTACTAGGAATTTGTCTAAAGGATACAGGAGTGCTGATTCATAGGGGCACAGGTGCCCCAATGTGCTATCAACAATAGCTAAATTATGGAAAGGGCCCAAATGTCCATCAACTGATGAATGGATAAAATTAGTATGGTACACACACACACACACACACACACACACACACAATGGAATACTGCTTGGAAATGAAAAAGAATGAAATCTTGCCACTTGCAACAACGTGGATGGAACTGGAGGGTATTATGCTATGTGAAATAAGTCGATCAGAGAAAGACAGATATCATATGTTCTCACTCATATGTGGAATTTGAGGAATTTTAACAGAAGACCATGGGGGAAGGGAAGGAAAAAACAGTTACAAACTGAGAGTGAATCAAAACATAAGGGACTCTTAAATATAGAGAACAAACTGATGACTGATGGAGGGGGTGCGGGGGGGGGAGGGGAATGGGCAGTGGACTTTAAGGAGGGTACTTGTTGGTATGAGTACTTGGTGTTGTATGTAAGTGATGAATCATGGGAACCTACTCCCGAAGCCAATAACATACTGTATAGTCTTTATGTTAGCTAACTTGACAATAAATTATATTAAAAAAAGTACCAAATTGCCACAGCCAGCCCAACCTTCAGCAACCACCAGCCTGATCAGTCAGCAGCCATCAACAATAAACCCAGACTCTCCTCCAGCATAAGGATTATGACTTGCTGAAATCTCATGTGATGGTTGACATTTGTTAAGCAATAAAGCATTTTTTATTAAGTTTTTATTTAAATTCCAAAATAGTTAACATAAAGTGTTATATTAGTTTCAGGTGTACAATATAGTGATTCAACACTTATATACAACACCTGGTGCTCATCACAAGTGCACTCCTTAATCCTAATCACCTTTTCCACCCATCCCCCCATCTACCTCTCCTCTGGTAACAGTTTATTCTCTACAGTTAAGAGTCTGTTGCTTGGTTTGCCTGCACCTCTCTCTCTCTCTTTCTCTCTCTTCCCCCTCCCTTTGCTGGATTGTTTTGTTTCTTAAATTACACAAATGAGTGAAATCATATAGTATTTTTCTTTCTCCGACTGACTCCGACTTCCCTTAGCAAAATACTCTCTAGCTCTATCCATATCATTGCAGATGGCAAAATTTCACTCTCTTTTATGGCTGAGTAATATTCCATTGTGTATATATACCACATCTTCCTTATCCATGCATCAATCAAGGGACACTTACGCTGCTTCCACAATTTTGCTCTTGTAATAATGCTGCTACAAACTTAAGGGTGCATGTATCTTTGAATTAGTGTTTTTGTATTCTTTGGACAAATACCCAGTAATGTGATTACTGGACCATAGGAAAGTTCTATTTTTAGCTTTTTGAGGATCCTCCATACTGTTTTCCACAGTGGCTGTACAAGTTTGCATTCCCACCTGCAGTGAATGAGGTTTTTTTTTCTGAACATCCTTGCCAATCCTTTCTTTTATTTTTAATTTTAGCCATTCTGACAGGTTTGAGATGATATCTCATTGTAATTTTGATTTGCATTTTCCTGATGAGTGATGTTGAGCATCTTTTCATGTGTCTGTTGGCCATCTGGGTGTCTTCTTTGAAGAAATGTCTTTTCATTTATTCTGCCCATTTTTAATTGGATTATTTGTTTTCTAGGTGTTGAATTGTATTAGTTCTTTATATATTTTGGATACTAACCCTTATTTGAATATGTCATTTGCAAATATCTTCTCCCATTCAGCAGGTTGCCTTTTAATTTTGCTGATTGTTTCCTTCACTGTGCAGCACCTTTTATTTTTATGTACTCCCAATACTTTATTTTTGCTTTTATTTTCCTTGTTTCAGGAGACATATCTACAAAAATGATGCTGTGACCAATGTCAGAGAAATTACTACCTGTGCTCTCTTCTAGGATTTTTAGGATTTCAGGTCTCACATTAAGTGTTTAATATATGCTGAGTTTATTTTTGTGTATGGTGTAAGAAATTGGTCCAGTTTCATTCTTTTGGATATAGCTGCTATTCAGGGTCTTTTGTGATTCCATATAAATTTTAGGGTTGTTCCAGTTCTTTGAGAAATACCACTGATGTTTTGTTAAGGATTGCATTAAATGTCTAGATTGTTTTGGGTGGTATAGACATTTTAACAATATTTATTCTTCCAGTCCTTAAGCATGGAATGTCTTTCCATTTCTTTGTGTCATCTAAAGAACAGTGCTTTAATCAGTGTTTTACAGTTTTCAGAGTACAGGGCTTTCATCTCTTTTGCTAAGTTTATTCCTTCCTACTTTATTATTTTTGGTGCAATTTTAAATGGGATTGTTTTCTTAATTTTTCCTTCTGCTGCTTCATTATTATTATGTGGAAATGTATCAACTTTTCTGAACATTGATTTTGTATCCTGCAACTTTACTAAATTTATTTATCAGTTCTAGCAGTTTTTTGGTGGAGTCTTCAGATTTTTCTCTATATAATATCATGTCATCTTGAAATAGTGCAAATTTTACTTCTTACCAATTTGAATGCCTTTTATTTATTTTTCTCATCTGACTGCTATGGCTAGGACTTCTAGTACTATGTTAAATAAAATTTGTGAGAATGGAGATCCTTGTCTTGTTCATGATCTTAGGAGAAAAGTTCTCTCAGTCCCCCCCTGCATTGAGTGTGATATTCACTGTGAGTTTTTCATATGAGACATTTATGTTAAGGTATGTTCCCTTTAGACCTACTTTGTTGAGGTTTGTTGTTGTTGTTGTTGTTTTCACAAATGGGTGTGTAGTTTGTCAGATGTTTTTTTTTTCTGCATCTATTGAAATGATCATGTGATTTTTGTTCTTTCCTCTATTGACGTGATGTATCACATTGATTAATTTGCTAATATTGAACCATTGAACCGTCCTTGGAATAAATCCCCCTTGATAGTGGTCAATGATTATTTAAATGTATTGTTGGATTCAGTTTGCTAGTATTTTGTTGAGAATGTTTGCATTTATGTTCAACAGAGATATCAGTTTGTAGTTCTCTTTTTTGTGCTGTCTTTATCTGGTTTTGGTACCATGGTAATGCTGGCTTCATAGAATGAATTTGGAAGTTTACCTTCCTTTTCTATTTTTTGGAGTATTTGGAGAATAGGTATTAACTCTTCTTTAAATGTTGTCTTGTCCTGGACTTCTGTTTTTTGGGAGGTTATTATTATTATTATTATTATTACTGATTCAATTTCTTTGCTTGTTATAGGTCTCTTCCAGTTTTCTGTTTCTTCCTGATCCAGCTTTGGTAGGTTATATGTTTCTAGGAATTTATCCATTTCCTCTAGGTTGTTCAATTTGTTGGCATATAGTTTCTCATAATATTCTCTGACATTTGTTGGTATTTCTGTGGTGTTGGTTGCTCTTTCTCCTCCATCATTTATTGTTTTATTTATTTGAGTCCTTTCTCTCTCTCTCTCTCGCTCTCTCTCTCTCTCTCTCTTTTTTCTGATGAGTATGGCAAAAGGTTCACCAATTTTTGTTTTTCTTTTCAAAGAACCATTGATCTGTTTTATAGGGGTTTTTTTAGGTTTTTTTTTTTTTTTTCTATATCATTTGTATCTGCTCTAATCTTTGTTTCCTTCTTTCTGCTAGGGTTTTGGTTTTATTTCCTCTTTTTCTAGCCCCTTTATATGTAGAGTTAGGTTGTTTGAGTATTTTTCTTTTAGAGACAGGCCTGTATTACACTAAACTTCCCTCTTAGAACTGCTTTTGCTACATCCCAATGATTTTTGGACTGTTGTGTTTCATTTTCATTTGTTTCCATGTAATTTTTTATTTCTTTTTTGATCTATTGGTTGACCCATTTATTAGTTAGTAGTATATTATTTAACCTCCATGTATTTGTGCTTTTTCCAGATTTTCTCTTTTGATTGATTTTTAATTTCATAGCATTGTCAGAAAAGATACATCATATGACTTAAATCGTTTTTAATTTGTTGAGACTTGTTTTGTGGCATAATATGTGATCTATTCTGGAGAATGTTCTATATGCACTTGGCAAAATATGTGATTTATTCTGGAGAATGCCCCATGTTCACTTGAAAAGAATGTGTATTCTGGTATTTTATTTTTGTGGAATGTTCTGAATATATCTGTTATGTCCATCTCATTCACTGTGTCATTCAAAGCCACGATTTCTTTGTTGATTTTCTAATTGGATAATCTGTCCAGTGATATAAGTGTGGTTTTAAAGTACCCTACTATTATTGTAATACTATTGATTTGTTCCTTTGTTGTTAACTGTTTCATGTATTTGGTCCCTCTCATGTTGGGTGCATATTTATAATTGTTATATCCTCTTGTTGGATGGTCCCCTTTATTATTATTTAGTGTCCTTGTTTGTCTCTTGTTACAGTCTTTTTTAAAGTCTATTTTGTCTGATATAAGTACTGTTACTATGGCTTCCTTTTGACATCTATTTTAATGATAAATATTTCTCTATCCCCTCATTTTCAATCTACAGATGTCTTTAGGTATGAAATGAATTTCTTGTAGACAGCATATAGATGGGTCTTGGTTTTTTAAATCCATTTTTCTACCCTATTTCTTTTGATTGGAGCATTTAGTCTATTTACATTCAAAGTAATTATTGATAGATATGTATTTAGTGCCATTTTGTAACTTGTTTTGGAGTTATTTCTCTGATCCATTCTTCTTTTGCTCTTTCATGGTTTCCTTTAGTGATATACTTGGATTCACTTCTCTTTATTGTGTGCATAGTTATTAGTGGTTTTTGATATATGTTTACCTTTGTATATATAACCTCTTCTGCATATAGCAGTCTATATTAACTTGATCATCACTTAAGTTTGAACCCATTCTTTACTCCTCTCCTCCCAACATTTTAGGTATCTGGTATCATATTTTACATCCTATTATTTTGTGAATACCTTGACTGATTTTTACCGATATACTTATTTTTCATACTTTTATTTATGGTCTTTCCCTTCTACTCAGTGAGTCACTTCAATAAAATATTTTTAAATTAAGGTATGCACATTGTCTTTTTAGACATAATGCCATTGCACATAATGTAGTGCATATGTATATGTATATTTCATATAATGTAGTGTAGTATGAACATAGCTTCTCTATGTACTGAGAAACAAAATATTTATTTGACTTGCTTTACTTGTAATATTCACTTTATTTCAGTGGTCTGGAACCAAACCTGCAATATATCTGCTATGCCTGTAGTTACTTTAAATGGAAATGGATTACATTCTCCAATTAAAGACACAGTGTCCGAGTAGATTAAAAAATAAGATCCAACTCTATTTTGGCCACAAGAGGTTCACTTTAGCATTAGGAACACAAATAAGCTAAAAACGAAGGACTAGAAATGGTATTCTATGTAAGTGTTAATCACAAAAGAGTAAGAATGACAATACCTATATATAAGGAAAAATGAACTATATGTCAAAAAGCTGTCAAAAGAGAAAAAGATGGTCATTATATAGTAATTATTATGTCATTTATCAAAGGATATAGCTATTGTAAATACACATGTACAAAATATCCAATGCAAAGCAAATATTAACAGAAATAAAGAGGGAAATAGAACAATAAAATAATAGTAGGGGATTTTAATAACTTACTTTTAAAAACGCTCATTCATATGGAAAATAAGGAAATAGTTGACTTGAACAACAATATAGACCACATGGACCTAAAAGAGCTATGCCTAACATTCCACTCAACAGCAGAAGAATACACATTTTTAAAGCACACACAGAACATTCTCCAGGATAGATTATATATTGGGCCACAAAACAAAGCCTAACAAATTTAAGAAGGTTGAAGTTGTACCACGTATCTTTTCTGACCAAAATGGTATGAAACTAGAAATAAATAACTGGGGAAAAATAGAATAAAATTACAAATATTTGGAAACCAATTAAAGAATAAATCAAATTGGAATACAAAAATTATCATGAGACAAATAAAAATAGAAATACATATACAAAAGCTTATGGGATAAAGTAAAAGCTGTTCTAAGAAGGAAGTTTATAGTGTCCAATGCCTACATTAAGAAAAAAGAAAGATCACAAATAGACAACCTAGCTTTAAATTTCAAGGAACTAGAAAAAAGAACAAAATAAGGCCAAAGGTGGCAGAAGAAAGGGAAAAGTAAATATCACAGTGAAAATAAAGGGAATAAAGACCAGAAAAATAGAAAAATAATTCAAAGAAATTAAGTGTTTTTTTTACAAGATAAACAAAATTGACATTTATTTAGACTAAGAAAAAAGAGTAGGCTCAAATAAAATTATAAATAAAAGAGGAGTCATTATAACTGATACCACAGAAATCTAAAGAATCTTAAAGAGATACCTGTGAATAATTAAATGCCAACAAATTTGATAACCTAGAAGAAATGGCTAAATTTCTAGAAACATACAAGCTACTAAGACTGAAGTATGAAGAAATAAGAAATCTGACCGGACCAATAATGAGTAAGAAAATTAAATCAGCAATCAAAAACCTCCCAACCAAGAAAAGTTTCACAGTCAAATGTCTTCACTGGAAAATTCTACCAAACATTAATGAAGAATTAATACCAATCCTTCTTAAACCATTGGAAAAACTTTAAGAAGAGGGAATAATCATATCTCTTTTTATGAGGTCAGCATTACCTTGATACCAAAGCCAAATGAGGATAATATGAAACAGGAAAACTGTAGGTCAGTAACCCTGATGAACATAGATGCAAAAATCCTCAACATTAATACTAGAAAACTGAATTCAGCAACAGATTAAAAGGATCTTACACCATGGTCAATGGAGATTTATCCCTAGGATGGATACAAGGACAGTTCTATATAACAAACAATAAATGTGACACATCACATTGATAGAACGAAGGATAAAAATTATATGATAATTTCAATATATCCAGAAAAAGCATATTCATCAATATTATTTCATGATAACAATTGTCAAAAAATTAGGTGTAGAAAGAATGTACTTCAATATCAAAAAGGCCATATATGACAAACCCACAGCTAACATTATATTCAAAGTTGAAAAGCTGGAAGCTTTTCTTCTAAGATCAGGAACAAGGATGTCTACTGTGTCCACTTTTATTCAGCATAATACTTGTAGTTCTAGCCAGAGAAGTTAGTCAAGAAAAAGAAAAAATATGTGTCTGAATAAGAAAGGAAGAAGTAAAATTATCTGTAGATGATATGATTTTAAATTTTATTTTAATGTTTATTTATTTTTGAGAGATAGAGAGACAGAGAGACAGAGAGACAGAGAGAGAGACAGAGCACAAGTTGGGGAGGGGCAGAGAGAGAGGGAGACACAGAATCCGAAGCAGGCTCCAGGATCTGAGCTGTCAGCACAGAGCCTGATGCAGGGCTCAAACCCACAAACTGTGAGATCATGACTTGAGCTGAAGTCAGTCGCTTAACTGACTGAGCCACCTAAGCGCCCCTGGATGATATGATTTTATATAGAAAAAAAGTCTAAACACTCCACCAAAAGATTGTTAGAACTAATAAGAAAATTCAGTAAAGTGCAGCGTACAAAATCTGTATACAAAATTCACTTGTGTTACATACTAACAATTAACTATCCAAAAGGAAAAAAGTAAAAAAGAATTAAGAAAACCATCCCATTTACAATAGCATAAAAATATTTAGGAAAAAGTTTAACCAAGGAGTTGAAGACCTGTGTAAGCTTATGCACAGCAAAGAAAACAACAGAGTGAAGAGAACCTACATAATAAATGATATTTGCAAGCCATGTATCTGTTAAGGGGTTAATATCCAAAATATATAAGGAAGTCCTAAAACTCAGTAACAAGAAATTTTAAAAACCTTCCCATTTACAGTAGCCTCAAAAAATACTTAATAAAAAAATTAAACCAAGGAGTTGAAGACCTATGCACTGAAAATTAGAAGACATTGATAAATAAATTGAAGAAGACACAAATAAGTGGAAAGATATTTTGTGTTTATGTATTAAAAACATTAATATTGTTAAAATGTCCATACTACCCATAGATATCTACAGGCTCAATGCAATTCTATATGTTTGACTTTTTTAGATTCTACATATAAATGAGATCATGCAGTTTTTTTCTTTGTGTCTGCCTTATTCCCTTTAGCATAATATCTTCCAGGCTTATCCATATCATTGCAAATGGCAGGATATCTTTCTTTTTTTATTTTATTTTTTTGATAGACAGAGAACAAGTGGGGGAGGGGCAGAGAGAGAAGGAGACACAGAATCCAAAGCAGGCTACAGGCTCTCAGCGGTCAGCACAGAGCCAGATGCGGGGCTCAAACTCACAAATTGCAAGATCATGACCTGAGCTGAAGTCGGATGCTCAACCGACTGAGCCATCCAGGAGCCCCAGGATATCTTTCTTTTTTAAGGCTGAATAGTATTCACATATGTGAATATATGTATATCACATTTTCTGTATTCATTCATCCTTTAATAGACACTTAGCTTACATATCTTGTTATCTTTTTAATTCTTTCCATCATAAGTAGACATGAATTTATACTCCTTTAATTCTTATCACCTCCCATTTGAGGCTGGTAAATTGAGATCCATTTTATAGTGAGGTCCTTGGATGCTCAGAGGGAAAGTATTTTGCCCAATCCACATTACTTCTAAACAACAGTGCAGCAATTTGCATCAATCTCATTCCAGAGCTCATTTGTCTACTGTATAATGTCTAAACACTCTTCTGAGAAGGCACCAAATCCTTTTATTCACCACTGTGCTTTACCCCTATTATCTTACCCCCAAACTTGTTATTCCTCTTGTATAAAGTATTTCAATGAGTCTGCTCACTAACATCATGGACTCCTTCGCACCTCCATATCTAAGCACTGTCCATTCTCCCTCTTTAATATCTCTTGAATCTATCTCTCTTTGGTGCTGGTATTCTAATTTAGATCCTTCTCATCAGCAGTATCCTATCTGGTCTCCCTACCTCAGTCTCTCTAGTCTAGTCAACTTTTAATAATAAACCTAAAGGGATATTCTAAAAATGCATTTGATAATACCACTTCCCTGTGGTCATACTCACTTCAGCCCAGTGATAAAGTTCATACTCATGGCATTCATTCATTGCCTTCATGATACAGCCCCAACCCACCTTAACAACCTCATCTCCAACTACCCACACTTATCATCTAAAATTGGTTCCTATGCTCAAACCACACTAAACTTTACTCTTAGTTTACATTTTCTTAGGCAAACTATGATCTTTCACTCCTCTAAGGTGTTCTGTCTGAAGTTCCCTTTCCCTCGTTTTCTACCTATTGTAATCCCTCAAGGCCCAACTCAAATGTTACTCCTTTTGAAAGATCTTCTTCAGCCCCTCCAAGTAGAATTAGCACTGTCCTCCTCATAGCACTTATTTGCATTATTCTACTTGTATTATAATAATTGATATATTTCTCCTGCTATACTAGTATGATACATCTCAAAGCTTCTCCCTACCACTTACCCACATGTAGAAGAGAGGGCCCCAGTTGGCTACTTGCCTATTTGTGAGGCCTCCCTGTCTTTCCTGATTCACTCTCAGTTTTCTGCAGTTTATGAAGTGGGCTATGTGTTTTCTTGTGGAAATGGATGACTAGCTAAAGAAAGGGAATGATACTGAACACTTTTTACCTGACAAGAGCAATAAACTCTCTCTTCAGAAAGAGTGTGAACTCTAGAAACAAACTTCTAGCTTTGAAAATTGGCTCTGCCACATTAACTTTGTGACACTGATCTTCCCAGTGCCTTAGATTCCTTATCTGTAAAGTAGGACTAATAAAGAGTTCACTACTTTATAGAGCAGTTTTGAAAATAATGGTGAGATAATCCATGTAAAGCACTTAGAACAGGGTCTGGCACAGAGAAAGTGCCCAAATAATGGTATCTGTTACCATTACCATCACAGTCATTATTATCATCACTACCATTTTGTTATTATTATTCAGCATATCCCAGAACCTGGAAATATTTTCCCTTGGCGGAGGGTCTAGTTCCAAAGTCCCCATTGCTACTATCATTCTATCCCCTGTTTCCTTGAATCAGAAAAATATCCTTTCCTATGTAGAAGGTAGTGGCCTCTGTGAGACTGTATATGTGGCTCATCTTTATGACATTGGACCTCTTGTACTGTATTAAGATGGCAATAATGCTGTTATATCCTGTAGGGCACAGTCCATCCCTGTTGTCTCTTCTAAAGTAGAGCAGGGGTGAAATTTCCTAGGGTCTTTATACTAGAAGAAAGTATTCAAATAGAAACATGTAAATGAGATGTTGGGCCTAAAGCACATGAGAGAAGAAATTCATGTCACTGTTCACTTCATTGTTTTGAGGGGTAAATGTGCTTAAGATTACTCCTAAGTGCTGGAGGTTTACAGGTAGCCTCTGCCACAAGGCATGTCCTGGAAGCATATGATCTAGTTACATGGCTCTCTTGTGCTTATGCCCCTATTAGTTGTAAGCCTTCAGTAAATTTTTGTTTGAATGTTCTAATCTGATTTTTTTGAATGTCCTAGTGCTAGGATTATGAAAGCAGGACTATTTATCTACTTTGGGACAAAGTAGGGAAACTATAAAGGGAATCCTTTTGGCCCTGATCCCTATAATGGTAACAGGAGTGATTGGTAACAGGTTCTCAAATAGAAGAAAGCTCTCTGGGGGGGGGGGGGAAAGTCTTTGCAGCAAAACTTAGCCCTTCTTTCTCACATAAAAACTCTTGCCTCACTGCCTAATTGGAGCATAATAGCATAAGTAATGACTAGCAATTATAGAGTATTTATTATGTACCACACACTGAAATAAGTATACCATCTCATGTAACCCTGACTACTACCTCATGAGGTAGGTACTATTATTATTCCCATTATACTGAGGAGAAAACTTGAGGTATAGAGAGGTCATGGACTTGCCAAATGTCCTACAGTTGATAGGAAGCAGAACTGAAATTCAGACTTGGCCACTTGATTCCAAAGCCTGCATTTCTTTTAACATTTTACTATGGAGAGTTTAAAACATAAACTGAACTTAAAAAAAAAAAAGTATAACATACTCCCCGGTGCCTATCACACAGCTTTAACATTTACCACCATATGCCCATTCTTGTTTCATCTATACCCCACCCACATCCCCAAACAAGGCCTCATGTCACTTCATCCATAAATGTTTCAGTATATATCTCTAAAAGATAAAGACCTTTTTAAACTAAAATTACAATACCATCATTGTACCTGAAAGAAAAGCAAACAGTAATTCCTTAAGATCACTGTCCAGTCAGTGTTCAAATTTTCCTGTCATTTTTTTTTAAAAATCAGGATATAAATAAGATGCATGTATTACAACTGTTTGACATATTTCTCAAGTCTCATTTAGCCATCTAGAACGTGTTATTAACCACTACACTCTGATCTAGGGTTTCTACTATGAAGAAAGGTGCCACTTTCCTTAGAGCAGGAGTTCTAAATTAGGGAGTAACAGCTTTAAGGGAAGCTATGAATCTCTTAAAATTAGTTGTTAAAATTTTGCATGTATTTGTGTTGGTTAATTTGTCTTAGGAGAATATCCTTGGCTTTCATTAGAGTTGGGAGTTTATGAGGATGGAGAATGAAGTTAAATTCTGTTAAGTTTATTAACTTGAAATTTAAGAGAATTTAACAAATTAGTTTTGAGAGGAATAGAAATAGTTAAGGATTAATTGGTGTCACTTTAAAGAGAATAGAATTATAGGGGTGCCTGGGTGGCCCAGTCTGTTAGGCATCCTCCTTCAGCTCGGGTTATGATTTCACAGTCCATGAGTTCGAACCCCGCGCCAGCTCTGTGCTGACAGCTCAGAGCCTGGAGCCTGCTTTGGATTCTGTGTCTCCCTCTCTCTCTGCCCCTCCCCTGCTCATGCTCTCTCTCTGTTTCAAAAAGAAATAAAAACATTTAAAAAATTTTTTAAAAAGAATAGAATTATAATTGATCGGAAACTCTTAAGTCCTTTTTCAATTACATATCCTTTTGAATAAAGCATCTTGGTGTACTGTGGTGTTACTGAATTGTGGTGGTGAAAATCATACTCAGTTCTTGAACTGAATTCCCTATTTGTTGGAATCTGTGACTCGACATGAATTGGGGTAGGAAGAGACTGATTTTGTGAGATATCAGTGATTTGTTCCACAATAATAACCCCATTGAAAATGTGTACAATATTTCAATATTATGTGTGTATAAAAATGAAATGGTAATAAAGTTATCATTAATTTTCCCTCTTTGCACCAACTTTTCCTAGATGAAATCCAACATCAAACACCCAATGGTGTTATCACCAGCAGTATAGAACCCCCCAAGCTACCACAATACCCCAAACTGCCTATTCAGAGGAGTGGGGAAACTGATACTGAGAGGCAGTCCCCAAGCAGGCTTGTTTCAGATGGCAAGTTGGAGTCCTGTCCTGAAGTGGATGTGGGGAAGCTGGTGTCTAGGCTGCAAGATGGAGGAACCAAGGCCATATCAAAGGCCACCAATGGACCTGTGCCAGGCTCTGGGCCCACCAAAGCACCCTCTTTCCAAATAAAGAGACCAGCTCCTCGTCCCCTGACTCACCACAAGGAGGGTAAGTGCTTGGGAATCCCATTGAAACCAGAATTGAAACCAAATCTTTTGTGCATTGAGATCTTTCTGAGGTTGGAGATATTTAAATAGGAATCTGTTCCAGTTTACTACCACTAATATTGGAATGATGGTTAAGAACATAAAACCCATTCACAATAATCACTAGAATGTAAACTTAATGAGGGTGGTGATTTGGGGCCTGTTTTATTTACTTCTATATCCAAGTGTTTAGAACATTGCCTGACTATCACAAGGTAGGCACTTATTACTTGCATAATAAATTAATAATAATATTTTTTATAAATATTATTACTGCTACTGTTGCCATTAAGTATCTGCTATGTCCTTGGCACTGTACTAGGTATTGACAAACTATTTCTGATCTTCACAGCCTTACTATGGAGAATGTATTACTATTTTTTTTCCTACTAGAACTGAGGATCCTAGAGCTAAGTGACTTGACAAACGTTCATAGCTAGTAACTGGCCGAGCTGTGATCTCAATCTTACCAAGTCTGACAGGCACAAAAGCCTGTTTTATTTCCAATAAGGCGGAACTATCACTTTATGTTTCTATAAGAAACTTTGAAATTGGTGAACTGCTGGTTTCTCATTCTCACTTGCCAGATTAATCAAAATAAGGACAAAAGGGCACAACTTCTGCAAAACTATAGGATTTTTAAATTACAAATTCAAGATGTGGCTGACTTCTGTAAATTTAATTGGTTACTACATGTGGAGACTCATGTTTGGAGGTTGGAGCTAATCCAGAGGGTATCTGGAGAAGGGTACATAATTCTATGAAGATAGTATGGTATACTGGACAGAATATAGACTTTGATATCACAAAGGCTTGGATCCAAATTGTGGATATTTTATTTTCTTGATAGATGACCTTCTAAAAATATGCCTTGTTTTTTTATCTTGTCCTATTCCAAAAAGGATTTAAGGCATTTCACAATATAGAAAATACAAGAACTCAAAATAGTAAGAATAATTTATTCAACAAGTATTTATGTAATACTTACTGTATGCTTGGCCTCATTCTAAGTGTTGAGGACATAAGAATGAATAAGACACAAGGTCCCTACTCTCTTGAGCCTTATATCAGGGCTTAGCAAACTATGGCCTTAACTGGTTGAAAAAAATCAAAAGAAAAATAATATGTCATGACACATGAAAATTATATGAAATTCAAATTTCTGTGTCCATAATATACCACTTAACTTACATAGTGTCTAAAGCTGCTTTTATACTACAACAGCAGAATCTAGTAGTAGCAACAGAGACCTTCCAATGGCCTACAAGACCTAAAATATTAGCTATCTGATACTTTACAGAAGAAGTTTGCTGACTTCTGCCTTAGATTCCAGAGAATACAGGTGAGAAAAAATGAGGTCAAGAGAGAAAAAAAGGTAGTATAGTAAGGATATGGAAATAATGGAGTTCATACACAAAATGTTTGCTGTGAAGCCTTACATACTTGCTGGAGCAGTGTCACATATTTGTCTCCAAACTTTCTAGAGAAAATGAAAAGAGGAGGAACTTAATGGTAATATAAGTCTATGCTCTTAAGGTAACAACAAGCCACTTGTTCAAGTAAAAGTACAACTCATCCATTTTTGAGGCAAGAGAATACTTCTAAGAAGCATTTTCTCTCAAGAATTGTTGCATATAACAACCTTAACATGGGCTGATGGCATTGTCTCAGAGCACAATTCCGTAAAAGCTATTCTTTGGGAATCTGATAAGATTTCCACTAAGTAACTGACTCTGTGAATTATTTGTCTTGGCCCACTGATCCATCTGTCTGTATGATTAATAGTTATTTAACCTCTGTGCACCTAGGTTTCTAAATCTATAAATAGGAGAAACAGCTCATCTAACAGAATTATTGGTAGGGTTAGAAGAAATATAGGGGCGCCTGGGTGGCTCAGTCAGTTAAGCGTCCGACTTCGGCTCAGGTCATGATCTCACGGTCCGTGAGTTCGAGCCCCGCATCGGGCTCTGTGCTGACCGCTCAGAGCCTGGAGCCTGTTTCAGATTCTGTGTCTCCCTCTCTCTCTGACCCTCCCTCATTCGTGCTCTGTCTCTATCTCAAAAATAAATAAACCTTAAAAAAAATTAAAAAAAAAAAAGAAATACCAAAATTTCTGCCATATAATCAATATTCAAAATATGTTATTAATTCCCTACCCTGCTCTTCCCCTTTCTAAGATTTGCCTATTTAGGGAAATAACCAATTAACACCAGACTTCTATGTAGACACTGCTTCAATTTATAAGTCATGTATTGACCTTCACATCAATCTGGTAGAGTTGGGTAATTCAAGATATATTTTTCACGGAGAAGTTTGTTTTGCCTGCTACTAAGCCTTGAGGTCAGCCAGATCCTCTAAGGTCAGCACACCACAACTTAGCCCTCCCTAACTATTGCCTACTGTAGAGTTAAATTCTAGAGGAATTTCCCCTTCCCATTCCTCCACAGTCCTGCTCCAGGTTCCTGGCAACAGCTGCTCTGATCTAATAGTTTCAGTTAATATAATGATCTTACTGTCCATTATCAGTCAGACTGTCTAAATCTGGGCCACATCATTGCTTGGTTTTTGCTTTTTACCTTAAATTAGTCAGGAACAGGCTAGTGTTATGTAGCTTTTTTCAAAGATCCATGCCTCCAGCCTTAGCTACAGAAAACAGAACTGTGGTTGTAATCCTGGCCTTGGTGAAAAATGAGCCAAATTTATGATGTAGTTGCCTCTTTTTTTTGGGGGGGGGGGGGAGTTTTTAATTAAATTCCAGTTACTTAACATACAGTGTAACATTAGTTTCTGGAATAGAATTTAGTAATTCATCACTAACATATAACACCCAGTGCTCATCACAAGTGCCTTCCTTAATAACCTATCACCCATTTAACCCATCTCCCTACCTACATTCCTTCCAACAATGCTCAGTTTCTCCTATAGTTAAGAGTCTGTTCTATGGTTTGCCTCTCTCTTTCTTCCCCCTATGCTTATTTGTTTTGTTTCTTAAATTCCGCATATGAGTGAAATCATATGATATTTGTCTTTCTCTGACAGATTGATTTCTCTCAGTATAATACCCTTTAGTTCCACCCATGTTGTTTCAAATGGCAAGATTTCATTCTTTTTATGGCTGAGTAATATTCCATTGTGTGTGTGTATATTTCAAAACTTTTTTTATGCTTTATTTTTTTTTAATTTTTAAATGTTTTATTTTTGAGAGAGACAGAGCACAAGTGGGGGATGGGCACAGAGAAAGAGGGAGACACAGAATCCAAAAGAGTCTCTAGGCTCTGAGCTGTCAGCATAGAGGCTGACACAGGGCTTGAACTCATGAACTGCAAGATCATGACCTGAGCTGAAGTCAGCACTTAACCAACTGGGGCACCCAGGTGCCCCAAAACTGTTTTATTCTTTTATGAGTCAGTGGGCACATTTGGCCTCTTTCCATAATTTGGCTATTGTTGATAGTGCTGCTATAACCATCAAAATCTTAGAGGAGAACACAGGCAGCAACCTCTTTGACATCAGCCCATAGCAACTTCTTACTAACTACATCTCTATAGTTGCCTGTTTGTACTTCACTCATTCCCACCTCCTCACCTCTTATTCCCCCCCGCTTCCTCCCTATTTTGACCACCACTCCAGTGGTAGATTCCAGGCATCAGAACAGATATCAATTAAGCAAAGGCTGCAAACACCTCTGACCCTGAGCTATAATTAAGAGTTGTTGGCCCCAGGTACTGGCCAGCAGCCTTAATGACAGTCACCTCAGCTGACCCACTCTGTACTTTGCAGTTGTCACTCCATTTCAGCTCTTTGTTCAGAGTTTTGCCTACCATGTCAAAGGTCAATGCACAGTCCTCATTTCTTTAGTGATCCAACTATGCCATTTCCCTGTCCCCGATGTCCTCCCCTTGCATCAATCCAACATTTGGATTTGATATTGAGTGGGCTTGATATTCTTTACATTTTTCCTTAGCAATTAAAGATAGCAAACACAAAGTGCATGTTAAATTGCTTTGTTCCATGGCAGTCAACTTACAATAAAATCAATATTGTTTTCTGAGATAATTTTGGCAAGGGCTCTTTTCTGTTCCAGACATACAACTGGATATTTTCTCTTTTTCTGTTGTATCTAATCATTATGATAGGCCTATGAGGTAGGTTTCCTCCCTCATTTCACATTTATTTCCCCATTAAGGAAAAATTGAGGCTCAGAGAAGTGAAACAACTTCCCAGAGCCACCCACATTGTAAGATGTGGAGACAGAGATTGAACCTAGGCTTCTTGGGTACCAAATTTTAATTTCTTAAATGGTTTTAGCTACCTTCTTATTTCTATTTTCTAAGAAGCATTAACTTGTAGGAGAGAAAAATATACAAGCCTATATACTGTCCTTTAATCTCACTGCCTCTAATCAGGCCTGGCTTTGAAAAGGACTTGGGACTTTCCTCTGTATAGTTTCCAGAAAAGTACTTGGGACTTTCCTTTGGAGAGTGGGGTGGATAAAACATCTACTTATATGCATTTGTTCATTTATTTAGGTATAGTGCTATGCAACGGGGAGGACAATGATGAAAGGTCATGGTCCCTGCCCTCCAAGTGTTCATGGTGAGGCTGGCATGTAAGAAAACAGTCCCAGTCCAGTGTGATCCATGTTCTAAAGCTGGTGTGAATAAATTCCTGTAGGAGCATGGGGCAAAGAGACCTTCACTCTGCCTCAGGTTCTTCGATAAAAGTAAAGAATACATCCATACTGTAAAATACAATACATGTGTTTAGGAGCCCTTCTTAGCTCTTTTTCTCTGTCTTGACAAGAAATAAAAGACTTCATTCTGGTGATGTGTTCTAGAGTTTGGAGAAGAGAGCTTGTAAAGTCTTGCTCAGCCACAGGTCCACCAATTTTCCACTGGGCTAAGACATGCAGTCAGTGACATTTGTATCTGCTCTAGAAGTATTAGAAACAGACTTGCTCTTTCAGTAATTGGCTGTGCTGGCCATTATCCACATTTGTTTGTTTAGATTAATTATGCTTTAGTAATCTACTGTGTTTTATCTTCTTTCTCTGCCTTTCCTGGAGCCTAACTCCCAATTGATCCAAAAGAGTAATTGGTGGCTACAGGAGAAGAGAGGCTTTCAGATGAGCATGGCAGAATTTCATAGAAAGTAAGAGATGATTCTAGAAAACTTGGGGAATCTACAAAGAGAAAGAATCTCTCCTTATTTACCCTTTGGTTGGGTATATATAGATATAAGGAAAGCTGAAAGAAAGTTGCTAAATGTTGAGGACTGATGGTCATGAGGTACTGAGAAATCAACAAGTGCTAAGATTGGTTATGGTCATTTGACAGAGAATGGGGAGGGAAAGAAGAGGTTGGGCTGGAGAGGGAGGTCAAATTTGTAGTAAAAGTCAGGTTGTGGAGAAAGCTAAAAAGAAAATAAGAGAAGTACAGTTTGGTATAAAGATCATAACCTCAAAAGGCTTAGTGAAGTCTCAGATGTGACAGGCGCCAAAGTCTCCCAGGTGTGATTTTTAAACTTAGCTCTGCCTCAGAGCTGTGGGACCTTCATCAAGTCACAACCTCTCTGAGCCTTAGTTTTCTCATTTGTAAAATGAAGATAATAATTGTACCATAGGATTGCTGCAACAATGAATTGAGATATCTATGTGCTTGACACATAATGAATACTCAGTAAGTGGTAGCAGTTGTTTTGATTTTCCAGGAAGATAATTATTAGCTACATAATCTTAGGTAAATTTAACTTATTTGAGCCAGTTTTCTTACCTATAAATGGAGACAATGCCTACATTATAGGAAATGTTTTGTGGTTGTAAACTAAGATTAGGTATACAAAACATTTTGTAATACAATAGAAGTTCAAAATGGATAACAACCTCTCAGAAAATGGCATCCATAGAAGACAGTAGGTGTTTACTCTTCTCTATTTTGGAGCCTATGAGAAGCCTCAAGCCTCAAATGTAGATGTCATAATCGAGCTCAAAGCTACTATTTCCACCCTCAGACTTTCTATGACCCTGCCAAACACTGAGAAAAAGGAGGACTATTGTTGAGGAGAAGGGGGCAAGGAAGGATTTTTAACCATCTTGAGGTCCAGCTCAAGTACTATTCCTTCCTTGAAACCTTCTGACAATTCTGCCTCAGGGAAATCTCCAATACTTCACTTTTTTTGACATTCAAGTTTGACCCTTTAATGTCGGTCCTGAGGTACAGTATTCACACTTATTTCCCATATGTATGACTTCATTGTCCACCTCTGTTCTAAGTCCCTGGAGGGCAAGGTCTTTGTCAGATCACTTGTAAGAACATAAGGCTGGACACAAAAGCCCTCAAGAAACACTCAGTATATTTAAAACCTTTCCATTTAGCTTTAAGAATAGCCCTGAAATTTGGACATAAAATTTGGACATATCATGTTTGTTTGTGTGTGTCTCAAAGAGGTCACAACTGGGAACTTAAAAAAGAAAATCTTTTTACATTGTCTTTCTAATGGACTGAACTATGTGTTTCTTTACTCAATAAATATTTATTGAATATCAGTTATGTGCAAAGCAATTTACTTGGGCTTTTGGGGAATACAGAGATGAATCCCACCTGTATGTTGCTATCGAGTTGCTTGCATTCTAATAGGAGACATAGAGCCACCAAAACAAGGAACGTGGTTTAATAGTACAAGATGATTAGTGCGTTAGAAGTCAGAGAAAAGAATTTAGAGCATCTTAGGCTTGGAGCACTTAAGCTGAGTCTTGATGGATGATGTAAATTTGGGCATATGGGAATAGGGTAAAGGGAATGTGGGGAAAATATGATTAATTGTAAGACATGTATATAGAACAACAAATAGTACTGTTTGTGTGGACTGCAGGGTATGTGAAGATAAATAGTGGAAAGGTATATCGGAAATATCAGTTTAAGCCAAATGGAAGTGGATACTAACTTCTAGGTTAAAAAAAACACTTCAGTTTCTTTTTCAAGCAACAGGAAACTATGGAATCTAAATCTATATCTATAGAGAGATTTTTTTCAAGTTTGTTAAGTACATGAGCAGAACAGATTTCTAGAGTACTCCAAAAGCATCATTTAAAAGCCAGCAAGGGGAAACACAGGATATGGGTGGAAGATGGTGGAGTAGGAGGAGGTTGGGTGCACCTCCTCCTGCTGATCACTTAGTTTCCACCCACATCTGCCTAAATAGCCCAGAAAAAAGCCAGGAGACTAGCAGAACAGACACTCTGGAGCCAAGCGTAGACAAGAGGCCCACGGAAGGGGGTAGGAAGGGCAGAGAGGGGTTGCGTGCTACATGGACTGGCAGGAGGGAACCTGGGCAGTGCAGGGGCAGCCCGCCAGGCAAGACAGAGCCCCCAAAGTCTGGCTTGCATAAGCGGAGGGGCCAGACTCCGTGAGTTCTGACAGCCAGTGGGACTTAATATCTGGAATGTTAAAAGTCAACAGCTCTACTGTCGGAAAGCGGGGAGGGCGAGAGGATGCCAGAAGAGAGAGTTGTTGAGCCCCAGAAGACAGAGCTCAGCTAGGCAGGGGAACAAAGGCACTGGCAAGTGCCATTTCCCTCTCCCATCCCCAAGCCGAAATTCCAAAGGGAACCAGTTCCCATCACGGAACTTGCTTGCACCATGTAAATGCCCAATGCTGTGCGTCTGTGGATCCATCCCTGAAGCAGGCCTGCCTCCCTCCCGGTGCTGCAGGGCCCCTCCCACAGGGGACCACCAAGGGCAAAGCAAGCTAAGATTGCCCCTCCCACCCTTGTGCACCTTGCGGACCCATCCCTCTGATATGCCCTTGGCCATATCCCATCAAAGCAGCACGACAAGCCTGGCAGTGTGCAAGTAGCCCAGACAGGGGCCACACTACTCCACAGTGAGTCCTACCCCTGGAAGAGGGGAAGATAAGGTACACACCAGTCTGACTGTGGCCCCAGCAGTGGGCTGGGGGCAGATATTGGGTCTGACTGCAGCCCTGCCCACCAACACAAGTTACTCTGGACAGCACAGGGGAAGTGCTCTGCAGTTTGGAGCTACCACAGGGACTAGCCAAAATGACGAAATGGAAGAATTCTCCTCAAAAGAAACTCCAGGAAGTAGAGACAGCTAATGAATTGATCAAAACCGATTTAAGCAATATAACAGAACAATAATTTAGAATAATAGTCATAAAATTAATTGCTGGGCTTGCAAAAATCATAGAGGACTGCAGACAATCTATTACTACAGAGATCAAGGGACTAAAAAATAGTCATGAGGTGCTAAAAAATAATGCTATCAATGAGGTGCAAAATAAAATGGAGGCGGCCATAGAACGGATTGAAGGTCCAGAGGAGAGAATAGGTGAATTAGAAGCTAAAATTATGGAAAATAGGAAGCTGAGAAAAAGAGAGATAAAAATATCCAGGAGTATGAGGGGAGAATTAGAGAACTAAGTGATGCATCAAATGGAACAATATCTGTATCATAGGAATGCCAAAGGAAGAAGAGAGAAGGGCTGAAGGTGTACTTGAACAAATCATACCTGAGAACTTCCCTGATCTGGGGAAGGAAAAATGCACTGAAATCCAAGAGGCACAGAGAACTCCCTTCAGACATAA
Source organism: Leopardus geoffroyi (assembly GCF_018350155.1). NCBI lineage: Eukaryota > Metazoa > Chordata > Mammalia > Carnivora > Felidae > Leopardus > Leopardus geoffroyi. Next base: position 55,274,211 of record NC_059343.1, on the reverse strand, counting down.
CTTGAATCGATCTTCTGCATGACATATCATAGTCAAACTGGAAAAATACAAGGATAAAAAAAAAATTCTGAAAGCAGATAGGGATAAACAGGCCCGAAATCACAAAGGTAAACACATAAGAGTAGTGGCAGACATATCTACTGAAAGTTGGCAGGCCAGAAAGGAATGGCAGGAAATCTTCAATGTGATGAACAGAAAAAAAAAATGCAGCCGAGAATCCTTTACCCAGAAAGTCTGTCATTCAAAATAAGAGGTGAGATAAAGGTTTTCCCAAACAAAAACTGAAGGAATTCATCACCACTCAACCAGCCCTACAAGAGATTCTAAGGAGGATTCTGTGAGTGAAATGTTGCAAGGACACCAAAGAACCAGAGACATCACTACAAGCATGAAACCTATAGACATCACAATGACTTTAAATGCATATCTTTCTATAACACTGAATGTAAATGGACTAAATGTTCCAACCAAAAGACATAGGGCATGAGAATGGATAAGAAAACAATAACTATCTATTTTCTGTCTGCAAGAGACTCATTTTACACCTGAGGACACCTTCAGATTGAAAGTGAGGGGATGGATAACTATCTATCATGCTACTGGAAGTCAAAAAATGCTGGAGTAGCCATACTTATATCAGACAAACTAGACTTTAAATTAAAGGCTGTAACAAGAGATGAAGAAGGACATTATATAATGATTACAGGGTCTATCCATCAGGAAGAGCTAACAATTGTAAATATCTATGCACCAAATACAGATGCCCCCAAATATATAAAACAATTAATCAGAAACACTAAGCACCATTATTGATTAGAATGTGGTAATTGCAGGAGACTTTAATACTCCACTTACAACAATGGATAGAAAGAAACAAGGGCCCTGAATGATACATTGGATCAGATGGACTTGACAGATATATTTAGAACTCTGCATCCCAAAGCAACAGAATAGACTTTTTTCTCGAGTGCACATGGATCATTCTCCAAGATCAATCACATACTGGGTCACAAAACAGCCCTTCATAAGTATACAAGAATTGAGATCATACCATGCACACTTTCAGACCACAATGTTATGAAGCTTGAGATCAACCACAGGAAAAAGTCTGGAAAATCTCCAAAAGTATAGAGGTTAAAGAACACTCTACGAAAGAATGAATGGGTCAACCAGGCAATTAGATAAAAAATTTAAAAATATATGCAAACAAATGAAAATGAAAATACAATATTCCAAATGCTTTGGGATGCAGCAAAGGCTGTCCTGAGGAAAATACATTGCAATCCAGGCCTATCTCAAGAAACAAGAAAAATCCCAAATACAAAATCTAACAGCACACCTAAAGGAAATAGAAGCAGAACAGCAAAGACACCCCAAACACAGCAGAAGAAGAGAAATTATAAAGATCAGAGCAGAAATAATACAGAATTTAAAAAATCTGTAGAACAGATCAATGAAACCAAGAGTTGTTTTTTTGAAAAAAAAAATTTGTAAACCTCTAGCCAGGCTTCTCAAAAAGAAAAGGGAGAGGACTCAAATAGATAAAGTCATGAATGAAAATGGAATTATTATGCCTAGTCCCTCAGAAATACAAGCAATTACCAGGGAATACTATGAAAAATTATATGCCAACAAACTGGACAACCTGGAAGAAATGGACAATTCCTAAACACCCACCCATTCCAAAATTCAAACAGGAAGAAATAGAAAACTTGAACAGACCCATAACCAGCAAAGAAATTCAATGAGTTACAAAAATCTCCCAACAAATAAGAGTCCAGGACCAGATGGCTTCCCTGGGGAATTCTACCAGACATTTAAAGCAGAGATCATACCTATCCTTCTCAACCTGTTCCAAAAAATAGAAAGGGAAGGAAAACTTCCAGACTCATTCTATGAAGCCAGCATTACTTTCATTCTGAAACCAGACAGAGACCCAGCAAAAAAAGAGAACTACAGGCCAATATCCCTGATGAATATGGATGCAAAAATTCTCAACAAGACACTGGCAAATCGATTTTAACAGCATATAAAAAGAATTATTCACCATGATCAAGTGGGATTCATTCCTGGCTGCAGGGCTGTTTCAACATTCGCAAATCAATCAATGTGATACATCACATTAATAAAAGAAAAGATAAGAAACATATGATTCTGTCAATCGATTCCGAGTAAGTATTTGACAAAATTTAGCATCTTTTCTTAATAAACCCCTCGAGAAAGTCGGGATAGAAGGAACATACTTAAACATCCTCAAAGCCATTTATGAAAAGCCGATAGCTAATATCCTCAATGGAGAAAAACTGAGAGATCTCTCCCTGAGATCAGGAACACGACAGCGATGTCCACTCTCACCGCTGTTGTTTAAGATAGTGTTGGAATTTCTAGCTTCAGCAATCAGACAACACAAGGGAATCAGAGGCATCAAAATTGGCAAATATGATGTCAAACTTTCACTTTTTTCAGATGACATATTATACATGGAAAACCCTATAGACTCCACCAAAGGTCTGCTAGAACTGATACATGAATTCAGAAAAGTCACAGAATACAAAGTTAATCTACAAAAAACAGTTGCATTCTTATACACTAATAATAAAGCAACAGAAAGAAACTGATCCCATTCACAATTGCACCAAGAATCATACAATACCTAGGAATAAACCTAACCAAAGATGTAAAAAGTCTGTATGCTGAAAACTATAGAAAGCTGATGAAGGAAATTGAAGACCATATAAAGAAATGGAAAAACATTCCGTGCTCATGGATTGGAAGAATAAATATTGTTAAAATGTCAATACTACCCAAAGAAATCTACACATTCAATGCAATCCCAATCAAAATTGCACCAGCATACTTCTAAAAGCTAGAACAAGCAATCCTAAAATTTGTATGGAACCACAAAAGACCCTGAATAGTCAAAGTAATTTTGAAGAAGACCAAAGCCGGAGGCATCACAATCCCAGCCTTTAGCCTCTACTACGAAGCTGTAATCATCAAGACAACATGGTATTGGCACAAAAACAGACATATAGACCAGTGGAATAGAATAGAGACTCCAGAATTGGACCCACCAAAGTATGGCCAACTAATCTTTGACAAAGCAGGAAAGAATATCTTATGGAAAAGAGACAGTCTCTTTAATAAATGGTGCTGGGAGAACTGGACAGCAACATGCAGAAGAATGAAAGTAGACCAGTTTCTTACACCACTCACCAAAATAAACCCAAAATGGATAAAGGACCCGAATGTGAGACAGGAAACTATCAAAACCCTAGAGGAGAAAGCAGGGAAAACCTCTCTGGCCTCAGCCACAGCAATTTCTTACTTGACACATCTCCAAAGACAAGGGAATTAAAAGCAAAAATGAACTATTGGGACATCATGAAGATAAAAAGCTTCTGCACTGCAAAGGAAACAATCAACAAAACTAAAAGGCAACCAATATAATGGGAAACCATATTTGCAAATGACATATCAGACAAAGGGCTAGTATCCAAATCTATAAAGAACTCACTAAACTCCACTCTGGAAAAGCAAATAATCCAGTGAATAAATCGGCTGAAGACGTGAATAGACACTTCTCTAAAGAAGACATCCAGATGGCCAACAGGCATATGAGAAGATGCTCAACGTCACTCCTCATCAAGGAAATACAAATCAAAACCACACTCAGATACCACCTCACACCAGTCAAAGTGGCTCAAATGAACAAATCAGGAAACTATAGATGCTGGAGAGGATGTGGAGAAATGGGAACCCTCTTGCACTGTTGGTGGGAATGCAAACTGGTGTAGCCACGGTGAAAAACAGTGTGGAGGTTCCTCAAAAAATTAAAAAAAATGTACCCTATGACTCATCAATAGCACTGTTAGGAATTTATCCTAGGGATAGAGGAGTGCTGATGCATAGGGGCACTTGTACCCCAATGTTTATAGCAGCACTTTCAACAATAGCCAAACTATGGAAACAGCCTAAATGTCCATCAATGGATGAATGGATACAGAAATTGTGGTTTATATACACAATGGAATACTACTTGGCAATGAGAATGAATGAAATATGGCTTTTTGTAACAACATGGATGGAACTGGAGAGTGTTATGCTAAGTGAAATAAGTCATACAGAGAAAGACAGATACCATATGTTTTCACTCTTATGTGGATCCTGAGAAACTTAACAGAAGACCATGGGGGAGAGGAAGGAAAAAAAGTTAGAGAGGGAGGGAGCCAAACCATAAGTGACTCTTACACACTGAGAATAAACTGAGGGTTGATGGGGTGTGGGAGGGAGGGGAAAGTGGGTGATGGGCATTGAGGAGGGTACCTGTTAGGTGGAATGAGCCCTGATGTTGTATGGAAACCAATTTGACAATAATTTTCATATTAAAAAAATAATAAATAAAAGGCAGTAAGGAGAGATCTAGGCCTGTAGACTTATATCACAGACACATTGATTTATAAAAGAATCCATGTCCACATTGTACAGGTACTGAAGTGATCTTGTCAAGGTCACACAGCAAGGTAGTTTTAGTACTAAGACTGGAATCTAGATCTAATGACTCCATTTTATTACTCTTCCATCTCTGCCTTCTCAGTTTGACATTGTAGTTTTACTGTGGCAAATTAGAGATAAGAGAGAACGTTGGAATCTTTCACTCAAGAAATCCCTTTGCTGTGACTTCAAAGTTTTATTTGTAATGAATCATCAAGAAAGAGACTAAGAATGCAAGGCTAATGATGTTTCCTTTCTAAGGCCTTGGGGTGATGTCCATTTGGATGTGGCTGTTAGTTGGAAAGGAATGGGATTCATATTTTAGTGGGCATTATCTGGTTCTCTCATCAAGAAAAGCGATAGCTCTAAAATGGACACAGTTTTGGGTAGAAGTGTTTTTTGGCACAGACTGCAACATACACTTCTTTTCCAACACCACCTTTACTATACAGTAGAAATGGTATGGCATTGTCAACTCTGGTAATCTTTGATCTACAGTAACCAAGTAGCACAATGTGACCTATTGATTCCTAACTCTGACTACACATAGCATCACTTGAGGAGCTTTTAAAAACACCCATACCTGGGACTCCTGAGTGGCTCAGTTGGTTAAGCGACCAACTCTAGATTTTGGCTCAGGTCATGATCTTGCAGTCGTGAGATTGGGCTTGCATCAGGCTCTGAGCTGAAAATGGAACCTGCCTAAGGCTCTCATCCTTTCTCTCCCTCTCTCTCTCTCTCTCTCTCCCTCTTTCCCTCCCCCTCTGTCCCTCTACCCTGCTCATTTTTTCTCTCAAAAAAAAAATAAAGCAAAATTAAAAAAAAAATACCTATACCCTAGTCCTACCCCAATCAATTAAACCAGAAGCTTGGGGGATGGACCCCAGGTACTGTATGATTTTAATGTTCCCAGTGTGTAGCCAGGGTTGAAAACCACTGGTACTGGTACTACATTGACTTAAGAAATCACATGTACCTGATTCTATTGCCAATTACCCATGAAGTTATGTCTCATCTGTGTGTCTCTGTTTTCTCAACTGTAGAATAGGGATAATACTTTCTACCTTGGAAGGTTATGACCAGTGTTAAATGAGAATGTATGCATAAAGTACTAAGTACAGGATCTCAGTATCTAGAATGGAGCAGGTGTTCAATAAATGATGGCTAAATTTTTAGCAGTTATTACCATTACTTTATTTTTGCCATTTATAATTTTATATGCCTTAAATTACAAACAGTGGACACTAAGAAGAACAGTGGGTACAGCAAAAAGAGATGGGGATTTCAATTCTCACTCTATTACTTACCTAACTATGTGACTTGGGGTGAATTAGTTCACCTTTCTGAACCTCAGTTTTATTCTCTATGAAATGGAGAAGATAAGACCCATAACATCTTCCCTCCCAAGCTTATTGTGAACATCAAATAATTATCTGAAAGAATGCTTTGAATGCTATAAACTGTGTTAGAAAAATCAATTATTATAATTTTGGTCATTTTTTTAGCTGAAATTCTCTGTGCCCAGCCTGCTGTTAAGGGGAATGGCATGTTCAGAAATGTAAGATGTAGTCTATATGGGGAGACAGAATTTGTATGTGTATACACAAATAATTCCTCCATTAGAACACCAATCACACTGTATTGTCATTAGCTCTTTTCATCCATGTCTCCCTCACCAGAATGGCTACGTGGGTAAATTTAAAAAGAACCACAAGGCAATATATAAGCACTTAATGAGTGTTTACATGAATGTAAATCTGCTATGCCACCTGAAGTGTTCAGAGGGATGAGATTTGACCTGAGTTTTAAGGGATGGTTACAATACAGATAAGACATGAGAACTGGGGCATGTATCAGGTAGGAAGCAAAACAGAGTCTAACATTAACTTATCCATACTATATGCTAGGCATTCTAAACAGACTATCTAGTTTAGTCCTTACAATCATCTGCTGAGGAGAGGTTATTGGACTCACTTCCCAGGTGAAGACATTGATGGTCAAAGGGGTGAAATAACTCTCCAGAGTCCCATAGCTTGGAAGTAGCAGAACATGGTCTCAAAATCAGGCTTACCCAACTCCAGATTTTTGTACTTTCCACTATACCATACTGTCTCACACAGAAATAAGACTCAAGTGCTTGATTTGATAGGGCAGTGAGTAGTCCAGTTTGACTAGAGTAGAGCTTGAAGATAAGGTCCAGAGTTGCTGCCTGGGTTCATAATTTGGGACTAGCTCATAGAGGGCCTTGAATTTATATTAAGGAATTTGAACTTTGTCCTGTGCATTTTATAGCCATGTAAAAGAACTATAAGAAGAAAAAACTGTTAAAATACTTAAGGTAAAATATATAACAGTTTTAAAAATTATAACAGTAAGTAATAAAGTAATAATTAAAGTAATAGATTAAGTTAATAATTTTTTATATTTTCCTTAATTTTTTAATTGATTAATTTATTGTTGAATTTATATCCAAGTTAGTTAGCATATAGTGCAACGATGATTTCAGGAGTAGATTTCTTAATGCTTCTTACCCATTTAGCCCATCACCCTTCCCACAATCCTTCTGGCAACCCTCTGTTTGTTCTCCATATTTAAGAGTCTTTTATGTCTTGTCCCCCTCCCTATTTTCATATTATTTTTGCTTCCCATCCCTTATATTCATCTGTTTTGTATCTTAAATTCCTCATATGAGTGAAGTCATATTTTGTCTTTCTCTGACTAATTTCGCTTAGCATAATACCCTCTAGTTCCATCCACATAGTTGCAAATGGCAAGATTTCATTCTTTTTGATTGCTGAGTAATATGCCATTATATATATATATATATATATATATATATATATATATATATATACACACACACACACACACACATATACATAGACATATGTATATATATATACATATACATATGTGTATATATAATGGCATATTACAAGAAGATGTGATATATATATATATACACACATATATATTCTTTATCTAGTCATCCATCAATAGACACTTGAGCTCTTTTCATACTTTGGCTATTGTCGATAGCACTGCTCTAAACATTGGGGTACATGTGCCCCTTTGAAACAGCACACCTGTATCACTTGGATAAATACCTAGTACTGAAATTGCTGGGTCATAGGGTAGTTCAATTTTTAATTTTTTGAGGAACCTCCATACTGGTTTCCAGAGTAGCTGCACCAGTTTGAATTCCCACCAGCAGTGCAAAAGAGATCCTCTTTCTCTGCATCCATCACCAACATCAACATTGTTGCCTGAGTTGTTAATGTTAGCCATTCTGATATGTGTGAGGTGGTATTTCATTGTGGTTTTGATTTGTATTTCCCTGATGTTGAGTGACGTTGAGCATTTTTTCATGTGTCTGTCAGCCATCTGGATGTCTTCTTTGGAGAAGTGTCTATTCACGTCTTTTGCCCATTTCTTCACTGGATTATTTGTTTTTTGGGTGTTGAGTTTGATGAGTTCTTTATAGATTTTGGATACTAACCCTTTATCTGATGTGTCATGTGCAAATATCTTCTCCCATTCCATCAGTTGCCTTTTAGGTTTGCTGATTGCTTACTTCGCTGTGCAGAAGCTTTTTTATTTTAATGGGGTCCCAATAGTTCATTTTTGCTTTTGTTTTCCTTGCCTCTGGAGACGTGCTGAGTAAGAATTTGCTGCGGCCAAGGTGAAAGTTTTTGCCTGCTTTCTCCTGGAGGATTTTGATGGCTTCCTTTCTTACGTTTAGGTCTTTCATGCATTTTGAGTTATTTTTGTGTATGGTGTAAGAAAGCAGTCCAGGTTCATTTTTCTGCATGTCGCTGTCCAGTTTTCCCAGCAGCATTTGCTGAAGAGACTGTCTTTATTCCATTGGATAGTCTTTCCTGCTTTGTTGAAGATTAGTTGGCCATAAATTTGTGGGTCCATTTCTGGGTTCTTTATCCTGTTCCATTGATCTATATGTCTGTTTTTGTTCCAGTACCATACTGTCTTGATGATTACAGCTTTGTAGTACATCTTGAAATCTGGGATTGTGATGCCTCCAGCTTTGGTTTCCTTTTTCAAGATTCCTTTGAACATTTGGGGTCTTTTCTGGTTCCATACAACTTTTAGGATTGTTTGTTCTAGCTCTGTGAAGAATTCTGTGGTTATTTTGATAGGGATTGCATTGAATACGTAGATTGCTTTGGGTAGTATTGACATTTTAACAATATTTGTTATTCCTATCCAGGAGCATGGAACACTTTTTAAAATTTTTTTTGTGTCTTCTTAAATTTCCTTCATCAGCTTTCTATAGTTTTCAGCATACAGATCTTTTACATCTTTGGTTAGGTTTATTCCTAGGTATTTTATGACTTTTGGTGCAATTGTAAATGGGATCGATTCCTTGAGTTCTTTGTTACTTCATTATTGGTGTTTAGAAATGCAACCGATTTCTGTGCATTGATTTTGTATCCTGTGACTTTGCTGAGTTTGTGAATCAGTTCTAGCAGTTTTTTGGTGAATTCTTTCCGGTTTTCCGTATACTGTATCATGTTTGTTTTGAAGAGTGAAAGTTTGACTTCCTCCTGGCTGACTTGGATATTTTTATTCAGTTGTTTTGCCTGCTTTCCGAGGCTAAGACTTCCAATACTATGTTGAATAACAGTGGGGAGAGTGGACATCCCTCTTGTGTTCCTGACCTTAGGGGGAAAGCTCTGTTTTTCCCCATTGAGGACGATATTAGCAGTGGGTCTTTCATATATGGCTTTTATGACTTGAGGTATCATCCTTCTATCCCTACTTTCTTGAAAGTTTTTATCAAGAAAGAATGCTATATTTTATCAAATGCTTTTTCTGCATCTATTGAGAGGATGCAGTTCTTGTTCTTGTTCTTGATCTTGTTATTGATCTTGTTCTTGATCTTGTTCTAGTTCTTCTCCTTTCTTTTATTGATGTGATGTATCTATAACATTGCTTGTTTTGCGGATATTGAAGCATCCCAGACATAAATCCCACTTGGTCGTGGTGAATAATTTTTTTTTATTGTATTATGGGATACGATTGGCTACTATCCTGTTGAGGATTTTTGCATCCATGTTTATCAGGGAAGTTGGTCTATAGTTCTTTTTAGTGGGGTCTTTGTCTGGCTTGGGAATCAAGGTAATGCTGGCTTCATAGAATGAGTTTGGAAGTTTTCCTTCCATTTCTATTTTTGGAAGAGCTTCAAAAGGATAGGTGTTAACTCTTCTTTAAATGTTTGGTAGAATTCTCTTGGAAAGCCATCTGGCCCTGGACTCTTGTTTTTTGGGAGATTTTTGATTACTAATTCGATTTCTTTCCTGGTTATGGGTCTGTTCAAATTTTATATTTCTTCCCTGTTTCATTTTGGTAGTTTATATGTTTCTAGGAATTTGTCCATTTCTTCCAGATTGCCCATTTTATTAGCCTATAATTGCTCATAATATTCTTCTATTATTGCTTATATTTCTGCTGTATTGGTTGTGATCTCTCCTCTTTCATTCTTGATTTTATTTATTTGGGTCCTTTTTCTTTTTGATCAAACTGGCTAGTGGTTTATCAATTTTGCTAATTCTTTCAAAGAGCCAGCTTCTGGTTTTATTCATCTGTTCTACTGGTTTCGATAGCATTAATTACTGCTCTAATCTTTATTATTATCTTGTCTTCTGCTGATTTTGGTTTTATTTGCTGTTCTTTTAACAGATCTTTAAGGTGTGTAAGCTTAGGTTGTGTATCTGAGACATTTCTCCTTCTTTAGGAAGGCCTGGAGTGCTATGTATTTGGTCTCTGCTGGAGAATGTTTCATGTGCACTGGAGAAGATTGTGTATTCTGCTGCTTTAGGATGATATAATATATATATATATATATATATATATATATATATATATATATATCTGATCCAGTGTTTCATTCAAAGCCAGTGTTTCCTTGTTGATTTTCTGTTTAGATGACCTGTCCATTGCTGCAAGTGAGGTGTTGAAATCCCCTACTATTATGGTATTTTATCAATGAGTTTCTTTATGTTTGTGATTAATTGACATATATTTGGGCTCTGTCACGTTTGGAGCATAAATGTTTACAATTGTTACATCTTCTTGGTGGATAGACCCCTTAATTTTGATATAATGTCCTTCTTTATCCCTTGTTAAAGTCTTTATTTTCAAATCTAGATAGTATGATATAATTATGGCCACTCCAGCTTTATTTTGGGGACCATTAGCATGGTAGATGGTTCTCCATCCCCTTACTTTCAATCTGAATGTGTCTTTATGTGTAAAGTGGGTTTCTTATAAACAGCATATAGATGGATCTTGTTTTCGTATTCATTCTGTTACTCTATGTCTTTTGATTGGAACGTTTAGTCCATTGATGATTACAGTGAGTACTGAAAGATAGATTAGAGTGAGTACTGAAAGATATGAATTTACTGCCATTATGTCGTCTGTAGAGTTGGAGTTTCTGATGGTGTTCTATGTTCCCTTCTAGTCTTTGTTGCTTTTGGTCTTTTGGGGTTGTTTTTCATCTTTTCTCCCATTCATAGAGTCCCCCTTAAAATTTCTTGCAGGGTTGGTTTGGTGGTCATAAACTCCTTTAATTTTTGTTTGTCTGGGAAACTTTTTATTTCTCTTTCTATTCTGAATGACAGCCTTGCTGGATAAAGAATTCTTGGCTGCGTATTTTTCCAATTCAGCACATTGAATATATGCTGCCACTCCTTTCTGGCCTGCCAGCTTTCTGTGGATAGGTCTGTTGCAGACCTTATCTGTCTTCCCTTGTAGGTTAAGGACTTTTTTTCCCCTTGCTGCTTTCATGATTCTTTCTTTGCCTGAGTATTTTGTGAATTTGACTATGATATGCCTTGCTGATAGTCGGTTTTTGTTGACTCCAATGGGAGTTCTTTGTGCTCCCTGGATTTTGATATCTGTGTCTTTCCCCAAGTTAGGAAAGTTTTCCACTATGATTTGCTCACATAAACCTTCTACCCCTTTTCCTCTCTTTTCATCTTCTGGGACCTATATGATTCTGATATTTCTTTTCAATGTGTCACTGAGTTCTCTAATTTTTATATCATGCTCCTTTGCCTTAGTCTCCCTCTTTTTCTTCCTGCTTCATTATTCTCCATAAGTTTGTCATCTATATCAGTGATTTTCTGCTCTGATTCATCCACCCTTGCCACCATGGCATCCATTCGGGATTGCAGTTTAGTTATAGCATTATTTATTTCATCCAGTCTGACTAGCTTTTACTTCTTTTATCTCTGCAGAAAGGGATTCTAATCTGTTTTCATCCACAGCTAGTATTCTTATTATCATGATTCTAAATTCTTGGTCAGTCATCTTGCTTGCACCTCTGTGTATTAAGTCCCTGGCTGTCATTTCTTCCTGTTCTTTCTTTTGGGGTGAATTTCCTTCGTTTAGTCATTTTGAAGGTAGAGAAGTAATTAATAAAGTAAAAAAATAAAGGGGCGCCTGGGTAGCTCAGTCTGTTGAGCATCCAACTTCAGCTCAGGTCATGATCTCATGGTTTGTGAGTTCAAGCCCCATGTCAGACTCTGTGCTGACAGCTCAGATCCTGGAGCCTGCTTCAGGTTCTGTGTCCCCTCCTCTCTCTGTCCCTCCCATGCTCATGCTCTGTCTCTCTCTGTCTCTCAATAATAAGTAAACATTAAGAAAAAAATGTTTAAGTATAAAAAACAACTAAAAATTAAACAAAACAATACAAAAAATCAAATAAATGAGGCTGGATTCTGGGTGTGTTTTGGTCTGGTTGTTGAAAAAATTGATAGATTAGAGAAAAAAGGAAAAGATAAAAAAAGAGTGGAGGAAGGGAAATGTTTGAAAGTTTGGAAAAATGAATGCAATAAATAGAATAAAATGAAATGATGGGAGTAAAATAGAACATAAAAAATTTCAAAAAAGTAAAAAAAATAAAAAAATTTAAAGAAAATTTTTTAGTAAAAATGGAAAAGAAAAATAAAATTTTTTCTTTCTGTATTCAAGAATAAAAAAGAAAAAAGAAAAAGAAAAGAAAATCGAATAGATGTCCCAGCCAACAGAAACAAATATGATTTAATTACATCCGGTTTCCCCTAGAAGTCAAAGTATGAAGCACTTTATAGTCCCTAAACTAAGCAGGCGAAGACATTTGTGGTGTTTCTCAAGATAGTGGTGGACCAGTTGGGTGGGGTTTAGTGTAACAGCTCTGTTCTCCACTAGGTGGTGCTGCTTAGCTTAATGTGGTGGATTGTTGTGGCATGTGTAGGCATGGCCACCCAGCTACCCAGTCTCTAGTATCGGAACTCTGTGCTCTCCCCACCCGGCAATCAAGCAGCTCTCTTTTGTCTCCAGCTTCCGTCCACTCCTCACTTCTACACTGTCCATGACCAAACTGTCAGGCTACCAGGCTGCACCTCCCTCCTGAGTTTAATTTCAGATGGGGCTGTGTTTCTCAACCCCTCACTTCTGAGGGACTGCAGCTTTGACCCTTTATGACTCTCTGGGAGAGGGTCTTGCTAAGCAGTGGCCGTGTCCCGGCCTGCCCTCAGGAATATTCACAAGACTGTGCCACTGCCTATGACCAGAGACTACAGCCAGGTGCCAGCCTTCCCCAGAAAAAGTACTTGTGATCATGTACCAGCAGCGTTTTAGAGATTATGGCAAATCACAACACACATCTGGTGCCAGGCTTCACCCTTAACCTCCTCTCTAACACCAATCAATGTGTCCATTCTCTGGGTCTTCTGGGACCTTTGACAGCGGGGAGGCCACACTGCCTCTACTAAATGTCCTCCCAACAGGGGAACATCCTCTCTGCGTGTGGCCTGAGGACCCTTTAGACCTTGCTCTCTGCTTCCGGGGATTTGCCCTTCCCACCAGAGCACCTCCAGGTATTGAGCTGCAGAGTTTCAGACTCTGTGCTCCCCCTGGTTATGGAATCTTAATAGAATTTAAACCCTCTCCTTTCTCCTTTCTCCCTTTTTTGCTCAGCCCCTGAAGCTGTTTTGACTCTTACTTTTCTCTGAAGCTGCTTTTGGGAGGGGGGAGTGCTTTTCTAATATTCTCCCCCTGTCTCCATCCTCTCTGCACAAGCAAAAACAGCTCCCTGACCTCTGAGACTTCTCTCTCCCCCAGTTCACCTCTCTGCACCACATACCTGCTGAATTCTGTGGTTCAGGTTGTGCAGATTTTTGTGTTAATCCTAAAATCAGTTTTCTAGGTGTACAAGGTGGTTTAGCATTGAACTAGCTGCACTTCAGGGATGAGAGACTAAAAAAAAAAAAGCTTCCATGCTGTTCTGCCATCTTGTCCCCTCCTCTACCTTAACGTTTTATAGAAGAAAACTTGAAAGTATCAAGATGTCCTTTTAAAAAATTAATAAATATCAAGGTCTACTGACACAATTTTTATTACTCTTTTTTTTAGCTTTCATTTAGCTTCCATTTATATAACATACAGTGTAATATTAGTTTCAAGTGTACAACTTAGTGATTCAACACTTATATATGATGCCCTGTGCTCACCAAAACAAATACACTCCTTAATCTTCATCACCCATTTCACCCATCCCCCTACCTACCTCACATCCAGTAAAACCTCAAATTTGTTCTCAGGGTTAAGAGTCTGTATCTTTGTGTACCTCTCAATTTTCTTGCCATGATCACTTGTTTTGTTTCTTAAATTCCATGTATGAGTGATATCATATGGTATTTGTCTTTCTCTGACAGACTTATTTCACTTGGCAAAATAATCTGTAGCTCCATCCACATCATTGCAAATGGCAAGATTTCATTCTTTTTTATGACTAAGTAATATTTCATTTTATATATATATATATATATATATATATATATATATATAACCTCTTTTTTCCCCAAATTTTTCTTTAAATTCCAATTAGTTAACATACAGTATGATATTAGTTTCAGGTGTACAATTTAGTGAATCAAAACTTAGATATGACACCCTGTGCTCATCATAACATATGCACTCATTAATCTTCATCACCTATCAAACACATTGCCACTCAATAACCATCAGTTTGTTCTGTATAAATTAAGAGTCTGTTTCTTGCTTTTCCTCTCCTCCCCCCCCACCATGTTCATTTGTTTTGTTTCTTAAATTCCATATATGAGTGAAATAATATGGTTTTTGTCTCTGATTTATTTTACTTATCATAATACTCTCTACCTCCATCCACACTATTGCAAATTACAAGATTTCATTCTTTCTTATTGATGAGTATTATGCCATTGTAATATATATATCCATTCCACATCTTCTTTATCCATTCATCAGGGTATGGACATTTGGGCTCTTTCCATAATTTGGCCATTTTCTTATGCTGCTATAAATATCAGGGTGAATGTATCCTTTCAAATTAGCATTTTTGTATAATTTGGGTAAATAACTAAGGGTGCAATTGCTACATAATCAGGTAGTTCTATTTATAAATTTTTTTAAATTTAGTTTTAATTTTTTTAATGTTTATTTATTTTTGAGACAGAGAGAGACATAGCATGAATGGGGGAGGGTCAGAGAGAGGGAGACACAGAATCTAAAGCAGGCTCCAGGCTCTGAGCTGCCAACACAGAGCCCGACACGGGGCTCGAACTCACAGACCATGAGATCATGACCTAAGCCAAAGTTGGAAGCTCAACCGACTGAGCCACCCAGGCTCAGCCCCTATTTATGAATTTTTAGGGAACCTCCATACTGTTCTCCAACATGGCTGCACCAGTTCTCATTTCCACCACAGGGCAAAAGTGTTCCCCTTTCCACATCCTCACCAACATATGTTGTTTCATGTGTCGTTAATTTTAGCAATACTCACAGGTGTAAGGTGGTATCTCATCATGGTTTTGATTAGTCTTTCCATGATGATATGTGATATTGAACATCTTTTCATGCATATGTTGACCATATGGATGTCTTCTTTAGAAAAAAAAGTGTATTCATGTTTCTGTCCATTTATAACTGGATTCTTTGGTTTTTGGAGTGTTGAGTTTTATAAGTTCTTTATATATTTTGGATATTAACCTTTAATGAGATACATCATTTGCAAATATCTACTCCCATTCTGTAGATTGCCTTTTAGTTTTGATTGATTCTTTTGCTGTGCAGAAGCTTTTCATTTTGATGAAATCCCAATATATCATTTTTGCTTTTGTCTCCCTTGCCTCAGGAGACATATCTAGTAAGAAGTTGCTGTGGATGATGTCATAGGAGTCACTGCCTGTGTTCTTCTCTAGGATTTTAATGGTTTCCTGTCTCACATTTAGGTCTTTCATCCATTTTGAATTTATTTTTGTGTATGGTGTAATAAAGAGGACCAATCTCACTCTTTTGCATGTTGCTGTTCACTTTTCCCATTATCATTAAGAGACTGTCTTTTTTCCATTGGATATTATCCCCTGCTGTATAAAAGTTTAATCTACCATATAGTTGTGAGTTGATTTCTGGGTTTTCTATTCTGTTCTGTTGATCTATATGTCTATTTTTGTGCCAGTACCATAATGTCTTCATAACTACAGCTTTGTAATATAACTTGAAGTCTGGAATTGTCATGCCTCCAGTCTGCTTTTCTTTTTCAAGGTTTGCTTAGCTATTCGGGGTCTTTTGTGGTTCCATACAAATTTTAGGATTGTTTATTCTAGCTCTGTGAAAAATGCTGGTGGTATTTTGGTAGGGATTGCATTAAATGTCTAGATTGCTTTGGGCAAAATAGACATTTTAACAATATTTGTTCTTCCAATCCATGAACATGGAATATTTTTTCATTTCTTTATGTCATCTTCAATTTCTTTCATAAGTGTTTTATAGTTTTTGGATTGCAGATATTTTACCTCTTTGGTTAGGTTTGTTCCTAGGTATCTTATGGTTTTGCAATTACAATGTGGATTATTCTTTTAATTTCTCTTTTCAGCTGTTTCATTATTGGTGTATAGAAATGTAACAGATTTCTGTACATTGATTTTGTATCCTGCATCTTTCCTGAATTTGTGTATAACATCTTGCAATATTTTGGTGGAATCTTTCAAGTTTTCTATATAGAGTATCATGTTATCTGCAAATAATGAACATTTTACTTTTTTTCTTGTCAATTTGGATGCTTTTGATTTCTTTTTATTGTCTGATTGCTGTGGCTAGGACTTGCCATACTGTGTTAAATAACAATGGTGAGATTGGGCATCCCTGTCTTCTTCCTGACCTTAGAGGGAAAGATCTCAGTTCTTCCCCATTGAGGATGATATTAGCTTTAGGTTTTTCATATATGGACTTTATTATGTTGAAGTATGATTCCTCTAACCCTACTTTGTTACAGGTAACTATCATGAATGAATGTTGTACTTGGTCAAATGCATTTTCGCCACCAGTGAAAGGATCATGTGATTCTTATACTATCTTTTATTAATATGGTATATCACATAGATTCATTGGCAAATATTGAAACACCCTTGAAGCCCAGAAATAAATCCCACTTGATTATGATGAATGTACTGTTTGATTCAGTTTGCTAGTATTTTATTGAGACTTTCTGCCTACATGTTCATCAGGGATATTGGCCTATACTCTTTTTTGGTGCAGTCTTTATCTGGTTTTGGTATCAGGGTGATGCTAGCCTCATACAATGAATTTGGAAGTTTACCTTCCTTTTCTATTTTTTGGAATAGTTTGAGAAGAATGGGTATTAACTCCTCATTAAATATTTGGTAGAATTTACCTGTGAAGCCATCTGGCTCTGGGCTTTTGTTTTTTGGGAGATTTTTTGATTACTGATTCAGTTTCTTTGCTGGTTTATCACTCTGTTCAAGTTTTCTGTTTTCTTCCTGTTTCAGTTTTCATAGTTTATGTTTCTAGGAATTCATCCATTTTTGTAGGTTGTCCAATTTGTTGACATATATTTTTTTCATGATATTCCAATTGTATTTCTGTGGTGTTGGTTGTTGTTTTTCCTCTCCAATTTGTGACTTTATTTATTTGGGTTCTTTCTTTTTTGGTAAGTCTGGCTCTAGGTTTTTCATTTTATTATATTTTTTTAAACAACCAGTTCCTGCTTTCATTGATCTGTTCTATTAGGTTTCTTTGATTCTATATCATTTATTTCTGCTTTAGCCTTTATTATTTACTCCCTTCTGTTTGCTATAGGTTTTGTTTCTTGTTCTTTTTCTAATTCCTTTAGGTGTAAAGTTAAGCTGTTTATTTGAGATTTTTCTTGCCTCTTGAAGTGGTGTATTGCATCTCTTTCCTTCTTAGGATTGCTTTTGCTGCATCAGAAAGGTTTTGGGCCATTGTGTTTTTATTTTCATTTATTTCCATGTATTTTTTATATCTTCTTTGATTTCCTGGTTGATCCATTCATTGTTTAGTTTAACACTCATGTATATGCTGAAGTTTAAACAGCATGCTGTTTAACACTCATGTATATGTGGTCTTTCCAATATTTTTCTTATAGTTGACTTAAAGTTTCCTAGCGTTGTGTTCAGAAAATATGCATGATATGATCTCAATCTTTTGGTACTTGGTGAGACTGAACTATGACCTGCAGAATGTCCCATGTGCACTTCCAAAGAATGTGCATTCTGCTGTTTTAGAATGGCATGTTTTGAATATATCTGTTAAATCCATCTGATCCAGGGTGTCATTCAAAGCCATTATTTCCTTGTTGATTATCAGCTCAGATGATGTGTCCATTGATGTAAGTATGGGTGTTAAAGTCCTCTACTATTATTGTAGTAGTATCAACGAGTTCCTTTTTTGTTGTTGTTTTATATATCTGACTGTTCCATGTTGGGAGCATAAATATTTACAATCGTTAGATCTTCTTGTTGGATTATCCCCTTTATTATAATATAGTGCCTTTCTTCAGTCTTTGGTTTGACATCTACTTTGTCCAACATAAGTATTGCTACTCCAGCTTTCTTTTAACATCCATTTGCATGATAAAATTTTCTCCATCCCCTCACTTTCAATCTTAGGTGTCTTTTGGTCTAAAATGAGGCTCTTGTAGGGAGCATTTACATGGGTCTTGGGTTTTTTTTTAATTCATTCTTACACTCTCTGTTTTTTTTCTTGGCATGTTTGGTCCATTTACATTCAGAGTAATTACTGATAGATATGTATTTAGTGTGATTTCATTATTTGTTTTATTGTTGTTTCTGGAGATACTCTCTGTTCCTTTCTTGTCTTTGTCACTTTGGGTCTTTACTTTCCACCTAAAGAGTCCTCTTTAATACTTTCAGTGCTGATTTAGTGGTCACAAACTCCTTTAGTTTTTGTTTGTCTGGGGAACTATTTAATTCTCCTTCAATTGTGTGTGATAGCCTTGCTGGATAGAGTATTCATGGCTACATGTTGTTCCCATTCAGCATTTTGAGTGAATCATGCCACTCCCTTCTGGCTTGCCGAGTTTCTGTTAGAAATCTTCACCTAGTCTTATGGGTCTTCCCTTAAAAGTTAGGAACTTCTTTTCTTTTGATGCTTTTAAGATTTTTTTAATTACTTTATTTTTCAAATTTAATTATAATATATCTTGGTGTTGTCCAGCTTTTTTTGATTTTGATGAGACATCTCTGTGCCTCCTGGATCTGGATTTCTGTTTCATTTCCTAGATTAGGGGAGTTTTAAGCTATGATTTCCTCAAATACATTTTCTGCCCGCTCCTCTCTCTTCTTCTGTGACTCTTATGATGTAAATGTTATTACATTTGATGGAGTCACTGAGTTCCTTAATCTATTCTTGTGTTCCATAAGTCTTCTTTCTCTCTTTTGTTCAGCTTCATTATCTTCCATTATTTTGTTCTTTATATTACTTATTCTTTACTCTACTTCTTCCAGCTTGTGTTTATTGCACAAGCATGTTTCCAATGTCAGTGTTGCATTTTTCGTTTCTGACTATTTTTTAACTCTTTTATCTCTGTGGTAACGGTCTCCCTGAAGTCTCCTATTCTTTCCTCCAGCTCAGCAAGTATCCTTATGATTGTTGCTTTAAATTTTCCATCACGCATGTTACTTATATCTGTTTCACTTGGATCTGTGGCTTTGACCTTATCTTGTTGTTTCATTTGGGATAAATCCCTCCATCTTCACAGTTTTTTATAAGTCTCTGTCTTCTTTGCTGTGTTAGACAACCCAGTCATGTTTTCTGTTCCTGAGAGTAATGGCTTTGGGAAGAAGAGGTCATATACTATCCATGGCCTGAAGCATCAGGGAATGACTCTGGTATATGCTGAATGTTTTCTGTTGTGTTTTAAGTGCTCCATCATTCAGGCCAGTCCTCTGCAGACATTCTCCTTGCCTACATTGGTCAGTGTTTGGTCCCTGATCTTAATGTAGTGAGGTTTAACTAGGTGTGCTCTGGTCTCTTTGTGAAATGAGACATGATGCTACTTTCAATAGAAATGAAGCCCTGCAGAATGCTCTGGCCAGGAGATGCAATGTGGACGGGGGTTTCTGGTGGTCCTCTAGGGAAGGGGCCCACTATGCTGTCAGTGATACAAGCTAGACCTAGAAGGGCAGTACCTCCAGAGCACAGGGGTGAGGGACCTGGTGTAAGCAGGCTAGGAAGCTAGTGTTGGTTCTATGGTGCTTATTGCAGGTGGTTCTGTGTTTATGTTGAGGAGTGTGAGTAGGGAGAAATGGCACCAGCTATCTCCCTTGTCCTTGAGAGGTACCTCCATGCATAATGTCTGTGAGGGAAGCACTCTGAGAAGATCAAATAATCTTCCCCTATATGTCCCAGGTGCTTTTCAGATAGCTGTTTCCACACTATCAGACTCTGGGGTGTATACTGCCTTCTTTCCAGGAGCAGCGCAGTGCCTTCTGGGCTCTATCCCAGCCAAGCTTGCTGACTTTTATAACTCCAGGCTTTAGGAATATGGTGTGGGCACGGGTCTGCACTGGTCTTCTTGGTGAAGGGCCTACCAAGCTGGAATTGAGGCAAGTTTGATTGAGAAGTTCAGTTGTTCCAGAGCACAAGAGTGTGGGACCTGGTTTAAGCAAGTTAGGCAGCCAGTGTAGGGCCAAGGTGCCCTCTGTAGTTGGCCCTGTATTTGTACTGAGTGGAAGATGAGGGAAATGTTGATAGCCAGCTCCTTTGTCCTCAGAGAGGCATCTTCCTGAACTCTGACTCTCATGGAGGTACTCCAGGAAGAGGGAGTAATCTCCCCCTGTGTGCCCCAAGCATTCTTCAGATCACTTTTCCCATGCCATCTGCCCCTTGGTTGTTTGCCTGCCATCTCTCCAGAATTAGGGCAGTACACTCAGGTCTGTATCATAGCCAAGCACACCAACATTTAACCCCCCCCCCCAGTTGCAAGAACTCATGAAAATCAGCTCCTCTAATTTTCCCAGTCAATGGCTTTGGGGAAATATTCTCCTTGTGCATTCCCCTGTGCTCTCCTCTCTCTCTCTTGCCTTTCTTCATGACCATGCCCCTTCCCCTCTGCAGCACCTGCCATCTATTTTTTTCTCACAAACCATGTCTCTGCACCTCTACCTTCCTCAATGTGGCTTCTTCTCTGCCTTTAGTTGTGGAGTTTGCTCTGTCAGTCTTCAGGTTGATTTCTGGGGTATTTAGAATGATTTGATAGTTATCTAGCTGTGTTTGAGGGATGAGATGAGCCTAGAGTCCTCCTATTCTAACGCCATCTTAGCTCCTCCATGATGACACCCTTAGTTGCACATGTGTCTATTTCCCTATAATGTTCTGCAAGCCATAAGTACTTTAGTGTTTTTTTTTCACTTAATATTTTAATTTTAATTTTTAAAATTATTTTTTAAAGTTTATTTATTTTTGGTAGGGAGAGGGATAGGGAAGGAAAAACAGAGAGAGAAGGAGAAAGAGAATCCCAAACAGGTTCTGCACTGTGAACTCAGAGCCTGACATGGGTCTCTAACTCACAAACCATGAGATCATGATCTGAGTTGAAATCAAGAGTCAGATGCTTAACCAACTGAGCCACCCAGGTGCCCCATTACTTAATATTATTTTAAATGCATGTATATTTTTTAACCTGCCCCAAATCTTTGTCAGTTCATGTGTAATATTTACTGGTTAAGTGCTTATAAAAATTGGTTTGCTTATTCTTTGTGCTGGGTCCGAGTATTTGCTGTTAAGAAATATGTTTTTGTTCTGATTGTTTTTCCTATTTTGGGGAGGGGTTAATTCCCTTGGACTTATTCCCCAACGTGGATCAACTGGATCAATAAGTATAAACTATGCCTTATGTATGATTTTGCATCCACGTTTTCCAGAATTCTTTATGGCTATATAGACAGAATTAGCCTGGTGTACAGTGCTACCAGCAATGTGTAAGTGCATCCATGTCATAAACTCCTGCCAGAACCATTTCATAAATAATTATGTATATTTATTTTGTACTGACTGACCTGGAAACCAGAGACATAGAGGCAGGGAGGCAAGTTGGAATACTGCTACCATAGTCAAGGTCTAAGTAAAAAAGTCCTGAGTTTTGGTAATTACAAAACTAACAGATTCAAATTCATTATAAAACATTGACTAAGTGCCTATTATGTGCCAGGCCTGTACTAAATATATTAGTGCTTATTTTTTTTTAAGTTTATTTACTTTGAGACAGAAAGAGAGAGGAGCAATAACACATGCATATGAGTGGGGGACAGGCAGAGAGAGAATCCCAAGCAGGCTCCGTACTGTCAGTGCATAGCTGAACTGTGAGGTCATAACCTGAGCTGAAATCGAGAGTCAGATGCTTAACTGACTGAGCCGCCCGGCACCCTAGTACCTAATTAATTTTTTTTTATCTCTGTAAGTTAAAGTATTATTGGTCTTCATTATGTAGATGAGCAAACTAAGAATTATCAAATTGATGTAACATACCCTAGGTCACACAAATAGAAGTTCTAGAGCTGGGTTTCAAACATAGACTTTCTGAAGGATTAAGCTTCTGGAAGAATGAAAAGCAAAACAAAACAAAAACAAACAAAACAAAACCAAAATCAACCAACCAAAAAAAAAAAAAAAAGATAGAAAGAAAGGAAAACAAATGCATAGTTGTTAGTGACCAAAAGTAAGTGGGGGCCAAGGGAGGTAGCCAAGATAACTCCAATATTGGGTGCCTGTTCATGAATAGTGTTCCAATTGGCTAACCACTCAAGTTCTTGGTGGTGTTCTCTTTCAGGAGACTCTGACAGTTTCAGCAAAGTGCGGCCTCTAGGAGAAAAGCCAACCATTGTCCGTCCTCCAGTGAGGCCTCCAGATCCTCCGTGCCGGGCAGCTACTCCCCAAAAGCCAGAACCAAAGCCAGATATTGTGGTTAGCAATGCAGGGGGAATCTCATCGTCTGTGTAAGTAGAGTTGTTCCTCATCCTTGACCTAAAGGTCATGTTAGGCCATCAGGAGTTCTTTCAGGATCACCATTATGATTATGAAGAGTATACAGTCTACAACCCCAGGGCTTAGTTCACTTAATAGTCTAGGGAAATGTCACAGACAAGCCCTGTTTGGCGTGTTGCACTCATCACTCAAGGCTGACAGATTTCACTAAAACTGCCCTGATCTCTGTAGGGTGATAAGATTACATTCTGTTTTCATGTTCCCTTTGGAAATTTTTTTGTATTTTCTTGTTATTGCTACTGGCTTTTAAAGTAATTTGATGAACAGATTTATTTATTGTACTTGTGCCTTTAGGCTTTTTTTTTTATATCAAGGGTATGATTTTTAAAACTCTTCCAAAATTGGGGCGCCTGGGTGGCTCAGTTGGCTGGGCGTCCGACTTCGGCTCAGGTCGTGATCTCGCAGTTTGTGAGTTCAAGCCCCATGTCAGGCTCTGTGCTGACAGCTCAGAGCCTGGAGCCTGCTTCGGATTCTGTGTCTTCCTGTCTCTATGCCCCTCCCCTGCTCATGCTCTGTCTCTCTCTATCTCAAAAATAAATAAAACATTTTTAAAAATCTTCCAAAATGTCTCAGATTCTCCAGAGAACCTCTTGCAAAGTAGGAACTGAGCTTATTTCTAGCAGTTTTTCCTGAGGTGGGACTGGAAGCCAAGGAACCAGGCATAGAGTGGCTAAGGTAGGAGCATAGCAGCTCTCACAGATCAGCCTTTCATGGCCACAGTTAGCCTGACTGGTCTCTCTTCAGCCAGTGCTTGGGATCCCTCTCATATACTGCCGCCTGTATTCCTTTTTCTCATGTCTCTTGTTTTCCATAATTGTAAAATGGGGTAAGTAGGAAAAAGAAAGACTCTACCATATTAATTAAGTAGCTAAGTGTATTTACAAAAATGGCAAAAATTTATACTTTGAAACCAAAGACTTGTTTCACTTATTTCTCACAAGAATAGCCTGAACCAACAACATACTCAGACCATTCTGAACCAAGGGAAAGCAAAGGGCATTAGGCATAGCCTTGCAGTAGCTTATGGTCTCTGAGTCATTTCACATTCTGATGCTTGGGTTTCTTCTCAAACCCAGGTCCTTTGCAAGCTAAGGCAGACCCTTCAATTGGTGCCCATCTGGTTTATAGTTTTTGTGTTGCTCATTGTCTATTGGTTCTCATATGTATTCCAGAGAAACTCATGGGACTTGATTGGCTTCTGTTTGCAGGGTGGCTTCCAGGACCAGGTTCTTTGAAACAGCTTCCCGAAAACCAGGAAGGTAAGACATATAAGTGACAGAAGAAGAACCAAGTTACTTTTTATTTAATGGATCATGAGCATTTCATTTCCTCTCTTACATTCTGTTTTTCTGTTTCTCTGTAGCTGTCTCTGTCTCTCTGTCCCTTTCTCTCTCCTAGTTCTCTCTGTCTCCTCATCTCTCACCCTGTATATTTGTCTTTGTCTATATACATGTGTGTTTCTCTTTGTTACTCTATTTGTCTCTCTCACACTTTCTTTCTGTTTTTGTCATTCTCAGTCTCTTTCTCTCTTTGTGTTTTTCTACTTATATCTCTGTTTCTGTCTTTGTCTCTCTGTCTCCTATCTGTATATTTCACTCTTTTTCTGTCTTTCTCCATGTCTCTCTTTCTTTGCCTATCTCTGTATCTGTTGTGCCATTGAGTCTCTGGCACTGTTTTCCATTTCTTCTTCCTCCTCTTCCTCCTCCACCTCCTCCTCTTCTTTTCTTCTCTTTTCTTTTCTCTCTCTCTCTCTCTCAGACGCAGATATACAAACAGTACTCACATACTAAGTAACACTACAAGAAATATTACACTCAACGTAAGTTTTTTTTGTTAGTTTACTTATTTAGACTCTATTATATTCTAAAAGAGCAGCTGATAGGAATACACATAATGTAACACTCTAACATAAGCAGCCTTAGAATAAGCAAACATTAGGTGATAGGATATAAATCACCTGGAAAAAATTGAGGGAACAAAAAACGAATAGATTTGCCTTCGACTCCAGACCCACTGAAACAGAATCTCCAGGAGTGGGGCCTGAGTATGCTTCTTTTTTCTCTTCTCTTCTCTTATCTTTCTTCTTTCTTCTCTTTTCTTCCTTTCCTTTCCTTTCCTTTTACTTCCTTTCTTTCCTCTTTCATTCTTTCTTTCTTTCTTTCTCTCTTTCTTTTCTTTTTTTTTTTTTGAGATGAATTCCTCTTTTATTACACATATTCCAACTTTAACTTCAGGAAGATGAATGACATTATTCGGCAATGTGTCCTGATTATATTTCTTTTTTTTTTTTTTTATTATGTGAAATTTATTGTCAAATTGGTTTCCATACAACACCCAGTGCTCATCCCAAAAGGTGCCCTCCTCAATACCCATCACCCACCCTCACCTCCCTCCCACCCCCCATCAACCCTCAGTTTGTTCTCAGTTTTTAACAGTCTCTTATGCTTTGGCTCTCTCCCACTCTAACCTCTTTTTTTTTTTTTTCTTTTTTCCTCCCCCTCCCCCATGGGTTCCTGTTAAGTTTCTCAGGATCCACATAAGAGTGAAACCATATGGTATCTGTCTTTCTCTGTATGGCTTATTTCACTTAGCATCACACTCTCCAGTTCCATCCACGTTGCTACAAAAGGCCATATTTCATTTTTTCTCATTGCCACGTAGTATTCCATTGTGTATATAAACCACAATTTCTTTATCCATTCATCAATTGATGGACATTTAGGCTCTTTCCATAATTTGGCTATTGTTGAGAGTGCTGCTATGAACATTGGGGTACAAGTGCCACTATGCATCAGTACTCCTGTAGCCCTTGGATAAATTCCTAGCAGTGCTATTGCTGGGTCATAGGGTAGGTCTATTTTTAATTTTCTGAGGAACCTCCACACTGCTTTCCAGAGCGGCTGCACCAATTTGCATTCCCACCAACAGTGCAAGAGGGTTCCCGTTTCTCCACATCCTCTCCAGCATCTAGAGTCTCCTGATTTGTTCATTTTGGCCACTCGGACTGGCGTGAGGTGATACCTGAGTGTGGTTTTGATTTGTATTTCCCTGATAAGGAGCGACGCTGAACATCTTTTCATGTGACTGTTGGCCATCCGGATGTCTTCTTTAGAGAAGTGTCTATTCATGTTTTCTGCCCATTTCTTCACTGGGTTATTTGTTTTTCGGGTGTGGAGTTTGGTGAGCTCTTTATAGATTTTGGATACTAGCCCTTTGTACGATATGTCATTTGCAAATATCTTTTCCCATTCCGTTGGTTGCCTTTTAGTTTTGGTGGTTGTTTCCTTTGCTGTGCAGAAGCTTTTTATCTTCATAAGGTCCCAGTAATTCACTTTTGCTTTTAATTCCCTTGCCTTTGGGGATGTGTCGAGTAAGACATTGCTACGGCTGAGGTCAGAGAGGTCTTTTCCTGCTTTCTCCTCTAACGTTTTGATGGTTTCCTGTCTCACATTCAGGTCCTTTATCCATTTTGAGTTTATTTTTGTGAATGGTGTGAGAAAGTGGTCTAGATTCAACCTTCTGCATGTTGCTGTCCAGTTCTCCCAGCACCATTTGTTAAAGAGGCTGTCTTTTTTCCATTGGATGTTCTTTCCTGCTTTGTCAAAGATGAGTTGGCCAAACGTTTGTGGGTCTAGTTCTGGGGTTTCTATTCTATTCCATTGATCTATGTGTCTGTTTTTGTGCCAATACCATGCTGTCTTGATGATGACAGCTTTGTAGTAGAGGCTAAAGTCTGGGATTGTGATGCCTCCTGCTTTGGTCTTCTTCTTCAAAATTCCTTTGGCTATTCTGGGCCTTTTGTGGTTCCATATGAATTTTAGGATTGCTTGTTCTAGTTTCGAGAAGAATGCTGGTGCAATTTTGATTGGGATTGCATTGAATGTGTAGATAGCTTTGGGTAGTATTGACATTTTGACAATATTTATTTATCCAATCCATGAGCAGGGAATGTCTTTCCATTTCTTTAAATCTTCTTCAATTTCCTTCATAAGCTTTCTATAGTTTTCAGCATACAGATCCTTTACATCTTTGGTTAGATTTATTCCTAGGTATTTTATGCTTCTTGGTGCAATTGTGAATGGGATCAGTTTCTTTATTTGTCTTTCTGTTGCTTCATTGTTAGTGTATAAGAATGCAACTGATTTCTGTACATTCATTTTGTATCCTGCAACTTTGCTGAATTCATGTATCACTTCTAGCAGACTTTTGGTGGAGTCTATCGGATTTTCCATGTATAATATCATGTCATCTGCAAAAAGCGAAAGCTTGACTTCATCTTTGCCAATTTTGATGCCTTTGATTTCCTTTTGTTGTCTGATTGCTGATGCTAGAACTTCCAGCACTATGTTAAACAACAGCGGTGAGAGTGGGCATCCCTGTCGTGTTCCTGATCTCAGGGAAAAAGCTCTCAGCTTTTCCCCATTGAGGATGATGTTAGCTGTGGGCTTTTCATAAATGGCTTTTATGATCTTTAAGTATGTTCCTTCTATCCCGACTTTCTCAAGGGTTTTTATTAAGAAAGGGTGCTGGATTTTGTCAAAGGCCTTTTCTGCATCGATTGACAGGATCATATGGTTCTTCTCTCTTTTTTTGTTAATGTGATGTATCACATTGATTGATTTGCGAATGTTGAACCAGCCCTGCATCCCAGGAATGAATCCCACTTGATCATGGTGAATAATTCTTTTTATATGCCGTTGAATTCGATTTGCTAGTATCTTGTTGAGAATTTTTGCATCCATATTCATCAGGGATATTGGCCGGTAGTTCTCTTTTTTTACTGGGTCTCTGTCTGGTTTGGGAATCAAAGTAATACTGGCTTCATAGAATGAGTCTGGAAGTTTTCCTTCCCTTTCTATTTCTTGGAATAGCTTGAGAAGGATAGGTATTATCTCTGCTTTAAACGTCTGGTAGAACTCCCCTGGGAAGCCATCTGGTCCTGGACTCTTATTTGTTGGGAGATTTTTGATAACCGATTCAATTTCTTCGCTGGCTATGGGTCTGTTCAAGCTTTCTATTTCCTCCTGATTGAGTTTTGGAAGAGTGTGGGTGTTTAGGAATTTGTCCATTTCTTCCAGGTTGTCCAATTTTTTGGCATATAATTTTTCATAGTATTCCCTGATAATTGTTTGTATCTCTGAGGGATTGGTTGTAATAATTCCATTTTCATTCATGATTTTATCTATTTGGGTCCTCTCCATTTTCTTTTTGAGAAGCCTGGCTAGAGGTTTGTCAATTTTGTTTATTTTTTCAAAAACCCAACTCTTGGTTTCGTTGATCTGCTCTACAGTTTTTTTAGACTCTATATTGTTTATTTCTGCTCTGATCTTTATTATTTCTCTTCTTCTGCTGGGTTTGGTGTGTCTTTGCTGTTCTGCTTCTATTTCCTTTAGGTGTGCTGTTAGATTTTGTATTTGGGATTTTTCTTGTTTCTTGAGATAGGCCTGGATTGCAATGTATTTTCCTCTCAGGACTGCTTTCGCTGCGTCCCAAAGCGTTTGGATTGTTGTATTTTCATTTTTGTTTGTTTCCATATATTTTTTAATTTCTTCTCTAATTGCCTGGCTGACCCACTCATTCATTAGTAGGGTGTTCTTTAACCTCCATGCTTTTGGAGGTTTTCCAGACTTTTTTCTGTGGTTGATTTCAAGCTTCATAGCATTGTGGTCTGAAAGTATGCATGGTATAATTTCAATTCTGGTAAACTTATGAAGGGCTGTTTTGTGACCCAGTATATGATCTATCTTGGAGAATGTTCCATGTGCACTCGAGAAGAAAGTATATTCTGTTGCTTTGGGATGCAGAGTTCTAAATATATCTGTCAAGTCCATCTGATCCAATGTCTCATTCAGGGCCCTTGTTTCTTTACTGACCGTGTGTCTAGATGATCTGTCCATTTCTGTAAGTGGGGTGTTAAAGTCCCCTGCAATTACCACATTCTTATCAATAAGGTTGCTTATGTTTATGAGTAGTTGTTTTATATATTTGGGGGCTCCGGTATTCGGCGCATAGACATTTATAATTGTTAGCTCTTCCTGATGAATAGACCCTGTAACTATTATATAATGTCCTTCTTCATCTCTTGTTACATCCATTCTGATACCCTATGTCTTTTGGTTGGCGCATTTAATCCATTTACATTAGTGTTATTATAGAAAGATACGGGTTTAGAGTCATTGTGATGTCTGTATGTTTTATGCTTGTAGTGATGTCTCTGGTACTTTGTCTCACAGGGTCCCCCTTAGGATCTCTTGTAGGGCCGGTTTAGTGGTGACAAATTCCTTCAGTTTTTGTTTGTTTGGGAAGACCTTTATCTCTCCTTCTATTCTAAATGACAGACTTGCTGCATAAAGGATTCTCGGCTGCATATTTTTTCTGTCTAGCA
This sequence comes from Leopardus geoffroyi, assembly GCF_018350155.1. Classification (NCBI taxonomy): domain Eukaryota; kingdom Metazoa; phylum Chordata; class Mammalia; order Carnivora; family Felidae; genus Leopardus; species Leopardus geoffroyi. The sequence continues at coordinate 55,244,966 of NC_059343.1, read as the reverse complement.
CACTGAAAATCTCGTGCCAATTCTTTCTGGCCTGCCAAGTTTCAAAAGAGAGATCAGTCACGAGTCTTATAGGTCTCCCCTTATATGTGAGGGTACGTTTACCCCTTGGTGCTTTCAGAATTTTCTCTTTATCCTTGTATTTTGCCAGTTTCACTATGATATGTCATGCAGAAGATCGATTCAAGTTACGTCTGAAAGGAGTTCTCTGTGCCTCTTGGATTTCATTGCCTTTTTCCTTCCCCAGTTCAGGGAAGTTCTCAGCTATGATTTCTTCAAGTACCCCTTCAGCACCTTTCCCTCTCTCTTCCTCCTCTGGGATACCAATTATGCGTATATTATTTCTTTTTAGTGTATCACTTAGTTCTCTAATTTTCCCCTCATACTCCTGGATTTTTTTTATCTCTCTTTTTCTCAGCTTCCTCTTTTTCATAACTTTATCTTCTAGTTCACCTATTCTCTCCTCTGCCTCTTCAATCCGAGCTGTGGTGGTTTCCATTTTGGTTTGCATTTCATTTAAAGCGTTTTTCAGCTCCTCGTGACTGTTCCTTAGTCCCTTGATCTCTGTAGCAAGAGATTCTCTGCTGTCCTCTATACTGTTTTCAAGCCCAGCGATTAATTTTATGACTATTATTCTAAAGTCACTTTCTGTTATATTATTTAAATCCTTTTTGATCAGCTCATTAGCTGTTGTTATTTCCTGGAGATTCTTCTGAGGGGAATTCTTCCGCTTGGTCATTTTGGATAGTCCCTGGAGTGGTGAGGACCTGCAGGGCACTTCCCCTGTGCTGTGGTGTATAACTGGAGTTGGTGGGCGGAGTCGCAGTCAGACCTGATGTCTGCCCCCGGCCCACCGCTGGGGCCACAGTCAGACTGGTGTGTGCCTTCTCTTCCCCTCTCCTAGGGGCGGGATTCACTGTGGGGTGGCGTGGCCCGTCTGGGCTACTTGCACACTGCCAGGCTTGTGACGCTGGGGATCTGGCGTATTAGCTGGGGTGGGTAGGCAAGGTGCACAGGGGCAGGAGGGGCAGGCTTAGCTCGCTTCTCCTTAGGTGATCCACTTCAGGAGGGGCCCTGTGGCAGCGGGAGGGAGTCAGATCCGCTGCCGGAGGTTTGGCTCCTCCGCAGAAGCACAGAGTTGGGTGTTTGCGCGGAGGGAGGAAGTTCCCTGGCAGGAACTGGTTCTCTTTGGGATTTTGGCTGGGGGATGGGCGGGGGAGATGGCGCTGGCGAGCGCCTTTGTTCCCCACCAAACTGAGCTCTGTCGTCCGGGGGCTCAGCAGCTCTCCCTCCCTTTGTCCTCCAGCCTTCCCGCTTTCCGAGCAGAGCTGTTAACTTATGACCTCCCAGACGCTAAGTCGCGCTTGCTGTCGGAACACAGTCCGTCAGGCCTCTCCGCTTTTGCCCGCCAGACTCGGGGGCTCTGCTTGGCCGGCGAGCCGCCCCTCCACCCCGTCTCCCTCCCGCCAGTCCGTGGAGCGCGCACCGCCTCGCCGCCCTTCCTACCCTCTTCCGTGGGCCTCTCGTCTGCGCTTGGCTCCGGCGACTCCGTTCTGCTAATCCTCTGGCGGTTTTCTGGGTTATTTAGGCAGGTGTAGGTGGAATCTAAGTGATCAGCAGGACGCGCGGTGAGCCCAGCGTCCTCCTACGCTGCCATCTTCCCTCCCTCCTCTTTCTCTCTTTCTTTCTTTTCCTTCCTTCCTTCCTTCCTTCCTTCCTTCCTTCCTTCCTTCCAGTTTGTTTTTAAAACTTCTAAGATATTGATACAGATTGTCCAGAATCTGGCATCTGAGACCCTTAGGCTATAACATCTAGAGAAATGGCTGCATAGCCTTTAGGGACTCTTTTGTGAGCTTGCTCCATGTTGCTTATCACAGAGTTTGAAATTGTGCTTCCTGATGGGTGATAAGAGTATAGCTTTTCTAGGTGGTCAGTTAAAAGAAAAATGTGCCTTTACCAACACTGGAGCTGGGGTATGCTTAACACTATCTAGTCAATGCTGTGAGACCTAACTCACCAGTACATGACCCTGCACAGCAAGTCACCCTAGTTCTGCTTGGCAGTCAGCCATTAGACCAGGCCAAATTCTCCTTTGACAATAATTTACTATTTATTCTCCCATAACAGATAAAAATGATGTTACAGTCCCAGATTTCTCTTCCAATACAATAAAACTTTAACCTAGGATGTTTTTTTTTTTTAATTTTTTTTTTTAACGTTTTATTTATGAGACAGGGAGAGACAGAGCATGAACAGGGGAGGGTCAGAGAGAGAGGGAGACACAGAATCTGAAACAGGCTCCAGGCTCTGAGCAGTCAGCACAGAGCCCGATGCGGGGCTCGAACTCACGAACAGTGAGAACGTGACCTGAGCCGAAGTCGGACGCTTAACCGACTGAGCCACCCAGGCGCCCCAAACCTAGGATGTTTTTAAAGCAGGCTTAGTCAAATGTCCCTCTTGAAAAAAAAATAAGAGAGAGAGAGAGAGACAGAGACAGAGAGACTCTTAATATAGCACCTGCCTGTGAGCAGGATCACATCCTATTTCCTTGGTGATTCTTCCTCCCTCCCTAGAATAAGCCATATGAGAAATAACTACCAAGGAAATGTAATGAAGTAAACTAGAATTAACAGAATGAATTGGGTACATCTAAAGGAAAGCTTTTTTTACAGGGTACTTGCATGATTCAGTGGGTTAGGCATCCAACTTTGGCTCAGGTTGAGCATCCAACTTTGGCTCAGGTCATTATCTCAAGGTTCTTGGGTTCAAGTGCCACGTTGGGCTCTGTGCTGACAGCTCAGAGCCTGGAGTCTGCTTTGGATTCTGTGTCTCCCTCTCTGTCTGCCCCTTTTCTACTCACACTCTGCCTCTCTCACTCTCAAAAATAACATTAAAACATTTTTTTAAAGGAAAACTTTTTTAGAGGAAGTGATACCTAAGTTAGAGCTTAAAAGATGAGTAGAAATACACCAAAACATATAAAGAATTCATTGGTAGCCTTGGACAGGGAACCGAGACAATGAGAGAGAATTTGTAAGAGGCATGAACAAAGTCCAGTAGAATCTTGAAGGCAGGCCAGCTTCTAAAAGGAAATTATAGCCAGACTGATGTTGAGAGTATGGAAACATTGTCTGAGCTACTGTCACTACTGGCTGAGCTATGTCAGCTATGTCAGCTACTGCTCAGGGAATTCCTGGACCAACTTACAACATGAGAGGGCTGTAGCCAAACCAGGCATTTCAGGCTAGAGAACAACTCTACTTATCCTATGTTTAGGCTTCTGGAACCTAGATTTAATTCCGTACTTTACCTCCAGATACCATCTTGGCAGAGGTGTGGGCAACACCAAAATGGATACACCTATCCTCCAGTGTGTCATGAGCCATAGAGACATACTCTGTATCCACAGGTTCCTCCCATTTAGTATCCACGTAGAAAAAACAACACTTCTGTCTAGGCTCCCACCTTGTAACCCCCATTTGTATTAGTACATCTACATCAGTACCATCTATAGACATTGTTGAAAAGCTCTTCTCTCATCTCTGATGAAAATAATCATCTGTTTATCCTTTGTTTATCCTCCTTTTTGCTTCCCATTTGTACCCCTGACTGTAGCCTGACATTTGAATCACCTCACTTCCTCATTCATCTCCTTTCCATAACCAATAAAAAAATTAAATCTCAAATGACAGTGAGAAGTGGTTCATCAAGAAGAGAAGGGAGGGGAAGATAGTTCAGCAAGGCAGACAGCTTATGCAAGACAAGTTCAGTAAGTCATTAGTGTTACACTTTGGCTACAATGTGGGGGTGAGAAGAGGGAAACTTACGTGGAGGTGAGGCCAGAAAGATACTTTGGGGCCAGATTTTAAAGACCTTATATGACATACAAAGGGTTTTTGTCTTTATACTATACTCTATGATGAGTCATGGAACTTTTAAACATGACAATGCATAGTCTGAGATGACTGAATTGTAAAAAAATCATTCTAGTAATACTGAGAAAGATAGATGGGAGAGTAAAGACTGGAGATAGAGAGACTAATTAGGAGGATAATCATCATGGCAACAGTTAATGAGGCCTTAACCTATGACATTGCCAATACAATGGAATAAAATGGACAGTTTTGAGATAGACACAATGAGACCTTGCTGATTTTTCAAACATGGAGCATTGGAGAAGGATTAAAAGGGGGTAAAAGTCTATTCTAGAAAATTAAGTGTATGATAACAATAATGAGTCATGGAGGAACAACTTTTGTGGGAAAGTGTTGCTCCCCTCAATTTTGGACACAGTGATTTTAAGACCCTGTGGAATATCAAGAAAAAAATATCCAGTGGGGGTTGAGAGGAAGATAGGAGCAGAGTAGGAGGACCTGCGGCTCACCCATCCCACAAACACAACTAGATAACTAAAATCATCCTAAATGCCCCCAGAAATAGACAGGAAGACTGACAGAACAAACTCTACAAATAAAGGTAGGAAATAGTCCACACTGAAGAAGGTAGGAAGTGTGGAGAGGGCGTTTAGGGGAGAAATGGTTCGCTGGTATGTGCAGGGGAGGGATCAGTGCTCACAGAGAAGGGCAAGAGATAGAGGATCACAGAAGAATGCACAAGGAGAACATTTCCCCAGGGTTGTTGGCTTGGAAAATGAAAATGGCTGAATTTTTTGAGTTCTTGCAACAAGTGGGGCTTAAAGCATGTAGTTTTAAGGGAGAGTGGACTTTGCTGTGATAGAGGCTGGGGGGCACTGCGCTGCTCCTATAAAGAAGGCAGTATACACCCCCAAGTCTGATAGTGTGGAAACAGCTATCTGAAAAACACCTGGGACATATGGGGGAAGATTATTTGCTCCTCTCAGAGTGCTTCCCTTAGAGTCAGTGTGCATGGAGGCACCTCTCCAAGGACAAGGGAGATAGCTGGTGCCATTTCTCCCATTCACACCCCTCAGCATAAACACAGAGCCACCTGCAATAAGCACCATAGCACCAACACTAGCTTCCTAGCCTGCTTACACCAGGTCCCTCACCCCTGTGCTCTGGAGGTACTGCCCTTCTAGGTCAAGCTTGTATCAGGCACAGCATGGTGAGGCCCTTCCCTAGAAGACCACCAGAAACCCCTGTCCAGTTTGCATTTCCTGACCAGAGCATTCTGCAGGGCTTCATTTCTATTGGAAGTAGCATCATGTCTCATTTCACAAGCACACCAGAGCACACCTAGTTAAACCTCACCACATTAAGACCAGGGACCAAACACTGTCCAATGTAGGCAAGGAAAATGTCTGCAGAGGACTGGCCTGAAGGATGGAGCACCTAAAACACAGCAGAAAACATGCAGCACACACAAGAGACGCTCTGTAAATCTCCAGGCCATGGACAGCATGGGGCGAAGGGAGGGGGGGTTCGTGTTCACTTCTGGAGCAAGAGCTCACTGCTGCTCTGGCTTTCAGTCATACTTTCCCTAGTAAAAAAGACACCTGCAGATCTCAGGGAGGCGGGACTTGGTATAAGCAGCTCAAGCCTCTGCTGTGTGGGCTATGCCACTAGTGGATGTCCCTCATTGCTCATATGATGGATGTAAAATGGTGTTAGCCCACTCTCTTTCCCAGCGAGGTGACTTTGCTTCCACTTCTTTTCAGGAAGCCCTCACAGAAGAGTGAACAATCTCCCCTCTTGTGTCCCAGGCTTCCATCAGATCTCTACCTTCATCCTATTTACTGGCCTTCTGTCCACCCAGCAGTGCAGTGCTGCTGTGTTTTATCTCAGGCACACAGCTGGGTTTCAAAACTGCAAATTTTAGGGACTTGGTGTGGCAGGGACCCACACTGATTCTCTAGGAGGGACTCACTGCTTTCTGCTGGTACCAGTTTGTCCCAGAAAAATAGTCACATGATCACACAGGGGCTTGGATTTTATGGTAAAGTTCAACAAAAAGCCCTCATCCAGGTTAGCTGCCCTCAGCAGCCTTTATGTTAATGAATGGGACAGCTCAATGGTGCCCACTGGCTCTTTTGTCCCTTGAGAGGCAGTGCCACCTCTTCCAAATGCAGTCCAAGAAGAAGAACTTTCTCTCTCAGTTTAACCCAGGAGATCCTCAGAGAACACTGACTACTTTCTGGATTTTGGCCTCCTTTTCCACAGGAGCAACACTATACCCACCAGGCTTGACCCTGGTGATGGTGCAGACTTCTAAAACTTCAGACTATCAGCTTGGCTGCTTGTAAAAACTGGCTATAATCAGCTCCTCTTGTATTCTCAAGTCCCTGGTTTTGGGGAAGTGTTTTTCTTCTGCAACCCCCTTGCATACTGCTTTCATTTGTCCTCTCTCTCTCTTTCCCTTTGTCTATTTCTCCTCTCTCTGTGATCAGGGCTCCCTCCTCTCTGCAGCACCCACGATTCTTTTCTAGCCCCCAAATCACATCTCCAAGCCTCCTACCTTCCATAATATTGCCTCTTTTCTCCCTCTAGTTGTGTAGTTTGTTCTCTCAGTCCTCAGATGGATTTCCTGGGTGTTCAGAATGATTTGATAATTACCTATCTATGTTCAAGGAATGAGGTAGCATAAGATCCTCATACTACTCTGCCATCTTAACTCCTCCTATTAATTAATAAAATTAGTAAGCCTCTAGCCAGGCTTACCAAAAAGAAAAGAGAAAAGACACAAACAAATAAAATCACAAATGATAGAGGAGAAATAACAACCAACACCACAGAAATACAAACACTTAGAATATTATGAAAAACTATATGCCAACAAATTGGACAAACTGGAAGAAATGGATAAATTCCTAGAAACATATAAACTACCAAAAATGAAACAGGAAGAAATAGAAAACTTGAACATACTGATAATCAGCAAAGACATTGAATCAGTAATCAAAAATCTCCCAGCAAACAAAAGTCCAGGGCCAGATGGCTTCATGGAGAAATTCTACCAAACATTAAAGAAAGAATTAATACCTATTTTTCCGCAAACTCTTCCAAAAAATAGAAAAAGAAGGAAAACCTAGGAAGTCATTCTATAGGGCCACAACATTACCTGAATACCAAAACCAGAATAAGACTCCACTAAAAGAGAAATACAGGCCACTATCCTTGATGAAGATGGATGCAGAAATTCTCAATAAAATACTAGCAAACCAAATCTAACAGTACATTAAAAGAATCATTCACCACAATCAAGTAGGATTCATTCCTGGGCTTCAAAGGTAGTTCAATATTCACAATTCAATCAATACTGTATACCACATTATTAAAAGAAATAATAAGAACTATATGATTTTTTTCAATAGATGCAAAGAAAGCATTTCACAATGTACAACATATTCATTAAAAACCCTCAAGAAAAGTTGGGTTACAGGGAACATATCTCAACATAATAAAGGCCATACAAGAAACCCACAGCTAATATCATCCTCTATGGGGAAAAACTGAGAGCTTTTCCTCTGTGGTCAAGAATTAGGGATTCCACTCTCACCGTTATTTAACATAGTACTGGAAGTTCTACCCACAGCAAGCACACAGCAAAAAGAAATAAAAGGCAACAAAATCATCATCAAAGAAGAAGCCAAACTTCCACTCTTTGCAGATGACATGATTCTCTGTATAGAAAACTCAAAAGACTGCTACACAAATTCAATATAGATGCAGGATAAAAATTCAACATACAGAAATCTGTTGAATTTATATGCACCAATAATGAAGCAGCTGAGAGAGAAATCAAGGAATCAATCTCATTTACAATTTCACCAAAAACCATAAGATACATAGGAATAAACTTAACCAAAGAGGTAAACAGTCTGTACTCTGAAACTATAAAACACTGATGAAAGAAATTGAGGACACAAAGAAATGGAAAAACATTCCATGTCCATGGATTGGAGGAACAAGTATTGTGAAAATGTCTATATTACCCAAAGCAATCTACACATTTAATGCAATTCCTATCTAAATACCACCAGCATTTTTCAGAGAGCCAGAACAAACAATCTAAAATTTGCATGGAACCACAAAAGACCCTGAACGGCCAAAGCAACCTTGAAAAAGAAAAGAAAATCTGCTAGTATCACAATTCTGGAGCTTAAGTTATATTACAAATCTGTAGTGATTAAGGTAGTATGGTATTGGCACAAAAATAGACACATAGATCAATGGATCAGGGATCAGAATAGAAACCTCAGAAATGAACCCACAGCTATATGGTCAATGAAACAGGAAAGAATTTCCAATGTGAAAAAGACAGTCTCTTCAACAATCAGTGTTGGGGAAACTGGACAGCAACATGCAAAATAGTGAAACTAGACCACTTTCTTACACCATACACAAAAATAAATTCAAAATGGATCTAATACCTAAATGTGAGAGAGGAAACCATTAAAATCCTAGAGGAGAACACAGGCAGTAACCCCTTTGGCATCAGCCATAGCAACTTCTTACTAGATATGTCTCCCGAGGCAAGGGAAATAAAAAATAAACTATTGGGACTTCATCAAAATAAAAACCTACACGTGAAGGAAACAATAAACAAAACTAAAAGGCTGAAAAAGAGCCTACTGAATGGGAGAAGATATTTGCACATATCATATCTGATAAAAATTAGTATCCAAAATATATTTAAAAAAACTTATGAAACTCAACACCCAAAAAAATGAAATATACATTTAAAAAAGTGGGCAGAAGATAGGAATAGACACTTTTCCAAAGAAGGCATACATATGGGAGGGGAGGAGGGAAGATGGCGGCATAGGAGGATGCTGGGCTCACTGTGCGTCCTGCTGATCACTTAGATTCCACCTACACCTGCCTAAATAACCCAGAAAACCGCCAGAGGATTAGCAGAACGGAGTCGCCGGAGCCAAGCGCAGACGAGAGGCCCACAGAAGAGGGTAGGAAGGGCGGCAAGCCGGTGCGCGCTCCACGGACTGGCGGGAGGGAGCCGGGGCGGAGTGGCGGCTCGCCGGCCAAGCAGAGCCCCCGAGTCTGGCGGGCAAAAGCGGAGGGGCCTGACTGACTGTGTTCCGACAGCAAGCAAGACTTAGCGTCTGGGAGGTCATAAGTTAACAGCTCTGCTCGGAAAGCGGGAAGGCTGGAGGACAAAGGGAGGGAGAGCTGCTGAGCCCCCGGACGACAGAGCTCAGTTTGGTGGGGAACAAAGGCGCTGGCCAGCGCCATCTTCCCCGCCCATCCCCCAGCCAAAATCCCAAAGGGAACCAGTTCCTGCCAGGGAACTTCCTCCCTCCGCGCAAACACCCAACTCTGTGCTTCTGCGGAGGAGCCAAACCTCCGGCGGCGGATCTGACTCCCTCCCGCTGCCACAGGGCCCCTCCTGAAGTGGATCACCTAAGGAGAAGCGAGCTAGCCTGCCCCTCCTGCCCCTGTGCACCTTGCCTACCCACCCCAGCCAATACGCCGGATCTCCAGCATCACAAGCCTGGCAGTGTGCAAGTAGCCCAGACGGGCCACGCCACCCCACAGTGAATCCCGCCCCTAGGAGAGGGGAAGAGAAGGCACACACCAGTCTGACTGTGGCCCCAGCAGTGGGCCGGGGGCAGACATCAGGTCTGACTGCGACTCCGCCCACCAACTCCAGTTATACACCACAGCACAGGGGAAGTGCCCTGCAGGTCCTCACCACTTCAGGGACTATCCAAAATGACCAAGCGGAAGAATTCCCCTCAGAAGAATCTCCAGGAAATAACAACAGCTAATGAGCTGATCAAAAAGGATTTAAATAATATAACAGAAAGTGACTATTAGAATAATAGTCATAAAATTAATCGCTGGGCTTGAAAACAGTATAGAGGACAGCAGAGAATCTCTTGCTACAGAGATCAAGGGACTAAGGAACAGTCACGAGGAGCTGAAAAAACGCTTTAAATGAAATGCAAAACAAAATGGAAACCACCACGGCTCGGATTGAAGAGGCAGAGGAGAGAATAGGTGAACTAGAAGGTAAAGTTATGGAAAAAGAGGAAGCTGAGAAAAAGAGAGATAAAAAAATCCAGGAGTATGAGGGAAAAATTAGAGAACTAAGTGATACACTAAAAAGAAATAATATACGCATAATTGGTATCCCAGAGGAGGAAGAGAGAGGGAAAGGTGCTGAAGGGGTACTTGAAGAAATAAAAGCTTTGAACTTCCCGGATCTGGAGAAGGAAAAAGGCATTGAAATCCAAGAGGCACAGAGAACTCCCTTCAGACGTAACTTGAATCGATCTTCTGCACGACATATCATAGTGAAACTGGCGAAATACAAGGATAAAGAGAAAATTCTGAAAGCAGCAAGGGGTAAACGTGCCCTCACATATAAAGGGAGACCTATAAGACTCGTGACTGATCTCTCTTTTGAAACTTGGCAGGCCAGAAAAAATTGGCACGAGATTTTCAGTGTGCTAGACAGAAAAAATATGCAGCCGAGAATCCTTTATGGCAGCAAGTCTGTCATTTAGAATAGAAGGAGAGATAAAGGTCTTCCCAAACAAACAAAAACTGAAGGAATTTGTCACCACTAAACCAGCCCTACAAGAGATCCTAAGGGGGACCCTGTGAGACAAAGTACCAGAGACAACACTACAAGCATAAAACATATAGACATCACAATGACTCTAAACCCGTATCTTTCTATAATAACGCTGAATGTAAATGGATTATATGCGCCAACCAAAAGACATAGGGTATCAGAATGGATAAAAAAACAAGACCCATCTATTTGCTGTCTACAAGAGACTCATTTTAGACCTGAGGACACCTTTAGATTGAGAGTGAGGGGATGGAGAACTATTTATCATGCTACTGGAAGCCAAAAGAAAGCTGGAGTAGCCATACTTATATCAGACAAACTAGACTTTAAATTAAAGGCTGTAACAAGAGATGAAGAAGGACATTATATAATAGTTACAGGGTCTATTCATCAGGAAGAGCTAACAATTATAAATGTCTATGCGCCGAATACCGGAGCCCCCAAATATATAAAACAATTACTCATAAACATAAGCAACCTTATTGATAAGAATGTGGTAATTGCAGGGGACTTTAACACCCCACTTACAGAAATGGAGAGATCATCTAGACACACGGTCAATAAAGAAACAAGGGCCCTGAATGATACATTGGATCAGATGGACTTGACAGATCTATTTAGAACTCTGCATCCCAAAGCAACAGAATATACTTTCTTCTCAAGTGCACATGGAACATTCTCCAAGATAGATCATATACTGGGTCACAAAACAGCCCTTCATAAGTACACAAGAATTGAAATTATACCATGCATACTTTCAGACCACAATGCTATGAAGCTTGAAATCAACCACAGAAAAAAGTCTGGAAAACCTCCAAAAGCATGGAGGTTAAAGAACACCCTACTAACGAATGAGTGAGTCAACCAGGCAATTAGAGAAGAAATTAAAAAATATATGGAAAAAACGAAAATGAAAATACAACATTCCAAATGCTTTGGGACGCAGCGAAGGCAGTCCTGAGAGGAAAATACGTTGCAATCCAGGCCTATCTCAAGAAACAAGAAAAATCCCAAATACAAAATCTAACAGCACACCTAAAGGAAATAGAAGCAGAACAGCAAAGACACCCCAAACCCAGCAGAAGAAGAGAAATAATAAAGATCAGAGCAGAAATAAACAATATAGAGTCTAAAAAAACTGTAGAGCAGATCAACAAAACCAAGAGTTGGTTTTTTGAAAAAATAAACAAAATTGACAAACCTCTAGCCAGGCTTCTCAAAAAGAAAAGGGAGATGACCCAAATAGATAAAATCATGAATGAAAATGGAATTATTACAACCAATCCCTCAGAGATACAAACAATTGTCAGGGAATACTATGAAAAATTATATGCCAACAAATTGGACAACCTGGAAGAAATGGACAAATTCCTGAACACCCACACTCTTCCAAAACTCAATCAGGAGGAAATAGAAAGCTTGAACAGACCCATAACCAGCGAAGAAATTGAATCGGTTATGAAAAATCTCCCAACAGGGGCGCCTGGGTGGTGCAGTCGGTTAAGCATCCGACTTCAGCCCGGTCACGATCTCGCGGTCCGTGAGTTCGAGGCCCGCGTCGGGCTCTGAGCTGATAGCTCAGAGCCTGCAGCCTGTTTCCGATTCTGTGTCTCCCTCTCTCTCTGCCCCTCCCCCATTCATGCTCTGTCTCTCTCTGTCCCAAAAATAAATAAACGTTGAAAAAAAAAATCTCCCAACAAATAAGAGTCCAGGACCAGATGGCTTCCCAGGGGAGTTCTACCAGACATTTAAAGCAGAGATAATACCTATCCTTCTCAACTTATTCCAAGAAATAGAAAGGGAAGGAAAACTTCCAGACTCATTCTATGAAGCCAGTATTACTTTGATTCCTAAACCAGACAGAGACCCAGTAAAAAAAGAGAACTACCGGCCAATATCCCTGATGAATATGGATGCAAACATTCTCAATAAGATACTAGCAAATCGAATTCAACGGCATATAAAAAGAATGATTCACCATGATCAAGTGGGATTCATTCCTGGGAGGCAGGACTGGTTCAACATTCGCAAATCAATCAACGTGATACATCACATTAACAAAAAAAAAGAGAAGAACCATATGATCCTGTCAATCGATGCAGAAAAGGCCTTTGACAAAATCCAGCACCCTTTCTTAATAAAAACCCTTGAGAAAGTCCGGATAGAAGGAACATACTTAAAGATCATAAAAGCCATTTATGAAAAGCCCACAGCTAACATCATCCTCAACGGGGAAAAACTGAGAGCTTTTTCCCTGAGATCAGGAACACGACAGGAACACCGCTGTTGTTTAACAAAGTGCTGGAAGTTCTAGCATCAGCAATCAGACAACAAAAGGAAATCAAAGGCATCAAAATTGGCAAAGATGAAGTCAAGCTTTCGCTTTTTGCAGATGACATGATATTATACATGGAAAATCCGATAGACTCCACCAAAAGTCTGCTAGAAGTGATACATGAATTCAGCAAAGTTGCAGGATACAAAATCAATGTACAGAAATCAGTTGCATTCTTATACACTAACAATGAAGCAACAGAAAGACAAATAAAGAAACTGATCCCATTCACAATTGCACCAAGAAGCATAAAATACCTAGGAATCAATCTAACCAAAGATGTAAAGGATCTGTATGCTGAAAACTATAGAAAGCTTATGAAGGTAATTGAAGAAGATTTAAAGAAATGGAAAGACATTCCCTGCTCATGGATTGGAAAAATAAATATTGTCAAAATGTCAATACTACCCAAAGCTATCTACACATTCAATGCAACCCCAATCAAAATTGCACCAGCATTCTTCTCGAAACTAGAACAAGCAATCCTAAAATTCATATGGAACCACAAAAGGCCCCGAATAGCCAAAGGAGTTTTGAAGAAGAAGACCAAAGCAGGAGGCATCACAATCCCAGACTTTAGCCTCTACTACAAATCTGTAATCATCAAGACAGCATGGTATTGGCACAAAAACAGACACATAGACCAATGGAATAGAATAGAAACCCCAGAACTAGACCCACAAACGTATGGCCAACTCATCTTTGACAAAGCAGGAAACAACATCCAATGGAAAAAAGACAGCCTCTTTAACAAACGGTGCTGGGAGAACTGGACAGCAACATGCAGAAGGTTGAAACTAGACCACTTTCTCACACCATTTAGAAAAATAAACTCAAAATGGATAAAGGACCTGAATGTGAGACAGGAAACCATCAAAACCTTAGAGGAGAAAGCAGGAAAAGACCTCGCTGACCTCAGCCGTAGCAATCTCTTACTCGACACATCCCCAAAGGCAAGGGAATTAAAAGCAAAAGTGAATTACTGGGACCTTATGAAGATCAAAATCTTCTGCACAGCAAAGGAAACAACCAACAAAACTAAAAGGCAACCAACGGAATGGGAAAAGATATTTGCAAATGACATATCGGACAAAGGGCTAGTATCCAAAATCTGTAAAGAGCTCACCAAACTCCACACCCGAAAAACAAATAACCCAGTGAAGAAATGGGCAGAAAACATGAATAGACACTTCTCTAAAGAAGACATCCGGATGGCCAACAGGCACATGAAAAGATGTTCAGCGTCGCTCCTTATCAGGGAAATACAAATGAAAACCACACTCAGGTATCACCTCACGCCAGTCCGAGTGGCCAAAATGAACAAATCAGGAGACTATAGATGCTGGAGAGGATGTGGAGAAACGGGAACCCTCTTGCACTGTTGGTGGGAATGCAAATTGGTGCAGCCGCTCTGGAAAGCAGTGTGGAGGTTCCTCAGAAAATTAAAAATAGACCTACCCTATGACCCAGCAATAGCACTGCTAGGAATTGACCCAAGGGATACAGGAGTACTGATGCATAGGGGCACTTGTACCCCAATGTTCATAGCAGCACTCTCAACAATAGCCAAATTATGGAAAGAGCCTAAATGTCCATCAACTGATGAATGGATAAAGAAATTGTGGTTTATATACACAATGGAATACTACGTGGCAATGAGAAAAAATGAAATATGGCCTTTTGTAGCAACGTGGATGGAACTGGAGAGTGTGATGCTAAGTGAAATAAGCCATACAGAGAAAGACAGATACCATATGGTTTCACTCTTATGTGGATCCTGAGAAACTTAACAGGAACCCATGGGGGAGGGGGAGAAAAAAAGAAAAAAAAAAGAAAAAAAAGAAAAAAAAAAAGAGGTTAGAGTGGGAGAGAGCCAAAGCATAAGAGACCGTTAAAAACTGAGAACAAACTGAGGGTTGATGGGGGGTGGGAGGGAGGAGAGGGTGGGTGATGGGTATTGAGGAGGGCACCTTTTGGGATGAGCACTGGGTGTTGTATGGAAACCAATTTGACAATAAATTTCATATAATAAAAAATAAAAAAAAAAGAAGAACATACATATGGTCAACATATGCATAAAAATTTGCTCAATATCACTCAACATCAAATGGAAATCAAAACTACAGTGAGATATCACCTCACACATGTCTGAATCAACAACACCAGAAACAACAGGTGTTGATGAAGATGTGGACAAAGGGGAACCCTCATGCAATTTTGGTGGGAATGCAATCTGGTACAGCCACTCTGGAAAACAGTATGTAGGTTCATCAAATGGTAAGAATAGAACTACCCTATGATCCAGCAAATGTACTACTAGGTATTTGTCCAAAGGATACAAAAATACTGATTCGAAGCGGCACATGCACTGCAATGTTTATGGCCGCATTATCAACAATAGCCAAATTATGGAAAGAGCCCGAATGTCCTTCAACTGATGAATAAATAGATAATGAAGAGATGCTATATATAGAATGGCATATTACTCAGCTATATAAAGGAATTAAATCTTGGCATTTGCAACAACATAGATGGAGCTGGAGAGTATTACGATAAGAGAAATAAGTCAGAGAAACACAACTACCATATGATTTCACTAATATGTGGAATTTAAGAAAACAAGCAAAGGGGGGAGATTGGAGATAGAGAGACAAATGAAGAAACAGACTTAATTATAGAGAACAAACTGGTGGTTACCAGAAGAGAAGGGGGTAGGGGATGTTGTAAATACATTGTGGGGATTAAGGAAACACTTGTGATGAGCACCAGGTGTTTTATGGAAATGTTTAATTACTGTATTGTACACCTGAAATTATTATTATACTGTGTGTTAGCTAACTGGAATTTAAATAAAAAATAAAAAAAGAAATGTCCAGTAGGTAACTGCAACTTAGACTAGTAGTTGAGGTTGAATCCACAGAGATTTAGGGGTAGAACTGTTGAATACAGCCACTGTGCAACTTCACAGGACATTTACATATACTCCGATGTGAATAGTGGCCCCTTGGTGGGTTCTCAGTATTTGGTGGTGATTTAAACCATGAATGGGAGTAAGATCACTCAGGAAGTAGGTATAAATAGACTTAGGAAAGGACAGAAAAACAATGCTATAGAAATAGCCCTATTGTCATTCTATCTATTGTCTGGGATGTTCTGGCAAAACTATATAGGCCTTCATTCTTTAGGATTGTCTCTTCCCTCCAGCTCTTCCCAGACAAGGCTAACTTAATATGGATCTAAGCATATTAAGGGGCTGGGGAAAGTTGGTTTGGTCTTTAAGGCAAAGGGTGATTAATGTTTTGAATGGCATTTGCCATTCTACCTTGTCCTTATCCCTATGAGAGATAATCACAGAATACAGGTTTTGGTCTTGGGCCAGTTTCTCTGGGCTCCCCTAGCCTCCCATTGCCTAAACACTAAAAGGATTATTCTGACACCTGAGAGATGTCTTTGTATTTAGGTTACTGGGCTTTCTAAAACTGCTGAGAGGCATCTCAACTTATAAGCATAGATCTAGATGCTTTGAAACATTTGGATGGATTACTTCCCATTTTTCAAATGGACTCTTTGACACTGGCCTGGAAGGGTCACCCATCCCCTTGCTTTGCCTTTCCAGTTCTGATTTCTAGAGACTTAGTGAAATATTTTTCCTCCTTTACCCACAGTTCTCAAGGAAGACTTCCTGGAGATGAGAGTTGAGGCCTCAGGTATGTATTCTTCACCCCTGATTACAAAACCTTAATTAATATAAGCCTTCTTTATGGAATTTGAACTTTTGAGGACTTTAGTCTTGAGGGTCCAGCGGGTAGGAGCTCCCTCCCTGTCTCAGTTCATGACCCTTATATTTACTGCCTTCTAATTCTGAGGTTCCCTGTGTTTTTAAGTCTCCTTCCTCTTTCCTTCCTTTCTCCTCCAACCAAACTACAGCATGGTTTTACAAGTTGCCTTTGAATAAAGTTCATTAGAAATCCTAGACTGTGACATTTGGGGCAAGTACATTTCATTCTCTTAGCCTCAATTTCCCAATCTGTACAATGAAAAGTTTGGAACTGTCTAACTCTGACATTCTTTCGGTCTATAAGAAAATCAGTAAGCTCTCTTTTGGTATTATAGCAAGTACCATGAGTCCACTTCAGTATCATGTAGAGACTTGGCAGCTTTAGAACAAATCACTATTTAAGTCCTACCCCCAAAACCTTTATCCTTAGTCCTGTATATTTGTTTAATGCAAAATACTTCCACTTCCATTATGCAAAATACTTTCACTTCCATCATTTTATTTGATCCATATCAAATGCCAGAATAAGGAGAATAATATGTATTTTAACTCAGCCAATAAAGGAACTGAGGTTCAGGGGCGCCTGGGTGGCTCAGTCAGTTAAGCATATGACTGTTAATTTCAGCCCAGGTCATGATCTCATGATTTATGAGTTTGAGCCCCACATCAGTCTCCTTACTGACAGTGCAGAACCTACTTGAGAGTCTCTCTCTTAGCCCTTCCCCTGCTCTCTCTTTCTCTCTCAAAATAAATAAATAAACTTTAAAAAAGGAACTGAGGTTCAGAGGGGATAAGTAACTTGGTAAGGTCACAAGAGTCACAGAGATAATGGAATTTTTTTTTCTCTACCAAGGAGTTCTAATTGGCTATCAGGTTGCTGGCATGACATTAACCAATATAAACATAAATGAGATCTGGGTATCTGAAGAAGAACTTTCCATTTGTCTCCTAGCCTTCTTTTTCTTCCTATCACTGCCAGTCCTATGTGGTCCATGGGTTGATAAGCTTTTCCTTAGCAGCCCTCATGGAGGTGAAGTCCCAGAAAATCAGTTCAGTTATTGTAGTACCATAAATGCAATGGCTACTCTAGGTGGGTAACCTCAGAGGTATCAGGCTTCATCTCCTGTGGACTTTTAGGGAATAAGGGTTGAGGTCAAATGGACACAGTTTCCAGTCCTGATTATAGCACCATCTTAGGCCTGTCTCAAAGGATCTGAGTTGTAAGGGCCTTTTCCTAGCCAGCCTCTGTTGCTCAGAAGATTAGCTACCAATTATATGTTTAGCTACCCAACAAGAGAGGTGTCACTCCTCAGTGGCTGGTAAGTACTTGACCAGTTCTAGCTAATTACCTACTCTCTTCTTTCCTTTTTAGGTTTTGAAATCCTTGGTCTCAGAGGATCCTCCACAGGTTCTGGAAGGGTCTTCTTCAAACCCTTGTGTGTTGAGTCATTTTGTGCTGAGGAGAGCAGCTTCTTCCTGGCCTTGCACCTTCAGGCTCTAGGATGCTATAAAATAAGGGGCACATGTCTTAGACACAGGTTTATTTCTCCTATGTATTCTGTCTTCATTCCCTCTGAAGATCTATGTTGAGCTACTATATGACTGTGAATGGCTGAACACCCTCAAGCCAGACTGCAGAAACCAAGCTATCTACTGACCTGAGTTGAAGAAAGAAGCTTAGTTTTCAGCTCTTCTCTGAATTTCCTGCCTCCTCAGAAGACCATGGAACTCTGAAAGATTTTGGACTAAAGACTGATCTCAAAGGTCTTACCCTAAAGTAGAAGCTACTTGAGTTGGGGGCCATTGCCCATTGTAGAAGAGTAGGAATGTTTGCTGAACATTGGAGAATATTAACATGTCTCTTACTAAGGATAAGGAGGCTGGTACTAGGTTGGAGTTCTGGCACTGCAGTATATTACCAAGAACCTGTCTGCTCCTATTGGGCAAGACAGCATGAGTGATGCCAAACACAACCTCTTCATGTGGACTCAAAAAGCGGCCTTCCTGTTTTTACATATAGCCACATAGGACAAATCTACAAAGAATATTTTGCATGTTGAAGCCTAGGTTTGTTTGAGTTATTTTTCCTGTTTTTTTTTTTCCTGACAGCTTCATTTCCAAACAATTAAGAAAGATACAAAAGCTGAAAAACAGTTCTTTTAAAAATGCAAGCTGTATTTGTCCTGCACGAGTTCCATTCCTGGGTCAAATACTGGGAAAAATTGTTAAGATGGATTGAGTCCAGGCAGCTGGCACTATTGCTTCATGTTTGCCTTATGCAGATAAGCAAGCTCTTTTATCTCCTCCAAGAAACAACTCCTATCCCAGTGTCCATGGATTCAGAAACTCCACGAAGCTTCTGAAATGGTATGCAGAACTCCATGACAATGTGCCTTTTCTGGGGAGATGGTCCATAGCATTCTACTGAATTTCAGATGGACCGGTGACCCAATAAAGGTTAAGAACCACAGCACTTGAGATAAAAGATTCTATTTACAACCCATACAGTATATGATTGGAAGAGCCTTCCAAAATTATTTACTCTAACTGCCTAATTTACCTTTGGAGAAACTGAAACAATGCAAGTTATTAGCCAGGCCTAAACAAGATCCTAGGTCCCTAGGTTCCCGTGCAAGTTTCTTTCCATTTTACAACACTTGTCTAATAAGAGACTTTATTATTGGTGGCTTTAGTGGTCATCATTTTGAGTGTTTGGTTTTTACCCTCTTTACTGAATCCTACATACTTTTCATCAAGTGGAAAACTTTAAGACATAAGCTCCTGGTGTTCCATTTGCCATCTCAGTCATTGGAAAAGTACTAAAACACAACTGGTTTATTGAGTAGTCAAAAATCTGAGTAGACATCTCTGAGTCTTGTTTGTTGATGGGAGGCTGCTGGAGAAAGTGTCATTGCTTGTGTTCCCATGCAGGTGTCTAGACCATAGCCTGTCTTTAGAGTCTGTATATTTATAATGTGACCAAGTGTGACAGAAAGGATTTTCCTACTTGGACCCTTCTAGCAAGACCCTGACTATGGAACTGAGAGAGAAGCATAGACATGGGTGGGAAGAGGGGAAGGAGAGAAGGAAGGAGAGGGAGATGGATGAAGGGGAAGAGAGAGAGAAACACACGTTCTCAAACCGACTCTGAGATGCCTTTGAAACAGTGTTACTGAAAGGTGATAGTCACTTTCAAGACTGAACTCAACATGGTTTATTGGTGAATTAGTAACATGTAGGCTAAACACACTGAGAGCCCTTGTGGAAGTTATTGAGTGGAAACTTGATGCCATTCCCAATAGACATGCCCAAGTAGCCACATAAAACTCTCTCAGCTCTACCCAGTCTCAAAGACCAAGTTAATAAGAACCAGTAGCAAGAAAGCCAAGTAGCCATCATTCTACCTGCTACTCACCCCCAAAGGAATTTTCTGTGAGACTACTGGCCTCACCCAGGAAGTTCTTGTTGAGCCCTGGTCTCAGAGCTGTGGCGTCTTTGCTCTGCCCCCATTAGATGAATGATTAAAGCAAGCGGGTGTGTAGATTTTGGCCACATATTGAAAGATTATTGAGAACCAGAGAAAGCCACTGCAGTCCCAGTTGAATAGGTGTCCTAGAAATGTGACCATGAGATTGCTGTGTGTTTTCTGGGACATATATAGATCAAGACCCTGAGCTAGAAAGTTGGGACCACCAGTATGGCTGGATGTCAGGAAGCAGTAACTGGATAGCTCTGCCCCTGCCCTAGTCTATACCCAAAGAATGCCCCCAAATGAACCTCAGAGCCTCCTCTTTTGCACTCTGATTTAAAGAGCAAAAACTTTTGTGGTAAGGCACACCATCATGGAATGAGACTGTCTTGGCTCAGGCTTAATGGATGAATAGTCATTCAGAAGAGGCTATTGGAATGGGATGATAATTGAAGAGTGACAACTATAGGAAATTACCTACATACCTTGGCCAGAGGTTAGATAAACTGTCAGTGGAAGAACTGTAAATCTTGAACTGACAGTAATAACATTTATTAAGCACCTACTAAGTTCTAAGTGCTTTATATACATAATCTCCTTTGTCCTTACAACAATCATGCAGAGATGCTATTCTCCTCATTTTACAGATAAAAGATTTATGGCCCAGGAGGCTAAAGTAACTGGCTCAAATTCACACAGAAAGTAAATGACAGGTCCGTGGCTTGAAATCCAGGCCTCTCTGACTCCATGCTGGTTTCCCTTTGTCACACAGAAGCTACATTACTGGAATTGGCATGACTCTATGACTTTTTCTCCCTAATAAAATATTAGAAGGCCAAAATTTGAGGGGAATTTGGGGATGCAGGTCTAGTTTACAGGGGAACAAAAACTGGGCCGAAAGAGATTTCTGAGTTGGGCTTTCTCCTCACCTTCCATTTATGCATTCTGTAATGTTTTTAAAAGGATCATTCAATTTTACCTTGTGAAATGAATGGTTTACTTTTCAGTTGGTAGTTGTTGAGTCCTTGGCTTAGCTGTTTTTCAAAGGAAAAAGGATCCTTGTATGTGTCTATGTACTTTACCAAGGCTGTAGCATGTGTATTTTCATTCCAAGAGATTGGAGATATCCACACAAACAGTTTAAGAATCAAAAAAAGGTATTTGTGGCTCTCTGGTACTTATTACCTTGGGGTAAAATCGTTACAACGTTTTCTGTGGTGATCGCAAAATTAAGAGATAGTGTAAAATAAGAAATGTTATTGAAGTTTTTGCTTAAAAAATGTGGGGAGGTTGTCCAGCTACAGGGTGTGGATGTAAAATTCAGCATCTGATTTCAGTAATGAAACAGTGTCATATAAAGTATAAAATAACTGGTTTTGTGGGAAAGGATTCTTCCCTTTTCTAGAACTTCCTTGATTATGTAATAACTAGAATAGAGTAGAAGAAGATGTATCTCTGTGGCCAGAAAACACATTGCTTTCAAAAGAACGTAGATCAATGATATTAGTCTTAACGTAGCTGCAAGCAAATGGCCTTGACACATTACAATCCCCAAAAGCTTCAGAAGCATTTAAAAATTTCAGATGGAAGCAAGATACCTTGAAAAGATGTTTCTGATGAAGAAGAAACCTTCATTTTCATGAAGCACTTGATGCCAAGGACATTAATAGATGCTAGAAAGACTGCCTATGTGAAATACATATGTGACAGGCAAAAGAAGGAGGTCCTTGGGCCCATTCATGTGACTTTCAATAAAATATGCAGACTCTCTAGTATTGATGTCCTCTATCTGCATTTTTTTCATGGAAACAATCTTTGAGCATATTAGACATGATGCTGTAGCTGCCATGCACTGCTCGTGTTGTCTTTTGCAATTCTAAGGACATACAGGCACAGAATCTTTTATTACCAAGATTCTCAAGCTATAGTCTACTTTGCACCAAGCCCTTGTCATTTCCTCAGGCCTTACAACATCACTGCAGGATGGGTAATAACCCCATTTTATGGATAAGGAAACTTGAGGTTCAAGGAAATGAGAAATGACTTTGTCCAAGATCACACAGCTAAGGATTGATAAAAATACAGGACTGGAAACTACAGAGGTCTTACAGTTTCTACTACATCACACTACCCCTTAGGAGTAAAGAAATCCTGATGGTAAATGGAGAACATGCTTTAGAAATGAGACTGATGGAAACAACATCTATTTCTACTACAAATGTGGTTCATCATCAGCCTCAGCATCATCATTACCTGGGAGCTTGTTAGAAATGCAGATTCTTGAGTACTACCACAGACAACTGTAATCATAACTTTTATTTTAATAAGATCTTGATATTTCAGTGTACATTAAAGTTTGAGAAACACTGATATAAGGCATTTGAGACCAAAAAAGGGTTGAGGAAGGAGATTTTTTAGTGAGGCAAAGACCAAAAATGGTGGATAAGAGCATTCTGGTATGTTGAGAGTGTTTACAAAAGATTGTGTCCATAGCTGCCTGCTTCTTGCACTACTTTGTACGTGGCCTTGTACTTTGATGACATGTGAATGAAATTTCTCCACTTCAAAGAACAGTGAAACCAGCCTGGGGGAAAAGACTGAAAAATCACTTGATTTTCAAATTTCTGACCATTAAAGGCAGTAGAAAGGCAACATGTGGCCGTAGGAAGACCTACTTTCAGAAGCCCTGGTAGGGGGATCCAGATTTGCCTCTGTCACTGACTCTCTGTAATGCTCAGCAAGTACCTTGCTCTCTCTAGGTCTCAAATTGTCTTTAAACAAGGTAGTCTCAAAGGTACTTTTAAGTTTTGATGTTCTGTTATTCTAAGCTATGGGTTTTGCTACAGCTTACATTTAATTAAAACATGGATAACTCTATAGGGTTTTGTCAGGCCCTAGTTTAACATCTTCAGTTAACATAATAAGGGTTAGTCTGAGAGAAAATCTCACAGTCATGACAAAGCAACATTAATGGGCACTGCAAGGAACTGGGAGCGCCATGACTCTAGTTAACCAGCTTGAAATTGGCTAGACAATTTTTAAATTTTAAAAATACGAAATTTTACAATCAATTGTTTCAAACCACATACTTGGGAATCAATTCCTATATCCTAAATGGGGCTTACTTTGCATGATTTAATATAGTAAATTCCTCTGAGTTGGGCTTTTAGGGGATAGTTTCTTGAGAGTAGAAGGGGAATATTAAAAGGGGAAAAGTTCTACTTATCCTCTATCTGCCACTCTACAGATTCTGATACATATTAGCTGAAGACAATTAACTGGCTATAATATAAACTCTTAAAATCAAAATCAGACCCATAGAGAAGGGACTTGTCTAAGGCCATGTACCAGAAACAATAACAGAAAATAGGTGCTCAGAGTTCAATTCTACTTTCTTTGGGTGACTAGTTTACCCAAATCAAGAAATCTGCTTCCAGCAGCAGGGCACACATTGGGGATGACTAATAGGCCTTCCATCTGGGTATTTTGTTTCCATCACGTGTTTTCAGTCATTGCTTCAGTTAAGCCTCAGACAACCATATGATCTAGGCAGAGATGATTACCCTCATTTTATTGAGGCTCAGAGAGGTGACAAAACATGAGCAAGGACATGCAAGTAGAAAATAAACTTGGACCTAAGTTTTCTGATTTCATCCATATTGTAGTGCTTCTCTAGGAGAGGAGAAGCAACCCTCCAAACCCTCAGAACTTCTAAGAAATGTCAGCTCTAAACTCTCAATTGGTTTAATCCAATTACTTCAAAACAGATGAACTTGTTTTCTGTTGGAGAATAGCCTAACAGTTTTATAACTTGAAACTGCAGAGTCCTCTAGGATCCATCATTTTGTTCTCATAACAGCCTCAAAAAGTAGGCAAGAGAAGGCATTTTGCCCGCATTTTACAGATGTACAAATCGAGGCCCAAAGCATTGTATTAGTTTTCTGTTGGTGCTGTAACAGATGACTACAAATTTAGCAGCTTAAAACTAACATCCATTTATTCTCTCACAGTTTCTGTAGGTCAGAAATTCAGCATAGTGTGGCTGGATCCTCTTCCTAGGGGCTCACTGAACTAAAATCAACATATAAGCTAGACATGTGGTTGTCATTTGGGGCACAGAATCCTATTCCAAGCTCAATGGTTGTTGGCAGAATTTAGTCCCTCATTGCAGGAGTGAGGTCATCATTTATTTGACATGTGCCCCTCTCCATATTCAAGCTAACAATGGCATGTAAAATCCTTTTGCTTCCCCTTTTGCATCTCTCTGACTTCCTCTTTTGCCTCTGCTGTTACAGCCTTATTTTTTTGTTGCAGTGATTTCATTGGGCCCACACAGATAATCCAGGATAGCCTCCCTGTTTTAAAGTCAGTAGTAACCTTAATCACATCTTCAACATCTCTTTTGCCATATAATCACAATTCTAATGATTATGACATAAAATATTCTTGGAGGTCATAATATTGCTTACAACAGACATGGAGCAGCTACGTACAGAAGTCCCACCTTTCGGCGTCAAGACACATGGTTGTCAAGATCTTCATTCTGGGGAAGAAAAAATTTACCATTTGCATCCCACTTACATGGCAGCTAGAAACTCTGGTGCCATTCAATTTCTCCCGTCTTTCAATTACACTCAGACACAATTGGGTGGCACAACAAAGAAAGTGGTGGCTAGAAGGCAAAGGGGGCTCTTTGGAAGCTGATGGTACTCCTAGATGGCATCTTGATGCTGGTGACCAATTCCTTAACTAGTCTCATTCTATCTAGGAATGGGGAGAGGAAGTTTCCCCAAAGATCCAAGGTGAGATATCTACTCCCCATATAACTTGACCAGAAGAGGTAACACTTATATAGTATATATTTTATGCCAAATGTGTCTCTGTATGCTTTTGAATGGCTTTATTGAATTTATCCTGATAATATTTCTTTGAGGTAAGTAGTGGTATTAGCTCCATTTCATAGCTGAGAAAACTGAGGCACAGAATGGTTATGCCATTTGCCCTGGAAATGGTGAATTCGGGATTTATTCTCTTAACTAATCCCCAGTGGCTTCCACCAGACAGAGAAAAATCTCCTAGAAGAGACATTGAGGTCAAGTTGATTTAAAACTCCCTTGCACCTGTGATTCTCTAAGCTTGCTCTCAGGGTCCCAGAATTCACGAAACCCAAATCAGCACAGGTGAACTTTCTGAAAGAGTAGGTTAAATTTAGACTTAATGGATTTTATGTGGCCAGTGGACTGCACAGTGAATGTCCCAATCTTTTTTCATAGGCTGGAAGAAAAGGAGACTGTCAGTCCATGTGAATGGGACAAAGATAGGTTGGCCCCAGGAATGCTCTCTCCAGAGCAGAATTTCCACTTGGTAGCCTCTGCATGAGGTAGATCTCCCTGTTTTGGTGTGAATGGAAGTTGTATTACTTTCTCTGACTCTCTGTGAAGCCCATTTCCTGAAGACCAAGCCCTCAAAATGCCCAAAAGAAGGTGCCTAAAATTAAGACTGCAAAAGAGGGCTTTCCTGGTCCTGGAAAACAAAGCTAAGCAGTAGTGTTCTCTATGCTGGCCCTTTCCTAGCAGTTGGCAAGCCCGTGAGAACTGGATTTTGCTTCCTCAGCTACTCCCACCTGGGTCTTATGATGCTACCAACCTATTGTAGTTCCCAGAGCTATTAAGATATGAGGTAGGTAGGGTAGGAAAAACCTCAGTCCTAACTGTTCCTCAACTTTTCTCCACCCCTACTATCATCCTGCAGGACTCAGAATTCTATATCCGTTATTTGGCTAAGATCTAGAAGGATTAAATAAAGACTGATTTCTTCTTTTATTCTCTGTGTCTTTTTTTGCTAGCCATTGCAGATAAGACCCTGGCCTGTAATTCTTGTGGAAGGAACTCAAACACTATTATCCATATTCATGTCTCAGTCACCATTGGAAACTTATTTCACCCAAATAACTGTGGTTAGCCCTTACTAAATGCTCAATTAATATTAACCAGTCATAGTAGTAGAAATACCGATGGTGGTGGTGGTGGCGGCAGTTGCCTCAGTTGCTATTCAGGAATAGAATCTTCTCTACACCCATTCAGATATGATGGATCATGCTCTGTCATTTAAAATCTTCTCAAATTTTATCTGCAACTTGATTTTTAGATTCTTCAATGCAGTGTAACCTGTTTGTTTGGAAACTGTTATGTCCTTTGGCCTTGTGACCAGCCATCCTGACTCCTACAACCCTATGTACATTGTTCCCATAATAGGCTCAGTTCCACTCATACTTTTTACCTCATAAAAGAGCTTCAGGCCAAACACTGAGTCTGAGCTACTTTGCTCTGTGAAGTTGCCAGGGCAGGAGGAATCTGGAGGATTCATATGTCTTGAGGACAGATGCTTTTTCTTCTCATGACAAGCCCCTGGTGATGTGTCTTGGGTACCTTCACCTTTTTGAGCACACCTTATGCTATTCTGGGAAGCAGCCATCTTTCTCACACTCCCTTACTCTCCCTACCTCTTACATTTTTTACTCCTACTATAATTACAATGGTGCTTATGGTACTTCCTCAAAGACACTCCGTGAAAGGGTGGGCAAGTCCTACAGGGGAAATAGAAAGAAACCCTATCCTACTACTGGCTGACTTCACACTTAATTGGAAATTAATCCTGGGGTCTTGGCTGTCCAGAGTGTATTTATGTCCAGAAAAATATCACATTATCTTCCCTGTAGCGAAGAAGGCATCACAAAATGCCTTAGGAATGGACCTAAAGAGTCTTTAAATAAATTTGAAGAGCTCTGGGAAAGAAGCATTGTCAGCCAAATAGGCCAATCCCACTGTGACAAAGGGGGAAAAGGACTCGGCCCTGACCACAAATCAGATAGGTTATGAGAATCATATCCAGAGCTTTTGCATAATTTGTGCTTCTAGAATTCAGGTCCTTGGGAGTTGACACAAAGCCCACAATGGAGTTGGGGGTTCCCTGAAACTAAGGAAGGAAACAAACACTGTGGAGTATCTATCATGTGCCAAGCATGAAATGGGAAAAACTTGAATTCTAGGGTCTTTTCAGGAGATCTGAGATAAGAATTAGGGTGCTAACTCTGTGAAAACGAACAAACAAACAAACAAACAGGACTACCACCTGGCAGGCACATTACATGCACATACGAATAACTCATTTTAGTCACATTTTATAAATAAAGAGATCCAGAAAAATTGCTGCTTGCTCAAAGTCACACAGAGATTAAATGTTAGAAGCCAAGATAGGAATGGAGAACTATAGGACTCATTAGCCTGTATACAGATGGTATATTTTCATTACTGAAAATTTTTTTTGACGCTGAGGGCCTCCAAACTCAGATGAGCTCCAACCTGGAAAAGAAACTTATTATTTATGGTGCTGCAAAAGGTGGGGCAAGAGGGGAATAGTAAGTGTAAAGCCAGTACCTGAAAGAAGTTGGGGATAAGAAAGTACAAAACTATCTGTAGTTTATATGGAGGCTTTGTGTGAATCAAAAACAAACAAACAAAAAAAACACCCATTGCTCAAAACACTTTATGGTCATCTGCCAGAAAATATTAATAAATAGACAAATCGCCAATTGAAATGTGAAAGGCACCTCTAGATGTGGCCATCACAACTGCATTATTTGGCCTTAGGAAGAAGGTGACCCAAAGTACAAAGAAGGTGAAATAAACACGGAACTAACAGAGGCATTAATGAGCATGCCTCAGATCCATCTAAGGCCTAGAAGGCTATTATATATATCAAAGCCTATATGATTCCAAGGAGAAACGGATTATGGAAGCTTAGTTAGAGGGAAAGTAGGGATTTAAGTTTATATTACTAACTCACATTGTTGAAATTCTGAAAGCTTTAGAAGGCTGACTTGTAGCTAAGAGAAAGAATTAAGTAATGGTGGAGGTAAAAACCCTCTACTAGGCACTTTTACACTAAATTCCTCATTTATTACTATAAAGCTCTGGGAGAGAGAGTGCTATCCTAATATGAGATATGTGGAAATGAAGCTCTACAAGTATTTTTTCCACGCCTTTTTTTAATATGAAATTTTTGTCAGATTGGTTTCCATACAACACCCAGTGCACATCCCACCCAACAGGTGCCCTCCTCAAAGCCCATCACCCATTTTCCCCTCCCTCCCACACCCCATCAACCCTCAGTTTATTCTCGGGAGGTAAGAATCTCTAATGGTTTGGCTCCTTCCCTCTCTTTTTTTTCCTTCCCTTCCCCCATGGTCTTCTGTTAAGTTTCTCAGGATCCACATTAAGAGTGAAAACATATAGTATCTGTCTTTGTATGACTTATTTCACTTAATACTCTCCAGTTCCATCCACATTGCTACAAAGGCTAGATTTCATTCTTTCTCATTGCCACGTAGTATTCCATTGTGTATATAAACCACACTTTCTTTATCCATTCATCAGTTGATGGACATTGAGGCTCTTTCCATAATTTGGCTATTGTTGAGAGTGCTGCTATAAACATTGGGGTACAAGTGCCCCTATGCATCAGTACTCCTGTATCCCTTGGGTAAATTCCTAGCAGTGCTATTGCTGGGTCATAGGGTAGATTTTTTGAAAAATTTTTTGAAGAACTTGCACACTCTTTTCCAGAGAGGCTGCACCAGTTTCCATTCCCACCAACAATGCAAGAGGGTTCTCGTTCTTCACATCCTCTCCAGCATCTATAGTCTCCTGATTTTATCATTTTAGCCACTCTGCCATGAGGTGGTATCTGATGTGGTTTTGAATTATATTTCCCTGATGAGGAGCGATGTTGAGCATCTTTACATGTGCCCGTTGGCCATCTGGATGTCTTTAGAGAAGTGTCTATTCATGTCTTCTGCCCATTTATTCACTGGATTATTTGTTTTTCCCGAGTGGAGTTTAATGAGTTCTTGATAGATTTTGGATACTAGCCCTTTGTCTAATATGTCATTTGTAAATATCTTTTCCCATTCTGTTGGTTGCCTTTTAGTTTTGTTGATTGTTTCCTTTCCAGTGCGGAAGCTTTTTATCTTCATTAGGTCCCAATAGTTCATTTTTGCTTTTAATTCCCTTGCCTTTGGAGATGTGTCAAGTAAGAAATTGCTGTGGCTGAGGTCAGAGAGATTTTTTCCTGCTTTCTCCTCTAGGGTTTTGATGGTTTTCTGTCTCACTTTCAGGTCCTTTATCCATTTTGAGTTTATTTTTGTGAGTGGTGTGTGAAAGGGGTCTAGTTTCATTCTTCTGCATGTGGCTGTCCAGTTCTCCCAGAACCATTTGTTAAAGAGACTGTCTCTTTTTCCATGGGATATTCTTTGATGCTTTGACAAAGATTAGTTGGCCATACTTTTGTGGGTCCAATTCTGTAGTCTCTATTCCATTGGTCTATGTGTCTGTTTTTGTGCCAATATCATGCTGTCTTGATGATTACAGCTTTCTGGTAGAGGCTAAAGTCTGGGATTGTGATGCTTCCCTCTTTGGTCTTCTTCTTCAAAATTACTTTGACTATTCGGGGTCTTTTGTGGTTCCATACAAATTTTACGATTGCTTGCTCTAGCTTTGAGAAGAATGCTGGTGCAATTTTGGTTGGGATTGTATTGAATGTGTAGATTGCTTTGGGTAGTATTGACATTTTAACAGTATTTATTCTTCCAATCCATGAGCATGGCATGTTTTTCCATTTCTTTGTATCTTCTTCAATTTCCTTCATCAGCTTTCTATAGTTTTCAGCATACAGATATTTTACATCTTTTACATTGATTAGGTTTATTCCTACGTATTTTATGTTTCTTGGTGCAATTGTGAATGGGATCAGTTTCTTTCTGTTGCTTCATTATTAGTGTATAAGAATGCAACTGATTTCTGTACATTAATTTTGTGTCCTGCAAATTTTCTGAATTCATGTATGACATCTAGCAGAATTTTGGTGGAGTCTATCAGGTTTTCCATGTATAATATCATGTCATCTGCTAAAAGTGAAAGCTTGACATCATATTTGCCAATTTTGATGCCTTTGATTTCCTTTTTTTGTCTGATTGATGATGCTAGAACTTCCAACACTATGTTAAACAACAGCAGTGAGAGTGGACATCCCTGTCATGTTCCTGATCTCAGGGGGAAAGCTCTCAGTCGTTCCCATTGAGGATGATATTAGCTGTGGGCTTTTCACAAACGGCTTTTACGATGTTTAAGTATGTTCCTTCTACCCGAGATTCTTGAAGGTTTTTATTAAGAAAGGATGCTGAATTTTGCAAAATGCTTTTTTCTGCATCAATTGACAGGATCATATGGTTCCTTTCTTTTCTTTTATTAATGTGATGTATCACATTGATCGATCTGCAAATGCTGAACCAACCCTGCAGCCCAGGAATGAATCCCACTTGATCATGAATAATTCTTTTTATATGCTGTTGAATTCGATTTGCTAGTATCTCGTTGAGAATGTTTGCATCTATATTCATCAGGGATATTGGGCTGCAGTTCTCTTTTTTTACTGGGTCTCTGTCTGGTTTCGGAATCAACGTAATGCTGGCTTCATAGAATGAGTCTGGAAGTTTTCCTTCCCTTTCTATTTTTTGGAATAGCTTGAGAAGGGTAGCTATGATCTCTGCTTTAAATGTCTGGTAGAATTCCCCAGGGAAGCCATGTGGTCCTGGACTCTTATTCGTTGGGAGATTTTTGATAACTGATTCAATTTGTTCGCTGGTTATGGGTCTGTTCAAGTTTTCTATTTATTCCTGTTTGAGTTTTGGAAGTGTGTGGGTGTTTACGAATTTGTCCATTTCTTCCAGGTTGTCCAGTTTGTTGGCATATAATTTTTCATAGTACTCCCTGATAATTGTTTGTATCTCTGAGGGATTGGTTGTGATTATTCCATTTTCATTCATGATTTTATCTATTTGGGTCATCTCCCTTTTCTTTTTGAGAAGCCTGGCTAGAGGTTTATCAATTTTGTTTATTTTTTCAAAAAACCAACTCTTGGTTTCATTGACCTGCTTTACAATTTTTTTTAGAATCTATATTGTTTATTTCTGCTCTGATTTTTATTATTTCTCTTCTTCTACTGGGTTTGGGTGTCTTTGCTGTTCTGCTTCTATTTCCTTTAGGTGTGCTGTTAGATTTTGTATTTGGGATTTTTCTTGTTTCTGGAGATAGGCCTGGATTGCAATGTATTTTCCTCTCAGGACTGCCTTCCCTGCATCCCAAAGCTTTTGGATTGTTGTATTTTCATTTTCGTTTGTTTGCATATATTTCTTAATTTCTTTTTTACTTGCCTGGTTGACCCATTCATTCTTTTGTAGGGTGTTCCTTAACCTCCATGCTTTTGGAGGTTTTCCAGACTTTTTCCTGTGGCTGATTGCATGCTTAATAACATTGTGGTCTGAAAGTATACATGGTATGATTTCAATTCTTGTATACTTATGAAGGGCTGTTTTGTGACCCAATATGTGACCTATCTTGGAGAATGTTCCATGTGCACTCAAGAAGAAAGTATATTCTGTTGCTTTGGGATGCAGAGTTCTAAATAGATCTGTCAAGTCCATCTGATCCAATGTATCATTCAGGGCCCTTGTTTCTTTATTGATCCTGTGTCTAGATGATCCATCCATTGTTGTAAGTAGGGTATTAAAGTCCCCTGCAATACCACATTCTTATCAATAAGGTTGCTTATGTTTGTGATTAATTGTTTGATATTTTTGGCTGCTTACATATTCAGTGCATAGACATTAATAATTGTTAGCTCTTCCTGATGGATAGACCCTGCAATTATTATATAATGCCCTTCTTCATCTCTTGTTACAGACTTTAACTTAAAGTCTAGTTTGTCTGGTATATGTATGGCTACTCCAGCTTTCTTTTGAGTTCCAGTAGTATGATAGTTCTTCATCCCCTCACTTTCAATCTGAAGGTTTCATCAGGTCTAAAATGAGTCTCTTGTAGACAGCAAATAGATGGGTCTTGTTTTTTTTTATACATTCTGATACCCTAGGTTTTTGGTTGGAGCATTTAGTGCATTTACATTCAGTGTTATTATTGAAAGATACAGGTTTAGAGTCATTGTGATATCTGTAGGTTTCATGCTTTAGTGGTGTCTCTGGTTCTTTGTGGTCCTTGCAACATTTCACTCACAGAATCCCCCTTAGGATCTCTTGCAGGGCTGGTTTAGTGGTGATGAATTCCTTCAGTTTTTGTTTGTTTGGGAAGACCTTTATCTCACCTCCTATTCTGAATGACAGACTTGCTGGATAAAGGATTCTCGGCTGCATTTTTTTTTTCCTGCTCATTACATTGAAGATTTCCCACCATTCCTTTCTGGCGTGCCAAGTTTCAGTAGATAGGTCTGCCACTACTCTTATGTGTCTACCTTTGTAAGATAGGGCCTATTTATCCCTATCTGCTTTCAGAATTTTCTCTTTATCCTTGTATTTTGCCAGTTTCACTATGATATGCCATGCAGAAGATTGATTCAAGTTAAGTCTGAAGGGAGTTCTCTGTGCCCCTTGGATTTCCATGCCTTTTTCCTTCCTCGATCAGGGAAGTTCTCAGCTATGATTTGTTCAAGTACACCTTCAGCCCCTTTCTCTCTCTATTCCTCTTCTGGAATTCCTGTGATACGGATATTTTTCCATCTGATTGCATCACTTAGTTCTCTAATTCTCCCCTCATAATGCTGGATTTTTTTATCTCTCTTTTTCTCAACTTCATCTTTTTCCCATAATTTTATCTTCTAATTCACCTATTTTCTCCTATGCCTCTTCATTCCGTGCTATGGCCGCCTCCATTTTATTTTGCACCTCATTTATAGCATTTTTTAGCTCCTCATGACTATATCTTAGTCCCTTGATATCTGTAGCAATAGATTCTCTCCAGTTCTCTACGCTTTTTTCAAGCCAGTGATTAATTTTATGGCTATTATTCTAAATTCTTGTTCCGTTTTATTGCTTAAATCGGTTTTGGTCAATTTGTTAGCTGTCGCTTCTTCCTGGAGTTTCTTTTGAGAATTCTTCCATTTCGTCATTTTGGCTAGTCCCTGCAGTAGCTCCAAACTGCAGAGCACTTCCCCTGTGCTGTCTGGAGTAACTTGTATTGGTGGGCAGGGCCACAGTCAGACCCGATGTCTGCCCCCAGCCCACCGCTAGGGCCACAGTCAGACTGGTGTGTATCTTATCTTCCCCTCTCCAAGGGAAGAACTCATTGTGGAGTAGTGTGGCTCCTGTCTGGGCTACTTGCACACTGCCAGGTTTGTGGTTCTGCTTCAACGGGATCTGGCCAATGACGTATCAGAGGGGTGGATCCTCAAGGTGCATAGGGGTGGGAGGGACAGGCTTAGCTGGCTTTGCCTTTGGTGGACCAGTATGGGAGGGGCCCTGCAGCACCAGGAGGGAGGAAGGCCTGTCAGAGGGGTGGATCCACAGAAGCACAGCGTTGGACATTTGTATGGTGGAAGCAAGTTCTGTGACAAGAACTGGTTCCCTTTGGAATTTCAGCTGAGGCATGGAAGAGGGAAATGGCACTTGCCAGCACCTTTGTTCCCCTTCTGAGCTGAGCTCTGTCTTCTGGGGCTCAACAACTCTCCCTCCCGACGTCCTCTCACCCTCCCAGCTGCTCTCTGAGAGCAGAGCTGTTGACTTTTAACATTTCAGATGTTAAGTCCCACTGGCTGTCAGAACTCACAGAGTATGGCCCCTCTGCTTTTGCAAGTCAGACTTTGGGGGCTCTGCCTTGCCTGGCGGTCTGCCCCTCCACCACCCTGGTTCCCTCCCACCAGTCTGTGTAGCACGCACTGCCTCTCTGCCCTTCCTACTCCCTTCTGTGGGCCTCTTGTCTACTCTTGGCTCCTGAGAGTCCATCATGCTAGTCTTCTGGTGGTTTTCTAGGTTATTTAGGCAGATGTGGGTGCAATCTAAGTGATCAGCAGGACAAGGTGAACCCAGCATCCTCCTATGCCACCATCTTCCCTCCTGGTTTTCTTTAGTAATGTCTTTGCATTTATTTCTCTCTCTCTCTCTCTGTCTCTTTATTTTTTTCATATTATTTGTTGTTTTTGATTTGTGGCTACCATTAGATTTGTATATACCATTCTCTGCATATAACAATCTATATTAAGTTGATGGTGATTTCACTCTGAATGAATTCTTTACTCCTCTACTCCTCCTATGTTAGGTATATGTTATCATATTTTACGTTCTTTCGTTTTGTGAGTTCCTTGACTGATATGTTACAGAAATACTCGTTTTTATTGCTTTTGTGTTTTCTATCTTCATACTGTCACTTTTGGTCTCTCCTTTCCACTCAAAATGTATTCTTTAATATTTCTTGCAAGGCTGGTTTAGTGGCCAAGAACTCCTCTCGTTTTTGTTTGTCTGAGAAACTCATTATCTCTCCTTCAGTTCTGAAAGATAGCCTTGCCAGATAGAGTATTCTTGGCTGCATATTTTTGCTGTTCAGCACTTTGAATATATCACTTTACACCATTTTGGCTTGGGAATTTTCTGGTGAAAAACCCCTTGATAGTCTTATGAGGTTTCCCTTTTGTGCTACTGTTTTATCTTGCCGCTTTGATTATTTTTTTCTTTGTCACTAGTTTTTGCTCAATTTTATTACAAAATGTCTTAGTGTGAATCTGTCTTTCTTGATTTTCCTTTGGGTTCTCTGTTCCTTTTGTATCTGGATATCTTTTTCCTTTCCCAGATTAGGAAAGTTTTCAGTTATTATTTCTACAAATAAATTTTCTGCTCTCGTTTCTCTCTTCATCTTCTTCTGGGACTGAACTTCCTAAGTCTATTCTCATTTTGCATAATTATTTTTTCTCTCTTTTGTTCAGACCAATTATTTTCCATTATTCTGTCTTCTAGGTTATTAATTCCTCTGCCTCTTCCAATCTGCTATTCATTGAATCTAGCACGTTTCTCATCTCATTTACTGCATTCTTTATCTCTGATTGGCTTTTTAACATCTCTGTGTTAAAGGTTTCACTGATGTCTTCCACTTATCCTCAAGTCCAGTGAGTATCTTTATGATTATTGCTTTAAATACTCCATCAAACATGTTAATTATCTCTGTTTTGCCTAGATATTTGGCTGTGGGCTCTTCCTGTGTTATCATTTCAGACAAGTTTCTCTGTCTTCTCATTTTGTCCTAGTCTCTGTGCCTGTTTCTCTGTGTTAGGAAAGTAGCTAAGTTTCCTGTTCTTGAGGGTATTGGTCTTATGCAGATAAGATTCTGTAGTTCCCTGTTGTGTGCCCTGTTCCTCAGGCACTTGTGCTTCCAGGATTGTTTCCAATGTATTTAACATGTGTTCTGCTGTTTTTGTCCTTACTGCTTTATTCTTCATGCCAGTCTACTGTATAGGTTCTCTTTGCCTGTTGTGAGCAGTGTTTGGTCTCTGGTCTGAATGTGCATTTTAACTAGATGTGCTCTGGTCTTCTTGAGAAAGGAAACCCGTCACCACTGCTGCCTGATTCAAGGCACCACAAAACTCCCAAGTCAGGAGATGCATTCTGAGCAGGGGTCTGAGCCAGTATTCTCAGGCAGGGGGCCAACTGTGGTGTGACTGAAACAAGTGTCACTGGGAAACATAGTTCCATCTGAGCATAGGAGGGTGGGGCTTGGTGTAAGCAAGTTAGGTTGTGAGTGTCAGTACTAGGCTGGTTGCCACTGGTGGCCCTGTGCTTATGCTGAGGCAAAGGAGTGGCAAATAGAGCCTGTAAGTTTCTTTTTTCCCAGTGGTGTCTCTTTGTGAATGCTGCTTCTCTGGGACACAATTTGACACAAATAACCTCCCCATGGTGTGCCCCAGGTGATTTTCAGATCATTGTTTCCATGCTTTGTGCCTGTGGGCTGTTTGCCCTGCCTTCCATCCAAAAGCAACCCTATACTTCTGGGGTCTATCCAAGCTAAGCCTGCTGGCCTTTGAAACACCCAGCTCTAACTTCCACTGGTTGCAAGAACTCAAGAAATTTGCCCTTTTTTCTTTCCAAGGGATTTACTTTCTTCATGCATTGTCCTGTGTGTTAGTCTGTCTTTCACCCTTCTCTGTGACCAAGGCTTCTTCCCCACCACAGTGGCCCATCTGTTTCTCTCCCAAACCATGTCTGCACATTTCCTACCTTTTTCAGTGAGGGCTTTTCTCTACCTTTAGTTGTGGAGTTTTTCCTGCCAGTCTTTAGGTCAGTTACTGGAGTATTTAAGATGATTTCATAGTTATCTTGTATTTGTGGCACTAGGCAAGCCTGGGATCCTCCTACCCTCCCACTATCTTCCCCTCCTATCATGTTTTGTTTCTTAAATTCCACAAATGAGTGAAATCAAATGGTATTTGTCTTTCTTTGACTGACTTATTTCACTTAGTATTATACCCTCCAAGTCCATTTATGTTGTTGTAAATGGCAAGATTTCATTCTTTATTAAAGCTTTGTTATTATATATATATATATATATATATATATATATATAATGCATATATTACAGGAATTAGTTTTTTTTCATTTTCTTTGTATAAATAAATACCCAGTTGCAGAATTACAAGATCACATGGTAGTTTTATTTTTAAGTTTTTGAGGAACATCAAAAAGGTTTCCTAGAGTAGTTGCAACAATTTGCATACCCACCAACAGTGTACAAAGGTTTCCTTTTCTCCACATCTCCAATACTTGTTATTTATTGTGTTTTTGATTTTAGCCATTGTGACAGGCATGAAATAATATTTATTTTTGGTTTTGATTTGCATTTCCCTGATGATTAGTGTTTTGAGCATCTTTTCATGTGTAAAGAAACTCACCTTATAAACAGAAGAGATTCATAAATATTGAGAACAAACTGACAGTTACTAGAGGGGTTAGGGGAGGTGGGATGGGCTAAATAGGTAAGGGGCACTAAAGAATCTACTCCTGAAATCATTGTTGCACTATATGCTAACTAATTAAGATGTAAATTTTAAAAAATAAAATAAAATAACACCTTATATTGAAAGAAACTGAGAGATTTAAAATGAAAATACCAAAAAAACTTATTGTATGTAAATAATAACCAAAAGAGAGTTGAAGTAGCTGTACTAAATCTGATAAAATAGACTTTAGGTCAAAGACTGTTACAAGAGACAAAAAGGGGCATCATGTGTTCATAGAAGGATCAATACATCATGATAATATAAAAACTATAAGCACATACAGGAACAACAAAAAGAGTTTCTATGTATAGACAAAATTAAAAAAATTAAAGTGAAGACTTTAATACTCCACTCTGTATAATGCAGAAATCTTTAGAGAGAAGATAAATAAGGAAACAGTGGGCCTGAACAACATTCTGTACCAACTAGACATAACTGACATATATAGAATAGTTTAACCTGAAACAGTAGAATACACACTTCTCAAGTGTACATGGAATATTTTCCAGAATAAAAATATGTATTAAGCTATAAAACTGGCTTAAAATTTTAAAAGATTGAGATCATACTGAGTACCTTTCCTGACCACAATGAAATTAAACTGGAAATCAGTAGGAAAGAAAACTGGGAAATTCAAAAGGAAAGTTAAAATTCTAGGAGGAAACTGAAATATTCACAGATATGTTGAAATTACACAACACACTCTTGAACCACCAACTGGTCAAAGAAGAAATAAATGAGAAAGTAAAAATTATCATGAAACAAATGAAAATAAAACATAATTTATCCGAATTTATGGGATGCAGCAAAAGCAGTTTTTTAATGTTTATTTATTTATTTTAAGAGAGAGAGAGTGAGCACATGAGTGGGGTTGGAGTAAAGAGAGAGGGGAGAGAGAGAATCCCAAGCAGGCTCCATGCTGCCAGTGCAGTGCCCAATGCATGGTTGGAACTCACAAGTCATGAGATCAAGACCTGAGCCAGGATCGAGAGTCAGATCCTTAACTGACTGAGCCACTCAGGCGCCCTAAAAGCAGTATTAAAAAATAAGTTTGTTACAGTAAATGCCTATATTTAAAAAAGAAATGCCTCAAATAAAAAGTATAATTGTAAACATCATGAACTAGAAAAATAACAAGAAATACAACCAAAAGTTAGCAGAAGGAAGAAAATAATAAAGATTAGAGCAGGAATAAATAAAATAGAGAATTGAAAAACAATAGAAAAGTAAATAAAAACTAAATTTATTTTTGGAAATGATTTAAAAAATTGCATTTTTATGTATAGTAGAAAAAGAAGACTCAAATAAAAATAAAATTGAAAGATGAAATGTTATATTGCAACTGATTCTACAGAAATAAAAAGGATTATATGAGAATACTGTCAACATAGCCTTTAAAAATGGGTAAATTCTTACAACCATAAACCTACCAAGACTGAGTCATGAATAAACAGAAAACTTGAATAGACTAGTGAAGAGATTTAATCAGTAACCAAAAAACTTCATAACAAAGAAAACCATAGTCCAGATGGCTTCACTGTGAATTCTATCAAACGTTTAGATAAAAATCGAGGTCTATTCTACCCAATTTCTTCCAAAAATTTGAAAAGGAAGGAGTACTTTCCAACTCCTTTTATGAGCTCAGTATCACTCTGATACCAAATCCAGGCAAAGGTGCTGTAAGAAAAGAAAACTACAAGCCATTCCTGAAGAATATAGATGCAGATCCTCAGAAAAGTAATAGCAAACCAAATTCAACAGCACATTAGACACATCATATACCATGACCAAGTGGGGTTTATATCTGGGATGTGGAAATGGTTTAATATAAAAGTCAAATCAATGTAATACACCAGATTAATAGTGTGAAGGATAAAAAAAAATCTAGAGAACTCTGTTACAAAAATGTGCATATTAATAATACTGTACTATACACTTACAATTTTTTTACGATGGTAGGTCTCATGTTATGTGTTTTTTAATCACAATAATTAAAAAAAATACGCCAAGGAAATAGAAGAAAAATAAGTGTCTATCAAGTGACTCAATTTTTAATCCGAAAATTTTACAATTATACAATCAAGATTAATATTTTAAAATTAAAGACTCATGTTCATATTAAAATGATTGTAAAAGTCTATCTACATATCAGTTTTATCATATACATTTGACCTTTTCAGAAAGAAATCAAATAAATGTGCTAAAATAAAACAACATGATTACAGAAAAAAATAAACCTAATGGAATTGGAGAACTGCCAAGGCAGCCATGACTTGAATGGATAAGATACTGGGAAGACAAAAAAGTAAACCTGATGCAAAGAGAAGTAAATCTGACATTTGTATCCCTTTTTCCCCCCTTCAGGGTTTTTACTCATTCATAACTAGCACAAAGCTCAGAGGTTAAAAGCTCAGCAGAAAATTTAAGCACAAGGTTGAAAAGATAAACAGAGCTAAAACAGTCTCACAGAGCAGAAAGGAGAAACATTTTACCTCAATAGCCTATTAAGATTGAGAGACTTGATGAAACTTTCAGACTTTATGATGTGACACTTGAAGGACTGGTCCTTAGGAGCAAAAGTGAACTGGAAATAGGCAAGCTTTCATAAATAAACACAACTTTGAATCAGTTCAATCCCAGGTTACATTAAATTTTCCACCCTTTATTCTATCTGCCTGCTAGACACAAAAGTAATACTAATAGCTTCTATAAGTTTTTAATTCCAGTATTGAATACAAATTACCAACACACAGGAGATAGAATTAAGAGGAAAATGGCAGTAAAAAACACTTACATTTGATCTATATTTTGCAATTATTACAGTTGGACTTTAAAATAACTGATGTTTCATTAAACAAAATAGATAAAAACATAAAATTTCCGTGAAGAAATCAAATCTACAAAAAAGAGTTAAAATAGACAGTTTAGAATTAAACTTACAATACTAAAATTCAACTCAATAGATGGATTTAACAGCAGACCAGAAGCATAGCTAATGAGAGTATTAATGAACTTTAAGATAGGTCAGTAGAAAATACTCAAACAAAAGCATGGATAATGGAAAGATCAGAATAGCAAGAAGAGGATAAGAGATGTATAGGAAATTATAAAAAGGTCTAATGTGGGTCTAAATGAATTTCCAGAAAAGGAGGGGAGAAAAAAGAGAGCAGAAATATCATGTGAAAAAATAATGGCTCAGAATGTTAGGATACTACAGTAAGACATAAAACCACAGTTTTCAGGAATGCTATAACACTTTATTTTTTTATTTTTATTTTTTATTTTTGAGAGAGGGAGAGAGAGAGAGAGAGAGTGCAGGAGGAGCAGAGAGAGCTGGAGACACAGAATCCAAAGCAAGTTCCAGGCTCTGAGCTGTCAGCACATTTAATGCATTCCCTATGAAATTATCACCAGCATTTTTCACAGGACTAAAGAAAATCCTAAAATTTGTATGGTACCACAAAACTCCCCAAATAGCCAAAGAAGCCTGGAAAAGGAAAGTTGAAGTTGGAGACCTCACAATTCTGGGCTTCAAGATATATCACAAAGCTGTAGTCGTCAAGACAGTGTGGTATTGGAACAAAAACAGACACAGAGATGAATGGAAGAGAATGGAGACCCCAGAACTGAACCCACAATAATATAGTCAATTAATCTTAGACAAAGCAGGAAAGAATACCCAATGGGAAAAACGGTGTTGGGAAAAGTTGACAGCAACATGCAAAACAATGAAACTGGACCACATTCTTACACCTTACACAAAAACAAATTCAATATGGATCGAAAACCTACATGTGAGAGAAGATACCATCAAAATCTTAGAGGAGAACCTCTTTGACATCTGCCATAGTTGTTTCTTACTAGATATATCTCCTGAGGCAAGAGGAACAAAAACAAAAATAAACTATTGGGACTTCATCAAAATAATAGGCTTCTGCACAGCAAAGTGAACAATCAACAAAACTAAAATGCAATCTAAAGAATGAGAAAAGGTATTTACAAATGTCATATCTGATACAGGGTTTGTATCCAAAGTATATAAAGAACTTATAAAACCCAACACTCAAAAACAAATAATCCACTTAAAAATGGGCAGAAGACATGAATAGACATTTGTCCAAAGAAGACATACAGATGGCTACCAAACTAAACATTACTCATCATCAGGGAAATACAAATCAAAAGTACAATGAGATATGACCTCGCACTCATCAGAATGGCTAAAATTAACAACAAGGAAACAAGTGTTGATGAGGATGTGGAAAAAGCATAACCCTCTTAAACTGTTCGTGGGAATGCAAACTGGGGCAGCCACTCTGGACAACTTTTTTCCTTAAAAAGTTAAAAAAGAAGTACTACCTTACAACCCAGCAATTGCACTACTAGGTATTTACCCAAAGGATACAAAAATACAGATTCTAATGAACACCAATGTTTATAACAACATTATCTACAATAGACAAATTATGGAAAGAGCTCAAATGTCCATTGACTGGTGAACGGATAAAGAAGTTGTGATTATGTAAATGTGTGTATGTGTATATACATATATATACATATACACATATATATCACATTATATATGTATCATATTTTATATATATATATATTATATATATGTGTGTGTATATACACACACATATATATACATATGTGTACATATATACATATTACATATATATACATATTATATATGTGTGTATATATATATATTTAGAGTATTACTCAGGTATCAAAAAGAATTAAATCTTGCCATTTTCTTTTTTTTTTTTTCAGTATGTGAAATTTATTGTCAAAATGGTTTCCATACAACACCCAGCTCATCCCAAAAGGTGCCCTCCCCAATACCCATCATCCACCCTCCCCTCCCTCCCACCCCCCATCAACCCTCAGTTTGTTCTCAGTTTTTAAGAGTCTCTCATGCTTTGGCTCTCTCCCACTCTAACCTCTTTTTTTTTTTTTCCTTCCCCTCCCCCATGGGTTTCTGTTAAGTTTCTCAGGATCCACCTAAGAGTGAAAACATATGGTATCTGTCTTTCTCTGTATGGCTTATTTCACTTAGCATCACACTCTCCAGTTCCATCCACGTTGCTACAAAAGGCCATATTTCGTTCTTTCTCATTGCCATGTAGTACTCCATTGTGTATATACACCACAATTTCTTTATCCATTCATCAGTTGATGGACATTTAGGCTCTTTCCATAATTTGGCTATTGTTGAGAGTGCTGGTATAAACATTGGGGTACAAGTGCCCTTATGCATCAGTACTCCTGTA
Source organism: Leopardus geoffroyi (assembly GCF_018350155.1). Lineage (NCBI taxonomy): Eukaryota > Metazoa > Chordata > Mammalia > Carnivora > Felidae > Leopardus > Leopardus geoffroyi. Next base: position 55,202,709 of record NC_059343.1, on the reverse strand, counting down.
TCCCTTGGGTAAATTCCTAGCAGTGCTATTGCTGGGTCTTAGGGTAGGTCTATTATTAATTTTCTGAGGAACCTCCACACTGTTTTTCAGAGTGGCTGCACCAATTTGCATTCCCACCAACAATGCAAGAGGGTTCCCGTTTCTCCACATCCTCTCCAGCATCTATAGTCTCCTGATTTGTTTATTTTGGCCACTCTGACTGGCATGAGGTGATATCTGAGTGTGGTTTTGCTTTGTATTTCCCTGATAAGGAGCGACATTGAGCATCTTTTCATGTGCCTGTTGGCCATCCGGATGTCCTCTTTAGAGAAGTGTCTATTCATGTTTTCTGCCCATTTCTTCACTGGATTATTTGTTTTTCGGGTGTGGAGTTTGGTGAGCTCTTTATAGATTTTGGATACTAGCCCTTTGTACGATATGTCATTTGCAAATATCTTTTCCCATTCCGTTGGTTGCCTTTTAGTTTTGGTGGTTGTTTCCTTTGCTGTGCAGAAGCTTTTTATCTTCATAGGGTCCCAGTAATTCATTTTTACTTTTAATTCCCTTGCCTTTGGGGATGTGTCGAGTAAGAGACTGCTATGGCTGAGGTCAGAGAGGTCTTTTCCTGCTTTCTCCTCTAGGGTTTTGATGGTTTCCTGTCTCACATTCAGGTCCTTTATCCATTTTCAGTTTGTTTTTGTGAATGGTGTAAGAAAGTAAGTGGTCTAGTTTCAACCTTCTGCATGTTGCTGTCCAGTTTTTCCAGCACCATTTGTTAAAGAGACTGTCTTTTTTCCATTGGATGTTCTTTCCTGCTTTGTCAAAGATTAATTGGCCATACGTTTGTGGGTCTAGTTCTGGGGTTTCTATTCTATTCCATTGATCTATGTGTCTGTTTTTGTGCCAATACCATGCTGTCTTGATGATGACAGCTTTGTAGTAGAGGCTAAAGTCTGGGATTGTGATGCCTCCTGCTTTGGTCTTCTTCTTCAAAATTCCTTTGGCTATTCGGGGCCTTTTGTGGTTCCATATGAATTTTAGGATTGCTTGTTCTAGTTTCGAGAAGAATGCTGGTGCAATTTTGATTGGGATTGCATTGAATGTGTAGATAGCTTTGGGTAGTATTGACATTTTGACAATATTTATTCTTCCAATCCATGAGCAGGGAATGTCTTTCCATTTCTTTATATCTTCTTCAATTTCCTTCATAAGCTTTCTATACTTTTCAGCATACAGATCTTTTAGATCTTTGGTTAGATTTATTCCTAGGTATTTTATGCTTCTTGGTGCAATTGTGAATGGGATCAGTTTCTTTATTTGTCTTTCTGTTGCTTCATTGTTAGTGTATAAGAATGCAACTGATTTCTGTACGTTGATTTTGTATCCTGCAACTTTGCTGAATTCATGTATCACTTCTAGCAGACTTTTGGTGGAGTCTATCAGATTTTCCGTGTATAGTATCATGTCATCTGCAAAAGGTGAAAGCTTGACTTCATCTTTGCCAATTTTGATGCCTTTGATTTCCTTTTGTTGTCTGATTGCTGATGCTAGAACTTCCAGCACTATGTTAAACAACAGCGGTGACAGTGGGCATCCCTGTTGTGTTCCAGATCTCAGGGAAAAAGCTCTCAATTTTTCCCCATTGAGGATGATGTTAGCTGTGGACTTTTCATAATTGACTTTTATCATGCTTAAGTATGTTCCTTCTATCCCGACTTTCTCAAGGGTTTTTATTAATAAAGGGTGCTGAATTTTGTCAAAGGCCTTTTCTGCATCGATTGAAAGGATCATATGGTTCTTATCTTTCTTTTATTAATGTGATGTATCACGTTGATTGTTTTGCAAACGTTGAACCAGCCCTGCATCCCACGAATGAATCCCACTTGCTCATGGTGAATAATTCTTTTTATATGCTGTTGAATTCGATTTGCTAGTATCTTATTGAGAATTTTTGCATCCATATTCATCAGGGATATTGGCCTGTAGTTCTCTTTTTTTACTGGGTCTCTGTCTGGTTTGGGAATCAAAGTAATACTGGCTTCATAGAATGAGTCTGGAAGTTTTCCTTCCCTTTCTATTTCTTGGAATAGCTTGAGAAGGATAGGTATTATCTCTGCTTTAAACGTCTGGTAGAACTCCCCTGGGAAGCCATCTGGTCCTAGACTCTTATTTGTTGGGAGAATTTTGATAACCGATTCAATTTCTTCGCTGGTTGTGGGTCTGTTCAAGCTTTCTATTTCCTCCTGGTTGAGTTTTGGAAGAGTGTGGGTGTTTAGGAATTTGTCCATTTATTCCACGTTGTCCAATTTGTTGGCATATAATTTTTCATAGTATTCCCTGATAATTGTTTGTATCTCTGAGGGATTGGTTGTAATAATTCCATTTTAATTCATGATTTTATCTATCTGGGTCATCTCCCTTTTCCTTTTGAGAAGCCTGGCTAGAGGTTTGTCAATGTTGTTTATTTTTTCAAAAAACCAACTCTTGGTTTCGTTGATCTGCTCTACAGTGTTTTTAGATCCTATATTGTTTATCTCTGCTCTGATCTTTATTATTTCTCTCCTTCTGCTGGGTTTCGGGTGTCTTTGCTGTTCTGCTTCTATTTCCTTTAGGTGTGCTGTTAGATTTTGTATTTGGGATTTTTCTTGTTTCTGGAGATAGGCCTGGATTGCAATATATTTTCCTCTCAGGACTGCCTTCCCTGCATCCCAAAGCGTTTGGAATGTTGTATTTTCATTTTCGTTTTTTCCATATATTTTTTAATTTCTTCTCTAATTGCCTGGTTGACCCACTCATTCGTTAGTAGGGTGTTCTTTAACCTCCATGCTTTTGGAAGTTTCCAGACTTTTTCCTGTGGTTGATTTCAAGCTTCATAGCATTGTGGTCTGAAAGTATGCATGGTATAATTTCAATTCTTGTGAACTTATGAAGGGCTGTTTTGTGACCCAGTATATGATCTATCTTGGAGAATGTTCCATGTGCACTCGAGAAGAAAATATATTCTGTTGCTTTGGGATGCAGAGTTCTAAATATATCTGTCAAGTCCATCTGATCCAATGTATCATTCAGGGCCCTTGTTTCTTTATTGACCGTGTGTCTAGATGATCTCTCCAATTCTGTAAGTGGGGTGTTAAATTCCCCTGCAATTACCACATTCTTATCAATAAGGTTGCTTATGTTTATGAGTAATTGTTTTATATATTTGGGGGCTCCCGTATTCAGCACATAGACATTTATAATTGTTAGCTCTTCCTGATGGATAGACCCTGTGAGTATTATATAATGCCCTTCTTCATCTCCTGTTACAGCCTTTAATTTAAAGTCTAGTTTGTCTGATATAAGTATGGCTACTCCAGCTTTCATTTGGCTTCCAGTAGCATGATAAATAGTTCTCCATCCCCTCACTCTCAATCTAAAGGTGTCCTCAGGTCTAAAATGAGTCTCTTGTAGACAGCAAATAGATGGGTCTTGTTTTTTTATCCATTCTGATACCCTATGTCTTTTGGTTGGCGCATTTAGTCCATTTACATTCAGTGTTATAGAAAGATACGGGTTTAGAGTCATTGTGATGTCTGTATGTTTTATGCTTGTAGCGATGTCTCTGGTACTTTGTCTCACAGGATTCCCCTTAGGATCTCTTGTAGGGCTGGTTTAGTGGTGACAAATTCCTTCAGTTTTTGTTTGTTTGGGAAGACCTTTATCTCTCCTTCGATTCTAAATGACAGACTTGCTGGGTAAAGGATTCTCGGCTGCATATTTTTTCTGTTCATCACATTGAAGGTCTCCTGCCATGCCTTTCTGGCCTGCCAAGTTTCAAAAGAGAGATCAGTCACGAGTCTTATAGGTCTCCCTTTATAAGTTAGGGCACGTTTATCCCTTACTGCTTTCAGAATTTTCTCTTTATCCTTGTATTTTCCAGTCTCACTATGATATATCATGCAGAAGATCGATTCAAGTTCCGTCTAAAGGGAGTTCTCTGTGCCTCTTGGATTTCAATGCCTTTTTCCTTCCCCAGTTCTGGGAAGTTCTCAGCTATTATTTCTTCAAGTACCCCTTCAGCACCTTTCCCTCTCTCTTCCTCCTCTGGGATACCAATTATGCGTATATTATTTCTTTTTAGTTTATCACTTAGTTCTCTAATTTTCCCCTCATACTCCTTGATTTTTTTATCTCTTTTTCTCAGCTTCCTCTTTTTCCATAATTTTATCTTCTAGTTCACCTATTCTCCTCTGCCTCTTCAATCTGAGCTGTCGTCGTTTCCATTTTATTTTGCATCTCGTTTAAAGTGGTTTTCAGCTCCTCGTGACTGTTCCTTCGTCCCTTGATCTCTGTGGCAAGAGATTCTCTGCTGTCCTCTATACTGTTTTCAAGCCCGGCGATTAATTTTATGACTATCATTCTAAATTCACTTTCTGTTATATTATTTAAATCCTTTTTGATCAGTTCATTAGCTGTTGTTATTTCCTGGAGATTCTTCTGAGGGGAATTCTTCCTTTTGGTCATTTTGGATAGTCCCTGGAGTGGTGTGGACCTGCAGGGCACTTCCCCTGTGCTGTGTTGTATAACTGGAGTTGGTGGGCAGGGCCACATTCAGACCTGATGTCTGCCCCCAGCCCACTGCTGGGGCCACAGTCAGACTGGAGTGTGCCTTCTCTTCCCCTCTCCTAGGGGCGGGATTCATTGTGGGGTGGCGTGGCCTATCTTGGGTACTTGCACACTGCCAGGCTTGTGATGCTGGGGATCTGGTGTATTAGCTGGGGTGGGTAGGCAAGGTGCACAGGGGCAGGAGGGGCAGGCTTATCTCGCTTCTCCTTAGGTGATCCACTTCAGGAGGGGCCCTGTGGCAGCGGGAGGGAGTCAGACCCGCTGCCGGAGGGGTGGCTCTGCAGAAGCACAGCATTGGGTGTTTGAGTGGAGCAAGCAAGTTCCCTGGCAGGAACTGGTTCCCTTTGGGATTTTGGCTGGGGGATGGGCGGGGGAGATGGTGCTGGCGATGGCCTTTGTTCCCCTCCAAACTGAGCTCTGTTGTCCTGGGGCTCAGCAACTCTCCCTCCCTTTGTCCTCCAACCTTCCCGCTTTCTGAGCAGAGCTGTTAACTTATGACCTCCCAGATGCTAAGTCCCGCATGCTGTCAGAAGACATTCCGTCTGGCCCCTCCACTTTTGCAAGCCAGACTCGGGGCTCTGCTTGGTCAGCAGGCTGCCCCTCCACCCTGGCTCCCTTCTGCCAGTCCGTGGAGGGTGCACCGCCTCACCGCCCTTCCTACCCTCTTCCGTGGGCCTCTCATCTGAGCTTGGCTCCAGAGACTCCATTCTGCTAATCTTCTGGGGGTTTTCTGGGTTGTTTAGGCAGGTGTAGGTGGAATCTAAGTGATCAGCAGGACACGAGGTGAGCCCAGCGTCCTCCTATGCCGCCATCTTCCTCTCTCTCCCTTGGGCTTCGCTGTCTTCCGTCTGATCCGCCCTTGCTGTGGGTTCAGTTCACGAAATCTTGCCATTTGGAATGACATGGTTTGAGCTAGATTGTATTATGCTAAAAAGAAAGTCAGAGAAAGCCAAATGTCATATGATTTCACTAATATGTGGAATTTAAGATACAAAACATATGAACACAGAGGGGAAAAAAGAGAGGCAAACCAAGAAACAGATGCTTTTTAATTTTTTTAATGTTCATTTATTTTTGAGAGAGAGAAAGCATGAGCAGGGGAGGGGCAGAGAGAGGGGTCAGAGGATCTGAAGAAGGCCCGAACTAATGAACCATGAGGTCATGACCTGAGCCAAAGTTGGATGCTTAAATGACTGAGCCACCCAGGTGTCCCAAGAAACAAACTCTTAACTATAGAGAACTGTTCATTACTACAGGGTAGGTGGGTGGGAGATGGGTTAAACAGGTGATTGATATTAAGGATGGTACTTGTGATGAGCACTGGGTGTTGTATATAAGTGATGAATCACTAAATTCTACACCTGAAACTAATATTACAGTGTATGTTTGCTAATTGGAATTTATATAAAAAACCTAAAAAGACTTATCTCTCCCTCATTAACAAATGATAACCTTGCTGGGCGGAGTGTTCTTGGTTGTAAGTTTTGAATATATCATGCCACTGCTTTCTGGCCTGCCAAGTTTCTGCTGAAAAATCATCTGGTAGCTTTATGGGTTTTCCTTTGTACTTAAGTATTCATTGTTCTCTTGTTTCTTTCAAGAGTCTCTATTTTTAAAGTTCGCCATTTTAATTATACCTCCCTTAGTGTCGACCTCATTGGGTTCTACTTATTTGGTACTCTCTGTGATTACTGGACCTGTATGTCTGTTTCCTTACCCAGGTTTGGGAAGTTTTCAGCTATTATTTCTTCAAATAAAATTCTTGACTCTTGTCTCTTTTTTTTCTCTTGGACCCCTATAATCTATATACTAGTATGTTTGGTGTTGTCCTAGCCATACCTTAATCTATCTTCTTTTTAATTCTTTTCTATCTTTTTTTGCTGTTTAGTTTGTGTGCTAAACCCTGTCTTGCAGATTGCTAATTTGTTCTTCTGCATCCTGTAACCTGATATTGATTCATTCTACTGTATTTCCTTCTCAGTTATTGTATTCTTCAACTTTGATTGGTTCTTTTTAATATTTTTGATCTATTTGTTGAAATTATCTCTGAGTTCTTCCACGTTTCTCTCAAGTTTGGTGATCATCTTGAACTCATCAAGTTGATTGCTTATCTTCATGTCCGTTATTTCTGTTTCTGAAGTTTTGTGTTGTTCTTTCTTTTGGAGCATATTCCTCTCTCTGCTTATTATTTTTTTTTTTTACCTCCTGTGTTTGTTTCTATAAATTACGGTAGAAAGCTATGCCTCACTGTCTTGAAGAAATGACCTTATGAAAAACATTTCCTCAGTAGACTGTGTGTACCTGGTGGCTTTTGCAGTCTGTTTGGAGCTGTAGTTAGTGCTAGCTGGAGTTTGCTGGGTACTTTATATTGGCTCTCCCTTGTGGGATGACTGGAGTTGAAGTAAGCACCAGATGGGGGGTCTCAGTGTGCTCTATTACAGGAGGCACCCTGCTGGGTTTGGTGTATTTTAAGAAGGCACAAGTATGGGCCAGGGATTTCCAGGGCATTTGATCATGGAGATGCCCTGAGAGACAGCTGGAGATGAAGTAGATGTGGGCCAGGGTGTCTTGGGGTGCTCCAAATAGGGGATGTTCTGGCAAATTGGCTGGAGGTGCAGTGTGTGTGGGACTGTGGTTTACTGAATTGCTTTGTACCTGTAGCTTTGTACAGGTTACTGAATTGCTTTGTACCTGCTTTGTAAGATGTCTGAAGTTGTAGTAGTTGCAGTCTGAAGGTGTCCCAGCATGTACCACACTGTGGTCACCTTAGTGGAATAGCTGGAGATGTATGTGGGTGTGGGGGCCACTTTAGGGGGACTGCTGGGGCTGGTATAGACTAGGGTCCTGGTGCTCACAGAAGCAACAGGCTTGCTAGACATCCAGATCCTGCTCCTGTCTGTGCCATAAATGTGGATGGGAAATGTAAACAGTGGTGTTTGTCAGCACCTTTAATGTTGGAAAGATTTCCAGCATTTACCCCACCATTTGGCAGATCCTTTAGGGTTAGTTAAATTCTAGTCTAGCTGCCTTTTATATCACAGGGTTTTTTTTTTCTATGCTCCAATGTGCCTGGAACTAGTGTGGGCTATGAGTCTAGAGATTTCTGAGGTAGCAGGCCAGCTAGAGCACCAGGACCCTACTCCTTTCTGTAATCTTAAGGTGGAGGGGGCACATAAATAATGACACTTACCAACACATCTAACCCTGAAGGTATTAAAGTTTTTACTAACTGTTTGGAAGACACTCCAAAATTAGTTCACGTGTAGTATTGTTGTCTTTAAATTGTTTTTTTTTTCTGTGCTCCAGCACAAACATACCTGCACAGAGTCCTTCAGTACTATCTTCCCCACTGCAGTTCACAATATTGGGAGTGGGATTTCCATCATTACCATGTCTCCATCTCTCCTGCAATTATTTATGTGGTCCCTCTATCCTTTGTTGTGTGAAAGTTTTTTTTTTAACTTTTTAATGTTTATTTATTTTTGAGAGAGAGTGGGAGAGAGAGAGCTGAGGAAGAGGCAGAGAGAGGGAGACACAGAATCCCAAGCAGGCTCCAGGCTCTGAACTGACAGCACGGAGCCTGACACAGGGCTCAAATTCATGAAACATGAGATCATGATCTGAGTCAGTTGGACACTTAACCGACTGAGCCACCCAGGGTCCCCATTGTGTGACAGGTTTTTAATCAGCCTTTAGTGATCCTTTAGGAGGAATTGATCTATATGTAAGTAAATAATCAATGTGTCTGTGGGAGAAGGTGAGTTCAAGATCTTCCTACATTGCCACCTTCACCTTCCCTCAAGCTGTGGTATATATTTCTACAGGGGAAAATTATTCAACCATAAGAAAAAAGGAAATTCTGCCATTTGTGACTACATTGATGGACCTTGAGGTGGTTATGCTAGTTGAGATAAGTCAGAGAAAAACAAATACTGTATGATATCACTTATATGTGAAATCTAAAAGAACCAAACTTGTAAAACCAGAGAGTAAAATATGATATAAGGGGCTGGAGGGTTGGTGAATTGGGAGATGTTGATCAAAAGGTGAAAACTTGCAACTAGAAGATGAATAAGTTTTGGAAACTTAACACACAGCATAGTGATTTAGGTAAACAATACTGTGTTGTATAAAGTTGTTAAGAAACTAGATATTAAATGTTTTGACCCCCAAAAAGAGATGATAATTACATGATGTGATAGAAGTGTTAGCTAATCTTACAGTGGTGATCATATTAAAATGTATAAATGTATCAATTAAAAGCACACGTGAAATATAAGAAACAAAACAAATGAGTATAAGGAAAAAAAGAGACACAAAATAAAAAAATGCTGAAGTTAAAACACCTTGAAATTAAACAATATTATATGTCAATTATATCATAAGTAAATAAATAAATAATTCCAAAATCTAGCATAGACCTACCAATATTTGTATTTTTAAAATAACTTTATTGAGGTATTTTAAAAAGTTTATTTATTTTGAGAGACAGAGAGACAGAGAGGAAGAGAAGGAGAATACTAGATAGGATCTGCACTGTCAGTACAGATGCTGATGCAAGGCTTGAACTAATGAACCATGAGATCATGACCTGAGCTGAAGTCAAATACTTAACTGACTGAGCTACCCAGGTGCCCCAAGGTATTATTGATATTAAAAAATGGATACATTTGATGTATACAATGTAATAAACCTGGATATATGTATGTACCCATGAAACCATAGCCACAATCAAAATAATAAATGTATCTATTACCTCCAAAAAAAGAGAAAACAATGAAATAGAAAATTGAAAAACAAGAGGGCAAATCATTGAAACAAAAAGGTACTTATTTGAAAATATCAATAGCATTGACAAATATCCACTAAAACTGATAAAGAAGAAAATAAGACAAAATTACCAATATTAGTAGTGAAACAGGGTATATAACTACAGATATTGCTGTCATTAAAGTGAAAAAAAAGGAATAAAGAGCTCTATGCATATAAATTCAACAGCTTAATGGACAAATTTCTCATAATCCACAAACTACTAACACTCATCCAATATGAAATAGATAAGTTAATAGTCCGAAGAAAATTGAGTCCAAAATGTAAAAGTATGTGGAAAAAATCTTCATGTTCAAATGGTTTCACTATAGCATTATAGTAAATATTTACAGAGGAAATTGTACTAATTCTACATGGAATGTTGAAGACATTGCTTTTGCTTTCTTGAAATTTATAACAAAGCATAGAAAATATATTCGAACAATAATTACAAGTGTAATTAGTATCAGGAATTCTCTATACACTTCCATTTCACTATACACTTCTAAATATTCATACATCTACACTACAGTTAAATCCAACCTTTTATTGGTGAAAATGGGAGCAGCATGAGGCTAGGGGGTAAGCATAGGGTAGATGTTCCTAAGGAATAATACCTAAATTGATATCTTAAGGATAAGTAGGAATTGACTAGGGAAAAAAGATGGGAGAATATTCAAATGGAAATAATATCATGTTTTCAAGCTGTAAGATGGAGGAGAGCATTTCATGTTGAAGGAACTGAGAGAGTTCTAATGTGACTGGAGTGGAAATAGAAAAGGTTGCACGTGGAGATAGATAAAGCTGGACAACGAAATTTAACTTCGTGGGTCAAGTATTTGGGGCATTCTCCAATGAGCATTTGAAATACATTGAAGCAGGGAAGAGATACAATCAAATTTTCACTTTTAAAAGATCATTTTGGTTAATGTGTGAAGAATTGCAGGGGCATAAGAACAGTTATAAGCTGATTAAGAGACTATTTCATTAAGCTAGATGATAGTGAACTAGCCTGAATTCCTAACTGAATGTATGGAGGAAAGAAGATGGAATAAAAATATTTTAGGGGCACATGGGTGGCTCAGTCAGTTAAGTGTCTGACTTTGGGTCAGGTCATGATCTCACGGTCCATGGGTTCAAAGCCACATCGGGCTCTGTGCTGACAGCTCAGAGCCTGGAGTCTGCTTTGGATTCTGTGTCTCCTTCTCTCTCTGTCCCTTCCCCACCTAGCATTCTGTCTCTCTCTCTCTCTCTCAAAAATAAATAATAAACACTAATTTTTAAAAAATATTTTAGAGATAAAATAAGAGGATTTACTGATAGGTTGTCTGTGGGGGGTGATGGTGAGGGAGGAAATCAGGAAGGCTTCTACATTCCTTTTTTTTTGTCTGGGAAGTGGGTGTTGCTACCAATAAGAACATTCCCAATATATGTAATGTGCCTGGCACCTGGCCCATAGAAGGTGCTCTGGAAATGTGAGTTCCCCTACACTTCAGTAATAATATAAACAAAACAAAACCTAATGCCCAGTTCTCCCATACCTTAGATGGCAATTGCTTCAATTAAGGGAACCGTGGGAAATGATCAACCTCTGAGACTTCTTCTATGCTTAATTTTCATTTCCATTTCTCTTTTCTTTGAAATAACCAGTGGTCTCATGAGGGTTATCCCTAAGTATATTGAAACCCTAATATATGATGAAAAGGTATAGCCTTTCCTCGCGAGGAAGATTGGCCTAAAGCAGATGGCAAATTCATGACGGTGTTATAATGAAACCTTTAGGGGCCTCTGGAATACTCTAATATTTGCATAATTTTTAACTTGGGTCAAAGAAAATGGTCTCAGAATTCAATCTTGACTGTCCCTATGATCTCAGCAAAAGGGTCCCTATGCTTCATGAAGGATATTTGGCCAGAGGCTTGCCCTATGCCAGGATAAACCACTACCCCTTCCTTCTTGAACTGCTGCCCCCACACATAGAGGAAAATGGCTTGGAAGTAGTCCTGAGTAGGGAAAGCTGAGAGAGGAATGCATGAAGAAAAGCTGCCTGTTAAGAAAGATAAAAGCGAGGAATGCAATGGCCTGTTGGGGGGGCAAGGAAGGAAGCTAAGTAACAGAATAAACAGACTTCAAGGAGAACAAGAGTGAAAGTAAACACAGATGGAGAATAAAAAATAACTTATCTCTAGAGATTCATTTTTGACCAAGTTGGAGCTCTGAGAGTCACAGCCAGAAGTAATCTATGAAGTCTAAGGATAAGCATTATCTCTGGTGAGAGAGATCTATTGGCTATCTGTGTGGTCCTGGAAACACTCCTAGCACACTAAACTTCAATTTCCCCAAATCAACATGAGACATTGGGACTTGAATATATCTCAACTCTACCAGCATTTGCTTTTAGATGAAGTTGAAAAATCAAGTGGGCATTACAGGATAAATGAAGTGACTCAGTTACACAGTTGTCCCTGACAGTGGAGAAAGTGGAGGGTAGAGGGGCGCAGAAGATTGAGACCTCTTTCAAAAGATACCATGCATACAGCACATGCCACAAAACTCTGTCAGATAAAAGTAAGACTTACATGGGCACCCACCAGTGGACTCCTGGGTCTTCTCTGAGTACATCACAAACCTGGGTTTTGGCTCTGGCTACAAGAGTGCTTGTCCTGATGCCTTGTAACATATTTATCATCTCTGGCTGGTCTGAAAGTTTTGCTTAATTAAATGATAGCTAATGTCTTCTTTAGAAGGATACCCAAAAAAGATAACTTTGAAAATCCCAATAATTTGTCCTAGAAAACCAAAAATTAAAATGTAGGTCTAATACATCACTTCAAAAGCATCATCTAATTAGAAGAGGGATAAGACCTATGGATGGGAGCTTGATTAAACAGATTTGAGTTTAATATAAGAAAGAAAACTGTAGATGCCTCAAGGTGGGGATAGGGTCCATCACCATAGGTGATCATAGAATAAGTTTTGGAAGGTAAATGTATACCTTTAATATTACTTTCCTTTCATGTTAAAGTTATCAAGAAGTTTTAAGTTGCAAGGAAAATGAGTACCTGGATAATATCTTGTTTTGTAGAGGTGTCTTGGAGTATATAGAGGCCATGTTGGTAAGAAAGAATTGTGTGACCTCAGGGAGAATGAGAGTAATGACTCAGCATCATTCAAGATATAACCACAGTTCCAATGGCCCAGATCCTCCCTAAAGAAAATCGCCATTTCTCCTTAGGTCCTTCTCTATTTAAATGTCATGGTTACACAATCAAAGTGAGAAGGAGATCTTGATTGATTTAATTTGCCACTGAGTATTACATAGGCATTTTCACATAGGTTTCTGACTCCTTTTCATACAGCCTTTGTGTCAGAAGAATCTTGAGGTCCAAAGATCTGGGTGGCTCAGTCGGTTAAGCATCTGACTCTTGATTTCAGCTCAGGTCATGATCTCACAGTTCGTGGGATGGAGCCCGGCATCTGGCTCTGTGCTGACAGTGTGGAGCCTGCTTGGGATTATCTTGCTCCCTTTCTCTCTGTCCCTCCCCCATGTGTTCTCTCTCTGTCTTTCTCTTAAATAAATAAATAAACATTTAAAAAAAGATGTAGAATTTCTTAGACTGAAAAAACAATTGTGTTGCCACTTGGTAGTCACATCTGCCCATCTCCAATCCCTGAAAACCATTCCTATACTATTGCTTTATCCAGAATGTCATATAAATGGAATTATACAGTATGCAGTCTTTTGTATATGACTCCTCTTGCTTAACATAATGAAGTTAATCTACATTTTTGCATGCTTTATTGTTGAGTAGTATCACATTGTATTAATGTGCCAGTTTCTTTGTCATTCATCAACAGTTGAGGTTCTTTGGATTGTCATATATATATATATATATATATATATATATATATATGCCATTTCTTCTGTATCTGTTCATCTACTGATAAGCACTTGTTTCCATATTTTGGCTCTTGTGAATAATGCTACAATAAACATGGGAGTGAATATATTCTTTCAATATCTTGTTTTCATTTCCTTTGGGTATATACCCAGAAGTTGAGTTGTTGGATCGTGTGCTTGACCTATTTTTAATTTTTTGAGGAACCTTAATATTGCATTTTGTAATGGCTGAACCAATTTATATTAACACCAACAGTGTAGAAGAGTTCTCTTTTTCCCCACTTCCTTGCAAATACTTGTTATCTCTTGTCTTATTGATAATAACCATTTTAACAGGTGTGAGGTGATATCTTGTGGTTTTCATTTGCATTTCCCTGATTCTTAGTGATGTTGAGCATCTATTTATGTACCTGTTGGCACTTCGGATGTCTTTGGGAAAATGTCAATTTAGTTCCTCTACCTATTTTAATTAGATTTTTTTGTTGTCATTGAGTTGTATTAGTTCTTTATACATTTTGGATATTAACTCCTTATTCAATATAAGGTTTGCAAAATTTTTCTCCCATTCAGTAGATGGCCTTTTTTGTTAATTGCTTCTTTTGCTGTTAAGAGCTTTTAAGCTTGATGCAGTATCATTTGTTGATTTTTGCTTTTGTTGTTTGTGCTTTGGTATTGATCAAATAATCATTTCGAGACTAATGTCAAGGAGCTTCTTTCCTACATTTTCTTCTATGAAATTTATGGTTTCAGGTCTTTTGTTCAAGTCTTTATTCCAAGTAAATTCTTGTGAGTGGGGTAAGATAGGGATTCAATTTCATTTGTTCTGCACCATTTGCTGAAGAGACTATCCTTTCCCCATTGCATTTTCTTGGCTTCCTTGTCAAATATTAGTTGGCCATATATACAAGCCTTTAATATTGGCCTCTATAGTCTGTTCCATTGACCTATGTGTCTATTTTTATGAAAATACTGTACTGATTTTATTACTATAGCTTCATCATATAATTTGAAATAAGGAAGTGTGATACCTCTGGCGTTGTTCTTTTTTCTCAGGATTGCTTTAGCTATCTGTGGGGTTTCTTTGATTCCATACAAATTATAGGATTGTTTTATTCTATTTCTAGAGTATTACTGGTATTTTGATGGGGATTTCATTGACTCTATAGATGATATTGGGTGGCATAAACATTTTAACAATATTAATTCTTTCAATCCATATACATGGAATATCTTTCCATTTGTGTGTCTTCTTATTTTTCTTTCAGCAAAGTCTTGTAGCTTTTACTGTACAGATCTTTCACCTCCTTGATTAAAAGTATCATTAGATGTTTTATTGTTTTCAATGCTATTGTGAATAGAAAAGCTTTCTTTATTTCCTTTTCATATATTTCATTGTTAAGTGTGTAGAATTGCAACTGAATTCTGCATTTATCTTATATTCCGCAACTTCACTGAAATTTTTTGATTCGTTCCAACAGTTTTTCGGTTGAGTATTTGGGATTTTCTATATACAAAATCATATCACCTGCAGATAGTTACCATTTTTTTACTTTTTCCTTTCTAATTTTGATGTCTTTTATTTCTTTCTCTTGCTTTGTTGCTCTAGCTAAGACTTCCAATACTATGTGGAATAAGACTGGTGAGAGAGGGCATTCTTGTTTTGTTCTTAGAGAAAAGGATTTCAATCTTTTACCATTGTGTATAATGTTACCTGTGGGTTTGTTGTGGATAGCCTTTATTATTTGAATATGTTCTTTCTATAAACAATCTGCTAAGGATTTTAACACGAAAAGATTTATTTCCTCAAATGTTTTTTCTGTATCTATTACAATGGTAATGTGATTTTTTTCATCTATTAATGTGATGTATAACATTTATTGATTGGCATATGTTGAACCATGTTTGCATCCCAGAGATAAATCCCACATATTCATGGTTTATAAGCCTTTTAATGTGTTATTGAATTCGGTTTGCTATTTTTTGTTCATAATTTTTGCATCCATATTCATCAAGGTAGTGGCCTATTAGAGTTTTCTTTTCTTGTAGTGTCCTTATCTGTCTTTGATATCATGGTAATGCTGACCTTGTAGAATGATTTTAGGAGTGTTCCCTCCTCTTCAATTTTTTGAAAAAGTTTGAAAGTAATTGACATTAATTATTTAAATTTTGGTATAATTTTCCAATAAATCCATCTGATCCTGAATATTTATGTATTGGGAGATTTTTTTTATTAGTGATTCAGTCTTTTTACATGTTATTGGTCTATTTAGACTATTTTTTCCTAATTCAGTCTTAGTAAATTGTATCTTTCAAGGAATTCACACATTTCTTCTAGATTATCTACTTTGTTGACATGTAATTGTTCATAGTAGCTTTTTATAATCCTATGTATTTGGTAGTATCTGTGTGATATCTCCTCTTTTAAATATAATTTTATTTATTTCAGTCTTCTTTCTTTTTTATAGTTCATCTAGCTAAAGCTCTGTCAATTTTGTAAATATCCAAAAAATCACCTCTTGGTTTTATTGATCCTTTCTGTTATTTTTCTGGTAGCTATTTCATTTTTTTCTGCTCTGATCCTTTTATTTCCTTTTTTAAGCCAACTTGGTATTTAATTTGTTCTTCTTTTTCTAGTTTCTTGAGGTGTAAAGTTGGGTTGCTTATTTTAGATCTTTCTATTTTATTTATTTTATATATTTATTTTTAAATTCAAGTATAATTAACATACAGAGTTATATTAGTGTAGGTGTACAATATAGCCATTCAACAATTCTATACATTTCCCAGTGTTTGACACCATAAGTGTACTTTTAATCCCTTTCACCTATTTCATCCATCCTCTCGTCCATGTCCTTTCAGGCAACCCCCATTTTGTTCTTTATACTTAAGAGACTGGGTTTTTTGTTTGTTTTTATTTCTTTGTTTTATTTTGTAAATTCCATACATAAGTAAAATTATATAGTATTCATCTTTCTCTGACTTATTTCACTCAGCATTATAACCCCTAGATCCATCCATGTTGTTGTAAATGGCAATATTTTGTTCTTTTCTATGGCTGTGTAATGTTACACTGTATGTGTATGTATATGTGTGTGTGTGTGCGTGTGTGTGTATGTATGTGTATACAGTTCTTTATTTATTGCTCTATTGGTAGACACTTGGGTTGTTTCCATATCTTGGATTTTGTAAATAATGCTCAACAAATATAGGGGTGCATGTATCTTTTTGAATTAGTGTTTTAATTTTCTTTCGGTAAATATCTGGTAGTGGAAATACGGGGCCATATAATAATTCAATTTTTAATTTTGTGAGAAACCTCCATACTCTTTCAACAATGGTGGTGCCAGCTTGTATTCCCACCAAAGGTGCACAAGGGTTCCTTCTAATTTTTTTTATTTATATTTTAAATTCCAGTATAATTAATATATGGTGAAATAGTTGAAGGGGATAAAGAGTGTATTTACCATGATGAGCACTGAGTATTGTATAAAATTGTTGAATTACTATATTGTATACCAGAAACCAATATAACACTGTTTAATTCTTGTGCTTTTCATTTTAGCTATTCTGACAGGTGTGAGATCATATCTCATTGTGGTTTTGATTTGCATTTACCTAATGATTTTTACTGTTGAGCATCTTTTCATGTGTTTGTTGGCTATCTATTTATCTGTTTGGGAAAATGTCTATTCATGTCTTCTGCCCATGTTTTAGATTGCCCGATTTGTTGGCATATAATTTTCATAGTATTTTTTTAAAATTGTAATTCTGTGGTGTTGGTTGTGATCTCTTCTCTTTTGTTCATGATTTTAACTATTTGGGTCATTTCTCTTTTCTTTTTGAGAAGTCTGTCTAGGAGTTTATCAATTATGTTAATTCTTTCAAAGAACCAATTCTTAGTTTATTTGATTTGTTCTACTGTGGGTTTTTTTTTGTTGTTGTTGTTTTTGTTTGTTTGTATATAATTTATTTCTTCTCTAATCGTTATTTCCCTTCACCTGCTGGCTTTAGGTTTTATTTGCTCTTCCTTTTCTAGCTCCTTTAGGTGTAGGGTTAGGTTGTGTACTGGGGACACATGTATTCTGCTCATGTTTTATACTATTTTTTAAAGTTTATTTATTTATTCAGAGGTAGAGGGGGGAGGGGCAGAGAGAGGGAGAGAGGGAAAAGCCAAAGCAGACTCTGCATTGTCAGAACAGAGCCTGATGTTGGGCTCAAATTCATAAACCATGAGATCATAACCTGATCCAAAACCGAGTGTTGAACACTTAACTGATTGAGCCACCCAGGCACCCCATTGCCCATGTTTTAAATTGCACTATGTGTTTTTATAATGTTGAGTTGTATAAGTTCTTAATACATTTTGAAAATTAATCTCTAATCACATATATCATTCGCAAATATCTTTCTCCATTTCAAACATTGTCTTTCTGTTTTGTTGACATTTCCTTTGCTGTACAAAGATGTTCATTATGGTGTAGTCCCAATTGTTTAATTTTTTTGTTTATTTGTTTCCATTGTTTCCATTGTTTAGGAGACATGTCTAGAAAAAAGTTGCTACAGCCAATGTTAAAGAAATTACTGCCTCTTTATTTCCCAGGAATTTTATGGTTTCAATTATCACATTTAGGTCCCCAATCCATTTTGAGTTTGTTTTTGTATATGGTGAGAGAAAGTGGTTCCATTTCATTCTTTTGCATGTAGCTTTCCAGGTTTCCCAACACAGTTTGTTGAAGAGACTGTACTTTTCTCATTGTATATTCTTGCCTCTGTCATGGATTAATTGACCATATAATCCTGGGTATATTTTAGGACTCTATATTGTGTTCTATTTACCTAAGTTCCAATTTATTTTTTTTTTTGCCAGTACTATACTGTTTTGATTATGACAGCTTTAGAGTATATCTTGAAATCTGGGATTGTGATACCTCCAGTTTTGTCCTTGTTTTTCAAGATTTCTTTGGATATTTGGGATCTTTTGTGGTTTAATACAAATTTCAGTATTATTCTAGTCTGTGAAAATGCTGTTGGTATTTTTATACTGATTGCATTAAATGTGCAAAATCCTTTGGGTAGCATAGACATTTTAACAGTATTTATTCTTCCAAGCCATAAGCATGGAATGTATTTTTTTCATAGAGAATGTATGTATGTATGTGTGTATGTATGTATGTATATATGTATGTATTTTAATTGATGTTAGTTAATGTACCGTGTAGTATTGGTTTCAGGAGTAGAATTTAGTGATTCCTTACTTACCTATAACACTCAGTGCTCATTCCATTAAGTGCCCTCCTTAATTCCCATCATCCATTTAGGCCATCCACCCACCACCTCCCCCTCAGAAACCCTCAGTTTATTCTCTGTATTTAAAATCTTTGATTGTTTGCCTCCCTCTTTGTTTTTGTGTTATTTTATTCTTCCTTCCCTTCCTCTGTGTTCATCTATTTTGTTTCTTAAATTCCACATATGAGTGAAACCATATGATATTTGTCTTTCTCTGATTGACTTACTTCACTTAGCATAATACACTCTATTTCCATCCACATTGATGTAAATGGCAAGATTTCATTCTTTTTGGTCATTGAATAATATTATATATATATACCACATATTCTTTATACATTCATCAGTCAATGGACATTTGTGCTCTTTCCCTAATTTGGCTATTGTTCATAGTGTTGTTATAACCATTGGGGTGCATGTGCCCCTTCAAATGAGCATTTTTGTATTCTTTGGATAAATACTTAGTAGTGCAATTTCTGTGTCATAGGTTAGTTCTATTTTTTATTTTTTGAGGAACCTCCATACTGATTTCCAGAGTGGTTGTACCAGTTTGCATTCCCATCAACTGTGCAAAAGAGTTCCTCTTTCTCTTCATCCTCACCAACATCTGTTGTTTTCCATGTTGTTAATTTCAGCCAATCTGACAAGTGTGAGATGGTATCTCTTTGTGATTTTGATTTGTATGTCCCCAATGATGAGTGATATTGAACAGCTTTTCATGTGTCTGTTAGTCATCTGCATATCTTCTTTGGAAAAGTGTCTATTCATGTCTTCTTCCACTTCTTCACTTGACTGTTTTTTGGGGGGTTGACTTTGATAAGTATTTTTTAAATAGATTTTGGATACTAACCCTTTATCCGTTATGTCATTTGCAAATACCTTCTCCCATTCCTTAGGTTGACTTTTAGTTTTGTTGGTTTTTTCCTTCACTGTGAAGAATCTGTTCATCTTGATGAGGTCTGAATAGTTTATTTTTGCTTTTATTTTCCTTGCCTCCAGAGATAAGTCTGGTAAGAAGTTTCTGCGAGTGAGCTCAAAGAGGTTGTTGCCTGTTTTCTCCTCTAGGGTTTTGATGGATTCCTGTATCACATTTAGGTCTTTCATCCATTTTGAATTTATTTTTGTGTATCATGTAAGAAAGTTGTCCAGTTTCATTCTTCTGCATGTCACTATCTAGTTTTCCTCATTCCATTAGCTAAAGAGACTTTTTGCCATTAGATATTCTTTCCTGCTTCATCAAAGATTAGTTGGCCATACAATTGTGGGTCCATTTCTGGATTCTCTGTTCTGTTTAATTGATCTACATGTCTGTTTTTGTGCCAGTGTCGTACTCTTTTGATGATTACAGCTAATACAGTTTGAAGTCTGGAATTGTGATGCCTCTAGCTTCAGTTTTTCTTTCAACATGTCTTTGGCTATTCAGGACCTTTTGTGGTTCCATACAAATTTTAAGATCGTTTGTTCTAGCTCTGTGAAGAATGCTGGTGTTATTTTGATAAGGATTGCATTGAATGTGTATATTGCTTTTGGTTGTATCGACATTTTAACAATATTTGTTCTTCCAATCCATGAGCATGGAATGTTTTTCCATATTTTCATGTCTTCATTTTGTTTCATAAGCTTCCTATAGTTTTCAGCATACAGATTTTTTACCTCTTTGGTGAGGTTTTTTTTCCTAGATATCTTATGTTTTTTGGTGCAATTGTAAATGGGATCGGTTCCTTGATATCTCTTTCTTCTCCTTCATTATTGGTGTATGGAAATGCGACTGATTTCTGTACATTGATTTTATATGTTGAGACTTTGCTGAATTCATGTATCAGTATTAGGAGGTTTTGGGTGGAGTCTTTCAGGTTTTCCATGTAGAGTATCATGTCATCTGTGAAGAGTGAAAGTTTTACTTCTTCTTTGCCAATTTATATACCTTTTATTTCATTTTGTTGCCTGATTGCTGAGGCTAGGACTTACAGTTTTATGTTGAACAACAGTGGTGAGAGTGCACAGCCCTGTCATGGTCCTGACCTTAGGGGGAAAGCTCTAAGATTTTCCCAGTTGAGGATGATATTAGCTATGGGCCTTTCATATATGGTCTTTATGATGTTGAGGTACGGTTCTTCTTTTCTTACTTTGTCGAGCATTTTTATTAAGAAAGGATGCTGCATTTTGTCAAATACTTTTCTGCATCTATTGACAGGATCATATGGCTCTTATCTTATCTTTTATTAATGTGGTTCATTATGTGAATTAATTTGCAAATACTGAACCAGCCCTGCAGCCCAGGAATAAATCCACTTGATCATGGTGAAAAATTCTTTTAATATACTGCTGAATTCAATTTGTTAGTATCTTGTTGAGAATTTTTACATCACGGTTCGTCAGGGATGTTGGCCTGTAATTCTCCTTTTTAGTGGGGTCTTTATCTGGTTTTGGAATCAAGGTAATACTGGCTTCATAGAATGAGTTTGGAAGCTTTACTTCCATTTCTATATTTTGGAACATTTGAAAATTAGGTATTATCTCTGCCTTAAATGTCTGGTAGAATTCCCATAGGTAACCATCTGGCCGAGGACTCCTGTTCGTTGGGAGGTTTTTGATAATGGATTCAATTTATTTGCTGGTTATAGGCCTGTTAATATTTCTATCTCTATCTGTTTCAGTTTTGGTAGTGTGTGAGTTTCTTTGAATTTTTCCAATTCTTCCAGATTGCCCAGTTTGTTGGTGTATAGATTTTTTTTTTGTATAATAGTCTCTCCTTATTGTATGCATTTCTGTGTTGTTTGTTCTTATCTTTCCTCTTTCATTTGTGATTTTACCTATCTGGGTCTGTTTTCTTTTTGATAAATCTGGCTAGGAGCTTAATAATTTTGTTAATTCTTTCAAGGAACCAGCTATTAGTTTCTTTGTATACCATTTTTTCTGCTCTAATCTTTATTTCCCTTCTTCTGCTGGCTTCAGGATTTATTTGCTCTTCCTTTTCTATCTACTTTAGGTGTAAGGTTAAGTTGTGTATTTAGGACCTTTTGTGCTTCTTAAGATATGCCTAAATTCTACTGTACTTTCATCTTAAGACTGTCTTTGCAGCATCCCAAAGTTTTGGACTGTTGTATTTTTAGTTTCATCTGCATCCATGTATTTTTTCAAATTCTTCTGTAATTTTCTGGTTTACCCATTCATTTTTTAGTAAGATGTTCTTTAACCTCCATGTATTTGAGGGTTTTCCTTTTTTTTCTTCTGGTTGGTTTCAAGTTTAATAATGTTATGTTCTGAAAATATGCACCATATGATCTTGATATTTTTGTAATCTGTTGAGGGATGACTTGTGACCTAGTATGTGATCTATTCTGGAGAATGTTCCATGTGCACTCAAGAAGGATGTGTATTCTGCTGTTTTAGGATAAAATTTTCTAAATATATCTGTTTACTCCATCTAGTCCAGTGTCTCATTCAAACCCATTGTTTCCTTGATGATTTTCTGCTTAGATGATCTGTCCATTCCTATAAGTGAGGTATGAACATCTCCTGCTATTGTGGCATTATAAGTAATTTTCCTTATGTTTGTTAGTAATTTGTTTATATCTTTAGGTGCCACAATTTGGGGGCATGAATATTTACAATTTTTAGATATTCTTGATGCATATTCTTGATGGATCTACCCCTTAATTATGACATAATGCTCCTCCTCATCTCTTGTTACAATCCAAAATGAGTTTCACTGTGTTACCTGTAGAGTTGGTGTGTCTAGCGATGTTCTATGGTCCTTTGTGGCCTTTGTTGCTCTGGTCCTCTTCCTCCTCCTCCATTTCCTCCTCCTCCTCCTCTTCTTCCTCTTCTTCTTCTTCTTCTTGTTCTTCTTCTTCTTGTTCTTCTGTTTTTTGTTTTTTCTCCCTCAGAGAGTTCCCCTTAAAATTTCTTGCATGGCTGGTTTTGTGGTCATGAATTCCTTTTATTTTTTGTCCAAGAAACTCTTTATCTCTCCTTCTATTCTGAATGACAGCCTCTCTAGATAAAGGATTCTTGGCTGCACATTTTTCTCATTCAGTACATTGAATATTTCCTTCCAATTCCTTCTGACCTATCAAGTCTCAGTGGATAGGTCTTCTACTAACCTTATGTGTCTACCCTTGTAAGTTAAGGACATTTTCTCATTAGCTTCTTTCAGAATTCTCTCTTTATCTTTGTATTTTTCAAGTTTCACTATGATATGTCATGGTGTTGACTTGTTTTGTTGATTTTGAAGGGAGTTCTCTATGCCTCTTGGACTTGGATGCCTGTTTTCTTCTCCAGATTAAAGAAGTACTGGGGTATAATTTCTTCAAATAAACCTTCTGCCCCCTTTTCCCACTCTACGTCTTCTGGGACTCCTATGATACAGATAATTGTTTCTTTTCATGGGATTGCTTAGTTCTCTAAGTCTCCCCTTGTTATATAGTAATTTCCTTTCCCTCTTTTTTCTGCTTCATTATTTTCTGTAATTTTATCTTCTATTTCACCTATTCTCTCCTCTGCTTCTTCAATCCTTGTTGTCACTGTATCCAGTTGGTATTCCATCTCAGGTATAGCATCTTTTATTTCTTCCTGACTAGTTCTTAGGTCCTTGATCTCTGCAGCAATGGTTTCTCTGGTGTCTTCTATGCTTTTTTCAAGGCAAGCTACTATTCTTATGACTTATACTCTAAATTATTGTTCAAATATATTGTTTATATCTGTTTTGAGCAAGGTCCTAGCTGTGATTTCTTCTTGACCTTTCTTTTGGGGAAAATTCCTCTGTTTTGTCATTTTGACTACCTTTCTATTTTTTGCGTGTTTTAAAATATTGTTATGTTTCCTGTGCCTAAGAGTACTGTTATATTAACAAGGGATCATATAGTGTCTGGGGCTTGGCACTTCAGAAAGTGTTTGTGGTGAAAGTTGTGTGTACTCAACTGTTGCGTTTTGGCTGCTCTTTCCAACTGGTCAGTCCTCTGCAGAACTCCTTTTTGCTTGCAGTGGTGAAGTGTTTGAACCTTGAAATAGATGTGTTTTGATTTGTTTGTTGAAGTAACCCTGGGCATAAGGGTGTGGGGGGGAAGCCTGATCGAAAAAAAAAAAAAGAAAAAGAAAAAAAGAAAAAGAAAAAGAAAAAGAAAAAGAAAAAGAAAAAGAAAGGGACCAATAAAAGCCAAAAAAAAAAATCTATAAGGCTGATTCCAAAGAAAGAAAAAGACAAAGTAGAAAAAAGAAGAAACAGAAGAAGGGAAGAAAACAGGAGGAAAAAAGAAAAGAAAAAAATTCTGATCCCCCCAAAAAGAGACAAGGAAATGAAAATCAACCAACCAACCAACCAACCAACCAAGAAACAAGAAACTATGAGCCTGATTTCAATAGTAAAGAAGAACTCTCAGTGTCGTTTTGAGGGACTCAGTTTTCATTGCACTTGGTGCATGGCTGTGCTAGTCTTTTGGAGGAGAAGTCCACTGCACTGTTTCAGAGTCAGTATTTCCCTAGTATATAAGCAGTTGCCAGGCACAGTGGGTGGAGGGATGAAATGGGGTTTGGTGTAAGTGAGTACCACATCCACTGGGGACTGCTGTGTTGTTCTCTGAAGTCCCACCCTTTTGGTGTTGGGAGGAAAATGGCACCACCCCAATCTTTCATCCCCACCCCAAGGATCTCATACCCCCTACTGTTCAGGCAGCCTTTTCAGAATAGTGAGGGCAGTTAGCTTGCCTGGTGCCACAACTCTCCCGCATTTTTAATTTGGCACATGGCTGGGATACAAAACCCAAAGTCTTAAGGGCCTCTGCACTGCATAGATCTGTTCCCCTACTCTGGAGTACAGCCTCTCTACCTTGCTGATGAAAGGCCTTCGTTTGGCTGGCACCTGCAGGGTCTTTATCCTTGGGGTAGCAATAATCTTTCTTCCAAAAGTATTCCACAGAGGAGAATGTTCTCTCCCAGTGCACCTGGAGATCTTTACTCCACCCTATGGGGCAAGCTCCCTCCTCCCCAGGGGTGTGTGCCACAGCTCCACTCTAGAAAAAGTAATGCACTTCCAAAACCTCAGACTTTGAGCTCCAAACGCTGTTTGCAAAAAAGAACTGGGACCCTCATTACTTCTTGATCCCCAGTCCATGGTCCAGAGAGGTTTTCCTCTTGTGATAATTCAATGCCACACTTCAACCCCTCTCTCTTTCTCTCTGGTCTCTTCACAAAAATGCTTCCCTCCCCTCCAAAGCACCACCATTTTTCTCTACCTCTATTCACTTCCATGCACCTCACACCTGCCAAGCTGTCTTCTCCAACAGGGGAGATCCTCTTGCCACACTGCAGATAAATTTCTTGGGTGTTGAAAATAATCTGGTCTCAATATAGCTGTATTTGAGGGATGAGGAAATAGCTCCTCCCAGGCATAGAATGTCTTTATATTTCTTTGTGTCATCCTCACCCTCTTGCATCAATATTTTATTGTTTTCAAAATACAGGTCTTTCATCTTCTGGTTAAGTTTATTCCTAGGTATTTTATTTTCTTTGATACAATTGTCAATTGGCTTATTTCTTTAATTTTTCTTTCTTCTCTCTTATTATTAGTGTATAGAAATGCAACAGATTTCTGTATATTTATTTTATATCCAGCAATATTACTAAATTCAATTATCAGTTATTATAGTCCCTAGTGGAGCATTTAGAGTTTTCTGTATATAGTATCATGTCTTCTGCAAATAGTGCACATTTTACTTCTTTCTTACCAATTTAGATGGTTTTTATTTCATTTTCTTATCTGATTGCTGAGGCTAAGAATTCCAGTAGTATGTTGAATAAAAGTGATGAGTGTGGACATCATATCTGTTCCTGAATTTAGAAAAAGAGGCTCTCAGTTTAGCTGTTAGCTATTTTTGATATATGGCCTCGATTATATTGAGGTATGGTTGAGGTATGTTTCTTCTAAACCTACTTTGTTGGGAGTTTTTTTTTAATCATGTACATGTTATACTTTGTCAAATTTTTTTTCTGTATCTATTGAAATGATCACATGTCTTTTATCCTTTCTCTTATTAATGTGATGTATCATGTTGATTGATTTGCAAAGATTGGATCACTCTTGCATCCCTGGAATTAATGTCACTTAACGGTGTTGAATAATTTTTTAATCAGGGTGCCTAGGTGACTTGGTCAGTTAAGCGTCCAACTCTTGATTTCAGTTCAGGTCGTGATCTCATGTTTTGTGGTATTGAACCCCACACTGCTCTCCTTACGGATAGCATAGAGCCTGCTTGGGATTTTATCTCCTTCTCTCCCTGCACCTCATCCTCTCTCTCTCTGTCATTCTAATATATATATATATATATATATATATATATATATATATAATATATATATATATATATATACTATATAGTTATATATAGTTATATATATATAGGTATGTATATATAATGCATTTTTGCATTTTTATATATATAGTATATATATACCCTTATATATGTATAAGTATATATATACATACTTATAGTTATATATATATATAACTATATATATAGTTATAGTTACAGTTATAGTTATAGTTATAAAGTTATATAGTTATATATAGTTATATATATAATGAATTTTTGCATTTTTTGCTAATATTTTGTTGAATTTTGCATCTAAGTTCATCAGGAATATTGGCAAGTAGTTTTCTTTTTTTATATAATGTTATCTGGTTTTGTTATCAGGGTGATGTTGACCTCAGAAAATGAATTTGGAAGCTTTCTTTTCTATTCTATTTTTTGGAAAAGTTTGAGAGTAGGTATTAACTCTTCTATAAATTTTTGCGAAAGTTCCCCTGCAACATCATCTGGTTTTATACTTTTGTTTGTTCAGAGGTTTTCTTTCTTTCTTTCTTTCTTCATTTCTTTCTTTCTTTCTTTCTTTCTTTCTTTCTTTCTTTCTTTCTTTTTCTCTCCCTCTCTCTTTTTCTTTCATTATTGATTCAATTAATTGCTGGTAACTTGTTTATTCAAAATTTTTATTTCTTCCAC
Source organism: Leopardus geoffroyi (assembly GCF_018350155.1). Lineage (NCBI taxonomy): Eukaryota > Metazoa > Chordata > Mammalia > Carnivora > Felidae > Leopardus > Leopardus geoffroyi. The sequence continues at coordinate 55,176,132 of NC_059343.1, read as the reverse complement.
ATTCAGCTTTGGGAATTATATGATCCTAGAAATTTATCCATTTCTTCTAGGTTGTTAAATTTGTTGGCATATAATTTTTCATTATATTCTCTTATAATCCTTTGTATTTCTGTGGTGTTGGTTGTTAATTCTCCTCTGCCACTGCTTTTTATGTTTTTGTAATTCTAGTATAGTTAACTTACAGTGTTATAGTAGATTCAGGTGTACAATACAGTGATTCAAACTTTCTACACATTATTCAGTGCTCATTATGATAGGTGTACTGTTTAATACCCATCACCTATTTAAAACATTTAACATTTAACATGTATTTCCCATCCACGTTCCTCTGGTAACCATCAATTTACTCTCTATAGTTAAGATTTTGTTTCTTAGTTTGTTCCTCTATATTTTTTTTCTTTGCTCATTTGTTTTGTTTCTTAAATGTCACATATAAGTGAAACAATATGGTATTTTTCTTTCACTGACTGGCTTATTTTGCTTAGCAACTGCAAATGGCAAGATTTCATTCTTTTTTATAGATAAATAATAATAATATTAATATATAAACCTCATACCTTCTTTATGCATTCATCAAACAATGGGAATTTGCATAATTTGGCTATTATAAATGATGCTACAATTAACATGGGGTCCATGTATCACTTTGAATTAGTGTTTTTGCATTTTTTGGTTAAATGCCCATTAGTGTGATTACTGGATGGTAGGGAAGATATATTTTCAATTATTTGAGGAAACCCCATACTGTTGCCACAGTTAGTGCAAAAGTTTGCATTCTCACCAAAAGTACAAGAGAGTTCCTTTAATCCACATCTTTGATAAAACTTGTTTTTCCTTGTGTTTTTGATTTTAGCAATTCTGAAAGGTGTGAAGTAATATCTGATTGTAGATTCTTATGCTTTTTTTCCTTCAAGTTTTTATTTAAATTCTACTTAGTTAACATAGTGCAGCATTGGTTTCAGGAATATACTTTTGTGTTTTACCACTTACATATAACACCCGGTGCTCAACACAAAGTGCCCTCCTTAACACCCACCATCCATTTAGACCACCCCCCACCATGTCCCCTCCAGCAACCCTCAGTTTCTTGTCTATAGTTAATAGTGTTATGGATTGCCTCCCTCTCTTTTTTCCTACCTTCCCCTATGTGCATCAGTTTTGTTTCTTAAATTCCACATATAAGTGAAATAATATGGTATTTGTAAAATGTATATATTTATATATATTTATATGTTTTTTATCTTTATAATGTTTATATCTATATCATCTATATCTATATCTATATCATCTATATCTATATCTATATCATCTGTGTCTATATACACCACATCTTCTATATCAACTCATCAGTCAATGGACATATGGGCTCTTTCCATAATTTTACTTTTGTTGATAACACTGCTAAAACATTTCGGGTACGTGTGCCCCTTCAAATTAGTATTTTAGTGTCTTTTGGGTAAATGCTTAATAGTGCAATTGCTGGGTCATAGGGTAGCTTTATTTTAACTTTTGGAGGAACCTCCATACTATTCTTCAGATTGACTGCACGAGTTTGCATTCCCACCAACAGTGTAAGAGGGTTCCTCTTTGCATCCTCACCAACATCTTTTGTCTCCTGTATTGTTAATATTAGTCATTATGACAGGATAAGAGCCATAGGACCCTCTCAATAGATGTAGAAGGCATTTAACAAAGTACAGCATTCATTCTTAATAAAAACCCTCAACAATGTAGGGATACAGGGAACATAACTCAACATCATGAAGGCTATATACAAAAGACCCACAGATAATATCATCCTTAGTGGAAAAAAATGAGAGCTTTTCTTCTATGGTCAAGAAGAAGACAGGGATGGCCCCTGTCACCATTCTTACTTAATATAATACTGGAAGTCCTAGCTTCAGCAATCAGACAACAAAAAGAAATAAAAGGCATCCAAATTGGCAAGGAAGAAGTTAAACTTTCACTATTTGTGGACAACATGATTATGTAGAAAACTTGAAAGACTCCAGTAAAAAATAAATTGCTAGAACTGATACACAAATTCAGTAACATGGCAAAATACAAAATCAATATACAGAAATTTGTTGCATTTCTATACACCAATAATGAAGCAGCAGAAAGAGATATCAGGAATCAATCTCATTTACAAGTGTACCAAAGACAATAAGATATCTAGGCATAAAGCTAGCCAAAGAGGTGAAAGACCTGTACTCTGAAAACTATAGAACACTTATGAAAGAAATTAAAGAGGAAACAAAAAAATGGAAAAGCATCCCATGCTCATGGATTGGTAAAACCAATATTGTTAAAGTGTTCATATTACCCAAAGCAATTTACACATTTAATGCAATCCGTATCAAAATACCACTAGAGTTTTTCACAGAGCTAGAACAAACAACACTAAAATGTGTATGGAACCACAAAGACCACAAACAGCCAAAGCAATTGTGAAAAAGAAAAACAATGTTGGAGACATCACAGTTCTGGACTTCAAACTATATTACAAAGTTGCAGTCATCATCACAGTAAGATTCTGGCACAAAAGCAGACACATAGATCAAAGAAACAGAATAGAAAACTTAGAAATGGATTCACAACCATATGATCAACTAATCTTTGGCAAAGTAGTTTTTTTTAATTATTTAAATTCCAGGTAGTTAACATATAGTGTAATATTAGTTTCTGGTGTACAATTTAGTGATTCAACACTTACATACAACACACAATGCTCATCACAAGCACAAGTTCATTCCTTAATTCCCATCACCTATTTCACCCATAATCCCACCCACCTCCCCTCTGGTAACAATAAGTTTGTTCTCTATGATAAGAGTCTGTTTCTTGGTTTACCTCTCTTTCTCTTTGGCCCCCTATGCTTGTTTTATCTGTTACTTAATTTCCACATATGGATGAAGCTATACGTCATTTGTCTTTGTCTCACTTATTTCACTTCGCGTAATACTCTCTAGCTCTATCCACATTGTTGCAAATGGCAGAATTTGATTCTTTTTTTTTTATGGCTGAGTAATAACTCATATATATACCACATATTCTTTATCCATTCATCTGTTGATGGACATGTGAGCTCTTTCCTTAACTTGGCTGTTGTTGATAATGATGCTATAAACATTGGAGTGCCTGTATTCCCTTGAAGTAGTGTGTTTGTATTTATATTCTCTGGGTAATTAACTACTAGTGCAATTGCTAGATCATAGGGTAGTTCTATTTTTAACTTTTTGAGGAAACTCCATACTGTTTTCCAGAGTGGCTCCATCAGTTTGCATTCCCATCAACAAGACAAGAGGGTTCCCTTTTCTCCACATCCTCACCAATACCTGATGTTTATTTTGTTGTTGATTTTAGCCATTATGACAGGTGTGAGGTGATATTTCGTTGTACATTTGATGTGCATTTCCCTGATGATGAGTGATGTTGAGCATCTTTTCATGTGCCTGTTGGCTATTTGAAAATCTTTCGAAAAATGTCTATTTATATAGACATTGTCTATATATAACATATATATAATAGACATTGTCTATTATATAAACATTGTCTTCCCGTTTTTAATTGCATTATTTGGTTTTTGTATGTTGAGTTTTATAAGTTCTTTATATATTTTGGATACTATCCCTTTATCAGATCTGTCATTTACAAATATCTTCTCCCATTCAGCAGGCTGACCTTTAGTTTTGCTGATTGTTTGCTTTGCTCTGAAGAAGATTTTTATTTTGATGAAGTCCCAATATGTTATGTTTGCTTTTGTTTCCCGTGCCTCAGAAGGCATGTCTAGAAAGAAGTTTCTACAGCCCATGTCAAAATGGTTACTGCCTGTGTTATTCTCAATAAAATAGTAGGAAACCTAATTCAACAATCCATTAGAAAATCATTCCCCACAATCAATTGGGATTGATTCCAGAGTTGCAAGGGTGGTTCAGTATTAACAAACCAATCTTCTTGGTACACAGCATTATAAAAGAAATATAAGAACTCTATGATCATTTCAATAGATGCAGAAATCATTGAGCAAAGTACAACATCCATTCATGATAAGAAAAAAAAAAACAAAGTAGGTTTAGAGGGAACTTACCTCAGCATCATAAAGGCTATTTCTGAAAAACAAACATATAATATTGTCCTCAATGGGAAATAACTGAGAGCTTTTCATCTATGGTCAGGAATAAGACAGGAATGTCCACTCACAACTGTTATTTAACATTGTACTGGACGTCCTAGCCATAGCAACCAAACAACAAAAATAAATAAAAGGTATCCAAATCAGCAAAGAAGGAAAACTTTCATTATTTGCAGATGACATGATACTCTATGTAGAAAACCTGAAAGAACCCAACAAAAAGTTGCTAGAACTGAAATTCTTTTCTCTTCTTCCCTCCACCTTTCTGATATTTGCTGTCATATTTTACATCCTTTTATTTCGTTCTTTTCTTGACTGATTTATTTTACAGATATATTTAATTTGCTTTGCTTTTGTGCTTCTTATTTTTTTACTTTTTAAAAATTTTTAATGTTTCTTTACTTTTTTGAGAGAAAGACACACAGCATGTGAGTGGGGGAGGGGCAGAGAGCGAGGGAGACACAGAATCCAAAGCAGGATCCAAGCTCCAGGCTCCACACTGTCAGTACAGAGCCAGAAGTGGGGCCCGAACTCATGAACCACAAGATCATGACCTGAGCCGACGTCAGTCACTTAACCGACCGAGCCACCCAGGCGCCCCTATTTTTCTTACTCTTACTTGTGGTTTTTCTTTCCAACTCACACAGTCCCCATTCACATTTCTTGCAAGGCTGGTTTGGTGGTCATGAACTTCTTTAAAATTTTTTTTGTCTGGGAAACTCTTTAACCTTCCTTCTATTCTGAATGATAGCCTTGGTAGAGTATTCTTGGCTGAGGAGATTTCCATTTTAGCACTTTAAATATATCATGCCATTCCCTTCTGGCCTGCAAAATTTCTGTTGAAAATTAAGCTGATAGCCTTATGGGCTTTCCTTTGTATATAACTGTTTTCTTGCAACCTTTAAAATTCTTTCTTTATCACTTTTTTTTTTTTTGGTTTTTTAAATTGCTATGTGTCTTGGTGTGGACTTCCTGGGATTTAATTTGTTGGTGGATCCCTGTACCTCCTGAATCTTGATCTCTGTTCCCCTCATCAGATGTTGGAAGTTTTCAGCTATTATTTCTTAAAATATCTTTTCTGCCTCCTCCTTCTTTCTCTTCTCTTTCTGAGATCCCTATAATGCGAATATTATTACATTTGATGGACTACCTTAATTCTCTAAGTAAATTCTCATTATGCAGTATTTGTCTCTCACCTGTTCAGCTTGACTGCTTTCCAGTAGTCTCCCCTTTGGGTCAGTGATATGTTCCTCTGTCTGTACCCTATTATTTATCCATCTATTGTATTTTTAATTTCACTTTTTGAGTTCTTCACCTGTAATATGTTATTTTTTCCCTGATGTTATCAGCCCTTTTCTGAAATCCTGTGAGTATATTTGTGATCATTACTTTAAATTCCCTATCAGGCATATCATGCATTTCTATTCTGCTGTGATTTTGTCCTGTTCTTTAATTTGGGTCATATTTCTCTCTCTCCTCATTTTTTGCACCTCTCTGTGTTTCTCTGTGTTAGGAATGTCAGCTACGTCTCCTCCTCTTGAAAGTAGTGGCTTTATGAATAAAAGGTCCCTACTGCCTGCAGTGCAATATCCCTTGCTCACCAGAACCTATTATGTCAGGGAAGTCTCCTATGTGTGTTGCTTGCATCCTATTGTGTGAGTCACCTTTCCTTTCAGTCCAGATAACTGCACTGATGCTGCCTGGTGAGGTCAGTGCTTACTTTCTGTGAGGTTAGTGAGATTCAGGCAGGCTGGCTCTGAGGGGTTACGAACTCTGAATGGCTTCAGGGCAGGGTGATGTTATTAGCAAAATTTGCACTGAGCCACTAGTCCTAGGCTGGATCTCCCACAGCCTGATGGCTGCCAGGTGTACAGCATGTGGTGGTGGTGTTGACATTTTAGAAGTGTATGTCATCTATTTGTGCAGTGGTTGGGCAGGGCACACATGCAGCATTACTAAAATTGGTGCTGAGCTACCAGTCTTAGGCCAAATACCCCAAGGCTTGGCAGTGACCAATGGCACAGGACATCTTTGAACATGGTGGCTGTGTGTGGAGTGTGGCAGCTGGGCACACATGGTGTCTGTTTGCATGGCAGCTGGTCATGGAGCATGTCAGTGGCAGGGGCTCAAGACATCTGTGTGCAGGGTGGCTGGGTAGGGCATGTACAGAGTTAGTAAAATTAAACCCAACCATTAGTCCTATGCTGGATCCTCTGAAGCCTTGTACCTGCCATGGGTTTAGTATGAGGAGGCCACACCTACATGGGGCATACTTGGAGTTAACAAAACTTGCACTTAACCCAGGGCCTAGGCCAGCAAGCTTGGGCTGGGAGAGTCCTCTGGAGAACTCATGGGTGGCGCCCACTGCAAGAAGGCTAGGTAGTAAGTGTCTGTGCAGAGCTGCCTCCCACAGGTGGCTCTGTGTTTACTCTGTGGTAGGGGAGGAAAATGCTGACTGTCAGCTCCTTTGTTTCCAGGAAAGTCCCCCAACATGCTCCAAGATCTACCAACAGATCTCTCTCCTTTTGTGTAAACTCGCTTCTATGTTGCCTCTCCTTGGGCTGTCATTTTAAGAGAGGCAACCCTGCTATCGCTTGCTCTTCTGGGTTGCCCAGTGCTGAGCCAGCTGACTTTTAAAGCACCAGGCACCTCATCCCATTGGTTATACAAACCCATGGAATTATGCCCCTCTGGTTTTCAAGGGCACATATTATGGGGATTCATTTTTCACAGGTGGACTCCCTGGTACTTTCCCATCTTTGCACCCACAGCTCCCTCCTGTGGGGAGCTTGTGACTAGTGTTTCTGTCCTTCCTAACTTTTATGATATGACTTCTCTACATTTACTTGTGGCCTGTGTACTTCCAGTCTTTGGATTGCTGTCTGGCTTATTTACTTGGATGTAAGTGATATCTAGTTGTAAGCATAGGACGAGGTGAGCTTAGGGTCCCCTTATTCCACCATATTCTCAAGTCTCCTCCATTCCAACTTTTTTTTTTTTTTTTTTTTTTTTTACTATCACTGATGGTCTTTCCTTTTCACTACACGAGTCCCCTTTAACATTTCATACAGGGCTTGTTTATTGTTCATGAACTCCCTTGCTTTTACTTGTCTGATAAACTCTTTATCTCTCCTTATATTCTGAGAGGTAGCCTTGCTGGATAGAATATTTTTGGCTGCAGATTTTTTTCCTTTCAGCACTTTGACTATATCGTGCACTCTATTCCAGCCTGCAATATTTGTGCTGAAAAATCAGCTGATGGGGTTTCCTTTGTATGTAAATGTCTTTTTTCTCTTGCTGATTTTTTTTCATTACTTTTTGCCATTTTAATTACTATGTATCTTTATTGGTGTGGACCTCCTTGGGTTGAATTTGTTGGACGATGTCTGTGCCTTCTGGATCTAAATATGTTTCCTTTCCCAGATTAAGAAAGTTTTCAGCTATTATTTCTTCAAATAAAATTTCTGCCTGTTTTCCTCTCTGTTCCTTTTTTGGGATTTCTATAATGTAAACATTATTATGCTTGATGGAGTCAGTGGGTTCCTTAAATCTGTTCTCTTTGCAAAATTCTTTTTTCTCTCATTTACTGAACTTGATCAATTTCCATTACTCTGTCTTCCAGGTAATTAATTTGTTTCTGTGCTTCATCTAGCCTGCTCTTTACTCCATCAGGTTTATTTTTAATTTCATTTATTGTGTTCTTCATTTCCGATTGGTTCTTTTTTTATCTCTTTCTAAAGGGTCTCACTGATGTCCTCCAATTTTTTCTCAAGTATGGTGAGTATCTTTATGACCATTACTTTAAATTCTTTATCAGGCATATTACTTATATCCATTTCACTTAGCTCTCTTGCTGTGGTTTTTGTCATGTTCTTTTGTTAGGGACATATTCTTCTTATCATTTTGTCTAACTCTCTGTGTCTGTTTCTGTGGGTTAGGAAAGTCAACTACATCTCTTGCTGTTGAAGGTAATGATTTTAGGAAGAAGAGGTCCTATAGTGCCCTGCAGGGCACTGTCCCCCTTTCCCCAGGACCTAGTGCTTCAGAAAGCATCTCCTACATGTGTTGTGTATGTCTTGCTGTTGATTCCTGACTGCTTTTTCTTTGGTTCATTTATCTGTTTGGGGCAGAGGCTTCATTTATCTGTTTGGGGCAGCATTTGGTACATGGATGCGTGGGGCACATTTTAACAAGGTGTGTGCTGTTTCTTTCTGAAGTATTACCTGTCAGTGCCACTGCCATTGATGTCATAGGAGCTGAGGTCCCACAAAATGCTGAGGTTGGGAGATGAAGTGTTGATTGGGTTTCTGCTGGTCTTCTGGCAGCAGGTGCCTACAGTGCTGGGATTGAGGCAAGCATGACTGAGAAGGGTAGATCCACTGAATGGCGGGGGTTCAGGCCTTGGTTTATGCAATTTAGATAGGGAGCATCCATGTGGGCTGGTTTCCACAGATGGCCAGATGTTTATACTGGGGTCAAGGGAGATAAATGCCACAAGCTTGCCCCTTTGTTTCTGGGGGAGTCTCCCCATCATCCCTGCCTCCCTGGGCCATGCTCTGAGGTGAATAAATAAGTACCCCTCCCATCTGTCCCTGGTATTTTTGAAACTGCTGCTTCCACATTGCATCTCCACTGGCTGTCTTGCAGTCTCTTTAAGTTCAGGGACTTAACTTCCTAATGCCCTCCAGGCCTTCTGAGAACAGAGTTCACCAATTTTTAAAATTCCAGGCTTTAATCCCACTGGTTGGAATAACTCATGAGATTCAGCCCCTATTGTTTTCAAAACAAAGTGTTATGGGGATTCATTTTCCTTCTGCAGACTCCCCAGTGTGCTAGGCTGTTTTTTGCTCTTCTGTGCTACACTTACTCCCTCCACACTGTGGACACCCATGGTCTGTTTCACAACCAAACCATGTCTCCACCCTTCCTTTCTTCTTTGATGTGGTGTCTTCTTTATCTTTAGTTGTGGTTTGTTCTGCCAGTCTTTGGATTGTTTTCTGGGTTATTTATGCCAATGTGAGTGTTATCTAGTTGTATGCTTGGGGGAGGCAAGCTTTTTCCCAGCCATAAAATCTCTCTTTGTCATTTCAGATGTAATTTGTTGAGTCCTCTCTTTCTTTTGTTAAGTCTGGCCAAAATTTTATTTATTTTGTCAATCTTTTCAAAGGATTAGCTCTTGTTTTCATAGATCTGTTACATTGTTGTTGTTGTTGTTGTTGTTGTTGTTTTAGTCTCTATTTCATTTGTTTCTATTCTAATCTTTATTATTCCCTTCCTTCTTTTGGTTTGGGGCTTTGTTTGTTATTCGTTTCCTAGCTCCTTTAGGTGTAATGTTAAGTTGTTGAGAATCTTTTTTCTTCTCGAGGAACACCTGTAATGCTATAGTTTATTCTCTTAGAACAGGTTTTGCTGAATCCTAAGATTTTGGGCCATTGTGTTTCCATTTTCATTTGTCTCCATGTATTTTTTATTACCTATTTGATTTCTTGGTTGATTAATTCATTGTTTAGTAGCATGTATTGTGTTCTTTGCAGATTTATTTCTTGCAGCTGATTTCTAGTTTTATACCATTGTGACTAGCTAGGATCCATGATATAGTTTCAATTTTTTTAATTTGTTGAGACGTTTTGTGACCAAACATGTGATCTGATCTGAAGAACGTTTCATATGCACTTGAACAGAAAGTGTATTTTTCTGTCTTAATATAGAATGTTCTGAATATATCTGTTAGATCCATCTGGTCCAATGTGTCACTCAAAGCCACTGTTTTATTGTTGATTTTCTGTCTTGAGTTCTATCCATTGATGTTAGGAGGGTGTTAAAGTCATCTACTATTATTCTATTACTATCAATTTTTTCCATTATGTCTGTTAACAGTGGCTTTATGTATTTGTGTGCTCCTATGTTGGCTACATACATATTTACATTTATTATATTTTCTTGTTGGATTGCTCCCTTTATTATTACATAGTGTCCTTTGTCTTTTTTTACATGTTAGATATTTTTATTATTACTTCCCATTCCCAAGGGAATAACTGAAAAAGGTATAGAGGTAGTCCATGTGGTGCTAAAGGATATTAGGATGTATTTTATTTTTATTTTTTTTAATGTTTCAAGTTTTTATTTAAATTCTAGTGAGATAACATATAGTGTAATGTTGGTTTCAGGAGTAATTCAGTGATTCATCAATTACATATAATACCCAGGGCTCACCACAAGTGCACTCTTTATTTTTTTTTTAATATATGACATTTATTGTCAAATTGGTTTCCATACAACACCCAGTGCTCATCCCAAAAGGTGCCCTCCTCAATACCCATCACCCACCCTCCCCTCCCTCCCACCCCACATCAACCCTCAGTTTGTTCTCAGTTTTTAACAGTCTCTTATGCTTTGGCTCTCTCCCACTCTAACCTCTTTTTTTTTGTTGTTGTTCCTTCCCCTCCCCCATGGGTTTCTGTTAAGTTTCTCAGGATCAACATAAGAGTGAAACCATATGGTATCTGTCTTTCTCTGTATGGCTTATTTCACTTAGCATCACACTCTCCAGTTCCATCCACGTTGCTACAAAGGGCCATATTTCATTCTTTCTTATTGCCACGTAGTATTCCATTGTGTATATAAACCACAATTTCTTTATCCATTCATCAGTTGATGGACATTTAGGCTCTTTCCATAATTTGGCTATTGTTGAGAGTGCTGCTATAAACATTGGGGTACAAGTGCCCCTATGCATCAGTACTCCTGTATCCCTTGGATAAATTCCTAGCAGTGCTATTGCTGGGTCATAGGGTAGGTCTATTTTTAATTTTCTGAGGAACCTCCACTGCCTTCCAGAGTGGCAGCACCAATTTGCATTCCCACCAATAATGCAAGAGGGTTCCCGTTTCTCCACATCCTCTACAGCATCTATAGTCTCCTGATTTGTTCATTTTGGCCACTCTGACTGGCGTGAGGTGATATCTGAGTGTGGTTTTGATTTGTATTTCCCTGATGAGGAGCGACGTTGAACATCTTTTCATGTGCCTGTTGGCCATCCGGATGTCTTCTTTAGAGAAGTGTCTATTCATGTTTTCTGCCCATTTCTTCACTGGGTTATTTGTTTTTCGGGTGTGGAGTTTGGTGAGTTCTTTATAGATTTTGGATACTAGCCCTTTGTCCGATATGTCATTTGCAAATATCTTTTCCCATTCCGTTGGTTGGCTTTTAGTTTTGTTGGTTGTTTCCTTTGCTGTGCAGAAGCTTTTTATCTTCATAAGGTCCCAGTAATTCACTTTTGCTTTTAATTCCCTTGCCTTTGGGGATGTGTCGAGTAAGAGATTGCTACGGCTGAAGTCAGAGAGGTCTTTTCCTGCTTTCTCCTTAAGGTTTTGATGGTTTCCTGTCTCACATTCAGGTCCTTTATCCATTTTGAGTTTATTTTTGTGAATGGTGTAAGAAAGTGGTCTAGTTTCAACCTTCTGCATGCTGCTGTCGAGTCCTCCCAGCACCATTTGTTAAAGAGACTGTCTTTTTGACATTGGATGTTCTTTCCTGCTTTGTGAAAGAGTAGTTGGCCATACGTTTGTGGGTCTAGTTCTGGGGTTTCTATTCTATTCCATTGATCTATGTGTCTGTTTTTGTGCCAATACCATGCTGTCTTGATGATGACAGCCTTGTAGTAGAGGCTAAAGTCTGGGATTGTGATGCCTCCTGCTTTGGTCTTCTTCTTCAAAATTACTTTGGCTATTCGGGGCCTTTTGTGGTTCCATATGAATTTTAGGATTGCTTGTTCTAGTTTCGAGAAGAATGCTGGTGCAATTTTGATTGGGATTGCATTGAATGTGTAGATAGCTTTGGGTAGTATTGGCACTTTGACAATATTTATTATTCCAATCCATGAGCAGGGAATGTCTTTCCATTTCTTTATATCTTCTTCAATTTCCTTCATAAGCTTTCTATACTTTTCAGCATACAGATCTTTTACATCTTTGGTTAGATTTATTCCTAGGTATTTTATGCTTCTTGGTGCAATTGTGAATGGGATCAGTTTCTTTATTTGTCTTTCTGTTGCTTCATTGTTAGTGTATAAGAATGCAACTGATTTCTGTACATTGATTTTGTATCCTGCAACTTTCCTGAATTCATGTATCAGTTCTAGCAGACTTTTGGTGGAGTCTATCGGATTTCCCATGTATAATATCATGTCATCTGCAAACAGCGAAAGCTTGACTTCATCTTTGCCAATTTTGATGCCTTTGATTTCCTTTTGTTGTCTGATTGCTGATGGTAGAACTTCCAGCATTATGTTAAACAACAGCGGTGAGAGTGGGCATCCCTGTCGTGTTCCTGATCTCAGGGAAAAAGCTCTCAGTTTCTCCCCGTTGAGGACGATGTTAGCTGTGGGCTTTTCATAAATGGCTTTCATGATCTTTAAGTATGTTCCTTCTATCCGGACTTTCTCAAGCGTTTTTATTAAGAAACGGTGCTGAATTTTGTCAAAGGCCTTTTCTGCATCGATTGACAGGATCATATGGTTCTTCTCTTTTTTTTTTGTTAATGTGATGTATCACGTTGATTGATTTGCGAATGTTGAACCAGCCCTGCATCCCAGGAATGAATCCCACTTGATCATGGTGAATAATTCTTTTTATATGCTGTTGAATTCCATTTGCTAGTATCTTTTTAAAATTTTTTTTTTCGACTTTTATTTATTTCTTTTGGGACAGAGAGAGACAGAGCATGAACGGGGGGAGGGGCAGAGAGAGAGGGAGACACAGAATCAGAAACAGGCTCCAGGCTCTGAGCCATCAGCCCAGAGCCCGACGCGGGGCTCGAACTCACGGACCGCGAGATCGTGACCTGGCTGAAGTCGGACGCTTAACCGACTGCGCCACCCAGGCGCCCCTGTCTGCTCATTTTTAATTAGATTGACTTTTTGTTTTTTTTTTTAATGTTTGTTTATTTTATTTTTTAATATGAAATTTATTGTCAAATTGGTTTCCATACAACACCCAGTGCTCATCCCAAAAGGTGCCCTCCTCAATACCCATCACCCACCCTACCCTCCCTCCCACCCCCCATCAACCCTCAGTTTGTTCTCAGTTTTTAACAGTCTCTTATGCTTTGGCTCTCTCCCACTCTAACCTCTTTTTTTTTTTTTCTTTTTTCCTCCCCCTCCCCCATGGGTTCCTGTTAAGTTTCTCAGGATCCACATAAGAGTGAAACCATATGGTATCTGTCTTTCTCTGTATGGCTTATTTCACTTAGCATCACACTCTCCAGTTCCATCCACGTTGCTACAAAAGGCCATATTTCATTTTTTCTCATTGCCACGTAGTATTCCATTGTGTATATAAACCACAATTTCTTTATCCATTCATCAATTGATGGACATTTAGGCTCTTTCCATAATTTGGCTATTGTTGAGAGTGCTGCTATGAACATTGGGGTACAAGTGCCACTATGCATCAGTACTCCTGTAGCCCTTGGATAAATTCCTAGCAGTGCTATTGCTGGGTCATAGGGTAGGTCTATTTTTAATTTTCTGAGGAACCTCCACACTGCTTTCCAGAGCGGCTGCACCAATTTGCATTCCCACCAACAGTGCAAGAGGGTTCCCGTTTCTCCACATCCTCGCCAGCATCTATAGTCTCCTGATTTGTTCATTTTGGCCACTCGGACTGGCGTGAGGTGATACCTGAGTGTGGTTTTCATTTGTATTTCCCTGATAAGGAGCGACGCTGAACATCTTTTCATGTGCCTGTTGGCCATCCGGATGTCTTCTTTAGAGAAGTGTCTATTCATGTTTTCTGCCCATTTCTTCACTGGAATATTTGTTTTTCGGGTGTGGAGTTTGGTGAGCTCTTTATAGATTTTGGATACTAGCCCTTTGTCCGATATGTCATTTGCAAATATCTTTTCCCATTCCGTTGGTTGCCTTTTAGTTTTGTTGGTTGTTTCCTTTGCTGTGCAGAAGCTTTTTATCTTCATAAGGTCCCAGTAATTCACTTTTGCTTTTAATTCCCTTGCCTTTGGTGATGTGTCCAGTAAGAGATGCTACGGCTGAGGTCAGAGAGGTCTTTTCCTGCTTTCTCCTCTAAGGTTTTGATGGTTTCCTGTCTCACATTCAGGTCCTTTATCCACTTTGAGTTTGTTTTTGTGAATGGTGTGAGAAAGTTGTCTAGTTTCCACCTTCTGCATGTTGCTGTCCAGTTCTCCCAGCACCATTTGGTAAAGAGACTGTCTTTTTTCCATTGGATGTTCTTTCCTCCTTTGTCAAAGATGAGTTGGCCATACGTTTGTGGGTCTAGTTCTGGGGTTTCGATTCTATTCCATTGGTCTATGTGTCTGTTTTTGTGCCAATACCATGCTGTCTTGATGATGACAGCTTTGTAGTAGAGGCTAAAGTCTGGGATTGTGATGCCTCCTGCTTTGGTCTTCTTCTTCAAAACTCCTTTGGCTATTCGGGGCCTTTTGTGGTTCCATATGAATTTTAGGATTGCTTGTTCTAGTTTCGAGAAGAATGCTGGTGCAATTTTGATTGGGATTGCATTGAATGTGTAGATAGCTTTGGGTAGTATTGACATTTTGACAATATTTATTTTTCCAATCCATGAGCAGGGAATGTCTTTCCATTTCTTTAAATCTTCTTCAATTACCTTCATAAGCTTTCTATACTTTTCAGCATACAGATCTTTTAGATCTTTGGTTAGATTTATTCCTAGGTATTTTATGCTTCTTGGTGCAATTGTGAATGGGATCAGTTTCTTTATTTGTCTTTCTGTTGCTTCAGTGTTAGTGTATACGAATGCAACTGATTTCTGTACATTGATTTTGTATCCTGCAACTTTGCTGAATTCATGTATCAATTCTAGCAGACTTTTGGTGGAGTCTATCGGATTTTCCATGTATAATATCATGTCATCTGCAAAAAGCGAAAGCTTGATTTCATCTTTGCCAATTTTGATGCCTTTGATTTCCTTTTGTTGTCTGATTGCTGATGCTAGAACTTCCAGCACTATGTTAAACAACAGCGGTGAGAGTGGGCATCCCTGTCGTGTTCCTGATCTCAGGGAAAAAGCTCTCAGCTTTTCCCCGTTGAGGATGATGTTAGCTGTGGGCTTTTCATAAATGGCTTTTATGATCTTTAAGTATGTTCCTTCTATCCCGACTTTCTCAAGGGTTTTTATTAAGAAAGGGTGCTGGATTTTGTCAAAGGCCTTTTCTGCATCGATTGACAGGATCATATGGTTCTTCTTTTTTTTTTTTTGTTAATGTGATGTATCACGTTGATTGATCTGCGAATGTTGAACCAGCCCTGCATCCCAGGAATGAATCCCACTTGATCATGGTGGATAATTCTTTTTATATGCCGTTGAATTCGATTTGCTAGTATCTTATTGAGAATTTTTGCATCCATATTCATCAGGGATATTGGCCGGTAGTTCTCTTTTTTTACTGGGTCTCTGTCTGGTTTAGGAATCAAAGTAATACTGGCTTCATAGAATGAGTCTGGAAGTTTTCCTTCCCTTTCTATTTCTTGGAATAGCTTGAGAAGGATAGGTATTATCTCTGCTTTAAACGTCTGGTAGAACTCCCCTGGGAAGCCATCTGGTCCTGGACTCTTATTTGTTGGGAGATTTTTGATAACCGATTCAATTTCTTCACTGGTTATGGGTCTGTTCAAGCTTTCTTTTTCCTCCTGATTGAGTTTTGGAAGAGTGTGGGTGTTCAGGAATTTGTCCATTTATTCCACGTTGTCCAATTTGTTGGCATATAATTTTTCATAGTATTCCCTGATAATTGTTTGTATCTCTGAGGGATTGGTTGTAATCATTCCATTTCCATTCATGATTTTATCTATTTGGGTCCTCTCCATTTTCTTTTTGAGAAGCCTGGCTAGAGGTTTGTCAATTTTGTTTATTTTTTCAAAAAACCAACTCTTGGTTTCGTTGATCTGCTCTACAGTTTTTTTAGACTCTATATTGTTTATTTCTGCTCTGATCTTTATTATTTCTCTTCTGCTGGGTTTGGTGTGTCTTTGCTGTTCTGCTTCTATTTCCTTTAGGTGTGCTGTTAGATTTTGTATTTGGGCTTTTTCTTGTTTCTTGAGATAGGCCTGGATTGCAATGTATTTTCCTCTCAGGACTGCCTTTTGCATCCCAAAGCGTTTGGATTGTTGTATTTCCATTTTCGTTTGTTTCCATATATTTTTTGATTTCTTCTCTAATTGCCTGGTTGACCCACCTATTCGTTAGTAGGGTGTTCTTTAACCTCCATGCTTTTGGAGGTTTTCCAGACTTTTTCCTGTGGTTGATTTCAAGCTTCATAGCATTGTGGCCTGAAAGTATGCATGGTATAATTTCAATTCTGGTAAACTTATGAAGGGCTGTTTTGTGACCAAGTTTGTGATCTATCTTGGAGAATGTTCCATGTGCTCTCGAGAAGAAAGTATATTCTGTTGCTTTGGGATGCAGAGTTCTAAATAGATCTGTCAAGTCCATCTGATCCAATTTCTCATTCAGGGCCCTTCTTTCTTTATTGTTCGTGTGTCTCGATGATCTCTCCATATCTGTAAGTGGGGTGTTAAAGTCCCCTGCAATTACTGCATTCTTATCATTAAGGTTGCTTATGTTTATGAGTAGTTGGTTTATATACTTGGGGGCTCCGGTATTCGGCGCATAGACATTTATAATTGTTAGCTCTTCCTGATGGATAGACCCTGTAACTATTAAATAATGTCCTTCTTCATCTCTTGTTACAGCCTTTAATTTAAAGTCTAGTTTGTCTGATATAAGTATGGCTACCCCAGCTTTCTTTTGGCTTCCAGTAGCATGATAAATAGTTCTCCGTCCCCTCACTCTCAATCTAAAGGTGTCCTCAGGTCTAAAATGAGTCTCTTGTAGACAGCAAATAGATGGGTCTTGTTCTTTTTATCCATTCTGATACCCTATGTCTTTTGGTTGGCGCATTTAATCCATTTACATTAGTGTTATTATAGAAAGATACGGGTTTAGAGTCATTGTGATGTCTGTATGTTTTATGCTTGTAGTGATGTCTCTGGTACTTTGTCTCACAGGGTCCCCCTTAGGATCTCTTGTAGGGCTGGTTTAGTGGTGACAAATTCCTTCAGTTTTTGTTTGTTTGGGAAGACCTTTATCTCTCCTTCTATTCTAAATGACAGACTTGCTGCATAAAGGATTCTCGGCTGCATATTTTTTCTGTCTAGCACACTGAAAATCTCGTGCCAATTCTTTCTGGCCTGCCAAGTTTCAAAAGAGAGATCAGTCACGAGTCTTATAGGTCTCCCTTTATATGTGAGGGCACGTTTACCCCTTGCTGCTTTCAGAATTTTCTCTTTATCCTTGTATTTTGCCAGTTTCACTATGATATGTCGTGCAGAAGATCGATTCAAGTTACGTCTGAAGGGAGTTCTCTGTGCCTCTTGGATTGTAATGCCTTTTTCCTTCCCCAGTTCAGGGAAGTTCTCAGCTATTATTTCTTCAAGTACCCCTTCAGCACCTTTCCCTCTCTCTTCCTCCTCTGGGATACCAATTATGCATATATTATTTCTTTTGGTGTATCCCTTAGTTCTCTAATTTTCCCCTCATACTCCTGGATTTGTTTTTTCTCTCTTTTTCTCAGCTTCCTCTTTTTCCATAACTTTATTTTCTAGTTCACCTATTCTCTCCTCTGCCTCTTCAATCCGAGCCGTGGTGGTTTCCATTTTGTTTTGCATTTCATTTAACGCGTTTTTCAGCTCCTCGTGACTGTTCCTTAGTCCCTTGACCTCTGTAGCAAGAGATTCTCTGCTGTCCTCTATACTGTTTTCAAGCCCAGCGATTAATTTTATGACTATTATTCTAAAGTCACTTTCTGTTATATTATTTAAATCCTTTTTGATCAGCTCATTAGCTGTTGTTATTTCCTGGAGATTCTTCTGAGGGGAATTCTTCCATTTGGTCATTTTGGATAGTCCCTGGCGTGGTGAGGACCTGCAGGGCACTTCCCCTGTGCTGTGGTGTATAACTGGAGTTGGTGGGCGGGGCCGCAGTCAGACCTGATGTCTGCCCCCAGCCCACTGCTGGGGCCACAGTCAGACTGGTGTGTGCCTTCTCTTCCCCTCTCCTAGGGGCAGGATTCACTGTGGGGTGGCGTGGCCCATCTGGGCTACTTGCACACTGCCAGGCTTGTGATGCTGGGGATCTGGCGTATTAGCTGGGGTGGGTAGGCAAGGTGCACAGGGGCAGGAGGGGCAGGCTTAGCTCGCTTCTCCTTAGGTGATCCACTTCAGGAGGGGCCCTGTGGCAGCGGGAGGGAGTCAGATCCGCTGGGGGAGGTTTGGCTCCGCAGAAGCACAGAGTTGGGTGTTTGTGCGGAGCGAGCAAGTTCCCTGGCAGGAACTGGTTCTCTTTGGGATTTTGGCTGGGGGATGGGCGGGGGAGATGGCACTGACGAGCGCCTTTGTTCCCCACCAAACTGAGCTCTGTCGTCCGGGGGCTCAGCAGCTCTCCCTCCCTTTGTCCTCCAGCCTTCCCGCTTTCCAAGCAGAGCTGTTAACTTATGACCTCCCAGACGCTAAGTCGCGCTTCCTGTCGGAACACAGTCCGTCAGGCCCCTCCGCTTTTGCCCGCCAGACTCGGGGCTCTGCTTGGCTGGCGAGCTGCCCCTCCGCCCTGGGTCCCTCCCTCCAGTCCGTGGAGCATGCACCGCCTTGCTGCCCTTCCTAACCCTCTTCCGTGGGCCTCTCATCTGCGCTTGGTTCCTGCGACTCCATTGTGCTAATCCTCTGGCGGTTTTCTGGGTTATTTAGGCAGGTGTAGGTGGAATCTAAGTGATCAGCAGGACGCGTGGTGAGCCCAGCGTCCTCCTACGCCGCCATCTTCCCTCAACCCCAGCCTTACTGCTTTTTAAAGTGCTAAGTGTTAAGCTTCATTGAGTGAAAAAAAAAAAAAAAAACTCACAAAGTTAAGCCACTCTGGTTTTCAAAGCCAAATGTTATGGGTACTTGTCTTCCCAGTGTAGGTTTCCTACTTTTGGGATGACTAGTGGATCTGTTCCTCTCCCTTTTCTGTACTTGTGGTGATTCTCCCATTTGTGGTTAGTCTCACAGGCTATTTTTGTTACTGAGCAGCTCTCTGCCCTTCTAATGATTTTTAATGTGGTCTTCTGTCTAAAATTAACTGTGGAGAGCCTGTTCTGCCAGGCTTTAGTTCATTTTATGGGTTAGTTACACTAATGTGTCTGTTATCTAGTTGTATGCATGAGACAAGGTGGGCTTAAGATTCTCCTACTTTGTCATCTTCCCAAGCTCCCTTCTTATTTCTTAATATTTGCATTTATTTCTATAAATTTCTTTCAGAACTGATTGGAATTCTCCCACAATATTTGGTATATTGTTTTTCCACTTTCATTAGTTCTGATGTTTTTATTTCCCTGTTGAATTTTTTCTTTTTATTAAATATGAAAGTTAATGTCAAATTGGTTTCCATACAACATTCAGTGCTCATCCCAACAGGTGCCCTCCTCAATACTCATTACCCACCCTCCACTCCCTCCCACCCCCCATCAAACCTCAGTTTGTTCTCAGTTTTTAAGAGTCTCTTAGGTTTTGGTTCCATCCCTCTCTAACCTATTCTTTTTCTTTCCCTTCCCCCAGGTCTTCTGTTAAGTTTCTCAGGGTCCACATATGAGTGAAAACATATGGTATCTGTCTTTCTCTGTATGACTTATTTCACTTAGTATAACACTTTCCAGTTCCATCCACATTGATACAAAAGGCCAGATTTTATTCTTTCTCATTGCCACATAGTATTCCATTGTGTATATAAATGACAATTTCTGTATCCACTCATCAGTAGATAGACACTTAGACTCTTTCCATAATTTGGCTATTGTTGAAAGTGCTGCTATAAACATTGGGGTAAAAGTGCCCCTATGCATCAGCACTCATGTACCCCTTCAGTAAATTCCTAGCAGTGCTATTGCTGGGTCATAGGGTACATTTTTTTTTAATTTTTTGAGGAACCTCCACACTGTTTTCCAGAGCTGCTGCACCAGTTTGCATTCCCACCAACAGTGCAAGAGGGGTCCCATTTCTCCACATCCTCGCCAGAATCTATTCTCTCCTGATTTGTTCATTATAGCCACTCTGACCAACGTGAGGTGATATCTGAGTGTGGTTTTGATTTGTATTTCCCTGATGAGTAGCGACGTTGAGCATCTTTTCATGTGCCTGTTGGCCATCCGGATGTCTTCTTTAGAGAAGTGTCTATTCATGTTTTCTGCCCATTTCTTCACTGGATTATTTGTTTTTCGGGTGTGGAGTTTGGTGAGTTCTTGATAGATTTTGGATACTAGCCCTTTGTCCGATATGCCATTTGGAAATATCTTTTCCCATTCCGTTGGTTGACTTTTAGTTTTGATGATTGTTTCCTTTGCAGTGCAGAAGATTTTATCTTCATGAGGCCACAGTAATTCAATTTTGCTTTTAATTCCCTTGCCTTTGGGGATGTGTCAAGTAAGAAATTTCTGTGGCTGAGGTCAGAGAGGTTTTTGCATGTTTTCTCCTCTAGGGTTTTGATGGTTTCCTGTCTCACATTCAGGTTCTTTATCCATTTTGAGTTTATTTTTGTGAATGGTGTGAGAAAGTGGTCTAGTTTCAACCTTCTGCATGTTGCTGTCCAGTTCTCCCAGCACCATTTGTTAAAGAGACTGTCTTTTCTCCATTGGATATTCTTTCCTGCTTTGTCAAAGATTAGCTGGCCATACTTTTGTGGGTCCAATTCTAGGGATCCTATTCTATTCCATTGGTCTACGTGTCTGTTTTTGTGCCAATACCATGTTGTCTTGATGATTACAGCTTTGTGGTAGAGGGTAAGTCTGGGATGGTGATGCCTCCCGCTTTGGTCTTCTTCAGTGTTACTTTGGCTATTTGGGATCTTTTGTGGTTCCATACAAATTTTAGGATTGCTTGTTCTAGCTTTGAGAAGAATGCCGGTGCAATTTTGATTGTGATTGCATTGAATGTGTAGATAGCTTTGGGTAGTATTGACATTTGGACAATAGTTATTCTTCCAATCCATGAGCATGGCATGTTTTTCCATGTCTTGGTATCTTCTTCAATTTCCTTCATCAGGTTTCTGTAGTTTTCAGCATACAGATCTTTTACATCTTTGGCTAGGTTTTTTCGTAGGTATTTTATGATTCTTGATGCAATTAGGAATGGGATCAGTTCAGTTATTTGTCTTTCTGTTGCTTCATTATTAGTGTGTAAGAATGCAACTGATTTCTGTACATTGATTTTGTATCCTGCGACTTTGCTGAATCATGTATCAGTTCTAGCAGACTTTTGGTGGAGTCTTCAGGTTTTCAATGTATAATATCATGTCATCTGCAAAAAGTGAAAGCTGAGAACAAACTGAGGGTTGATGGGGGGTGGGAGGGAGGAGAGGGTGGGTGATGGGTATTGAGGAGGGCACCTTTTGGGATGAGCACTGGGTGTTGTATGGAAACCAATTTGACAATAAATTTCATATAATAAAAAAAAAGTGAAAGCTTAACTTCATCTTTGCCAATTTTGATGCCTTTGATTTCCCTTTGTTGTCTGACTGCTGATGCTAGCACTGACAACACTATGTTAACAACAGTGGTGAGAATGGACATCGCTGTCGTGTTCCTGATCACAGGGGAAAGCTCTCAGTTTTCCCCATTGAGGATGATAGTACTTGTGGACTTTTCATAAATAGCTTTTATGAGGTTTAAGTATATTCCTTCTATCCCAAGTTTCTTGAGGATTTTCATTAAGAAAGGATGCTGAATTTTGTCAAATGCTTTTTCTGCATCGATTGACAGGATCATAAGGTTTTCTTTTCTTTTCTTTTCTTTTCTTTTTTTTCTTTTCTTTAATTAATATGATGTATCACATTGATTGATTTGCAAATGTTGAACTAGCCCTGCAGCACAGGAATGAATCACACTTTATCTTGGTGTATAATTCTTTTTATATGCTGTTAAATTCGATTTGCTAGTGTCTTGTTGAGGGTTTTTGCATCCATATTCATCAGAGATATTGGCCTTTAGTTCTCTTTTTTACTGGGTCTCTGTCTGGTTTGGGAATCAAAGTAATGCTGGCTTCATAGAATGAGTCTGGAAGTTTTCCTTCCCTTTCTATTTTTTGGAATAGCTTGAGAAGGATAGGCATTATCTCTGCTTTAAATGTTTGGTAGAATTCCCTAGGGAAGCCATGTGGTCGTAGACTCTTATTTTTTGGGAGATTTTTGATGACTGATTCAATTTCTTCGCTGGTTATGGGTCTGTTCAAGCTGTCTATTTCTTCCTGTTTGAGTTTTGGAAGTGTGTGGGTGTTTAGGAATTTGTCCATTTCTTCCAGGTTGTCCAGTTTTTTGGCATATAATTTTTCATAGTATTCGCTGATAATTGCTTATATTTCTGAGGGATTCGTTGTAATAATTCCACTTTGATTCATGACTTTATCTATTTGGGCCATCTCCTTTTTCTTTTTGATTAGCCTGGCGACAGGTTTATCAATTTTGTTTACTTTTTTATGAAAACAACTCTTGGTTTCATTGATCTGCTCTACAGTTTTTTTAGATTCTATATTGTTTATTTCTGCTCTGATCTTTATTGTTTCTCTTCTGCTGTGTTTGGGGTGTCTTTGCTGTTCTCCTTCTATTTACTTTAGATCTGCTGTTAGATTTTGTATTTGGGATTTTTCTTGTTTCTTGAGATAGGCCTGGATTGCAATGTATTTTACTCTCAGGACTGCCTTCATTGCATCCCAAAGCGTTTGGATTGTTGTCTTTTTATTTTCATTTGTTTCCATGTATTTTTTAATTTCTTCCCTAGTTGCCTGGTTTACCCATTCATTCTTTAGTAGGGTGTTCCTTAACCTTCATGCTTTTCGAGGTTTTCAAGATTTTTTCCTGTGGTTGATTTCAAACTTCATAGCATTGTGGTCTGAAAGTGTGCATGGTAAGATCTCAATTCTTGTATACTTATGAAGGGCTGTTTGGTGACTCAGTATGTGATCTATCTTGGAGAAAGTTCCATGTACACTCGAGAAGAAAGTGCATTCTGTTGCTTTGGGTTGCAGAGTTCTACATATATCTGTCAAGTCCATCTGATCCAATGTATCAATCAGGGCCCTTGTTTCTTTATTGACCATGTGTCTAGATGATCTATTCATTGTTGTAAGTTGGGTATTAAAGTCCCCTGCAATTACCACATTCTTAACAATAAATTTGCTTTTGTTTGTGATTAATTGTTTTTAATAATGGGGCTCTTTGGTGCATAGACATTTATAATTGTTAGCTCTTCCTGATGGACAGACCCTGTAATTATTATATAATGCCCTTCTTCATTTCTTGTTACAGACTTTAATTTAAAATCTAGTTTGTCTGATATAAGTATGGCTACTCCAGCTTTCTTTTGACTTCCTGTGGCATGATAGATAGTTCTCCATCCCCTCACTCTCAATCTAAAGGTGTCCTCAGATCTAAAATGAGTCTCTTGTGGACAGCAAACAGACGGGTCTTGGTTTTTTTATCCATTCTGATACTCTATGTCTTTTGGTTGTAGCATTTAGTCCATTTACATTCAGTGTTATTATAGAAAGATATGGGTTTAGAGTTATTGTGATGTCTGCAGGTTTCATGGTTGTAGTGATGTCTCTGGTACTTTGTCTCACAGGATCCCCCTTAGGATCTCTTGTAGGGTTGGTTTAGTGGTGATGAATTCCTTCAGTTTTTGTTTGTTTGGGAAGACCTTTATCTTTCCTTCTATTCTAAATGACAGACTTGCTGGATAAAGGATTGTCGGCTGCATATTTTTTCTGTTCACCACGTTGAAGATTTCCTGACATTCCTTTCTGGCCTGGCATGTTTCAGTGGATAGATCCATCACTAGTCTTATCGGTCTCCCTTTACATGTTAGAGCGTGTTTATCCCTAGCTGCTTTCAGAATTTTCTCTTTATCCTTGTATTTTGCCAGTTCGACTATGATATGTCATGCAGAAGATCAAGTTACATCTGAAGGAAGTTCTCTGTGCCGCTTGGATATCCATGCCTTTTTCCTTCCCCAGATCAGGGAAGATCTCAACTATGATTTGTTCAAGTACACCTTCAGCCCCTTTCTCTCTCTCTTCCTCTTCTGGAATTCCTAAGATACGGATATTGTTCCATTTGATTGCATCACTTAGTTCTCTAATTCTTCCCTCATGATCTTGGATTTTTTGTATCTCTCTTTTTCCCAGCTTCCTCTTTTTCTATAATTTTATCTTTTAATTCACCTATTCTCTCCTCTGCCTCTTAAATCTGTGCTATGGCTGGCTCCATTTTATTTTGCACCTCATTTATTGCATTTTTTAGCTCCTCAGGAGTATTTTTTAGTCCCTTGATCTCTGTACTAATAGATTGTCCGCAGTCTTGTATGCTTTTTTCAAGCCCAGTGATTAATTTTATGACTCCTTTTTCTAAATTCTCGTTCTCTTATATTGCTTAAATCGTTTTTTTTTTAATTTTTTTTTCAACGTTTATTTATTTTTGGGACAGAGAGAGACAGAGCATGAACGGGGGAGGGGCAGAGAGAGAGGGAGACACAGAATCAGAAACAGGCAGGCTCTGAGCCATCAGCCCAGAGCCCGACGCGGGGCTCGAACTCACGGACCGCGAGATCGTGACCTGGCTGAAGTCGGATGCTTAACCGACTGCGCCACCCAGGCGCCCCGCTTAAATCGTTTTTGATCAATGCGTTACCTGTCGCTACTTCCTGGAGTTTCTTTTGAGGAGAGTTCTTCCGTTTCATCATTTTGGATAGTCCCTGGGGTGGCTCCAAACTGCAGGGCACTTCCCTATACTGTCCAGAATAACTTGTATTGGTGGGTGGGGCTGCAGTCGGACCCGATGTCTGCCCCCGGCCCACTGCCGGGGCCACAGTCAGACTGGTGTGTACCTTATCTTCCCCTCTCCCAGGGGCAGGACTCACTGTGGAGTGGTGTGGTCCCTCTCTGCGCTGCTTGCAGAGTGCCAGGCTTGTGGTGCTGCTTCAATGGGATCTGGCGTATTAGCTGGGGTTGATCCGCAGGGTGCACAGGGGTGGGAGGGGCAGGCTTAGCTCACTTTGCCCTAAGTGGCCCCATGCGGTAGGATCACTGCAGCACTGGATAGGGGGCAGGCCTGTCAGGGGGATGGATCCACAGAAGCAAAAAGTTGTGTTTTCACGGTGCAAGCAAGTTCGGTGACGGGAACTGGTTCCCTTTGGGATTTAGCCTGGGGGATGGGAGAGGGAGATGGCACTTGCCAGAGCCATAGTCCCTGCTGATTTGAGCTCTGTCTTCTGGGGCTCAGCAACTCTCCCTCCTGGTGTCCTCTCGCTGTCTCTGCTCTCTGAGAGCAGAGCTGTTGACTTTTAACATTCCAGATATTAAGTCCCACTGGCTGTCAGAACTCATGGAGTCTGTCCCCTCTACTTTTGCAAGCCAGTCTTCAGGGGCTCTGCCTTGCCCAGTGGGCTGCCCCTCCACCGCCCGGGCTCCCTCCTGCCAGTCTGTGTAGTGCCCACAATTTCTCCACCCTTCCTACCCTCTTCCGTGGGCCTCTTGTCTATGCTTGGCTCTACAGAGTCTGTCCTGTAGTCTTCTGGTGGTTTTCTGGATTGCTTAGGCAGATGTGGGTGGAACCTAAGTGATCAGCAGGACGAGGTGAGCCCAGCGTCCTCCTACACTGACATCTTCCATGAATTTCTTTAAAATTTTAAATGCTTATTTATTTTTGAAAAAGAGAGAGAGATAGAGAGAGAGAGAATATGAATGATCTGTGGAAGGGCAGAGAGTGAGGGAGACACAGAATCAGAAGCAGGCTCCAGGCTCTGAGCTGTCAGCACAGAGCTTGATGCAGGGCTCAGACTCATGACTGCAACATCATGACCTGAGCTGAAGTCAAATGCTTAACCGACTCAGCCACCCATGACCTCCTCATTTATCATAATTTCTAATAAAACTTTTTGTTTAATCCCTAAGTCTGATAGTAGCATATCCACTCCAGTTTTCATGTGGCTGTTATTTGCATGATATATTTTTCAATCATTTTACTTTCAAAAGATGTGTCTCTATTTTTTTATTTAAACAAATTTTTAATGTTTTTATTTATTTTTGAGACAGAGAGAGACAGAGCATGAGCAGGGGAGTGGAAGAGAGAGAGGGAGACAGAATCTGAAGCAGGCTCCAGGCTCTGAGCTGTCAGCACAGAGCCCGACGCAGGACTCAAACTCATGGAGGACGTTGGGCTCACCACATCCTGCTGACCACTTAGATTCCACCCAGAAAACTGCCAGAAGACTGTACCTCCATCTTCTTCCAAAAGGACATTTTTTTTTAAGTAAAACATGCAGATAGCCAACAGACACATGAAAAGATTATTAAACACTGGCAAAGAAATGAGGAAAAAGATACTTTTGTATACTGTTATTGGAAATGTTAATTTGTACAGCTAAGATGGAAAACAGTATATAAAGGCTTGAAAAAATTAAAAATCATGCTCTCATATGATCCAGCAATTCTACTTCTGAGTATATATACAAAGGAAATTAAACCACTATCTCTAAAAGATATCTGCATCCTCATTGACACTGCAGTATTATTTACAATCACCATGTCATGAAAACCTAAGTGTTCATCAGCAGATATATGGATAAAAAAATGTGGTATAGATATAGTTATATATATAGAATATTATGAGCCAGAAAGTAGGAAATCTTGCCATTTGTGACAACAGGAATGAATCTTGAGGGTGTGATACTAAGTGAAATCTGAAAGAGAAATACCAATTCTGCATAATCTCACTTATATGAAGAGTCAGAAATATTGAACTTATAGAAATAGAGAACAGGTTGGTAGTTGCCAGCATGGGTGGATGGGAGGAGAGAAATGGGTGAAGGTGGTGAAAATTTATGAACTTCCAAGTATAAGATAAGTTATGAAAATGTATTATACAGCATGATGACTATAGCTAACAATACTATGTTGTATATTTGAAAGTTTCTAAGAGAGTAGACCTAAAAGTTCTTGTCACAAGAAAAATAATGTAACTATGTGACATGATGGATGTTAACCACAGTTATTGTGGTAATCATTTTGCAATATATTCATATATTAAATCATTATGATGTATACCTTAAACTTATATAATGCTATATACCAATTATATTTTAGCAAAACTGGGGAAAAGGAACAAGAATATTTGTAATTCAGTGTAGAATCAAATCAATAGGAAAAGTATAGATTACTGAAAAATGGTACTAATAAAATTTATTATTAACTATATTTTATTATGATTATGTGTATATCTATGTATGTAAAAAATAGCTATATTTTATAATAATCATGCAAGATAGGCATTATAATCACTGTTAAGTTAAAAAAGGTTCGTAGACTTAAGGTGAGTTGCCCTAATGCAGAGAGCATGCCTATCCTGTTAACTACTGTGTATTCATTACCTAAAATAATACCTGGCACATAGTAGCTCCCCCAAAGTATTTTTGAATGATTGAGGCTTATAATTGTTGTGAAAATCATATTCCATCTATACAATAATCAGCTTTTTTATATGGTAAGAGAATTATGATTTTTGTGTGTAACAATTCTGTCAATTTTAAAAAGATGTACAATTGCATAGAAGACCATGAGATACCTAGGAGTAGAACTAACCAAAGAAGTAAAATATCTGTACACTAAAAGTTATAGAAAGCTTATAAAAGAAATTTAAGACATAAAGAAATGGATAAACATTCCATGCCCATGGATTGGAAGAATAAATATTGTTCAAATGTTTATAGTACTCAAAGAAATCTATACATTCAGTGAAATCCTTATCAAAATAATACCAGCATTCTTCACAGAGTTAGAACAAATAGCCTAAAATTTGTAAGGAACCAAAAAAGACCCTGAATAGTGAAGTAATGTTGAAAAAGAACCCAAAGCTGAAGGCATCACAATTCCATCCTTAAAGCTGTGTTACAAAGTTGTAATCATTAATACAGTATGGTACTGGCACAAAAACATACACTTAGATCTATAGAACAGCATAGAGAACCCAGAAATGGACTCACAAATGTATGGCCAACTAATTTTTGCCAAAGCAGCAAAGAATATCTAATGGAAAAAAGTCTCTTCAGCAAATGTTGCTGGGAAACTGGACAGCAACATGGAGAAGAATGAACCTGGACCCCTTTCTTACACCATACACAAAAATAAACTCAAAATGGATGAAAGACCTAAATGTGAGTTAGGAAACCATCAAAACACTGGAGGAGAAAACAGGCAACAACCTTTTTGACCTCAGCTTCAGCAACTTCTTACTAAACATGTCTCCAGAGGCAAGGAAAACAAGAGCAAAAATGAACTATTGGAACCTCATGAAGATAAAAAGCTTCTGCACAGTGAAGGAAACAATCAACAAGGCTAAAAGGCAACCGATGGAATGGGAGAAGATATGTGCAAATGACATATGGGACCAAGGGTTAGTATCCAAAAGATATAAAGATCTTACCAAGCTCAACACCCAAAAAGAGAAATAATTCAGTGAAGGAATGTGTAGAAGACATGAATAGATACTTTTCCAAAGAGACATCCAGATGGCTAACAGACTCATGAAAAGATGCTCAACATCATTCATCATCAGAGAAATACAAATCAAAACCACAATGAGATACCACCTCACACCTGTCAGAATGGTTAAAATTAAGAGCTCAGGCAACAACAGGGGTTGGCAAATATGCAGAGAAAGGGGAACCTTCTTGCCCTGTTGGTGGGAAGGCAAACTGGTGCATCTACTCTGGAATATAGTGTGGGGATTCTTCAGAAAATTAAAAACAGAACTACCTTACAACCCAGAAAATGCTCTACTAGATATCCAAAGGATTAAAAAATGTGATTATAAACATGTACCTCAATGTTTATAGCAGCTCTATCAATAATAGCCAAATTATGAAAAGATCCCAAGTGTACATCAACCGATTAATGGATAAAGAAGATGTGGTATATGTATACAATGAAATACTATTTGGCAATAAAAAAATGAAATTTTGCCATTTTCAACAATGTGGATGGAACTATAGTGTATTTTGCTGAGCAAGATAAGTTAGAGAAAGGCAAATATATTTTTTCACTCATGTGGAATTAAAAACAACAGATGAATATATGAGAAGGGAAGGAAAAATAAGATAAAAACAGAGAGGGGGCAAACCATAAGAGAATCTTAAATACAGAAAACAAATTGAGGGTTGCTGTAGGGGAGGTGGGTGGGGGATGGGTTAAATGGGTGATGGACATTAAGGAGGGCACTTGTTGGGATGAGTACTGGGTATTACATGTAAATGATGAATCACTGGGTTCTCCTTATGAAACCAATGCTACACTGTGTATTAACTAACTTGAATTTAAATAAATAAATTTTTAAAAAAGAATAAAGAGAAAAAGATATACATTTCTCAGCCTTCTATGCAATTAGGAGTGGGCATGTGACACAGTTCAGGTCCTTGAAATGTAATGAAAGTCTCCAGATTGAGCTTCTAGAAAAGTTCTTTAAGTCAGGATGACTTTTGTGTATGTCTTTTGTTCTCTGCCCTTCCCTTTCTTCTTATCTAGTATATGTACATGATACAGGAAGTAGAGTGTCTTATTGTTGAGACATGATTAACCATAGCCAAACCTTATAGCTTTTTTTGTGACAAAGAGAAGATGTTACCTCTAAACATAGGGTCAATTTCATCTTTCACTTAACTTCTTATTGGGTACCATTGGACAGTGAAAATTGTTAGAACCGTATGTTGCAGTCTAGACTGAATAGAAGACCAGAAAAGGCTTAGATTTCTCAGGGCATCATAGAGTCACATACCTCTGGATTTCTCATGTGAGAAAAGTAAAGTCTCTAATAAAAACAACCATTTGGAGATTTCTGTTATTCACAGATAAAGACAATGCTTAATTTATAAAACTATAGACAGGTCTCTTTGGGGAGGACCATCATTGCCAGGGCATGAAATCCATATCTTTCGGGGGGCACTTGGTAAATATAGATTTCCCTAAAGGCTTGTGAAACCCCTGTTTGAAAATTGCAGAAAAGAGGGACGCCTGGGTGGCTCAGTCGGTTAAGCGTCCAACTTCATCTCAGGTCATGATCTCATGGTTCATGAGTTCGAGCCCCACATCGGGCTCTGTGCTGACAGCTCAGAGTCTGGAGCCTACTTAAGATTCTGTGTTTCCCCCTCTCTCTCTGCTCCTACCTTCTCACACTCTGTCTCTCTCTCTCAAAAATAAAATAAACATTAAAAAATTAAAAAAAAATTAAGTTGCAGGGATGAGTTATCAGGTCTAGTTGTGAAAAAAACTAAAATAAATTATTTCCAAGAAGTTTACTTCCTTATAAAATGCCTAACAAGGAAATAGGTATTGCTGGAATTAGGAGCTCTGATAATGACCCAAGAGGTATTTAAGCCGGGCATGTAAACAGAGTTTACATAAAACAGCAAGTTTGTGTTCCCTTTATCCTATCAAGTCTGTTCTGCCACAGGACTGGATACACACAAGCCATTAAATGCATAACGGTTGTAGCTTTCCTATCCTCTGCACCCTGTAGTTATTCCCTTTCCCCCCAACATATGCCTCTTAAACAAAGCCCTAAGTACTAGTAGTGACTGGGTCATGAAGTCCTCAGAAATTATTCAGTATTCAAGAACACAGGCTTTCCTGGGGCACCTGGGTGGCTCAGTTGGTTAAGCGTCTGACTTCAGCTCAGGTCATGATCTTGAGTTTGGTGGGTTCAAGCCCCCTGTCAGGCTCTGTGCTGACAGCTCGGAGCCTGCTTCAGATTCTGTATCTCACTCTCTCTCTGCCCCTCCCCCCGCTCATGCTCTGTCTCTCTCTCTTACTCTCTTTCAAAAGTAAACAAACATCTAAAAAGTTTTTAAAAAAGAACACAGGCTGTTCCAAAGTGAGTGGGACAAGTAAGAGTGATGGGGCTTGATCCAAAAGTCAGTATTTTAAATAATCCAATCAAAGTCAAGTACACTCTGAAACCATTTATTCAAAGCAGCTTCTCCTTGTCAACAAATCTATACAGACCTACAGACCACATACTGCCACTCACAATCCTTCAACAACCCACAGTCTCATGGTATACAGTCATGGTACTTTCTCCCACCAAGCCCAGGTAAAGCCATAAAACCCTTTCTACTAGTTCAAAATTCCAGTGGTGTATATGTAGATTAAGCCCTCTGAAATAATAATAACACATGTATAAATAGTAAAGCTTTTAAGGCACACATGCCCATGATTTATTTTAATACTTCCTTCTGAAATAAGAAGATCAGAGGTTATTTTCTTCATTTTCAAAAAAAAAAAAAAAAAAAAAAAAAAGAAAAAAGAAAAGAAAACTGTTCCAGAAGGGGTTTTGACTTGTGCAAGGACACATTGTATGGCTATGTAATTCCCTCCCACTCACTCTAGTATTCTTTCTGCTTTACCACGGGCCTCTGAATCAGGGTAGCTTTCACCCACAGTGGAATCAGCCTTCTCTTAACAAGCCTTTTACCACAGCCAAGGAGCTGGCAGCCTTAAAGCCCATCTGGTCTCCAGTGGATGAAACTTTCAGTGATTGGTGACAAGCCCCACCCTCCAGTCCACTCCATTAGGGAATGTTCTGCCTGAACTGCTGGAGACATGCAAAGTTCTGTGGCATGTGAATGTGCAGTGGAAATATGCTTTGCATCTGCAGACTGCAAACCCCAGAACATTGGCATGGGGCTCAAAAACATGAGAATGTTTGAATGTGTCCACACTTTAATAAAGGGCAACATTTCTAGTGCCAGATTCCTGGAAGAAGACAAGGAAGATGTATTTAAAACAGAAACTAAAGAGATGGAAGTGGGAAAGAAGTTCATTGAAACCCCATTTATATCTTTTTCTAGATGAGGGAACACTGAGTCTCAGAAAGATGAAAGGACCTAGTTGAGGTTTTAGTATCAATACTTGACACTGGTGGGATGTGAACTCACTCTGTGTGTCTCCAAAGCTAGTAACCTCTCCACTGTACTGCACTGCCATGCTAGGTGCTCTCAAAGAAAATGATTTTTTTTATTATTTTTTATTCTGGTTCTCTTCCTTCTTCCCCTTGAGTCAAGGCCTGGGGTGCTCAACTTTCAAGTTTACAAGAGAACTTGGTGACGAGGAACAAGGGAGCAGTGGTAAAATGACTCTGCCTTACCCTGCATGTATGATGAGAAAAAACGAGGGCTCTTATTTCCAGCATGCTCATAAGGGACACAGTTACTGCCGGCTTTCAGGCTGGCTTAGTTTTTATCACTTTTAAAGCATTTAATAATTCATTAGAGGTGATTGATCATGTGCCTGACTCAGAGGGAGAGATGAATAAGGAGAGATTTCCAATAAATTCAATTTGTAAATGAAATAAAAAAACAACCGAGTCTCAGTAAGTTTATTACCTGAGGCCTAAGCTAGAGAGCTATGTGACTGCTTGCAGCTAAATGTCTGGAAGAGGGTGTTCTAGCTGGGTTCAGATCCTGAATGGGCTTTCCACTTGCTTTGTGAATTCTGAACAATTATTGAAATCTCTGTTACCTCAGAGGAGGAGAAGATGCTCTCCATTCTTCCAGTACAGAGTTATAAAGGATCAGGATTAGGTTACATTTGATTTTGAGATATAACATAAATCTCTACCTCACTCTTTGGAATTGGTGAATATAGACTATTAGTGTGGAGCCTGACATAGGGCTTGATCTCGTGAATTGTGAGATCATGACCTGAGCCAAAATCAAGAGTTGTTGGGTCCTTAACCAACCAAGCCACCAAGGCACCCCTAAGTATTTTAATTCTATCAATTGACATATGGTGTTAAACCACTTGCAGATGTACAGCACAATGATTCAACAATTCCATACAACACCCAGTACTCATCACAAGTGCACTCCTTAATCCGTATCACCCATTTAACCGATCAAACTACTTGCCTTCTGGTAAAATCATTTTGTTCTATATTGTTAAGAATCTGTTTCTTGGTTTGCCTCACTCTCTGGTATTTGTCTTTCTCTGACTGACTTATTGTACTCAGCATAATACTCAAAGTTTCATCCATCCTGTTACAAATGGTAAGATTTCATCATTTTTATGGCTGAAAAATATCCCATCACACACACACACACACACACACACACACACACACACACTATGCCTTCTTTATCCATTTATCAATCCATGGACACATGGACTATTTCCATTGCTTGTCTATTGTAAACAGTGCTGCTATAAACATACGGGTGCATATATCCCTTTAAATTGGTAGTTTTGCATTCTTTGGGTAAATACCCAGTAGTACAGTTGCTGCTCATAGAGAATTTCTATTTAAAATTTTTTTAATATTTATTTATTTTTGGGAGACAGAGAGGCAGAGTGAAAGCAGGGGAGGGTCAGAGAGAGGGAGACACAGAATCTGAAGCAGGCTCCAGGCTCTGAGTTCTGAGCTGTCAGCACAGAGCCTGATGCGGGGCTCAAACCCATGAACTGTGGGATCATAACCTAAGCCTAAGACAGAGGTTTAACCGATTGAGCCACCCAGGAGCCGCAAAATTTTCTATTTTTAAATTTTGAAGAATACCCATAATGCCTGCAATATTTTATATTCCCAAAAACAGTGCAATAGGGTCACCCTTTCTCCACATTCTCACCAACACCTGTTGTTTCCTATGTTATTGATTTTAGACATTCTGACAGGTGTGAGGTGATCTATCTCATTGGAGCTTTGATTTGCATTTTTATGATGGTATGTGATAAACATATTTTCATGTGTCTGTTAACCATCAATATGTCTTCTTTGGAGAAATGTATGTTCAAGCTTCTACCCATTTTTTAATGGGATTATTTGTTTTCTGGATATTGAGTTTTATATGTTCTTTATTTATTTTGGATATTAACCTACTATTGGAAATATCATTTGCAGATATCTTCTCCAATTCATCAGGTTGCCTTTTAGTGTTGATTGTTTCCTTCACTGTGCAGAAACTTTTTATTTTTATGAAGTCTGAATACTTTTTTTTGCTTTTGTTTCCCTTGCCTCAAGATACTTTTATAGAAAAAAATTGTCACAGCCAATGCCAGAGATTACTGCCTGTGTTCTCCTCCAGGATTTTAGTGGTTTCAGGTCTCAAACATAGGTCTCTAATACATTTTGAATTTATTTTTGTGTATGGTGTAAGAAATTCTCTAATACATAGAGACTCACACATAGGTCTCTAATACATTTTGAATTTATTTTTGTGTATGGTGTAAGAAAGTGGCCCTAGTTTAATTCTTTTGCATGTTGCTGTCCAGTTTTTCCAACACCATTTGTTGAATAGACTGTCTTTTTTCCATTGGATATTATTTCCTGCTTTGTTGAAGGTCAATTGGCCATTCAGTTATGGGTTCATTTCTGTGTTTCCTATTCTGCTCGATTGAACTATGTGTCTATTTTCATGCCAGTACCATACTTTTTTGATTACTACAGCTTTGCAGTATAGTGTGAAGTCCAGAATTGTGATGCCCCAGCTTTGCCTTGCTTTTTCAAGATTTCTCAGCTATCTGGGGTCTATTGTGGTTCAATAGACATTTCAGGATTATTTATTCCAGCTCTGTGAAAAATGCTCTTGGTATTTTGATAGGGTTTGCATTAAATGTATAGATTACTTTGGGTAGTATATTTAAAGAATATTTGTTCTTTCAATCCATGAGTATGGAATGTCTTTACATTTCTTTGTGTTATTTTCAATGTATTTCATTAGTATTTCATAGTTTTCAGAGTACGGGTCTTTCACCCGTTTGGTTATATTTGTTAAGTATGTTATTGTTTGGGTACAGTTGTATGTAAATAGGACATATTCCTTAATTCTCTTACAGCTGCTTCATCATTGTGTATAGAAATGCAACATATTTCTGTACATTTATTTTGTATCTTGTGACTTTACTGAATTTATGTATCAGTTATAGCAGCTTTTATGTGGAGTCTTTCAGGTTTTCGATATAAAGTCCCATGTAATTTGCAAAGAGTGAAAGTTTTACTTCTTCATTACCAATTTGGATGCCTCTGATATCTTTTTTGTTGTCTGAAAGCTGTGGCTAGGACTTCCAGTACTATGTTCAATAAAAGTAGTGAGAGTGGACATCCTTGTCTTGTGCCTCTCCTTAGGGAAAAAGCTCTCAGTTTTTCACCATTGGGGAAGATACTGGCTGTGGTTTTTTCATATATGGCCTTTATTATGTTGAAGTATCTTCCCTGTAAACCTACTTTGTTGAATTTTATCATGAGTGGATGTTGTACTTTGTCAAAGCTTTCTGTATGTCTATTGAAATAATTGTATAGTTCTTATATTTTTCTTTTTGATCTGACTTATCACATTGATTTATTTGTGAATATTGAACCACACTTACAACCCAGAAATAAATCCCACTTGATTGTGGTGAATGATTTTTTTTAACATATTGTTAAAATGGGTTTCCTAGTATTTTATTGAGGATTTTTGCATCTATGTACATCAGGGATATTGGCCTATAATTTTCTTTTTTAGTGATGCCTTTGTCTTTTTTTTTTTTTGGAATAGTTTGAGATAATTAACTATTAACTCCTTAAATGTTTGGTAGAATTCACCTCTGAAGCCATCTGGCCCTGGACTTTTGTTTGTTGGGAGGTTTTTGATCACTCATTCAATTCATTTATTTATTGCTTGACAGTGTGATCAATTTTTCTATTTCTTCCTGTTTCAGTTTTGGTAGTTTATAGGCTGTCTATTTTGTTGGCATATAGTTTTTCATAATATTATCATTTAATTGTTAGTATTTCTGTGGTGTTAGTTTTTATTTCTCCTCTCCCCTTTGTGATTTTATTTATTTGACTCCTTTCTATTTTATTGTTGATAAGTCTGCCTGGAGGTTTATCAATTTCATTAATTTTTTTTAAAGAACAAGCTCCTGAGGTTTCATTGATCTGTTTTATTTTTTTAGTTTCTATATAATTTATATCTGCTTTAATATTTATTATTTTCTTCCTTCTGCTGCCTTTAGGCTTCAACTGTTTTTCTTTTCCTAGATTCTTTAGGTGCAAGATTAGGTTGTTTATTTGAGATTTTTCTTGCTTCTCAAGACGGAGGCCTCTTTGCTATAAACTTCTCTCTTACAACTTTTGCTGTATACCAAAGGTTTTGGATCATTTTGTTTTCATTTTCATTTGTTACCCTGTACTTTTTATTTCCTCTTTCATTTCTCATTTGACCCATTCATTGTTTAGTAGCCTGTTATTTAACCACCATGCATTTGTGATCCTTACTTTAATTTTCTTCTGCTTGACTTTTAGTTTCATAGCACTGTCATCAAAAAGATGCATTGTTGTGGTTTGTTTTGTGGTCTAATATGTGATCTTTTCTGTAGAAAGTTCCATGTGCGCTTAGACAGGATATGGATTCTGTTGTTTTAGGAATGAATGTTCTCAATATATATGTTAAATCCATCTGTTCCAGGGTGTCATTCAAAGCTCTTGTTCCCCTGTTGATATTATATTTAGAAGATCTGTCTATTTATGTAAGTGGGATGTGAAAGTTCCCTACTATTTTAAAGTTATTATTGATTAATTTCTCTACATTTGTTATTAACTGTTTAAAATTATTATTGATTAATTTCTCTATATTTGTTATTAACTGTTTTGTGTATTTGTGTGCTCCTATGGCAGGTGCATGAATATTTTATATCTTCTTGTTTGACTGTCCCCTTTATTATTATATAGTGTTCTTTGTTGCTTACTGTTACAGTTACTGTTTTAAAGTCTAGTTTGTGCAATATAAGTATTGCTACTCCAGCTTTCTTTTGACATCTATTTCCATGATAGACATTTCTTCATCCCCTCACTCTCAATCTACAGTTGTTTTTAGGTTTATGAGTCTCTTAAAGGCAGCATAAAGACAGATCTTGCTTTTTTATCCATTCTGTCACCTTATGTCTTTTGATTGGAGCATTTAGTTCATTTACATTGAAAGTTATTATATATATATATATATATATATAGTCAATTTATTACTTTTTTGTGTTTGGTTCTGAAGATTTTTCTCTGACAATTTCTTTCTTTCTTTCTTTCTTTCATTCATATTTTGCTGATTTTCCTCAGTTACATATTTGGATTTATTTCTCTTTATTTTTTGCATATTTATTAGTGGTTATTCATATATGCTTACCAGTAGTTTTGTATATAACCTCTTCTGCATATAGCAGTTAATATTAAGGTGATGGTTGTTTAAGTTTGAATCCATTCTTTTTTCCTCTCCTCACATTTTAGGCATATATTATTATATTTTAATCATTTTTGTGAATTTCTTGAGAGATTCTTTATAAAAATATTTGTCTTTACTGCTTTTCTGTTTCTTATCTTCATACAGTCACTTTTGGCATCTCCTTTACACTTACAGAGTCCCCGTTAATATTTCTTGCAGGGCTGTTTTAGTGTTTATGAAGTCCTTTACATTTTGTTCGTCTGGAAACTATCTCTCTTTCCTTTCTGAATAATAGTCTCGCTGGATAGAGTATTCTTGACTCCAGATTTTTCACATTCACCACTTTGAATATATCATGTCATTCCTTTCTGCCTTGCAAAGTTTCTGTTGAAAAATCTCCTGCTAGCCTATGGGTTTCCCTTTGTAAGTTAATGACTTTTTTTTCCTTGCTGCTTTAATGTTTTTTCTTTATCACTATATTTTTTCCAATTAAATTACAATATGTCTCGGTCTGGGTTTGCTTTTATTGATTTTGATGGGGATTCTCTGTGCGTCTTAAATCTGGATATCTGTTTCCTTCCCTAGATTAGGGAAGTTTTCAGCTATTATTTAATCAAATAAATTTTCTGTCCCCTTTTCTCTCCCATAGTCTTCTGGCACTCTTGTAAAATGAATGCTATTATGTTTGATAGAGTCACTGAGTTCCTAAGTGTATTCTTGTTTTTCATTTTTCTTTTTTCTCTATCTTGTTCAGCTTAATTACTTTCCATTACTCTGTCTTCTGAGTCATTAATGCATTCTTCTGTTTCTTCTATCTTGAAGTTCATTACATCAAGCATGTTTCTCATTTAATTTATTGAACACTTTATCTTTGCTATGTTATTCTTATCTCTGTGTTCAGGGCTTCACTCATGTCTTCCACTCTTTTCTCAAGTCCAGTGAGTATCCTTATGATCATTGCTTTATATCTTCTTTCAGGAATGTTACTTATATCTGTTTCACTTAGCTGACCATGGCCTTGTGCTGTTCTTTCATTTGAGATAAAACTTTCTTTCTTCTCATTTTGTTTGCCTTGCTGTATCTGTTTCTGTATAAGAAAGTCAGCTGTACCTTCTGCTCTTGAAAGTAGTGACTTTATGAGGACAGAAGACCAGGAGTCCCCTGCATACAGTGCCCCCTATTCACCAGAACCTGGCACTTCAGGATAGTATCCTGTGTGTGTTGCTTATGCCTTGCTCTTTCTTTTGTCTGAGTAACTTTTCCTTTCAGTGCAGTCATTTGCACCAACTCTCTGCTTTTTTAGGGACTGTGCTTGTTTTCTGTTATGTTAGTGGGACTCAGGAGGGGAAGCTCTGGGGGTGCATGCCTACTGAAGAACTTGGGAGCAGAGCAGAGGTGTTAGCAAAAGTTATCCAGGCCACTAGTCCTAAGCCAAGTACATCAAAGTCCTGTTGTGGCTGGAAGCTGTGCACTGGTTATGGCTGTGCATGAGGCTAGGTGCAATGTGTGGTCATGCTTCGACATAGTTTGGTCCAGTGCAGGATGGGGGCTGAGGTATCTGGCTGGGTGTAGTGGATAGACATGGTGCATGTGGGGCTTTAACAGAATTTGCCTTGAACCCAGGACTGAAGCTAGCAGGCTTGCAGTGGGCAATTTTGCAGGAAAACTCATATCCATGGTTTACTGCTAGCAGGTTAGGTAACAAGTGTCTGTGCAGCACCAACTCATGCAGATGGCTCTGTGTTTATGCTGGCGGTTGGGGGGAGGAACGTGGACCCTGACAGCTCCCTCATTTTCAGAGACATCCCCCAATATTCTCTTAAATCAGTACAAACAAATCTGTCTCCCGTTTGCCCCCTATATTATGTAAACTGCCCTTTTAATGTTGCGTCTCCTCACAGGCTGTTGTCTAAGGGAAGTGAACCAGCTATCACTCACCTTTCCTGCTTGCCTAGTGCTGAGTTAGCTGACTTTTAAAGCTTCAGTCTCCAATACACAGTTGTTATACAAACTCATGGAATTCAGCCCCTCCAGTTTGTAAAAACAAATTTTATAGGGATTAGGCTTCTCCGTGTGAGCTCCCTGGTGGAAGGGTCTGTTTCTGTGTCCTCTCCATGCTTGCAGCTCTCTTTCTCCTGTGAGCAGCCTCCCTCAGGCTTTCTGACACTTCTAACCTTTCAGATGCAGTTTATTCTCTATATTTAGTTTGTTCTGTCAGTCTTTGGATCACTATCTGGATTATTGACTTGGATGTGGATGATACCTCACTGTAAACACGAGATGGGTTGAACTCAGGGTTCTCTTAACACTGCAATCTTCCCAAGCTTTTAGAATAGTTATTAACATAGAAAAAAATTGGGGGTGACATATATACTGGTGGGCAAGG
Source organism: Leopardus geoffroyi (assembly GCF_018350155.1). Lineage (NCBI taxonomy): Eukaryota > Metazoa > Chordata > Mammalia > Carnivora > Felidae > Leopardus > Leopardus geoffroyi. The sequence continues at coordinate 55,136,311 of NC_059343.1, read as the reverse complement.
TTACATTGCTTAAAAAGTAGTATCCTTCTTTCCTTTCATTTCCAATGCCTATGCACATTGGTCTATGCACTTCTGGCCTTCCTCCACAGTCAGAACACTGTGAGATAAGAACATTAGGCAGAAAATCTAAACTTGCTTTTTATCTTCCCCACTCTCTTTTTTCTGCCTGTAATTGATTTATATGGCAGACTTTAATTTTCATACATAGAACTTGTTGGGTAAAGGTACCCAGAGCAGTTTCAGATGCAAGAGAGTGTAAAATGCAGCAATTAAGCCTCAAACCTACACTACTTTCTCTAAACCATAGCTTTACACCGGGGGTATAACAATTTTGCCTAAGGGAATACAATTAGCATGTGTTTCTCATTTGGGTAGTGATATTCATGTGTGCTTTCCATTTGCCAGAAATCTGGAGAACAAAAAAGGTGAATGGTATTCTGATATCTAAAAGTGATGATCTTTCAATAACTACATTTCTATATTGTCATTTAACCAGCCACAGGATATCTCATTGTAAAGATGTTTCATATTTACATAAACAATTCCCTATAAACTGTTTCTTTTTTCCCAGGCTATAGAATCTGTATGCTGAAAATTATAAAATTCTGATAAAAGAAAGCAAAGAAAACATAATAAATGGAAAGAAGTATCATGGTAATGGGTTGGAAGAATTAGCACAATAAATATGCCAATTCTCCCCAATTTATATACAGGCTTAACATAATTCCTGTAAAAATCCAAGCAATATTTTTTGTGTATGCAGAATATTCTAAATTGTTATGAAAAGGCAAAGAAAATATAATACCTATAATTTTGAAAGAGAAACATAAAGTGGGAGTAATAACTTTATCAGATATGAACTCTTCATATCTAGCTAATCAAGACCGTGTGGTATTGGAGGGTGGAGCCAAGATGGCAGAACATCATGGATATATTTTTGCATCTCACATCCATGAAATACAGCCAGATGAACACTAAACCATTCTGTGCACCTAGAAAAAGTATTTGAAGATTAACACAACAATCTGCACAACCTGAAACACAGAATTCAGCAGGTACGTGGTGTGGAGAGGTGAACTGGAGGAGAGAGAAGACGTTGAGGGCAGGGAGCCATTTTTTGCTTGTGGAGAGAGGATCGAGACAGGGAGAGAGTTCTGGAAAAGCACCCCCCTCCAAAAGCAGCTGGAGAGAAAGTGGAAAAGTGGAAACAGACACAGGGACTGAACTAAAAATGGAGAACGGAGAAAGGAGAGGGCTTAAATTCCATTAAGACTCTATAAACAGGGGGAGTGCAGAGTCTGAAACTCCACAAGTCAGTACCTGATGGTGCTCTGGTGGGAAGGGCGAATCCCAATGAGCAGAGTGGGGTCTGGGAGGTTCTCAGGCCACACGGGGAGAAGCAGTCCACTGCTGGAAGAACATTTGTTAGAGGCTGTGAGGCCACCCAGTCCCAGCAGATCCCAGAGAACAGCCACATTCACTGGTGCTGGAAGATCATTAAGGTTGAAGCCTGGTGACAGATGTGTATTGTGATTTTCCATAATCCCTGAAATGATGCTGCTATGTGATTGTGTGAACTTTTAATGGGGTGAACTGGGAACCAGCCACAGTCTCTGCAAATTGGCAAAGCATGCTCCCTCGAACATTCCTGGGTGCTTCCAGGCCCAGCCATTGCTCCATGAGACCCTCCTCAAGAGGATCTGAGCAGGTCAAGCCACAGTCCCTCAGAAGAGAGGGGTTGGGAAACACAACATTTGAGATAAAACTCAGGAGGGAGGTGTCGCCTGACAACCTGACAACTTGGTCACAGACATCGTAAAAGACTGGAGTGGATTGAAGCTAGAGACAAAGGACAGGTGCATGATTGCTAGTTTAGGGAGAGCACAGAGTTTCTATACTAACGACTGGGTAGCTGGGTGATGCCATTTTCACTCCTTGCTCGCATGCACATACACACTTGCAAGTGCTACAATAATCCACCCCAGTAGGTGAAGCAGCACGATCTAGTGGAAAACAGAGCTGTTACACTAGCCCCCGCCCAACTAGGCCAAGCAGGCTCTAAAAGAACACCAAAAATCTCTCCACCTGCTTAGTTTAAACACTATAAAGTGCTCCACAGTTTGACTTCTAGGGGAAATCTATATAATTTCTTTTTTTTAATATGAAATTTATTGTCAAATTGGTTTCCATACAACACCCAGTGCTCATCCCAACAGGTGCCCTCCTCAATACCCATCAACCACCCCCTATAATTTCAATCCTATTTCAGTTAATTCGTTGGTCCATCTATTCAATTTTATTTATTTTTCTTATCTTTCTCATTTCTTTTCATTTTCTTTAATACAGAAAGAGAAACAATATATTTTTATTTTCAATTTTTATGAAAAATATTTTCTTTTGTTTTCTACTATATTTTCCCTTTTGGTAAATTTTTAAAATTCTATTTTACTTCCATCATTTCATTTTATTCCATTTCGTTGTATTCATTTTCTCAAATTTTCAAACATTTCCTTTTTTTCTTTTTTTCCTTTTTTATCTACTCTATCAAGTTCCTTTCATAACCAGGCAAAAACACATGTAGAATCTAGCATTATGTATTTGATTTGTGTGTGTGTGTTGTGTTTAATTTTTCATTTTTTTTTACCTTCTCAATTCCTTTTCTCCCTTCAAAATGGTGAAACAAAGGAATTCACACCAAAAGAAAGAACAGGAATAAATGACAACCAGGGACTTAACACAGATACAAGCAAGATGTCTGTACCAGAATTTAGAATCACAATGATAAGAATAGTAGCTGGGGTCGAAAATAGACTAGAATCCTCTGCAAAGATAAAAGAGTAAAAACTAGACAGGATGAAATAAAAAATGCTGTAACTGAGCTGCAATCTCTAATGGATGCCATGGCAACAAAGATGGATGAGGCAGAACAACTAATCAGCAATATAGAGGACAAACTTATGAAGAATAATGAAGCAGGAAAAAAAGAGGGAGACTAAGGCAAAAAAGTGCGATATAAGAATTAGAGAAATCAGTGACTCATTAAAAAGGAACAATATCAAAATCATAGGGGTCCCAGAAGATGAAGAGAGAGAAAAAGGGGTAGTAGGGTTATGTGAGCAAATCATAGTGGAAAACTTTCCTAACCTGGGGAAAGACACAGACATCAAAATCCTGGAAGCACAAAGGACACCTATAAGATTGAACAAAAACTGATGAACAAGGCATATCATAGTCAAATTCACAAAAGATTCAGGCAAGGAAAGAATTATGAAAGCAGCAAGAGAAAAAAGTCGTTAACCTACAAGGGAAGACACAGAAACGTGGCAAGCCAGAAAGGAATGGTAGGATATATTCAATGTGAATTGGAAAAATATGCAGCGAAGAATTCCTTATCCAGTAAGGTTGTCATTCAAAATGGAGAGATTAAAAGTTTCCCAGACAAACAAAAATTAAAGGAGTGTGTGACCACTAAACAAGCCCTGCAAGAAATTTTAAGAGGGACTCTCTGAGGGGAGAAACAACGAAAAAAAAATACCAAAAGGAACAAAACCTAGAAAGGACCAGAGAACACTACCAGAAACTCCAACTCTACAAGAAACATAATGGTAATAAACTCATATCTTTCAGTACTCACTCTAATGTCAATGGACAATGCTCCAATCAGAAAACATAGGGTAACAGAATGGATAAGAAAACAAGATCCATCTATATACTGTTTACAAGAGACCCACTTTAGACCTAAGGCACCTCAGATTGAAAGTAAGGGGATGAAGAAACATCTACCATTCTAATGGCCAACAAAAGAAAGCCAGAGTACCCATATTTATATCAGACAATCTAGGCTTCAAAACAAAGACTGTAACAAGAGATGAAGAAGGGCATTATATAATAATTAAGGGGTCCATCCACCCAGAAGACCTAAAAATTGTAAACATTTATGCTCCAAATGTGAGAGCACCCAAATATACAAATCAATTAATCACAAACATAAACTCATTGATAATAATACCATAGTAAGGGACCTCAACACTCCACTTACAACAATGGACAGATCATCTAAACAGAAAATCAACAAGGAAACAATGGAAACAGTGTGAATGACACACTGGACCAGATGGACTTAACAGATATATTCAAACATTTCATCCTAAAGCAGAGGAATACACATTCTTCTCCAGGGCACATGGAACGTTCTCCAGAATAGATCACATACTGAGACACAAATCAGCCCTCAACACGTACAAAAAGATCGAGATAATACCGTGCATATTTTCAGACCACAACACTATGAAACTCGAAATCAACCACAAGAAAAACTTTGGAAAGGTACCAAATACTTGGAGACTAAAGAAAATCCTACAAAAGAATGAATGAGCTAACAAAGAAGTTAAAGAGGAAATTAAAAAGTACATGGAAGCCAATGAAAATGATAACATCACAGCCTAAAACCTCTGGGATGCAGCAAAGGCAGTCATAAGAGGAAAGTATATAGCAACCCAGGCCTTCTAAAAGAAGGAAGAAAGGTCCCAGATACACAACTTGACCTTACACCTTAAAGAGCTAGTAAAAAGAACAGCAAATAACCCCAAAACGAGCAGAAGACAGGAAATAATAAAGATTAGAGCAGAAATCAATGCTATTGAAACAAACAAAAAAAGTACAACAGATCAGTGAAACCAGAAGCTGGTTCTTTGAAAGAATTAACAAAATTGATAAACCACAGCCAGTTTGATCAAAAAAAAAAAAAAATGAAAAGAAAAAGAAAAAGAAAAGACCCAAATAAATAAAATCAAGAAGAAAAGAGGAAAGATTTCAAACAACACAACAGATACAAAAAAATAAGAGAATATTATGAGCAATTATACGCCCCAAAAATGGGTAATCTGGAATAAATGAACAAATTCCTAGAAACATATAAACTGCCAAACTTAAACAGGAAGAAATAGAAAATTTGAACAGACCCATAGCCAGTAAAAAAATCAAATTAGTAATCAAAAATCTCCCAAGAAACAAGAATCCAGGGCCAGATGCCTTTCGAAGGGATTCTACCAAACATTTAAAGAAGAGTTAACGCCTATTCTCTTGAAGCTGTTTCAAAAAAAAAAAAAAAAAATAGAAATGGAAGGGAAACTCCCAAACTCTTTGTATACAGCCAGCATTAACTTGATTCCAAAACCAAAGACCCCACTAAAAAGGAGAACCATAGACCAATTATTCTGATGAACATGGATGCAAAAATCCTCAACAAGATATTAGCCAATCAGATCTAACAATGCATCAAGAAAATTATTCACCATGACCAAGTGGGATTTATACCTGGGAGGCAGGGCTGGTTCACTCTCTGCAAAACAATTAATGTGATTCATCACATCAATAAAGAAAGGACAAGAACCACATGGTCCTCTCACTAGATGCAGAGAAAGCATTTGACAAAATACAGCATCTTTTCTTGATAAAAACCCTCAAGAAAGTAGGCATAGAAGGATCATAAGTCAAAATGGTAAAAACCATATGTTAATGACCCATATGTGATCCAACTCTAATATGATCCTCAATGGGGAAAAACTGAGAGCTTTCCCCCTAGGGTCAGAACAAGACAGGGATGTCCACTCTTGACACTGTTATTCAACATAGTATTGGAAGTCTTAGTCTCTGCAATCAGACAACACAAAGAAATAAAAGGCATCCAAACTAGCCATGAGGAGGTCAAACTTTCACTCTTCGCAGATGACATGATACTCTGTGGAAAACCCAAAAGATTCCACCAAAAAACTGCTAGAACTGATTCATGAATTCAGCAAAGTTGCAGGATATATAATCAACGCACAGGAATAAGTTGCATTCCTATACACCAACAATGAAGCAACAGAAAGAGAAATCAAGGAATCGATCCCATTTACAATTGCACAAAAATCATAAGATACCTAGGAATAAATCTAACCAAAGAGGTGAAAAATCTATACATTGAAAAATACAGAAAACTTACGAAAGAAATTGAAGACACAAAAAGATGGAAAAAGATCCCATGCTCCTGGATAGGAAGAACAAATATTGTCAAAATGTCAATACTACCCAAAGCAATCTACATACTCAATGCAATCCCTATCAAAATAATGCCAGCATTCTTCACAAAGCTAGAACAAAGGATCCTAAAATTTCTATGGAACCAGAAAAGACCCTGAATAGCCAAAGCAATCTTGAAAAAGAAAACCAAAGCAGGAGGCATCACAATCCTGGACTTCAAGCTATACTACAAAGCTGTAATTATCAAGACAGTATGGTACTGGCACAGGAACAGACACTCAGATCAATGGAACAGAATAGAGAACCCAGAAATGGGTGCACAAACGTATGGCCAACTAATCTTTGACAAAGCAGGACAGAATATCCAATGGAATAAAGACAGTCTCTTCAGCAGTGGTGCTGGGAAAACTGGACAGCGTCATGCAGAAAAATGAACCTGGACCACTTTCTTACACCATACACAAAAATAAACTCAAAATGGATGAAAGACCTAAATGTAAGGCAGGAAGCCATCAAAATCCTTGAGGAGAAAGCAGGAAACAACCTCTTTGACCTTAGCCGAAGCAACTTCTTACTCAACACGTCTCCAGAGGCAAAGGAAACAAAAGCAAAAATGAACTATTGGGCCCTCATCAAAATAAAAAGCTTCTGCACAGAGAAGGAAACAATCATCAAAACTAAAATGCAACTGGGGCGCCTGGGTGGCTCAGTCATTTAAGCGTCCGACTTTGGCTCAGGTCATGATCTCATTGTTCGTGGGTTCAAGCCCCCCGTCATGCTCTGTGCTGATAGCTCAAAGCCTGGAGCCTGCTCTGGATTCTGTGTCTTCTTCTCTCTCTGCCCCTCCCCTGCTCACACTCTATCTCTCTCTCAAAAAACAAACATTAAAAAAAATTTTAAAAAAAGAAAAAAATAAATAAAAGGCAACCGACGGAATGGGAGAAGATATTTGCAAACTACATTATCAGATGAAAGGCTAGTATCCAAAATCTATAAAGAACTTATCCAACTCAACACCCAAAAAACAAATAATCCAGTGAAGAAATGGGCAAAAGACATGAATAAATACTTCTCCAAAGAAGGCATCCAGATGGCCAACAGACACATGAAAAACTGCTCAACATCACTCATCATCAAGAAAATACAAATCAAAACCACACTGAGATATCACCTTACACCTGTTCAGAATGGCTAACATTAACAACTAAGGAACAACAGATGTTGGTGAGGATGTGGAGAAAGAGGATCTCTTTTGCATTGTTTGTGGGAATGCAAGCTAGTGAAGCCACTCTGTAAAACAATATGTAGGTTCCTCAAAAAACTAAAAATAGAACTACCCTATGACCCAGCAATTGCACTACTAGGTATTTATCCAAGGGATACAGGAGTGCTGTTTCAAAGGGACATATGCACCCTCATGTTTATAGCAGCACTATCAACAATAACCAAAGTATGGAAAGAACCCAAATGTCCATTGATGGATGAATGGATAAAGAATATGTGATATATATATATACAATGGAATATTACTTGGAAATCAAAAAGAATGAAATCTTGCCATTTGCAACTACGTGGATGGAACTGGAGGGTATTATCCTAAGTGAAATTAGTCAGAGAAAGACAAAAATCATATGTCTTCACTCATATGAGGACTTTAAGAGACAACAGACGAATATAAGGGAAGGGAAACAAAAATAATATAAAAACAGGGAGGGGGACAAAATGTGGGAGACTCTTAAACATAGAGAACAAACAGAGGGTTATTGGAGGGGTTGTGGGGGGGGATGGGCTAAATGGGTAAGGGACATTAAGGAATCTACTCCTGAAATCACGCTTTCACTATATGATAACTAATTTGAATGTAAATTTTAAAAATAAATTAAATAAATTTTTTTCAAATAAAATAATAAAATTTAAAAATCGACACATAAAAAGATGCTCAACATCACTCATCATCATGAAAATACAAATCAAAACTACAATGAGATACTACATCACGCTTGTCAGAATGGCTAAAATTAACAACACATGAATGACCAGTTGTAGGTGAGGATGTAGAGAAAGAAGAACACTCTTAAAATGTTGGTGGGAGTGAAAACTGGTGTAGCCATTCCTAAATAAACTAAAAATAGGATTACCCTACAAGCCAGCAATTTCAGTATTAGTTATTTACCCAAAGGATATAAAAATACAGATTTGGAGGAGTACATGCACCCAATGTTTACAGCAGCATTATCAACAATAACAAATGTATGGAGAGAACCCAAATGTCCATAGACTGATGAATGGATAAAGAATATGTGGTATGTATGTATGTATATATGTGTATGGATGTATATATATATACATACATATATATGTATATACATACATACATATATATGTATATATACATATATCTATACATATGTATATACATATGTATATATGTATATATATGTGTGTATATATATATATATATATATAACTCAGCCATCAAAAAGAATGAAATCTTGCCATTTGCAAGGAGGTGGATGGAACTAGAATGTATTATGCCAATCAAAATAAGTTAATCAAGAAAGAAAAATACCGTATTATTTCACTCCTATGTAGAATTTAAGAGACAAATCAGATGTCATATGGGAAGGAGGGAAAGAGAAGAGAGGGTAACAAACCACAAGAAACTTAATGATAGAAAACTGTGGATTGATGGAAGGAGGTAGATGGGAGATGGGTTAGATGAGTTATGGATATTAAGGAGGACACTTGCTGTGATGAGCACTGGGTGTTTTGTTTAAGGGATGAATCACTGAATTCTACTCCTGAAACTAATATTGTGTTGTATGTTAACTAATATATAAATAAAAATTGCAACAAAATAAAATAAAATATCCAGTTCCCAAGGAAAAAAAATTATAAGGAATGAAAAGAAACATGAAAATATGACCAACACACTAGAAAAGAGAGAAATCAACAGAAAGGACATGTAACAGTGACGGTATGCCAAATTTAAGAGGAAAACATTTCAAACTATCCATTATAAATATGTTAATAGAACTAAAAAACACACAAGAAACACTTGTCTAAAGAAGTAAATAAGGTATGACATTGTTGATCAAAAAGATAACAAATAGAATTTAAAAAAAATTTTATTTTTTTATTTTTATTTTTTTTAATTTTTGAGACATAGAGAGACAGAGAGTGAGCAGGGAAGGGGCAGAGAGTGAGCGGGACACAGAATCTGAAGCAGGTTCTGGGCTCCAAGCTCTCAGCACAGAGCCTGACACAGGGCTCAAACTCACAAACTGAGAGATCATGACCTGAGCCGAAGTCAAACGTCCAACTAACTGAGCCACCCAGGTGCCCCCTAAAAAAACAAATTTTAAATGAACTTACTGTAAATTCTAGACTTGAAAAATACTATAACTGAAGTAAACTAGTTACTACAAGGATCAAGAGTAGATTTATTACTGAAAAAAATAATTAGCAAACTTAAATATAAATTGATAGAGATTATGCAAACTGAGCAACAAAGAGGAAAAAATGAAGAGAAATAAAGTTTCAGAGAAATGCAAGACATCATTGAGAATGTCAAAATTCACCTAACAGAAATATCAGGAGAGAGAGAAAGAAGCTTAAGATAAATATTCAAAGATACAATAGCCAAAACTGTTTTAAATGTATTTTAAAAATGACAACACACATATCCCAGAAGTTCTATGAAATCCCTGTATGATAAACTCAGAGACTCACAGACACATCAGAGTAAAAATGCTGAAAATCAACAAGGAGAAAATCTTGAAAGCTTCAAGCTTCAAGCTTCAAGCTACATATCATTTATAAGGGAACTCGAGTAAGATTAAGAGCTGATGTCTCAGGAGAAATAGTGGAGGTCAGAGTCAGTGAGATAGCACACTTAAATTTCTCAAGGAAAAACACTGTCAAACAAGAATTTTGTATCCAGCAAAGATAATGTGTAAAAAATAAGGCAAAATAAACACTTTCAGATACAAATTAAGAAAATCCAAATTTCTGGAAAGAAGTCAGAGTAGGAGGATCCTGAGCTCACCTCCACCCATAGACACACTGAGATAGCTACATTAGAGAAACTAACTGAAATGAGCTAAAGAGTAGAACAGACTTTTCACAGTTAATCAGAGAAAGGAGGCAACATTGAAAAGGATAGGAGGGATAGAGACTCAGGCACCAAATGCCCAATGACACCAACTACAAATGGAAGGGATACCACAAGCACAGAGAAGCAACAAGATCAGACCCCACAGCAGGTACCACAGGCACAAGGGACATGCATTAGGAAGACAAGCCACCATAACATCTGGCTTTGAAAAACAGTGGGGCTTAACATTGTGAGTTTGTACAATCACAGAGGCTTAGCTCCAAGTAAATTCAAATCAGTGACATTCGCTCCAGGAGAACCAGAGGGCAGTAGGAAACAGAGTTCCCACACTTAAAGAGTCAGCATAACAAATAACCTGACTCAGACATGACAGAGAAACCTTAGGTTGAAAATCATTTGGAGTAGTGAAGGAGATATATTCACTAGTCCCATAACATGTGCTGGAGGGCCAGGAATCTTTAGGAGACTTCACCAAGAAGAAAAGTGCTGGTGGGTGCCATGTATCTCAACCCCCTTACCCCAGCCTAGATAGCCAAACAGTTACAGGAAACGGTGCTAGCACTTCCCACCTATCTTGCTAGCACATCATGCCCTGACACATGTTCCTCTGAAAATTCAACACATCTAACTCTTCCTACTCCACAGTAATTCCTCCAAAGCAACCAAGAATGGAAGATGATTCCTCATAGGAAACGGCTTGGGAAAGTGAGATAGGCCAAATTTTATGAGTTCATGCAAACAGTGGACCTTGAGTTGAAAAGGTCATTAGTCTTGTCTCAGTGAAAGCCTGGAGGGCATTGTGCAGCTCTTGGGAGGGAAGGTATGGAAAACATCCCATTGACATACAGCATGAAAACAACAATCTGAAGAGTGATTGGGGCACACAGTGGGGAAGTAATTTACTTTTTTATCAGCATGTTCCAGAGAAAGATATTCACCAAGAGACCCCTCTGGGAACAAAGGAACTGCCCAGCAGCATTTCTCTACCTAACTCCTCAGCATAAGCACTGGGCCACCTGTGGGAATCAGCACAGCATTGACACTCACAACCTAACTTGCTTACACCAAGCTCCAACTCTCCATGTTCAGATGGAACTGCTCTTTCCAGTCACATTTGCCTCATTCCCAGTGTGGCAGACATCCTCCTCCAGAACAGCAGCTAAAACTCCTGCCAACACTGAATCTCTTGAACTGGGACTTTGCAGGGTCTCAGTTCTAGCAGCAATGACAATGGGTTTCATTTCAGAAGCAGACACACCTAGTCACAACTGGCCATGAAAATTCATGCCAGCGACAAAACACTGCCCACAACAGGCAAAGAGAATCACTGCAGAGAACTAGTCCGAATGATAAAGTAGCTAGGACACAACAGCAAAGTACATGCAGCACATATTGGAGATACTCCTAGAAGAGCAAGGTCCAGGGGAACAAAGGGACACTACACAGCAGGGTACTGTAGGACCTCTTCTTCATAATGCATTTCCCCTCAAGAATAAAAGATGTAGCTTAATTTCCTAACACATAGACACAGGCACAGACACAGACACTTAGAAAAAATGAGAAGACTGGGGAATTTGCCTCAAATGAAAGAACAGGACAAGGCCACAGCCTTGTGAAGACCTAAGTGAAACAGATATTACTAACATGCCTGAAGAAAATTTAAAGATATGATCATAGAGATACTCACTGAAATTGAGAAAGAGGGGAAGGCATCAGTGAGAACCTTAACATAGAGATATGGAATAACATGTCAGAGATAAGGAATAACATATCAGAGATAAAGGGTACAATAAAGTGAAATAAGAAACACACCTGATGCAATGAATAGCAGACCGGAAGAAGTAAATAAACTAACTAATGACCTAGAAGACAGTAATAATACATAATACATAATGGAAAGTAATAATTATGAACAAAAGGGAAAAAAAGAAATATGCAAAATGAGAATAGACTTAGGAAATGTGGTGACTCCATCAAATGTAATAACATTCATATTATAGGAGCCTCAAATAAGAGAGAAAAAAGAAAGAGATAGAAAATTCATTTGAATAAATAATAGCTGAAAATATCCCTAAACAGATATCCAGATCCAGTATGCACAATGAAACCAAAACAAAATTAGCAAAGGTCTGAACCAAGATATATTGCAATTAAAATGGTAAAATATAGTGATACAGACAAATCTTGAAGGCAGCAATAGAAAATAAGAGTTGTATACAAGGGAAACTTGAAACTTCATAAGGCTATCAATGGATTTGTCAGCAGAAACTTTCTAAATCAGAAGGGATAATATACTCAAAGTGCTGAATGTCAAAAATCTGCATCCAAGAATATTGTATCCAGCAAGTCTATCATTCAGAATAGACAGAGAGAAAAAGAGTTTCCCAGACAAACAAAATCTAAAGGAATTCATGACCACTAAATCATTTGTGCAAGAAATATTAAAGGGGACTATATGAGGGGAAAGGAAGATAAAAAAGTGACTGTATGAAGGTAAGAGACAGAAAAGCAGTTAAGAAGAATACTTTCATAAAAAATTAGTGAAGGAACTCACAAAATTAAAGGATGTAAAATATGACACCGTATACCTAAAATGTGGTGGGTGGAGGAGTAAAGAAGTGGTTCAAGAGTCATCTGGCTGGCTTAGGTGGTTAAGTGTCTGACTCTGGCTCAGGTCATGATCTCATGGTTTGCGGGTTCATTGAGCCCCACATCAGGCTCTGTTCTGACAGCTTGGAGCCTGGACTCTGTTTTGGATTCTGTGACTCTGTGTCTCCCTCTCTCTCTGCTCCTCCCCTGCTCAAGCTTGCTCTCTCTCTCTCTCTCTCTCTCTCCCCCTCTCTCTTTCCTCTCTCTCTAACATAAATAAAAAAATTATAAAAACAAGGATTGGTTCAAATTTAAGCATTCATCAACTTAAAATTGACTGCTGTATACAGAATATATATACAAACCTAATGGTAACCACAAAACAAAAACCATTGATAAATACACAAAGAATAAAGAGGAAGAAATCCACATATATAAATAAAGAAAACAAGCAAACTATGAAAGAAAGACAAGAAAGGATGAGAGAAAATATTCACAAACAACAACAAAGTAATAAAATGGCAATAAATACATGTTTATTAATAATTATTTAAATGTAAATGGAATAAATGATCCAATAAAAAGACATAGGAAAACAAAATGTTAAAAAAACAACTATCTCCATGCTGCCTACAAGAGACTCAATTTAGACATACAGACATCTGCAATTTGAAAGTGAAATATGGAGAAATATCTATCACGCAAATAGATGTCAAAAGAAAGCTGGAGTAGTAATACTAATATTGGATAAAATACTTTAAAACAAGGACTGTAATGACAGACAAATAAGGGCATTATGTGATAATGAAAGGGACAATCCAAAAAGAAGATATAACAATTTTAAATATTTATACAGCCTACATGGGAGCAGTCTAACACATAAAACAGTTAATAACAAAGGAAGTAATCAATAATAATACAATAGTAGCAAGGGTCTTTAACACCTCACTCAAATCAATGGACATATCATCTAAACAGAACATCAGAGGGTCACCTGGGTGGCTCAGTTAAGCATCCAACTTAGGCTCAGGTCATGATCTCATGGTTCATGGGTTCGAGCCCCGCGTCAGGCTCTGTGCTGACAGCTCAGAGCCTGGAGCCTGCTTAGGGTTCTGTGTCTCCCTCTCTCTGCCCCTCTCTGCTTGTGCTCTGTCTCTCTCTGTCTCAAAAATAAACATTAAAAATTAAAAAAAAAATACAGAACATCAGAAAGGAAACAATGGCTTTGAATGACATACTAGGCCAGATGGATTTAACACATATATTGAGAACATTCCATCCTAAAACAGCCAAAAACACATTCTTTCCAAGTGCACATGGAACATTCTCCAGAAGAGATCACATATTAGGCCACAAAATGAGTTTCAACAAATACAAAAAGATTAATGTCATACCATGCTTCTTTTCTGAATACAATGCTGTGAAGCTAGAAGTCAACCGCAAGAAAAAATCTGGAAATATCACAAACACATGGAGGTTAAATAACATGCTACTAAATAAAGAATGGGTCAACCATATAATAAAATAATTAAAAATAAACATGAAAATAAAACAGAATGGTTCAAAACATTTGGGATGCAGCAAAATCTGTTCCAAGATGGAAGTATATAGCAATTCATCAAAAAGCAAGAAAAATCTCAAATAAACAACTTAACCCTACACCTACAGAGGCTAGAAAAAAGAAGAAACAAAGCCAAATCAGGAGATGGAAGTAAGCAATAAAGATTTGATAAAAAATAAATGATATAGAAAGTAGAAGCACAATAGAACAGATTAATGAAATCAGGAGCTTGTTCTTTGAAAAATCAATTAAATTGATCAACTTCTAGCCAGTCATATCAAAAAGTGTGAGAGAGAGAAGAGAGAAGAGAGAAAAGAGAAGAGAGAGAGAGAGAGAGAGGTGGAAAGGACTCAAATAAATAAAATAACAAAGGAGAAAGGAGAAATAACAACCAACACCACAGAAATACAAGCAATTTTAAGAGAATATTATTAAAAAGTATATGTCAACAAATTGGACAACATAGAAGAAATGTATAAATTACAAAAAAATATATATAACCGACCAAAACCGAAACAGAAATAGAAAATTTAAACACACTAATTACCACCAAAAAACTAAATCAGTAATCAAAAAACGAAAACAAAAACAAAAACAAAACTCAAAACAAACAAAACTCATGTACCAGCTGGCTTTACAGGAAATGTCTGCAAAACATTTAAAGGAGAGTTAATATTTATTCTTCTCCTACGTTTGCAAGAAATAGAAAAGGAAGGAAAACTTTCAAATTCATTCCATGAGGCCAGCATTACCTTATACCAACATCATATAAAGACACCACAAAAAAAAGAAATACAGGCCAATATCCCTGATGAACATGTGCAAAAATCTTCAACAAAATACTAGCAAGCTGAATCTAATAACAAATTTGAGAAATTTTTCACCATGTTCAAGGGGCTTTTATTCCCATGTGGCAAGGGTAGTACAATATTCACAAATCAATCAACGTGATGCATCACATTAATATGAGAAAGTATATGAACTATATGATCATTGCAATAGATGCAGAAAAAGCACTTGACAAAATATAATATCAATTGATGATAAAAACCTTGAAAAATGTAGGCTTAGTGAGAACATACCTCAACATAATAAAGGTCATTTATAAAAAACCCACACCTAACATTAATGAGTAAAAACTAAGAACTTTTCCCCTAAGGTTAGAAATAAGACAAGGACATCCACTCTCACCATTTTTATTAAACATAGTACTGGAAGTCCTAACCACAGCAATCAGACAACAAAACGAAACAAAAGGCATCCAAAACAGTAAAGACGAAGTAAAATTTCACTCTTTGTAGATAACATCATACTCTAGATAGAAAACTCAAAGACCCCACCAAAAAACTGCTAGAACTTATAAATTAATTCGGTAAGGTTGCAGGATGCAAAATCAATGTACAGAAATCTGTTGCATTTCTATACACAATGATGAAGCAGCAGAAAGAGAAATTAAGAATACATGCCCATTTACAATTGCATCAAAAATAATAAAATACTTAGGAATACACCTAACCAAAGAGGTGAAAGACCTATGCTCTGAAAACTATAAAACACTGGTGAAAAAAATTAAAGATGACACAAAGAAATGTAAAGACATTTCATACTCGTGGGTGAGAAGAACCAATATTTCTAAAATGTCTATACTACCCAAAGCAATCTACACATTTAATGCAATCCTTATCAAAATACCAGCAGCATTTTTCAGACCTAGATAAAATCATCCTAAAGTATGTATGCAGATAAAAATGGCACCAAATATCCAAATCAATCTTGAAAAGAAAAAGTAAAACTGGAGGCATCACAATTCAGGACTTTAAGTTATATTACAAAGCTGTAGGGATTAAAGCAGTATAATGCTGGCACAAACATAGTCACATAGATCAATAGAACAAAGTAGAAAACCCATAAATTAATCCAAAACTATATAGTCAATTAATCTTTCACAAAGCAGGAAAGAATATCCAATGGAAAAATTTAAATTGATGAAACACTTAAATGTGAGACAGGAAACCATCAAAATCCTAGAAGAGAACATAGGAAGTAACCTCTTTGACATTGCCAGTAACAACTTCTTTCTAGGTGTGTCTCTTAAAGCAATGGAAACAAAAGCAAAATTAAACTATTGGGACTTCATCAAAATAAAAACTTCTGCACAGTGAAATAAACAATCAACAAAACTAAAGGACAACCTATGGAATGGGAGAACATAATTTCAAAAGAAAGATCTGCTAAAGGGATACTATACAAAATATATAAAGAACTTAGAAAACTCAATACTACAAAAATGAATAATCCAATTAAATATTGGCAGAAGACATGAATAGACATTTTTCCAAAGAAAACATAAACATGTCAAACAGAAACATGACAACATGCTCAGCATAAGTGATTATCAGGTAAATCCAAATCAAAACTATAATTTGATATCATCTTACTCCAGTCATAATAGCTAAAATCAGCAACACAAGGAAAAATGAGTATTAGTAAGGATGCAGAGAAAAGGGAACCCTCCTTTACTGTTGATGGGAATGATAAGTGTTACACCCACTCTGGAAAACATTACAGGTGTTCCTCAAAACTTTTAAAATAAAACTACCTTACAACCCAGCAAATGCACTACCAGGTATTTACCCAAAGAATACAAAAACCAGTAATTCAAAGGGACACATGAACCTTATTTCTATAGCAGCATTGTTTACAGTATCCAAGATATGAAAGTAGCCCAAGGGTCCATCCAAAAATGAGTGGAGACAAAGAATATTATGTGATATATATGTGTATATATATATATATGCCATAAAAATGGCTAATAAAAAGGCTATATATATATATTTATTTATTTATTTATTTGCCATAAAAAAGAATGAGAACCTGCCATTTGCAACCACATGGATGGACCTAGATAGTATAATGATAAGTAAATTAAGTGAGACAAAGAAATACAAATGCTATGTGATTTCATTCCTATGTGGAATTTTGGAAACAAAACAAAGAAGCAAAAAAACAAAAAGAGGCAAATAAAGAAAATGGACTCTTAAATTCAGAGGACAACCTGGTGGTTTCCAGAAGGGATATGGGTGGGAATGGGTGAAATACATAAAGGGGTTTCTTTAAAACACTTAATATGATGAGCACTGAGTAATACATAAATTGTTTGAATTATTTTATTGTGTACCTAGAATTAATGTAGCACTATATACTAATCATACTTCATTTTTTAAAAGAAAATTATGTAGCTTGAGAAGGATGTCTACATAGTAGAGAAATATTGAAAATTTTTCTCAAGGAAAATTGTCACCACATTCTGTTACTTCCTTTACTGATGTTATGCTCAGAAAATTATTTTATCTTTTGGAACAATTACCTCATTTGAAAAATGGGAAAAACAACAGAAGAGGGTGTTATGAGGAATCAATGAAATAAATTATGTGGCAAAGAATATGAAAATAAAAAAATTAAAAGGATTAATTGCTACCAGACCTGCCTTACAAGAAATATAAGAAACCATTTTTTAAGATGAAATGGATGTGACTCTAGATGGTAATATTATAATTTGAATTCACATAAAAAAGAGAAGATCCCTACGAATGTACTTTTGTAATTATAGTAGACAGTACTAACACATAGTTTACTCCTTTTTTCTTATGTTATATATCAATAGTCTAAAGTTACATATAATATGTTATTGTCTAAAACTATATACTATAGATATTTAATGCATTTATATATATTATAATACAAATTGTATACATTGTAAAAATATATAATTTATATGTATTCTTTTAGATAATTGATGTATTACTGAGTTCAGAAAAAAAGGGGTAGGGGTGCCTGGGTGACTCAGTTGGTTAAGCTTCTTACTGTAGATTTCAGTTCAGGTCATGATTTCATGATTTGTGAGATCAAGCCCTGAATCAGACTCTGTGCTGACAGTGAGGGGCCTGCTTACGATTCTCTCTCCCTCTTTCTCTACACCTCCCCCACTCACATGGTGCAAGCACTTTCTCTCTCTCTCTCAAAATAGATAAACTTCATTTTAAAAAGGAAAGAAAAAAGGAGTAAATATAGGCATATATGCATATAGAATTTATATTAATATAAATATTTATAAATATAATTATGTAATGTATTTCTAGAACTGTAATATACAGAAATTCATATATTGGTGATGTATTTTCCATTAACAGGATAAAAAAAGAGGTTGGAGCAAAGATATAATGGGCTAAAAATGAGAAAATATGGTAAATTAAGAGTAATTTTAAAACATAAAAATGTATTAATAAAATTAAAATTCTACATTAGAAAATGTTCACTCATTATAAATAAGTCAGCAAAGGATGAATAATGTAAATGGGAAGATATGAGACATGTGGAAAACAGAAAGATGGCAGAGATAAATACAACAATATTTATAATAAAAATTAAATTTAAATGTAAGAAAACATCCAAAGAAAGATAGAGGTTGTCACACTGGATTAAAATATATGATCCAATTTTTTATTGTCTATAGGAGTCACACTTTTGATTTAAAGACATAGATACTTTTTAGGGGTGCCTGGGTGGCTCACTCGGTTGAGCGCCTGACTTCAGATCAGGTCATGATCTCACACTCCATGAGTTTGAGACCCGCGTCGGGCTCTGTGCTGACAGCTCAGAGCCTGGAGCCTGCTTCAGATTCTGTCTCCCTCTCTCTCTTCCACTCCCCTGCTCATGCTCTGTCTCTCTCTGTCTCAAAAATAAATAAAAACATTAAAAATTTGTTTAAATAAAAAAATAGAGACACATCTTTTGAAAGTAAAATGATTGAAAAATATATCATGCAAATAACAGCCACATGAAAACTGGAGTGGATATGCTACTATCAGACTTAGGGATTAAACAAAAAGTTTTATTAGAAATTATGATAAATGAGGAGGTCATGGGTGGCTGAGTCGGTTAAGCATTTGACTTCAGCTCAGGTCATGATGTTGCAGTCATGAGTCTGAGCCCTGCATCAAGCTCTGTGCTGACAACTCAGAGCCTGGAGCCTGCTTCTGATTCTGTGTCTCCCTCACTCTCTGCCCTTCCACAGATCATTCATATTCTCTCTCTCTCTATCTCTCTCTCTTTTTCAAAAATAAATAAGCATTTAAAATTTTAAAGAAATTCATGGAAGATGTCAGTGTAGGAGGACGCTGGGCTCACCTCGTCCTGCTGGTCACTTAGGTTCCACCCACATCTGCCTAAGCAATCCAGAAAACCACCAGAAGACTACAGGACAGACTCTGTAGAGCCAAGCATAGACAAGAGGCCCACGGAAGAGGGTAGGAAGGGTGGAGAAATTGTGGGCACTACACAGACTGGCAGGAGGGAGCCCGGGCGGTGGAGGGGCAGCCCACTGGGCAAGGCAGAGCCCCTGAAGACTGGCTTGCAAAAGTAGAGGGGACAGACTCCATGAGTTCTGACAGCCAGTGGGACTTAATATCTGGAATGTTAAAAGTCAACAGCTCTGCTCTCAGAGAGCAGAGACAGCGAGAGGACACCAGGAGGGAGAGTTGCTGAGCCCCAGAAGACAGAGCTCAAACAGCAGGGACTAAGGCTCTGGCAAGTGCCATCTCCCTCTCCCATCCCCCAGGCTAAATCCCAAAGGGAACCAGTTCCCGTCACCGAACTTGCTTGCACCGTGAAAACACAACTTTTTGCTTCTGTGGATCCATCCCCCTGACAGGCCTGCCCCCTATCCAGTGCTGCAGTGATCCTACCGCATGGGACCACTTAGGGCAAAGTGAGCTAAGCCTGCCCCTCCCACCCCTGTGCACCCTGCGGATCAACCCCAGCTAATACGCCAGATCCCATTGAAGCAGCACCACAAGCCTGGCACTCTGCAAGCAGCGCAGAGAGGGACCACACCACTCCACAGTGAGTCCTGCCCCTGGGAGAGGGGAAGATAAGGTACACACCAGTCTGACTGTGGCCCCGGCAGTGGGCCGGGGGCAGACATCGGGTCCGACTGCAGCCCCACCCACCAATACAAGTTATTCTGGACAGTATAGGGAAGTGCCCTGCAGTTTGGAGCCACCCCAGGGACTATCCAAAATGATGAAACGGAAGAACTCTCTTCAAAAGAAACTCCAGGAAGTAGCGACAGGTAACGCATTGATCAAAAACGATTTAAGCGGGGCGCCTGGGTGGCGCAGTCGGTTAAGCATCCGACTTCAGCCAGGTCACGATCTCGCGGTCCGTGAGTTCGAGCCCCGCGTCGGGCTCTGGGCTGATGGCTCAGAGCCTGCCTGTTTCTGATTCTGTGTCTCCCTCTCTCTCTGCCCCTCCCCCGTTCATGCTCTGTCTCTCTCTGTCCCAAAAATAAATAAACGTTGAAAAAAAAATTAAAAAAAAAAACGATTTAAGCAATATAAGAGAACGAGAATTTAGAAAAAGGAGTCATAAAATTAATCACTGGGCTTGAAAAAAGCATACAAGACTGCGGACAATCTATTAGTACAGAGATCAAGGGACTAAAAAATACTCCTGAGGAGCTAAAAAATGCAATAAATGAGGTGCAAAATAAAATGGAGCCAGCCATAGCACAGATTTAAGAGGCAGAGGAGAGAATAGGTGAATTAAAAGATAAAATTATAGAAAAAGAGGAAGCTGGGAAAAAGAGAGATACAAAAAATCCAAGATCATGAGGGAAGAATTAGAGAACTAAGTGATGCAATCAAATGGAACAATATCCGTATCTTAGGAATTCCAGAAGAGGAAGAGAGAGAGAAAGGGGCTGAAGGTGTACTTGAACAAATCATAGTTGAGATCTTCCCTGATCTGGGGAAGGAAAAAGGCATGGATATCCAAGCGGCACAGAGAACTTCCTTCAGATGTAACTTGATCTTCTGCATGACATATCATAGTCGAACTGGCAAAATACAAGGATAAAGAGAAAATTCTGAAAGCAGCTAGGGATAAACACGCTCTAACATGTAAAGGGAGACCGATAAGACTAGTGATGGATCTATCCACTGAAACATGCCAGGCCAGAAAGGAATGTCAGGAAATCTTCAACGTGGTGAACAGAAAAAATATGCAGCCGACAATCCTTTATCCAGCAAGTCTGTCATTTAGAATAGAAGGAAAGATAAAGGTCTTCCCAAACAAACAAAAACTGAAGGAATTCATCACCACTAAACCAACCCTACAAGAGATCCTAAGGGGGATCCTGTGAGACAAAGTACCAGAGACATCACTACAACCATGAAACCTGCAGACATCACAATAACTCTAAACCCATATCTTTCTATAATAACACTGAATGTAAATGGACTAAATGCTACAACCAAAAGACATAGAGTATCAGAATGGATAAAAAAACCAAGACCCGTCTGTTTGCTGTCCACAAGAGACTCATTTTAGATCTGAGGACACCTTTAGATTGAGAGTGAGGGGATGGAGAACTATCTATCAGGCCACAGGAAGTCAAAAGAAAGCTGGAGTAGCCATACTTATATCAGACAAACTAGATTTTAAATTAAAGGCTGTAACAAGAAATGAAGAAGGGCATTATATAATAATTACAGGGTCTATCCATCAGGAAGAGCTAACAATTATTAATGTCTATGCACTGAATATGTAAGCACCCAAAAATATCAAACAATTAATCACAAACATAAGCAACCTTATTGATAAGAATGTGGTAATTGCAGGGGACTTTAATACCCTACTTACAACAATGGATGGATCATTTAGACACAGGATCAATAAAGAAACAAGGGCCCTGAATTATACATTGGATCAGATGGACTTGACAGATATATTTAGAACTCTGCATCCCAAAGCAACTCTTCTCGAGTGTACATGGAACATTCTCCTAGATAGGTCACATATTGGGTCACAAAACAGCCCTTCATAAGTATACAAGAATTGAGATCATACCATGCACACATTCAGACCACAATGCTATGAAGCTTGAAATCAACCACAGAAAAAAATCTGGAAAACCTCCAAAAGCATGGAGGTTATAGAACACCCTACTAAAGAATGAGTGGGCCAACCAGGCAATTAGAGAAGAAATTAAGAAATATATACAAACAAATGAAAATGAAAATACAATAATCCAAAAGCTTTGGCATGCAGGGAAGGCAGTCCTGAGAGGAAAATACATTGCAATCCAGGCCTATCTCAAGAAACAAGAAAAATCCCGGGGCGCCTGGGTGGCGCAGTCGGTTAAGCGTCTGACTTCAGCCAGGTCACGATCTCGCGGTCCGTGAGTTCGAGCCCCACGTCGGGCTCTGGGCTGATGGCTCAGAGCCTGGAGCCTGTTTCTGATTCTGTGTCTCCCTCTCTCTCTGCCCCTCCCCCGTTCATGCTCTGTCTCTCTCTGTCCCAAAAATAAATAAACGTTGAAAAAAAAATTAAAAAAAAAAAGAAACAAGAAAAATCCCAAATACAAAATCTACCAGCACACCTAAAGGAAATAGAAGCAGAGCAGCAAAGACACCCCAAACCCAGCAGAAGAAGAGAAATGATAAAGGTAAGACCAGAAGTAAACAATCTAGAATCTAAAAAAACTGTAGAGCAGATGAATGAAACCAAGAGTTGGTTTTTTGAAAAAATAAACAAAATTTATAAACCTCTAGCCAGGCTTCTCAAAAAGAAAAGGGAGATGACCCAAATGGATAAAATCATGAATGAAAATGGAATTATTACAACCAATCCCTCAGAGATACAAGCAATGGTCAGGGAATACTATGAAAAATTTATGCCAACAAACTGGACAACCTGGAAGAAATGGACAAATTCCTAAACACCCACACACTCCCAAAACATAAAAAGGGAGAAATAGAAAGCTTGAACAGACCCATAACCAGCGAAGAAATTAAATCAGTCATCAAAAATCTCCCGACAAGTAAGAGTCCAGGACCAGATGGCTTCCCAGTGGAATTCTACCAGACATTTATAGCAGAAAAAATACCTATCCTTCTCAAGCTATTCCAAAAAATAGAAAGAGAAGGAAAACTTCCAGACTCATTGTATTAATCCAGCATTACTTTGATTCCTAAACCAGACAGAGACCCAATAAAAAAAGAGAACTACAGGCCAATATCCCTTGATGAATATGGATGCAAAAATTCTCAATAAGATACTAGCAAATCGAATTCAACAGCATATAAAAGAATTATTCACCATGATCGAGCGGGATTCATTCCTGGGATGCCAGGCTAGTTCACCATTCGCAAATCAATCAAGGTGATACATCACATTAATAAAAGAAAAGATAAGAACCATATGATCCTGTCAATCGATGCAGAAAAAGCATTTGACAAAATTCAGCATCTGTTCTTAAAGAAATTCCTCAAGAAACTCGGGTACAAGGAACATACTTAAACCTCGTAAAAGCCATTTATGAAAAGTCCACAAGTAATGTCATCCTCAATGGGGAAAAACTGAGAGCTTTCCCCCTGAGATCAGGAACACGACAGGGATGACCACTCTCACCGCTGTTGTTTCACATAGTGTTGAAAGTGCTAGCATCAGCAATCAGACAACAAAAGGAAATCAAAGGCATCAAAATTGGCAAAGATGAAGTCAAGCTTTCACTTTTTGCAGATGACATGATATTATACATGGGAAACCTGATAGACTCCAACAAAGGTCTGCTAGAACAGATACCTGAATTCAGCAAAGTCGCAGGATACAAAATCAATTTACAGAAATCAGTTGCATTCTTATACACTAATAATGAAGCAACAGAAAGACAAATAAAGAAACTGATCCCATTCACAATTGCACCAAGAAGCATAAAATACCTAGGAATAAACCTAACCAAGGATGTAAAAGATCTGTATGCTGAAGACTATAGAAAGCTTATGAAAGAAATTGAAGAAGATATAAAGAAATGGAAAAACATTCCGTGCTCATGGATTGGAAGAATAAATATTGTTAAAATGGCAATACTCCCCAAAGCTATCTACACATTGAATGCAATCCCAATCAAAATGGCACCAGCATTCTTCTCAAAACTAGAACAAGTAATCTTAAAATTTGTATGGAACCACAAAAGGCCCCGAATAGCCAAAGTAATTTTGAAGAAGACATCACAATCCCAGACTTTAGCCTCTACTACAAAGCTATAATCATCAAGACAGCATGGTATTGGCACAAAAACTGACACATAGACCAATGGAATAGAATAGAAACCCCAGAACTAGACCCACAAACGTATGGCCAACTAATCTTTGACAAAGCAGGAAAGAACATCCAATGGAGAAAAGAAAGTCTCTTTAACAAATGGTGCTGGGAGAACTGGACAGCAACATGCAGAAGGATGAAATTAGACCACTTTCTTACACCATTCACAAAAATAAACTCAAAATGGATAAAGGACCTGAATGTGAGACAGGAAACTATTAAAACCCTAGAGGAGAAAGCAGGAAAAATCCTCTCTGACCTCAGCCGCAGAAATTTCTTACTTGACACATCTTCAAGGGCAAGGGAATTAAAAGTAAAAATGAATTACTGGGACCTTATGAAGATAAAAAGCTTCTGCACAGCAAAGGAAACGACCACCAAAACTAAAAGGCAACCAACGGAATGGGAAAAGATATTTGCAAATGACATATCAAAGGGCTAGTATCCAAAATCTATAAAGAGCTCACCAAACTCCACACCTGAAAAACAAATACTCCAGTGAAGAAATGAGCAGAAAACATGAATACACACTTCTCTACAGAAGACATCCAGATGGCCAACAGGCACATGAAAAGATGTTCAAAGTCGCTCCTCATCAGGGAAATACAAATCAAAACCACACTCAGATATCACCTCACGCCAGTCAGAGTGTCTAAAATGAACAAATCAGGAGACTATGGATGCTGGAGAGGATGTGGAGAAATGGGAACCCTCTTGCATTGTTGGTGGGAATGCAAACTGGTGCAGCCGCTCTGGAAAACAGTGTGCAGGTTCCTCAAAAAATTAAAAAATAGACCTACCCTAAGACCCAGCAATAGCACTGTTAGGAATTTACCCAAGGGATAAAGGAGTGCTGATGCATAGGGGAACTTGTATCCCAGTGTTTATGGCAGCACTCTCAACAATAGCAAAATTATAGAAAGAACATAAATGTCCATCATCTGACGAACAGATAAAGAAAATGTTTATGTACACAATGGAATACTACGTGGCAATGAGAAAGAATGAAATATGGCCCTTTGTAGCAACGTGGATGGAACTGGAGAGTGTTATGCTAAGTGAAATAAGTCATACAGAGAAAGACAGATACCATATGTTTTCAGTCTTATGTGGATCCTGAGAAACTTAACAGAAGTCTATGGGGGAGGGGAAGAGAAAAAACAGGTTAAAGAGGGAGAGAGCCAAAGCATAAGAGACCCCTAAAAACTGAGAACAAACTGAGGGTTGATCGGGGGTTGGAGGGAGAGGAGGGTGGGTGATGGGTATTGAGGAGGGCACCTTTTGGGATGAGCACTGGGTTTTGTATGGAAAACAATTTGACAATAAATTTCATATGAATAAATAAATAAATAAATAAAAATTTAAAAAATGTCTATTCATGTCTTCTGACCATTTTTTAATTGCATTATTTGTTTTTTGGTTATTGAGTTTTATAAGTTCTTTGTAATTTTTGGATACTAACCCTTTATCCCATATGTCACTTGCAAATATCTTCTCCCATTCCATCGGTTGCCTTTTCGTTTTGTGGATGTTTCTTTCACTGTGCAGAAACTTTTTACTTTGATGAAGTACCAATTATTTATTTTTGCTTTTTGTTCCCTTTCCTCAAAAGAATTTGCTATGGACAATGTCAAAGAGGTTACTTCCTATGTTCTCCTCTAAGATTTTGATTGTTTTCTATCTCACATTTAGATCTTTCATCCATTTTGAATTTATTTTTGTGTATGGTATAAGAAAGTGGTCCAGTTTCATTATTTTGCAAGTTGCTGTTCAGTTTTCCCAGCACAAATTTTCGAAAAGACTGAAATTTTCCCCGTGTATATTCGTTTCTGCTTTGTTGAAGATTAATTGGTCATATAGTGGTGGATACATTTCTGTGTTTTCTATTCTGTTCAATTGATCTATGTGTCTATTTTTGTGTCTGTAACATACTGTTTGATCACTTCAGCTTTACAATATAACTTGAAGTCTGGACTTGTGATGCCTCTAGCTTTTCTTTTCTTTTCCAAGATTTCTGTGGTTGTTTGGGGTCTTTTGTGGTTCCATACAAATTTCATCATTGTCTGTTTAGCTCTGTGAAAAATGCTCTTGCTATTCTGATAGGGATTACGTTAAATGTGTAGAATGATTTCAGTAGTGTAGACATTTAAAAAATATTTGTCCTTATAATCCATGAACATGAGATGTCTTTCCACTTCTTAGTGTCCTCTTCAATTTCTTTCATCAATGTCTTATAATTTTCAAAATATAAGTCTTCACCTCTTTGGTTAGGTTTATTCCCAGGTGAGCTATTGGTTTTGGTGCCATTGTAAACGGAATTGATTCCTCAATTTCTGTTTCTGCTGCTTCATTACTAACGTATAGAAATACAACAGATTTCTGTATGTTGATTTTTCTTTTCTGCGACTTTACTGAATTCTTGTATCAGTTCTAGCAAATTTTTTGCGGAGTCTTTTGGTTTTTCAATAGAGTATTATATCATCTACAGATAGTGAAAGTTTTATTTCTTCCTTGCCAATTTGGATGTCTTCCATTCTTTTTGTTGCCTAATTGCTTAGACTAGGACTTTCCTTACTATGTTAAGTAACAGTTGTGAGAGTGGACATCCCTGCCTTTTTGTGACTGTAGAGGAAAAGCTCTCAGTTTTTCCCCATTACGGATGATATTTCCTCTGTGTTTTCCATATGTGGTCTTTATTATGTTAAGGTATGTTCCCTGTAAACCTACTTTGTTGAGAGTTTTTATCATAAATGGATGGTGTACTTTTTCAAATGCTTTTTATGCATCTATTGAAATCACATATGGTTCTTAGTTTTATTAACGTGCTGTATCATGTTGATTGATTCGAAAATATTGAATAAATCCCACTTGATTATGGTGAATGATTTTTTAATGTAGTATTGTGTTTAACAGGGATATTGGCTTATTTTTTAGTGGTGTGTTTCTCTGGTTTTCCTAGAAGGGTAATACTGACCTCATAGAATGAGTTTGGAAGTTTTCCTTCCTTTTTTATTTTTGGAATAGTTTGAGAAGTATAGGTATTAACTCTTCCTTAAATGTTTGGTAGAATTTGTGTGTAAGGCATTCTGGCCCTGGACTTTTGTTTGTTGGGAGATTTTGATAACTAATTCCATTTCTTTGCTGGTTATTGGTCTGTTCATGTTTTCTATTTTTCCTGTTTTGGTTTGCTAATTTATATGTTTCTAAGAATATATCCATTTATTTCAGGTTTTCTATTTGTTGGCATATATTCTTTCATAATACTGTCTGATAACTGTGTATCTATGGTGTCGGTTGTTATTTCTTCTCTCTCATTTGTGATTTTTATTTATTTGGGTCCTCTCTCTTTTCTCTTTGATGAGTCTGGCAAGAGTTTTATAAAATTTTATTATTTTTTTCAAAGAACCAGCTCCTGGTTGCATTGATCTTTTCAAGTGTTTTTTAGTTTCTATAATATTTATTTCTGCTCTAATCTTTATTATTTACTTCCTTCTTGTTTTGGCTTCTGGCTTCATTTGTTCTTTTTTCTAGCTCCTTAGATATAATTTTAGGTTGGTCATTTGAGATTTTTCTCGCATCTTGAAGTAGGACTGTATTTCCCTCCTAGGATGGCTTTTCCCAAAGATTTTGGACCAATGTGTTTCCATTTTTATTTTTTCAGAGAAATTTTAATTTCTCCTTTGATTTCCTGGTTAACGCATTCATTCTTTAGTAGCATGCTGTTTATCCTCCATGAACTCATGGTGTTGTCATATTTTTTCTTATGATTGATTTCAAGTTTCTTAGCATTGCTGTTAGAAATGCCACATTGTATGATTTCAATAGTTTTGTATTTGTTAAGGCCTGATTTGTGACCTAGTATGTGATCTATTCTGGTGAATTTCCCATGTGCCCTTGAAAAGAATGTGTATTCTGCTGCTTTAGGATGAAATGTTCTGAACATATCTGTTAAGTCCGTCTGGTCCAAGATATCATTCAAAGCCAGTTTCCTTGTTGATTTTCTGTTTAGATGATCTGTCCATTGGTTAAATCCTCTACTATTATCGTATTATTATCAGTGAGTTTTTTTATATTTGCTATTGTTTTATATAATTGGGTGCTTTTATGTTAGGGGCATAAGTATTTAATTTTTATATCTTCTTTTTAGATTGTCCCCTGCATTGTGATATAGCACCCTTCTTTGTCTCTTGTTATTGTGTTTGTTTTAAAGTCTATTTTGTTCGATATAAGTATCACTACTTTGGCTTTCTTTTGACACCCCTTTGTGTGATATATATTTCTCCATCTCCTCACTTTCTTTCTTTTTAAAAATTTTTTATAGTGTATTCATTTATATTGAGAGACAGAAAGAGAGATCACAAGCAGAAGAGGGGAAAAGAGAGAGGGAGAGAGAGGATCCTCGGCAGGCTCTCCACTATCAGACACAGGGGTTGAAGTCAAGAACCACAAGATCATGACCTGAGATGATTCTAAGAGTCAAACGCTTAACTGACTGAGCCACCCAGGTGCCCCTCCATCTCTTCACTTTCAATGTGCTGGTGTCTTTAGACATAAAGTGAGTCTCTTGTAGGCAGCATATAGATGAGTCTTGTTTTTTTTTTTTTTTTACCCATTCTGACACTCTATGTCTTTTGATTGTAGCACTAAGTCCATGTACATTCTGAGTAATTATTGATACATATGTATTTAATGCCATTTTATTACTTGTTTTGTCATTGTTTCTGGAGATTTTCTCCAATTCTTTCTTGTTTTTGTCACTTTTGGTCTTTCCTTTCCAAAGAGTCCACTTTAATATTTCTTTCAAGGCTGATTTAGTGGTAATGAACACCTTTAGTTTTTGTTTGTGAACCTCTATATCTCTCCTTGTACTCTGAATGATAGTGTTTCTGTGTAGAGTACTCTGGACTACATATTTTTTGCATTCGGCACTTTGAATATATCATGCCACTCCCTTCTGGCTTGCCAAGTTTCTGTTGAAAGATCTGCAGCTAGCCTTATGGGTCTTCCTTGTAAGTAAAGTACTTCTTTTGTCTTGGTGCTGTGAAGATTTTTGCCTTATCACTATATTTTGCAAATTTAATTACAATATATCTTGGTGTTGACCTGTTTTTGTTGATTTTGATGGGGGTTCTTTGTGCTTCTTGGATATGAATGATCTGGATGTCTCTTTCCCTTCCCAGATTAGGGGAGATTTCAGATATTACTTCTGAAAAAAATTTGTTCCCCTTTTCATTCTTCTTCCTGGACTGCTAAAAATACAAATGTTGTTATGTTTGATGGAGTCATCGAGTTCCTTAAGTCTATTCTCATATTCCATAATTCTTCCTTCTTCCTCCTTTGTTCAGCTTCATTATTTTCCACTATTTTGCCTTCTAGGTCACTAATTCATTCCTCTACTCCTTTTAGCCCGCTGTTCATTACATCAAGCCTGCTTCCAATATTGTTTATTGCATTCTTTGTCACTGATTGATTATCTTAAACTCTTTTATCTCTGTGATAAGTGTCTCCTTGATGTCTTCTATTATTTTCTCAAGCCTAGCGAGTATCCTTATGATTGTTGCCTTATATTCCCCATCAGGCATGTTATCATTTTATCTGCATACATTTATTTTGATTAGATTTCTGGAAATGGCACTAATTAGTTCTTTAAATTGGGATAAATTCCTTTGCCTTGGCATTTTGTCCAAGTTTCTGCCTTCTTCTTTTACGTGTTAGAAAAGCCTGTTAGTCTTCTTGCTCCTGAGTAATTACTTTATGAAAAGATGTCATGTAGTGTCCAGGACCTGGGGCTTCATGGAGTCTCTGGTGTGTGTTGAATGTGCTCTGCTATTGTGTTTTGGCTACTCTGTCCTTCAAGCCAATCATCTGCAGAGACTCTCCTTGCCCACTGTGGGAAGTTTGTATTCCTTGGTCTGAATGTGGTGAGTTTTAACTAGATGTACTCTGGTATGCTTGTGAAATGGCACCTGATAATCATTTGCTAAAACTGAGGCATTGAAGAACTCTGGTCAGGAGATGTAGTGTGGGTGGGATATTGTGCTTGTCTTCTGTGGGAGGGGTCTTCTACACTGGGACTGATTAAAGCTTGACTGAGAAGGGCAGTCCCACCAGAAAGCAGGGCTTGGGGCTTGGTGTAAGCATATTAGGCAGCCAGTGTGAGCTCTGTGCTGCTACCAGCAAGAGGTTCTGTGTTTATGCTGTGGGGTAGGGGGTAGGGGGAATGGTGTCCTGGAACCAGGTCCTTTGTCCCCAGAGAGGTATGTCCTTGAATGTTGCCACTCAGGGAAGCATTTGGAGAAGAGCAAATAATCTCCACCCCTCCCCCACACCATGAATGACAGGCATTTTTTTCACATAGCTCTTTCTAAGCTCTCTGCCTTCAGGTTTTTGTCTGCCTTCTCTCCAACAGTATCCCA
The DNA here is from genome assembly GCF_018350155.1 of Leopardus geoffroyi. Lineage (NCBI taxonomy): Eukaryota > Metazoa > Chordata > Mammalia > Carnivora > Felidae > Leopardus > Leopardus geoffroyi. Next base: position 55,105,440 of record NC_059343.1, on the reverse strand, counting down.
ATACCCCTCTGGCTCTATCCCAGTCAAGCTTGCAGACCTTTAAAACTCCAGGGTTTGGGGACATGGTGTGGGGACAGGCTTACACTGGTCTTCTGAGGGAGTGGCTCATGGCACTGGGACTGAGGTGAGATTGACAGAAACGTACAATCACACCAGAGTGCAGGGGTGTGGCACTTGATATAACCAAATTAGACAGTCTGTGTCAGCCCTGAGCTTCTTCCCACAGGTAGCTCTGTATTTTTGCTGAGGAGCAGGGGAAGGATATGGCACCAACCAGCTCCTTTGTCCCTGTAGAGGAGTCCCCATGAATGCTGCCTCTCAGGTAAGCACTCCCAGAAGAGTGAATAATCTCCTAGCTGTGTGCCTCAAGCATTCTACAGATTGTGGTTATCACTCCCTGCCCCCAGGTTGTTTGCCTGCCTTCTCTCCTGAAGCAGTGCAATTCCCTCTAGGCTCATACTAGCCAAGTCCACTGTTCTTTAATAATCCAGGTTTTAAGCCCTGCTGGTTTTAAGTATTCACAAAATTCAGACCCTCTCTATTTTCCAAGCCAACTGCTTTGGAAAAACATTCTTCTTGGGCATTCTCTTGTGTGCTCATGTCTCTCTCCTTCTTGTCCCTGTCCCCTCTGCAGTACAGCAACTGCAATCCATGCCCACATGTTCTACTTTCTTCAATGTAGCCTCCTCTCTCCCTTTAGTTGTGGAATTTGTTCTGTCAGTGTCAGATTGATTTCTGGGGTATTTAGGAAGATTTTATAGTTATCTAGTTAAGTTCATGGGAAGAGACAGGTCTACAGTCCTCCTACTCCACCACCATCTTCCTGAATCTGATTCTTTTGATGTGCAAAGAAACTTTCCATTTTGACATAGTCCTACTTAATTATTTTTGATTTTATTGCTTATCCTTTAAGTGTCATATCTAAAAAATAATTTCCATTACCAATGTCAACGAGCTGTTCCCCTGTTTTTTTTATTTTCCTTAGAACTTTTATGATTTCAGGTCATGTTATGCCCAGAATTCGTGATCCCCAAAGACCACCAGGGAGCCGAGTCCGATGCAAAAGCAAAGAGCCTTTATTCGAGCTAGCTTGAGCTCAATCCCCTACCTGCACCAACGCAGCGGTGAGATACCGGAGAGAGAGAGTGAGTTTCAAAAGCACAAAGGTTTTACAGGGGTCTAGGGGTAGTTGGTGAAGTAATGGTCATGGCCTTAGCCAATTGGCTGGGGAAAGGTCAGAGTCCCATTACACAGGTTGCCGGGCATGGTTTGATCGGGGAATTAGTCAAGGGGAGGAGGCAAGGTCTGAGGTTTGAGTGGGAATTTCTTTCTGCGGCCGTGTCGGGGATATAGTCACTCAATATGGAGGATACATAACAAGATGGAAGACACAGAACAAGATGGAGGACACAGAACAAAATGGAGTCAGCCGGCCTAGGTCTGCTCTTTTTTTTTTTTTTTTTATGATCTCTTTGTTTATGTCCACATATATTTAAAAAGTTTTTTAAATGATATTTTTACTTATTTATTTATTTATTTATTTATTTATTTTTTCCATATATGAAGTCTATTGTCAAATTGGTTTCCATACAACACCCAGTGCTCATCCCAAAAGGTGGCTTCCTCAATACCCATCACCCACCCGCCCCTCCCTCCCACCCCCATCAACCCTCAGTTTGTTCTCAGTTTTTAAGAGTCTCTTATGCTTTGGCTCTCTCCCACTCTAACCTCAATTGTTTTTTCCCATCCCCTCCCCTATGGGTTTCTGTTAAGTTTCTCAGGATCCACATAAGAGTGAAACCATATGGTATCTGTCTTTCTCTGTATGGTTTATTTCACTTAGCATAACACTCTCCAGTTCCATCCATGTTGCTACAAAGGGCCATATTTCATTCTTTCTTATTGCCACGTAGTACTCCATTGTGTATATAAACCACAATTTCTTTATCCATTTGTCCGTCGGTGGACATTTAGGCTCTTTCCATAATTTGGCTATTGTTGAGAGTGCTGCTATAAACATTGGGGTACAAGTGCCCCTATGCATCAGTACTCCTGTATCCCTTCGGTAAATTCCTAGCAGTGCTACTGCTGGGTCATAGGGTAGGTCTCTTTTTAATTTTTTGAGGAACCTCCACACTGTTTTCCAGACAGCTGCACCAGTTTGCATTCCCACCAACAGTGCAAGAGGGTTCCCGTTTCTCCACATCCTCGCCAGCATCTATAGTCTCCTGATTTGTTCATTTTGGCCACTCTGACAGGTGTGAGGTGATACCTGAGTGTGGTTTTGATTTGTATTTCCCTGATGAGGAGCGACGTTGAGCATCTTTTCATGTGCCTGTTGGCCATCCGGATGTCTTCTTTAGAGAAGTGTCTATTCATGTTTTCTGCCCATTTCTTCACTGGGTTATTTGTTTTTCGGGTGTGGAGTTTGGTGAGCTTTTTATAGATTTTTGGATACTAGCCCTTTGTCTGATATGTCATTTGCAAATATCCTTTCCCATTCCGTTGGTTGCCTTTTAGTTTTGTTGGTTGTTTCCTTTGCTGTGCAGAAGCTTTTTATCTTCATAAGGTCCCAGTAGTTCATTTTTGCTTTTAATTCCCTTGCCTTTGGGGATGTGTCGAGTAAGAGATTGCTACGGCTGAGGTCAGAGAGGTCTTTTCCTGCTTTCTCCTCTAGGGTTGTGATGGTTTCCTGTCTCACATTCAGGTCCTTTATCCATTTTGTGTTTATTTTTGTGAATGGTGTGAGAAACTGGTCTAGTTTCAATCTTCTGCATGTTGCTGTCCAGTTCTCCCAGCACTATTTGTTAAAGAGACTGTCTTTTTTCCATTGGATGTTCTTTCCTGCTTTGTCAAAGATTAGTTGGCCATACGTTTGTGGGTCTAGTTCTGGGGTTTCTATTCTATTCCATTGGTCTATGTGTCAGTTTTTGTGCCAATACCATGCTGTCTTGATGATCACAGCCTTGTAGTAGAGGCTAAAGTCTGGGATTGTGATGCCTCCTGCTTTGGTCTTCTTCTTCAAAATTACTTTGGCTATTCGGGGCCTTTTGTGGTTCCATATGAATTTTAGGATTGCTTGTTCTAGTTTCGAGAAGAATGCTAGTGCAATTTTGATTGGGATTGCATTCAATGTGTAGATAGCTTTGGGTAGTATTGACATTTTAACAATCTTAATTCTTCCAATCCATGAGAACGGAATGTCTTTCCATTTCTTTATATCTTCTTCAATTACCTTCATAAGCTTTCTATAGTCTTCAGCATACAGATCTTTTACATCTTTGGTTAGATTTAATCCTAGGTATTTTATGCTTCTTGGTGCAATTGTGAATGGGATCAGTTTCTTTATTTGTCTTTCTGTTGCTTCATTATTAGTGTATAAGAATGCAACTGATTTCTGTGCATTGATTTTGTATCCTGCAACTTTGCTGAATTCATGTATCAGTTCTAGCAGACTTTTGGTGGAATCTATCGGATTTTCCATGTATAATATGCCATCTGCAAAAAGTGAAGACTTAACTTCATCTTTGCCAATTTTGATGCCTTTGATTTCCTTTTGTTGTCTGATTGCTGATGCTAGAACTTCCAACACTATGTTAACACCAGCGGTGAGAGTGGGCGTCCCTGTCGTGTTCCTGATCTCAGGGAAAAAGCTCTCAGTTTTTCCCCATTGAGCATGATGTTAGCTGTGGCTTTTAATAAATGGCTTTTATGATCATTAAGTATGTTTCTTCTATCCCGACTTTCTCGAGGGTTTTTATTAAGAAAGTTGCTGAATTTTATCAAAGACCTTTTCTGCATTGATTGACAGGATCATATGTTTCTTATCTTTTCTTTTATTAATGTGATGTATCACGTTGACTGATTTGTGAATGTTGAACCAGCCCTGCATCCCAGGAATGAATCCCACTTGATCATGGTGAATAATTCTTTTTATAAGCTGTTGAATTCGATTTGCTAGTATCTCGTTGAGAATTTTTGCATCCATATTCATCAGGGATATTGGTCTGTAGTTCTCTTTTTTTTACTGGGTCTCTGTCTGGCCTAGGAATCAAAGTAATACTGGCTTCATAGAATGAGTCTGGAAGTTTTCTTTCCCTTTCTATTTTTTGGAATAGCTTGAGAAGGATAGGTATAATCTCTGCTTTAAACATCTGGTAGAACTCCTCTGGGAAGCCGTCTGGTCCTGGACTCTTATTTGTTGGAAGATTTTTGATGACTGATTCAATTTCTTCTCTGGTTATGGGTTGTTCAAGCTTTCTGTTTCCTCCTGATTGAGTTTTGGAAGAGTGTGGGTGTTCAGGACTTTGTCCATTTCTTCCAGGTTGTCCAGTTTGTTGGCATATAATTTTTCATAGTATTCCCTGATCATTGCTTGTATCTCTGAGGGATTGGTTGTAATAATTCCATTTTCATTCATGATTTTATCTATTTGGGTCATCTCCCTTTTCTTTTTGAGAAGCCTGGCTAGAGGTTTATCAATTTTGTATATGTTTTCAAAAAACCAACTCTTGGTTTCATTGATCTGCTCTACAGTTCTTTTAGATTCTATATTGCTTATTTCTGCTCTGATCTTTATTATTTCTCTTCTTCTGCTGGGTTTAGGCTGCCTTTGCTGTTCTGCTTCTAGTTCCTGTAGGTGTGCTGTTAGATTTTGTATTTGGGATTTTTCCTGTATCTTGAGATAGGCCTGGATGGCAATGTATTTTCCTCTCAGGACTGCCTTTGCTGCATCCCAAAACGTTTGGATTGCTGTATTTTCATTTTCCTTTGTTTCCATATATTTTTTAATTTCTTCTCTAATTGCCTGGTTGACCCACTCATTCTTTAGTAGGGTGTTCTTTAACTTCCACGTTTTTGGAGGTTTTCCAGACTTTTTCCTATGGTTGATTTCAAGCTTCATAGCATTGTGGTCTGAAAGCATGCATGGTATGATTTCAATTCTTGTAAACTTATGAAGGGCTGTTTTGTGACCCAATATGTGACCTATCTTGGAGAATGTTCCATGTGCACTCGAGAAGAAAGTATATTCTGTTGCTTTGGGATGCAGAGTTCTAAATAGATCTGTCAAGTCCATCTGATCCAATGTGTCATTCAGGGCCCTTGTTTCTTTATTGACCATGTGTCTAGATGATCTATCCATTTCTGTAAGTGGGGTGTTAAAGTTTCCTGCAATTACCACATTCTTAACAATAGGGTTGCTTATGTTTGTGAGTAATTGTTTTATATATTTGGGGGCTCCTGTATTTGGCGCATAGACATTTATAATTGTTAGCTCTTCCTGATGGATAAACCCTGTGATTATTATATAATGCCCTTCTTCATCTCTTGTTACAGCCTTTAATTTAAAGTCTAGTTTGTCTGATATAAGTATGGCTACTCCAGCTTTCTTTTGACTTCCAGTAGCATGATAAGTAGTTCTCCATCCCCTCACTCTCAATCTAAAGGTGTCCTCAGGTCTAAAATGAGTCTCTTGTAGACAGCAAATAGATGGGTCTTGTTTTTTTATCCATTCTCATACCCTAAGTCTTTTGGTTGGAGCATTTAGTCCATTTACATTCAGTGTTATTATAGAAAGATATGGGATTAGAGTCATTGTGATGTCCATAGGTTTCATGCTTGTAGCGATGTCTCTGGTACTTTGTCTCACAGGATCCCCTTTAGGATCTCTTGTAGGGCTGGTTTAGTGGTGACAAATTCCTTTAGTTTTTGTTTGTTTGGGAAGACCTTTACCTCTCCTTCTATTCTAAATGACAGACTTGCTGGATAAAGGATTCTCGGCTGCATATTTTTTTCTGTTCATCACATTGAAGATCTCCTGCCATTCCTTTCTGGCCTGACAAGTTTCAGTAGAGAAATCGGTAGAGTCTTATAGGTCTCCCTTTATATGTTAGGGCATGTTTATCCCTCGCTGCTTTCAGAATTTTCTCTTTATCCTTGTATTTTGCCAGTTTCACTATGATATGTCGTGCAGAAGATCGATTCAAGTTACGTCTGAAGGGAGTTCTCTGTGCCTCTTGGATTTCAATGCCTTTTTCCTTCCCCAGATGGGAAGTTCTCAGCTATTATTTCAAGTACACCTTCAGGACCTTTCCCTCTCTCTTCCTTCTCTGGAATACCAATTATGTGTATATTATTTCTCTTTAGTGCATCCCTTAATTCTCTAATTTTCCCCTTATACTCCTGGATTTTTTTATCTCTCTTTTTCTCTGCTTCTTCTTTTTCCATAATTTTATCTTCTAGTTCACCTATTCTCTCTCCTCTGCCTCTTCAATCCGAGCTGTGTTTGTCTCCATTTTATTTTGCAGCTCATTGATGGCATTTTTTAGCTCCTCCTGGCTGTTCCTTAGTCCCTTGATGTCTGTAGCAATAGATTCTCTGCTGTTCTCTATACTGTTTTCAAGCCCAGCGATTAATTTTATGACTATTATTCTAAATTCACTTTCTGTTATATTGTTTAGATCGCTTTTGATCAGTTCATTAGCTATTGTTATCCTGGATGTTTTTCTGAGGGGAATTCGTCCATTTGGTCATTTTGAATAGTCCCTGGAGTGGTGAGGAACTGCGGAGCACTTCCCCTGTGCTGTCTTGAATATCTTGCGTTGGTGGGTGAGGCCGCAGTCAGACCTGATGTCTTCCCCCAGCCCTCCGCTGGGGCCACAGTCAGTCTGGTGTGTGCCTTCTCTTCCCCTCTCCTAGGGGTGGGGTGGCGTGGCCCATCTGGGCTACTTGCACACTGCCAGGCTTGTGGTGCTGGGGATATGTCATATTAGATGGGTTGGATCGGCAAGGTACACAGGGGCAGGAGGGGCAGGCTCAGCTCGCTTTTCCTTGGAGATCCGCTTTGGGAGGGGCCCTGTGGCACCGGGAGGGAGTCAGACTCATGGAGGGATGGATCTGCAGAAGTACAGCACTGGGTGTTTGCGTGGTTCAAGCAAGTTCCCTGGCAGGAACTGGTTCCGTTTGGGATTTTGGCTGGGGGATGGGCGAGGGAGATGGCACTGGCGAGCACCTTTGTTTCCTGCCAAACTGAGCTCTGTCATCCGGGGCTCAACAATTCTCCCTCCCGTTGTCCTCCAGCCCTCCCGTTCTCCGAAGAGAGCTGTTAGCTTATAACCTTCCAGATGTCAAGTCCCGCTTGCTGTCCAAACACACTCCGTCTGGCCCCTCCGCTTTTGCAAGCCAGACTTGGGGGCTTTGCTTGGCCAGCGGGCTGCCCCTCCACCCTGGCTCCCTCCTGCCGGTCCGTTTAGCGTGCACCGCCTCGCAGCCCTTCTTACCCTCTTCTGTTGGCCTCTCGTCTGTGCTTAGCTCCAGAGACTCCTTTCTGCTAGTCTTCTGGCAGTTTTCTGGATTATTTAGGCAGGTGTAGGTGGAATCTAAGTAATCAGCAGGACGCGCTGTGAAACCAGCGTCCTCCTATGCCACCATCTTCCTATTTCTCTGCTGTTTCATTCATACGTAAAAATATTTAATATAGTTCAAGTTAATTTTTGAGTGGTGTAAATACTGGTCCAGTTTCTTTTTTCATATAAATATCCAATTTTCCCAGTACCATTTATTGAAGGAATAGTCTTTTGCCAGTAAATATTCATGAGTCCCCTGTCAAGTATTAGTTGAACAGATGGGCATGGGTTTATTTGTAGGGTCTTGATTCTCTTCTGTACATATATCTTTTTAAGTGTTTATTTGTTTTGAGAGAGAGAGAAAGAGAGAGAGAGAGACAGAGAGAGAGAGCAGGGGATGGACAGAGAGAGATGGGAGAGAATCTCAAGCAAGCTGTGCACTGTCAATGCAGAACCCGACATGGGACTCAATCTCATGAACTGTAGGATCATGAACGAGCCAAAATCAAGAGTCAGGCACTCAACAAACTGAGACACCCAGGCACCCCCCATAGGTCTATTTTTATGAAAATAGTATACTTTTTTGATTACTATAGATTTGTAGTATAATTTAAAATCAGGAAGTATGATGTCTCCTGCTTTGTTCTTTCTCAATCTTCTGTTCACAATCCTCTGCCATTCCGTTCAAATTTTAGGATTTTTTTTTCTATTTGTATAAAAATTCCACTTCAATCTCATAAGGATTGCATTCAATGTACTGTGGGTAGTATGGATATTTTAACAAGATTAATTCTACAAGCCATGGACATGATACATCCTTTATGTCTTATTCAATTTCTTTCATTAATTTCATAGTTTTCAGTGTAAAGATATTTCACCTCCTTGGTTAAATTTATTCCTAAAGTATTTTATTTTCTTTTTGAAAGTATTATAAATGGTATTGTTTCCTTCATTTCTTTTTAATATACTTTGTTGTTAGTGTATAGATGCATTGATTTCTGTATTTTTTATTTTATATCCTGCAACTTTATGGCATTTATGATTAGATAAAAGTTTTTTGGTGGCATCTTTAGGATTATGTGTATATATATATATATATATATATATATAATGTCATCTGCATACAAAGACAGTTTTACTTCCTCCTTTCTAATTTAGATACTTTTTATTTCTTGTTTTCTCCTGATTGCTCTGGCCAGGACATCCAGTATTATGATAAATAAGAGTGGTGCAAGTGACCACCCACATCTTGCTTCTGATCTTTTAAGAGAAAAACTTTTCAACTTTTCACCATTTAAGTATTATGTTAACTGTGGGTTTGTCATATTTAGCTTTAATCTATACCAACCTATTGAGAGTTTATTAGGAATGGATGATGAATTTTCTCAAATGCTCTTTCTTTATCCATTTAGGTGACAATTAATTTTTTTTTTTTGCTGTGACCTGAAGGTCTTTTTAAAATTGAGGTATAATTGACATACAACATTATATTAGTTTCAGGTGTAGAACATAGTAATTCAATACTGCCTACACTGTTAAATGACCACAATAAGTCTAGTTATCATTTTTCACCATACAAAGCTACATTTTTTTGTGATAAGAAATTTTAGGATTTACTCTCTTGGCAACTTTCAAATACAATGTTATTGACTATAGTCACTGTGCTGTACATTACATCTCCATAATATTTATTTTATATTTGAAAGTTTCTGCCTCTTGACCCCCTTTACCCATGTCTTTTTTTTCTCCCTTTACCCATTTAAACCAACGCAAAGTCATCTCCACTCCAGCATGTACAGTTCTGTTCTCTATATCTATGGGTTTTGCTTTGTTATGATTTAAATTTCACATATAATTGAAATATATTTGTTTTTCTCTGTCTGACTTATTTCACTTAGAATAATTCCATCAAGGTCCATCAATGTTGTCACAAATGGCAAAATTTCATTCTTTTTTAATGGCTGAGTACCATTACGTTGCATTTATATAGCACATATTTACCCATTCATACATCAATGGGCAGTTATATTATTTCCATATCTTGGATATTGTAAACAATACTTCAATGGACATAGAGATGGATGTATCTTTTATAAGTTGTGTTCTTTTCAGATAAATATACACAATAGTGGAGTTGTTGGATAAGATGGTAGTTAGATATTTAATTTTGGGGAGAAACTGCATATTGTTTTAAATAGTGGATGCACCAATTTAAATTCCCACCAATAGTACATGAAATTCTCCTTTTCTGAACATTTAGCCAACACTTGTTATTTCTTGTCTTTATGATACTAGCCATTCTAACAGATGTGAGGTGATATCCTGCGATTTTGATATGCATTTCTGTCATAATTAATGACACTGAGCATCTTTTTATGGTCCTGTTGCCCATCTATATGTCTTATTTGCAAAAAAAGTAGTATATTCAGGTCCTCTGACCATTTTTCAAATAGATATTTCTTTTGCTATCGAGTTATATGAATTCTTTATATATTATGAATATTAATCTCTTACCAAATATAACTTGCAAATTTTTCTTTCATTCAGTAGATTTCTTTATCATTTTCTTAATGGTTTCCTTTCCTGAGAAGAAGCTTTTCAGTTTGAAATAATTGCCAGGACCAATGATAAGAAGCTTATTGTGTGTGTTTTATTCTAGGAGTTTTTGGGTTTTAGGTCTTCCTTTTAAGTCTAACACCTTTTGAGTTCATTTTTTCGTATGGTGAAAGATAATTATCTAGTTCCATTCTTTTGCAGGAATCTGTTTAGTTTACCTAACAAAATTTATTGAAGAGACTATACTCCCCCCACTGTATATGTGTGGATTCTTTGTCATAAATTAATTGACCACATGAGTGGGTTTATTTATGAGCTTTATATTCTGTTCCATTGATTTCTGCATGTGTTTCTTTGACAATACCATGCTGTTTTAATTATTATACCTTGTAATGCATTTATGAATAAGGGAGTATGATGCCACCAGGTTTGTTCATTTTTCTTGATATTATTTTGGGTATTCATGATCTTTAACAGCTACATACAGACTTTAAGACAGTCTATGCTACTTCTGTGAAAAATGCCATTGAGATTTTGATAAGGATAGCATTGAGTCTGTTCATTGCTTTTGGTAGTATAGAAATTTTAACATTTTTCCAATCCATGAACATGCAATACCTTTCCATTCATTTGTGTCTTTTATTTCTTTTATTAATGTCTTGTTTTCAATATAGAGGTCCTTCACCTCTTTCACTGAGTTTATTTTCAGGTATTTCATTCCTTTTTTAAGTTTATTTATTAAATTTGAGAGAGAGAGAGCATGACTGGGGGAGGGGCAGAGACATAAGGAGAGAGAGAATTCCAAGCAGGCTCCATGCTGTCAGCACAGAGCCCAATGTGGGGTTCAATTTCACAAATCATGTGATCATGACCTGAGACAAAATCAAGAGTCAGACACTTAACTGACTGAGCAACCCAGGCACCTCGGTATTTCATTCTTTTTGATGCAATTATAAATTAGATTGTTTTATTAATTTCTTTTTGTGATAGTTCATTATTAAATGTTTGTATATTTATTTATTTTTATTTTTTTAGAGTCACATGCTCTACCAACTGAGCCAGCAAGGTGCCCCTTTAGAGATTTATATATATGTATATAATCATATCAACTAGAAATACTGAGAGATATACTTCTTTCTTTCCAATTTGGATGACTTTTTTTTTCCTTACTAAATTGCCCTGGCTAGGATTCCCAATACTATGTTGAATTAAAGTGGAAATAGTGAACATCCAAAGAAAAGTTTGTATTTATTGATATTAGCTGTGATCTTGTCATATATGGCCTTTATTATGTTGAGGTATCTTCTCTCTATACCCACTTTTTGGAGAGTTTTTATCATAAATACATGCTAAATTTTGTCAAATGCTTTTATGCATCTACTGACATGATTATGTGTTTTTTTCTTATTTGGAAATTTCTGGGATTCCTGGAACTGGATGTCTATTTCCTTTCCCAGGATAGAGAAGTGTTCAGCCATTATTTCTTCAAATATTTTTTCCCTTTTTCTCTTCTCCCCTTGGGACTGCTGAAATGCAAATGTTGATCTACCTGATGATGGCCCATAGGTCCCTTAAGGTAGCCTCACTATTTTTGCATTATTTTCTTGTTTTAGCTTCTCTGTTTGGTTGAGTCCCACTTCCTTGTCTTCTAGCTTACTGATCTTTTATTTTGCTTTATTTGGTCTGCTGTTGAACCCCTCCAGGGTATATTTTTTAGTTCTTGTAGTATTTAGCTCTGTTTTGTATTTTTACAAATATTTTCTGTCTCTTTGTTAAAGTTTTCACTGAATTTACTCATTTTCTCCTATTTTGGTAAGCTTTTTTATGACTATTAATTTGAATTATTTTTTTTTGCATTTTTATTTATTTTTGAGAGACAGAGAGACAGAGCACAAGTGGGGAGGGGCAGAAAGAGAAGGAGACAGAATCCAAAGCAGGCTTCAGGTTCTGAGCTGTCAGCACAGAGCCTGACATGGGGCTTGAACTCACAAACCGTGAGATCATGACCTGAGTTGAAGTTGGATACTTAACTGACTGAGACACTTAGGCGCCTCTGAACTCTTTTTAAGATGAAGTAGTTATCTCTGTTTCATTTTTTTTCTGGTTTCTTTTTCTTCATGCTCTTTCATCTGGAGCACATTCTTCTGTTTCTTTATTTTTCTTTCTGTATTTTTTCCTACTTGTTAGGTAAAACAGTTACCTCTCCAAGTCTTGAATCTTATACGCAAGTGTTGAAGCTTGTTACTTAACTCTGTTCTAGCTGTCAGTTGTCTATCAAATCTTTGTGTTTGTTTAAGTATCCTGATTTATTTTTCATAAGTTCCAGGTGTTGAGGGTGGGCCAAGATCTCTCAGTTATCCAAAGTGAGTGATCTCAGTCAGCATCTAGTTTTGGGATGATTGGGAACTATCATGATACAGCTTATAAAGTATGTAAATATATATTGTCCTATGGGTTAGACTATTACCATAGACCCTACTGGCCTCCAGACCAGGTAAGCTACAGTTCTCTCTCTGGAAACAGCTGCAAAAGTTGTGGATGCAATTGAGTGCATATGCTCCTTTTTGGAAAGTACTGGTGAGCTGTAGTGAGGCCTAGGTAGAGCACAAAGAAGTTGTCCCACAGGCCACATTATTTGAGAACACCTACCCTAGCCTCTGTACATGTGGCAAACCTGAAGCCTACTCTTCAAACTGAAGCTACAGGATAAATAGTTTTGTTTTTTTTTTTTTTCACCACAGGAAGACTGGAAATATATTTTCGTTTGCTTTCTTTGCCATTCTCTGGGAGTGATAGACTGTTAAGAATTATCTCCATGATTACGTTCCCAAGAGACACAGATGTGCAAGCTACCTTGGCCACCAGAGCTGGGTGAATAAACAGAGTCCCTCTGTGTTCTGAATTTTCCTACTGGCTTTAGTAAGTCAACTAGAGGGTTCAGTGGTAAGTCACACTTACTGATTTTAGCAAGGTCTCAAGAGAGTGCATGAAGCACATGCATCCACTCATTTTGGCAGGTCAGAGGGAGAGCATAGAAACCATATGCACCCTCCAGCTTTTGACGGGCACCTGGAGCATCCAAGAAATGTGAGGATCTGCTGGCTTTGAAAGGGCATCTGGAGAGCACAGGGGTGAGTCATGCTCACTAGCTTTAGCAGGACAGAGGGAAAGTGCAAGAACTCAGATAATTTGATTTTTATCTTTAATTTTATTAATATGAAGTATCAAATTTATTAATTTGTGTATACTGAACCATCCTTTCATCCCATGTATACATCCTATTTGATCAAGATACTAGTAATGTGCTATTGAATTCAGTTTGCTAGTATTTTGTGAGCAATTATTCAATCTATATCACCAGGTATATTATATAGATTTTTTTCCCCTGGATTGTCTTATCTGGCTTTGGTATCAGGGTAATATTTGCCTCAAAAAATAAGTGTAGGGGTTTCCTCTTCTCTTCATTATTTTGAAAGCATTTAAAAATTAGCACTTCATAGTATTATTATGTTATGTATTATATTATGTAATATATTATGCATATTTTTCTTTGTAAAATAAACATGTAATTAGGAATTTATTTCTGGGCTCTTTATTCTGTTATATTAATCTATGTGTCTATATTTGTGTCAGTGCCATACTGCTTTTTAATGTTTTTAAATTTTGGCTCCAGTATATTTAACATACAGTGTTATATTAGTTTCAGGAGTACAATATAGTGATTCAACAATTTTATAAATTAATCAGTGCTCATCATGACAAATGTACTCTTAATTTCCTTCACTTATTTCACCTCTCCTCACACCCACCCTTACACTGATAACCATCATTTTGGTATCAATAATTAAGAGTCTGGTTTTGGTTTGTCTCTTTTTAACTTTGTTCATTTGTTTTGTGTTGAAATTCCGCATATGAGTAAAATCATATGATACTGGTCTTTCTGTGACTAACTTGTTTCATTTAGCATTATAGTCTCTATATACACCCATTTTGTTGCAAATGGCAAGATTTAATTCTTTTATATGGCTGATTAATATTCCTCTGTGTGTGTGTGTGTGTGTGTGTGTGTGTGTGCATGTGTGTGACTCCTTATCCATTCATCAATAAGTGGACAATTGGCATGCTTCCATAATTTGGCTACAGTAAATAATGTTGCAACAAACATAGGGGTGCATGTAGCTCTTTGAATTAGTGTTTTTGTATTTTTTAGTAAATACCTACTAGTGAGATTACTGGGTCTTTGGGTAGTTCTATTTTTAACTTTTGAGGATTTTCAACAATGTTTGCCATAGTGGCTGCATCTGTTTGCATTCCCACCAACAGTGCAAGATGATTCCTTTTTCTCCACTTCCTCGCCAAAACTTGTTGATTTTTCTGTTTTTTTCTTTTTTTATCTTAGCCATGCGCACATTTTTATGAATGTGAGGTGATATCTATTGTGGTTTTGATTTTGATTAGTATTTCCCTGATGATGTGTGATGTTGAGCATCTTTTTGTGTGTCAGTTGGCTTTCTGCATGTCTTCTTCAGAGAAATTACTGCTCATGTTTTCTACCCATTTTTATTGGATTATTTGGGGTTTTTTTGGCATGTTGAGTTTTGTAAATTCTTTATATTTTTTTGGATGATAACCTATTATTAAAGGTGTCACTTACAAAAATTTTCTTCTATTCAGTAGGTTGTCTTTTAGTTTGTTGATTGTTTACTTTGTTTGCAGAGGATAACATGTTCATTTTCATGTAGTCCCAATTGTTTATTTTTGCTTTTACTTCCTTTGCCTCAAAAGACATATCTAGAAAAATCTAGAAAACTAACCTCAGAAAATTACTGCCTACGCTTTGTTCTAGGATTTTTTTTGGTTTCAACTCTCACACTTGGCTCTTTAATCCTTTTTTAGTTTGGTTTTGTTTGGTGTAAGTAGTCTAGTTTCATTCTTTTGCATGTAGATATCCAATTTTCCCAACACCCTTTCTTTAAAATACTTTTTCCCATTGGATATTCTTCCTTCCTTAGTAAAGATTAATTTAGTATAATTGTGGGTTTATTTCTGTTCTATTTATATTCTGTTCCATTTTATCTATGTGTCTATTTTTATGTCAGTACCATAGTGTTGATTACTACAGCTTTGTAGTATAACTTGAAATTTGGAATTTTAATGTCTCCAGTTTTGCTTTTTTTTTCTTCAAGATTGCTTTGGCTATTTGGGGTCTGTTGTGGTTCTATAAAAATTTTAGGATTGTTTGTTTCTAGCTCTGTGAAATATACTATTGGTGTTTTGAAAGGGATTGCATTAAATGTGTAGATTGTTTTGGGTAATGTAGACAGTTTAACAATATTTGTTCTTTCAATCCATGAATGTCTTTCCATTTGTGTCATCTTCAATTTGTTTTATCAATGTTTTATAATTTTCAGAGTACAGGACATTCACCTCCTTGGTTAATTTTATTCCTAAGTATTTATTTTTTTGGTACAATTGTAAATGAGATTATTTTCTTATTTCTTTTTATGCCCCTTTATTATTACTATATAGATATGCAACAGTGTTTCCTCTTTTAGGATGATATGACCTGTGGGTTTTTAATATATGACTTTTATCATGTTGAGGGATAATCCCTACAAGCCTACTTTGTTGAGAGATGTTATCATGAATGGATGTTGTCCTTTGTCACATGATTTTTTGCTTCTACTGAAATAATCATTTAGTTATTATCTTTTATTTTATTAATGTGATATATCATATCAATTAATTTACAAATACTGAACCATCTTTGCAACCCAGGAATAAATCTCATGTGATTGTGGTGAATGATTTTTTTAATGTATTGTTGGATTCGGTTGGCTAGTATTGTATTCAGAATATCTGTATCCATGTTCATTAGGGATATTGGCTTGTAGTTCTCTTTTGTAGGGGGGGTCTTTATTTGGTTTTGGTATCAGTGTAATTATGGATTCACAGAATGAATTTGGAAGTTTTCCTTCCTTTTCTACTTTTGGATTAGTTTGAGAATAAAAGGCATTAACTTTTCTTTAAATATTTGGTAGAATTCACATGTAAAGCATTCTGGCTGACTTTTTTTTCTTGTGAGATTTTTCATTACTGGTTTAATTTTGCTAATTATCAATACATTCAAGTTTTCTATTTCTTCTTGTTTTGTTTTTGGTAGTTTGTATATTTATAGGAAGTTACCCATTTCTTTGAGGTTGTCCAATTTGTTAGTATATATTTTTTGATAATATTCTCTTATAATTGTATTTCTGTGGTGTTGGTTGTATTTCTCCTCTCTCATTTGTGATTTTATTTATATGAGTCCTTTCTCTTTCTTTTTGATGAGTCTGGTGAGTTAATTTATTTTTTCAAAGATCTATGTCCTGTTTTCATTGATCTTTTCTGTTGCTTTCTTAGTTTCTCTATCATTTATTCTGGTCTTATCTTTATTATTTATTTACTACTGCTGGCTTTATGTTTTGTTTATTGCTCTATTTCTATATAACTCCTTTAAATGTAAAGTTAGGTTGCTTAATTGAGATTTTTCTTGCTTCTAGGTAGGCCTGTATTGCTATATAATTACCTGTTAGGACCACATTTGCTGCATCTAAGTGGTTTGAATCACATATGAAAAAAAAAGAAAAACACAGATAATATCAACCTGAATAGGAAAAACCTGAGAGCATTTACTCAACATTCAGGAATAAGACAGGGATTCTACTCTCACCACTGTTATTTAACATAGTACTGGAAGTCATAGCCCCAGCAATCACAACAAAAATAAATAAATAAATAGCCTCAAAATCAACAAGGAAGAAGTAAAACTTTCACTAGTTCACTAGTTCACATAGTTCTGTTTTTCACAGAACTATGACAAACAATCCTTAAATTTGTATGGCACCATAAAAGGCATTGGAGAACAAAGTAAGCTTGGAAAAGCAAAGCAAAGCTGAAGCATTACAATTTCAGGCTCCAAGTTATATTTCAAAGATATAGTCAAAAGAATATGTTACTGGTACAAAAATAGACATAGAGATCAATGCAAAAGAATAGAAAATCCAGAAATGAACTCACAACTATATGGTCAATAAATCTTTGACAAAGCAGGAAGGAATATCCAAATGGATACAGACAGTCTCTTCAACAATCATTAATGATAAAACTGGACAGTATCATGAAAAAGAATGAAACTCAGCTACTACTTTCTTACACCATACATAAAATAAATTCAAGATGGATGAAATACCTAAATGTGAGAGCTGAAACTATAAAAATTCTAGAGGAGAACAGAGGGAGTAACCTCTTTGGCATCTGTAGTACCAACTTCTTTCCAGATATATCTCCTGAGGCAAGGGTAGCAAAAACAAAAATAAACACTGGGACTTCATTAAAATAAAAAGCTTCTGCACAACAAAGGAAACAATCAACAAAACTTAAAGGCAACATATTTAATGAAAAAAGATATTTGCAAATGACATATTTAATAAAGGGTTAGTATCAATGATATATAAAGAACTTCTATAATTCAACACCCCCAAAACGAATACTCCAATTAAACGATGGGCAAAAGACATGAATAGACATTTTTCCATAGAAGACAGGCAGATGATCAAGAGACACATGAAAAGATGCTTAATATCACTGATCATCAGGGAAATACAAATCCAAAGTACAATATGATATCACTTCACACTTGGCAGAATAGCTAAAATCAACAACAGAAGCAACAACACGATCAAAAATACAAGTTTTGGCAAGATGTGGAGAAAGGGGAAAATTTCTGCACTATTGGTAGGAAAGCAAACCAAAGCAGTCACTGTGGAAAGCAGTGCGGAGTTTCCACAAAAGGTTAAGAATAAAACTACCCTATGATCCAGGAATTGCAGTACTAGGTATTTACCCGAAGAGTAAAAAATACTAATTCAAAAGGATACATGAACCTTAATGTTTATAGAAGAATTTTCTACAATAGTGAAATTATGGAAACAGCCCAAGTAGCCATTGATTGATGAATATATATATATATATGGAGAAAGAGAGGTATCATATATATATGATATATACTATATATATATGTTATATTATATATATGATATATATAATATATAGCCAGCCTATATATATATATATATATATATATATATATATATAATGAAAATATTGGCTGGCTATAAACAAGTATGAAATCTTGGCATTTTGAACAACATGGATAAACTAGAGAGTATCATGCTAAGCAAAATAAGTCAGTCAGAGAAAGGCAAAAACACAATTACACTCATATGTGGAATTTAAGAAACAAAGGAAAGGAGCAAATGGGGAAAAAAGAGAGAGGGGTAAACTATGAAACAGAATGTTTTTTTCTTTTCAAAAAACAGACTCTTAACTATAAAGAACAAACTAATGGTTACCTGAGTGTAGATGGGTCAGGAGATGAGTTAAATAGATGAGAGGGAGTAAATGGAGGAGTCAACGTGGTAGAGAAATAGTGGGCCGAAAGCTGCCTCATCTCTCAAACACAGCAGTATTGAGGCCAAAAGACTTGGAATTCCAGGAATCTGGGCTACACGGTGACAGAAACATCTCCAGGGGCCCACAGGGAAAGCTTAATGGGACAGAGGTGCATGCTTGCAAATTGGAAGATACAAAACAGGCAGCATAGGCACAGACAGAAGGGGGAACCCCTTTGGTGGAGAGACAAAAGGAAGAGGAAGAGAGGCTGTGGAAGTGTGGGATTGTATTTGGACAAGAGTAAAACATCTCTGGACCACTGACAGGGGGATGGAAAAAATCAGAGAGACCCAGAATCTAACTTGCAAACAGCCTTAAGAGTGATGATGCAGGGTTGCATGACTTTGTTTGGACCAGGACAAGAGCTGGCTGCCAGTCTTTGTGCCAGGTCCAGTGGGGAAGGGGAGCCATCCCCAGACTCAGTAGCAAGCTCAGAGGTACATTGGGAGAGCAGTCCTCTTCCTCCAATGCTGTGGGAAGAAGGTATATTGCTGTTCCAAGGACAAAAGACCTTTCAGGTGCCAGCCAGAGGCGCTTTGTCAGGCTGGCGGAGTGGCACTACCCCAGAAGGAGCCCCACAGAGCAGGATATTTTAAGACATTGGGGTTTGAATCCCAGCCTAGCAACTGGGAGGCACAGGAGACTGTGGAGTGGGACAAACCAGCCCACTCATGCCCACGCGGTGTTGTGAGGACTGCTTGAAAAGTGTGGATTAGGACACCTGGTCAGGGGTCGAAAGATTGGGGTGTCACCATTTTTCTCCCTATCACCAATGGGGGGGGGGGCTTCAGGGAACAGGACAATGGCTCTGAGTGGAGGCAGAACTTGCTTACACCAAACCCCTCCCCTTTGTGCCTGGCAACTGCATATCTACCAGAGCGAGATTGACACTGACCAAACCAGAGGGCCCCTCCTCCAAATCAGCACTGCTATTGATTCCAAAGCACCATCAGACAACAGTCCAGCTGTTTTGCATTTTCTGATTTAATTCTTGGTCAAGTCTTATTTATATATATTTTTTCTTCTTTCCTTTTCGTCTTCTTCTTCTTCTTCTTTCCTCCCTTCTGTATTCTGGTTGTTGGTTTATTTAAGCAGATATTTTTAATCTATTCTTACAGCTCTTCTGTATCTCCTTCTTCTTTATTTTACTCTCTCACTCTGGATTAAGCCGTATAGTTTCTCCCAAACGCTGCCTGCTCATTTTTCCCCACCCCTGTCATTTCTCATTTCTCTCTTTGTATTGGAAAAGGTTTCTTCCACCATCCCCCAATTTTTAATTTTTTTCCAGAGTTATTTCAATGAAAAAAATCAAAGCACAGCTGGTGAAAGGTCCAAACCACCACCATGAGTAGGGAGATAAAGCAACCAGACTCCCAACAACAGAGAGCATACAACACACTCCAAAGACACCTTCTTAAGGGCCAACCCCGGACAATGTATGACCCCTTTTTAATATATTAGTATTCACAGGTGCAGGACAAATAACAAGCTATTAAAACACATAAAAGACAGAAAACTAGCCAAAATGAGGAAACAAAGAATTCTGCTCAAAAAAAATTCCAGGAATAAATGACATCCAGAGAATTGCTCAAAACAGATAATTTATATACATATATATATATATATATATATATATATATATGAATAAGAATTTATAATAATAGTCATAATAATCATAGCTGGGCTAGAAAAAAGCACAGATGACAGCAGACAACCTATTGCTGCAGAGATCAAGGACCTAAAAAATAGTCACAATGAATTAAGAAATGCTATAAAAGCAGGGTTCCTGGGTGAATCTGACGGTTAAGTGTCTGACTTTGGCTCAGGTCATGATCTTATGGTTCATGGCTTTGAGCTCCATGCTAGGCTCTGTGCTGACAGCTCAGAGCCTGGAGCCTACCTCAGATTCTGTGTCTCCCTCTGTCTCTCTGCCCCTACCTTGCTTGTGCTCTGTCTCTATATCTCTCAATAATAAATAAAAACATTTAAAAATAAAAAGAAATTCTGTAAAAGAGATACAAATAATAAAATACAATGATGGAGGGATGCAAATATGGAGGAAGCAGAGGGGAGAATAAATGAAATAGAAGATAAAATTATGGAAAATGATAAAGCTGAAAAATAGAGATAGGAAAATACAAGACCACTAGGGGAGAATTAGAGACTTAAATGATTCAATGAAAAGTAATAAAATCCATATCATAGGAGTTCCAGAAGAAGAAGTTGGGGAGAATGGGATAGAAGGTTTATTTGAACAAATTATAGCTGAGAACTTCCCTAACCTGGAAAGGAAGCAAGCATACAAGTCCAGGAGGCATAGAGAACTTTCTTCAGAATCGACAAGAACAGGTCATCACCATGGCATATCACAGTGAAACTGGCAAAATACAAATGTAAAGAGAATTCTGAATGCAGGTAGAGACAAATGGGCCTTAACATACAAGCATGGACACATAGGGTAGTAGCATACCTGTCGCTGAAACTTGGCAGCCCAGAAGGGAGTGGCAGGAAATTTTTAATGTGCTGAATAGACAAAATATGCAGCTAAGAATCTATTATCTGGCAAAGCTGTCCTTCAGAATAGAGGGAGAGATAAAGGCTTTCCCAGACCCCCCCCCAAAAAAAACCCAAAAAACTAAAGGATTCATGACCACTAAACCAGTCCTGCAGTATATCCTAAGGGGGACTCTGTGAGTGGAAAGCAGCAAAGAGTAAAAAACCACAGACATCACCATAAGCATGAAACCTACAGATAACACAATGACACTAAATCCATATCTTTCAATAATTACTCTGAATGCAAATGTACTAAATGCCCAAATCAGGATACATATGGTATCAGAATGGATAAAAAACCATGATCCATGTATATGCTGTCTACAAGAGACTCATTTTAGACCTGAGGACACCTGCAGATTGAAATTGAGGGGATGGAGAACCATCTATCATGCTACTGGAAGTCAGAAAAAGCTGGAGTGGTCATACTTATATCAAAAAAAAACCCCTAGATTTTAAACTAAAGAATGTAACAAGAAATGAAGAAGGGCATTATATCATAATTAAGGGGTCTATCCATCAAGAAGAGCTAACAATTGTGAATGTTTTGCTCCCAACTTAAACACCCAAATATATAAATCAATTAATCACAAACATAAGCAGTCTTATTGATAATAATGTGGTAATTTAGGTGACTTTAACAGTCCAATGACAGCAATGTACAGATCATCTAGGCAGAAAATCAATAAAGAAACAATGACCTTGCATGATACCCTGGACCAGATGGACTTAACAGATGAATTCAGAACTTTTTATCCTAAAACAGCAGAATACACATGTTTCTCTGGTGCATATGGAACATTCTCCAAAACAGATCAAATACTGGGTCACAAAACAGCCCTCAATAAATATAAAAGGATTGAGGTCATACCATGCATATTTTCAGATCACAATATTATGAAACTTGAAATCAACCACAAGAAAAAATTTGGGAAGCCTCCAAAAGCATGGAAGTTAGAAAACAAATTCCACTAAAGAATGAATGTGTCAACCAAGGAATTAAAGAAGTAATTTAAAAAATATATGGAAGCAAATGAAAATGAAAACATGATAGCCCAAAACTTTTTGGATGCAGCAAAGGCAGTCGTAAGAGGAAAGTACATTGAAACACAGGCCTATATCAAGAAAGAAGAAAACTCCCAAATACAGAACCTAACCTCACACCTAAAGGAACTAGAAATAGAACAGCAAAGAAACCCCAAAGCCAGCATCAGAACAAAATAATAAAGATTAGAACAGAAAGAGACAGTATAGAATTCAGAAAAACAGCATAACCGATCAATGAATATAAGGGCTGGTTTTTTAAAAGAATAAACAAACTGGTAAAACCCTAGCCAGATTTCCCAAAAAGAAAAGAGATAGGGCCCAAATAGATAAAATCACAAATGAAAGAGGAGAGATCACAGCCAACACCACAGAAATACACACAAATATTAGGGAATACTATGAAAAATTTTATGCCAACAAATTGGACAATCTGGAAGAAATGGACACATTCTTAGACACCCACACACTACCAAAACTCAAACAGACAGAAATAGAGAATTTGAACAGACTCATAACCAGTGAAGAAATTGAATCAGTTATCAAAAACCTCCTGACTCTTATTTAGAGTCCTGGGCCAGAAGGCTTCCCAGGGGAATTCTACCAGACATTTAAAGCAGAGTTAATACCTATTCTTCTCAAGCTGTTCCAAAAAAAAATAGAAATGGAAGGAAAATTTCCAGACTCATTCTGTGACGCCAGCATTACCTTGATTCCCAAACCACAAAGATTTCTCTAAAAGAGATAATAACAAGCCAATATCCTTGATGAACGTCAATGCAAAAATTCTCAACAAGATACTAGCAAATCAAATCAAAACAATATTAAAAGAATTATTCACCGGGGCTCCTGGGTGGCTCAGTCGGTTAAGTGTATGACTTCGGCTCAGGTCATGATATCACAGTTGGTGAGCTCAAGCCTCGCATCAGGCTCTGTGTTGACAGCTCAGAGCCTGGAGCCTGCTTCGGATCCTGTGTTTCCCTCTCTATCTTCCCCTCCCCTTCTCATGCTCTGTCTCTCTCACAAAAATAAAAAAAAACATTAAAAAAATGAAAAAGAATTATTCACCATGATCAAGTGGGATTCATTCCTGGGCTGGTTCAATATTCACAAATAAATCAATGTGATATGTCACATTGATAGAAGAAAGAATAAGATATATATGACCCTGTCAATAGATTCAGAAAAAGCATTTGACAAATTACAGGACACTTTCTTGATAACCCTCAAGTAGTCAGGAGAGAAGGAACATACCTTAACATCATAAAAGCCATATGTGACAGGCCCACAGCTAGTATCACCATCAATGGGGAAAACTTGGGAGCTTTCCCCTGAGATAAGGAACACAACAGGGATGTCCACTCTCACCACTGTTGTTTTTTTTTTTTTTTTTTTTTTTAGGATTTTTAATGTTTTAGTAATCACATTTAAGAAGTTTTTAAAAAGGTGAGATTAATTTTATAATGTATTTTGTATAACTGAGTGTATCCATATTTACTACCATTTCAACATTAACATAAAAATTATTTTTTTTATTATATGAAATGTATTGTCAAATTGGTTTCCATACAACACCCAGTGCTCATCCCAAAAGGTGCCCTCCTCAATACCCATTCCCCACCCTACCCTCCCTCCCACCCCCCATCAACCCTCAGTTTGTTCTCAGTTTTTTTTTTTTTTTTTAAATTTTTTTTTTCAACGTTTATTTATTTTTGGGACAGAGAGAGACAGAGCATGAACGGGGGAGGGGCAGAGAGAGAGGGAGACACAGAATCGGAAACAGGCTCCAGACTCTGAGCCATCAGCCCAGAGCCTGACGCGGGGCTCGAACTCACGGACCGCGAGATCGTGACCTGGCTGAAGTCGGACGCTTAACCGACTGCGCCACCCAGGCGCCCCTGTTCTCAGTTTTTAACAGTCTCTTATGCTTTGGCTCTCTCCCACTCTAACCTCTTTTTTTTTTTTTTTTTTCTTTTTTCCTCCCCCTCCCCCATGGGTTCCTGTTACGTTTCTCAGGATCCACATAAGAGTGAAACCATATGGTATCTGTCTTTCTCTGTATGGCTTATTTCACTTAGCATCACACTCTCCAGTTCCATCCACGTTGCTACAAAAGGCCATATTTCATTTTTTCTCATTGCCACGTAGTATTCCATTGTGTATATAAACCACAATTTCTTTATCCATTCATCAGTTGATGGACATTTAGGCTCTTTCCATAATTTCGCTATTGTTGAGAGTGCTGCTATGAACATTGGAGTACAAGTGCCCCATACATCAGTACTCCTGTATCCCTTGGATAAATTCCTAGCAGTGCTATTGCTGGGTCATAGGGTAGGTCTATTTTTAATTTTCTGAGGAACCTCCACACTGCTTTCCAGAGCGGCTGCACCAATTTGCATTCCCAACAACAGTGCAAGAGGGTTCCCGTTTCTCCACATCCTCGCCAGCATCTATAGTCTCCTGATTTGTTCATTTTGGCCACTCGGACTGGCGTGAGGTGATACCTGAGTGTGGTTTTCATTTGTATTTCCCTGATAAGGAGCGACGCTGAACATCTTTTCATGTGCCTGTTGGCCATCCAGATGTCTTCTTTAGAGAAGTGTCTATTCATGTTTTCTGCCCATTTCTTCACTGGGTTATTTGTTTTTCGGGTGTGGAGTTTGGTGAGCTCTTTATAGATTTTGGATACTAGCCCTTTGTCCGATAGGTCATTTGCAAATATCTTTTCCCATTCCGTTGGTTGCCTTTTAGTTTTGTTGGTTGTTTCCTTTGCTGTGCAGAAGCTTTTGATCTTCATAAGGTCCCAGTAATTCACTTTTGCTTTTAATTCCCTTGCCTTTGGGGATGTGTCGAGTAAGAGATTGCTGCGGCTGAGGTCAGAGAGGTCTTTTCCTCCTTTCTCCTCCAGGGTTTGGATGGTTTCCTGTCTCACATTCAGGTCCTTTATCCATTTTGAGTTTATTTTTGTGAATGGTGTGAGAAAGTGGTCTAGTTTCAACCTTCTGCATGTTGTTGTCCAGTTCTCCCAGCACCATTTGTTAAAGAGGCTGTCTTTTTTCCATTGGATGTTCTTTCCTGCTTTGTCAAAGATGAGTTGGCCATACGTTTGTGGGTCTAGTTCTGGGGTTTCGATTCTATTCCATTGGACTATGTGTCTGTTTTTGTGCCAATACCATGCTGTCTTGATGATGACAGCTTTGTAGTAGAGGCTAAAGTCTGGGATTGTGATGCCTCCTGCTTTGGTCTTCTTCTTCAAAACTCCTTTGGCTATTCGGGGCCTTTTGTGGTTCCATATGAATTTTAGGATTGCTTGTTCTAGTTTCGAGAAGAATGCTGGTGCAATTTTGATTGGGATTGCATTGAATGTGTAGATAGCTTTGGGTAGTATTGACATTTTGACAATATTTATTTTTCCAATCCATGAGCAGGGAATGTCTTCCCATTTCTTTAAATCTTCTTCAATTACCTTCATAAGCTTTCTATAGTTTTCAGCATACAGATCCTTTACATCTTTGGTTAGATTTATTCCTAGGTATTTTATGCTTCTTGGTGCAATTGTGAATGGGATCAGTTTCTTTATTTGTCTTTGTTGCTTCATTGTTAGTGTATAAGAATGCAACTGATTTCTGTACATTGATTTTGTATCCTGCAACTTTGCTGATTTCATGTATCAATTCTAGCAGACTTTTGGTGGAGTCTATTGGATTTTCCATGTATAATATCATGTCATCTGCAAAAAGCGAAAGCTTGACCTCATCTTTGCCAATTTTGATGCCTTTGATTTCCTTTTGTTGTCTGCTTGCTGATGCTAGAACTTCCAACACTATGTTAAACACCAGCGGTGAGAGTGGGCATCCCTGTCGTGTTCCTGATCTCAGGGAAAAAGCTCTCAGTTTTTCCCCGTTGAGGATGATGTTAGCTGTGGGCTTTTCATAAATGGCTTTTATGATCTTTAAGTATGTTCCTTCTATCCCGACTTTCTCAAGGGTTTTTATTAAGAAAGGGTGCTGGATTTTGTCAAAGGCCTTTTCTGCATCGATTGACAGGATCATATGGTTCTTCTTCTTTTTTTTTGTTAATGTGATGTATCACGTTGATTGATTTGCGAATGTTGAACCAGCCCTGCATCCTAGGAATGATTCCCACTTGATCATGGTGGATAATTCTTTTTATATGCCGTTGAATTCAATTTGCTAGTATCTTATTGAGAATTTTTGCATCCATATTCATCAGGGATATTGGCCGGTAGTTCTCTTTTTTTACTGGGTCTCTGTCTGGTTTAGGAATCAAAGTAATACTGGCTTCATAGAATGAGTCTGGAAGTTTTCCTTCCCTTTCTATTTCTTGGAATAGCTTGAGAAGGATAGGTATTATCTCTGCTTTAAACGTCTGGTAGAACTCCCCTGGGAAGCCATCTGGTCCTGGACTCTTATTTGTTGGGAGATTTTTGATAACCGATTCAATTTCTTCTCTGGTTATGGGTGTGTTCAAGCTTTCTATTTCCTCCTGATTGAGTTTTGGAAGAGTGTGGGTGTTCAGGAATTTGTCCATTTCTTCCAGGTTGTCCAATTTGTTGGCATATAATTTTTCATAGTATTCCCTGATAATTGTTTGTATCTCTGAGGGAT
The DNA here is from genome assembly GCF_018350155.1 of Leopardus geoffroyi. Lineage (NCBI taxonomy): Eukaryota > Metazoa > Chordata > Mammalia > Carnivora > Felidae > Leopardus > Leopardus geoffroyi. The sequence goes on along the minus strand of NC_059343.1, from coordinate 55,078,814 downwards.
TGGTTGTAATAATTCCATTTTCATTCATGATTTTGCTTATTTGGGTCATCTCCCTTTTCTTTTTGAGAAGCCTGGCTAGAGGTTTGTCAATTTTGTTAATTTTTTCAAAAAACCAACTCTTGGTTTCGTTGATCTGCTCTACAGTTTTTTAGACTCTATATTGTTTATTTCTGCTCTGATCTTTATTGTTTCTCTTCTTCTGCTCAGTTTGGGGTGTCTTTGCTGTTCTGCTTCTATTTCCTTTAGGTGTGCTGTTAGATTTTGTATTTGGGATTTTTCTTGTTTCTTGAGATAGGCCTGGATTGCAATGTATTTTCCTCTCAGGACTGCCTTCACTGCATCCCAAAGCGTTTGGATTGTTGTATTTCCATTTTCGTTTGTTTCCATATATTTTTTGATTTCTTCTCTAATTGCCTGGTTGACCCACTCATTCTTTAGTAGGGTGTTCTTTAACCTCCATGCTTTTGGAGGTTTTCCAGACTTTTTTCTGTGGTTGATTTCAAGCTTCATAGCATTGTGGTCTGAAAGTATGCATGGTATAATTTCAATTCTGGTAAACTTATGAAGGGCTGTTTTGTGACCCAGGTCATGATCTATCTTGGAGAATGTTCCATGTGCACTCGAGAAGAAAGTATATTCTGTTGCTTTGGGATGCAGAGTTCTAAATGGATCTGTCAAGTCCATTAGATCCAGTGTCTCATTCAGGGCCCTTGTTTCTTTATTGACCGTGTGTCTAGATGATCTATCCATTTCTGTAAGTGGGGTGTTAAATTCCCCTGCAATTACCACATTCTTATCAATAAGGTTGCTTATGTTTATGAGTAGTTTTTTTATATATTTGGGGGCTCCGGTATTCGGCGCATAGACATTTATAATTGTTAGCTCTTCCTGATGAATAGACCCTGTAACTATTATATAATGTCCTTCTTCATCTCTTGTTACAGCCTTTAATTTAATGTCTAGTTTGTCTGATATAAGTATGGCTACTCCAGCTTTCTTTTGGCTTCCAGTAGCATGATAAATAGTTCTTCATCCCCTCACTCTCAATCTAAAGGTGTCCTCAGGTCTAAAATGAGTCTCTTGTAGACAGCAAATAGATGGGTCTTGTTTTTTTATCCATTCTGATACCCTATGTCTTTTGGTTGGCACATTTAATCCATTTACATTCAGTGTTATTATAGAAAGATACGGGTTTAGAGTCATTGTGATGTCTGTATGTTTTATGCTTGTAGTGTTGTCTCTGGTACTTTGTCTCACAGGATCCCCCTTAGGATCTCTTGTAGGGCTGGTTTCGTGGTGATGAATTCCTTCAGTTTTTGTTTGTTTGGGAAGACCTTTATCTCTCCTTCTATTCTAAATGACAGACTTGCTGGATAAAGGATTCTCGGCTGCATATTTTTTCTGTCTAGCACACTGAAAATCTCGTGCCAATTCTTTCTGGCCTGCCAAGTTTCAAAAGAGAGATCAGTCACGAGTCTTATAGGTCTCCCTTTATATGTGAGGGCACGTTTACCCCTTGCTGCTTTCAGAATTTTCTCTTTATCCTTGTATTTTGCCAGTTTCACTATGATATGTCGTGCAGAAGATCGATTCAAGTTACGTCTGAAGGGAGTTCTCTGTGCCTCTTGGATTTCAATGCCTTTTTCCTTCCCCAGTCCTGGGAAGTTCTCAGCTATTATTTCTTCAAGTACCCCTTCAGCACCTTTCCCTCTCTCTTCCTCCTCTGGGATACCAATTATGCGTATATTATTTCTTTTTAGTGTATCACTTAGTTCTCTAATTTTCCCCTCATACTCCTGGATTTTTTTATCTCTCTTTTTCTCAGCTTCCTCTTTTTCCATAACTTTATCTTCTAGTTCACCTATTCTCTCCTCTGCCTCTTCAATCCGAGGCGTGGTGGTTTCCATTTTGTTTTGCATTTCATTTAAAGTGTTTTTCAGCTCCTCGTGACTGCTCCTTAGTCCCTTGATCTCTGTAGCAAGAGATTCTCTGCTGTCCTCTATACTGTTTTCAAGCCCAGCGATTAATTTTATGACTATTATTCTAAATTCACTTTCTGTTATATTATTTAAATCCTTTTTGATCAGCTCATTAGCTGTTGTTATTTCCTGGAGATTCTTCTGAGGGGAATTCTTCCGCTTGGTCATTTTGGATAGTCCCTGGAGTGGTGAGGACCTGCAGGGCACTTCCCCTGTGCTGTGGTGTATAACTGGAGTTGGTGGGCGGAGTCGCAGTCAGACCTGATGTCTGCCCCGTTCCACTGCTGGGGCACAGTCAGACTGGTGTGTGCCTTCTCTTCCCCTCTCCTAGGGGCGGGATTCACTGTGGGGTGGCGTGGTCCGTCTGGGCTACTTGCACACTGCCAGGCTTGTGATGCTGGGGATCTGGCGTATTAGCTGGGGTGGGTAGGCAAGGTGCACAGGGGCAGGAGGGGCAGGCTTAGCTCGCTTCTCTTTAGGTGATCCTCTTCAGGAGGGGCCCTGTTGCAGCAGGAGGGAGTCAGATCCCCTGCCGGAGGTTTGGCTCCTCTGCAGAAGCACAGAGTTGGGTGTTTGCATGGAGCGAGGAAGTTCCCTGGCAGGAACTGGTTCTCTTTGGGATTTTGGCTGGGGGATGGGCGGGGGAGATGGCACTGGCGAGCGCCTTTGTTCCCCACCAAACTGAGCTCTGTCGTCCGGGGGCTCAGCAGCTCTCCCTCCCTTTGTCCTCCAACCTTCCCGCTTTCCGAGCAGAGCTGTTAACTTATGACCTCCCAGACGCTAAGTCGCGCTTGCTGTCAGAACACAGTCCCTCAGGCCCCTCCGCTTTTGCCAGCCAGACTCAGGGGCTGTGCTTGGCCGGCGAGCTGCCCCTCCGCCCCGGCTCCCTCCCGCCAGTCCGTGGAGCGCGCACCGCCTTGCCGCCCTTCCTACCCTCTTCCATGGGCCTCTCGTCTGCGCTTGGCTCCGGAGACTCCGTTCTGCTCACCACTGTTGTTTAACATAGTGTTGGAAGTCCTAGCCTCAGCAATCAGACAACAAAATGAAATGAAAGGCATCCAAATTGGCAAAGAAAAAGCCAAACTTTCACTTTTCACAGATGACATAATACATGGAAAACCTGAAAGACTCCACCAAAAAACTGCTAGAACTGATACATGAATTCAGCAAAGTTGTAGGATATAAAGTCAATGTACAGAAATCGGTTGCATTTATATACACCAATTATGAAGCAACAGTAAGAGATATCAAGGAATCAATCCCATTTGTAAGTTCACCAAGAACCATAAGTTACCTAGGAATAAACCTATCCAAAGATGTAAAACATCTATATGCTGAAAACTATAGAAAACTTATGAAAGAAATTGAAGAAGACACAAATAAATAGAAAAATATTCCATGCCCATGGATTGGATGAACAAATATTGTTAAATTGTTGATATTACCCAAAGTAATTTACACATTCAATGCAATCCTGGTCAAAATTGCACTGGCATTCTTCTCAGAGCTAGAAAAAATAATCCTAAAATTTGTATGAAACAAGAAAAGACCCCGAATAGCTAGAGTAATGTTGAAAAAGAAAACCAAAGCTGGAGGCATCACAATCCAGGACTTTAGCCTGTACTACAAAGCTGTATTAATCAAGAGAGTATGGTATTGGTGCGGAAACAGACACATAGAACAATGGAAGAGAGTTGAGAACCCAGAATTGGACCCACAAATGTTCGACAAAGCAGGAAAGAGTATTCAATGTAACAACATGCATTCGAATGAAACTGGACCACTTTCTTACACTATATACACACACACAAAAAAAAACTCAAAATGGGTGAAAGACCTAAATGTGAGACAGGAAACCATCAAAACCCTAGAGGAGAAAACAGGCAACAACCTCTTTGACCTCAGCTGTAGAAAATTCTTACTCAACACGTCTCTCAAAGCAAGGGAAATAAAACCAAAAATGAACAATTGGGACCACATGAAGATAAAAACCTTCTGCACAGCAAAGGAAACAATCAACAAAGCTGAAAGGCAACTGATGGAATAGAAGATATTTGCTAATGACACATCGGAGAAAGGATTAATATCTAAAATCTATAAAGAACTTACCAAAACCAACACCCGAAAACAAATAATCCAGTGAAGAAATGGGCAGAAGACATGAATAGACACTTTTCCAAAGAAGACATCCATATGGCCAAGAGACACATGAAAAGATGCTCAACATCACTCATCATCAGGGAAATACATTTCCAAACCACCTTAAGATACCACCTCACACTGGTCAGAGTGGCTAAAATGAAAAACTCAGGAAACAACCAGTGTTGGCGAGGATGTGGATAAACAAGAACCCTCTTGCACTGCTGGTGGGAATGCAGACTGGTTCAGCCATTCTGGAAAACAGTGTAGAAGTTCCTCAAAAAATTAAAAATAGAATTACCCTACAACCGAGCAATAGCACTACTAGGAATTTATCCAAAGGATACAGCAGTGCTGACTCATAGGGACACGCGTACCCCAATGTTTATAGCAGCTATATCAATAATAGCCAAATTATGGAAAGAGCCCAAATGTCCAACAACTGATGAATGGATAAAGAAGATATAAAATGGAATACAACTCAGCAATAAGAAAGAATGAAATCTTGCCATTTGCAACAACATGGATGGAATTGGAGGATATTATGCTAAGTGAAATAAGTCAGTCAGAGAAAGATAGATACCATATGTTTTCACTCATATGTGGATCTTGAGAAACTTAACAGAAGACCATGAGAAGGGGAAGGGGAAAAATAGTTTCAAACATAGTGGGAGGCAAACCATAAAAGGCTCTTAAATAGAGAACAAACTGAGGGTTGATAGGGGGTGGGAAAATGGGAGATGGGTATTGAGGAGGGCACTTGCTGGGATGAGCACTGGGTATTGTATGTAAGTGATGAATCATGGGAATCTACTCCTGAATCCAAGAGCACACTGTATACACTGTATGTTAGCTAACTTGACAATAATTTATATTAAAAAATAAAAATAAAAAAGTAGATGAGGTGATTAAATAATGCATTTATTGTAATGAACACTGCATGTTGTATGGAAGTTTTGATTCACTATTTATATACCTGAAACTAATACAACACTGTATGCTAATTGAAATTTAAATAAAAACTTTTAAAAAATGCAACAGATTTCTGTATATTGTTTTTATATTCTAAGAGCATATAAATTTATTTATTATGCTAGAAATTTTTGGTTGAGTCCCTAAGATATTCTATATAGAGTATCATGTCATCTGAAAATAGTGAAAGTTTGACTTCTTTCTTGTTTATTTGGATACCTTTTATTTCTTCATGTTTGTGATTGCTGAGACTAGGACTCTAAGTACTATTTTAAATAACTTTGGTTAGAGTGGACTTCACTGTCTTGTTCCTGAACGTAGAGGGAAAGCTGTTAGATTTTCCCCACTGAGGGTGATATTAGCTGTGGATTGTTTATATATTATCTTTATTATGTTGAAATATGTTCCCTCTATCCATATTTATTGAAGGTTTTTATCATTAATGATGTTGTACTTCAATTGCTTTTTCTGCATGTATTGAAAGGACCATATTGTTCATATACTTTATTTATTTATTTTAATTAATTAATTATTTTTAAATTTACATCCAAGTTAGTTTGCATATAGTGCAACAATGATTTCAGGAGTACAGTCCTTAATGCCCCTTACCCATTTAGTCCATCCCACTTACCACAACCCCTCCAACAACCCTCTGTTTGTTCTCTATATTTAAGAGTATTTTATGTTTTGTCCCCCTCCCTGTTTTTATATTATTATTATTTCCTTTCTCTTATGTTAATCTGTTTTGTATCTTAAATTCTTCATATGAGTGAGGTCATATGCTATTTGTCTTTCTCTGACTGAGTGAAGTCATATGCTATTTGTCTTTCTCTGACTAATTTCACTTCACATAATACCCTCTAGTTCCATCTACGTAGTTGCAAATGGCAAGATTTCATTCTTTTTGATTGCCGAGTAATACTCCATTGTATATATGTATTCATTTATCAGTGGACACTTGGGCTCTTTCCATATTTTGGCTATTATTGATAACGCTACTATAAACATTGAGGTGTATGTGCCCCTTCAAAACAGCACACCTGTATCCCTTGAAATAAATACCTAGTAGGGCAATTGCTGGGTCGTAGAGTACTTCTATTTTTAGTTTTTTCCGGAAATCCGTACTGTTTTCCAGAGTGGCTGCACCAGTTTGCATTACCACAAGCAAGGCAAAGCACATCCTATTTCTCTGCACCCTCACCAATATCTGTTGTTGCCTGCGTTGTTATGTTAGTCATTTTGACAGGTGTAAGGTGTTATGTCATTGTGGTTTTGATTTGTATTTCTCTGATGATGAGTGATATTGAGCTTTTTTCATGTGTCTTTTAGCCATATAGATGTCTTCTTTGGAGAAGTGTTTATTCATGTCTTTTGCCGATTTCTTCACTCGGTTATTAGTTTTTTGGGTGTTGGGCTTGGTAAATTATTTATAGATTTTGTATACTAACCCTTTAACTAATATGTCATTTGCAAATATCTTTTACCATTTTGTTGGTTGCCTTTCAGTTTTACTGATTGTTTCTTTAACTGTGCAGATTTTTATCTTGATGAGGTCCCAATAGGTCCATTTGGCTTTTATTTCCCTTGCCTTTGGAGACGTGTCAAGAAAGAAGTTTCTGCGGTGGAGGTCAAAAAGATTTTTGCCTGATTCCCCTCTAGGATTTTGATGGCTTCCTGTCCTATGTTTAGGTCCTTCATCCATTTTGAGTTGTTTTTTTTTTTTTTTTTTTTTTTTTTTTGTATGTGTGTGTAGTATAAGAAAGCGGTCCAGGTTCATTTTTTCTGCATGTCACTGTCCAGTTTTCCCAGCACCATTTGCTGAAGAGACTGTCTTTATTCCATTGGATATTCTTTCCTGCTTGTTAAAGATGGGTTGGGCATATATTGGTGGATCCATTTGTTGGTTCTCTATTTTGTTCCATTGATCTGAGCGTCTGTTTTTGTGCCAGAACCATACAGTCTTGATGATCACAGCCTTGTAATACATCCTGAAGTCCAGGATTGTGATGTCTCCTGCTTTGGTTTTCTTTTTCATGATTGCTTTGGCTATTTGGGGTCTTTTCTGGTCCATAAAAATTTTAGGATTGTTTGTTCTAGCTCTGTGAAGAATGCTGGTGTTATTTTGATAGGGATTACATTGAATACATAGATTGCTTTGGGTAGTATTGACATTTTAACAATATTTGTTCTTCCTATCCAGGAGCATGGAATCTTTTTCCATTTTTTTGTGTCTTTTTCAATTTCTTTCATAAGCTTTCTATAGTTTTCAGTGTATAGATTTCCCACCTCTTTGGTTAGATTTATTCCTAGATATTTTATGGTTTTTGGTACAATTGTAAATGGGATTGATTCCTTGATTTCTCTTTATGTTGCTTCATTGTTGGTGTATAGGAATGCAACTGATTTCTGTGCATTTATTGTATATCTTGTGACTTTGCTGAATTCATGGTCAGTTCTAGAAGTTTTTTGGTGAAATGTTTTGAGTTTTCCATATAGGGTATCATGTCATCTGTGAAGAGTGAAAGTTTGACTTCCTCCTGGCCGATCTGGATAGATTTTATTCCTTTGTATTGTCAAATTGCTGAGGCTGAGACTTTCAATACTATGTTGAATAACAGTGGCAAGAGTGGGCATCCTTGTCTTCTTCCTGACCTTAGGTGGAAAGCTCTCAGTTTTTCCCCACTGAGGATGATATTAACGTTGGGTCTTTCATATATGACTTATGATCTTGAGGTATGATCCTTGTATCCCTGCTTTCTTAAGGATTTTTAGCAAGAAATGATGCTGTATTTTGTCAAATACTTTCTCTGCATCTATTGAGGGGATCATGTGGTTCTTGTCTTTTTTTATCGATGTGATGTACCACATTGATTGTTTTGCAGTTACTTAACAGCCCTGCATCCCAGGTATAAATCCCACTTGGTCATGGTGAATAATTCTTTATTTTATTGTTAGATCCAGTTGGCTACTATCTTATTAAAGATTTATGCATCTGTGTTTATCAGGGAAATTGGTCTGCAGTTTTCCTTTTTTTGTGGGGTCCTTGTCTGTTTTTGGAATGAAGGTAATGTTGGCTTCATAGAATGAGTTTGGAAGTTTTCCTTCCATTTCTATTTTTTGGAACAGCTTCGAAAGAATAGGTGTTAACTCTTCTTAAATGTTTGGTAGAATTCCCCTTGAAAGTGATCCAGTCCTGGACTCTTGTTTTTTAGACTTTTGGTTACTAATTCAATTTCTTTACTGGTTATGTGTCTGATCAAATTTTCTACTTCCTGTTTAAGTTTTGGTAGTTGATATGTTTCTAGGAATTTGTCCATTTCTTCCAGATTGCCCATTTAAATGGAGTATAATTGCTAATAATATTCTGTTTGTTTTTATTTCTGTTGTGTTGGTGGTGTTATCTCCTCTTTTATTCTTGATTTTATTTATTTGGGTCCTTTCCTTTTTCTTTTTTATTTAACTGGCTATGGGTTTATCAATTTTGTTGATTCTTTCAAGGAACCATCTTCTGGTTTCATTGATCTGTTCTACCTTTTTTTTTTTTTTTGGTTTCCATACCATTGATTTCCATTCTCATCTTTATTATTTGCTACCTTCCGCTGGTTTTAGGTTTTACTTGCTGTTCTTTTTCCAGCTCTTTACGGTGTAAGGTTAAGTTGTGTATCTGAGACGTTTCTTCATTCTTTAGTAAGGCCTGGATTGCTATATATTTCCCTCTTATGGCTGCCTGTGCTGCATCTCAGGGGTTTGGGGCTGTGGTGTTATTATTTTCATTGGCTTCCATGTACTTTTTAATTTCCTCTTTACCCTCTTGGGTAGTGCATTCATTCTTTAGTAGGGTGTTATTTAGTCTCCAAGTATTTGTTTCCTTTCCAATTTTTTTCTTGTGGTTGATTTCAAGTTTCATAGAATTGTGGTCTGAAAATATTCACAGTATGATTTCAATGTTTTTATGCTTGTTGAGGGCTGATTTGTGTCCCAGAATTTGATCTATTCTGGAGAATGTTCCCTGTGCACTGGAGAAGATTGTTTATTCTGCTGCTTTAGGATGACATATTCTGTATATATCTGTTAAGTCCATCTGGTCCAGTGTGTCATTCAAAGCCATTGTTTTCTTTTTGATTTTCTGTTTAGATGATCCACCCACCCATTGCTGTAAGTGAGGTATTGAAGTCCCTTACCATTATGATATTTTTATCAATGAGTTTCTTTATGTTTGTGATTGAGTTATATATTTGGGTGCTTCCATGTTTGTAGCATACATATTTACAATTGTTAGGTCTTCTTGGTGGATAGATCCCTTAATTATGATATAATGCCCTTCTTTATTTCTTGTTATGGTCTTTATTTTAAAATATCATTTGTCTGATATATGTATGGACACTCCGACTTTCTTTTGGCGACCATTAACATGGGATGATTCTCCATCTCCATATTTTCAATCTAAATGTGTTGTTAGATCTAAAATGGGTCTCTTCTAAGACTCTTAAAAACTGAGAACAAACTGAGGGTTGATGGGGGGTGGGTGGGTGATGGGTATTGAGGAGGGCACCTTTTGGGATGAGCACTGGGTGTTGTATGGAAACCAATTTGACAATAAATTTTATATATTGAAAAAAATAAATAAAATGGGTCTCTTCTAAACAGCATATAGATGGATCGTGTTTTCTTATCTTCCCTTATCCTATGATTTTTGATTTGAGCACTTATTCCATTGATATTTAGAGTGAGTACGTGAGTACTGAAAGATATGAATTTATTGCCATTATGTTGCCTGTAGAGTTGGTATTTCTGGTGGTGTTTTCTGGTTATTTCTGGTCTTTGTTCCTTTTGGTATTTTTTGTTTGTTTGTTTTCTGTTTTTTGTTTCTGTCCTTTCTCCCCTCATAGAGTCCCCCTGAAAATTTCTTGCAGGGCTAGTTTGGTGGTGATGGACTCCTTTAATTTTTGTTTGGGAAACTTTTTATCTCTCCTATTTTGAGTGACAGCCTTGCTGGATAAAGAATTCTTGGCTGCATATTTTTCTTATTCAGCACATTGAATATATAATGCCACTACTTTCTGGCCTGACAAGTTTCTGTGGATAGGTCTGCTGCAAACCTGATATATCTTTCCCTGTAGGTTAAGGACGTTTTTTCCCCTTGCTTCTTTCATGATTCTTTCCTTGCCTGAGTATTTTGTGAATTTTACTATTATATGCCTTCTTGATGGTCAGTTTTTAAAAATCTAATGAGAGTTCTCTGTGCTTCCTGGATTTTGATGTCTGTGTCTTTCCTCAGGTTAGGAAAGTTTTCCACTATGATTTGGAGACATAAACCTTCTACCCCTTTTTCTCTCTCTTCATCTTCTGGGACCTCTATGATTTCTGATACTATTGCTTTTCAATGAGTCACTGAGTCCTCTAATTCTTATACCATGCTCCTTTCCTTTAGTCTCCCTCTTTTTTTTCTGCTTCATTATTCTCCGTAAGTTTGTCATCTATATTGCTGGTTTGCTGCTCTGCTTCCTCCATCCGTGCCACCGTGACATCCAGTCAAGATTGCAGCTCAGTTATAGCATTTTTTTTAATTTCATACTGACCAGTTTTATTTCTTTTATCTCTGCAGAAAGGGTTTATAATTTATTTTCAACCCCAGCTAGTATTCTTATCATCATGATTCCAAATTCTGGTTCAGACATCTTGCTTGTATGTATGGATTAAGTCCCTGGCTGTCATTTCTTCCTGTTTTTCTGTTGAGGTGAATTCCTTCATTTCATCATTTTGAAGGTAGAAAAGGAGGTAATAAAGTTAAAACAAATGAAAATGAAACAATTAAAAACAACACACAAAAAAACAAATAAAGGATGCTAGGTCCTAGGTATGTTTTGGTCTGGTTGTTGAAAGAAACATGATAGATTAGAGCAAAAAGGGAAAGGTAAGGAAAAAAGGGGGGGAGGAAAACGTTTGAAAGTTTGAAAAAAAAGAGTACAATGGAATAAAATGAAATGACAGCAGTAAAATAGAATATAAAAAATTACAAAAAAGTAAAAAAAAGTAGAAAGATTAAAGAAAAATATTTTTAATAAAAATGAAAAATAAAAATAGTTTGTCTCTTTCTGTATTCAAGAATATGAAAAGAAAAGAAAAAGAAAAAAATTGAATAGATGCCCCAGTGAACAGAAACAAATATGATTGAAATTACATCGTTTCCCCTAGAAGTCAAAGTATGAAGCCCTTTATAGTCTGTAAACTAAGCAGGCAGAGACACTTGTGGTACTCTTCAAGAGTTTGGTGGCCCAGTTGGGCCAGGCTTAGTGTAACGGCTCCATTCTCCACTAGATGGCACTGCTTAGCTTCCTGGGGTGGATTGTTGTGGCATTTGTAGGCTTGTACACAAATGCATAGGAGGGGTGAAAACGGTGTCACCCAGTTACCCAGTCTCTAGTAGCAGAACTCTTTGCTCTCCCCAATCAGCAATCAAGCAGCCCTCCTTGTCTCCAGCTTCCATCCACTCTTTGCTTCTACACTGTGACCAAGCCATCAATCTGCCAAGTGGCACCTCCATCCTGGGTTTTATCTCAGATGGGGCTGTGTTTCTAACCCTTCATTTCTGAGGAACTGTGGCTTTATCCCATTCTGACTCTCTGGGAGAGTTTCTTGCTGAACAATGGCAGGGTGCCGACTTATCCCCAGGAGAGTTTGCAAGACCATGCCACTGCCTATGCCCAGAGACTGCAGCTTGGTGCTAGCCTGCCCTAGAAAAAGTGCGTTCAATCGGGTAGCAGCAGTGTTCCAGGTATTATGGCAAATCACAACACACATCTGGGCTTCACCCCTAAAGTCTTTTCTCCAACACCAGTAATGTGGCTGTTTTCCAGGTTCTGCTGGACCTTTTCCTGTGGGGAGGCCACACCACCTCTACCAAATGTCCTCCCATTAGGGGAACTGTCTCTCCCTGTGCGGCCCGAGGACCCCTGGGATCTTGCTCTCTGCTCCTGAGGATTTGCCCTTCCCACTAGAGCACTGCAAGGTATCAAGCTGCAGAATTTTGGACTCTGCACTCCCACTGTTTAAGGAATCTTAATGGAATTTACACTCTCTCCTTTCTCCTTTCTCCCTTTTTTGTTCAGTCCCTGCAGCTGTTTCCATTCTTTCTTTTTCTCTCTAGCTGCTTTCACGGGGGGGAGGGTGCCTTTCCCATACTCTCCCTCTGTCTCTATCCTCTCTCCACAAGCAAAAACAACTCCCTGCCCTCCGTGGCTTCTCTCTCCCCTAGTTCACCTTTCCACGCTATGTACCTGCCAAGTTTTGTGGTTCAGGTTGTGCAGATTGTTGTGTTAATCCTCAAATCAGTTTTCTAGGTGTAAAAGATGGTTTAGTGTTGATATGGCTGTATATCAGGGACAAGAGATGGAAAAAAACTTCCAAGCTGTTTCGTACAGATCTTTTGCTTCTTTTGTTACATTTATTCTTAGGTATTTTATCGTTTTTGGTACAACTTATAAATGGAATCGATTCCTTGACTTCTTTTTGTGATGCTTCATTATTTGTGTATAAAATGAAACATATTTCTGTATGTTGACTTTGTAAGCTGGTTGCAGGTTTTTTTTCTTTTCTCTTTTAGTACATTGAATATATCATGACACTACTTTCTAGCCTGCAAAGTTTCTCCTGAAAAGTCACCTTATATACTTACGGGGCTCTTTTGTATGTAAATGCTTTCTTTCTTTCTTTTCACGTGTTGCTCTTAAAATTCCTTTTTTATCACGTTTTTCACATTTTTATTACTATGTATTTTGGTGTGGGCCCCCCCCTTTGGTTGATTTTGTTGGACATTCTCTTTGTCTCTTGGATCTGGATTTCTGTTTCCTTTCCTAGATTTTAGTCGTTTTCAGCTATTACTTCTTCAACTATATATTCTTCCCCCTTTCCTATGTCTTCTTCTTTTGGGAACAGTATTGTGCAAATGTTATGCTCAATGGTGACACTGAATTTCCTAAGTCTATTTTCACTTTTTTTTCTCTCTCCTTATAAGCTTCATTATTTTCCATGAGTCTGTTCTCCATGATGCTGATCTGTTTTTCTGCTTCTTCTAGGTTGCTATTTATTCCATCTAGTCTATTTTAATTTCAGTTATTGAGTTCTTCATCTCTGATTGGTTCTTTTTTAAATTTTCTATCTCTTAATTTAGGGTCTCACTGATGTCCTCCACTGTTTTCCCATGATCTTGTGGTCTGTGAATTCAAGCCCGGCATCTGGCTCTGTGCTGACAGCTCAGAGCCTGGATCCTGCTTCGGATTATGTCTATCAGTGTGACTGTCTGTCTGTCTCTCTCTCTCAAAAATAACATTAAAAAATAATAAAAATAAAGTGAGTTTGACATACTAAAGGATAAATAATATTATTGTTGGAATAAGTGGACAATTATTGTATCTTAAGTCACCCCAAAATTTAATGATTTTAAATAATCTTTTTTAAAATTTATTTTTGTAAGAGAGAGTGCAAGCAGGGGAGGGGCAGAGAGAGTGAGACAGAGGATCCCAAGTGGGCTCTGCATTGACAGCAACAAGCCCGATGTGAGGCTTGAACTCATGAACTGTGAAATCATGACCTGAGTTGAAGTCAGATTCTCAACTGACTGAGCCACTCAGGTGCCCCTTTAAACAACCATTTTTTATTATATTTCATGATTTTCTAGGTCAGAATTTTGGAAGGACTTGGGTTGGGTAATTTCTGATCTACCCAATGTCTGCTATGATACCTGAGACTGGAGGACTCCTTCCAAGATGACTTCTTCACCTATGTGTGGCACCTCAGTACTCCTTTTCCTCACTATTTTTCATATCCTCATGTTTCTCAGTTGCTTGATTTATTCTTGATAGGTTTCACTTGTTGAGGTTGTGCTCAAACAAGTCAGTGTTCCAAATGGAGGGATAACAGCACGTAATTTCAGGCTGATTTGAAGCAGGCTCACCAGCAGCAGCTTTTAAAGTTATCTTCAGACCAGATAATTTAAAGGTGGCCCTTTGGCAACAGTTGCAGAAACTGGGGCTCCAGATGAGTGTATAAACTCTTTTCTGAAAGGTACCAGCAAACTGTAGTAAGGCCTAGGGAGAGTGCAAAACAGGTGTCCCTTGGCCTACATTCTCTAAAAGCTCCTCTGTAGCATCTAGACACGGTTAACTTGAAACCTGTTTCTTGGGCTGAGCTCCAGGACAAGTAAATAGACCTTTTTCACAGGAAGACTGGAGGTGTGTTTCAATGTGCTGTGTTGCGCCCTGGTAGATAGCCTGCCAAGAACTGCTTCACCAATTGTTTCCCCTGGGGCTCAGCAAGCTAAGTGCCCCTGGCCACTGGAGCAAGGTGTTTCAGTGGTGACCCCTTTGTGGAATTCACCAGCCTGTCCAGAGCCCAGGGCTGGAGCAGGCCTGCCAGCTTCAGCAGGGACACCAGGGAGCCTGTGTCCAGGGCAGGTCTACAAGCTTCAGCAGGGCCATGGGAGAGCCTGGGCCCAGGCAGGCCTCCTGACTTCAGTGGAACTGCAGGGGAGCTGAGGGCAAGAGAGTCCTGATGGCTGCAGCAAGGCTGTGGGAGTATGTGGGGGCAGGCCAACCCAACCAGCTTCAACAGCGATTTGGGGAAACCTGGGTCAGTTGCAAGCCCACCAGCTGCAGCAGGTCCACAGGAGAGCCTGAGCCAGAATGAGCATGCCAGTGGCAGCAGGGCTAAAGCTGTGCCTGGAGGTAGGACACTGGGGGTAGGATAAGGTCTACTGGCTTCATGGGGGTTGTGGGAGATCACAGGGGCTTGGTTGACCCCAACCAAGGTAGATTGGAGAATAAAAATTGCATCCACCAATGCATCCTTCCCAGGATGCACTATACTCTTGCATCTTTGCCAGAATCTTGAAGACTAACCAATGAATCTTCTTTGTGTATGGTCTAGGTGCTTTTCAAACTATTGCTTTTGTTGCTGAATC
Organism: Leopardus geoffroyi; assembly: GCF_018350155.1. NCBI lineage: Eukaryota > Metazoa > Chordata > Mammalia > Carnivora > Felidae > Leopardus > Leopardus geoffroyi. The sequence goes on along the minus strand of NC_059343.1, from coordinate 55,063,766 downwards.
CTTGGGTGAGTCTGTAGTGGGGCCTTTCATAGCTGACTTTCCATTACCAACATTCTTTTAGGTCTCCAGAAAGTAAACCTCATTGGTTTTCAGAGCCAGAAATTTTTTTGGGGGGAGAGAGCTCATTTCTCCAGTGTAGGACCCAAAGGTTGGGGTGCCTGATATGGAATAATAATTTCTCACTCTTCAGGGAGAAACTCTGTGAGATTCTACCTTATTGTGGGTTGCATTGCTGGGGTGGGGTTTTGGGTAAGATACATCTCTTCCTCTCCTACCTGTATCAATGTGGCCTTTTTATTCTCTGTTGTGGAGTTTTTCAACTAGTTTTCAGGTCTTTTCATAAAGAATTTATTTATGTGTGGCTGTAGATTTAGTGTGTTTATGGGAGGAGGTAAGTTCAGGATCTTCTTATGCCACAATCTTGAACTACTCTAGAGTGTAGTCATGTTTAAGAAACACTTCTTTACCCACGAGTCATAAATTTATTCTGCTATAGAGCCTTCAAAAGTTGTATACTTTGCAATTCTCATTTATATTTTTAATCTACTTAGAATTTGTTTTTATGAGGTCAAATTTCATAATTTTTACATATGAATAATTTTCCTGGCACAATTTATTGAAAAGTCCATCCTTTCTCTATGATATGCAATGTATTCTCTGTCATGAATCAGTTACCTATGAAATATATATGTGGGATGCATCTAATGAAAGTTGTGCAGGAAAGGTATTCTCTTCTATTGAATAGTTTGTTATTCCTATGTTAATACAACATTGTAATTCCTATAGATTTATTATAGTATCTGGTTTATAATGCTTGCTTTGATGATCTTGAAAATGGTACATTTTAAAATTAAAATTTCAAACTGCTTGTCATTGGAGAATAGAGATACAGTTGACTTGCACATATTCATTTTGTATTCAGCAAACTTGGTACGCTATTTTACTAATTCCAATGATTTGTCTTAGATACTTTTATTTTATTTTATTTTATATAATCAATCATGTTTAAATAACTGCAGTTTTCTTTACTTTTAATCCTTTGGCTTTTCACTTCTTATTACTTTACTGCTTTTAGTAGGATATATTCTATTAACTGTAATTAAATAGGCAGGATTTGGAACACTTTTTTCTTATCTTAAAAGGAATAATTACACATAATTTGTCATTACATATAGTTTTACCATAGTTATTTTGTTCTAGGGTTTTGTTTTAGGTTTTGGCCTTTGCAGGTTTTTACACCTGTTTATTAGTTTTGAAAGTTTGTTCCTATTCCTAGTTTGCAAATAGGTTTTCTTTTGCTTAATGCTTATAAGTGAAGGTTGAACTTTATCAAAAGCATTTCTTTTTTTTTTTTAATTAACGTTTAGGGGTCTATCTACCAAGAAGACCTAACAATTGTAAACATTTATGCTCCAAATGTGAGAGCACCCAAATATATAAATAAATTAATCAAAAACATAAAGAAACTCATTGATAATAATACCATAATAGCAGGGGACTTCAATACCCCACTTACAACAATGGACAGATCATCTAAACAGAAAACCAACAAGGAAACAATAGCTTTGAATGACACACTGGGAGATAGACTTAACATATATTCAGAACATTTCATTCTAAAGCAGTGGAATACACACTCTTCTCCAGTGCACATGAAATGTTCTCCAGAATATATCACATACTGGGAAACAAATCAGCCCTAAAAAAGTACAAAAAGATCGAAATCATACCATGCATATTTTCAGACCACAAGGTATGAAACTCGAAATCAACCACAAGAAAAAATTTGGAAAGGTAGCAAATACTTTGAGGCTAAAGAACATCCTACTAAAGAATGAATGAGCTAGGGGCGCCTGGGTGGCGCAGTCGGTTAAGCGTCCGACTTCAGCCAGGTCACGATCTCGCGGTCCGGGAGTTCGAGCCCCGCATCAGGCTCTGGGCTGATGGCTCGGAGCCTGGAGCCTGTTTCCGATTCTGTGTCTCCCTCTCTCTCTGCCCCTCCCCCGTTCATGCTCTGTCTCTCTCTGTCCCAAAAATAAATAAACGTTGAAAAAAAAAAAAAAAAGAATGAATGAGCTAAACCAGAAGTTAAATAGGAAATTACAAAGTACATAGAAGCCATCGAAAATGATAACACCACAGCCCAAAGCCATTGGGACACAGCAAAGGCAGTCACAAGAGGGAAGTATATAGCAATCTAGGCCATCTTAAAGAAGAAATGTCTCAGATACACAACCTAACCTTATGCCTTAAAGAGCTGGAAAAAGAACAGCAAATAAAACCCAAAACCAGCAGAAGACAGGAAATAATAAAGATTAGAACAGAAATCGATGTTATAGAGGGGCGCCTGGGTGGCGCAGTCGGTTAAGCGTCCGACTTCAGCCAGGTCACGATCTCGCGGTCTGGGAGTTCGAGCCCCGCGTCAGGCTCTGGGCTGATGGCTCAGAGCCTGGAGCCTGTTTCCGATTCTGTGTCTCCCTCTCTCTCTGCCCCTCCCCCGTTCATGCTCTGTCTCTCTCTGTCCCAAAAATAAATAAACATTGAAAAAAAAATTTAAAAAAAAAGAAATCGATGTTATAGAAACCAAAAAACAACAACAACAAAACAAAAACAAAAACAAAAACAAAACAAAACAAAAAACTGTAGAACATATCAATGAAACCAGAAGCTGGTTCTTTGAAAGAATTAACAAAATTGTTAAACCACTAGTCAGATTGATCAAAAAGAAAAAAGGAAGGACCTAAATAAGTAAAATTAAGAATGAAAAAGGAGAGATCACAACCAACACAGAAGAAATAAAAACAAAAATAAGACAGTATTATGAGCAATTATATGCCATAAAATAGGCAATCTGGAAGAAATGGACAAATTCCTAGAAATATATACACTACCAAAACTGAAACAGGAAGAAATAGAAAATTTGAACAGACCCATAACCTGTAAAAAATCAAATTAGTAATCAAAAATCTCCCAGAACACAAGAGTTCAGGGCCAGATGGCTTTCCAGGGGAATTCTACTAAACATTTAAGGAAGAGTTAACACCTATTCTCTTGAAGCTGTTCCAAAAAATAGAAATGGAAGGAAAACTTCCAAACTCTTTGTATGCAGCCAGCATTAACTTGATTCCAAAACCAGAAAGAGACCCCACTAAAAAGGAGAACTATAGACCAATTTCCCTGATGAACATGGATGCAAAAATCCTCAACAAGATATTAGCCAACCAGATCCAACAATACATTAAAATAATTATTCACCACGGCCAAGTGGGATTTATACCTGGGATTGCAGGGCTGGTTCAATATCTGGAAAACAATCAATGTGATTCATCACATCAATAAAAGAAAGGACAAGAACCACATGATCCTCTCAATAGACTCAGAGAAAGCATTTGAAAAAATATAGCATCTTTTCTTGATAAAAACCCTCAAGAAAGTAGGCATAGAAGGATCATACCTCAAGATCATAAAAGCCATATATGAAAGACCCAACACTAATATGATCCTCAATGGGGAAAAACTGAGAGCTTTCCCTCTAAGGTCACGAACAAGACATGGATGCCCACTCCTCCCACTGTTATTCAACGTAGTTTCGGAAGTCTTAGGCTCTGCAATCAGACAACACAAAGAAATAAAAGGCATCCATATCGGCCAGGAGGAGATGAAATGTTCACTCTTTGCAGATGACATGATACTCTATATGGAAAACCCAAAAGATTCCACCAAAAAACTGCTAGAACTGATTCATGAATTCAGCAAAGTGGCAGAATATGAAATCAATGCACAGAAATCGGTTGCATTCCTATATACCAACAATGAAGCGACAGAAAGAGAAATCAAGGAATCGATCCCATTTACAATTGCACCAAAACCCATAAAATACCTAGGAATAAATCTAACCAAAGAGGTGAAAAATCTATATAATGAAAACTATAGAAAGCTTATGAAAGAAATTGAAGAAGACAAAAAAAATGAAAAAATATTTCATGCTCCTGGATAGGAAGAACAAATATTGTTAAAATGTCAATACTGCCCAAAGTAATCTACGTATTCAATGCAATCCCTATCAAAAATAACATCAGCATTCTTCACAGAGCTAGAACGAATAATCCTAAAATTTGTGTGGAACCAGAAAAGACCCTGAGTAGCCAAAGCAGTCATGAAAAACATAACCAAAGCAGAAGGCATCACAATCCCAGAGTTCAAACTGTATTACAAAGCTGTAATCATCAAGACAGTATGGTACTGGCACAAGAACAGATTCTCAGATCAATGGAACAGAATAGAGAACCCAGAAATGGACCCACAAGCATATGGCCAACTAATCTTTGACAAAGCAGGACAGAATATCCAATGGAATAAAGACAGTCTCTTTAGGAAGTGGTGCTGGGAAAAGTGGACAGCGTCATGCAGAAAAATGAACCTGGACCACTTTCTTACACCATACACAAAAATAAACTCAAAATGGATGAAAGACCTCAATGTAAGACAGGGAGCCATCAAAATCCTCGAGGAGAAAGCAGGCAAAAACCTCTTTGACCTTAGCCACAGCAACTTATTAACTTGACATGTCTCCAAAGGCAAGGAAAGCAAAAGCAAAAATGAACTATTGGGCCCTCATCAAAATAAAATCTTCTGCACAGTGAAGGAAACGATCATCAAAACTAAAAGGCAACCGATGGAATGGGAGAAGATATTTGCAAATGACATAGCAGATAAAGGGCTAGTATCCAAAATCTATAAAGAACTTATCAAAGTCAACACCCAAAAAACAAATAATATAGTGAAGAAATGGGAAAAAGACAGGGATATACACTTTTCCAAAGAAGACATCCAGATGGCCAACCGACACATGAAAAAATGCTCAACATCACTCATCATCAAGAAAATACAAATCAAAACCACAATGAGATACCACATCACACCTGTCAGAATGGCTAACATTAACAACTAAGGAACAACAGATGTTGATGAAGATACAGAGAAAAAAGGATCTCTTTTGCACTGCTGGTGGGAATGCAAAGTTGTACAGCCACTATGGAAAACAGTATGGAGGTTCCTCAACAAATTGAAAATAGAGCTACCCTACATTCCAGCAATTGTACTACTGGGTGTTTATCCAAGGGATTCAGGTATGCTGTCTTGAAGGGGCACACGCCCCCCAGTGTTTATAACAGCACTATCAATAATAGCTCAAGTATGGAAAGAGCCCAAATGTCCATCGATGGATGAATGGATAAAGAAGATGTGGTATATATATACAATAGAGTATTACTTGGCAATCAAAAAGAATTAAATCTTGCCATTTTCAGCTACCTGGATGGAACTGGAGGGTGTTATGTTGAGCAAAACTATAGAAACACAAATATCATATGACATTTCTCACATGAGGACTTTAAGATACAAAACAGATGAACATAAGGGAAGGGAAGCAAAAATAATATAAAAACAATAAGGTAGACAAAAACATAAGAGTCTCTTAAATATAGAGAACAAACGAAGGGTTGCTGGAGAGGTTGTGGGGTGGGATGGGCTAAATGGGTAAGGGGCATTTAGAAATCTACTCCAGTAATTATTGTTAACTATATCCTAACTTGGATGTAAATTATAAAATAATTTAAATAAAAATTTTTAACGTTTATTCATTTTTGAAACAGGGGGGCAGAGAGAGAGGGAGACACAGAATCAGAAACAGGCTCCAGGTTCTGAGCTATCAGAACGGAGACTGAAATCATGGGCTCAAACTCATGAACCACCAAATCATGACCTGAGTCAAAGTCAGTCACTTAACCGACTGAGACACCCAGGCGTCTGTCAAAAGTTTTTCCTTCAACTAAACTGTTTCTAGATTTATTGAGATGCTGTTATGACTATTCTTCTCTAATCTGTTAATGTAGGTAATAATAATTTATATCTAACATTAAACTGACTGTATTTTCCTGAATAAACTAAATTGATGATAATGATCTTTTCTTACACATTGCCGAATTTTATTTGCAAATACTTCGTTTAGAAGTTTTCATCTATACTCATTAGTAGTATTACCAGAAATTTTTTCATCCTTTCTTCGTCATGTTTTTGAAAAAATTTTAAATGTTTATTTTTGAGAAAGAGAGAGACATAGTGCAAGAAGGGGGGGCAGAGAGAGGGGGAGACACAGAATCTGAAGTAGGCTCCAGGCTCTGAGCTGTCAGCACAGAGCCTGAAAAGGGGCTTGAACCCACGAACTGTGATATCATGACCTGAGCCAAAGTCAGACTCTTAACAAATGACTTCGGCCCATTTATTCACTGGATTATTTGTTTTTTGGGTGTTGAGTTTGGTGAGTTATTTATAGATTTTGGATACTGAGAATTTATCTGATATGTCATTTGCAAATATCTGCTCCCATTCTGTTGGTTGCCTTTTAGTTTTGTTGATTGTTTCCTTCACTGTGCAGAAGCTTTTTATATTGATGATGTCACATTAGTCCATTTTTTATTTTCTTTCCCTTGCCTCCAGAGAGATATCTAGTAAGAAGTTTCTGTGGCCAAGGTTAAAGAGGTGTTGCTGCCTTTGTTTTCTCCTCTAGGATTTTGTTGGTTTCTTGTATCACATTAGGTCCTTCATCCATTTTGAGTTTATTTTTGTGTGTGGTGTAAGAAAATGGTCCAGTTTCATTCTTTTGCATGTTGTTGTTCAGTTTTCCCAGCACCATTTGCTGAAGAGACTTTTTTCCATGTGATATTCTTTCCTGCTTTTTCAAATATTAGTTGGCCATACATTTGTGGGTCCATTTGTGCGTTCTCTATTCTGTTCCATTGGTCTATGTGTTTGTTTTTGTGACAGTACCATACTGTCTTGGTGATTACAGCTTTGTAATACAGCTTGAAGTCTGGAATTGTGGTGCCTCCAGCTTTGGTTTTCCTTTTCAACATTGCTTTGGTTCTTCAGTGTCTTTTCATACTTACTTTTGTATTTGTCCACATATTCACATTACTGATGGGCTTTATATATTTGTATGGCTCAAGTTATTATCCCTTTTTGTTTTATTTAAATTCTAGTTAACATACAGTGTAATATTAGTTTCAGGTGTACAAGTCAGTGATTCAACACTTCCACACAACACCTGGTGCTCATCACAAGTGCACTCCTTAATCCCCATCACCTATTTTACCCATCCCCCCGTCCACTTCCCCTCTGACAGCCATCAGTTTGTTCTCTAAAGTTAAGAGTCTATTTCTTGGTCTCTCTCTCTCTCTCTCTCTCTCCCTCTCTCTCTCTCATATGGGTTCCCCAGTAGGGCTGGGAATAATTGTGAGCTCTCTCCATAGCCTTTTTTTCTCTGAGTGCCACACCAAGGTGAGGTCCTTGCCTTGAAGACTCTGGAAGAAGCCCTGGTTAATGAAGGGATATCTTCTCTGGAGAGATTGGAGTAGTTTTTCCAGCCTGAGAAGGCAATAATTTTCTCACTTAAATCACATTTATTATAAACCTAACAAGAGCTTATTTGGAGAATAATTTCGTTTCTCAAGGAAACTGAAAAAAAAAATTAGTAGTGGGAGACAGTTCTAAGCAGCTGGAATTTTTTATAGTTCTTTGAAGTTAAGAGGAGTGTGGCCAGAAGGGAACTTGACTCCCAAGCTCTGGGGCAAGTCCTGGAAGACTTTGTATTTCATTCTGGGAGCAGCAGGATGTGGAGTGTTCTTAGACTATGAACAAATGTATAGGAGTATGATAAAGATATCCCCAAAAATGATATGAGGAGGAACCCTAGGATCTGACTTAGGGAAAGGGCTTGGACTTCAGAATTGTGAGATTATGACATTTAAAAACTAGAAGGACCTTAAAGAGATTATCTGGATCAAAATCCTCATTTTATAAGTTAACTGAAGCCCAAGGGACAAAGCCATGTCCAAATTCATACTCATATATACACACTCACAAACACACCTTGTAGTTATGGAATTATAGATACACCATGTCCTGGAGCTAAACCTTTGTAAAATATCTTATTAAATCCCCCTCATGCTATAAATGCGGATGCAGAGGCCTGTAGAGGAGAAAGGGTCAACCCAAGGTCACAAACTGATGGTTTCCAGAGGGAAAGGGTGTAGGAGATTGGGCAAAATGGGAGAAAGGGAGTGGGATAAATAAGTTTTCAGTTATAGAATGAATAAGTCATGGAAACAAAAGGTACAGCATAGGGAATATAGTCAATGATACTGTAATCACATTGCATAGTAGGCAGATGGCAGCTACACTTGTGGTGAGTTTAGAATAATGTATAGAGATATTGAATCACTATGTTGCACACCTGAAACTAATGTAACATTTTGTGTTAACTATACACATTTTTTAAAAAAAAAGAGAGAGAAAAGAAAAAGAAAAGAATAGAAGCCTGCAATGCCAAACTAAGGGGTTTGGATATTATTCTGGATGCAATGGAGAGCCATCAAAGAATTTTAAGCAGGGGAGTAACAGGATTATAGTGGGTTTTTTTTTGTTGTTGTTTTGATACGTTTTAGATGACAGTTATGGAAGCAGTGTGAAGAATTGGCTGGAAAATGGAGGGATAGAAACAGGGATACCAGTTAGAACATTACGAAGGTCAGAACTGAGTCAGTGGAAAAGATAGGAAAGATATTTAGGCAGTAAAATGAACAGAATCTAGGTAATGTTGGGTTGAGGTGTCTAGCAGTCAGCTTCTGCCCACACTAATGCTGCCTAATAATCACAGAATCTTTTTTTCTTACTATATTTAATTTAATAACAAATTTAAACATTATTTTAAAAATATTAAAAGAAAAATGTATTTAATGTAAATTATTCTTCACTAAATTGTATATTTGATTAACATTTTTTATTTTTTAATTTTCAACAAATTTCATCACCCAGATGCAAAATTAACAGTAACACTTAGTATTTGAAGCATATTTCATAATACATGGTTCTAAAATATATATATAAAACATTCCAACCAAGAAAAATAGAATACACATTTTCCTCAAGAGCACACAGAAGAGGGTTGCCTGGGTGGCTCAGTTGGTTAAGCGTCCAACTCTTGATTTCAGCTCAGGTCATGATTTCATAGTTTGTGAGTTTGAGCCCCGTGTCGCCTGCTTGGGATTCTCTCTCACACTTTCTCTCTGACCCTCCCCTGATTCCAGCCCACCAGCAAATCAGAGCCCCTGAGTCTGGCTGGCAAAACGGAGGGGCCTGACAGAGTGTGTTCGGACAGCAAGCGGGACTTAACATCTGGAAGGTTATAAATTACCAGCTCTGCTCCCAGAGCGGGAGGGCTGGAGGACAATGGGAGGGAGAGTTGTTGAGCCCTGACGACAGAGCGCAGCTTGGTGGGGAACAAAGGCGCTCGCCAGCGCCATCTCCCTCGCCCATCCCCCAGCCAAAATCCCAAAGGGAACCAGTTCCTGCTAGGGAACTGGCTTGCACCACGCAAACACCCAACGCTGTACTTCTGCAGATCCATTCCTCTGGCGGGTCTGACTCCCGGTGCCACAGGGCCCCTCCCAAAGCGGATCTCCAAAGGAAAAGCGAGCTGAGCCTACCCCTCCCGCCCCGTGCACCTTGCCAATCCACCACAGCTAATACGCCAGATCCCCAGCACCACAAGCCTGGCAGTGTGCAAGTAGCCCAGATGGGCCACGCCACCCCACAGTGAATCCTGCCCCTAGGAGAGGGAAAGAGAAGGCACACACCAGTCTGACTGTGGCCCCAGCGGTGGGCTGGGGGCAGACATCAGGTCCGACTGCGGCCCCACCCACCAAGCAAGTTATTCAAGACAGCACAGGGGAAGTGCCCCGCAGTTCCACACCACTCCAAGGACTATCCAAAATGACTAAATGGAAGAATTCCCCTCAAAAAAACCTCCAGGAAATAACAACAGGTAACGAACTGATCAAAAAGGATTTAAACAATATAACAGAAAGTAAATTTAGAATAATAGTCATAAAACTAATTGCTGGGCTTGACACTCCCCTGATTCCTCTCTCAATCTCTCTAAATAAATAAATAAATAAATATTAAAAAAAAAACACAGAAAAATCCCCTGGTTAAATCACATAAAAATAGACATAAAAATATTATAAATTTAAAAAGAATGAAATCACCGCAATTATGTTTTTGGGTTTTTTTCATCTTTTTCAATTTTTTAAATTCCAGTTAGTTAACATACAGTGTAACATTAGTTACCCGTGTACAATCTAGTGATTCATCACTTCCATGCAACACCCAGTGTTCATCACAAGCCCTCCTTAATATGCATCACACATTTAACCTGTCCCTCTGCCCACCTCTGCTCCAGTAACCCTCATTTTGTTCTTTATAGTTAAGTCTATTTTATTGTTTTCCTCTTCTTTTTCACCCTTAAGTTTTTCGTTTTGCTTCTTAAACTTCACATGCGAGTAAAATCATATGGTATTTGTTTTTCTCTGACTTATTTCTCTTATCAGAATTCTCTCCAGCTCCATCCACATCATTGCAAATGGCAAGATTTCATTATTTTTTTATGGCTAAGCAATATTCCACACACACATCTTATCTTCTTTGTCCATTTATTGGCCAATGGATATTTGGGCTCCTTCAATAATTTGGCTATTGTTGATAATGCTGCTATAAGCATTGGGGTGCATATACTCCTTCAATTAGTACTTTTGTATCATTTTGGGTAAATACATAGTAGTGCAGTTGCTGGATTGTAGGGTAGTTCTATTTTTAATGTTTTGAGGAAACTCTATACTGTTTTCCGGAGTGGCTGCACCAGTTGCAATACCAGTAGTGCAAGAGGGTTCTCTCTTCACCACATCCTTGACAAGACCTGTTATTTCCTGTGTTGTTGATTTTAGCCATTATGACAGGGTATTTCATCACGGTTTTGATTTGTATTTCCTTGATGATCAGTGATGTTGAGCATCTTTTCATGTGTCTGTTCACCATCTGTATGTCTTCTTTGGAAAAATATCTACTCATGTCTTCTGCTCAGTTTTTAACTGGATTATTTGTTTTATGGGTTTGAGTTGTATAAGTTCTTTATATAACCCTTTATCAGATCTGTCATTTGCAAGTATCTTCTATTCCATGGGATGCCCTTTAGTTTTGTTGATTGTTTCCCTCACTGTGCAGAAGCTTTTTATAATGATGAAATCCCAATAGTTTATTTTTGCTTTTGCTACCCTTGCCTGAGGAGATATATTGAGTAAGAATTTGCTAGGTCAGAGTGGTTACTGCCTGTGTTCTTCTCTAGCATTTTGACGGTTTTCTGTGTCAAATTTAGGTCTTTTATCAATTTTGAATATATTTTTGTGTATGATGTAAGAAAGTAGCCCAGTTTCATGATTTTGCATATTGCTGTCCAGTTTTCCCAGCACCATTTGTTGAAGAGACTGTCCTTTTCCATTGGGTGTTCTTTCCTCCTTTATTGAAGATCATTGACCATACAGTTCTGCTTTCATTTCTGGATTTTATATTCTGTTCCATTGTTCTGTGTGTGTGTGTGTGTGTGTGTGTGTGTGTGCGTGTGTGTGCCAGTGCCATACAGTCTTCATCACTACAGCTTTGTAATATAACTTGAAGTCTGGAATTGTGATGACTCCACCTTTGCTTTGCTTTTCCAAGATTGTTTTGGTTATTCCTTTTTTTGTGGTTCCATAAAAATTTTAGGATTGCTTGGTCTAGTTCTGTGAAAAATCCTGTTGGCATTTTGATAGGGATTGTATTAAATGTATAGATTGCATTAGGTAGTATAAACATTTTGACAATATTTGTTCTTCCAACCTATGAGCATGGAGTAGTTTTCCATTTCTTTGTGTCATCCTCAATTTCTGTCAACAATATTTTATAGTCTTCAGAGTACAGAACTTTCTCCTCTTTTGTTAGGCTTATTGCTAGATATCTTATGGTTTGTGGTGCAATTGTAAGTGGGATTGAGTCTTTGATCTCTTTTTCTTCTGCCTCCTTATGGTATATAGAAATGTAGCAGATTTATGTACATTGATTTTGTATCCTGTGACATTGCTGAATTCATGCATAAGTACTAGCAGTTTTTTGCCGTAGTCTTTTGGATTTTTGATAAAGAGTAAGTATCATGTCATCTGCAAATAGTGAGTTTCACTTCTTTCTTGTTGATTTGGATACTTTTTACTTATTTTGTTGTCTTCTTGCTGTGGCTAGGACTTCCATTATTGTTAAATAATAGCGGTGAGGGTGGATATCCCTGTCTTGTTCCTAACCATACAGGTAAAACTCTCAGATATTCTCTACTGAGGATGATATTAGCTGTGGGGTTTTCATATATGGCCTTTATGATATTGAGGTATGTTCCCTCTCTCTCTACTTTGTTGAATATCTTTACCATTAATGGATGCTGTATTTTGTCAAATGTTTCTGCATCTATTGATAGGATTATATCATTCTTATCCTTTGTTTTATTAATGTGGTGTATCACATTCATTGATTTTTAAAAAGTGAACCACCCTTGCAGCACAGCAATAAATCCCACTTGAACGTGCTGTATGATTCTTCCAATGTGCTGTTGTAATTGATTTGCTAATATTTTGTTGGGAATTTTTGCATCCATGTTCATCAGGGATATTGGCCTATAGTTCTCTTTTTTTAGTTTAGTTTTTGTCTGGTTTTGGAATCAGAGCAATGATGGTCTCATTGACTGGATTTGGAAGTTTTCCTTCCATTTCTATTTTTTGGAATACATTGAGAAGAGTAGGTATTAACTCTTCTTTAAATGTTTGGTATAATTCAGGGGCGCCTGGGTGGCTCAGTCAGTTGAGCGTCCGACTTAGGCTCAAGTCATGATCTCACGGTCTATGAGTTCAAGCCCCGTGTTGGGCTCTGGGCTGACAGCTCAGAGCCTGGAGCCTGCTTTAGATTCTGTGTCTCCCTCTCTCTCTGCCCCTCCCCCACTCAGGCTCTGTCTCTCTGTCAAAAATAAATAAACATTAAAAAAAATTAAAAAATGTTTGGTATAATTCAGTTGTGAAGCCATTTGGCCCTGGACTTTTGTTTGTTGGGAGATTTTTTTATTACTGACTCAATGTCTTTGATAGTTACAGGCCTACTCAAGTTTTCTATTTCTTACTGTTTCAGTTGTGGTAGTTTATAGGTTTCAAGGAATTTTTCCAACTTCCAGATTATCTGATTTTTAGGCATATACCTTTTCTTATTATTTTATAATTGTTTGGATTTCTATGTTGTTGGTTGCTATTTCTCCTCTGTCATTTGTGATTTTTTATTGTGCCCATTCTCTTTTTTGTTGGTAAGTCTGGCTAGGGGATAATCAATTTGATTTGTTTTCAAAGAACAAGCTCCTGATTTCATTGATATATTCTACTTTTTTAGAGTCTATATTATATATTTATGTTCTAATCTTTATTATTTCCCTTCCTCTGCTGGCTTTAGGCTTAATTTGTTGTTTTTTCTAGCTCCTTCAAATGTAAGATTAAGTTGTTTATTTGAGATTTTTCTTGCTTCTTGAAGCAGACCTATATTGGTATACATTTCCCTCTCAGAACTGTTTTCTGCTGCATCCCAAAGGTTTTGGAATGTCATGTTTTAATTTTCATTTGTTTTCATGTATATTTTTTATTTTTTCTTTGATTTCATGGCTGACCCATTCATTGTTTAGTGGCATGTTCCTTAACCTCCATATATGTGTGGTCTTTCCCTATTTTTCCTTATGGTTCATTTCAAGTTTCACAGCATTGTCAACAGATAATGTGCGTGGTATGATATCAATATTTTTGTACTTGTTGAGGCTTAATTTGTGACCCAGTATGTTATCTATTCTGGAGAATGTCCCATGTGCACTTGAAAAGAATGTGTATTATGCTTCTTTAGGATGAAATGTTCTGAATATATTTGTTAAGTCCACATGGTCTGATGTGTTATTCAAAGCCATTGTTTCCTTGTTGAGTTTTTTTGTTTAGATGATGTGTCCATTAATACAAATGGGGTGTTTAATTCCCCTCTTATTATTGTATTATTATCAATGAGTTCCTTTAAGTTTGTTATTAATCGATTTATATATTTGGGTGCTCTCAAATCTGGGGCATAGATATTTACAATTGTGAGATCTTGTTGCACCCTTTATTATGATATAGTTCCATTCTTCATCTCTTATTACAGACTTTGGTTTAAAATCTAGTTTGTTTGATATAAGTTGGATACTCTGGCTTTCTTTTGACATCATTTTCATGGTAAATGTATCTCCATCCCCTTACCTTCAATTTAAAGGTGCCCTTAGGTCTAAAATGTGTCTCTCATAGGCAGCATATAGATGTATCTTTTTTTTTTTTATTCTGATACCTTGTGTCTTTTGTTTGGAGAATTTAATTTATTTACAATCAGAGTAATTATTGATAGATATGTATTGATTGACACTTTATTACTTGTTTTCTTGTTGTATCTGGAGATTTTCTCTTTTCTTTTTTTGATTTCTCACTTTTGGCCTTTTCTTCCCACTCAAGGAGTCCCCTTAAATATTTCTTGCAGGGATGCTTTAGTGGTCGTTAACTCCTTTAGTTTTTGTTTGTCTGGGAAACTCTATCTCTCCTATTGTGAATGATAGCCTTGCTAGATAGAGTATTCTTGGCTGTAGGTTTTTCCCATTCAGCACTTTGAATATATCATGCCACTCCCCTATGGCTTTCCCAGTTTCTGCAGAGATATCTGCTACTAACCTTATTGGTGTTAGGGACTTCCTTTGTCTTGCTGCTTTTTATTAAATGTTTATTTATTTTTGACAGACAGAGATAGACAGAGCATGAGCAGGGGAGGGGCAGAGAGAGAGGGAGACACAGAATCCGAAGCAGACTCCAGGCTCTGAGCTGTCAGCACAGAGCCCAATGCAGGGCTCAAACTCACAGACCATGAGATCATGACCTGAGCTGAAATCAGACACTCAACCAACTGAGCCACCCAGTCGCCCCTGTCTTGCAGCTTTTAGGATTTTTTCTTCATCAGTATATTTTGCAAATTTAACTACAATATGTCTTGATATTGGTCTGCTTTTGTGAATTTTGATGGGAGTTCTTTGTGCCTCCTGGATCTGGATATCTGTTTCTTTCCCCAGATTAAGGAAGTTTTCAGCTATAATTTCCTCAAATAAATTTTCTACCCTCTTTTCTCTCTCTTCTTCTTCTTCTGGGACTATGATATCCATGTTATTACATTTGATGGGGTCACTGTATTCACAAAGTCTACTTTTGTGATCCAAACTTTTTCTTTCTCTCTTTTGTTCAGCTTCATTATTTTCCATAATTCTATCTTGTATATCACTTATACATTCAACTGCTTCTTTTATCCTTGTGGTCCTTATATCCAATTAGTTTCTAATCTCAGTTATTGCATTTTTCATTTTGGCCTGATTCTTTTTTAGCTCTTTTATCTCTGTGGTAAGGATATCCCTGATGTCTTCCATGCTTTTCTCAAGCTCAGATAGTTTCCTTATGATTGTTGCTTTAAATTCTGGATCAAGTGTATTACTTATATCTGTTTTGATTTTTTCCCTTGACTCTGACCATTTCTTGTTCTTTCTTTTGGGATGAATTTCTTTCCCTTTGCATTCTGTCTATGTCTCTGTGTTAGGAAATCTTGTTATGTTTCCTACTCCTGAGAGTAATGGCTTTATGAAAAAGAGGTCATATAGTGTCCAGGGCCTGGAGATTCAGGATGTGTCTCTGGTGTGTGCTGCATGCAATCTGATGCTTTGTTTTTGCTGCTTTATCCATCAGGTCAGTGGTCTGCAGAGTTTCTCCTTGCCTGCAGTGGGGGGTGTTTGAACTTTGGCTGGAGTGTGGTGATTTTAACCAGGTGTTCTGTGGTTTGTTTGCAGTAAGAGACATGATACTATTTTCACTAGAACTAAAGCTTTTCTGAACTCCATGATCAGCAAACATGGCACATGTGAGGGTTTGTGCTGATCTTCTCGGGGGGAACTTCACTGGTTTTTAGGCACACTTGCCTGAGAAAATTGGTACCAGTGGGGACCAGGGGAGTGGGGCTTGATGTAAACAGGTTAGTCAGCCAATGTTGGCACTGTGTTATTTACTGAAGTTGGTTTATGTTGATGATCAGAGGAGGGAAATGCTCCAGTCTGCTCCTTTGTCCCCAGAGAGGTGAGTCCATGCTTGCTGCTCTTAGGGATGCATTTTCAGAAGAGGGAATGATTCCCCTTGCGTGTCACAGTTGTTATTTAGATTGACGATTTCACACTGTCTGTCTCTGGGCCACTTGCTTGCCTGGAGCAATGCAGGGTACCTTGGGCTCTACTTTTGCCAGGCCTGCTGATTTTTAAACTTTCAAACTTCAGGGACCTGGTGTGGCAGGGACCTGTGCTGGTACTCTGGGAAGGGGTCTTGAAGCACTGGGACTGATGCAAGTTTGACCCAAAAGGGCAGTCATGCCAGAACACGGGGTCCTGGGATTTAGAGCAAACATGCTCAACAGCCAGTGCCCTAGTTAGCCACCCTAAGCAGGCATCTCTGCACCTCTGCTGAGAGCCAGGGGAGGGAAATGGTGCCTGAGGTTCTTTTGTACCCAGAAAGGCAATGCTACATCTTACAGATGCACTCCAAAAAGTACAAGCAGTCTCTCCCCATCCCCAGTAGGCAATACTCAGATCATGCAGTTGGCCCTAGAGGGGTCCTCTACAGGAGTAGGGAAGTGTCCTTAGGTTTTTATTCCAGCCAAGATTGTGGACCTCTAAAACTCCAGTCTTTGAATCCCGTTGGTTGCAAAAACTCACAAAATTCAGTACCTCTCATTTCCCCAGCCAATAGATTTGGAGAAGTGTTCTCTTTGTACATATCCCTGTGTGCTCAACTCTCTCTCACTTTTCTCCATGACCAAGGCTCCTTCTTCTCTCCAGCATCTCCCCTAAACCACCTCTGCATACTTTCTACCTTCCTTGAAGTGGCCTCCTCTCTCCCTCTAGTTGTGCAGTTTGTTCTATCAGTCCCTAGGTTTATTTCTTTAGTATTCAGAATGATTTAATAGTTAATTATCTGTGTTTGAGGCAAGCCTAGGGTCTTCCTACTACACAGCCATCTTAGATCTTCCATGCCAAGTATATTTTCCAACCACAATGGTACAAAGCTAAAGGTAAACAATAAAACAAAGCTAGAAAATCTACAATGTAAATGTTAAATATTTAATATGTAAATACTAAACAACATACTGCTGCACAAGCAATGGGCCAAATAAAAAATCACACAGCCAATCAAAGTATGCCTCAAACAAAAGAAAAAGAAAGCACAGTATTCCAAAACCTATGAGATGCAGCAAAAGCAGATGTTAAAGTGAAAATTAAGCTATAAATGCTTGTATTAAGAAAAAAATCAAATAAACAACTTAACATTACACTACAAAGGATTAGAAAAAAAAGAAACTTAGGTCAGATTTAGAAGAGAAAGGAAATAACAAAGAAAAAGTGGAAATAAATAAAATAGAGCCAGAATGAACAATAACATTGAAAATAATTACCAATTTTTCCAAAAAAAAACCAAAATTGGCAATGCTTGAACTACATCAACTAAGAAAAAATGAAAAAAAAAGAGAAATGGAGGAATAAACAATAGACAATACAACAGATAACCACATGAATCCATAATGTAATAAGATATTATTATAAACAATTATATACTAAAAAGTCTGATAACTTAGAAAAATAAAAACATGTAATTCCTAACAATGTGCAAATTACCAAGTGATCATGAATTGTGAATACAAGAAATAGGAAACTTTTTGGACCAATAACAAGAATGAAAGTTAAATTAGGAATCAAAGGGGGTGCCTGGGTGGCTCAGTCAGTTAGGCCTCTGACTTGACGCCTCATCTCAGGTCATAATCTCATGATTCGTGGGTTTGAGCCCCTTGTCAGGCTCTGTGCTGACAGCTTGGAGCCTGCAGCCTGCTTCAGATTCTGTGTCTCCCTCTCTCTTTCTGCTGTTCCCCTGCTCATTCTTTCTTTCTCTCTCAAAAATAAATAAGCATTAAAAATATTTAAAAATTAGGAATTGAAAGTCTCCCAGCACAGAAAAGCCCAAGACTACATGGCTTCATTGGTGAATTCTACCAAACTACCAAATTATTTAAAAAAGTAATTAATGACATTCTTTATCAAAATCATCCAAATAATAAAACAATGGGAACACATTCTAAATCATTCTATGTGGCCACTAATACTCTTGTACCAAAGCATGATAAAAACAATACAAGTTTTACTGTATAAGTATTGCTACTCTGGCTTTCTTTTGACATCCATTTGTGTCATAAATGTTTCTCCATCCCCTCACTTTCAATCTACAGGTGGCTTTAGGTTTAAAATGAGTGTCTTATAGGCAGCATTTAGATGGGTCTTGCTTTTTAATACATTCTGACACTCTATGCCTTTAAAATTTTTTTAAATGTTTATTTATTTTTTTAGAGAGAGAGAGAGAGAGACTGAGCATGAATGGGGGAGGGGCAGAGACAGGGGGAGACACATAATCAGAAGCAGGCTCCAGGCTCTGAGCTATCAGCACAGAACCCGATGTGGGGCTCAAACTCATGAACTGTGAGATCATGACCTGAGCCAAAGTTGGACGCTTAACTAACTGAGCCACCCAGGTGCCCCGACTCTATGCCTTTTGATTGGAGCGTTAAGTCCATTGTACATTCAGAGTAATTATTGATAGATGTGTATTTATTGCCCTTTAATTATTTGTTTTGTCATTGTTTCTGGAGATTTTCTCTGATCCTTTATTATCTTTGTCACTTTTGGTCTCTTCTATGCACTCAAAGATCCCTTTTAATATTTCTTGCAAGGCTGGTTTAGTGGTCACAAACTCCTTTAGGTTTTGTTTGGGAAACTCTTTATCTCTCCTATTATGAATTACAGCTTTGCTGGATAGCATATGCCTGCCTGAAGATTGTTTCCATTCAGCACTTTGAGTATATCATGCCACTCCCTTTGTGGCTTGCCATGTTTCTGTTGAGAAATCTCCGGCTTGCCATGTGGGTCTTCCCTTGTAAGTAAGGATTTCTTTTTTCTTGATGCTTTAAAGACTTTTTCTCTATCTCCTTATTTTGTAAATTTAATTACAATATGTATTAGTGTTGCTCTGCTTTTATTAATTTTGATGGGAGATCTCTGTGCCTCCAGGATCTGGATGTATGTTTCCTCTCCCAGATTAGGGTCGATTTCAGCTTTTATATATAAAAATCAATTTTCTGCCCCCTTTTCTCTCTTCTTCTTCTGGGATTCCTATAATAAGACTGTTATTAAATTTAATGGAGTCACTGAGTTCCCTAAGTCTATTCTCATGTTCCATGATTCTTCTTTTTCTTTTTTGTTCAGCTTCAATATTTTCCATTATTTTGTCTTCTAGGTTACTAACGCATTCTTTTGCTTCTTCCAGTCTCCTGTTCATTGCATCAAGTCTGATTCCAATCTCAGTTATTGTATTCTTCATCTCTGATTCAATCTTTTTAAACTATTTTATCTTTGTGGTAAGGGTTTCCCTGATGTCTTCTATTGTTTTCTCAAGCCCAGTATGTATCCTTATGGTTGTTGATTTAAATTCTCCATTAGGCATGTTAATTATATCTATTTTGATTAGATTTTTGGCCATGGCTTCATCTTGTTCTTTCATTTGGGATAATTTCTTCCATCTTGGCATTTTGTCTGACTCTGCCTCCTCTGTGTCTTAGAAAATCCAGTTGTGTTTCCTGCTCCAGAAGGTAATGGCCTTATGAAGAGGTCATGTAGTGCCCAGGGTCTGGCACTTCAGGGACTGCCTCTAGTATATGCTGCATGAATTCTGTTGTTGCGTTTGTGTTTTGGCTGCTCTATCCTTCAGGCCAGTTATATGCAGAGGCTCTCCTTGCTTGCTGTGTGAAGTGTTTGGTCCCTGGCCTGACTGTGGCAAGTTTTAACTAGGTGTGCTGTGGTCTATATTTGAAATGAGACCTGACAAGTCCACCAAAACTGAGGTCTTGCAGAATTCGCTGGTCAGGAGATGTGGTATGGGCAAAGGTTTGTGCTTGTCTTATGAAGTGGGACTGAAGAAAGCTTGACTGAAAAGGTCAAAGAAAGCCCCACAGGGGTGGGGCTTAGTGTAAGCAAGTAACAGATACAGTATCCAAACTGAGCTACCCTCAGGTGTCTCTGTGTTTATGTTCAGGGGCAAGGGACCAAAATGGCACCAGACAGCTCCTTTTTTGAGAGAGGAATCTCTGTAAATGCTGCTTGTCAGGGAAGTGCTCTTAGAATAGTGAGTAATCTCCCTTGGTGTGCCCCAGGTGTTTTTTAGATTGGTTTCCACGTGTCTGCCTCAGGGTTGTTTCCTTTCCTTCTCTCCAGGAGCAGCACTTGGCCCTCATGACTCTATTTAAGCAAAGCCTTCTGAACTTTTTTTTTTAATGTTTATTTAGTTTTGACAGAGAGAGACAGAGAATGAGCAGGGGAGGGGCAGAGAGAGAGAGAGACAGAATCCAAAGCAGGCTCCATGCTCTGAGCTGTCAGCACAGAGCCCAATGCGGGGCTCGAACTCACAGACCTCGAGATCATGACCTGAGCCGACGTCAGAAAAGCCTTCTGAGATTTAAAACTACATGGTGCCTGGGTGGCTCAGTCAGCTCAAGGTCATGATCTCACTGTGGGTTCAAACCCCGCATCAGAGCCTGCTTTGGATCCTGTGTCTCCCTCTCTCTCTGCCCCTCTCCCACTCACACTTTGTCTCTGTCTCTCAAAAATAAATAAAACAGGCAGGCCACCATGGCAGAGAAGTAGGGGGATCTGTACTTCCTCATTTCTCAAATAAAGAAGTGCTGAAGCCAAAGGACCATTAACCCAAGAATCTGGGAGGAAGAAAGACTGAGTCTAAAAGGGAGACACCAGGACACCCTTGATGGGCTATAGGTGGGTGACTGCGAACTGGGGGAGAAAAAATGAGCCACAAAGGCATGGAGGGGAGGGATCCCCTTTTGGAGAGAGACAAAGGGAAGAGAAAGAGCAGCTGGGGAAGCATAGGACTGTATCTGGACAAAAGATAAACCTTGGACTGGGACTGAGAGGGATCTGATATCTAATTGTGGGGTTTTCTTGTGACTGGGGCCACTGCCCCATTGTGCACCTGGGGTGGAGGGGAGCCAGCCCCCGGTTCTGTGGTAGGTCAGGGGTGCAGTCCACAGTAGAAGAAAACGGTCTCCTTCCGGGAATGCTGAGCAATAGGACAAAGCCTGCCTGCGTCCACCATCCCTGGGGCTCAGTGGTTGGGTCGAGGGTGCAGTTCACAGTAGGAGAAAGTGGCTTCCTTCCTGGAGTGCTGTGGTACAGGACAAAGCCTTCCTGCATCCACCACCCCTCTGTTGGGAAGCGAGGTCAGTGGAGCAGTCTGCAGCAGGAAAAGGTGGTCCTCCCTGAAGTGCTGCAGCACAGACAAAGCCAGGTGGAGCCACATATTGGAACTCACAGAGAGGCGCTTCTCCCTACCAGAGTGCACAGAGATGGACTTTGAATCCTAGCCAAGCACCGGGTCAGAGGAGTCGGTGGCATGAGGACAACCCTGTCTGTGCCTGCAGCACAGTGAGGAAGACTCAAATGGAGTCCACTGGGCCCATGGAGAAGGGACTGGGGGATCACCATTTCCCCTCACCACCACCATCACCAAGGCAGGGACTCCGGAATTGGTCCCCAGGTCCATAGTGGAGGTGGGACCAGCCTACACCAAACCATGACCCTCCACACCAGGTAACTATGTATCTGCTGGAGCAGGATAGATGCTGTGGAACCAGACGGCTCCATCATCCAGACCAGTGCTGCTGCATAGCCTGGATTAATTCCAGGACAATTCTTGTTATTTAGATATATTCTCCCTTCTTATCTCTTCCCTCCTCTAGGCTGGTTACTCTGCTTGTTGGCTTGTTTAAGCAGGCATATTTAATCCATTCTCTTGATACATGTTCTACACCTCCTTCTGATTTTCCTTTCTATCTCTCTGGAATAATCAAGCCATATAGTTTCTCTGTCTGCCTAACTTCATCTTCATTTTTTTCGCCGCCTCCTTCTTTATTTTCCTTTCTCTCTCTCTGAATTAAGCCATTTAGTCTCTCTGCCCAGTCAATGTTTACTTTCTCTTTGTCCCCACCCCTGTCACTTCTCTCTTTGTATGTTGTCTTCCATCAGCACTGCCTCCACCCTGTTCTTTATTTGTAGCTGGTGTTTCTGTTTTGTTTTTTTGTTTTTGTTTTTTTGCTTTGGGATTGCTTTTGCTGCTGTGTGTGTATTGGGGGGGGGTGTATGTTTGTTTTATTTGTCTTTGTGTTTGTGTGTCTTTGTTTCCTGTTTGTTTCTCTGTTTGTTTTCTTTTCCAGGACTACTTCAAGGAACAAATCAAAGTACACCCCATGGAAGGTCCAAACATCACTACGAGTAGAGAAATAAATTAACCAAAGTCACAATAACAGACAGCAAGTAACACTATCCACAAAACATCTCCTGAAAGGCCAGGCCCTGGACAGTGTCTGACCCCCTTTTAATATACCAGTGCTTGCAGGTGCAGAGCACACAACAAGTTTTAAAACAAATTAAGGAACAGAAAACTAGCCAAAATGACGAAAGGGAAGAATTCTTCTCAAAAGAAATTCCGGGAAGAAGTAACAGCTAAAGAATTAATCAAAACAGATATAAGAAATATAACTGAACAATAATTTAGAATAATAGTCATAAGAGTAATCGCTGGGCTTGAAAAAGGCATACAAGACAGCAGAGAATCTACTACTGCAGAGATCAAGGAACTAAAAAATAGTCACGATGAAATTAAAAATGCTATAAATGAGGTGCAAAAAATGGAGGCAGCCACAGCATGGATTGAAGAGGTGGAGGGGAGAATAGGTGAATTAGAAGATAAAATTATTGAAAAAGAGGAAGCTGAGTAAAAGAGAGATAAAAAAAAATTCCAAGATCAAGAGGGAAGAATTACAGAACTAACTGATGCAATCAAATGAAACAATATCCACATCACAGGAATTTCAGAAGAGAGACAGAAAGGGGCTAAAGGTGTACTTGAACAAATCATAGGTGAAAACTTTCTCAATCTTGGGAAGGAAACAGACACTGAAATCCAAGAGACACAGAGAACTCCCTTCAGACATAATGAATCGATCATCTGCATGACATATCACAGTGAAACTGGCAAAATACAAGGATAAAGAGAAAATTCTGAAAACAGCTAGGGATAAACACGCTCTAACATATAAAGGGAGACCGATGAGACTAGTGACAGACCTATCTACTGAAACTTGGCAGGCCAGAAAGGAATGGCAGGAAATCTTCAATGTGATGAACAGAAAAAATATGCAGCCGAGAATCCTTTATCCAGCAAGTCTGTCATTCAAAATAGAAGGAGAGATAAAGGTCTTCCCAAACAAACAAAAACTGATGTAACTCATCACCACTAAACCAGCCCTACAAGAGATCCTAAGGGGGACTCTGTGAGTGAAATGTGGCAAGGACCACAAAGTACCAGAGATATCACTGCAAGCATGAAACCTACAGATAACATAATGACTCTAAACCCATATCTTTCAAAAATAACACTGAATGTAAATGGACTAAATGCGGCAATCCAAAGACAAAGAGAATCAGAATGGATAAGAAAAGAAGACCCGTCTATTTGCTCTCTACAAGAGACTCATTTTAGACCTGAGGACACCTTCAGATTGAAAGTGAGGGGATGAAGAACTATCATGCTACTGGAAGTCAAAAAAAGCTGGAGTAGCCATACTTATATCAGACAAACTAGACTTTAAATTAAAGCCTGTAACAAGAGATGAAGAAGGCCATTATATAAAAATTACAGGGTCTATCCATCAGGAAGAGCTAACAATTATAAATGTCTATGCATCGAATTTGGTGGCATGCAAATATTTAAAACAATAGATCACAAACATAAGCAATCTTATGGATAAGAATGTGGTCATTGTAGGAGACTTTAAAAATTCACTTACAGCAATGGACAGATCATCTAGACACAGGATCACTAAAGAAACAATGGCCCTGAATGATACATTGGATCAGATGGACTTGACAGATATATTTAGAACTCTACATCCCAAAGCAGCAGAATGTACATTCTTCTCAAGTACACATGGAACCTTCTCCAAGATAGATCACATACTGGGTCACAAAACAGCCCTTCATAAGTATACAAGAATTGAGATCATACCATGCACACTTTCAGACCACAATGCTATGAAGCTTGAAATCAACCACAGGAAAAAGTCTGGAAAACCTCCAAAAACATGGAGGTTAAAGAACACTCTACTAAAGAATGAATGGGTCAACCAGGCAATTAGAGAAGGAATTAAAAAATATATGGAAACAAATGAAAATGAAAATACAATCCAAACGCTTTGGGATGCAGCAAAGGTAGTCCTGAGAGTAAAATACATTGTAATCCAGGTCTATCTCCAGAAATAAGAAAAATCCCAAATACAAAATCTAACAGCACACCTAAAGGAAGTAGAAGCAGAACAGCAAAGACACCCCAAACCCAGCAGAAGAAGAGAAATAATAAAGATCAGAGCAGAAATAAACGGTATAGAATCTAAAAAAAACTGTAGAGCAGATCAATGAAACAAATAGTTGTTTTTTTGAAAAAAAAAAAAAAACAAAATTGATAAACCTCTAGCCAGGCTTCTCATAAAGAAAAGGGAGATGACGCAAATAGATAAAATCACAAATGAAAATGGAATTATTACAACCAATCCCTCAGAAATACAAGCAATTATCAGGGAATACTATAAAAACTTATATGCCAACAAACTGGACAACCTGGAAGAAATGGACAAATTCCCCAGCACCCACACACTTACAAAACTCAACCAGGAAGAAATAGAAAGCTTGAACAGACCCATAACCAGCGAAGAAATTGAATCAGTTATCAAAATCTCCCAACAAATAAGAGTCCAGGACCAGATGGCTTCCCAGGGGAATTCTCCCAGACATTTAAAGCAGAGATCATACCTATCCCCTTCAATCTGTCCCAAAATATAGAAAGGGAAGTTAAACCTCCAGACTCATTCCTTGAAACCAGCATTACTTTGATTCCCAAACCAGACAGAGACCAAGTAAAAAAAGAGAGCTACAAGCCAATATCCCTGATGAATATGGACGCAAAAATTCTCAACAAGATACTAGCAAATTGAATTCGACAGCTAATATAAAAAGAACTATTCACCATGATCAAGTGTGATTCATTCCTGGGATGCAGGGCTGGTTCAACATTTGCAAATCAATCAGTGTGATACATCACATTAATAAAAGAAAAGATAAGAACCATATGATCCTGTCAATCAATGCAGAAAAAGCATTTGACAAAATTCAGCATGCTTTCTTAAAAAAACCTTTGAGAAAGTCGTGATCGAAGGAACATAATTAAACATCATAAAAGCCATTTATGAAAATCCCACAGCTAATATCATCCTCAACAGGGAAAAACTGAGAGCTTTCTCCCTGAGATCAGGAACATGACAGGGATGTCCACTCTCACTACCCTTGTTTAACACAGTGTTGGAAGTGCTAGCATCAGCAATCAGACAACAAAAGTAAATCAAAGGCATCAAAATTGGCAAAGAGTAAGTCAAGGTTTAGCTTTTTGCAGGTGACATGTTATTATACACGGAAAACCCGATAGATGCCACCAAAATCTGCTATAACTAATACATGAAATCAGCAAAGTC
The DNA here is from genome assembly GCF_018350155.1 of Leopardus geoffroyi. Taxonomy (NCBI): domain Eukaryota; kingdom Metazoa; phylum Chordata; class Mammalia; order Carnivora; family Felidae; genus Leopardus; species Leopardus geoffroyi. The sequence goes on along the minus strand of NC_059343.1, from coordinate 55,038,035 downwards.
GCAGGATACAAAATTAAAGTACAGGAATCAGTTGCATTCTTATACACTAACAGTGAAGCAACAGAAAGACAAATAAAGAAACTGATCCCATTCACAATAGCACCAAGAATCATAAAATGCCTAGGAATAAACCTAACCAATGATGTAAAATATATGTATGCTGAAAACTATAGAAAGCTTATGAAGGAAATTGAAGAAGATAGAAATAAATGGAAAAACATTCTGTACTCATGGATTGGAAGAACAAATATTGTTAAAATGTCAATACTCCCCAAAGCAATCTACACATTCAATGCAATCCCAATCAAAATTGCACCAGCATTCTTCTCTAAGCTAGAATAAGCAATCCTAACATTTGTATGGAACTACAAAAGACCCCAAATAGCCAAAGTAATATTGAAGAAGAAGACCAAAGCGGGAGGCATCACAATCCCAGACTTTAGCCTCTACTATAAAGCTGTAATCATCAAGACAGCATGGTATTGGCACAAAAACAGACACATACACCAGTGGAATAGAATAGAGACTCCAGAAGTGGACCCACAAAAGTATGGCCAACTAATCTTTTACAAAGCAGGAAAGAGTATCCAATGGAAAAAAGACAGTCTCTTTAACAAATGGTGCTGGGAGAACTGGACAGCAACATGCAGAAGAATGAAACTAGACTACTTTCTTACACCATACACAAAAATAAACTCAAAATGGATGAAGGAGGCCAATGTGAGACAAGGAACCATAAAAACCCTAGAGGAGAGAGCAGGAAAAAAAAACACAAAAACCTCTTTTACCTCAGTTGCAGCAATTTCTTACTCGACACATCTCCAAAGGCAAGGGAATTAAAAGCAAAAATGAACTATTGGGACCTCATGAAGATAAAAAGCTTCTGCACTGCGCAGGAAACAATAAACAAAACTAAAAGGTAACCGACAGAATGGGAAAAGATATTTGTACATGACATATTGGATAAAGGGCTGGTATCCAAAATCTATAAAGAACTCATCAAAATCCACACCTGGAAAACAAATAATCCACTAAAGAAATGGGCAGAAGACATGAATAGACACTTCCCTAAAGAAGATGTACAGGGGCGCCTGGGTGGCGCAGTCGGTTAAGCGTCCGACTTCAGCCAGGTCACGATCTCGCGGTCCGTGAGTTCGAGCCCCGCGTAGGGCTCTGGGCTGATGGCTCGGAGCCTGGAGCTTGTTTCCGATTCTGTGTCTCCCTCTCTCTCTGCCCCTCCCCCGTTCATGCTCTGTCTCTCTCTGTCCCAAAAATAAATAAACGTTGAAGATGTACAGATGGCCAACAGGCACATGAAAAGATGCTCAACATCACTCCTCATCAGGGAAATACAAATGAAAACCACACAGGGATATCACCACACACCAGTCAGAGTGGCTAAAATGAATAAAACAGGAGACTATAGATTCTGGAGAGGATGTGGAGAAATGGGAACCCTCTTGCACTGCTGTTGGGAATGAAAACTCGTACCGCCGCTCTGGAAAACAGTGTGGGTATTCCTCAAAAATTAAAAATAGAACCACCCTATTACCCAGCAATTGCTAGCATTGCTTGGAATTCACCCAAGGGATACAGGAATGCTGATGCATAGGGGCACATGCACCCCAATGTTTATAGCAGCACTTTCATCAATAGCCAAATTATGGAAAGAGCCTACATGTCCATCAACTGATGAATGGATAAAGAAATTGTAGTTTAGGGGCGCCTGGGTGGCGCAGTCGGTTAAGCGTCCGACTTCAGCCAGGTCATGATCTCGCGGTCCGTGAGTTCGAGCCCCACGTCGGGCTCTGGGCTGATGGCTCAGAGCCTGGAGCCTGTTTCCGATTCTGTGTCTCCCTCTCTCTCTGCCCCTCCGCCGTTCATGCTCTGTCTCTCTCTGTCCCAAAAATAAATAAACGTTGAAAAAAAAATTTAGAAATTGTAGTTTATACACACAATGGAACACTACTTGGCAATGAGAAAAATGAAATCTGGCCATTTGCAGCAATGTGGATGGAACTGGAGTGTATTATGCTGGAACTGGAGTGTAAGTGAAATAAGTCAGGCAGGGAAAGACAGATACTATATTTTTTCACTCATATGTGGGTCTTGGGAAACCTAACAGAAGACCCTGCGGGAGGGGGAGGGGAAAAAAGTTACAGAGGGGGAGGGAGGCAAACGATAAGAGACTCAAGAACTGAGAACAAATTGAGGGTTAATGGAGATGGGGGCGAGGGGAAAGTGGGTGATGGGCATGGAGGAGGGCACTTGTTGGGATGAGCACTGGGTGTTGTATGGAAACCAATTTGTCAATAAATTATGTTTAAAAAAACAAAAAAATAAAAATAAATAAATTTTGTTAGATATACATAAATAAATTAATTACTTACTTAATTAAAGCCCCACTGGTTGAAAGAACTCATGAAAACCAGCCCCTCTCATTTTCCCATCCAATGGTTTTGGGAAAATCTTCTCCTTGTGGGTTCCCCTGTGTGCTCCTCTGACTCATCCTTTTCTGTCACCATGGCTCCCTCAGCAGCCACAATCCTTTTCTCCCCTAAAATATGTCCCTGACCTTCCTACCTTCTATTATGTTGCCTCTTCTCTCCCTTTAGTTGGGCTGTTTGTTCTGTTGGTCTTCAGGTTGATTTCTGGGGTATTTAGGATTATTAGGTAGTTATCTATTTGTTTTTGTGGGACAGGAAGAGGATAGGGTCTTCTACTCTTCCCTTTCCCCCCATCATAGAATTTTAATATCACATAACAATAAGCATTTATTAGTCACAAATTACTTTAATAATAATCACATAGAGATACATATATGAAATTGCATTAAATTCAAAGCATTTTAAATTCTCCTTTCTCACTTTTTCTGCAGCTTCACTGTTGGTGTATAGAAATGCAACAGATTTCTGTACATTGATTTTATATCTTGCATCATTGCCAAATTCATGTATTAGTTCTAGCAATTATTTGGTGGAGTGTTTTGGATTTACTACCTAGATTATCATTTCATCTACAAAAAATGAAAATTTGACTCCTTCCTTGCCATTTTGAATTCTATACATTTCTTTTTGTTGTTCGATTGCTGAGGCTAAGACGTCCAGTGCTGTGTTAAATAGTAATGGTGAGAGTGGACATCCATATCTTTTTCCTGACCTTAGAGGAAAACTCTCAGTTTTTCCACACAAGAATGATATTAGCTGTGGGTCTTTTGTATATGGCCTTTATGATATTGAGATATGTTCCCTCTATCCCTACTTTGTTGAGAGTTTTGATCAAGAATGGATGCTGTATTTTGTCAAATGCCTTTCCCGCAACAATTGAGAAGATCATATGATTGTTATCCTTTCTTTATTAATGTAGTGTATTACATTGATTGATTTCTGAATATTGAACCAACCCTGAAGCCCAGGAATAAATCACACTTGATCATAGTGAATAATTCTTTTAATGTACTGTTGGATTTGATTTGCTGGTATCTTGTTGGGAATTTTTATATCCAGGTTCATCAGGGATGTTGGCCTGTAATTCTCCTTTTTAGTGGGGTCATTGTCTGGTTTTGGAATCAAGGTAATACTTGTCTCATAGAATGAGTTTGAATGCTTTCCTTCCATTTCAATTTTTTAGGACAGTTTGAAAAGAATAGCTATTAAATCTTCTTTAAATGTCTAGTAGAATTCCCCTGGGAAGCCATCTGGCCCAGGACTTTTGTTTTTTGGGAGAGTTTTGGTTACTGATTCAATTTTTTTGCTGTTTTTGAGTCCGTTCAAAGTTTCTATTTCTTCCTATTTCAGTTTTGGTAGTTCTTATGTTTCTATGAATTTGTCCATTAACTCCAGATTACCCAGTTTCTTAGCATATAATTTTTCATAATATTTTTTTATATTTTTTTGTATTTCTGTGCCATTGATTGTGATCTCTCCTATTTCGTTTGTGATTTTATTAATTTGGGTCCTTTCCCATTTCTTTTTGATAAGTCTAGCTAGGGGATTATCAATTGATTAATTCTTTAAAAAAACCAGATCTTCATTTTGTTGAAGATTTTGTTTTCTTTTTTTCTGTATCATTTATTTCTGCTCTAAACTTTATTATTTCCCTTCTGCTAGCTTTAGGCTTTATTTGCTGTTCCTTTTCTATCTCCTGTAGGTGTAAAGTTAAGTTGTGTATTTGAGACTGTATTGTTTCTTCATGTATGCCTTTATTGCAAAATAGTTCCCTCTTAGAACTGCCTTTGCTGAATCCCAAGGGTTTTGAACTGTCGTGTTTTCATTTTCATTTGCTTCCGTGTACTTTTTAACGTCTTATTTAATTTCCTGGTTTATCCATTCATTCTTTAGTAAGATGTTCTTTAACCTCCATGTATTTGGGGTCTTCCTATATTTTTTCTTGTGGTGGACTTCATGTTTCATAGCGTTGTAGTCTAAAAATATTCATGGTATGATCTCAATTTTTTGTACTTGTGGAAGACTGATTTGTGACTCAGTATATGATCTCTTTGGAGAATTTTCCATATACACTTGAAAAGAATGTATATTCAACTGATTTAGGAGGAAATGTTCTGAATATATCTGTTAAGTCTATCTGGCCCATTGTGTCATTTAAAGCCATTGTTTCCTTGTTGATTTTCTGCTTAGTTGATCTGTTAGTGGGGTGTTTAAATCTCCTACTCTTATTGTAAGAGATTGTCAATGTTATTATTATCAATGTTATTGTTGTTGTTAATTGATTTATATATTTGCGTTCTTCCAAGTTGGCAGCATAAATATTTACAATTGTCAGATCTTCTTGATGGATCGACCCTTAATTATGATATAATGCTCTTCTTCATCTGTTGTTACAATATTTGGTTTAAAACCTAGTTTGTCAGACATAAGTGTGGCTACTCTGGCTTTCCTTTTGCATCAATTAGCATGACATATTGTCCTCCATCCGTCACTTTCAATCTGCAGGTGTCTTTAGTTATAAAATAAGTCTCTTGTAGACACCATATAGATTTGTCTTGTTTTTCCATCCATTCTCATACCCTATATCTTTTGATTAGAGCATTTAATCCATATACTTCAGAGTAATTATTGATATATATGAATTTAGTGCCTTCGTGTTACCTGTAAAGTTGTTGTTTCTCGTGAGGTTCTCTGTTCCTTTCTAGACTTTGTTGCTTTTAGACTACTTTCCCCAAAGAGTCCCCTTTAATATTTCTTGCACAGCTGGTGTATTGATCACGGACTCTTTCAGTTTTTGTTTGTCTGGAAAACTCTTTACCTCTCCTTCTATTCTGAATGACAGCCTTGCTAGATAAAGTATTTTTTGTTGCATATTTTTCACACTCAGCATGTTGAATATATCATGCCATTTTCTTCTAGGCTGACAACTTTCTGTGAACAGATCTGTTGCAAACTTGATTTGTCTTCCCTTGTAGGTTAAGGACTTTTTTTGCCTTGATACCTTCAGAATTCTTTCCTTCTCTGAATTTTGTGAATTTCACTAATATTTGTCTTGGTGATTGCCAACTTTTGTTGAATTTAATGAGATTTATCTGTGCTTCTGGGTTTTGATATATATTTCCTTCCCCAGGTTAGGGAAGTTTTCAGGTATAGTTTGCTCAAATAAACCTTCTGTCCCTTTTTCCTCTCTCTTCATCTTCTGGGTCTACCATGATACAAATGTTATTATACCTTAAGGGTTGCTGAGTTTCCTAAGTCTATATTTGTGATCCAATACATTTCTTTTCAGCTTCATTATTTTCCATAATTTTATCTTTTATATCATTAATTCTCTTTGTCCATCCTCATTTTCACAGCATCCATTCAGGTTTTCATCTGGGTTATAGTATTTTTAAATTTATTCTGACTAGTTTTTATTTCTTTTATCTCTGCAATAAGGAGTTCTCTGCTGTCTTCTATGCTTTTGTACAGCTCATGTAGTATTCTTACAATTATTGTTTTAAATTCTAGTTCAGACATATTGCTTATATCTGTATTGATTAAATCCCTGGTTGTGACTTCTTCCTGTTTTTATTTTGGGATGAATTCTTCCATCTTATCATATTGTAAAACTCAAAAAAAAAAAGGTAGATCCTAGGTGTGTTTTGGTCTTCTGGTTAAAATATGCTAGACCCCCAAAAAATAAAAATAAAAAAAATAAATTAAAATTAAAAAATAATAAAATTAAAAAAAAATTCTTTTTCTGTATCACAGGAAAGAAAAACAACAACAACAAAAAGAAAGCTAAATCATATTTTCCTAAGAGCTGAAGCTTTGTAGCACTCTATGATCAGTAGCCTTGTTTCATGTAAGCAGTTTATATTGGTCATCTGGATGTGGGCCTGCTGCACTGATTCTCAGGGGGACTTGCCCCAGTGGATATGCACCTACAGGCTGCAGGTTGCCAGGGTTTGGTCTGCGCACCTCTGGCCACCACTTGGTGACACTGTTTTGCTCACTAAAGTCAGTCAGTGCTAATGGGCAGGGTGCTAATGGTGTGGCCCTGCTCTCCCTCCCTGGAGCAAGAAGCCCATGCCCACCATACGCAAAAATTAATCCAAACTGGATTAAAGACCTAAATGTAAGACAGGAAACCATTACAATACTAGAGGACAACATAGGTAGTAATCACTTTGACATCAGCTATAGCCTGTTTTTTCTAGATATGTCTCCTGAGGCAAGGGGAAAAAAAAACAAAAACATACCATTGGGACTTCCTCAAAATGAAAAGTTTCTGCGTAGCAAAGGAAACAATCAACAAAACTAAAAGGTAACCAATGGAAAGGTAGAAAATATTTGCAAATGACAGATCTGATAAGGGTTAATATCCAAATTATATAAAGAACTTACAAAATGCAACATGCAAAAAATGAATAATCCAATTGAAAATGGTAGAAGACATGAATAGACATTTTCCCAAAGAAGACATGTAGAAGGTCAACAGACACATAAAAAGATGCTCACCATCACTGATGACCAGGGAAATGCAAATCAAAACTGCAATGAGATATCACCTACCCCTGTCAGAATGCCTAAAATTAACAACACAGGAAACAACAGATGTTGTTGAGAATGTGGAGCAAAAGGAACCCTCTTACACTGTTGGTGGGAATGCAAATTGGTGAAGCCCCTCTGGAAAACAGTATGGAAGTTCCTCAAAAGGTGAAAAATAGAACTACCCTACAATTCAGCAATTGCACTACTAAGTATTTACCCAAAGAATACAAAAATACGAATTCAAAGGGATACATGTACCCTGATGTTTATAGCAGCATTATCTGCAATAGCTGAACTATGGAAACAGCCCAGGTATCTATTTACTGATTAATGGATATATAGCTATATCTATCTATCTATCTATCTATCTATAAATTACTCAGCTACAAAAAAGAATTAAATCTTCCCATTTACAATGACATGGAAGGAGCTAGAGAGTATTATGCTAAGCAAAATAAGTCAGTCAGAGAAAGATAAATACCATATGATTTCACTACATGTGGAAATTAAGAACCAAAACAAATGAGCAAAAGGAAAAGAGAGAGAGAGAGTCAAACAAGAAACAGAACTCTTAACTATAGAGAACAAAATGATCATTATGAGAGGGGATATGGGTTGGGGGATGGGTGAAATAGGGGATGGGGATTAAGGAGTGCACTTGTGATGAGCATCGAGTCACTGTATTGTGATGAGCATCGAATCACTGTATTGTAAACCTGAAACTAATATTACACACCATGTTAAGTAACTGAAATTTAAATAAAAGCTTTAAAAATTTAAAAATGAGATAAAAAATAAAAAGTAGAAAATATCAATGAAATCAAAAGCTGATTCTTAGGAAAGATAAACAAAATTCTTAAACATTTAGAAAGACTCATGAAGTAAAAAGGAGAAAGGATCCAAATAAATAAAATCAGAAATTAAAAAGAAGTAAATATAATACCACAAAAAATGGGAATAATCATAATAGAGTACTAAATATTTTATATGCAACAAATTGAACAGCATAGAGGAAATGGATAAATTCCTAGAAACATACAATCTTCCAAAACTGAAGCAGGAATAAGTGGAAAATCTTAACAGACTGATTACAAGTAACAATATTGAAATGGTAATCAAAAAAACTATTAAAAAATAAATGTCCAGAACCAGATGGATTCACGGGTGAATTCTACCAAAAATTTTGAAGAAGAGTTAATACCTATTCTACTCAAACTTTTCCAAAAAAAAAGATAAAAGAAAGGAAGACTTCCAAATACATTATATTAGGCCAGAATTTACCCTGATTCTGACTTCTAAAGAATAAAGTCATATGATGCAATTCTTACGGATGACATGTGAGGAGAAGTCGGCTGTGGAGTTCCTAGGAAATATTTTGCTTCTAAAAAAGATCAAGGGGAAGGATTATCCTGTCTTTAAGTCTATGGACATCATTATACAAACACTTGATGTGTGGCACAGCTGTAGCCATCTTTTGACCATAAAATGGTCAGCTGACACGCTGAGGACAATAGAGTAGACAGATGGAAAGGACCTGAATCCTTGATATTATTGAACCACTGAATCAACGAACATCATAACTGACTATCTTCAGAGTATTTGTTAAAGACAATAAATTTTCATACATTATACCATAATTTAATCTATTTTTCTTAAGTTTCCATAACTTGCACTTCAAAGCCTCCTAAGTGATACAAATAGTTTAGGAAAAGAAAGTGATGAGGTAAGTTAGGATATAGTGATTTGGGGAAAATATCTGTGGCACATGTAGGTTTGTGATACCCAACAGGCAGTTGACTATATAGGTTTGAGCCCATAAGAAGATATGAGATTATTCTTGATACTTGGGAAGGAGACCTGATCCTCATTTGTAGTTAGAGCCTTGGCTATTTGTTGACCACTCCCTCCTTTCTCATCCCTAATATATTGGCAGAGTCATAAGAGGGGAACTCTCTTTCAGGGTCCCAAGGAAAGAATAACAAGGATCTGTAAAAGAAGGGACTCATTAGAGTCAGTAATGATGTTTCCAAGTTCAAAAGTCGTTACTTGTTCAGGCTAACCTCAGAATATGCTGGTAGTACCACCCCCACCTCTCACTGCCCACAGACCACATTCTGAGATTGACTTATAGCAGTAACTCTGGAAAACAAATACAGGCATCTTGTGGGAGTCCCCTTGGGTTTGCTATCAGCTGGTCATTGTTCTTTTACTGCCATTAAAGCTTATGGCCTCCAGCAAAGGTTATATACATGTTCACAGCCACCAGAGGACAGCAGAGTCTGGACAAGCCTTCCAAGGCAGCAATGCAAGCCAGTGTTCCTGGAGTCAATTACTGCCTGGACTAGAGGCTCACCTCTTACTGCCTTTAATTTTATGCTGGGACCCTAGTGGCCTAGGAAGGGATCTCAAAGGCACTGTTTTTTGTGTGTGTGTTTTTTAAAATATTTATTTATTTATTTTTGGAAAGAGAGTGAGCACATAAGCAGGGTAGAGGGGCAGAGAGAGAGAGAGAGAGAGGGAGAGAGAAAATCCAAAGCAGGATACATGCTGTCAGCACAGAACCTGATGCAGGGTTCAAACTCACAAACCCTGAGATCATGACCTGAGCCAAAGTAAAAATCAAGAGTTGGATGCTTAACTTATTGAGCCACCCAGGCCCCCTAGGGAAACTGGGTTTTAAACAGATTTCTAACACCTTGCCTTTGTCTTTGTGACTCAGTTTCAGGCCTTGTGGGGAAGCAAGAAATCCCCATAGCCACAGAAAGTGTCATGGTTTAATGCCAAAAGCAACTGGAAGTTTAGGCCAAGGGATATATTTGGAAGGTGGGATTCTTCCTCTGCTTTCTCTGGAAGGGGCAGGCAGACCTTGGCCTTTATGTTCAGATCACAGAAGCACAGACTGAGAGCTGAAAGAGCCCTTAGGTATCAGGCAAGAATTCTTAGCCTAAGGGTATAAGTCATCTGAAATTATATGCAAAATTATGTCATTTGCATTAGAGATTTCATCAGATTCTTTGAAGTCTGTGATCCCACAGAAAGTTAAGAAGCATTACCAAACCTTTAAGTTACAGATGAGTTCCTGAGAAGAGGGTGGGGTGACTTGGCCAAAGCCACAGAGTAAGTCAGGAACAAAGCTGGAACTAGATTTCAGGGCTTCTACACAAAAGCAGACACTCCTTGTACTATGCAATAATTAAAACTTTCTTTTCAAGCTTTGGTTTCCTGGGCACATCAAGGAAGAGGGACAGAAGATGATGAGAGTGGTAAACTAGAGCTGGGCAGCTAGTGCAGCCCATACTATATTTGTAGGTCGTATGATGAGCTGGAGAGGAGAATGTGAGGAGAATATTATCAGGGAATCCAAGAACCTGCTGGGGAAGTTTCCATAGTACCCATGTCTGGCTGAGGACTCCTCTTCCTCTTCCTCTGGCTCCAGGATTGTATCTGCTTACTTCTCTTTTCATTCACTGACTCAATTTCCTTTGGCTTTACCCCCATGTAACCAGTTGGAATTTAACTGTGGATTTAAACACAGTCTCCTTAACTTCTTCCTTGTTTGCCTTCTTCAAAAGTGATCATCAAGGAACTTGAGTTATTGGTGCGACTCACTTCTAGGACATTGGAGAGCCACAATAAGTAAGTAGGTAAGTTTACAGAATTTTCTGAGTAACTGGCTGCATATTGTTACTAAGCTAAATGACCCACAGAACATCAAAGGAGGAAGGGTACTTAAAATCTTCCTTAACTCCAACTCTTTGATTACACAAATGGGATTCTATGGCTCAGAGAGAAAAAGTATGTACTGTCATCATAAAAACTTAGGGAGCTAGAACTGTATAGCATGTGTATATGAATCCTATCTCTTTAGCAAGCTACATTTCTCCTGATTGTCTTTTTGGCATCTCTGGTGTGCTGATAGAATTTTCATTTTGAAGGTCTGGTCAGCAAGCAAAACTGTTAGCCTGGTGTTTCTTAGGCCCCACCAGAGTCTTCTTCCCAATCTTGTGCTTAGAGTACAGGACACCTCCCACCCTGGCCACCAGGTCAACCTTCTGGCTATTAACTCCTTATTTAGGTGTCTTTGGATGCAGTATGGCAAAATAGAAAAATTCCTACACACTGGGCTTCAATACCAGATGCAACACTTACCAGCTTGGTGACCTTAGACAAATCACCTCTCTTCTCAAAGTTCAGACATTTTATCTGTGAAATGGGGACAGTACCTCAACTCTTAATTCCCTTTATTCCCCAGCTTTACATTTTAATATCTTTTATCACTTTTTTACATACTTTATAATTCCTTTGCTTATTGTTTTCCCAACTCCCCTTTGGAATGTCAGCTCCATCAAAAGCAGGGGTGATCTTTGGCTGCTTCATTAACTTCTGTATGCCACCACCTAAAACAGTGTTTGACCAATAGTGTGTTTTCAATGAAAATCTGTCAAATGAGTAAATGAGAATTATACAAGAGAATAAGTGGGAGTTCTCAGTTTACAGAAAATTCTTATCTTTAGAATTCTCCTGATCTTTTTATGCGCTGAGCTTGAAAATGTGTGGGGTAGCTGAATACCTGTTCCTCTCACTGACTTGCCTTCAAAACCGCTGACTTTCCCCCGCCCCGACCCCATGCCAAAGAGAGGTAGTGGTATTTCCAGTTGCAAGGTTGGTAGCCATGTCCAAAGGGCAGGCTGGGAGCTGGTGCAGGAGGTCAGGAGGCTAGACAGGTATCTGCCTCCCCTGGATAATGAGATCCCTGCATGGGTGGAGGTGGTGTAGCTGTGTTCTTTTCCTTGTTAAAAAAATTAATCACCAAGAAGAATTATGGCAGATTTGTTGGCAATTGAGCCCCCTTTGGTGGAATGAATTTAGAGGTAATCGGTATGAAGCTCTTAGAAATTAAGAGGTTGGAAACCAATTTGACAACAAATTTCATATTTAAAAAAAGAAATTAAGACGTTAACTATTAAGTACACAATGGTGACAGCTTTGTCATTGTAATGAAAATCAATTAATGCACAATTTCAGCAGGCTGGCCTCTTCAGTTCACTCTCCACCTCTCTTCTCATCTGCCTCACCTGCTTCATGTTGTATGTGTCTTGTCTGTCTGCCTGTCTTCCAGCTCACCACATGTGTTTCCTCTCAATCTGCCCTTTCTGGGTGACCTGATCATAACATTTGTCTAATTCTTTTTTTTTTCCTCTGGTTTTCAGTCCCCATCCTCAGAAACAGTTTGTAGATTTTATTTTGGTAATGAGGAATGGAAAAGCGGGTTCAACAGTAGATATGTCAGTACATAAGCTTCTTAACTCCCAGAGAAAAGGCTATGGAGTATGCCACAGAGTTTCCTCAGGGAGAAGTTGGTATCCAAATCTCTATCAGCTACTACACGCCACCACAGAGGCTATGGCTGGGCCTGTTCAGAGAGAATTCCCAGCATAACAGAGCCCAGAAAACTAGACATACATGGCCAGGAGAAGGCTAAGAGGCCACTTAGACTACTTCCATGCCTGCTAGCTGACACATACTTCTCTGCAACATCTTGGAAAAGCACTTGTCTAGGCCTTTCCTGAAAATCTCCCAGATAAGGAGCTCATTCCATATGATGACAATTATATACCTTCAGTTAGAAAGTTCTTCCTCCTGTTGAGCTAAAATCTATCTCCTAGTGGCTTGTACCTATATGGGTATGAGCTCTGCTCTCTGAAGTTTCCTGACCCCATCTGCTCCCTCTGACCATGACAGCTCCTTAGAGGTATGAATGCAGAGACCACTTCCCTTAAGTATTATCTTCTCCAGTATGAACAACCACAGTCCTGTTTCAGCTCTCTCTCCTGACCACTCACTTGCTTCTGGACTCATTTCACATATGACCTATTAATGTATGATACTCAGAGCTTGATACAGCCATTCAATAGGAGTCAGTCTAACCAGGGCAGAGTGAAAAGGGATTGTTACTTCTCAAGATCCAGACACTATACTTGTATTAATGCAGCGTAAGTCCTGATTAAATTTTTTGGCTCTAGCATCCTAAAAGTGATGCCTGTTAGGCAAAGTCTCAAATCCCTTTCCTGTTAACTAGGTACACGGCAGTCTCTTCCATACTGTGTATAGCCAGTTGGTTTTCTGCATCAAGTGCATGACTTTCCACTTGTAACTGTCAATAATATAGTCAGGTTCAACCACTTGTTTCAGGCTGTTGACATCTTTTTGAAGCCACTGTGGCTTGAAATATACTGCCTCTTCCTTTCAGCTTTCAAATTTCAGCAGTAATCTCTCCCCTCTCTATGTAAGCCCATCTAGATATTTTGTTGGAACATCCAGTCCCTCATTAATTCCTTTAGGACGGTGATGCCACTTTCTCCAGGTGTTCTAGGGGACAGTTCTCAAGGACTATAGTATGGGAATGGCCTTGATCAGTGAGTACCAGTACAGCATTAGCTGAAAAAGCAACTGTAATGACGACTTTTCCCCTGTATAACTGGGTCTCTGTCAGGGAGAACCCCATGCATTAGCTGGTTCATTCAGCAATGGACAGAATAATATTTCCAGTTGGCTGCCAGGGAGTAGGTTCTGGAATTTTAGGCCAAGCAAGGGCAGACAAACACATCAACAGGACTCTTTTGATGGCTCAAAAGCTGTCAGGTCTAATGGGCTTCCAATCAGCTAAGTTTACAACCCCTTCTCTCTCCCAGAAGGCTTGGCCTAACTCTAGTCTTGGCGCTGAGCACACAGCCTAGTTTTATCCCCTCTTTAAAAATGGGCCTATTGCTCTGTCTCTCTCTGTCCCAAAAATAAATAAACGTTGAAAAAAAATTAAAAAAAAAAAGGGGCGCCTGGGTGGCGCAGTCGGTTAAGCGTCCGACTTCAGCCAGGTCACGATCTTGTGGTCCATGAGTTCGAGCCCCGCGTGGGGCTCTGGGCTGATGGCTCAGAGCCTGGAGCCTGTTTCCAACTTTGTGTCTCCCTCTCTCTCTGCCCCTCCCCCGTTCATGCTCTGTCTCTCTCTGTCCCAAAAATAAATAAACGTGGAAAAAAAAATTTTAAAAATGGGCCTATTTATGACCTCTTGGACAAAAACTGACTACAGCAAGGGATGTGGTATCCTACACCACTCTCTTATTAGCCCCTTAAATAGTTTATTTCCTTTCATGTTAATATATTAATTAATTTTAACTTTTGTGAGACATTTGAAATGTAACATTGTATAGATTTAAGGTATACAGCATGTTAATTAAATACATTTATTTATTGTTATATAATTATATTTCCATAAGTTGCATAATTATCATTTCTTTTTAGTGGTTGGAATAATTAAGTACTAGTTTCTACCATGTTTGATGATTATAATACAATATTATTGCCTGTATTAAATATACTATGCATTAGATCTCTGGGACTTATTTATTATTTTTTGTAAGTTTGTACACTTAAACAACATTTGTTATATCCTCCCACCCCACTCCCATCCTCTGATAACCACCATTTTACTCCCTATTTTCATGAGTTTGGATTTTTTATTATTATTATTGTTTTATTATGTTTAAGTAGGCTCCATGGCCAATGTAGGGCTTGAGCTAACAACCCCAAGACCCCAAGGGCAAGAGTCACATGTTCAACTGACTGAGCCAGCCAGGTGCCCCTGAGTTTGGGTTTTTTAGATTTTACATGTAAATGATATACAGGATGTGTCTTCTTCTGTCTGACTTATCTCACTTAGCATAATGTGTTCAAGGTCCATCCATGTTGTTGCAAATAACAGGATGTGCTTTTTTCTCACGGCTGAATAACATTCTAGTGTGTGTGTGTGTGTGTGTGTGTGTGTGTGTGTATCATGTTTTCTTTATTGATTTATCCATTGATGGGCATTTAGGCTGTTTCCCTATCTTGGCTATAGTGAATAATGCTGTAAAAAATTTGAGAGTGCTAATATCTCTTCAATATACTGTTTTCATTTAATTTGGGTATATACTCAGAAGTGGGATTGCTGGATCATAGGGTAGAACATTTTTTTTGGTAGAATAATTTTGTTTGAGAGAGAGAGAGAGATGGGGCCCAGGAAGAGAGAAAGAGAGAATCCCAAGCATGCTCTGCAAAGTGAGTTTAGAGCCCCATGTGGGGCTCAATCCCACCAACCGTGAGATCATGACTGGAGCCAAAATCAACAGACTGAGCCACCCAGACACCCCAAGGTAGAATAATTGTTAATGTTTTGAGGAATCTCCATAATGTTTTCCATAGTGGCTGCACCAATATACATTCTCACTAGCAGTATATGAGGGTTCTTTTTTTCTCTACATCCTCACCCACACCTGCTATCTCGTGTCTTCTTGATGAAAGCACTATAACAGGTGTGAAGTCATATAATATTGTGGTTTTGCTTTGAATTTTATTGATGATTAGTGATATTAAGGACCTTTTCATATACTTGTTGGCACGTTGGGTGTCTTATTTTAAAAACCGTCTATTTAGGGGCGCCTGGGTGACTCGGTCAGTTAAGCGTCCAACTCTGGCTCAGGTTATGATCTCGTGTTTCATGAGTTCGAGCCCTGTGTGACAGCTCAGAGTCTGGAGTCTACTTCAGATTCTGTCTCCCTCTGTCTCTGCCCTTCCCTCACTTGTGCTCAGTCTCTCTCTCAAAAATAAAAACAGTATAAATAAATAAATAAATAAATAAAAATGTGTATTTGGTTTCTCTGTCCATTTTTAACTGGGTTGTTTTGCTGTTGAGTTGTATGAGTTCTTTATAGATTTTTTTTTGTATTTTGTTATTTTATTTTGTTTTAACTCCAGTATAGTTAACATAGAGTGTTATATTAGTTTCAGACATACAATATAGTGATTCAACAATTCCATACATCACCTAGATCTCATCATGGCAAGTACACTCCTTAATACCCATCATATATTTCACTCATCTCCACACCCACCTCCCCTCTGGTAACCATCAGTTTGTTCTGTTTCTTGGTTTCTCTCTCTCTCTCTCTCTCTCTCTCTACTTTCCCGTTTGCTCCTCTGCTTTGTTTCTTAATTTCCACATATGAGTGAAATCATATGGTATTTGTCTTTCTCTGACTAACTTATTTCACTTAGCATTATACTGTCTAGCTCCATACATGCCATTGAAAATGGCAAGATTTTATTATTTTTATGGCTAAGTAATATTACATTGTGTATATAATTACATCTTCTTTATGCATTCATCAGCTGATGGACATTTGGGCTACTTTCATAATTTGGCTATTGTAAAGAATGCTGCTATAAACGTAGGGGTGCATGTATCTCTTTGAATTCTTGCTTTTGTATTTTTTGGGTAAATACCCAGTAGTGCAACAGTTTTTTGGTTGAGCCTTTGTGATTTTTTCTATACAAAAACATATCACTTGAAAATAGTGACAAGTTTACTTCTTCCTTTTTTATTTGAATGCATTTTATGTCTTTGTCTTGCTTACTGTACTATCCAGTATTCCAGTACTTTATTAAAAAAGAGTGGTGTGAGTAGGCATCTTATCTACTTGATGATTTTAGAGGAAGAGTTTTAATTTTTTTCCATTGAATATAACGTTTGCTGTGGGTCAATTTCTCATTTTAAAAGAATACACATACATTTGAAAACACTTAAAAAGGAAAGTTCAAAATGCTTACATCCTCACCATCCAGACATAACCGACTTTTTGACATTTTGAAAATATTTCAGACAGACATGTACACATACACACATATAATATTTTTTTATAAAATGGATCATTTTATACATTCTTTTTAGTCTACTTCTTTGAAGCAGTATTATATACATTAATATATTATATTACATATAATATATACCAAACCTATATGTTTTGCATATATATATACACACAAAAACGTATAGATCTAAAGCACCACTACTAATGACTACATTGTATTCCACAGGTACCACTCTTGGGAGGATATTTAG
Source organism: Leopardus geoffroyi (assembly GCF_018350155.1). Lineage (NCBI taxonomy): Eukaryota > Metazoa > Chordata > Mammalia > Carnivora > Felidae > Leopardus > Leopardus geoffroyi. The sequence goes on along the minus strand of NC_059343.1, from coordinate 55,021,118 downwards.
GTTTCTTTTAATTTTTCAGTAGTATAAACAACATATTTAATATCTTTGTGCATAAAATACATGATTTCTAGTTTTTATTTATTCAACAAGTTATTATTGATTGAACACTAATAGGTATTTATCATGCTAAATAGGAAAATCTGGTGTACAAAACACCTCTAGTTCCTGTCATCTTGAAGGTTGTAGGCTAATATTCTGTCTCTTTAGGTTCACTTTCTAAAGATGAAACTTCTGAGGCAAGACTACTTTCCAAAAATAATGTAGCAATTTACACTGTTTCCAACAGAATACGAGACTGCTAATTTTTCCTATTCTCATCAAAATTAGGTTTCCTTTTGTGCTTTGAATTGTTTCTTAATAATTTAATCAGGAAATTGGAAGTGAGGAACCACTAAAAGAAGAGTTAGGAAAGCACATGCTGGAGGCATCCTGGGAAGATGGCGACATAGGAGGATGCTGGGCTCACCGTACATCCTGCTGATCACTTAGATTCCACCTACACCTGCCTAAATAACCCAGAAAACCGCCAGAAGATTAGCAGAATGGAGTCACCGGAGCCAAGTGCAGATGAGAGGCCCACAGAAGAGGGTAGGAAGGGCAGAGAGGCAGTGCGTTTTCCACGGTCTGGCGGGAGGGAGCCGGGGCAGAGGGGCGGCCCGTGGGCCAAGCAAAGCCCCCGAGTCTGGCTTGCAAAAGCGAAGGGGCCGGACAGAGTGTGTTCTGACAGCAAGCGGGACTTGACATCTGGAAGGTTATAAGCTAACAGCTCTGCTCGGAGAATGGGAGAGCTGGAGGACAAAGGGAGGGAGACTTGTTGAGCCCCGGACAACAGAGCGCAGCTTGGCTGGGAACAAAGGCCCTTACCAGTGCCATCTCCTCACCCATCCCCCAGCCAAAATCACAAAGGGAACCGGTTCCTGCCAGGGAACTTGCTTGCACCACGCAAACACCCAAGGCTGTGCTTCTGTGGATTCATCCCTGTGGTGGGTCTGACTCCCTCCTGGTGCAACAGGGCCCTTCCTGAAGCAGGTCTCCGAAGGAAAAGCGAGCTGAGCCTGCCCCTCCTGCCCCTGTGCACTTTGCCAATCCACCCCAGCTAATATGCCAGATCCCCAGCACCACAAGCCTGGCAATGTACAAGTAGCCCAGATGGGCCATGCCACCCCACAGTGAATCCTGCCCCTAAGAGAGGGGAGGAGAAGGCACACACCAGTCTGACTGTGGCCCCAGCAGTGGGCTGGGGGCAGACCTCAGGTCGGACTGCAGCCCCGCCCACCAACACAAGTTATTGAAGACAGCACAGGGGAAGTGCCCTGCAGGTCCACACCACTCCAGGGACTATCCAAAATGACCAAACAGAAGAATTCCCCTCAAAAGAATCTCCAAGAAATAACAACAGCTAACGAACTGATCAAAAGGATTTAAACAATATATCAGAAAGTGAATTTAGAATAATAGTCATAAAATTAATCACTGGGCTTGAAAACAGTATAAAGGACAGCAGAGAATCTCTTGCTACAGAGATCAAGGGACTAAGGAACAGCCAGGAGGAGCTAAAAAATGCTATCAATGAGTTGCAAAATAAAATGGAGACAACCATGGCTTGGATTGAAGAGGCAGAGGAGAGAATAGGTGAATTAGAAGATAAAATTATGGAAAAAGAAGAAGCTGAGAAAAAGAGAGATAATAAAAATTCAGGAGTATGAGGGGAGACTTAGAGAACTAAGTGACACAATTAAGCGAAATAATATACACATAATTGGTATTCCAGAAGAGGAAGAGAGAGGGAAAGGTGCTGAAGGTGTACTTGAAGAAATCATAGCTGAGAACTTCCCTGAACTGGGGAAGGAAAAAGGTATTGAAATCCAAGAGGCACAGAGAACTCCCTTCAGACGTAACTTGAATCGATCTTCTGCACGACATATCATAGTGAAACTGGCAAAATACAAGGATAAAGAGAAAATTCTGAAAGCAGCAAGGGATAAACGTGCTCTAACATATAAAGGGAGGCCTATAAGACTCCTGACCGATCTCTCTACTGGAACTTGGCAGGCCAGAAAGGAATGGCAGGAGATCTTCAATGTGATAAACAGAAAAATATGCAGCCGATAATCCTTTATCCAGCAAGTCTGTCATTTAGAATAGAAGGAGAGATAAAGGTCTTCCCAAACAAACACAAACTGAAGGAATTTGTCACCACTAAACCAGCCCTACAAGAGATCCTAAGGGGGATCCTGTGAGACAAAGTACCAGACACATCGCTACAAGCATGAAACCTACAGACATCACAATGACTCTAAACCCGTATCTTTCTATAATAACACTGAATGTAAATGGACTAAATGCCATTTACTAAATGGACAGAATGGACACTAAATGGACAGAATGGATAAAAAAAACAAGACCCATCTATTTGCTGTCTACAAGAGACTCATTTTAGACCTGAGGACACCTTCAGATTGAGAGTGAGGGGATGGAGAACTATTTATCATACCACTGGAAGTCAAAAGAAAGCTGGAGTAGCGATACTTATATCAGACAACTAGACTTTCAATTAAAGGCTGTAACAAGAGATGAAGAAGGGCATTATGTAATAATCACAGGGTCTACCCATCAGGAAGAGCTAACAATTATAAATGTCTATGCACCGAATGCAGGAGCCACCCAAATATATAAAACAATTACTCACAAACATAAGCAACCTTATTGATAAGAATGTGGTAATTGCAGGGGACTTTAACTCTCCACTTACAGAAATGGATAGATCATCTAGACACACGGTCAATAAAGAAACAAGGGCCCTGAATGATACATTGGATCAGAGGGACTTGACAGATATATTTAGAACTCTGCATCCCAAAGCAACAGAATATACTTTCTTCTCGAGTGCACATGGAACATTCTCCAAGATAGATCACATACTGGGTCACAAAACAGCCCTTCATAAGTATACAAGAATTGAAATCATACCATGCATACCTTCAGACCACAATGCTATGAAGCTTGAAATCAACCACAAGAAAAAGTCTGGAAAACCTCCAACAGCATGGAGGTTAAAGAACACCCTCCTAAAGAATGAGTGGGTCAACCAGGCAATTAGAGAAGAAATTGAAAAATATATGGAAACAAACGAAAATGAAAATACAACAATCCAGACGCTTTGGGAAGCAGCGAAGGCAGTCCTGAGAGGAAAATACATTGCAATCCAGGCCTATCTCAAGAAACAAGAAAATTCCCAAATAATGCAACAGCACACCTACAGGAACAAGAAGCAGAACAGCAAACACAACCCAAACCCAGCAGAAGAAGAGAAATAATAAGATCTAGCAGAAATAAACAATATAGAATCTAAAAAAACTGTAGAGCAGATCAACGAAACCAAGAGTTGGTTTTTTGAAAAAATAAACAAAATTGACAAACCTCTAGCCAGGCTTCTCAAAAAGAAAAGGGAGATGATCCAAATAGATAAAATCATGAATGAAAATGGAATTATTACAACCAATCCCTCAGAGATACAAGCAATTATCAGGGAATACTATGAAAAATTAAATGCCAGCAACTGGACACCCTGGAAGAAATGGACAAATTCCTAAACACCCATACACTCCCAAAACTTAATCAGGAGTTAATAGAAAGCTTGAACAGACCCATAACCAGCAAAGAAATTGAATCAGTCATCAAAATTCTCCCAACAAATAAGAGTCCAGGACCAGATGGCTTCCCAGGGGGTTCTACCAGACGTTTAAAGCAGAGATAATACCATCCTTCTCAAGCTATTCCAAAAAATAGAAAGGGAAGGAAAACTTCCAGACTCATTCTATGAAGCCAGTATTACTTTGATTCCTAAAGCAGACAGAGACCCAGTAAAAAAAGAGAACTACAGGCCAATATCCCTGATGAATATGGATGCAAAAATTCTCAATAAGATACTAGCAAATCGAATTCAACAGCATATAAAAAGAATTATTCACCGTGATCAAGTGGGATTCATTCCTGGGATGCAGGGCTGGTTCAACATTTGCATATAAATCAACGTGATACATCACATTAATAAAAGAAAAGATAAGAACCATATGATCCTGTCAATCGATGCAGAAAAGGCCTTTGACAAAATTCAGCAATCCTTCTTAATAAAAACCCTTGAGAAAGTCGGGATAGAAGGAACATACTTAAAGATCATAAAAGTCAATTATGAAAAGCCCACAGCTAACATCATCCTCAATGGGGAAAAACTGAGAGCTTTTTCCCTGAGCTCAGGAACACGACAGGGATGTCCACTCTCACCACTGTTGTTTCACATAGTGTTGGAAGTTCTAGCATCAGCAATCAGACAACAAAAGAAATCAAAGGCATAAAAATTGGCAAAGATGAACTCAAGCTTTCAGTTTTTGCAGATGACATGATATTATACATGGAAAATGCGATAGACTCCACCAAAAGTCTGCCAAAACTGATACATGAATTCAGCAAAGTTGCAGGATACAAAATCAATGTACAGAAATCAGTTGCATTCTTATACACTAATAATGAAACAACAGAAAGACAAATAAAGAAACTGATCCCATTCACAATTGCACCAAGAAGCATAAAATACCTAGGGATAAATCTAACCAAAGATGTAAAAGATCTGTATGCTGAAAACTATAGAAAGCTGATGAAGGTAATTGAAGAAGATATAAAGAAATGGAAAAACATTCTATGCTCATGGATTGGAAGAATAAATATTGTCCAAATGTCAATACTACCCAAAGCTATCTACACATTCAATGCAATCCCAATCAAAATTGCACCAGCATTCTTCTTGAAACTATAACGAGCAATCCTAAAATTTGTGTGGAACCAGAAAAGACCTTGAATAGCCAAACTAATTTTTAACAAGAAGACCAAAGCTGGAGGGATCACAATCCCAGACTTTAGCCTCTACTACAAAGCTGTAACCATCACGACAACATGGTATTGGCACAAAAACAGACACATAGACCAATGGAATAGAATAGAAACCCCAGAACTAGACCCACAAACATATGGCCAACTCATCTTTGACAAAGCAGGAAAGAACATCCAATGGAAAAAAGACAGTCTCTTTAACAAATGGTGCTGGGAGAACTGGACAGCAACATGCAGAAGATTGAAACTAGACCACTTTCTCACAGCATTCACAAAAATAAACTCAAAATGGATAAAGGACCTGAATGTGAGACAGGAAACTATCAAAACCCTAGAGGAGAAAGCAGGAAAAGACCTCTCTGACCTCAGCCGTAGCAATCTCTTACTCGACACATCCCCAAAGGCAAGGGAATTAAAAAACAAAAATGAACTACTGGGACCTTATGAAGATCAAAAGCTTCTGCACAGCAAAGGAAACAACCAACAAAACTAAAAGGCAACCAACGGAAGGGGAAAGGTATTTGCAAGTGTCATATCGGACAAAGGGCTAGTATCCAAAATCTATAAAGAGCTCACCAAACTCCACACCCGAAAAACAAATATTCCAGTGAAGAAATGGGCAGAAAACATGAATAGACACTTCTCTAAAGAAGACATCCGGATGGCCAACAGGCACATGAAAAGATGCTCAACGTCGCTCCTCATCAGGGAAATATAAGTCAAAACCACACTCAGATATCACCTCACGCCGGTCAGAGTGGCCAAAATGAACAAATCAGGAGACTATGGATGCTGGCGAGGATGTGGAGAAACGGGAACCCTCTTGCACTGTTGGTGGGAATACAAATTGGTGCAGCCACTCTGGAAAACAGTGTGGAGGTTCCTCAAAAAATTAAAAATAGACCTACCCTATGACCTAGCAATAGCACTGCTGGGAATTTACCCAAGGGATACAGGAGTACTGATGCATAGGGGCACTTGTACCCCATTGTTTATAGCAGCACTCTCAACAATAGCCAAATTATGGAAAGAGCCTAAATGTCTATCAACTGATGAATAGATAAACAAATTGTGGTTTATATACACAATGGAGTACTACGTGGCAATGAGAAAGAATGAAATATGGCCCTTTGTAGCCACGTGGATGGAACTGGAGAGTGTGATGCTAAGTGAAATAAGCCATACAGAGAAAGACAGATACCATATGTTTTCACTCTTATGTGGATCCTGAGAAACTTAATAGAAACCCATGGGGGAGGGGAAAGAAAAAATAAAGGTGGTTAGATTGGGAGAGAGCCAAAGCATAAGAGACCCTTAAAAACTGAGAACAAAATGAGGGTTGATGGGGGGTGGGAGGGAGGGGAGGGTGGATGATGGGTATTGAGGAAGGCACCTTTTGGGATGAGCACTGGGTGTTGTATGGAAACTAATTTGACAATAAACTTCATATATTGGAAAAAAAAAAAAAGGAAAGCACATGCTGGTTAGAATCTTACCATGATTTTCTAGTTTTGGTCTTTGGATTCTAGCCTGTGATATTTTCTGTTAGTTATTTCTAAAAAATAGTTTTCTTTACCCCTCTTATATGCTAGACTGTGAACAATTTAATTTATGGGTTCATTCATTCATTCATTCATTCATCCATTTATTATTCATCTCTAGATAAGTGCTTATTTTGTGCCATGGCCTTACCAAATTCAGGGATACAAAGATGGAAAAGATAAGGTACTTCCCTTCAAAAGCTCCCAGGCTACTCCTCACAGGTCCTGGGACACAGTAGTCTCCATCTCTATATGGTGAACTTAATTGCTTATTGTTGCAGCTCCTCAGACCTACGAACATCCGGTGATTGGGACATCAGTGTTGAAAGCCAGAAGTTGTATCCATATGTGGGGGTTTTGCCTCCCTGTGGACAATTTAAAGAAATATCCAAGACCCATGTAAAGACTAGCTCAGGAAGGTTGTGCCTTGAGTGACTGAATGAGCACATTCATACAGCATTTGGGAAAAGAGTACAGTTCTTCCAGATGATATCCTTGGTGGTTTGCCACAAGACATTCCTTCCGTGACCTGACTTTAATATCCTGTCCAATAATTTCACAAATTACTTTGTTGAGTAACTACAGAACATGCCAATCAAAATCACAAATGTCAAGAAGTTGGGAAAGGGTGGAGTCAAGAGACAAGAACCAAAGAAGGCATCCTCAGCCCAAGGACATTGTTTATGAACTGAGGCTCTGGGGCACAGCTAACAAGATGCATTTTTTTATTCAAGTGCAAAGTCTTGCACCTCAGGTACAAAACCTGCCTGTAAAAGTCAATTAGACAGTAGACACTGACACAATGCAAACTTTGCAAGGAGATCTATAATTAGTGGTGGAGACAAATAGAAAATTATATTCCAGTGTGATAAGTGCTACCATAGAGACAATTTCAGGGCACTGCATTGAGATGGGGGAAGATTACATCCAGATGGGAAGTTTGAGGGAGTGTCAAGGATGGCAGTGAACAATGGACAAACATCACTGCCTTCATGTAACTTACATCCCAGAAGAGAGATAGATAATAAGCACAAAAATAGTATATATTAAATGCTATGGTGCAAAAAAAGCAAGATAAAAGATGAGATGTATGGGGATGAGGGATGTAATTTCAAATAGGGTGTAACCACTGATGAGGTAATATGTGAATAAACATCTGGAAAAAGTTGGGGAGTGAGCCAATTCAGTGAGCCAGTGAATATCTGGATATAGAGAGCTGCAGACAGAAGGAGTAACAAGTACAAAAGTTCCAAAATGGGAACACACTTTTCATGTTTAAGGAATAAGTAGGGAAACTGGTATACCTGAAGCAGAATGAGGTAGGGCAAGTTGTTGGACATGAGGTCAAAGAGATTAGGGTTATAAAGCAGGGGAGGGGGCAGAGAATGTAGGATCTTATAGGTGACCATAAGAATTTTGACTTTTACTCTGAATGAGGTGGGAAGTCACTAGAGGGTTTGACTAAACCCTAGAGGGAATTAAGTGCTGTATTCAGGAGTTGAACATTATTCTATAGGATAATGAAAACCTCTCAAAGTTTTGAGAAAGGGAATGACATATGAATCTCTGTTACAAAGATCACTCTTGTGGCTGGTAGAGGATTGGTTGAAAGGGAACACCTGGAAGAAGGAAAACCAGTTAGGAGAGCCTGTCCCTTCTCCATAAAATGCCTATGATGGAGAAGTGACTATCTCTCATTTCTGCCCTTTCACAGTTATCCCTGAGACTGCTTATGAACAGTTGGCCCTTCTCTCAGAGTTTGGAAACTCAGTGGCAGCAGAATGAAGGGAGTCTAAAATGGTGGCAGGGATACTGGTTAAGAGACTTTACAACTATCTCAGTATGAGGTAATAAAGACCCAGCATAAAGGGAAAAATTTGCTAGAGGATAACAGTACAGGTACAATTACAAGATAGAAAGTCAAGACCCAGTAGCAGCACTTCTGAAAATGAGGTAGGGATTTTATTTTATTTTTCCTTTCTCCAAATTTTTATTTAAATTCTAGTTAACATACAGTGTAATATTAGTTTCAGGTATAGAATTTTGTGCTTCATCACTTACATGCAACACCCAGTACTCATCACATGTGTTCTCCTTAATCTTCATCACCTATTTAGCCCATCTACCCCCACCTCCCTCACTAAACCCTCAGTTTGTTCTCTATCATTAAGAGTCTGTTTCTCGGCTTGCCAAAAATGAGATAGAGATTTTAATTGGCAGGGAGTTCCTTGGCTTATAGTGAAACACAGAGAATTAACTTGGCAATCAATATCATTTTGAGCATTAGAATAAATGAGTAACAGTAATAGCCAGCCTTTTAAATAAAGTGCTTGATGATATTTTATTGCTGTCCAATATACATATGTAAGCCTCACATATAATTTTAAATGTTCTAGTGACCATGTTTTCTTAAAGTTAAAAAAAAAAAGTAAAATTAATTTTAATACTATATTTACAACGACGTGAATGGAGCTAGAAAGTAGCTAAGTGAATGGAGCTAAGTGAAATAAGTCAGTCAGTGAAAGACAAATACCATATGATTTCACTCAGATGTTAAATTTAAGAAACAAAATAAATGAACATAGTTGGGGGGGAAAGAGAGGAAAACCGAGAAACAGACTCTTAACTATAGAGAACAAACTGATGGTTACCATAGGGGAGGTGGGTGGGGGGATGGGGGAAATAGGTGATGGGGATTAAGGAGTGCAGTTGTTATGGTGATTACCAGGTGTTGTATGGAAGTGTTGAATCACTGAATTGTAACCTGAAACTAATATAACACTGTATGTTAACTAACCATAATTTAAATAAAAACTTTTAAAAAAAAGTTATACTGGAAGAGAAAGAGAATGAGTTTTAGAGTCACAATGACATGCTACTTATCATCTGTGTGACCTTGATCAAATTAGTTAGCATCTCTAAACCTCAGTTTTCTCATAAATAAAACTTAATGGCTTAAGGTTGTTGAAGGCCTTGTACATAATCTATTGCCATATTTAATCAAATCTAAGATGTCATTGGTTGAAATCACACCATTATTTTATGTAACACAGAGGGAAAAGACATATTGTCAATTAAACCACAACACACTACTAAGACACCGTCAATCTCAAGATACCTTACAATCTCAAACATGTCAAAATTTGAAATATTTACCACATAGTTCTTGTCATTATTGATTTACAGATAAATGTTTGTTGAAGGTCTGCAAGTTCATTTTCTTCATTTGACTGTGAGCTACTCAATGACAAAACCTGGGGCTAAATCACTTCGTTAATCCTCAAACAAGGCCTGGCACAGAGTAGTCACTTAATCTGCTTTATATACATTGATTCCACTACTCTTACTTCCAACTTTCTCTGGGTCAGGTACTTGAGAGGCAGAAATATAGCAGATCAGGCCCCAGCCCTCTAGGAGCTACAAATTTGGTAACAACAACAGCAGCAACAGCAACAAAATAACCATAGCTACCATTCATTGAGCTCTTAGTACATGAAAGCATTATACAATTATATTCACATATAGGCATATCTTTTTTTGTTGCATTTCATTTTACTGCACTTCACACATATTGCATTTTTACAAACTGAAGGTTTGGGGCAACCCTGTGGCAACCAAGTCAATCAAGTCCATTTTTTTCCAACAGGACTTACTCATTTTGTGTCTCTGCCTCACATTTTGATAATTCTTTTAAAAAAGTTCCAGTTTTATTGAAGTATGATTGACAAATAAAAATTTTATGTATTTGAGTTGTACAACATGATGTTTTAATGCATGCAACAATGCCCACAATCAAGCTAATTAACATTTTACATACTTCACATAGTTACCACTGTTTTTGTGGTGATAAATTTTTTTGGCTACTTTCTAAATAAATTTCAAATATACATTATTATTGGGGCGCCTGGGTGGCGCAGTCGGTTAAGCGTCCGACTTCAGCCAGGTCATGATTTCGCGGTCCGTGAGTTCGAGCCCCGCGTCGGGCTCTGGGCTGATGGCTCAGAGCCTGGAGCCTGTTTCCGATTCTGTGTCTCCCTCTCTCTCTGCCCCTCCCCCGTTCATGCTGTGTCTCTCTCTGTCCCAAAAATAAATAAACATTGAAAAAAAATTCAAATATACATTATTATTAATTATAGACATGATGTTTTACCTTAGGTCTCCACAAATTTTTCATTTTATAAATGAAAGTTTGTACTTTTGACCAATATCTTCCCTTCTCTATAAACCCCCAAGCTCCTGATCAGTCTGCAGCCATCAACATGGAGGGAAGACCCTCCTCCCTCATAAAGATGGTGACTCGCTGAAAGCTTAGATAATGGTTAGCATTTTAAGCAATAAATTATGTATGTATGTATGTATGTACGTATGTATGTATGTATGTATGTTTTTAGAGCAAGAACCACAGAGGAAGAGAGAGAAACTTAAGCAGGCTCCATGCTCAGTGCATAGCCTGACATGGGGCTTGATCCCATGACCCTGTAATCATGACCTGAGCCAAAATCAAAAGTTGGATACTCAACAGACTGAATCACCCAGGCGCCCTAGTAGAGTATTTTTAAATTAAGGTATGTACCTTGCATTTATAGACATAATGCTATTGAACACTTAATAGACTACAATATAGTGTAAGCATAACTTTTATATGCACTGGGAAACCAAAAATTTTATTCAACTGCTTTATTGTGATATTCACTTTATTGTTGTCATCTAGAGCTGAACCCACAACATCTCCAAGGTATGCCTGTGCCTGTATTCTTACTCCATCATTTACTTTTTACACCATCCCTTTAATTTAATTTAATTTTTATTTTTTTGCATACATTATTTTTATTTAAATTTTAATTAGTTAATATACGGTGCAATATTGGTTTCAGGAGTAGAATTCAGTGATTCATCACTTATATACAAAACCCAGTGTTCATCAAACAAGTGCCCTCCTTAATACCCATCACCCATCTAGCCCATCTCCCACCACTTCCCTCCATCAACCTTCAATTTATTCTCTGTCATTAAGAGCCTTTGTGGTGGAGCACCTGGGTGGCTCAGTCGGTTAAGTGTCCAACTCTTGATTTTGGCTCAGGTCATAATGAGATCGAGCCCAAGTTGTACTGTGGGCTAACAGTGTGGAGTCTGCTTGGGATTTTCTCACTCCCTCTCTCTCTGCCCCTCCTCTGCTCATGTGCACGTGTGCTCTCCCTCTTTCTCCTTCTCTCTCTCTCTCTCTCAAAAATAAATAAATAAACATTTTGTTTTTTTAATGTTTATTTATTTTTGAGAGAGACAGAGACAGAGTGTGAGTGGGGAGGGGCAGAGAGAAAGGGAGACAGAATCTGGAGCAGCTTCCAGGCTCTGAGCAAGCTGTCAGCACAGAGCCTGATGCAGGGTTTGAACTCACAAACTGCAAGATCATGACCTGAGCCAAAGTCGGACACTTAATCAACTGAGCCACCCAAGCACCCCTATAAATAAACATTTTAAAAAGTCTCTTGTGGTTTCCTTCTCTCTCTCCTCTTACACCTCATATGTTCATCTGTTCTGTTTCTTAAATTCCATATATGAGTGAAATCATATGGTATTTGTCTCTCTCTGATTGACTTATTTCCCTTAGTAGAATACATTCTAGGTCTATTCACCTCCTTGTAAATGGCAAGTTTTCATTCTTTTTGATGGATGAGTAATATTCCATTGTATATGTATATCACATCTTCTTTATCCGTTATCAGTCAATGGACATTTGGGATCTCCCCATAGTTTCATTATTGTTGATAATGCTGCTATAAACACTGGGGTGCATGTGCCCCTTTGAATTTGTATTTTTGTATCCTTTGGGTAAATACCTAATAGTGCGATTGCTGGATCATAGAGAAGTTCTATTTTTAGTTTTTTGAGGAAACTTCATACTGTTCTCCAGAGTTGCTGTACCAGTTTGCATTCCCATTAACAATGCAAGAGGGTTGCCCTTTCTCCCAATAATAGCCTATACCTGATGTTTCTTGTGTTGTTAATTTCAGCCATTCTGACAGGTATGATGTTATCTCATTGTGGTTTTGATTTGTATTTCCATGATGATGAGTGATGTTGAGAATATTTTCATGTGCCTGTTAGGCATCTGGATGTTTTTTTTTTATTATTAAATATAATTTATTGTCAAATTGGTTTCCATACAACACCCAGTGCTCGTCCCAACAGGTGCCCTCCTCAGTGCCCATCACCCACTTTCCCCTCTCTCCCACACCCCATCAACCCTCAGTTTGTTCTCAGTATAAGAGTCTCTTATAGTTTGCCTCCCTCCCTCTCTGTAAATTTTTTTTCCCCTTCCCCTCCCCATGGTCTTCTGAAAAAGTGTCTATTCTTGTATTCTGTCCATTTCTTAATGGGTTATTACTTTTTTGGGTGTTGAATTTGGTAGGTTCTTTATAAATTTTGGTTACTAACCCTTTATCAGATATGTGGTTTGCAAATATCCTCTCTCATTCTGTTGGTTGCCTTTTAGTTTTGTTGTTTCTTTCACTGTGCAGAAGCTTTTTATCTTGATGAAGTCCCAATAGTTCATGTTTGCTTTCATTTCCCTTCAGCAACAGGTCTAGTAAGAAGTTACCGCCACCAAGGCCAAAGAGGTTGCTGCCTGTGTTCTGTAGGATTTTGATGGTTTCCTGTTTCACATTTAGTTCTTTCATCCATTTTGAAATTATTTTTGTGTATGGGGTAAGAAAGTGGTCTGGTTTCATTCTTTTGTATGTTGGCATCTGGTGTTCCCAACACCATTTGTTGAAGAGACTTTTTTCCATTGGATATTCTTTCCTGCTTTGTTGAAGATTAGTTGAGCATATAGTGCTGGGTCCATCCCTTTAATTTTAATTTGAGTCATTATATTTAAGGTGGGCTTATTTATTTTTATCCATTCTGACTACCTTTGTCTTTTATTTGGTGTATTTAGACCACCTTTAAAGTAATTATTGATATTAGTTTCAGGTGTGCAACTTAAGATTCAAAAAGTCTATACAGTACTCAATGCTCATCACAACAAGTGCACTCCTTAATCCCCATCACCTATTTCACCCATCTTCCCACCTACCTCCCCTCTGGTAACCATCAGTTTGTTCTCTGTAGTTAAGAGACTGTTTTTTTTTTGGTTTTGTTTGTCTCCTTTATGTTAACTATCCTGGAACTAAAATTAAATTTATTTTTCCAAAAAAATGATACAATAAAAAATTAAAGTGATTATTGATATAGTTGAATTAGTATCTATAATGTTTGTAACTGTTTTCTATTTGTTTCACTTGTTCTTTATTTCCTTTTATTTATTTTGTTTTATTTCCCTCTTTTTCTGCCTTCTATGGTTGTATTTCAACATTTTACATTAAGCATTTTATATGATTAAAATTTATCTCCTCTCTTAAAACACTAATTGCACTTTTTTAACATAGTGTTTTAGACTGTACAACTAAGTCCACTTTCAATTAATCTAAGTTTAATTAACTTAGAATTAATATAAGTCCACTTTCAAATAGCACTATATGACTTTCATGTGAAGCTGGTGTATCTTAGAGTATTCCCAATTCCTCCCTCCCATCCCTTATAACACTGTTGTCATTCATTTCATCTATCCATATGCTAAAATTACACAGTATGCAGTTACTAATATCACTCTAAACAGCTTTAGATTAATAATAATATTTATTTATTTTTTTCTACAATACTCTTTATTTCTTTATGTGCATCCAAATTTCTGTTCTACATGGTTTTACTTCTTGAGTAACTTCTTCAAAATTTCCTGCAGGGAAGATCTGCTGGCAATAAATTCCCTCAGTTATTGTGTGTCTAAAAAGAGTCTTTATTTCTCCTTTACTCTTGAAAGATAATTTTATGGGATATAAAATTCTATGTTCATGAATTTTTTTTCTTTTGACCCCTAAATTGTTCACTTTCTTCTTGCTTGTATGGCTTCTGATGAGAAGTCTGTTGTAATTCTGACCCTTGTTCCTCTATAGATAAGTTATCTTCCATATCACACCATCATTACTCATGGCTTCCTTCAAGATTTTCTCTTGATAAGGGAATACTTACCCTGGTTGTATAAGGCATTTGTACCTCTGAGGTCTGTGGTTCAGTGTTTGTTAATCATTTTGGAAAGTTCTCACCCTTTAATATTTCAAATATTACTTTTCTGTCCCATTCTTTCTTTCTTCTTCTAGTATTCCAGGTAACCATATCTTCCACCTTTTGGAAATACCTCATAGTTTTTGGATATTCTGTTTTTATTTTTCTCTTTGTGTTTCACTGTGGGAAGTTTCTATTGACATATTTTTTATCTCATTATATCTTTCCTTGGCTGTGTCCATTCTCCTGATTCTTAATTTCTGTTGCAGTGTTTTTATTTATAGCATTTATTTTTGCTTCTTTATTAAAATTTCCATCTCTATACGTCCAATACTATCTTTTTGAATGTTGTCTACTTTTTTCATTAGAATTTGTTACATATCATTCACAGTTATCTTAAATATCCTGCCTAATAATTAAAAATCTGTTATATCTGACCCTAGTCTGATGCTTTCTTTGTCTCTTTAGATCATGTTTTTTTCCCTGTCTTTTATTAATGTACCTTGTAATATTTTGCTGAAAGCAGGAAATGATGTATCAGGTAACAGCAATGGAGATAAACAGAGCTTTGGTGTGAGGTTTTATATTTATCTGGCCAGGAGTTGGGCTATGTTTAATATTTTCTGTAGTAGTAGGTGCCAGTGGCTTCAAAGTCCTCGTTTTCTTGCGTTTCCATCCTGTTTTTAGGTTTCCCAAAGAACTACTCCTTAAATAGGCTCTGTGTCTAGCAACTCTTTTTACTGTAATCCACTGTTATTATACTGAAGCCCTGTTGGTGTAGTTCTAAGGTATGGAGAAGGGGAAGTGTTCTATAGTCGTTTGATTACATTTCAATCTTTTATTGGTCCTCTGTTACTGGGCTATGCCCTTCACAAGTGTTTTTTGTTTTGTTTTGTTTTGTTTTGTTTAGCTTAAAAAAACCTTATGCAAAACAAAAAGACTTGAAGGGACTGGAATTGAGTAAATGCCCTTCCCTATAAGTAGGATAAGGCTCTAGTAAAATCTTTTCCCATGGAGAACAGTTTTTTGTTGTGAAAATGCTCTAGGTGCATCTTAAAATGTTTACTTTTGCCATACCCTGCCAGAGCTACAAAGGGGATTTTTATTGACTCTATGCCCTGAGAAAATGATGGAATTCTTGGAGATAAACTATAAAATTATGAGTTTCTTCACTAACATTGAAGTTCCAACTCATGCTAATCCACATTCAAATTCCAGCAATTTGTCAAAGTTACCATTTAAGTGTTCTTACAAGTTTATGGCTCCAATGACTGCTGCTCTCGATCTGATCAGTGATTCTGTAGAATCACGTGTTTTTCCAGATTTTGGTATAGTGGTTTGTGTTGAAATATCAATTCTCTGATGGGTCCAAGAAAAGTCACTGATATTCAGTTTGTTCAGCTTTTTCTATTGTTAGGGTGAGATCAATGTAACATCTGAAACAAGAAGTCTGGGAAAACATTTTAAGTGTGTATTTTGGCCCATACAACAGCCTTCTGTGGTAAATATTATTATTGTCATGCCAATTTTCTTTTTTTTAATTTTTCTAATGTTTATTTATTTTTGAGAATGTGAGAGACAGAGCACAAGTAGGTGAGGGCCAGAGAGAGAGAGGGAGACACAGAATCCAAAGCACGCTCCAGGCTCTGAGCTGTCATCACAGAGCCCGACGTGGGGCTAGAACTCAGGAACTGCAAGATCATGACCTGAGATAAAGTCAGATGCTCAACTGCCTCATTGCCATGCCAATTTTCTAGATGAGGATATTGAGCCTCAGAAATGTTAAAGAATTTGTTCAAGATCATTCGATAAGTAGTGGAACTTGGATTTGAACTCAGCGCTGACTCTGTTGGTTAGGACTTGGCAAACCCAGCTAATAAATGAGTCAGATAATGATGAGAATAATAAGGGGACGGAGAAAGTATTATGACACTATGTAGAATGGTGATGTCACTTCAGGATGGGGGAAGGAAATTTTATTAGATGAGATAGAAACTAGGTGGGTCTTGAGATATTTGAACCAAGGGGAGAACAGAACAGAAGCCTTGAACTATGGAGGCAGGGAAGTATGATAGCAAGACATTAAGATTACCTTACCTGAATGTCCCATAATTTCTAGCCTAGCCATTGCATATACTTTTCCTCTGTGGTAAGAAATAAATAATGTCATTCAGAGCCTGACAGAAGTGAAAGCTTATTGGTCATCCCCCTTCACTGGGCTAATATGATATGTCAGGTGTCTGGGATTTGATTAGTTTTATTTTCTTCAGAGGCTTCATCTTGGAGAATTGTTAGGGAGAGTAGCAGACTCAATTCCAGAAAGGCCCTATCCTCCTAACAGTCACCAGTGTCCTCTCCACATGGGAAGGCCAAGAAGAGAAAATGACTTCCAATGAATCAAGTCTTGTGAGGATTAGGAACTGCAATAACTAGATGGCCACTTCTCACTCCCCTCAGGATAGCTTTTCATGCCAGAACATTATTTTTTTCTTTATAACCGTGTTCTTGGCATGCTCTCACCTGCAGAGATGCTGATGACAATCCCACTTCTTATAATACAGGATACAGAGTTGATTCTTTATTCATTCTTGGGATTGAAAGATTCCCTCTTCTTGTCCAAAAAGGAATCCATGAAAGACTTGTACACTGAAAACTATAAGGCATTGATAATAGAAATTGAAGAAAGAAGAAAGAAAGAAAGAAAAAATAAATGGAAACATACTCCATGCTCATGACTTGGAAAAATTAATATTAAAGTGCCCATACTTCCCAAAGCTATCTATAGATTTAATGCAATTCCTATAAAAATTACAATGGCATTTTTCACAGAAATAGAAAAAAAGAATCCTAAATTCTGTATGGAGCCACAAAAGTCCCCAAATAGCCAAAACAAACTTGAGAAAGAGCAAAGTAAAAGGCACCATTCTCCATAATTTTATTTTTATTATTATTATTTTTTTAATTTTCAAATTTTCATTTAAATTCTAGTTAGTTAACATATAGTGTAATAGTGGTTTCAGGAGTAAAATTTAGTGATTCATCACTTACATATAACAGTGCTCATCACAAGTGCCCCCCTTAGTACCCATCACCAATTTAGCCCATCCCCCACCCACCTACCTCCATCAACCCTCAGTTTGTTCTCTATCCTTAAGAGTTTTTTGGGGCACCTGGGTGGCTCAGCCAGTTGGGCATCAGCTCAGGTCATGATCTCATGGTTCATGGGTTTGAATCCTGCATCGGACTGTCTGTTGTCAGCACTGAGTCCACTTTGGATCCTCTATCTCCCTCTCTCTCTGACCCTCCCCCCACTCATGCTCTCACTCTCTCTCTCCCTCAAAAATAAACATTAAAAATGTTTTTTTTAAAAGACTCTCTTATCGTTTGATTCCCTCTCTCTTTCTTTCCTTCCCATATGTTCATCTGTTTTGTTTCTTAAATTCCACATTTGAGTAAAATCATATTGTATTTATCTTTCTCTGCCCAACTTATTTCATTTAGCATAATACACTCTAGCTCCATCCACTTCATTGCAAATGACAAGATTTCATTCTTTTTGATGGCTGAGTAATATTCCACTGTATATACATATGTACACCATATCTTCTTTATCCATTCATCATTCAATGTACATTTGGACTCTTTCCATAGTTTGGATATTATTGGTAATGTTGCTATAAACATTGGGGTGCGTGTACCTCTTCAAACCTGTATATTTGTATCCTTTTGGTAAATACTTGGTAGTGCAATTACTCACATTCCCTGATTTTAAACTATATTACAAGGCTATAATAATAAAAACAGTATACTATTGGCATAAAAACATACATATATCAATGGAGCAGAAGGGAAAGTTCAGTAATAAGTCCACACATATATGGCCAATTAATTTGTGACAAAGGAACCAAGAATATACAAGGTAGAAAGGATAGTCTTTTAGATAAATCATGTTGAGAAAACTGGGCAACTACATGAAAAAGAATGAAACTGCACCACTATCTTACACAATTCATAAAAATTCAAAGACTTGAATGTAAGTTGTAAAACTATAAAGCTCCTAGAAGAAAACATAGACAGTAAGTTCCTTGACATTAGTCATAGTAATGTGTTTTTTTTATTTTTATATTTTGGATCTGACTCCAAAAGCAAAGACAACAAAAGAGAACATAACAAGCAAGTGGGACTACCTCAAACTTAAAATATTCTGCACAACAAAGAAAATCATCAACAAAATGAAAAGGCAACCTACAGAATGGGAGAAAATATTTATAAATCATATATCTGATAAGGGGTTAATACCCAAAATATATAAAGAACTCATACAACTCAATAACAAAAAAATCCAGTTTGCATTCCCACCCAGCAATAGCACTGCTAGGAATTTACCCAAGGGATACAGGAGTGTTGACGCATAGGGGCAATTGTACCCCAATGTTTATAGCAGCACTCTCAACAATAGCCAAATTATGGAAAGAGCCTAAATGTCCATCAACTCATGAATGGATAAAGAAATTGTGGTTTATATACACAATGGAATACTACGTGGCAATGAGAAAAAATGAAATATGGCCTTTTGTAGCAACGTGGATGGAACTGGAGAGTGTTATGCTAAGTGAAATAAGTTATACAGAGAAAGACAGATACCATATGTTTTCATTCTTATGTGGATCCTGAGAAACTTAATAGAAACCGATGGGGGAGGGGATGGGAAAAAAAAAAAAGGTTAGAGTGGGGGAGAGCCAAAACATAAGAGACTCTTAAAAACTGAGAACAAACTGAGGGTTGATGGGGGGTGGGAAGGAGAGGAGGGTGGGTGATGGGTATTGAGGAGGGCACCTTTTGGGATGAGCACTGGGTGTTGTATGGAAACCAATTTGACAATAAATTTCATATTAAAAAATAAAATAAACAAACATTAAAAAAAAAAACAAAAAGTCAATCTAATTAAAAATGAGCAGACAGGGGCGCCTGGGTGGCGCAGTCGGTTAAGCGTCCGACTTCAGCCAGGTCACGATCTCGCGGTCCGTGAGTTCGAGCCCCGCGTCAGGCTCTGGGCTGATGGCTCAGAGCCTGGAGCCTGTTTCCGATTCTGTGTCTCCCTCTCTCTCTGCCCCTCCCCCGTTCATGCTCTCTCTCTGTCCCAAAAATAAATAAACGTTGAAAAAAAAAAAATTAAAAAAAAAAAAAATGAGCAGACTATCTGGATAGACATTTTTCCAAAGAAGACATATGGATGTCAAGAGGTACATGATAAGATGCTCAACATCAGTAACCAGCAGGCAGATGCAAATCAAAACCACAATGAGCTATCACTTCATACCTATTAAATGACAATTATAAAAAAGACAGAGAGTGAAGGAAAGAAGGAAGGTAGGAAGGAAGGAAGGAGGAATGGAAGGAGGGAGGAAGGAAAGAAAAGATAAAGGAAAGAAAAAAAAGAAAAGAGAAGACAAAGAAAAAGTGTTGAGGATATGGAGAAAGGAAACCCCTATGAACGTAAAAATTCCCTAGTGTTGGTGCTGATGTAAACTGGTGAAGCCACTATGTAAAACAGTATGAAGATTCCTTGAAAAATTAAAAATAGAACTACCATATGATCAGAAATTCCTCTTCTGGGTATTTATCCAAAGAAAAATGAAATATCTAACTCAAAAATATATGTTCAGCCCATGTTTGTTACAGCATTATTTACAATAGCCAAGATATGGAAATAACCTACATGTTCATCAACTGATAAATGGATAAAGAATACAATGGAATATCATTCAGTCATATAAAGAATGAAATTTTGTTCTTTGCAATAACATGGATGGACTTTGAGAGCATTAGGCTAAGTAAAATAAGTCAGACAAAGAAAGATAAACACGGTATGATCTCACTTATATATTCAATCTGAAAAATAAAAACAAACTCATAGATACAGAGAACAAGTTGGTAATTGACAGAGGCCATGGGGGGTTGTCATGAAATGCTTGAAGGTAGTCAAAAGTTACAAACTCCCAGTTGTGAAATAAGTAAGTCATAGGGATCTAACAGAAAGCATGATGAATATAATTAATATATTGTATATTTGAAAGTTGCTAAGAGAGTAGATCTTAAAAGTCCTCATAATAAGAGAAAATTTTTGTAATCTATGTTTGGTGAGGAATGTTAACTAGATTTATCGTGATTATTTCACAATACATACAAATATTGAATCATTATGTGGTACACCTGAAACTAATATAATGTCACATATCAATTATACCTCATTAAAAAAAAAAAAAAAGAATTTATGCTCTGGGAGCTAGGCAGACACAGGAAGTGTTAGAAGGCCCTGTCTGGTTTATTCAAACTTGGTGGCACACCAGGGTGAGTGGATCCTAGAAGCAAACACTGAGGACCAAAGATGAAAGCCCCTGTTTACCAATCCCAGAAGGCCTAATTGCTCTTTTCTCCTCCTAGGTATGTTTCTGCAGAAAAAGACTCTCTGAAGACACTCATTGTCTTAGTGGGGAGGCTAGGACTACCTAAAATGCACCAGAAATAATGTAAAAATAAAATCAGAAGATTCTACAGTAAACAAAGAAGGTTGCTACCTTTATTTGAGAAGTGCTGAATCCCAAAAGACCTCTGCCCAAAGTTATTTCCCCCAGAGATCTGCCTATGTCTTATCTCTGGCCATCTCCTCTGTTTAAGGCAGTGGCTTTTAACATTTTTTACCCATTGGTCCATAGTAAGGAAGACATTTTAATATATGAACCAGCAAATGCTTTCACTTATGTGTGGATTTGTGTGTATATTCACATATATTTTCATGTATATATGAATTGTAGTTCTTATATGTCAAAAATTGGTAAACATTAGCAATTTCATATTGTTCAAAAATAAAAACAAGTTTCACTAAACAATGAGGATCTTAGGTGTATGTAATCACTGTGATATTTTCTATTTTGTTCTATTTAATTTTCAAGACATATCAGTCGTTACCCACTAAATCGATTTCATAATTTACTAGTTTGTTGTGAATCATAGTTTGAAAAACACTGGTTTAATATGTTATCTCTTAAAGGCTTTTCTTAAAATACACAGGAATTTTCCTTGGGATAGATAATGCCACAAGTTAAGGCCAGAGGTTCCTCCAGAGGATGTGCAGATCAGAGACGAGAGAGAGGGAGAAAAGAGTGGGAAAGGCAGAGCTAGGGGTAGAATCTGAGGCTTTTGACCTAAAGTCTGGGGCTTCTTCCTGCCAAGAGGAATCATGGCAATACAGGGCTTATTCCCACAGGCATAGCTATCTCCATAGGCCAGAGCTGGCACGAAGTATTCACAAGCATTTGTGTCCTAGCACATGAGCCAATGGTCAAGATTTAATCATTCTCCTGTTGGATTCTGTATGTGAGGATCAGCCCTAGCCTGTTTGACATGCTTTGTCATCAGCAACCTATTCTGCTGCTGACAGCTCCTGTCAGCAGAGCCAGTGTCCGGTTACATGCTCATCCTAGCTAAGGCAAGGACAGGGAAGATGAAGACAGCCCACATGCATAACTGTCCCTCAATCCAGCTCTCTGGTTTGGGCAAGGAAGAGGTGGCTCATGGACTAATGGGAGTAGCTATAGAAAACTGGCTGTCAGGAGTTTTCTTATTAGACCCTACTTGGATTCCAGCCCCTGCCTCCATTCTCCAAGAGTAGTTAGGACTCTTTGACCCGACCTGTAAGCTCAGACTGTTTTGAACTGAAACTTTAGTACCAGCCCCAAATAAGTGCTACTTGCCTTCCTTTTTCTACTGCTATCTTACTATCTTGGGATTCCTAATCTGGCATTTAATTTCCTGCCTGGGTCACCTATCTTGTGACTCCAGCCTAGGAGTGGCATCATTCGGTGATTATGAGCCTGATTAGGCAGCATGTTTATAATGACTGGATCCAGGGGGTCTGAATTTGTCTCTGAGTATTTGGGCTCCTGGGCTGCTATAAAGTTCCTTCACCCAGCCACAAATGGTTCAGTGAAACACATAAGTATCTGCTGGAGGCTTAGTATTGGGACCTTCAAAGAAGAGCAACATATCAAACAGGGCTCTTCTGATGGGTAGTTCTTAGATCAATACCCAAAACCCAACCATTTTTGTTTAATTATTCTACAGTTGCCTCCAGAAAGCTTCCCCCTAATGAAATACCTCAAATGCTAAAGGCTGTGGCCTTTAGAGAAGAACTATGAGATTCTGAGGAAATCTTCCATTTTTCTTCCAGCCAAAGCAAAGGACTTGAACCTGTTCCTTCTATGAGAATCTAGGTAGCTCTCCTCCAGGAAAGGCTAGACTGGTACCCAATGAATTTCATTTATAACCATCCTTCTGGTGGTGGTACTCAGTGCCACATTGTATGGTTGTACTATTTATGCCTTACACTTGTCCTGTTTATTAAACTCTGCTAATAATGCTACATGCACCCAGAAGGAACACCATTGTGTACTGGGTCTGCCCAAAGATTTTTCTTTCTAATTCATACTGTATAGTCCAGGGCAACACTGATGAGACCCTAGATATCCTCTTGAAAGAAATATTTAAAACATTCCTCTGGGATGATCAGAGTTCCAAAAAGAGAGGCCTCTGTGAAATAGGCCTTCCCTTCCAACTCACTGTAACCATCTGGCATCCTCTACTTCAAGGCACAAAGTCTTACCTATATGTCGAGATGTCCTTAATTTAGTTCATCAGCCCTAACTTCACTCCTGAGCTTCAGACAGGTATGATCCAGCTGTCTACCTACCATCTCCACCTAGAGAATACACAGACATCTCAGAGTACTTTTCAAACCACCTACCTGTCAATATTCCTTAATTTCAATGGTCATTTTCTACTTACTCAGGTGTAACCTCCAATCTTCTCTCACACTGCACTGTTTCCTGCAACTCTGACATATACCTCCTTATTGCCTTCCCTGATTCTCCTTTATTCCAACATGCAGGTCAGAATCCATGATCCTTTTTTCTCAGCTTCCATAAAATTCTGGATGTGAGATAAAAAGGTTGTGTACATGAATGTCTCCTCTGCTAGTAAGTGATCCTTTTGACATAGAGACCATGCCATGTTCATCCAGTACCTATCAGAAGGTCTCTCACATAGTAAGTACCCAAATAATTGATTAAAGTTTTTTCCCTATTATTTTTCTTTCTATTTTGATATGTATATATGAATGCACATGTGCTAATAAAGGTGGAGGAGTTGGGAATCAGTGTACTGAAGATCACAACAAGTGAGGAGAAATAATTTAAAGCTAAGGGTACAGAATGGAAGAGAGTGCTAAAGAAAGAATGAAAGGGCAGAAAGGAATCGAGATTTAAGGAGTACCTATTGTATGACAGGCTTCTTAGTCTCTGAAACATTGAGTTAACTTTCTCAAAATCACAGGATGAATAAGCCCCTGAGAGAAAATTAAAGGGAAGAGTAAAGGACATCAACAGGTTAGGGACAATTATGAAAATACAGAAAGGAAGGAGTCAGTGATTGGAATGGAATGTGGTATAGATTTGGGGTTACAAATAAGCCCAACTAGTAGGTAGGAGCAAGCTGGAGTAGCCAGGTAACTTATTAAACATTCAAATTCCTGGTGACTATTTTCTAACAATCATGATTCAGTAGCATAGGGTGGAGCTTGGAACATAATGTTTAACAGGTGTCTCACATTATGCAATGGAGAGGATTCATAAACCACACTTTGAGAGACACTGAGTTAGGCAGCAGTGTCCACTGAAGATTGAGTTAAATTTTTTTAATGTTTATTTTTTAGAGAGAGAGACACAGAATGTGAGTGGAGGAGGGTCAGAAAGAGAGGGAGACAAAAAATATGAAGCAGGCTCCAGGCTCTGAGCTGTCAGCATAGAGCCTGACATGGGGCTTAAACCCAGGAGCCATGAGATCCTGGAGACCTGAACCAAAGTTGGATACCCAACCGGCCGAGCCATCCAGCCACCCCAAGTTTTTTAAACTTACCAAATAAATCTCAGAGATGAAAGGAGCAAGAATCACTTTTCCAATATCTCTGCCAAAGGGCCTTCCTGTCCCTGTTCCTACACCATAATGTGAGACCATCCCTCAAGACAAGGCAGTCTACCCCATAAGTCTATTGCTAGACTGACAACCCAAAAATTCTCTGTATAAGTGTCCATCCCAAAAGCGGAATTGTCTCAAGAGAGCCCGACCATTCTGCAGATTTCATGTGGTAGAAAGAGTTCAGCAGATTTCACATGGTGGAAAAAGTTCAGAGGTCATGGATATATATGTCTGATCCAGTACTATACGGAAGATAGTCTTCTAGGACAAGGGTGTGGTTTTCTGCCCCCACCTCTAATACCCTGCGTACACCTGAAGGATCTGGTTTACAGGGTTTCCTGGGGATTTGGATGGGCAGAGGTGCTTGAAAAGGAATATGGGAAGTAGTTTCTCAGAAGAAACTCTTTTCTTTTTAAGTTGTTATTTAAATTCCAGTTACTTAACATAGTGCAATATTAGTTTCAGGTGTAGATTTAGTGTTTCATCACTTGCATACAACACTTGGTGTTTGTTTGTCACAAGTGCCCTACTTAATTCCCATCATCTATTTAACCAACCCCCTGCCCCATCCCCACCCACCTCCCCTTTGGTAACTATCAGTTTAACTATCAGTTAAAAATAAGTAAGTTTCTTGGTTTGCCTCCCACCCCGCCACTGCTATGTTCATTTGTTTTGCTTCTTAAATTACACATAGGAGTCTCAGAAGGAACTCTTGAGCAGAGCTCCGTCCTGACTTTTGACCTTTCAATGTCTCCCAATTTCCCCAAAGAGATGCTTTCATCAGCTGTGACCACAGCATATTGAATTAAGGCAGTTCTAGTAAGATGAATTTTAGCAATATAATAATATGTGTTATATACAATGAAAGCAATTTAATAATAGCCAACATTTATTAAGAATTTATCTGTTAGCCAAGAGTATTCTACATGCTAAACATGTATGAGCTTATTTAATTTTCACATTTGTACGGTGAGTTAAGTACTATTGTAGCCTTCATTTACATATGAAGAAACAGGGATAGAGAAAGGCCCAAATTACCACAGTTAGGAAGCAGTAGAACCAAGGGTTAAATTCATGATGTCTGTTTCTCTTTTGCAGAACGAGGTCTCGTCTGAGAATTTAAAGAATTAGAATTAAGCCCTAGTTCTTCTGTTAAGTCACTGAGTAATCTTCCCTTTTCTTACTTTCAGGTTCCATATTCGTAATACAATATGTAATGAGATATGAACCAGGGGTTTCAACTATATTGACTCCAAGTTTCTTCCACTTTATTCATTCAGTGAATCCAAATATGGTCACTCAATGCCAGGCCCCACATAATCAAGACACCATCTCTCCTTCACAGAGCTCCCACTTTATCAAGGTCAGGAATACCACACTAACCTTCCCTGGGTCTCAAACAGTTGGAGAACAATCACTTGGCATCTGCAAACCATAAGAGCTACTGAATCAAGGCTTTTAAAAGGACCCAGGGTGGGGAGGGTGGACTGGAGACATAACCTGATGCCACAAAAGAGATATAGCTGGGAGTTTTGGTAGGAAACAGCATAAAAGAGGTCAGAGACACAACTAGATACAGGAGGGAAGAGATGAGAAAGGTGGATAGTAGGAAAGAAAGGAAGGAGGGAAAGGAAGAATAGGGGAGAGAGGGAGGGAAGTCTTCTTAGCTAGTATGTAGAAACTGAGTTGTCTATATATTCTCCACAGTCATTTTGTTTTTGATACTCATAGGCATCAGGTGACTTACCTGAGAACATAAGATGATTTAAAGGACCAAGGTGAGAGTTAACTCCAAATATATCACCTCTCTGTAAGTGACTTATAAAGAGTATGGGGACCCAAGAAGGCCCAGAGGAGCAATTAACATGGCCTGCAGAATGGAAGCCTCACTTCTCTTCTATTCCCTGGACTTTCAGCAACCAGTGTTATCCTATGTGCCACTACCATAGAGTTCCAGCTGTCTGTCAATCATTTACTGCTATCAGTCTAGGCCTGCTAACAAGCCTCAGGTTGTTCCCTTGGCCCCTCCCAGAGCTATAAAACAACAATACTGGAGTTCTGGGCTTTGGGTCAGGTGGTGGGAAGATATATTACAAGATATGGAATAATAATCATGGAGTAAAAATACCACCATTCCTCCATTCTGTGCTTGAGCACAAATCAGTAATTTACCATACCATTTTCTTCTGCATAAATTAGATACTGCTTCAGAACCATCTTCTGTCAATGGATAAGCATTGGAAGAAAAAGTTATATATATTTGCAACCCTGCTTAGCCTTATCAGATCATAATAAATAGGCAACCAACTGTTTCATGCATGCAAAAGCCTTTAATTGAAAGCTGCAAGCAGTCTATAGGTGTTCATTCAGTGTATGCTCTTCTATCTATACCAAACACTATCATGGAAAGAACCAGAAAAGACAACCCTGAAAGAGTCCTTAAATATCATCTAGTGTAACTAAGGCATGTATACTGCTTGCACTGAGAAGTGTAGTGCTTGAGCTTCCTCCAGGCTAGAGGGACAAAAAGGGAAATATTATGGGCTATATAATTTCTATATTTGAGAAAATAAAGTGAGTTGTTTTGGAGAAACAAAGGTTCTCCTGGATTAAATAGGAAAAGAATTTATGCAGGAAAACTTTTGCTGCATGCTTCATCTGTTTTTACATTATGGTACAAATCTTGATATTAATTATTTCCTTTTGACTTTGTGACAATCCTATAGTAATTATTAGTTCTATATTCAAGATGGTAAAAATAAATATTAGGTAAAAAATTCTGCCTGAGGTCAATAGCTAGTAAGTGATAGAGTTAAGATTTGTTGAGGATTTGGTCAATTTGATTCTAAAGAACCTTTCCAACATACTCTGTTGCCTCCAAAAATAACATAGAATGACACAATGGAATTTTATTCCATTTATTCAACAAATATGTTGTGTTCTATGTGCCAGGCCCTGTTCTGGCACTGAAAGAAGTAAGGTAGATGGGGTTCTTGTACTCATGGAATTTATGGTCTGGAGGCCAAGCAGTTAAGGAGGACACTGGCAGTACTCAAATTATTACTTAAAATATGTTATTGTAAATTATGGAAGTATTGATAAAGGAAAATACAGAGAGCTTGAAAAGCATATCAGTGGGGGCTTTGATGTAGTCTTATAGGTTTGAGTTGAATCTGTACTTGAAAGAATGGTAGGGAGAGTGCTAAATCATCCCAAGCCAAGGGAAGAGTTTGTGCAAAAATCCTATGATGGTAAGACCTCATAAAAATCCGTTATGTCAGGAGCACAGAACAGGATGAAGGGAACAATTGGTGAAGACCCTGTAGTCCTCAATGAGGAGTTTAGATTTTATCTTATGAACAAAGGAAGCCAGCCATTGGAGAATTTAAGCAAGGAAGTAAAATGATCTAATGTATATTTTGAAAATATATTTTTCCATTATGATATATGGAATATATGCAGAAAACTTCATAAAACTAACTTATACAATTCAATGAATATTTATGAAGTGAAATGCATATAACCATCACCCAAATCAATAAATTACACATTGCCAAAACCACAAAAATATTTCCATGTAACCTTCCTTGTTTATAATCCTCTCCCTTCCTCCAGAGGTAATTTACTATCCTGACTTTTGTGATACCCATGTCTTTTTTTTGTAAAATTAAACTTTCTATTTTATGGTAATTGTAGATTCAGAAGCAGTTATAAGAAATGATATAGCGATAAACCTGTACCAAATTTCCCTCAAAAATAGCAATTTATAAAACACAGTGTCACAACCAGGATATTCATATTTATACAGTCAAGATACAGAATAGTTCTGTCACTACAAGGGTCCCCTTTTATAACCACACTTACCTCCTTGTCCTCTGATCTACCCATTCCTGTACCCTGGAAACCACTAATCTGTTCTCTAGGTTCTCAATTTTTATATATTTTTTCCATTTAAAGAATGTTATATAAATGGAATCATACAGTATGTGACCTTTTGCAGTAGCTATTTTCACTCAGCATAATTCCCTGGAGACGTTCAAATTGTTGAGTGTATCAATAGCTTGTTCCTTTTTATTAGATTCCATGGTATGGATATAGCACAGTTTGCTTAACCATTCACTCGTTGAAACAGATGTAGGTTGTTTCTAGTTTGGGGTTATTAAGAATATACACAGTAGTATACAGGTTTTTTTGTAAACAGTTTTTTTTTGTTTATTTTTATTTTTTAATGTTTATTTTTTAATTTTATATTTAATTTTTTTAAAAATTTACATCCAAATTAGCATAGTTTTAATTTCTTTGGGATAAATGCCCACAATTTCTAGGATGTATGGTAAGTACATGTATATTTATTTATTTATTTATTTATTTTCTTTTTTATTTTATTTTCTTTTATTTTCTTTTATTTTTTTAATATATGAAATTTATTCTCAAATTGGTTTCCATACAACACCCAGTGCTCATCCCAAAAGGTGCCCTCCGCAATACCCATCACACACCCTCCCCTCCCTCCCACCCCCCATCAACCCTCAGTTTGTTCTCCATTTTTAAGAGTCTCTTATGCTTTGGCTCTCTCCCAATCTAACCTCCTCTTTTTTTCCTTCCCCTCCCCCATGGGTTTCTGTTAAGTTTCTCAGGATCCACATAAGAGTTAAAACATATGGTATCTGTCTTTCTCTGTATGGCTTATTTCACTTAGCATCACACTCTCCAGTTCCATCCACGTTGCTACAAAGGGCCATATTTGTTTCTTTCTCATTGCCACATAGTACTCCATTGTGTATATAAACCACAATTTCTTTATCCATTCATCAGTTGATGGACATTTAGGCTCTTTCCATAATTTGGCTATTGTTGAGAGTGCTGCCATAAACACTGGGATTCAAGTTCCCCTATGCATCAGCACTCCTGTATCCCTTGGGTAAATTCCTAGCAGTGCTATTGCTGTGTCTTAGGGTAGGTCTATTTTTTAATTTTTTGAGGAACGTCCACACTGTTTTCCAGAGCGGCTGCACCAGTTTGCATTCCCACCAACAATGCAAGAGGGTTCCCGTTTCTCCACATCCTCGCCAGCATCTATAGTCTCCTGATTTGTTCATTTTGGCCACTCTGACTGGCGTGAGGTGATATCTGAGTGTGGTTTTGATTTATATTTCCCTGATGAGGAGCGACGTTGAGCATCTTTTCAGGTGCCTGTTGGCCATCCGGATGTCTTCTTTAGAGAAGTGTCTATTCATGTTTTCTGCCCATTTCTTCACTGGAATATTTGTTTTTCAGGTGTGGAGTTTGGTGAGCTCTTTATGGATTTTGGATACTAGCCCTTTGTCCGATATGTCATTTGCAAATATCTTTTCCCATTCCGTTGGTTGCCTTTTAGTTTTGTTGGTTGTTTCCTTTGCTGTGCAGAAGCTTTTTATCTTCATAAGGTCCCAGTAGTTCATTATTGCTTTTAATTCCCTTGCCTTTGGGGATGTGTCAAGTAAGAGATTGCTACGGCTCAGGTCAGAGAGGTCTTTTCCTGCTTTCTCCTCTAGGGTTGCGATGGTTTCCTGTCTCACATTCAGGTCCTTTCTCCATTTTGAGTTTATTTTTGTGAATGGTGTGAGAAAGTGGTCTAGTTTCAATCTTCTGCATGTTGCTGTCCAGTTCTCCCAGCACCATTTGTTAAAGAGACTGTCTTTTTTCCATTGGATGTTCTTTCCTGCTTTGTCAAAGATGAGTTGGCCATACGTTTGTGGGTCTAGTTCTGGGGTTTCTATTCTATTCCATTGGTCTATGTGTCTGTTTTTGTGCCAATACCATGTTGTCTTGATGGTTACAGCTTTGTAGTAGAGGCTAAAGTCTGGGATTGTGATCCCTCCTGCTTTGGCCCTCTTCTTCAAAATTAGTTTGGCTATTCGGGGTCTTTTGTGGTTCCACACAAATTTTACGATTGCTTGTTACAGTTTCGAGAAGAATGCTGGTGCAATTTTGATTGGGATTGCATTGAATGTGTATATAGCTTTGGTTAGTATTGACATTTTGACAATAGTTATTCTTCCAATCCATGAGCACGGAATGTTTTTTCCATTTCTTTATATCTTCTTCAATTACCTTCATCAGCTTTCTATAGTTTTCAGCATACAGATCTTTTACATCTTTGGTTAGATTTATCCCTAGGTAGTTTATGCTTCTTGGTGCAATTGTGAATGGGATCAGTTTCTTTATTTGTCTTTCTGTTGCTTCATTATTAGTGTATAAGAATGCGACTGATTTCTGTACATTGATTTTGTATCCTGCAACTTTGCTGAATTCATGTATCAGTTCTAGCAGACTTTTGGTGGAGTCTATCGCATTTTCCATGTATAATATCATGTCATCTGCAAAAAGTGAAAGCTTAACTTAATCTTTGCCAATTTTGATGCCTTTGATTTCCTTTTGTTGTCTGATTGCTGATGATAGAACTTCCAACTCTATGTGAAACAACAGTGGTGAGAGTGGATATCCCTGTCGTGTTCCTGATCTCAGGGAAAAAGCTCTCAGTTTTTCCCCATTGAGGATGATGTTAGCTGTGGGCTTTTCATAATTGGCTTTTATGATCTTTAAGTATGTTCCTTGTATCTCGACTTTCTCAAGGGTTTTTATTAAGAAAGGGTGCTGAATTTTGTCAAATGCCTTTTCTGCATTGATTGACAGGATCATATGGTTCTTATCTTTTCTTTTATTAATGTGATGTATCACATTGATTATTTGCTAATGTTGAACCAGCCTTACAGCCCAGGAATGAATCCCACTTGATCATGGTGAATAATTATTTTTACATGCTGTTGAATTCGATTTGCTAGAATCTTATTGAGAATTTTTGCATCCATATTCCTCAGGGATATTGGCCTGTAGTTCTCTTTTTTTACTGGGTCTCTGTCTGCTTTAGGAATCAAAGTAATACTGGCTTCATAGAATGAGTCTGGAAGTTTTCCTTCCCTTTCTATTTTTTGGAATAGCTTGAGAAGGATACGTATTATCTCTGCTTTAAACGTCTGGTAGAACCCCCTGGGAAGCCATCTGGTCCTGGACTCTTATTTTTTGGGAGATTTTTGATGACTGATTCAATTTCTTTGCTGGTTATGGGTCTGTTCAAGCTTTCTATTAACTCCTGTTTGAGTTTTGGAAGCGTGCGGGTGTTTGGAATTTGTCCATTTTTTTCCAGGTTGTCCAGTTGGCATATAATTTTTCATAGTATTCCCTGATAATTGCTTGTATCTCTGAGGGATTAGTTGTAATAATTCCATTTTCACATGATTTTATCTATTTGGGTCATCTCCCTTTTCTTTTTGAGAAGACTGGCTAGAGGTTTATCAATTTTGTTTATTTTTTCAAAAAACCAACTCTTGGTTTCGTTGATCTGCTCTACCGTTTTTTAAGATTCTATACTGTTTATTTCTGCTCTGATCTTTATTATTTCTCTTCTTCTGCTGGGTTTAGGCTGCCTTTGCTGTTCTGCTTCTATTTTCTTTAGGTGTGCTGTTAGATTTTGTATTTGGGATTTTTCTTGTTTCTTGAGATAGGCCTGGATTGCAATGTATTTTCCTCTCAGGACTGCCTTCGCTGCATCCCAAAGCGTTTGGATTGTTGTATTTTCATTTTCGTTTGTTTCCATATATTTTTTAATTTCTTCTCTAACTGCCTCCTTGACCCATTCATTCTTTAGTAGGGTGTTCTTTAACCTCCATGCTTTTGGAGGTTTTCCAGACTTTTTCCTGTGGTTGCTTTCAAGCTTCATAGTATTGCGGTATGAAAGTATGCATGGTATGATTTCAATTCTTGTATACTTATGAAGGGCTGTTTTGTGACCCAGTATGTGGCCTATCTTGGAGAATGTTCCATGTGCACTCGAGAAGAAAGTATATTCTGTTGCTTTGGGATTCAGAGTTCTAAATAGATCTGTCAAGTCCATCTGATCTAATGTATCATTCAGGGCCCTTGTTTCTTTATTGACCATGTGTCTAGATGATCTATCCATTTCTGTTAGTGGAGTGTTAAATTCCCCTGCAATTACCACATTCTTATCAATAAGGTTGCTTATGTTTGTGAGTAATTGTTTTACATATTTAGCTGCTCTAGTATTCGGCGTACAGACATTTACAATTGTTAGCTCTTCCTGGTGGATAGGCCCTGTAATTATTATATAATGTCCTTCTTCATCTCTTGTTACAGCCTTTAATTTAAAGTCTAGTTTGTCTGATATAAGTATGGTTACTCCAGCTTTCTTTTGACTTCCAGTGGCATGATAAATAGTTCTCCATCCCCTCGCTCTCAATCTGAAGGTGTCCTCAGTTCTAAAATGAGTCTCTTGTAGACAGAAAATGATGGGTCTTGTTTTTTTATCCATTCTGATACCCTATGTCTTTTGGTTTGTGCATTTAGTCCATTTACATTCAGTGTTATTATAGAAAGATACGGGTTTAGAGTCATTGTGATGTCTGTATGTTTTATGCTTGTAGCGATGTCTCTGTTACTTTGTCTCACAGGATCCCCTTTAGGATCTCTTGTAGGGCTGGTTTAGTGGTGACGAATTCCTTCAGTTTGTGTTTGTTTGGGAAGACCTTTATCTCTCCTTCTATTCTAAATGACAGACTTGCTGGATAAAGGATTCTCGGCTGCATATTTTTTCTGTTCATCACATTGAAGATGTCCTGCCATTCCTTTCTGGCCTGCCAAGAGATCAGTCACGAGTCTTATAGGTCTCCCTTTATATGTGAGGGCACGTTTACCCCTTGCTGCTTTCAGAATTTTCTCTTTATCCTTGTATTTTGCCAGTTTCACTATGATATGTCCTACAGAAGGTCGATTCAAGTTACGTCTGAAGGGAGTTCTCTGTGCTTCTTGGATTTCAATGCCTTTTTCCTTCCCCAGATCTGGGAAGTTCTCAGCTATTATTTCTTCAAGTACACCTTCAGCACCTTTCCCTCTCTCTTCCTCCTCTGGAATACCAATTATGCGTAGATTATTTCTCTAGTGCATCACTTATTTCTCTAATTTTCCACTCATACTCCTGGATTTTTTTATCTCTCTTTTTCTCAGCTTCTTCTTTTTCCATAATTTTATATTCTAGTTCACCTATTCTCTCCTCTGCCTCTTCAGTCCGAGCCATGGTTGTCTCCATTTTATTTTGCAGCTCATTGATGGCATTTTTTAGCTCCTCCTGGCTGTTCCTTAGTCCCTTGATGTCTGTAACAATAGATTTTCTGGTGTCCTCTATACTGTTTTCAAGCCCAGAGATTAATTTTATGACCATTATTCTAAATTCACTTTCTGTTACATTGTTTAGATCATTTTTGATCACTTCGTTAGCTGTTGTTATTTCCTGGATGTTTTTCTGAGGGGAATTTTTCCGTTTGGTCATTTTGGATAGTCCCTGGAGTGGTGAGGAACTGCAGGGCCATTCCCCTGTGCTGTCTGGAATAACTTGCATTGGTGGGCAGGGCCACAGTCAGATCTGATGTCTGCCCCCAGCCCACCGCTGGGGCCACAGTCAGACTGGTGTGTGCCTTCTCTTCCCCTCTCCTAGGGGTGGGATTCACTGTGGGGTGGCGTGGCCCTTCTGGGCTACTTGCACACTGCCAGGCTTGTTGTGCTGTGGATCTGGAGTATTAGCTGGGGTGGATCGGCAAGGTGTACAGGGGCGGGAGGGGCAAGCTCAGCTCGCTTTTCCTTCGGAGACCTGCTTTGGGAGAGGCCCTGTGGCACCGAGAGGGAGTCAGACCCACGGAGGGATGGATCTGCAGAAGCACAGCCTTCGGTGTTTGCGTGGTGCAAGCAAGTTCCCTGGCAGGAACTGGTTCCCTTTGGGATTTTGGCTGGGGGATGGGCGAGGGAGATGGCGCTGGCGAGCGCCTTTGTTCCCTGCCAAACTGAGCTTTGTTGTCCGGGGCTCAACAAGTCTCCCTCCTGTTGTCCTCCAGCCCTCCTGTTCTCCGAGCAGAGCTGTTAGCTTATAACCTTCCAGATGTCAAGTCCCGCTTGCTGTCCAAACACACTCTGTCCACCCCCTCCGCTTTTGCAAGCCAGACTTGGGGGCCCTGCTTGGCCTGTGGGCTGCCCCTCCGCCCCGGCTCCCTCCCGCCAGTCCGTTTATTGCGCACAGCCTGGCCGCCCTTCTTACCCTCTTCTGTGGGCCTCTTGTCTGTGCTCGGCTCCGGAGACTCCGTTCTGCTAGTCTTCTGGTGGTTTTCTGGGTCATTTAGGCAGGTGTAGGTGGAATCTAAGTGACCAGCAGGACGCTGTGAGCCCAGTGTCCTCCTAAGCCACCATCTTCCCTGATCAGTATGTGTTTAAGTTTTTAAGATATTGCCAAGCTTTTTCTCAAAGTAGTTGTATCATTTTCATTCTCACCAGAAATGCATGAATTATCCAGTTTGTTCATATCCTCATTAACATTTGATGCCATTTTTTAGTATAGCCATTCTGATACATTTGCAGTGGTTTCATTGTGGTTTTAGTTTGCATTTTCCAAATGTCTAATTATATTGAACATCCTTTCATGTGCTTATTTGCCATCTGTATATGCTCTTCAGTGAAATGCCACCTCATGTATTTTCCCCATTTTCTAGTTGGATTGTTTGTTTACTGTCCAGCTTTGAGAGTTCTTTATAGATATTATTCTCTGTAATATGTATATATATAATCATTTGGGTTGATTGTATTGTTCATTTTCTTTTCTCTTTGGTGGTTCTATAAAGCTCTGAGAGTAGGGTGTTGAAGTTATCTACTACAGTAGTAATTTTGTGCATTCTTTTAGCTCTTTCATTTTTTTGCAAATTATGCTCTGATGCACAGTTGTTTGATACATACACATTTAGGAGTATATCTTTCTAGTGGACTGAACCTTTTATCATTATGTAATGAAATTTTTTGTCTCTAGTCATTTGTTTTACTCTGCAGTATATTTTGTACTAATATAAATATTCCTGCTTTCTAAACTAATGCTTACATGACGTATCCTACTCTCCTTTGTCTTTCACCTTAGCAATGTCATTGTATTAAAATGAATGTCTTATAGAAAGCATTTTGTTGGATCAGTCATTTTTTTCCTACTCTGTGAATCTCTGTCTTTTAAATATATTGGGGACATTTATATTTAAAAGGTAATTATTGATATGATAGTTTGCCATTTTCTCCTGTTTGATTTTTCTGTTTCCTATTCTTCTATTCTTTTATTAAATTCTTCTGGGTGATTTGAACATTTTTAAGGATTCTATTTTGATCTATTTGTAGTGTTTTTTTTTAGTATGTTGCTTTGTATCATTTTTCTTAGGGTTTTACTCTAGATATTACAGTATACCTAAATAAATTATCACAATTTTCTGGTATTGCCATTTAACTATTTTGGTTTAAGTAAAGAAACCTTACTTTCTTTATGTCCCCTCACCCTCCTCACTTTTAAAATATAATTTGTTAAGTATTTCTTCTGCATACATTGGGCACGATCAGATTTTATAATTTTTAGTTCACTTATCAAATATTGATTTAAGAAACTAATTACAGGTAAGATAGTCTATAATGCTCATCCATATTTCCCCCCATTCTAATGTTCTTCTTTCTTTCTATGGTTTCAATCTTTCTTCCATTAGCATTTACTCTCTATTAAGAGAACTTCTTTTAGCTCTTCTTTTAGGGTAGGTGTGCTGATGACAAATTCTCTCAATTTTCTTTATTTGAGAATATCTTTATTTTTCTTGCATTATAAAGTATAATTTAGGTGGATACAGAAATCTACATTGATAGTTCTTTTCTTTCAGTATTAAAAAAAATATCAGTTTCTTTTATTCTTTATTTCATAGACTCCAGTGATAGAAATGTTGGATCTTTTATTATTGTTCCACAGGTTCCCAATGCTCTGTTAATTTTTATTTTGGTCTATTTTCTCTCTGTTATTTATGTGGTGTGAATTGTATTGTTTTGTTCTCACTTTTACTGATTCCATTCTCTGTAACTTTAATATTTTTATAGCTTATTTTTCTTTGTTGAGATTTTCTGTGCGTTTTTTTTAAATTTGATCCATGGGAAACTTTGATTGATTATTGAAATATTTTTGATGGCCACTTTAAAATCCTTGTTAGATAATTCCAACATCTGAGTCATCTCCATGTAGGTGTCATCTGCTTGTTTTTCTCACTCAATTGTGATTGTTCTTGGTTGATATGATATGTGACTTTTTATTGGATTCTGGATGTTTTGGGCATTATATGATGATATTCTGAGTCTTTTTAAAATATTTTATTTCATTTCATCTGTTTTTTCAAGTGGACAACTCCTCTCCCCTTTGAGGTATAGTGCAAGGGCCAGGAGGGTGTGTATGTTCAGCATCTTCCTGGGCCCTGCTGACACTACCTCTGCAAAAGTGATGCACTGACTCATACTGCTTCATTGCTTATGGGTGGAGGAGAGACTTACCTCTCTGATATCTTCCTGGTGAAAGCAGGGCACACATTTGTTGCTTCTAAATGAGGTGTAAGATCAACTCCTGATTCACTAACCTCATGGAGGGCTGATCAAAATTTCTCTATTGCTGCAGGATGGAGGTGGAAGCTCAGTTCCTGGTAGAACCTATTGACACAAAAGGAAGTGCAGGAATGGGGCAGAAGTGCAACCTAACTGCTTTGCATTGCTTCTTTAAGAGTCATTGTTGGGGCACCTGAGTGGCTTACTTGGTTGAGTGTCCAACTCTTGATTTTGTCTCAGGTCATGATCTCACGATTCATGAGTTCAAGGATTCTCTCTCTGTCCCTCTCTGTCCCTCCCCCACTCACACACTTTCTCTCAAAATAAATAAACGTTTTTTTTTTTTAAGAGTCATTATTGCTAGGTGTGTGTGGAGGCTCAGTCTCAGCCCGAGTGAGTCTACTCTATTTTGGCAGAACCATAATTATGTCTTTTTAAATATAGTTTTACCACCTGCATATACATCCATTAAAATATCTCTATATTTGCCTTTTGACAAACTATATTAATGGAATCATATGGTGTATATTCATTCTTCTTTGGTTTCTTTTTTTTTTCCATTTTTAAAAATTATTTTTTATTTAAATTCAAGTTAGTTAACATATAATGTAGTATTGGTTTCAGGAGTAAAATTTAATGACTCATAACTTACAGGTAACACCATGTTCTCATCCTAACAAGTACCTTCCTTAATGCCTATCACCCATTTAGTCCATCTCCCACCCACATCCCCTTAAGCAACCCTCAGTTTGTTCTCTGTTTTTAAGTCTCTTATGGGGGCACCTGGTTGGCTCAGTCAATTAAGCGTCCAACTTCAGCTCAGGTAATGATCTCATAGTTCATGAGTTCGAGCCCTACATTGGGCTCTCTGCTGTCAGTGCAGAGCCTTCTTTGGATCCTCTGTCCTCTTCTCTCTCTGCCCCTCCCTAACTGATGCTCTCTTTCTCAAAAATAAACATTAAAATATTTTTTTAAAGAGTCACTTATAGTTTTCCTCTTCTCTCTTTTATCTTATTTTATTTTTACTTCCCTTCCCCTGTGTTCATCTGTTTTCTCAAATTCCACATATGAGTGAAATAATATATTTGTCTTTCTCTGAATGACTTATTTTGCTTAGGGTAATATCCTCTAATTTCATCCATGCTGTTGAAAATGGCAATATTTCATTATTTTTGATCCCTGTGTAATATTCTTTGGTTTCTTTCATTCAATGTTATGCTTGTGAGATCAATACATGTTGTTGCATATAACTATAGTTTCTTTGTTTCCATTACCATATAATATTCCATCATACAAACACAGTACAATCTATCCATTCTACTCTACATTAATGTTTAGATTGATTCAAGATTGGTTATTGGTTATTATGAACAATATTATCATGACCATTCTGGTATATGTATCGTGTTGCACAGAAACATTAGTTTTCAAGTCATACCAGTTGTGGAATATCCGGGACATGGGAGTATGCATATATCTGTCCTTAGTAAATAAAAAAGCATGTTCACAAAGTGATTGTACCGATTCACACTACCACCAGCAATGTAAGAGAGCTCCCATCACCACCATTTGCTATTGTGAGGCTTCTAAATGTTTTCCAACCTGATGGGAATATTACATATACACTTCTTTAAAAAGATTTCCCCATATTGTTTTGATTACTACTATTACCAAGAATGAGATGGAAAAGGAAAAAAGCCTTGGTTCTTTTCATTACCTCAGTAAAGAATTACAGGACAGTGAAATTAAATTAAAGCAGAGCAAAGTGGGGCACCTGGGTAGCTCAGTTGGTTGTCTGACTCTTGATTTTGGCTCAGGTCGTGTTCCCAGGGTCTTGAGATCAAGCCCTGCATGGGGTTCTGTGCTGAGCATGGAACTTGCTTAAGAATCTCTCTCTCTCTCTCTCTCTCTCTCCTTTTCTCTAAAATTAAATAAAGGCAGAGGAAAGTTTTATTGAAATACATTCCAAGGGAGGAGATGGCCAATCAAGAGAGACAAAGGTCCCAGAAATTCCAGGGTGTGGGATTATATCAGTTTTTTCTTTTGGGTGAGTCCTAAGGTTGCAACATTTCAGTGACAGGTCTGTGTTTTAAAATAATTAGCCAACTACCCATGTCCTTTCCCAAAATATACTCAAAATACCTGCAAAGGGTAGGAAACCAACATTATTTCTAGTCTAGAGATACAAGTCAAGTAAGGACAAGTGGCTGCTTTCTACATGAGTGCAAGCACAGCAAACTTAACTCTTCCTCTGTCAGGATGTTGTCACCACAGACCAACTGCTAGATGGATGGAATGGGGTGATTCCTGGGTGGTCCTCGGGGCTCTCCATCAGGACACCTAAGGTCCATCCTCATATTTCTCATGCCTAGTTTCCTGCCTAGCACTACTACTTTGTAGTATACCTTGAAATCTGGGATTGTGATACTTCTAGGTTTGTTCTTCTTTCTCAAGATTACTTTGGCTATTTGAGATATTTTGTTGTTCTATACAAATTTTAATATTGTTTGTTCTAGCTCTGTGAAAAAGATGTTGTTGGTATTTTTGTAAACATTGCACTAATTCTGTAGGTTGCTTTGGGTGCTATGGACATTTTTATCAATATTGGTTCTTCCAATCAAGAGTATGGAATATCTTTCCATTTGTTTATTTCATCTTCAATTTCATCTTCATCTTTCATCAATGTCTCAGTTTTCAGAGTACAGTTTTTTCACCTCCTTGTTTAAGTTTATTTCTAGGTATTTTATTATTTTGGTACAATTGTAAATGAGAGTTTTTTTCTTATTTTCTCTTTCTGCTACTTCATTATTAGTGTAAAGAAATGCAGCCAATTTTTGTATATTAATTTTGTATCCTGTGACTTTAATGAATGTATTTATCAAAGAACCCTCATGCACTGTTAGTGGGGATGCAAATTGGAGCAGCCACTGTGGAAAACAGGATGGAGTTTTCTCAAAAAATTAAAAATAGAATTACCATATGATCCAGTAATTCCATTGCTGGATATTTACCCAAAAAAAGCAAAAACACTAATGCAAAAAAAAATATGTACACCTTTATGTTTATTGCAGCATTATTTATAATAGCCAAAATACGGAAGCAATGAAATAATGAAATATTGAAATAATTAAAGCAACTAATGAAATATTAGCATTAAAAACAATGAGTTCTTTTTTGGCAACAACATGGATGGACCTAGAGGGTATAAGTTAGTCAGAGAAAGACAAATACCATATGATTTTACTCTTATTTTTAATTTAAAAAAACAAAGAAAAAAGAGACAGACAAAAAAAAATCCAGACCCTTAAATAGAAAGAACCACCTGATGGTTGCCAGAGGGGAGGTGGGTGGGGCATAGGTGAAATAGATAAAGGGGTTCAGGAGTACACTTACCCTGATGAGCACTGTATGTTAATTATACTTCAACAAAAATAAATAAATAAAAGGGGAAAAAAGAAAAAAAAAGAATCTCCCCAGCTACAAAGTTAAGCATGTATTGAATGGAGTGAGAGGAACACATTTTTTTTCAAATTTTTTTTTTTCAACGTTTATTTATTTTTGGGACAGAGAGAGACAGAGCATGAATGGGGGAGGGGCAGAGAGAGAGGGAGACACAGAATCGGAAGCAGGCTCCAGGCTCTGAGCCATCAGCCCAGAGCCTGATGCGGGGCTCAAACTCACGACCGCGAGATCGTGACCTGGCTGAAGTCGGACGCTTAACCGACTGCGCCACCCAGGCGCCCCAAGAGAGGAACACATTTTTAATGGATGATGCTGACATACTCATCTTATTTTAGACTGCTATTACAACAAAAAAAGTGTTGGGACAATAGAACTAAGGAAAGGCATTTCAGCAAGTGGAGGGGAAGAGGTGAATGTTATGGCTAAGAATGTCCATGAATTTGTGACCTAAATAATGAGCTGAGGTTCTTTAGCATGCCACAGGGGCTTTGTGGCATATTTTAATTTTTTGTGTGAAACACTGTAGTACTTAATATCTGTCAGACATCCTGAAAGCTACTGGCTTCACGTAGTTTACAGTTTCAGCATTAGATTGGGCCATATTTGTTTTGATGGTTGCCACGATAAAAAGCAAGTACTGTGTGAAAATCCATATGGAACAGGAAATGAAGATAGTGATGTTTAATCTGATTCAGAGATATGAGAAATTGGCACTGCCTGAAATGTGACTAAGATAAATTAAAATAATATTCTACTGTATATTGATATGTTTATTAATATTTTCTTTCTATTTATATGTATTATTTTGTAAGCAGCTACTAAATCAAGGTATAAATATTTATTGAGTTGTCTGAACTTAAAAATTTAGTAAATGGAACTGTTAGATACTGATTTTGCCTCAGAGATGCTGTGACAACTCTAACAACTTTTTTTTCACCAAGCTAAGGGCATTGGTAACCAAGAACATTTGACAACTTTTGATATAACCTTATAAACCAAAATAAATAGATGGGAAGATGACCTAAATGCTTACTCTCTTGCCCTTCTCTGTGTTCTATGATATAGGCTCCAAGACAGCCTAGAGCTTCGTTCCACTTTTCCTTCCCTGTATTAAACTCTTTACTGCCTGGGGGTCCAGGAGGGAGCTTTAACAAGCATTATTTATTTTGAGAGAGAGAGAGAATGAGAGAGCGGGAGAGGGCAGAGAGAGAGAGAGAGAGAGAGAGAGACAGTCCTAAGCAGGCTCCACCCTTTCAGCACACAGCCTGATGTGAGGTTCAAACTCATGAACTGTGAGATCATGAGCTGAGCTGAAATCAAGAATCGGCCGGTTAACTGACTGAGCCACCCAGGTGCCTCTTGAGCAAGTATTTCTATACCTGGCCTATCTGTGGAAGAAATATTGCTTTTGATTGGATCTCCAAGAATCTATCATAGTTTCTCAACTGGGGGTGAATTTTTCATGGACCATAGTAAATTAGCTTTATCTACTCTATATTCATCATAGTTTCTCATTTGAAGGAAATGCTATTTATGTGTTCCTATTACCAATGGACAAAATGAACTCATTAACTTACATTTTCAGCTCATTTCATAAAAAAAAAGGCCCATAAAAAAGATTACAATCAGAAGAGGAATTGCCATGTAGTTAATTGATCTTATTCTTCACTGGCATAAAGAACTTATATTCTAAATACTATGCTTAGGGGCGCCTGGGTGGCTCAATCAGTTCAATGTCTGACTCTTGATTTTGGCTCAGGTCATGATTTCATGGTTCATCAGTTCGAGCCCCACGTTGAGCTCTGCGCTGACAACACCGGGCCTACTCAGGATTCTCTCCCTTTCTCTTTGCCTCTGCGCCTCTTGTGCATTCTCTCTTTTCTCTCTCTCTCTCAATAAACAAACTTAAAAAAATAAATGCTATGCTTAACACAGATAGGTAGGTAGGTAGATACATAGGCAGGTACACAGAGATAGAGATAAAGATAGAGGTTTTATAAACACATATTCATAATTTTCCACATATGAAAATATTAAAATTTTAAATATTCTCATTATGAAGGGCAGAGAAAAAACTCAGAAGCTAGTTAATAGAATGTTAGGGTGGTAGGGCACCTAGTGTCCCTCTAGCCACATTATGGATGGGAATACCAAAAAGTCAGATTCTATCAGAGTGGGAAACAGCATCAGGGCCCAACTCCTTGTTTGCTAAGGGAGAAAGTATATAACAAAAATTTTAGAATTACCTTTCCTTTGTCACATGGTCTTGCTTTACATTGCTATCTTTAAGATCTCTTTATCAAAGTCTTAGAAAACAAAATGTTAACATATTATCTATTTTAAAAAATTAGAAAGCTTCCACTTAAGGAGAATATGTTCAGGAGGGGGTTGCTATACTTCTGGGAGATTCTGAGACCAAGAGAGGAAAAAGACTGTTCAAGGACACACACTTCTGACTGAAAGGACAAGGCTCTGTCTAGTCAATCCTAGAGTCCTGTCCTTATTCCCAGCACTGTGGGTCAGGAAAGCTATGATCTGAACTTGTTTTCTGAATTTCTGTGTGCTGGGGAACTCCTTCTGTTCAGGCAGTTTGACTCCTGCATCTGGTTTCAGGCTCAATGCCAAGCTTGCTGTGCTGGGAAACTTCCCAGATCTGTCTGAAGCTCTTGGCTTCCCTACCTAAGAGCTCAAGGGAAGGGATGGGTGAAACCCTTGGGGTGGCTCAGGTTTGCAGCCCATCTGGGAGGCCTATTGGAATGCTTGCTCCTAGCTGGCCCTGGAAGGAAATAAGAAAGGAAAGAGGAAGGAGGTAAGGAGGCAGAGCGACAGGGAGGTGGTTTATCCAACTGTCCCTCCCAGCAGGTACTGGCCAGAACCATTAGACCCAGCAGTTGTGACCTCAAAGAGGTAGGGGTTTGAAGATTGTTTGTTGGCTGGGTTTTCTTCCTCCCT
Organism: Leopardus geoffroyi; assembly: GCF_018350155.1. Classification (NCBI taxonomy): domain Eukaryota; kingdom Metazoa; phylum Chordata; class Mammalia; order Carnivora; family Felidae; genus Leopardus; species Leopardus geoffroyi. The sequence goes on along the minus strand of NC_059343.1, from coordinate 54,977,664 downwards.
TCCCCCCCCCCCCCCGACTTCTCCTCCTTGGGTTATGGTGACTTGAAATGTGTCTCACAGTGAATTTTGAGGCGGCAGTGTCTGAGAATAGCTTACAGAGCAGCAGCAGTCTTTCCCCACCTTCTGGAAAGACAAACAGGAGGAAAACTGTAGCACATTCTGCCTGTCCCGCCCCTAAGTGATTTGGGGGGCTGGACACTGGAGGTTGGGGCAATCATGACCTTGTGTTCCGTGATGTTATTTGATGTTGGTTTTGGCTTCATTCAGAGAGTTAAAAAGCACATAAAATGAAGCTAATAAAACTGCAGGGCTAGGGAAAGGGCCAGGCACAGGTTGTGGGTTCCTAGAGCAGCTGTGGCCAAGCTTTCAGGCCTGGTTGGCTCATCATCCTTTCAAGGTGCATATTTGGGCCAAACCATAGCCAGATAGCAAAAATTAGTCGACTTTGGTGGCCTGACTAGCTTTGTACAAGGAAAATAATGAGGGGCATGAGATGTGCATCTTTAGGCTCTATTTCTGGCATCCATGGGTACAGGACTGAGGTTGCTTTCCTTCCAAGAATCATTTACTCTATCCAGACTGGAACAATCAGGGTGCTTCTGCCAGTCTGCCTACCAGAATACTCTCAGCTAAGAATAAGGGTGCAAGCTGATTCTACCAGGGAGTAGTGGCATCAGAATGGGAAAAGGGAAGAGGGGGTGCTGGTCTAGGCCAAGAAGGTACCACATTCATGAAGATGCTGAGAGGCTGAGCAATCCATAGTGTGGCAATGAAAACAGGAGTCATCAATACCTACTCCCTGATTACCTGGGATGAGGAATGATAACTAAAAGAATACCTAGTATGAGCATGAGTGGAAGTCACTTATAGATGTCTCCTCATCTCTACCACACATGGCGGCCTACATATACAAGAAGGGGAGACCTGATTGAGATAGAGACAGCAGGTTAGGCTTTCCTAAGAGGTGCTTATGGTGGGAAGGGCATTGGATTGGATTTGGAGACATAAAGTCAAAGTCCTAACTCTGTTACTTCTTAACTGTGATTTTGCATCAGTATATAACTTTCCTCTTAGCCTTAAGTTTCTTATCTATAAAGTGATTATAGGACCTTTGCACTGATTACATGAGATAACAAATGTAATGTATTTGGTAGTGTATCTAGCATATGCTTAGCACTCAACAAATCTGTCTCTGATGACCCCCTTCATTTACTAAAGTCTAGGATAAAAAGACAAGTGCAGAGGTTTGAAACCATGTATCCACCCTAACATAGCCATAAATGTTGGTACAAAGAATGGAAATCTGGAGGCCTGGCAGAGCCCCACAGGGGATTGTTCCCATAGCTATTCCAGTGAGTGGGAGTAAAAGCAGAGGAAAGGAGGGGAGGGAGAAAAGAACAGTGGAGAGATTTGAGCCAAGTGTTAGACCTAGACAATTCAGAGAGGGACAGCTCCCACCTAATAATAGAGATCAAGGACACTTTCTACTTCAGTGTAGGAAGTTGTAAATATGGGGAGCTGATAATAGGTAATCTCTCAGCTGCATTGGGCATTCTTTTAGCTGCCATCTTCTCTCCACTTCCACTTGAGAATAGTCTAACTCTGGTAATTTTCCATTACCCTCTCATCCATCCTATCCTCAACCTGGCAGGGGTCACCAGACCCTTGTTCCACTTGTCTAATGGAAGAGCCAGCTGGCCCATGGCCCAGACCACCCAGTAGCAAAGGGTAATTGGTACTATAATCTTGAGATTTACTGTGTCTGCCCTTTCATGGCCAGAAGGAGAGAGTCAGAACTTCATTAATTCACTTAACACTTAAATTGAGAAACCTCAATGGCAATATTGTGAAATTATGCTCAGTTGCAGAAGGGGAAACTGAGGGTCATAGAGATAAAGTGACTCATCAATAGTCATCTGGTGATAACTAAGGTATGTCTGATTATGATGAAAACTTATAGGGGAGTCTTAAAACAGAAGGCTCCATATAGAAATAAAGGTGAGAAAATCTTCCCCATCATTTTTCTCTTCAACACCTGAATCCTTGAGCCCAACTCCCCTTTGACTAGAGTCTTGGTAGGCAAAGCCAGGGTCTCTTGTGCCAAGAAAGACAAATTCTCTCCTTGTGGTGACCCACATGTATTCACTCTGGAAGAGAATTCAAACCAAATTTGTGGCTATAAAAACACTAAAGTCTTCTTTCTCGTTTCCTCTATATTGAGTTCATTGTTGAGGTCCGTTCACTCTCCCCCTTTTATCTTCAAAGAAACATGGCTCTTTCTGGTATGTTTGGATGCCAGAGCCAAAGTTCTGGCTACAACTGTCCCCCGCCCCCAGGCAGCTCTTCCACCTCTGATTTGTACACTATTCTCTCTTTTCTCTCTATTCTCCATGTCCAGTGTTTCTCCCAACTCATGTGTTTCCCAGACATCTGCCCCATTATATTCACATTCTGTTCTAATCTCACGCCTGCTTTAACCAACATAGTCTTTTCCCTTAAGTTTCAGCCTTTCTGACTAGAGCTGTTTAGTTTCCCTCTTGGGATCCCCAGTTGTCTACCCTTAGCTCTATTGACACCAAAATGTTTGTGTTCCTCTGCTTGTTGGTTTCTTTTCCTTCTAGGCAGCATTTACTCCTTATAGGCTGGTATGATCATGGTGCTTCTGCCCGCCAGCCAGAGGGGTACTCTTGGCTAGAAATAAGGCTCAATGGTGACATTATATTTGTAAGACACTTTTGTCTTTACACTGAATATACTGAAATACTAAACTTGCATTGAAAGGGGCTCATTATGTAAACCATCATGGGGGAAGAGGAAATCTACTTCTGCTGTCCTGGGACACTGAAAAAAGACATAGCAGGGAGCTGGGTCCTCCTGTGACTGACTCTCAGATCATGGTGCAAGTGGGTGGGTGGCAATTATTTCAGTAAGAGGTGTGTGTTGGAATCATTATGCTTCAAAATGAAATATTTGTATGACATTTTCCTCTCATTTCCAATAAAATTAAGAGCTTTTGGGGTCTAAATGCTATAACCTTCAAAAGATACAGTCTGAGTACTGCAGTGTTTGTCTATGCACCAGAATAAAGCTTATAAATTAGAATCTGTCAGTCAGAGTTCCTCATGGAAAGGTTATGCTGTACCTGAAAAATGTGTACTACCTAATTAATTCCAGTCTGGATTATGGCTGTGGAAGCAAGATAATGTGATGGGGGAGGAGACCAGGCTCAGGCCTTTATTTTAAGGCTAAACTCAAATTTCTTCATGACTCAGTTACAAGAATTATAGGTTCCCTAAACTTTGTAACATGGGCCTGGTGGGGAGAAAGCCTGGGGAAAACTATCCTGACTGTAGTGTTAAGGTCCAGTAAATGTAGTTAGTCCAGGCAGTGCAAAGCAGGGAAGAACTGCAGGCTACTTTACCACTCAGTTGGTTGGTGATGTGAGATCTGGTTATGGGTAACGGGAGGAGTGGGAAGCACAGGAGTGGACCCTGTTCTTCCTCCTAGAGGAGGAAGGCTGAAATGGGAGGTGGCTATGAGCCCCAGGACTAAAGCTACATGAAAAAGGATAACCAGGCAGGAAACCAAGCTTATGCACTGGACAAACATAAGGTGAGGGAACAGAATACAGAAACTTAAAGGTACATAGATGCTTATGTCTCACTCCTAACTCACCAAGTGTCAAGTTTCTTAGAAGCAAAGAAGACAGGGGAAAACAGTAGACACAATATAGTAACCAAATGTCAGGTTCCAGGTCTGAGGAGTATAACTTCTTTCCAGACTGCATTGACTGAAATGTACAAAAATTTTAAGATTCTTTCCACCTTGAACAAGACAGGCTTAGCATCTATGGCAGGAAAAGGTCTGAGAAAGAGGTCAAATTTGGGTTGGAAAATTGAGCCAGGGGAAAGCTAAGACTTACAACTACCAGGATATTTTTCTTCTTTCCAACCTATTCTCACACCTACCCTCCACTTCTACACTTGATTTCAAGATCTAGGGGAGATGTTAATCATTCCCAGCCTGATACAGTTCCAAAGCATGGATTTTGGAACCAGAAACAAATATTAATTCTACATCTCCCTTGTAAGCCATTTTAGTCATGCCTCCTTTTTTTCCCTGAACCTCAATTTTCCGTTCAATTTCCTCATCTGTAAAATGGGAATACTAGCCCCTTTTTTCTTTGCAAAGCTGTTGTGAAGAGTCAAAAAAATAATGCATAATGAAATCAAGCATAATGTGTATACATGTTCTTGCTCTATAAATGTTTTTTGAATTGGAATATTTGAGGCAAATTCTGAGATTTATTTGATGTAAAGATTGGCCTTAATATAATTCAAAACTGCATTCTTTGACTGACTTCTTTTACTTAGCATTATTATCTCTAGCTCCATCAGTGTTGGTGTAAATGACAAAATTTCATTCTTATGGCTGAATAATATTCCATAGTGTATATGGACCCCATCTTTATTCATGCATCAGTCGATGGACATGGGCAGCTTCCATATTTTGGCTATTGTAAATAATACTTCTATATTATGAAAGTATGGAATGACTAAATTGTACACCTGAAAATAATATTACACTATATGTTTACTAACTGGAATTTAAATAAATAATGTTGTTATAACCATATGGGTGCATGTATCCCTTTAAATTAGTGTTTTTGTAGTTTTGGGGTAAATACCCAGTAGTGGGATTACTGTATTGTAATCCAGGGTAATTCTATTTTTCACCTTTTTTCCATAGTTCACTCACATGTGGAATTTGAGAGACAACAAACAAAAAGAAAATGAGCAAAGGGGAAAAAAGGAGAGAGAGAGAGAAAAACAAAACCAACAAACAGACTTTTAGCCATAAAGAGCAAACTGATGGTTACCAGAGGGGAGGTGGGGGGATGGGTAAACTAGGCAATGGGGATTAAGGAGTGCACTTGTCATGATGAGTACTTGGTGTTGTAAGTGTTGAATCACTAATTTCTACACCTGAAACTAGTATCATATTGTATGTTAACTATACTGGAATTTAAAATAGAAAATATAAAGTAAAATAATTTTAAAAAACTAACTGCATCTTTTGTATTGTTTTGCACTGGCACTGAGCAGCAATTGGTCAGAGCTTAAAAGACAAGACCTAGGAAAGCTCAGAGCTGAAGAGTAAGGGAAGGGAGAGAGAGAGAGTCTGAGATTGGAGAGAGTGAAAGAGACTAAAAATGGAGAAAAGAATGGGGAAGTAGAAACGAGAAATAACAAAAGCATCAAGAGAAGAGGGAAGGGAAAGCAGTAGAGAGAGAAAGAAAAGATGGATAGAAAGATTAAAAAAAGAAACAGGAGTGAAAGAGGCCAAAAGATCAAGAGACAGACAGGACAGAGATAAGGAGAGACAAATAAAGAGAGAAAAAGAATGAGAGAGAAAGATAAAGAAAATGAACAAGGGCTTGGAATAAACCGAACTAAGTTACCATTTGGGTACAGTTGCCACGTGACTCAGAAATTTCACTCTTGGGTATTCACCTAAGAGAAATGGAAACAGATGTCCAGGCAAAATCTAGTGCATGGATATTGATAGCAATTCTATTCATAATAGGTAAAATGTATAAACAACCCAATTTTTCATTAAATGATGAATGGATAAACAAAATGCAGTGTGTTCATGCAATGGAATATTATTTAGCAATAAAAATGACTAGTGGGGGCACCTGAGTGGCTCAGTCGGGTAAGCATCCGACTTCAGCTCAGGTCATGATTTTCCTATCTGTGAGTTCCAGCCCCACGTCTGGCTCTGTACTGACAGCTGAGAGACTGGAGCCTGCTTCAGATTCTGTGTCTCCCTCTCCTTCTGCCCCTCCCCCACTCACACTCTGTTTATCCCTCTAAAAAATAAACATTAAAAAAAATAATGACTTGCTGACACAGGCTACAACGTGGATGAACCTTGAAGACATTTGGCTAAGTGAAAGAGCCAGTCACATGGGAAAAATACTTTATAATTCCATTTATATGGAATGTCCAGAATAGGCAAATCTGTGGAAACAAGTAGATTAACGGTTGCTTAGGGCTGGAAGAAGTGGATATGGAGAGATCGGGAGGGTGATAGCTAAGAGGTGCGGGCTTTCCTTTTGGAGTAATTAAAGTGTTTTATAATTGGCTATTAATGGATGTGCAACTCAGTAAATATACTAAAAGCTACTGAATTATACTCTTTAAATGGGTGAAATGTGTGGTATGTGAATTATATCTCAATAAAGCTATTTAAAATGGAGAACCAAACTCAGGCAACAGGCTGGATTTTGCCCAAGGGCTATAATTTTTCTGGCTCCTGTCCTAGCACATGGAACATTTTCAAAAATGTTAAATATGTGCTTGAAAAAAATATGCACTCTCCAATGTTGGGTCTAAAGTTCCACACATGAAGAAGAAAAAAAAAACTTGCTTAAGTTTTCTGTTCAAATCTAGACCCTTACTATTATTTTGGTCTCAATAAATTCCTGAGTGAAATATGTTAAAATTTCCTTCTATAATGTTAAGTCTGTTAACTCTTTCCTTAAACAACATGGGTTCAAACAGCACAGCTCCATTTATATGTGGATTATCGTTGTGTAACTATATTTTCCTTTCCTTATGATTTTCTTAGCATTTTCTTTTCTCTAGCTTACTTTACTATAAGAATGCAGTATATAATACATATAATATAAAATATATGTGTTAATCAACTGTTTATTTTTATCAGTAAGTCTTCTGGCCAATAGTAGGCTATTAATAGCTAATTTGGGGGGAGACAAAAGTTATATGTGGATTTTCAATAGTATGGAGGGTAGGTACCCCTAACCTCTGCATTGTTCAGGAGTCAGCTGTAGTTTCATATTTTGCATTATATATTTTGATACTTTGTTATGAGAGGCATACAAATTTGAAATAATGTTATCTTCCCAGTAAACTGGATATTTTATCATCACAAATGTATTATCTATTTACAGTAATGCTTCTATCATAAGTTTATTTTGTCTGTTATTAATATAAACAAACAAGCTTTCTTTAGTTGGTATTTTCCTAGTATATATTTTTCCATTGTTTGACCTTCTGGTTATTTTAAAAATATTATGTAGATACTTAGTTAATGAGAAAAATTCAACATTCATTCATGACAAAAACTTTTAACAAATTATATAAAAGTATATGGAAGGTATAGAAGGAATGAAGCTGAACATAGTAAAAGGCCTGTATGATAAGTCCACAGCTAACATCATACTCAATGCTGAAAGGTTAAAAGTCTTTCCTATAAGATCAGAAACAAGACAAGGGTACTCACTGCCACCACTCTCATTCAACATAGTACTAGAAGTCCTAGCCAGAGCAATCAGGCAAGAAAAAGAAATAAAAGCATCTGAATTAGAAACAAAGAAGTAAAATTATCTCTATTTGCAGGTGATACAATTTTATATAAAGAAATTCTTAAGGATTCCACCAAAAAATTGTTACATCTAATCAATGAATTTATTAAAGTTGCAGGGTAGAAAATTAACGTACAAAAATGTGTGTGTCTATATGCTAACAATGAATTATGTGGAAAATAAATAAAGAAAATTATCCCATTTATAATAGTATCAAAACAATAAAATACTTAGCAATAAATATAACCAAGGAGGTGAAATATTTGTACATTAAAAACTATAAGACATTATGGGGCGCCTGGGTGGCGCAGTCGGTTAAGCGTCCGACTTCAGCCAGGTCACGATCTCGCGGTCCGTGAGTTCGAGCCCCGCGTCAGGCTCTGGGCTGATGGCTCAGAGCCTGGAGCCTGTTTCCAATTCTGTGTCTCCCTCTCTCTCTGCCCCTCCCCCGTTCATGCTCTGTCTCTCTCTGTCCCAAAAATAAATAAACGTTGAAAAAAAAAAACTATAAGACATTAGTGAAAGAAATTTAAGAAGACACAAATAAATTGAAAGCCATCTCATGTTTATTGGGTTGGAAGAATTAATATTGTTTATATGTCCATACCCAAAGCCTTCTATAGATTCAATTCAGTGCAATCCCTATCAAGATTTCAAGATTTTTTTAAACATAAGTAGAAAAACAATCCTCAAACTTAAATGAAATCACAAAAGACCAAAAAATAGCCAAAGAAATCCTGAGAAGGAAGAACAATGAAGGAGGCATCACACTTCTTGATTTCAAGCTATATTATAAAGCTATCCTAATCAAAACTGGAACTATTGTATTGGCATAAAAACAGACACATAGACCAATGGACAGTAATTGAGAGTGCAGAAATAAACCTGCATATATAGTCAACTGACATTTGATGAAGACTGTCTCTTCAATAAATGGTTCTGTAATAATTGGATAGTCACATGTAAAAGAATGAAATTAGATCACTGTGTTAAACCATTCACAAAAATTAACTAGAAATGGATTAAAAACTTAAACATAAGATTAAGAACCATAAAAATCCTAGAGGAAAACATAAAAGAAAAACTCCTTGATGTTGGCTTTGGTCAATGATATTTTAGATATGACACCGCAAGCAACAAGATAAAAAATAAAGAAGTGGGCCTACATCAAACTAAAACACTTTCTGCACAGCAGAAGAAATGAGGAACAAAATGAAAAGGCAACCTGTGGAATGAAAAAAATATTTTCAAACCATATATCTGATATCTGATACCCAAATGCGTAAAGTATTCATACAACTCCATATCAACAAATAAACAAACAAAAAACAACAACCCCACCCCTAAATAATCCATTACAAAATGGTAAAATGACCTGAATAAACATTTTTTTTTCCAAAGAAAATACACAAAGGTCCAACAGGTACATGAAAAGGTGTTGAACTACATTAATCCTTAGGAAAATGCAAGTCAAAACCACAATGAGGTATCATCTCATACCTATTAGAATATCTGTCATCAAAGACAAGAGAAAACAAATGCTGACAAGGATGCAGAGATAAGGGAACCCTTATGTAATGTTGGTGGGGTTGTACGTTGGTGCAGTCATTACAGAAAGCAGTATGGGGGTTCTTCAAAAAATTCAAAATAGAACTGGGCTGCGTGGGTGGCTCAGTCGGTTGAGCATCTGACTTCAGCTCAGGATATGATTTTGCAGTTTGTGAGTTCGAGCCCCACATCGGTCTCACTGCTGTCAGTGCAGAGCCCAATTCAGATCCTCTGTCCCCTCTCTCTGCCCCTCCCCAACATGCTCTCTCTCTCTCCCAAAAATAAATAAACATTAAAAAAAATCAAAATGGAACTACAACATGATCCAGCAATTGCACTTCTGGAACTACATCTGAAGAAACAAAAACTCCATGTTGGAGAAATATTATCACCCCCACATTCATAGCAACATTATTTATAATAGTCAAGACATGGAAACAAGTGTCCACTGATAGATTAATGGATAAAATGATGTTATAGACTATGTGTGTGTTAGAATCTTACTCAAACATAAAAAAAAGAAAGAGATCCTGCCATTTGTGACAAATGAATGGACCTCGGGGGCATTATGCTAAGTGAAAAAAGTCAGACAGAGAAAGACAAATATTGTATGACCTCACTTATATGTGGAAACTCAAAACAAAACAAAACCCAAATAATAGAAAATGAGATCAGATTTGTATTTACCAGAAGTGGTGGGCAAGAGATGGGGGAATAGGATGGAGGCATTCAAATAGTACAAAATTCCAATTATAAGATAAGTACTGGAAATGTAATGTAAAACATAATAATTCTAGTTAACATTGTGGTATGGTATATTTGAAAGTAGTTAAGAGAGTAGACCTTAAGAGTTATCATCACAAAGAAGAAACCATTTTTTCCTTTCTTTTTGTGATCTATATGAGATGATGAGTGCTAACTAAACTTACTGCAGTAATCATTTCACATTATTTGAAAGTTGAGTCATTGTGCTGCACATTGTAAACTTACAGTGCTGTATGTTGATTGCATCTCAATAAAACTGGGGAAAATAAAACAACTGGGTAAAAAATAAAGTTAATGAGTACCTTTATCTTCTCTTCCTCAACAGCTGAAGGACTTTTGTAACTCCAATGACACTTTCTCAATATAAAAGCTGTTGTCAAATTCTTTAATACTTTCTTATATTCTTACAGATTAAATATTACTTTTTTAGTCAATATAGTCAATGTATTTTTACATTTATTCGCATGTTTATCAATATCTTTGCTTATTACTACCTTTTGCATCTCAGACCTTCCATCCAAGATCCATTACAATCTATCTGAATTATATTACTTAGAATTTCTTTCATTGAGAATATGGTTAAAAATATCTTTATTTTGTTGATAGTGTTGCTATAAACATTGGGGTGCATATGTCCCTTTGAAACAGCACACCTGTATCCCTTGGATAAATACCTAGTAGTGCAATTGCTGGGTCATAGGGTAGTTCTATTTTTAATTTTTTTGAGGAACCTCCATACCGTTTTCCAGAGTGGTTGTCAGAAGGAAGACAAATATCATATGACTTCACTTATATGAGGACTTTAAGAGACAAAACAGATGAACATAAGGGAAGGGAAACAAAAATAATATAAAAACAGGGAGGGGGACAAAACAGAAGAGACTTTTAAATATGGAGAACAGAGGGTTCCTGGAGGGATTGTGGGAGGGGGGATGGGCTAAATGGGTAAGGGACATTAAGGAATCCTGAAATCATTGTTGCACTATATGCTAACTAATTTGGATGTAAATTTAAAAAATAAAATTAAAAAAAATATATATATATATATTTTAACTTGAAATATAGTTCTGCCAAGTAGGAAATTCTCTTAATACATCAGTTAGTTTTTTTGCTGTCTTCTATTGCCATTATTATTATCGACAAGTTAATCTTTTTTATTTTTTTAAATGTTTATTTAAACATTTAAGAGAGAGAGAGAGAGACAGAGCATGAGTGAGGAAGGGCAGAGAGGGAGAGAGACACAAAATCTGAAGCAGGCTCCAGGCTCTGAGCTGTCAGCACGGAGTCTAACCCAGGGGTTCAAACTCACGAATCATGACATCATGACCTGAGCCGAATTCAGAAGCTTAACTGAGCCACCCAGGTTTCCTCAACAAGTTAATCTTAAGTGTAACTGGATATTTTCATAGATGATCTGTTTTGTTCCTGTTTTCCCCTCCTCACTGCTTTTATTGTATATTCTTTTCTTTAGTGTTCTGTAAAATCACTATGATGTGTCCAGTGTGGATTTATTTGACTACCTTTGGACTTGTCAGGATTCTAGGTCTTAAAAACGTTTTTCAACAATGTTGAAAAAATTCTCAGCTATTGTGTTTTTGAGTAATGCCTCTTTCCTGCTCCATGACTGTGCTCTGGAAGTTAGGTATATATTAGATCTGTTCTAACTTCATATCTCTTAATCTCTCATAATTTCCATTTATTGTCTTTCTGTTTTACATTATGGATAATTTGTTTGCATATATCTTATTTTCCTAATTCTCTTTTCATTTATATTTAATCCTATCATCTATGTTTTAGTTTTATTTTATTCCTTTTCTTTTTCTCATTTTGAAAAATTTGGTTTGGTTGTCCAGTATAGTCTCTTGTTCTTTGCTTATATTTCAAACATTTTATAGATATCTTTAATCACTTTAAAGTTAACTTTAGGGGCACCTGGGTGGCTCAGTCAGTTAAGTGTCTTGACTTAGGCCTCAGGTCATGATGTCATGGCTCTGGTCATGATCTCTGGGTTTGTGGGTTCAAGCCCACCATCAGGCTCTGTGATGACAGCTTGGAGCTTGGAACCTGCTTCAGATTCTGTGTCTCCCTCTCTCTCTGCCCCTCCCCTGCTCATTCTCTATCTCTTTCAAAAATAAACATTAAAAAAATAATAAAGTTAATTTTATATTCTATGTGTGATAGTTCTATATTCTTTAGTTTGTGGGTCTGATCCTGATGTTTGTTGTTTCTGTGGACTGTCAGAGTATCTTATTTTGTGTGTGTGTATTTTGCAACTTTTGACTGCGAGATGCTCATTTTCTTTGGACCTCTCTATATAGGAATTTTTGAGGCCTGCATGCATTCTTACCTGAAGCATTTGCCTTTGTCATCACATGTGGGGACTGCTGATCTGAGATCTCATATTTTATTTTTTCAGACCTCATAAGTATGTTGAATTAGGACTACAAAATTCTATGAAGACCATCTATGATTATAAATTTCATGAGAGATTTGTTTTTCTTCTCCACCCAGTGCCACGTTTGAGGCAGGTGTCCTTGCTATCTCCTGTGAGACAAATTAATTCTTCCTTACTCTTACATTAAAGGGTATAGAACTTTACCAGCCTTATGTGGAAGTTTCCCATAAGATTTCTCATCTTGTGCAAGCCCTAGTATTTATCTTCTTTTTTCTCTCACCTCTTACAGTCATCAATGTAGAAATTCAGTCTCTCAGGGCTTTTGGCTTTGACAATCATTTACCTCCAGAGTTTCTGCTTTCATTTACTTTCTGGTTGTGGATTATTTCCTATCATACTAGTTCAGCAACAAATGTTAAAATATTATTTCTTAAAGTTTTTAATTCAAATTTGATAATTCAAATATATATATAGTGTGTGTGTGTATATATATATATATATATATATATATATATATATACAGCACTATATAGAGTGTTAACATATAGTTTAGTATTAGTTTCAGGTGTACAATGTAGTGATTCAACACTGTATTTCACCTTATATCTTGTTTTCATTAGGTGAGTCATACAGGGTAGCTAGTAGACATACTGCTAGAAATAGAAATCTCCAGCTAACTTTTATTTATTTAATTAATTAGTGTGTATATATATATATATATATATATACAGCGTATATACTATATATACTATATAGTATACATATATACATATATATACATATATACTAGTATATATACTATATATATACATATGTGTGTGTATATATATATACATAGAGAGAGAGAGACAGGAAGAGAGGCAGAGGGAGAGGGAGAAAGAGAATCCCAATCAGGCTCCATGCTCAGTGTGGAGCCCTATGCGGAGCTCAAGCCCCCTGGAACCATGACCTGAACTGGGATATTAATAATTCCTGCCCTGCTTTACTTATAGGTTTCCTGTGGGTTCCCAATGAGTTAGTGGATATCAAAGTGCTGTAAGGTATAAAGCACAACGTAAATGGCAGTAGGTTGTTATTATAACTAACTGCAAGCCAAACTAGTGGTTTGGGCTTAGGAGAGGGGATTCAAAGTTAGAGAGAGTTCATTTCTAGTTGAGGAAATCAGAGAGAAAATTCTGGAGTTGTCTTCTAAGTTGAACCTTAATTGTTAAAAAAAGATTTGCTTAGGCTTAAATGGAGGAGAGCATTTTATATGAAGGACACCACATGAACAAAAGCTAGTAGAATGTGCCCTATTCTCAAAGGGAGACTTTATGTCTGGTCTCTTGTCTATTAGTGCTTATGTAAGGGTACTGCCTATATAGTGGTCCCTGATTTAGACCATTTATGGAATCCATATGCCCTGACTTCAGAGACTCCCCAAGCAGCCACAGTTGCCCACATTCATTCTGGATAGAAGATATGTCTTTGGCCTATATCAAAATTGTCTAGGTACAGAATAACTCAAGAAGCATTAAAAGTATACTCCCACCAAGACTGACAGGTGTGTGTGAATGATAGGCAAGACGGCATGCTGTAGGAGTGGAGGCTGTTGTGGAATGACAAGGCAATACTGGGTGTGTTGTCAAGGAGGCTGGTGAGTAGAAATATGCAGGTATAGCAAACTCTATCATTGGATTTTTGTATGATACAGATCTTAAAATGTACAAGTAAGATTATAGGCATTGGAGTGAGATAAAGGTGGAATTTCTGAGATTGACAAAATTCTGGTTTCAGCCAAAAGTTTCACAGAATCTACGAAAGCATGTTAGAACAGAAGAAAACTAGACCAGTCCTTATTTCCCTTCCTCTATAGATAGGGATACTGAGGCTGCTAGAGTTTACCTGCTGATTAGTGGCAAAGGTTGGTATTCTGCTTCCTTATCCCATGATCTTTTCCTTTACTGGACAAATATGTTCATAAATTCTCTGAACACTCAGTAAACTGCTGTGGCCCAGGTACGTCTAAGTAGAGATAGGAAAGGAAAGCAAGAGACTTGGCAAGACACTTGGGAGATAGTGGGGCTGGAGAAGACCATTTTTTTCTCCAAAAGGACTCATCTAAAGTTTCGGGAAGAGGTAGTTGCTTTGTGGAAATCATGGGTTTGTGTACACCAGACATCACTGTCACTCTCTCGGAGTGGGTGGTTGTAAAGACAATTTCATTGTGATATAGTACCTTCTTTATTCCTATGTATAATGCTGCATGGTTTTGAGTTCCCTGACTCTTTGTAAAGATGTAAAAAATAAATCAACCTTTCAAAAAAGAAAATATAGTACAGTGGTCAAAATTTTAGGCTTTGGCAACAAACACTCTAGCTTGAGTTCAAGTTTTACTACTTAGAAATAACCTTGGGTCTGACCCAGAAATAATGGGTCAGAGCCTCAGGTTCTTTTTATAATGAGAGTAACTATGCTCAACTCATAGGTTTGATGTAAGGATTATCTAAGACACAGCATAAGAGGTTTAGCCTTAGAATTTCTTGGCACATGGTAAGTACATTCTATTATTAGTGTTATTCCCTTGAATCAATGTCTCTTTTACCATTTATTATATTCTTATACAATATGTTTTAGCATGGCTTTCATCTCCCAAAACTAATTATGTTACATTTTTGTTAAAAAATCCTTATCTCAAGTGATGTTCTGTAATCAGTTGTGAGATGTGGCAGAAAAAAAATTGTTGATAAGACCTTAAACATTGAAGTTGGTGGATAATTTTTCTAAAAATATACTATAGGATGTTCACATTTTTCCTTTTAATACTGTCAGTCTTAACTGTATTTGCCTTCTAAACTGGGAGGGAGGGGCTAAGCAATAGCTGTGTGTGAGGAGTGACATAGAACACTGGAGGCTTCCTTGAGAGTATGCCACATGTGGCCATTATCTTTCACCCATGGCAACTGAGAATGACTGACCTACAGAAGAAGTTCCACTTCTTGACAGGACACATAGGCTTTACACAATGGCATCTAGCCCAGACTCATCTCCAGCACTTATTCCCCACTAGTTCTTTTTTTAATGTTTATTTATTTATTTTTAGAGAGAGAGTGTGTGCCAGTGTGGGGGAGGGGCAGAAAAAGGGGGAGAGAGGCTCTCCCTCCAGGGATGCTCCAGGCTGTCAGTGAAGAGGGAGACACTGGGCTCAATCTCGTGAATGGTGAGATGACCTGAGCCAAAATTGAGTCAGGACTCAACAGACTAACCCACACAGGCACCCCTCCCTGCAATTTCTTATTTGCTTTGTCTCAAAGCAGAAGCCATACTCTTCCCTGCCTCTTTGATATTTACCTATGCGGTTCCCTCTGCTTGTCTGCTCAGCTACCTTTCCCTCCTGTAAAATTTCCTTTCATTGTTCAAGTCGTGAGTGTGGACATGCTATCTCCTCTAGGAAGGTGGAATGTTGTATCTTCTTCAGAATTTTTTTCTGAAATCCTTTTTGGATGAATTAATGACACCCCATGCCCATAGAGCACCAATTTGGCTGGCTTCCCACAGCCTGCATTACCCTTTACAATGCTGCTACCAATCCTCTCAGGGATGCCCTGTCTGCTATCTAGGAATCCTGTGCCAATGAGTGTCACCTGAGGACGACAATGGTAGGTACAGGTGAGATAGTATCACATACTGTCACCACAGAGACCATTAAACACATTAAGGATTGTATCAGTTCCTGAAGATTGGTCTAATGTGAAAAGCCTGAGACTGGAAATCAGAAGATTCAGTTCAGTTCATACTTAGGGCCCTTAATTATTTAGGAGCAGCCTTGCCAACTATTTACCATGTAGAGGCTCTGTTTCCTTATCTGCAAAATGAGTTTGATCTCTGACATGCCTGCCTCTACAGAACGTTGTGAGGTTCAGATGAGATCATATGTTCTGGGAATTGAAATGCTGGCAAGAATTTCTATGGCTCCCTTTTAACCTTGGGATAAAGGCAAAAACCCTTTTGTGACACAAAGACCCTCATTGGCTTTGCTTGTGCCTCCTCTATACCCTCTTCTCCCACAGCCACACCCTTCTTCCAACTTTTCCCTCAGGCTAACCTATTTGTTGTATCTTCCGGGAGGAAGAATTCCTTTTCCTCTGCCCTCACTCCCATCTTCTTTAAACTTAGGTCATAGCCTAGACTGTTCTAAGAAGGTTTCCCACTAGTCTATGTGAGGCATTATTCTTCTGTACTCCAACAGAACCTTGAACTTTCCTCACCATAGTACCTGTTGCATTATATTACAATTGTCTGTGTCTTAGTTTGTCTCTCACTATACTGAAAGCTCCATGTGGACAGAGACCATGTCTGTCTTTGGGGTACATAATGGTTACACAGTTTGTGAATAAATAAAAGAACAAATGAATGAGGGAATAATTGGATACTGTGCCCCTGTTAAGAGTCTTTTGAGATGGTGGGATTCTTTCCCAAATTTCATCCTGACATTATCCACTCTTAGAACTATATATAAGCATCAAAATGGCTTATTTCTTTTGGGGACAAGTGTCCCAGGTGGCAGGTGATGTGCTTTTCACAGTATCTGCTGCTCTGTTGGCCTATTTTCTGATCTGAGATTTGAAGTGCCCAATGGGCCTGGGGGTGGTGCTATTTGCATAGAGTCTGGCTTAAGTCTGCTTTTTTGGTAGTCTTCCTGGTTGGCAGCCAGTCCAAGTTCTCCAAATGGCCTTCTCCTTGTTTGAAGTACCCTGGAAAGTAGTTGAGAGAAGCAGGGAAGTTGTGGCCTGAAAAAAAAATGGTGACAGGAGAATCTGAGAATTTGAATCATCTGCATCTGTCTGTTAACTCAGAAACCTATGTTCTCATATTTCAGTGTGTTTAAATGTTTCTCATTGCTTCTGCAGTTACTGCTCCAATAATTCTCTTTTTCTCTCATATCACCTCCTGCAGTGGCATGAAGAAAACCTCTTGGAGTGGATGGTAGGTGAAGTATGTGCTGTGGTTGGAATAGAGATCCTTGAACTGTATACATGAGAATCACAAATGAGAAGTGGAAGCTCTCACCACGGCTCTGAACCAGTGTGCAAAGGGATGGTGAAAGTTTTCAGGTGCCACACTGGTATGCTGCCTGCAGGCATATGAAGGGACCATAAACTGGGTGATCTAGGGCCAGTCCTTTGCCCATAAGTCCTAATTCACAATAACATCTATAAAGTTTTTTGCCTGGATTCCTCATGTGAAGAATGTTTGGGTTAGATTCTAAGATCCCTTGTAGCTCAAAAATTATCAAAGATTAACCTAATCTTGTCTGAAAGATGGTTGTGACAAGGTTGGGGGTGGATATGATAAGTTAAAGTCCCAGACTGTCCTGGCCAAAGGCATTTAATAGGCTGTAAATTCGCTGAAAACATGCACCATGGCTTACTTAACTCCTAATTATCTCTGCTATTTATGAGATCATCTAAATGGTAAACAAATTATTTCACTTTTGAGCCCTTTCCCCACCAATCAAGGGGTCAATAGCATCCACAACACAGAACTCAATTGTTGCTTTGATCTCCTGCTCTCCCAAGTGTTCAGTAAATTTTTGTTGAGTACAAATAGGATTTTAGTTCCAAAACTATGTGTTCTAGGGATAATAAAAAGCCCATTCCTTTCCCCTTTATGTCATGATTAAGAAAGGTGTAACAGTAATTTGCAATAACCATAGTTTCCATATTGGAAGGTGCTTCCCATTTCATCTAGGCTTACTGCACATCTTCACATATAATCATGTCATAGATGAGAAAACTAGATCCAGAAAAGGGCAGAGTTACCCAGTGCCATATAGTGAATCAGCAGGTCAGAATTCTAGCTATACCGTGGCTATATGACTATGAGCAAGTCACATATTGGGATCTGGCCTCCAGGTTCCTTTTAATCCACTAGATGCCCTTGTCCCTCTGACCTCTGTGCTTTGCTACTCCTTGGAAAATTTATGATGGATGCTAACTACCTTGTCACTTTAGGCAAGGGCTGAGTAGTAAATAAAATCAAGTAGGGTGGATGTTAGACCAGTCTCTGTAGGTACAAGAGAACTAAGCAATGGTGACCAGAAGGGTCTTCTGGAGGCAGGTTCTGACACACATAACCCACAAACATACATATTCTCTATTACTTAGACACACAGATCTCCAAAATGTCTTGTTTTCTTTTCTCCAAAAAGTACTGTGTTCAAGAAAAATTTGAGAAATCTGTCCACTCTGAGGCGGTCAATGACAAATACAGCTCAATGTGGGATCCTTCTCAGGGTTTCTTGCATTTTAACAGGGAACAAAGCAAGAGCAATAGCCTCGTTGGCTGGGTCACATACATTGTTATTGAGTCCTCAGCCTGGCCCAGTAGAGAGACATTGTGCAACCCCTATTACACGTGAGGACACTGAGGCAAAGAAAGCTTCTGCATACTTCATCTGTCACCTCACCTGCATTTGTCACACCTCATTGATGGTCTGTATCTTAGGCTTATGTATTCAACTTTGGATCTCATTTAAATATCCAAACTAGGAGGAAACAGGAGGCTACCTTGTCTAAACCTTTAAAAATCCCAAAGAAGGTGGGTTCAGATTTTACCTGGGTGGTCAAGGGTGATAAGGCTTTTGAAAAACAGTGAGAATGTGAACATGCCCATTCCTTACGTGAAGCTTGGCAAGAACTAGGCAATGAAGCTCCTAATAATTTTATGCTCCCATAAGGATGAGGATGAGGGTGAACAGCTGGGTTTTGTGTGACTTTCTCCTGGTTGACAAGCTCAGGGTTTTTGATGGGAGGTTGTAATGGGTCATCAAGGTCCATCTGTATTTTCTAGCCCAGGCTCTTTGATATTTTGGTGGTCCCAGCTCAACCTATGCTAGGGCCAACACAAGGTAAATTTATAGCCCCTGTGCAAAGATTTTTTTTAAATATGTGAAAATCAACATAGCATAAAAGGTCACTGTGCATGATACCAACTCTTGACTTCAATAAAGAAAGCCAATAAAAAAGAGCTAATTAAAAAACTCTAATGACATTCTCCTAAAATTTTAGATGGTTATATGTTTCAACAAATTAACAATGGTGATAAGAGAACATAAGCAGCTTTTCTCGAGTCTTTTTGTTAACAATAACTTGAGCCTGCAGCCACAACAAGGGCTGTGGCCAAGTTTTAGCTGGAAGACCAGCAAGTCAGTATTTTACACAATGGATGACATTTCTGAAAGCAGAGACAGAGACAAACTCAGAGTCACACATGGATTCCAACAAACAAGTTTCTGCCATTTTTAATTATATTTAGAGCAACAAAAGATTCCAAGATTACAAAAAAAAAAAAAAAAAAAAAAAAAAAAAAAGAACAGAGCACTAGCGCTTGGGGCTGGTCCTGCTGCCCAGTGGAGGCCAAGTGTCGTTTTAAGTAATGAAGCCCCATCAAAAGAACTTTCAAGCAAAATTAATGTTTCTTTTTTTAAAAAAATCTTTATATGATGTGTTCTTTCTTCTTTTCTTTACTTTTCCCCTCAACATTGAAAATTAATTCTTACATTTGGTTACATTGTGTGCTCCCTCCTGCTGCCAAATTAATCTCAAGGACAGCACAAGAATGTCATGTCTGAGGCACTCCCTAATCAATGTTCCAGTCTAGGGAAAAGCAGAAAGATGTCACTGAGTGGTTAGGGGACTCTTTTTTTTAGCTTGGGTTATCCCAGTGGTGGCTACTCTCAGCACCTGAGTAGCTTATGGGATAGGACAATCCCACAGGCACTTCACTGCAGGACAGTTAGCACCAAGGGCTAAGGTTGGGAAAGACTGCAGGCCTAGCCTGACTGTGGTGCAGGAAACAGAGTCCCAAAATGTAAAGCATCAGCCAGGGAGGGCACCACCAGAGAAGCAGCAACATTTTAGGATTTTCTTTCCTTTGGGGTATGTGTATGTTTCAATTTTCAGTGGCCAGTGGAATCTGCAGCCATATGATAGACAGCCTCATTAATTAGTGTGGCTATTAATGGGGATATGGGGACTGTTTTGGGCTACAAGGGCTACTCAATCCATAGCCTCTCATTTAATTCTTTAAAAGGCTTAGAGGCAAGTGAGATAAGGAACAGGATCAGTACCCCTGCTATATTGAATTGGGGTTGCTGAGCAATCAATGCACATTACCTACTTTCTGGTCAAATCAAATGGGGATGAATCAAAACTGCATCAAAGGCTGTTTTTCCTTTTAAAAGTCTACATGCTAAATCTAAATACTTAACACTCATTTCTTGGGGAAGAAACAGTCAAAATGGTTTGTTACCTCAGCCTAATAATCTGAAGAGAAAGAGTGACTAAAGTGGATTTTTCTGCCTTCTCCTAGAAATGGTTGAAGGTTGGGAGGCTCTGGGCAGCAGACCCCAGTGTCAATTTCTTTAACTGAAGAAAAACATCCCTACCCATGGGCAGAGATGAACCTGCATTTACAGATATACAACTTCTAGTACACTGACAATTTTTTTAACAGATAAAAACACATTTTCATTGTCAAAATCTTTACAGAACATACCCAAAACCAAAATTAGAGCACACAGACACCCAGTAGCAAGAGCACCTCAATCATAGGTGAGTGAATTGTGTGAAATATGGAGCGCTTGCTCCAGGTTCCCAAGTGCAGGAAACTGCCTTTTTCTCTCAAGGATGGTGAAGAACAAAGAATGCCCCTCCTTCCAAAGCTCAAGTCCTATTAGGAGGCCACTGGTTAATCATTTGGGTGGGCCTTTGGCCCCAAGTCTGGGCCCCCCTTGTGGTAAATCCCAGTTGATTCCAATGAGTCTTCACCACCCTTTGCACATTCATCTGTCTTGGGCTAGTAAAGTGCAATACATCATGTACCCTATCCTTTTCCCCCTCTGCTTCTTTGTTAGGCCTATGGGTAAGGCCCCAGTAGAGGCAGAGATCTCTTAGTTATGTGATTAACCCAGGTATCTTTTCCATTCTGAGGAGAGCTTCCAAAATGTAACTGTGGCCTCTCTCATAAGTACATGGTATCAATTATGACCTGGAACCAAATATAAAGGTGCAGAGAAAGATAAAGCTATCAGAACACATTATATCTATACATATACAATTCAATCTGAAACATGGATACAAATACTCATTTACAATATATTTCAACCTTCTGCCGTAAACCCAGGAGAACTTTTTGTGCTGTCCAAAGTGAGCAGAAATGAGGAATTCTGCCTGCTGTCCCTTTAGTGCAAAATCTAGGCCTTTAAATGTTCCCCTTCTCAGCAAGGGCTTCACATCTTCAGATAACATGGGCACTAGCAAACACAGTGGCCAAGACAGCTCCATTTCCATCCATGCAATAATGGAGCTTTAAGAATTTGCTCAACAACTACTAGAGAAAAAGAAAGCTAGTTCTGTTTATAAAATCACTTAGTGAAGGACTTATAATCCTTTTTATTTTTTGAAATTATTTTCACTTTTATAAACATGTATATTGTTGGGGGAAACCCACAAAACTCTTATATAGGTCAGTCAACAACAAAAGTCCTTTAGTCTGTCTTTGGATAGTTTTCCAAAGAGGCACTAATGCTTGCTCCCTCCCTGCTCTTAAAATTTTGGTCTCTTAGCAGATACAGTGTAATCTTTGGTTACATAATGTGATGCTTTCATTTCTTTGTATTTTTTAAAAAACTACTTCCAAAGATTTTCAAAGAGATTATTGGTAAGAAACAGACCTGCCTATAAAAGGCAGCAGGGGTAGAAACTTCCTTTTATAAGAAAATGCACATGCTAAATGGCTTATTGACTTTAAGTTTGGGATTTGAGCCTGTGCTTTAGCATTCCTGGTTCCCATGACCCTTTACAGGGGTTGAGCACAAAGGTCACTCCTTTGGCCCAGTGCCCACTCACCTGGGAAAATGGCACAAGATGATTAGTAGTCAGTTTCTTGTTTTCCCAGGGCCATGCAGGGATAGTTACAGGGATGTCTTGAGAGAGTCTCATGAAGTACAACCCTGGCACAGGGCTGGAAAGGGGTAAAAGGGAGTGGCTTGGGCTTTTGAACCCTGCCAAATATCAAGGGAGAAAAGAGGGCAAGGCCATATCTGTGCTGTGACTAATGAAACAAACAGAAAGTACTTGAAGCTCAAAGTTAGGTCATTTGTGTAGTGTATCATGTGGATGATGAAACTATTTCTCTTAAAGTGCAAATAGAATACTTCTTGATATATATGAATATATGTATTTAGAAGTAGAGTATGGACAGAGAGGGACTCTAGCATCAGCACGTTATTTCTCAACCTGGAATCACCTCAGCAACTACCCAAAGGACAGAGTGAAGCTTTTTTTCTTCTTTTTTAGTTACAATGAACATATATAAAAATATATGTGATATGGAATTTCTTTTTCAAAGATATGTTACAGAATCCTTCAAAAACTTCCATTCTCATTAAAAAAATAATGAAGTCTCCAAGAACAATGATACTGTCTGTGGCACAGAAAAGTTGTGAAACAAAGAACTCAACCCACATTTCAAGTCAGAGGCCAGGCTTGGGATCACTACACAATGAACAAAAGCTGAAACTGCCACATGACTCTTTGACCACAGAGTTTGTGACCCTGACAGCTGTCTGCTACCTAGCACAGATGGGGCCTTCTCCCTGATGTTCTTTTTCTCTTCCTCACTCCATCCTCATTGTGCACTGCAAACCTCTTTGGAGACAGCTACCATGACTTGTCTGGTGAGTTATTCTTATCTTTCAGCTTACCAGGTGAGTGGATCTGGATGGCCCATCCTTCATGGGTGAGCAGAGTGTGCCAACCACATCAAATCTGTATAGCAGAGTACATGCAAAATGAGACTTTTGTCAATTACACTGGCTGGAACATCAATGGCCAAAAGAAAAAAAAATCCCCCTTTTATCTGTGGGAGAACAAAGCTAAGCTAAAATCTCCTTCACTCACTGAAACCTCAGTGCAAAAACACTAGGCCTAAGGCCTTGTTTAGGCCATTTTCCCTAGTCTTGCCATTCAGAAATTCAGAGTAATTCAGTTGTTGCTGCTTTTTTTTTTTTTTTTTTTTAATTTTTTTTCAACGTTTACTTTTTTATTTTTGGGACAGAGAGAGACAGAGCATGAACGGGGGAGGGGCAGAGAGAGAGAGAGACACAGAATCGGAAACAGGCTCCAGGCTCTGAGCCATCAGCCCAGAGCCCGACGCGGGGCTCGAACTCACGGACCGCGAGATCGTGACCTGGCTGAAGTCGGACGCTCAACCGACTGCGCCACCCAGGCGCCCCTGTTGCTGCTTTTAATTACACTGCTGTTTCACTGATTTTTGGCTTTCACAAATGCAAAACATATATATTCATAAAGACAAGAGTCACAATTGGGAAATCCATAAAGATGAAAAATTTTGTAGTCAGAGAAATAAAAAGGAGAGCATCTAGTATTTACAAGTAAAGGTATTATAATGATATAATCAAATCCATGTACCACAAAAGGTGAAAATCATTTCAAAACAGATGTAAAGGAACTATTAATCTATAACCTAGTTTAACTGAAAAGAGTGGATTTTTTTTCTTTAAAACAGCTAGAAGTAATCTTGTGAGCCTATACAAGCCAAATGATGTCATAACAAAGAAAACCATAATTTGTCTATCCCACCTCAGAAAGAGAACCTGTCAGCTTTAATTTTGTCCAGCAGTCTTAGACTGGTATATCACCTATCTTAGGTTCCCCTTTCCCTTGTTATTTAAAAAAGCTGTTTTGCAAGTTCATTTGGCTATTAATATCAACACAAATCAGAGGAGGAAACCCATGTAGATAATAACATGTCACTCAGATACTATCTTCTCAACAAGTAGAGTGAACCAACTGAAATGGGTAGCTTGGTAACATGCCCCTCATTTCTTGAGTTTAACAGATGACTTTAAGAGCTAAGCGAGGAGGCAGTTGCCAAGATGAGAAAGTAGGTGGACATTCCTCCTGAACTCAGGATTGGGGGACAAAGTCAACAAAATAGAGGTGTGCCAAAGGACTATATGAAACCAGTGTCCTGGGAGCACACCCTGAGTTCATGGATGGCAGCCCATTGGAGCCACACCAACCAGAACTTTCCAAAAGAGGTGATGGTTCTATAGTATAATTGTTTCAGTCTTCCTCTGACTGAGAGGCAGCAACAAAGGTGGGGAGTCTGAGTGAGTAGGGCTGATATCAGAGTCCAGAATCAGCAGCAGAGGATGATGATGAGTAAACTGACCAGATGGTGCTCATCTGGCTTTAGATTTTGCCTCTGAAGACTTTAATTTAGTAGTCAGTCTCCTCTTAGTTTCTTCTCTCTTCTTCCCATGACTTCTGTAGGTGGATATGCTGGGTGGCAAGTAGAGCATTTACAGGGTTTGTGGTTCTAGTGCCTTCATTCTTCTCATTCTGGTAATTGAGTTTTCCCTTTAACCCTGACCTTCATAGCCCCTTTAGCTGCCCTGGAGGAAGAAGTAGGTATTTTTCCACTTGGTAGGAAGGTATCATCTCTAAGGGACAAGGGCAAGATGCCCAGCTTGTCCAATCCCATTGATGCCTTCTTTCCAGTTTCTCTAAGGGCTCCAGAGATCAGATAGTTGATGAAAGACATTTGGTAAGAAGTTTTTGGTCTACAGGTGTCTAGAGACAGATGTCAAGACTCTTGGCTTGCTGGCCTTCTTGGTGGTAGGAGCTCTTAGCAGAGAGTCTGTGAACATGCCCAAATAATGGACAAACATCACCACCATGGCTATAACACAGTCTAGTGAAGTCTAGGCACACAAAACACTGAAGGGAGGGTAAGAGGGAGCTTTCAGCTGCATGGCATCAGGCAGAAAACATTCAGATCTTTTAAAGGTAAGGGCAAAGAGTGCCCTAAGCAGGAAAACCACCAAGCCATCAATTCCTTTTCCTCTGACTCCAGCCCCAACCTCTTCCCTGATGCATAAATGGGAAAGCAGACCTCAATCTGTATAGGGTCTTCCAAAGGATCAGATCTCTCCCTTCTTTCTTACTGGTTTGAATCTTTAGTGGAAGTGACAAAGTTTTGGCTAAAGAGAACATTCAGTTCAAAGCTCTTAGAAAGGCTTACTGAAAGTCAATTCGAGGGTGGAGGCAGACAGTGAGAGAGAAAAAGTGTTGGTTGTAGGGAAGGTATTCACATGCAGACACGCTTTCAAACAAGAAGCACATTTTCAGTACCATGAATTGCACTGCAGTTAATGCAGTCTAGCCATCAGGGGCCAAGGTTGTGGGCAGGTACTGGTGATCCATCTGTCTTCTTCCTCCCATCATCTCTTAAATCTGTCTCCTCCCCTCATCCCACTTCTAACTAATCTTTGTGGTCATTCTGTCCTCTAATGGCAATAGCCATTGGCATAAAAGAAAGTTTCCCAGGGAGGCTGAGTTTGGAAAAAAACAAAATCAGTGACTCCCCATGCGCTTGCAATTTTCACCTTACTGTAGTCACTGTTGGTCTCTTTGAGGAATTGTGCTTGTTTTTATATTTTTTAAGAGGGAAAAAAACCCTGCAAGGATTTTTGGTTTTAGGGGCATTGTTTGTTTTTGTTTTTGTTTTCCCAGATACTCTTAGCTCTCTAAACTTCCCGTGGCATTAAGTGAGTAAACGTTTGCATGGCTGGCACACAGTGCAGTGCTATAAACAAGCACAACTTTACACTGGGCCACATGAGGATCATCACAGATTTAAAGAAATACAACACCATTCAAAACACAGATAAGAGCCATGGCAGGGAGCAGAATCTGAAAGAGCCATGGGAGGGTCAGATAGGAAGGGAAAAAAAGAAAGGAGGAAAAGAGGGGAAAAAAAAGTTTAGCAAATAGAACTCAGGAACATCTTCATGACAGATTGTACATCAAAAGAGGAAATTCCCCAAGGCACTGCAAAGAAGTAGTGCAGGATTGTAACAGGCAAAAGATATGTGAAAAGGGGAGTAGGGTAGGGTGAGAAAATGGGGGTCTCCAAAGCTTCACTGTGTGTGGAAATAGATGGGCTTGACTTTCCCAGAAAGAATCTTGGGCACTTGCACAGAGATGATTTCTGCCATCATTTCTGGAAAGTCCACGCTTACCATGTGGGACTTGATTAGCAGGTCAAAAGTGAACTGATGCAGCTCTCGTGCAATCTGTAGGGGGAACAATAAGAGGGAGAAAACAGGCTTGACAAGGAGTTGGTTTGTATCAGGCTCTTCACCCCATCCTCCTTCACTGTCCTTGGCCCTCCTTGTGTGTGTGTGTGTGTGTGTGTGTGTGTGTGTGTGTGTGTTCACACACATGTACACTAAATGGTCTCCATGGAGTTAATGAGGGCTTTCAAGAGATCTCCTACACCATTGCAAGCTCTCCAACTCAGGACTGCATGTTCCTTTTCCTCAGCACATGCACTCAAATGCACACACACAATCTCTCTCTCTCTCTCTCTCTCTCTCTCTCTCTCTCTCTCTCACACACACACACACACACACACACACACACGCACAAACACACAAACATGATTCAAGGAAGAGGGGAAAAACATTCAGGCCTGTTTTGTCTGACTAGAGAACTTATCTTCTCTAAGCCCTTTCCCTGAGTCCCAACTGCTCTGTTCTCAACTTCTCCACCTCTTTCACAATTTCCAGGGGCACTGTGACCCGTGTTCCTTTCCTCTCCATTGCATTTTCTTCCTGGACTAAACTCAAAGCCAGAGGAGAATGGAAGCACCTCCTAACAGGTGGTGCCAGATCCTAGAAGAGCATATTATCACTTGGCTCTATCAAGTTATTTCTCCCTGACAAAGCACCCTCCATTGTTTGCTTACAGGTTGCACAGAGTCCAGGAGCTTGGTGAGCTGGTAGAAGCGCCTTGAGCAGGATGTGGGATTTTTTCTCTTGCAAGCAATGATACGATCAAGTTCCTTGATGTAATTCATTCGAAGTTCATCAAAGAATTTTTGATTTTTCAGCCCATCCACTGGAACTGATGTGGGATGAAAACAGAATGGGGAGGGAAGGCATGCCCACAAAGGAGCATTAGACAAAGCACCAAGTTTTCTGACAACAAACTTGACCCCCACCCGCACAGGGAGGGAACCATCTACTTGGTTTCCTGTCAGTTGAAGTCTGTATGCCTGGGTCCTTCAGGCTGC
The DNA here is from genome assembly GCF_018350155.1 of Leopardus geoffroyi. NCBI lineage: Eukaryota > Metazoa > Chordata > Mammalia > Carnivora > Felidae > Leopardus > Leopardus geoffroyi. The sequence goes on along the minus strand of NC_059343.1, from coordinate 54,950,419 downwards.
CAGCAAGTTCACAGAGAAAAAGCTAGCTGGACCCAATCTGAAAGGCATCAAGTAAATACAATTTACTAAGCCTTTCATTTTTCTGGTCTTCTCATCTACACATTTCTTATGACCTTTGGTTTTTATGTTGTCACAGTCCAGCCCTGACTTAGACAATTAAAATATATAGCTTTTAATATCAAAATTTGCCTCCTTTTCCTCTCACAGGTGCCAAGACAGCATTCTGAAGAGACATTAAAGAAAGATTACTTGGCTGCCTAATAAATCCTATCTGAGTTGCTTACATAGATCTCCTACTATTGCTCTGCAATAAATATTAGGTGGTTCTTGCCTGTTTCTATGGTAGAAGCTATGGCAAAGTTCAGAGACCTGCTACAGCCAGCTCCAAAAGCCTTGTTCCAGAGAAAGACTGGAGATAGGTGGGGATCTAATAGAGGTTGAGTTCTAGCAAAGATGACTTTCTTTGCTAAGGGAGAGTGGAAGAGGGAGGGTGAATAAAGAAGGAAAATGCCTAGGAGCTGGCTTCTCTCTGATAAATCTTTAGTGGAAAAAGTAGCTCCCTTCTTAGTCCCTATGGCACCAGGAGCATTTTTTGTCTCTCCGGGCACTTACTAATGCTGAATAGCAGCAGTGCCTTCATGCACAAAAATTCCTGGGGGGTGATTTGGAGCCATCCAAATTCTTGAGAGAGGTGCCTCATTCGTACACACTGGCTGTACATCCGGGACTTGTGCATGCGGTACCTGGGGAGAAGACATACAGAGAAAGGAAGGGACTAAGGGAGGGCTTAACAATAAGCTTTGGTTGCCCTCCCCAACCCAGGTTCTCTAAAAAGAGCTCACTGTTTCTCTTGCTGGTGCTTTATTGATAAGGAACAAGCTTGTTCTTTTTTTCTTCCAAAATCCTGACATCCTGATAACTACTCATCTTCCCTGCCCAGGATATGGGTTAGCACATGGAATTTCCAGGTCCCTGTGCCCCTCCTGTTTCCTGGGACAGAGACAGGAAAGCCTAACCAAATGAACACAATGGGCCAAGCACATGGTCTCCCTGACTACAGTTCTAATATTCCAGCTACAGCCAGAGCCAGAACTTGCCTCCCAGGCATCCCAACTTGGAGAATTTCTAGGCGATAAGCTTTAGGAATCAACTCCTAACATAAGGACACCAGGATTCCCAAGTGACCATAGTAGTTTATCCTGTCAATTCCCCTGTCTCTTGGTGTAAATGACATTTCCCTTTATAGAAATTTTATCACTTAAAATAAAACAGGAAACACTCCCCATATCCCTTCACAATGAGTTCCGATGCTTATCAAATCAGCAATGAAGTGTTTCTGAATGTCCAATCTAAATGTCCCCTGAAGGGGAGCCTATTCCCTCATATAATGGTTATTCCTTATCACAGTTTGGGAGTTATAAACACATGTGAGCTGCCTTTATTATAGTGGCTTGTCAACAGATCATCACATTATCACTTATAAATTATATAGGGAAGTGGCCAAGGCTTGAACAGTTTCTCGGGGCACGGGGGCAGGCAACCTCTCTGTTTTATGACTGGCCATGGCAAGCCTCTAAGAAGATACAGCATCTTTCTGCTAGTTGGTCTTCCTGATTTTCAACATTTCAGAAATCATGTGTGTGTGTGTGTGTGTGTGTGTGTGTATGGGAGACAGAGAGAGAGAGAGAGAGAGAGAGAGAGAGAGAGAGAGAGAGAAACTGATTTTGTATCTTGTAAAGAAAGGAAATGGAAGTCCAACACCCACTTAAGTAGTGAGGAAAAAGACCCTGGATTGGGCTTGAAGGCTGTGGTTTGACATTTTGGTCCCCAAGACACTAGCCTTGTCCACAGGATAAACAGCCCTAGAACTGTTTAGGTAAAAGCCCAACACCCTATCTCAGAGAGATCTGAGCTGGCCTAGAGAAAAAGGGAAGGGGGCAGATGGTGTATTCATTTCAGGATGGATACCAGCTACAAAGAGGAAATGTTTAGATAGTATTTCAAGTAAACTGACCAAAGCAGTGTTGCTCCAAGGCCTTTCACACCCTAGAGAATTTTTTAAGGAGATCTGTTGACACTGGGACCTAACCTTGCTCCAGTCTCTACTGTACTTCCAAGCCTCTGTTGACGATAACACTAGTCTTTTTACCACTAAAATTATGGTCCTAATGTGGAGGATTGATGCAACACTGCTGCAAACCCAAAGGACAGAGAAATGTGGGTAAAAGAGAGAAGAAAAGGGGAAAGGCAAGGGAAGGAATTCAGAGGGGAAGGTGGCAAGAAGGATAAAGGACAAAATGAATAGGAAAAGAGTTAATGGGAAGGAAAGGGAGAAGAGTGTGGAAGGCAGAAAAGGGCAGGAATGGAATATTCAGGAAGAGGGCAGAGGTAGAGGAGAATAAACAACAGTGAATAAAAGAAGAGATGAAAATGGGAAAACACTGAGGACAGTGCTTGGCAAATAGTGTTCAATAAATGACATGTAAGAAGGTGCCATTATCATAGTATTCACCATTCTACAGATGAGAAGACTAAGGTTTAGAGAAGTTAAGTAATTTATTCAAGATCACACAGCTATGGTTCAAGCCCATCACCCTCACAACATGTGTTCTCCACAAAAAGGAGAGGAAGAAAGAAGAAAGCAGGGCTTATGACAGGTTTTGGTGTCAGAGAGATCAGGAAATGGGTTGGCTCAGAGTTCCTGTCTTTCTTTATGGACTTCATTCTCCATATTAGTTTCTTGAAGAGGCTAGCAATAATTAGTGGCTTTAAACTGGAGGGTACTGTCTCCCTACTGGGTGCTAGATGTATATGTGGTAAATTTGGGTTGTTACTGACATCTTCTTTGGTATTTGGTAGGCAGGTATGAGGGATGTTAAACATAAACATATTCAAACATGCAAGAACATCCTACACAACGAAAAATTATTCCTCTGAAAATGTCAACAGTATCCCTGTTGAGAAACATTGGTTTAGATGTTTAAAGAGACTCTAAGAGCTCTAACATAGGGCTTCCTACATGAGGAATGGGGGCCCTGTTGTTTCAGGAGCCCTGGGTCTTGATGGGCCTAGGACTCTGCCCCTGTGGTGCCTTCTGAAAAAATACACGGGAGTGGGCCAGCGAGCTGAGAAGGGGTGCCGCATTACTTACACAGAGGCAGAAAAGGAAATGAGGATTTAGAAAACAACAATTATCACCTTGCAAAGGTTTAAGGGCTCTAGATGAGGTGGGTGGTGCAGGAGCCCAGGGTATTAATTCAATCACTAGAGGGCAGCAGGAGGGTAGGGGTTAGAGTTAAACAAGAAGAGAGCTTTTAAAGGCCTGCCCCTGAAGATGGCATCATAGGTAACTCTTTCGAGATCTGGAAACCTCTAAACAGGTTGTGCCAAAAGCCCAATGGTTATTCTTAGCTTCTGGCTACCAGGGTTGGCTGGGTTGGAAGAGGGCAGCTGGGGATACTCATTTTGCCCCATAAGGCCTTGCTGTACTGGAAGGAACCAGTAGCCTGTACATTTTATTTTAAGGCTCTTCTGGGTTAGAGGGCTGGAGAGGAAGGAAGGTCAACTCCTACCCTGACCAAAAGGATTCTCTGTGGTGAAACTAGCTCAAGGTACTTGGGAAGGCTTTTTTTTTTTTTTTTTTTTTTTTTTTTTTTTTTTTTTTTTTTTTTTTTTGTCAGCTCCATGCACAATGCTATCAAGGGACTTCAAACAGCAGACATAGAGAAGATTATCACAATTAGGGGAAGAGTATCCGAAAGGTATTTCTCTTATTTCTTGCCTATTATTGGACAGGCATTTTACATCCAATTTTAGTCATCATAACAAGCCACTTATAAGAAAGTTATATTTTGTTAACAGACAAGGAAACTGAAGATCAGAGAAGTTACGTCTTACCCAAAGACTGTGATGCAGGATGTTATAGAGCAGAGATTTTAGCTGAGAAAAGTATAATTCCAAAATTTGAGCCCTTGGCCTAATTCATGAAAGATAAGTAGAGCTAGTGGCAGGGCAAGCATTAATTAAACCTGTTTTAAAGAGAAGGGAAGTAGCTAAGCCAATGTTGCATATCTAGAGAAAGGTGGAGCTGTTCCTCCTTGTCATCTACCACCATGAGGCAGTATAGGAGCTGTGAGTTATACAGACATACTTTGAATTCTGCCACCAACATGCCTTCGGTGAGTCACTTTATTTTGTTGAGCCTAATTTTCCCCATCCATTAAAAAAAAATACTATCTGTAAAAAGGGGAAATCAGGTTATCATGAGGACTTAATGGGGAAGGATTTTGAAAGTGCGTAGTATAGTTCTGGCACAGAGGAGTTGCTCAACAAATGGTGACTGAACCTCAGTGGTAGGAAAGGGACCACAGGAACTTCAGCGTTCACAGCTAGAGTCCTTTGTCCATTTCCTAGTTGTTTTACAGTGAAGGAGAGGGGCCTTGACATGAGGTTGAGATAATCTACAAAGCAGGTCATAACCATGGCCAAGATACTTGGTTTTGGATAGGAAAGGAATGGCTCAGCACCAGCACCCCCCCCCCCCATTGCTTCCTACTAGGTGGCTTTTCAGCAAGGCAAAGCCACCTCAGATTGGGCAGGTTGGCTGGAGCCTCTACTGCCTCACCTATAGGACAAATGGGCCACCCCCACCATTATCCCCATTATCATCATCACCACCAAAAGATCTGGCCAGGATGTTATATTTATGTGAGTTCTGGGCCCATGAGCACTTACTCATTGAAAACCAGGTCAGGGGCAAAGTAGAGCATCCTGGAGTTGACATTGGTGAAGGACCGCCAGCCCATGGCAAACACCATAAGCCCCATCCAGGAGTACTGAATGACTGCCATCTGGTCATCCACGTGCAAGTTGCGGAAGCCTGAAGATGGGGCAGAGGCAGTGGTCAGACTGGGCAATGATGGGCTGAGTGAAGTCCCAGCCATCTGCTGGGCTGAGGATTGCTGAAACTCTAGCAGCTCCTGAGGAGTCCCAGGGACAATCAATACTGAGGAACAGGGAGAGAATAAACTATATGTGGGGATAATACTCCTTGCTCTCTCTACCTCACTAGGCTACTCAAATGAGATGATAATGGAGGCAAAATATGGTACTGTCAGTTGGCAGAGAATAATAATCTAACACTGCTTACAATGAGTGAACTCTTTTATAAGTATATTACTTATATTAGTTCATTTATTCTTCAAAATAGTACAATAAATTAGGTTCTATGAGTAGCCCCATCTTGTGAATTAGTAAAAGTGAATCACAGAAAGGTTAAGAAACTTGTCCAAGATTGTAAGGCTAGTGACTGGCAGACTACATTTCAAAGCCAAGCAGTCTGACTCCAAAGCCTGTGCTCTTGATTACTATGCCTTTCTGAAGATGCAGTGTAATAATCATTTCTCCTATATGAACAGCATTTTTCAATTTACAAAGATCTTTTCCAGATATATACTTATTTTTCCCTTCTAACAATCCTGGGAAATGAATATTATTACATATCAGCATATGTTGGAATGCATTTGACAGCCACTGCCTTCTCTATACCACCTTCAGACTCTTTACCTTTTCTCTGATCCTCTTTAGGACTCACTTCCTGTCCATTATTTTGTACTCAACAAGTAATCTGACTTTGCTAGTTCCCTACTCTACCATTTCTGCCCTACTACCATTATTATACACAAATAAGTTCTTTATGACCTGCCTCCTTAGACTAATTTCTTGCCACTTATCTTTTCATAATTTAGCTTCTAATTATTCTGAAAAACTTAGTTTGCTGAACACATCATACTTTCTCATGCCTCCGTATCTCTGCTATCTCTACATAGTCAGTTGCCTTTGTCTAGAATGTATTCCTCCCTCCCTAGGCTTTCCATATGATAAATACCTACTCATCTTTAAAATTTTCACTGAAAATCTACTTCCTCTGTGAAGTCTTTTCCAATTCATCTAAGCAGACAATGATTCTTGTTTTACCTTCTTACTGAGCTTTGTGTAGCCCCACCCAATTACAACACTTATTACACAGTATTGGAATTTACTTAAGTACACATCTATCTCCTCCACAAGACTTGTAGATTCCTGAAAACAAGAACCATCCCTATTTCATGTTTTCTCCTTAGTACATAGCACAGTTCAGATAGTTGAGTACACATTTTTGAAATATTCATTTAACATTTATTATTTAATTTAATAGTAATTAAGAGGACTAAGGATTCCCATTTTTTTTCATTTTATAAAATGGGAATTCAATGATCTCCAAATTATCTACCTTAGTCTCAGAGAGCAGAAGCTCCTAGATGCTACTTCCACAATACCACACAGATAGATCAGATGTAGCTATATTCTTCTGAGGGTTCCAGACAGTTAGATGCTTAGAGAATCACCTCAGAGCTTGTCTTCTACCAGTATCTCAATTCTCTTTTCCCCCAAATATCCAGAATTATCAGAAATTATGTTTTGCTATACCTCATTAGGAATGCTTCCATTAATTTCGATAAAGTTTCTAAGTTTCCTGTTGATGACCCCATTTAACTCTCACAATAACCCTAGAGAGAAGAAAGTATGACACTCATTTTTCTAACAAAGAATTTGAGGGCTAGAGAAGTTAATAGACTTACCCAAGGTCATATAGTCTATGTGTGGCTGAATTGGGACTAAAACCTAGGTGTTCTAATTCTCTTCAGGGTCTTTTCCACTCTACTGCTGAAGGGCACAACTCAAGAACTACCAAGTTCATGAGCTTTTGGTAGCCATAGACCGAGGTCTGAAGTGTACACTATGTAGACATGTCGTTCTGCTTAGTTGGTCCTTGTCCGCCCCAAAACCCCATTTCCCTTTTTCTCTCCTCTCCTCTCCTCTCCTCTCCTCTCCTCTCCTCTCCTCTCCTCTCCTCTCTTTCTTCTCTTCTCTCGTCTCTCTTCTCTTCTCTTCTCTTCTCTTCTCTTCTCTTCTCTTCTCTCTCTTCTCTTCTCTTCTCTTTTCTTCTCTCTTCTCTGTTCCAACCCTACCAGACATCAGGGATTCTAGAGTCTTCATATCACCACCATTGCAGTTCAATTGATTGACTGCAATCTTAGCTCCCAGGCCTTAGCATCCTATCTTCACTGTAGTGATATGCTGACAGACTAGCTGAAACCTGAGACCCCAGAGTGTTTCTTGACAGAAGTCATTCTGTAGCACAGAACTCTTGATACTGACTCTTCCTAGTAGGACACAAAAAGCAGGGATCGAGCATGGAACATACCTTGGGGAAAGGGTCCAGGAGCTTGAAACCTGAGCCTCTGGAGTGGAAGCAAGCAAAGACTTGGCTGCTGAGTGTGTGAATAAGAGGATGTGTAGGGAAAATGAGGATTAAACTGTACAAGTACTAAGGAAGCTGTCAATACTGATGCTTTTTTCACTCCTTGAAATGCCAGAGAGCTAACAAAGAGGAGAAAAAAGGGAAAGCTTAGTTTGACTGTAATACTAACTAACTAATAATACTAATGGTCCTAGTGAGACCTGCTTAGAACTCAATCCTAATTACTGTGTATACATAAGCAGCATAGCAGGCTAATTTTCCTATAGGTCTAATATGATTACAATACCTAACTCTGTTTTCTAATGCTTAGGCTTTGAAGTTGTCTGCTCAGATAGCATGATTATTAAGTAAGGGGTGACTTGAGGAAACAGTAGCTCCAGCCTATAGGTTTCCTTCAGTACACCTTCACTTAACACCTATTTGGTATTGTATTAGGCTATTCTGGATAAATGAAGAGGAGTTATTCTCAAGTTTTGAAACATACCAAACAGGTTAGGGAGCAGAAGTAGTTTCACTGAGATTCTGTTTTCTTGATAAAATTTAGTCAACTATAATTTCTTAGCAATCTGTAGTGGAAACCTATAGTCCCGCATCTACTCTGGGAGAACATGTCCAAAGAAAAGCCAGCTAGGAAATCTTTGGTGTGCTAATGCATTCAATAACTAAGGTCTTCAAATAAGATAATTCATCCCTGGGACCCATGCAGGAGCTTCTAAGCAAGGCTGGTGGCAGCTTAAATTGATTTTAGTTAAAGCAGTGTCTTTAGTATTCAAGCCTCATAATAATGACCTATCATTTACACAGCATCTACTATGGTTTCAGCTACTGTACTAGGTCCTCTTTATACTTAATCTGAATGTTGCTAACAATTTGCAAGTTAGTGATTGTTCTACTATCTCTATAAATGAAAAAACAAAAGCACATGTCGACATGTGATTAGCTCAGGGTCACACAACTAGTATATAGTGAAGATTCCAAATCAGAAGCATCTGATAAATGTACTGAAAACCATCTACTCTCCCCCCCTCAATTGATAGTTATTATTTATTAAAGTCCAGGTATTATCCTAGGCAATTTACTTATATGATCACCATCACAGAAAACTTAAAAGAAGAAAATTTATTCAAGTAGATGCCTAGCATGGTGGCTCGCACAGGACAGTAATGCAATCTGTTGAATGAGCAAATAACTAGAACTAGTAGGTAATTATCAATCATATAGATAATAACAGTTCTTATAAATGTGGTAATTGGTTTCTTTTGGAACTACTATTTTAAAAAACCCAGGGTCAGAGATCATTTCCTTGGATGAGCTATGGTGAACTGATACTGACTTGCAGACTTGTTAATGTTAAAGAGAGGGCTTCTGATTCTGGGGGTTGGGCTGAGGAAAGCCAATGACTCCGAATCATACAAATTCTGCCATAATGATTTGCACTAGTTTATTGTAAACACCATCAAATTAGAAATCAGGGAATGTGAGCCCAAATTCTGGTTCTAATTTGTTAAGTAACAAAATGGAATAAGTTAGTTAACCTCTTTGAGCTTTGTCATTTGAAATGGAAATACTAGCTTCTATGATTAACAGGACTGCTCTGAGGATTAAGTGGAATCACATCTATGAAAAGTTTCTCTCTCCTATATAATAGGGTAATTTAGGTGGTTGGCAAGAGCTAGGAAAGACTAAAATGATTCTCTGTTACACATGTGATATTAAGACATCCAGCTGAATAAGTAATAAGAATTAAAGAAATTTTCTATTTTATTCATTTTTGTATTTTTTCCTTCCTTTGTGAACTCTGTTTTGGCACAAACCAGAGTCCTTGGGTTTTCTTCCCAGTGGTCGTATTGGCTAGTCGACCTCAGCTTCTCAAGCAGGGAAGGTGTATGACTGGGCCTTGTGAGTTAAAAATAGAGGTTTGATAGCCAACATGCAAGGTCTTCAAAGGTGGCTTTGAAGTGGGCATCCAAGTGGGCTTGGATAAGGCTTTGACCCCTCACTATAAATCCCAGGGCTTCAGAACTATAGGGGCACTACATAGACTATGGGTAGAGTGGGATGGGGAGAAGATTTGGAATTAGGAGGTGACCTGGGCTCAAGTTCTGGTCCTACTACTTTCTGACCATGTAGCTGTAGGCCAAGCATGCCACTTTTTAGAGCTTTAATGCTTTTATGTATAAAATAGGAAAAAGAATCCCTACTTTATAGGATTGTTATGAAGATCAAATCAGGTAATACAAATGAAGCTGCTCTGTTCACCATAAATTTCCATATGAGTGGCAGTTTTTCTTAGAACACATGTTAATCTTTGACTCCATAACAAGTTTAGGGTGTCCATATTTCAAACGAATCTTTGAGTTATAGAATTTTGGGATGAAGACAACCATCAAAGTATTTATTCGTCATTGGTTTCCAAACTATGTTCCTTGGAGCCCTAAGATTCTGTAAGATTGACCTGAGGCTTATTTCACGGTAGTGAGTGAGAGGCACTGGCTTTAAATCAACCAGCTCTACTTGGATCTGTATACAATGTTTTTAACAAATAAAGAGTTTGGCTGCTAAAGGAAAGTTTATCCTTGGATAGAGGAACTCTGAGGTTTCTTCAAGCTCTAATATTCTAATAAACAGAACAGTTCAAACCTCAGATGGCCTAGGTAGAAAGTGAGTTCCCCACCATTGGAGGTAACCAAGCAGAAGGTAGACAGACATTTTGTATTTCTTTCACTATCACCTAATATTTACTCCCACTATAATTCCTATGGCAGTTTAAAGAGCACTAAGAGTTCCTTGAAGCAAAATTTGAAAACCATCAATTTAGTCCAAACTACTCCTCTCACAATATAGATGAAGAAATTGAGACCCAGAAAGGGAAGCGGTCACACAATGAGTTAGTAGAACCTAACTGTTCTGAACCTAGAACTAGAACCTAAGTGTTCTGACTCTCAATCCCTTCTTTCTACCATATTATATTAGAAGAGTTCTTAAAGGTAATATTGATGACAGAGTACCAGTCAGGCTCAAAACTATCTTTGCAGGTGAGCCTGTATGTGCACATGTAGAAGAATATCTTAAGGCATATAAGGTTATGGTGTCCACACGGTCTGTGATTATGGGGACATTCGCTGACTATATATGTGGGTTGAACATGCAAACGTGATTGCTGTATGCTGATGTGAGGAATATGGAATATTCCATAATGCTGCTCTTCTTGATTTATTAATTTTCCCTATTTTTAAAATGGAAATTATACCATTCACTTCCTTCCATAGGGTTATAGTGAGGACTGCATGAGTTAATTGGCAGGGAAGGATCAGACATGGCGCTGGCCCATAGGAGCAATTCACTAAATATGATCTACCTTATCCCATGCCCCTAGTTTCCATTTCCTTACCAGGCAAGGCCTTGGCCCACTTGACCACATGTACAAGTTGTCTTTCGCCCAATTCATTAAGGCTAGAGAGCAAGGCTGCAAAGGAGTCGGGCTGGTTGTTGTCGTGTCCAGCACATACCACGCCTGGCTCAATGGCTTCCAGGACATTCAGAAAGATGGGCTGACACTCATAGCCTTCAATGTGTGACACTGTCAGCTTCTGGGTTGGCTCCTCAGTGGGGCTGATGGCATTGGAAGCCTCCCCTTCCTCCTGTAGTTTCAGATTACCAAGTTTCTTCAGCTTCCGGGCTATTGGGAAGGAAAGGAAACTTGGATTTATTATCAATGGCCAAACACACAACTCAACTACCCTGTTAGAAGAGTTGACTAAGCTAAGAAAATAAGTATGCTCATTCTCCCTGGTTACAGAATCTAAACTCCGTAAGGACAAGTGATCATTTTAAACACTGGTTGAATGAATTGAATGAATGAATGAATGAATGATTCATCATTCCAAATCCCTACTAAATCCAAAGTTTCATATCTTGCTTTCTCCTCAGGCCCACTCTGGATTTAATAAATGGGAATTTTCTCGTGTTACAGCATTTCCTACTGAACACTATAACAGCCTCAGATATTGTCAAATGTTTACACCTATAGTTGAACATACACTGTAACACACATATTGATTTTCATCTTTACCAAAGGGGAAATTAAGAAGCTAAAGGGCTGAAATCCCCAATATTATCAAAGAACTAACAGAATGTCCCTGACTCTATACTCTGTAAAATAGGAGCCATACTAAGAGGCAGACATCAGAAAGAATGATAGAAATAGCATTATTTAAAACAACAATAATCTCAAACTCAAATCTGAAGAGCCAACCTCCCCCTGTGCCTGCACACACACAATTTAGATAGAGGTTTTTCGGCGTCCTGATGTTTATTTTGTTTTATTTTCCCTGGCATTTATATTGGCAGAAATATAAGTAATTGAAAAGGTTATAACTTTGAGGCCTAGCATAGGCAGTTGTACTGGGGAGAACCATAAGCTACTTTATGTTTAATCCCTTTAAAATAGCAATAATAATAAGTAAAAAATAAAAGAGAGAATTTGCTCAATTTTTTTTGTTGTTGTTGTTGTTTTGTTTTTTTATGTTTATTTTTGTTTTTTTTTTTAATATATGAAATTTATTGTCAAATTGGTTTCCATACAACACCCAGTGCTCATCCCAAAAGGTGCCCTCCTCAATACCCATCACCCAACCTCCCCTCCCTCCCACCCCCCATCAACCCTCAGTTTGTTCTTGAGCAATCAATTTATAAGAGACTCTTAAAAATTGATTGCTCAATTTAAATGGATAAATAGAAAAAACCTGTTGTTCATATGTTTCTGGATCCTATAGAAAAAAGATCTGGAACTGACTTCTGGAACTGACTTTCAGTTATAATTAGAAAAATAAGTCTTGGAAACTCCAATCATAGTGCAACTCAGTAAGTCAATGCAAGGATGGTTCAAACATTTGGATCAACAACTAGGATACAGGAGGAGAAAATGGTAGGGTTGGTGGTGTAAGAGGAACACAAAGAACTCAGGGTAAAATAACAGGTGAGACTAGAAAATCAACCCAAAGTACAAGATGATATTGTCCAGCAATCATTTCTGCAGGGCTTGCACAGTCAGTATTAAGGAGATATGCACACACACTGTCAACTCCCATGCCCCACCTCCACCAAGGGCACAGGATAGAAGGTATGGGCCCATCTTCTCCCAGATCTAGAGGCCTGGAACCCAAAACATCTTGTCATGTGGTGAACCAATTGCTGACATGGATTCTTGTAGGCGTCTGCACAGTTTGGTAGTGCCTCCTGGATCTGTTCCCTTGGTACAGTTTCTAAAGGTAGACCCCATCTTTCCCATCACTAGCAGTTCCTGGCTTTGAGCTCAGGAGCTGTCAGACCATGTCTTCCCCATTCCAATCTGAAAGAGGACAGAGATGTTATTAGCTCTATGCCTGAGGTAACTAACAAAAATGAAGATAACTATTTTTTTCAATTTTTTAAGTTTTTATTCATTTATTTTTAATATTAAATATAATTTATTGTCAGATTGGTTTCCATACAACACCCAGTGCTTATCCTAACAGATGCCCTCCTCAATGCCTGTCACCCACTTTCACTTCTCCCCCACGCCCCGTCAACCCTCAGTTTGTCCTCGGTATTTAAGAGTCTCTTATGGTTTGCCTCCTTCCCTCTCTGTAACTTTTTCCCCCTCCCCCTCCCCTATGGTCTTCTGCTAAGTTTAAAGATAACTATTTTTTCAGGGTCTTCTATGTGCCTCACTTCATGAACACATTGTATAATTTATTTACACATGATCCTAGGAAGTTAGGAGTATTTTCTATCCCTGTTTTATAAGTGAGTAAACTTAGGAAACACAGATATCAAGAAAGGGAACCCAATAATCTGAACCTGGTTTGCTGACTACAAAGCTTATGCTCTTTCTACTGTATCATGATGCTTCCTCAAGGTCTCTGAAGCCTGAACACTACTTCTAGCCAAACAGCAGAGTTGAGGAGCGGGGCTGGGCTTATATTCCCTCTGACTTCCATCCTCACCCTTGACTTCAAACTTCAGTAACTAGTATCAAATCCAGAAGGGAAGAGGCAGGAAACTATGAAAATATTCCAGCCATGTGCCCAAAGTAGAAACAGGTTTGGGACACTATAATGGCCTTAAAATTCACATACAATGACAAAGTAGGAAAGGTCTACAGAAATCTTCTCACCCAGGAGCCACAGCTTCAAAATACCTTCAGGGTCTACATAGGCAATAGAGTGGTGTGTGCTTGTCTGTGTGTGTGTGTGTGTGTGTGTGTGTGTGCACAGGAGAATGGTAGGAACTTTGGTGAACAAGAGTAAATGGCTACTGGCCTTCCTGCCCCTGCCATGCACATGCACGTGCACACATACACACAACCCTAGAAGGCATTAGTGTAACATTGAAAAATCTTCCTGGAGCTCCTCTGTATTCTAAAGGTAAATTAGTACTTAACTACCATTTTGAGACTTCTGACATTAATCCAAACTTTCAAGTCAAAGATGGGGAGGCTGAGTCCAGAAAGAGTGATCACCTACTGGCAAAGCTAAGACTAAAACCAGGGCTTTTATTCCTGATCCAGAGTTCTATGTGCCACATCAGCTCTCTTTTTGACTAACTTGTTTCTACTTTGTCACAGTTCTTGCCTCTCTGAGTCTCTTCTAGATATGCACTGTCCAACACAGTAACTATCCACAGGTGGTGATTTACATTTAAATTAATTAGAATTAAAGAAAATTAAAAATATAACTCCTTATTCTCACTAGCTACATTTCAAGTGCTCAACAATACAGACATAGAATATTTCCATCATCCCAGAAAGTTCTGCAGAATAATGCTGTGAATCTAGACTGTTTTCTGCGGCAGCTGTCTCATTCATCATGCCTTATTCATGCTATTGATAAAGAAGAAAAGAATATAAATAAATTTTATACCGATGAATCTATGAGCTTTTCTGAAAGGTACAGGGACAAAGCAATTGGTGCTGATGCAATCAGTGAAGTATGCTCTGTCACCTCAACTCTCTCACCAGAGATGTCAGTGGGGTGATGACTCGTGGACCTAAGTAAACTGATTACAAGCAAGAGCAGTATGTGCAGATACTTTGGGGAGAATCCATCAACATGAAATAATTCCCCTTCTCTACATAGTGCTAATGAGAACTTGGCTGGTATTTTCACATCCTCCTCCTTTAGATCTATATGGCATCTGCTTGAGGAAAAGAAGCTGCATTCCCACTGGCCTCTAAGACCTGGGTAATGTGCTGTCCTTGCATCCACACTGGCCCAAGCTGCACCAGGTGTTCTGGCCTCTCTGCCTGAAGAGGGTGACTGTACTGAACGTAATTGAAATCAGATTCCATTCATTCTGCCAGAGGATCCTCTGTTCTCTTTCTGCAGCAGAGACCAGCATGTTGCTAGACGACTTGGAATGCTGGACAATGAGGCTTGATAGTCTCAGCTGTTACCCAATGCTCAAGGCCTTGTTTTCTTCCATGAAGGCCACCCCCACACCCCTCCTTCCTCCTGCACCTGAGCCCCAGCGTCAGATCTAACTCTTTCATGTGAGGTACAGGCCTGCCAACTCCTATTATGGCAGAGACCCACTGGTTTACTTAAATTGAGGGTGAATTCAGGAAAAAGGGATAGTAAAGGTGGATAGTCTTAATGGTGTTTGCTGTTTTGCATCTCTTCCCTGTCTTTCAGTCTCAGGTCAGATCAGTGACAACAAAGGGCCACTGGCAAGTCACTTCCCTGTCCCAACTTGCTCTGTAGGGGATTGGAGCACCTGACATGATGTCTGGATCCTGCTGTCTGGATCCTATGGAGCACTCACTTTTCATACTGGTGGTATTAGACCCCTATGAGGGCTGTCTCTAATAGCACCAGAAAAAGATTTTTCAATTCAGGTTCCACAGTGTATCCCCAAGGGGAGGTAGATGTTATTAGTGTGTAGCTTCCATAGCCACTGTGACCGTTAGGTGCTGTTCCAGCCTAATTCCTTGCCACCTCAAGATAGAGGCTTTCTTATCCATGGGCAGGGACAAGGCAAGTGAAGTTAAGTTCCCAAAGGTTTAGAAAACTGGAATCACTCTCCCTAAGGTCAAGGATGTTTCTCTTCTTCATATCTCACCATAAAATCTGGAGCATAAAAAATCACTTTCTGTGGTAGATGGACTTCTGAGATGGCACCCAACAGTCTCAATACCTGGTTGTATACACATCTTTTTCCAGTTATTTAGTTAAACACTAATCTACTTGTTGTTGTAAAAGGATTAGGTAGATGTAATTAAGCTCAAAATTGAACTGAATTTGAAGTTTGGTTATCTTTGATGGCTTGACCTACTCAGATTAACTCTTAAAAGAGACTGGGTTCTTCATGGAGTCAGGGGGATTCAACATAAGGAAGAGTCTCTGTTGCTGGCTTTTAAGGTGGAGGGATCAACATGCCAAGGAATAAGAACAGATTCTAGGAGCTCAGAGCAGCCTCTCTCTGGATGATGGCCAGAAAGGAAAGGGGAACCTTAATTCTACAACTGCAAGGAACTGAATCTTGCCATAATCAAATGAACTTGGTCAAGAGCCCTGAGTTCCAGAATACAGTGCAGGCTGGACAATACTTTGATTTCATATTTGTGAAACAGTAAGCTGAGAAACCGGTGTCAGACTTCTGGCTTACAGAACTGTGAACTGATAAATAGTTACTGTTTGAAGTTGTTAAATTTGTGATGATTTTTTTATGAAGCAATAGAAAGCTAATACACTTTCCTTATAGGAGTGTGGTATATGGCAAGATAAGAGGCTTCAGAGTCAGACAATTTTGAGTTCAAATCCCAGCTCTGTAAATTACTAGCTTAATAACTTTGAACTCTTTGCTCTCTCAGATTTTCTGAGATTCAGTTTCCTCATTCTTTGGACACTTATGAGAACCAAATGAGAGAGACTGTTTGGCACATAATGAGTGAGCCCTCCTTCACTCTCCATCCATTTCTAAAGAGTAGGGAGTGAATGGCTTGCAGGTGACCTAACTCGGGCATGGGGAAGAAGGAACAGAAGGATTAAGATAACCAAATACAGCAGAGAAGGGAAGAGTATGACACATTTATTAGATGAAAAAAAGTAATTGAGTTTTTTCTGCATATAACTGGCTATAACACTGAATTCAGATCTTACGTGTAATTCTAAGTGCTAAGTAAACATAAAGATATGTTTGGTGCAGGGCTGCTAATTATTTGTGAAACCAGACTAGGCTATGCTTATATGAATGTATTTGAGTATGTGTGTGTGCAGGTGCTTGTATATTACAGTGCTTAAATACAGGGGTCATGATCTCAAATATCTTCACTAGTCAGGCAGATATGTTAATGAGGAAAATAGTCTAGTGAACATAAACAGGGCTGGGGACAGTGAAAAGTAATTGATGCCCTGCCTAGGGGCAATCTATGTTAATTTTCTAAACAAAGACTGTGCTTGGCAAACACAATTTTGTAAGTGAATATTGGCCTGGGGAAAGCCAGTTTGTGGCCTCTGACTTAAATCATGCCAGCCATCTTTTCATCAACTGGGACTGTAGTCAGGGGATCTCACTGTATGACCTTGGGGACATCTTTTTCCTTCTTTTGTACTTAGTTTTCTCATATATGTATAAAAAGCAATAGTTATGAGCAAAGAATTTGGAGCCATACTACCCATTGTAAGCCTGGCTGTACTGCTTACTAGCTGTGTGACTTTGGAAAAGACCTAACCTTTCTGTACTTCAATTTCCTCATCTGTAAGGTGGAGTATTAATACCTAATTAATAAGGTTTTTTTTTTAATAAGTATTTCTGGAATGTTTTTTCCTGGTTTTTTTTTTTCAACGTTTATTTATTTTTGGGACAGAGAGAGACAGAGCATGAATGGGGGAGGGGCAGAGAGAGAGGGAGACACAGAATCGGAAACAGGCTCCAGGCTCTGAGCCATCAGCCCAGAGCCTGACGCGGGGCTCGAACTCACGGACCGCGAGATCGTGACCTGGCTGAAGTCGGACGCTTAACCGACTGCGCCACCCAGGCGCCCCAATAAGGTTTTTAATTAAGAATATACAAACACTGTGGTGGTGCCTGTGAGTAGAGGGATGATTCTACACCACCAGAAGGACTGCTTCAAGACTGAAACATGATGAAAAAAATGCATTCACCTTAAGGAGGCACAATGCAATGATGATATCAAAGTTCTAAAATGTTATTTACAATAAAGGGTTTTTTTTATTATTGTGGTGGTATTCAGAGTCTAATGGGATGTATGACCTTGAACATATCCCTTGACTCTGAGAAGAGGCAAAGTGGGTCTGAACACATGCTTCCTTCTTTCAAACCAGAATAGCAGTGCTTTAGTTTGTAACTACATTTGGGACTCTTCGTCAGATTTTGTTTGAAGAAAAGGTTTCATTGCCAAGAAAATGTTTGAAGGCCCCAGATCTTGTCTATCCCTTCCTCTCCCATCCAAACCTATCCCTATTTAAAATATGAGAAGAATGAAGGCCAAGTTTTGCCCCAGGTCACACAGCTAGATAGTAGCAGATCACTAAAGACTCAGGTACCCAGACTTCTAGGG
Source organism: Leopardus geoffroyi (assembly GCF_018350155.1). Lineage (NCBI taxonomy): Eukaryota > Metazoa > Chordata > Mammalia > Carnivora > Felidae > Leopardus > Leopardus geoffroyi. The sequence goes on along the minus strand of NC_059343.1, from coordinate 54,932,555 downwards.
TGGTACACTTTCCATTTTATTAGGCTGAATAGCATGTGAATAGGGAGAAGAGGCAGTTGGGAGATGAGTGGTGAGTGGGGAATAAGTAGGACAGGGACAAGAGACAGGGAACAGAGCCAGTCCTTGGCAGGCATGGAATGAAAGATTAGTAAGGGGTGCATCCAACTATAAGTGTACACTAATAATTGCAGACCAAATTTTCTAAGGCAAGAAGCCTCCTTGGCCCTATCCCCCATGCCTCCATTCTCCTCCAAGTCCCAATTTTGAGTCAGAGAAATAGCTTGCAAAAAGAATATCAAATTTTATCTTTCAAGGTTTATGTTGGATTATTTAGTCTAATGGTTTTTAGTTCATGGAGGAGTAAACGTAATTAATAATAGAATGATATGCAATGCTGCATATCCTTGCCAAAGCACATGATCTGGCAGAAACTATTCCCAAGTCTCTCTCTGACTAGTGAGCCAGAATAAAGGGGGTCACTTTCCAGATGCTATCCTGGGTGAGGGGCACAAAGTCATTATCAAAAATCTGCTCATGTGAAATTGCAAAGCCTGGAAATGCTTTCACATACCAGGCTTTTCCACTGGAAAAAGTAACTACATGAATTTAGAGCATACATGCTTTTACAATTACATTTAAACTGACATTAAAAACAAATGTGAAACAGCCCAAGCTGAACAGGTCAGCATGACCTGGAAAGCAAAGGAGAGAAAAAAAAGAGAGAGAGAAAAGTAAAAAAAAAGGCTCAAAGTTAACAGCATTAATTCTGTCAGTCTGTTGTAAATAAGAAAATACCATTGCTGTATTAATGGCTTTATTAAGGAAATTTGCTAGCAAAAATATGCAACGTTCAAACAAACAGAAAGCAGTTAAAAATAAACTACATTAGTCTTTCAATCCACATTAGGGAACCTCTTGTTGGCTTAGAGATTCAAATTCTGTCCAAGGAGTGGCAAACTCCCCTCCCTCCAGAAGTCTTTCCTTGGCTTTTTTCCAGAATGTTGCTGACTCAGGGGAGGGAGCGAGGGGAGAGAGAGAGAGAGAGAGAGAGAGAGAGAGAGAGAGAGAGAGAAAGTGAGGTGGAGAGAGACTGGAAAAGGAGGAGAGTGGGAAATGCAGGCCCCAGGCAAGGAAGAAAGAGTTCTGACTCTCATATTTGTCTGCCCTTGGTCTCACAGACTCCACATCCACAAGAAGGAAACTGGTTTCAATAGGGAGTCTTTGGGGGCAGAGACAGATAATATCAAGATATTACAAACTCTAAGTGTCTCTCCACTTAGAATAATGCAAAGTTGGAGGCTGGCTTGAGAGAAGAATAAGAACTCACACCTGATGGAGAGGCAAGTGAATGATGTGAATGAGTAGTGGGGGATTATGGGGTACTAAGGCTAGAAGTAAAAGTACAGTCTGATCCACTTTCCTCCTTCATCATAACTTCAATAGGAAATAAGAGAAGTAGACACCAGTTTTTAGATTTTGCCTTCCTCCCTCTTTATGAAAGGATTAAGAATATGTGCTTCTGAAAACAGAATCGCCTTGACTTTGGGAATAAGGAGAAAATAACTGACTCTAGTCTCCTGGTCTGTTTGGAGAGAGGGGCCAGCTGGCTTCTTAGAGCTGCTCCTTCAGGAGAAGCAGAAATCTGGTCCTTGTTTACTGAACTTATATGGATCAGCTTCTGCCTTCATCTCAGTGATAGAGACTGAGGTTAAAAGCTAAGTCCTTGGCAGTGGTCCAGCAGAATGGAAGTAAGGGGAAACTCATGAGCTGAATAATGACCAAGTAAAAATGGCCATAGGAGCCTCAGCTAGGAAGCACCTTGAGTCCCATCAGCAAAGCTTCTTCCTGGCAGCACACTGTGGAAAGTGAGCAACCAAGCCAGAGCTTCACAGCATCCATGCACCTGAGTGCCATCACATATAAGCCAAAATAACTAAAAAGCACTATGCTAATGCCAAGTCATATTATAGAAATCAACAATCATGATACTACTACATGAAAGATAATTGATATTACTTCTAGAGCTAGTCCTCACAACATCCCTGTGAAGTAGGGAAATGATGAGTTCCGTTGAAGGGAGTCATTAACCAAGAGAGTAGCCCCTAGCCCCAATGGTGGAGTCTGTTTTGAGGAGCAAGGGTAAGAGGCCCTAAGCTTCAGATTCCAGGTACTTCCAAGGTATCCATTAGAACCTTCTAGAGCCCTCATTCTGAATGAAGTTGGTCAGCCTTTCTTCAGTGTCTGGTTGTTCTGAGACACTTGCAATTGCCAACCGGGAATTTTTCTAATATGAAATAGAGACACCGTTGAATGTAGCAACTTAAAGGATGGGCTTGCACCTAGCAGTCCCCATAACCAGATGCTTGAGTGAGGTCCTCTGATGTAAGAGGCAGCATGCAAAATTTTTAGAGAGGGGGTGGCTGCAATTTTAGATTGGGTTTTTTTTTTCTTTTCCTACCTACCTGTAAGATAGGCAAGATAGAAAAAATGGAAAATTCCTACTTAAAGTTGTTTTCCCCCCTCTCTTTTATGCTTTATTGACAAATATACTAAAGTGTGTGTACATATATATATATGTTTGTGTGTGCTTCTTTGTACACAGTGGGCAAGAGTCAGTTGGTGAGGGTGGAGGATATGGAGGAAGAGAAGGGAGGTAGAATTTAACAGCCTCATTACAGCTACTCAGAGCCCAACAAAGACTCCCTATTTGGTCTTCTGAATTTCTTGCAGCAGCAAACAATCCCATAATATTAAAAGCATTATTATTCAGTCTGGAGATGGGAATGCTTCGAAATTATTGTCTCTGTGCCTAACAGCTCACTAATCAAAGCTTTCATGCCTCATTTTGCACCCTGGGGAGAGTCTTCAGTCTCTTTTAGTTTCATCGTGGCCAGCATGACACACCACCCCGTGCAAGCCTGGGGTGACCTTTTATCTTGGTCAAGATCCAGATTTTCTTCTTAGCTCCAAATGCCCGTCCAAATTTTCTGCAGGTGATTTCCTCAGGATTTGTGCTTACGTTTTTTAGATTGCTGACTGCTAGAAGGCTGAAATGTCAATTTTCACTTCTGCCACAGAACCATTGGTCCAATGGGGTTTTAAGCAGGGGAAAGAAACACATTTCTTAAAAGATCTAAAAAGGGCAGCCAGGATTAACTAGACTGAGGAAAATGGAACCTGATTCTAGAAAACGTGTGATCCAGGGTAGTGATGCTGTTTCTGGTTTACTTCCTAGATACCTGTTGTCATGGCAATATTATCAATAATAGACAATCTGAAGGCTCTACTGATTTCGGAGTGGCTGTGTACTTTTTTTCCCTTAGTTCTACATCATATAAACATGATCCCAAAGGATGTGCAAAATTCTCTAAAAAAGCATCTTGCTCAAGTAAATTGCCTATGTATAAGTTTGGTTCAATAAGAAAATATCTTAAATGCTTTTGTGATCTTACGGACCACATTATACAATTTGTGAAAACAGGTGGCTATCTTTTAAAATTTTTTAATGTTTATTTTTGAGAGAGGAAAAGAGAGAGGGAGAAAAAGCATGAGCTGGGGAGGGGCAGAGAGAGAGAGAGGGTGACAGAGGATCTGAAGCAGGCTCTGTTCTGACAACAGAGAGCCCAACGCAGGGCTCAAAGTCACAAACTGTGAGATCATGATCTGAGCCGAAGTCAGATGCTCAACCAACTGAGAAGTTGGCTATCTTTTTAAATCAAAAGTAAAATGTTTTCAAACAAGCAGTTATTTTATTTCAAATAATTTTTTTCTGAATTGTTTTATTTAGAAAATACTTGCCTTTGTATATATGACCTATTGTGTGCTGTGTACTCTTAGCTTTCTGCCTACTGCCTTCAGAAAATAATTCTTATGACATCATTTTACTCTCTCAAGAGCAACTGATGGATTTTAGAGCACTTACAGCAAAAGTAAACAATAATAAAATCTTTCTGCTCCTACTACACTTTAAAAACTCAGGGATTTTAAATGGAAAATTTACAAATAAGATACTCATTGAAGTACCAGATATGGGTAATCATCAATTTTGATGACTAGAAAAAAATTATTCACCATGACAGACTACAACATGTATGTGCTGTCCCAGATAATTCAGTTGGAAGGAATTATGAGATACAGTTTCTGGTTTCTCCACATACAAGTTTGCCTGAGAGCTATAATTAGAGAGAAGTATAACATTTTCCCTCCAATGTGTCACCAAGTATTTATGTAATCAACCAGAGGATGGCAATCTAGACCATGAAGAACAGATTTCAAGAGTTGATTCAAAGGTAATACAGAGACCAGAGAACCAAGGAACCAGTACCAAAGGCTACATTCTAATAGTAAAGAGTAGGCCCCAGTGGTGACTGGGAGCACACAGGCCAATTATCATCCAAAATAGGGGTGGAAGGTACAGTGATATATGTTGTGTGCCTACAATGTTTCTTTATAAACTTACAACATTTATGTAAGGAAGATTGTATTATTCCCATACTATAGCTGGGGAACTTAGGCTCAGATATCTAATGATTTGCCAAAGGTCATTAAGATAGTAGGTGGAAGAGCCAGGACTAGAAATGAGGCCTGTCTGTACTGAGTGCATTACACTATTTCCACTATACCACAGGACTTCTTAAATCCAAAAACATAAAAGAAAGAAAAACAGAGGTTGTAAGTGCTGAGTCACATGTGCACACTGATATCAAAGTTCATGGGGCAATTCTGCTCCTCAGTTATGCAGATCTGTAGGAGCACTCAGGTATCTGAGAATCGTGTGTAGGAGTAGCATTGAGACTTACCACTTGCATCTCCAAGCTGAAGATTTTTAGGGCTTTAATTAGAGTCAAAGGAGAAGGGAGAAAATCCCAGTAACTGAGTTACAAATTATTGATTTTTTATGATACTCTGCTGCCTGATGAACAAGAGGTAGAGGGCATTCAATCACTGGGTGGGAAGTGGGACCCAAATTCTACAAATCTGTGATTTATAGGCTTCTTACTTTAGCAAAAAGGTTATATGGTAGCACCTCAATGAGGTTCTGGATAGATGTTGAAAGGTTGGTTAAAAAGTGCACAAAAGGATTAGTAATCTTTTTAGGGAAGAATATTTGGATATCCAAAATATTTAGTGATTATTCTGTATGATGTTGGAAGTAATTATATTTCTCAGAAATAACTGGTCTAGCATGTTTCTTGAATCAGGAAGCTGTACTTGTGGCCATTAGATGAATTCGACAATAATGCTGTATGTATGTATATGTATAATAATGTATAATAATGTATGCTTTATGTATAATAATGCTTTATGCATGAAAAGAATATTTCAGACCCAACATGGTTTACTTTAGTGGTTTTAGTGGCCTCTGGTACATACTCTTGAGATGTGGTGAGGATGGTCTACTCTTGGTCATGAAGCCATTCTTGATTGATTCTCCTGGTGAACAATGGCATACACATCTACAAAATAGAAGACTTGGGCTAAGGGTGTTGTCTGACTACAGGATAAATTATTTATCTATACCCAAGTTTTCCAAAGTGTATTACATTAAACAGTGGTTTTGTAGGATATTAACAGGTGTTATATGAAAAAAAAAAAGTGTTTCTGTGGTTGAATTAAACTAGGAATCCTGAGTTACCAAGCTCCTCAGGTTACTTTATTGCAGTACTTGCCAAGGTCTGTGTTATGCTAAAATATACTATAAATTTTCCTGAGCAGGACCATAATATGTAGGTTTGTATAAATTATTTGACCTTAAAAATCATTTTTCATGGACCATGTCATTGAACTAGTTTTCTCAGAACCCATGCCAGGAAACACTTGCCTAGACCAAGGCAAGAAGTTTGCATAAGGGAAGGACTTATGTACGTGGTCAGTACTTGCAGGTATCAAACCAAATGGAGGCAACTAACCCAGGAACCAAGGCTGCAATCCTAGCTGTTTAGCAAAATTTGCTGCTAGACTTTTTTTTTCTTTCTCTACCTGGTCTATTGTGTATTTCTATAAAGTTTAAGTCATGACCTATATACCACACTTGCAATCCACTAATTGTCTTTAAAAAGCAAACATACAAAGTCAGTCAGAGAAAGACAAATGCCATATGATTTCACTCATATGTGGAATTTAAGAAACAAAGCAGATGAACATAGGGGAAGGGAAGGAAAAATAAAATAAATTAAAAACAGAGAAGGAGGCAAACCATAAGAGAATCCTAACTACAGAAAACAAACTGAGGGTTGCTGGAGGGGAGGTGGGTGGGGGAGGGGTTAAATGGGTGATGGGCATTAAGGAGGGCACGTGTTGGGATGAGCACTGGGTGTTATATGTAAGTGATGAATCACTAAATTCTACTCCTGAAACCAATACTACACTATGTTAACTAACTTCAATTTAAATAAAATCTTGGAAGGAAAAAAAATACCCATACAGACACACAAAATGATACATGAATAGGCCTATCCCATGTCATAGATCTTCAGCTTCCTAAACTCCAAATCTTTTAGCATAATAATGGAGTCCATTTTCAATGTGGTTTTAGCTTACCATCCCCATTTCCCCAGATCTGGCCATTTTAAACTACTTACTATTCCTCAAACTCTCAATGTGCTTTTCTTATGTCTCTGTGCATTTATTCAAACTGTGTCCTTTGCCTTGAATTCCCCTTCCCTTCTGTCTCATCCAACTTCTTCCTAGTAATTTCTTCTTATCCTTTAGGATGTATTATCACTGTCTGTCTCCCTTTGTTTAAATTTTTGAGGTCAGAGATTTGCTCCTCAAAATATCTACCATAGTGTCTGGCACAGAGTGGGCACTCAATAAGTATTTGCCAAATGGGGGCACCTGGGTGGCACAGTCGGTTAAGCATCTGACTCTTGATTTTGGCTCAGGTAATGATCTCTTGGTTCATGAGCTCAAGCCCCATGTCTGGCTCTGCACTGTGAGGAACCTGCTTGGAATTCTCTCTCTCTCCCTCTCTCTGTCCCTCTCCCCCACTCATGCATGCTCATGCACATGGTCACTCTCACTCTTTCTCTCTCTCTCAACAATAAATAAATAATCTTAAAAAATATTTTCCAAATGGATAGATGAGTGAATTGATGGAAAGATGAAAGGACTAGCTAGTTGGCTATTTGGAAGGATGAACAGATAAATAGATGGATGAATAAATGCTGTGAAACTTGTCTTCCAAAGACCCATGCCATGAATAGTGTTTCATCACTGGAATCACTCTCTTGCATCCAGAAGCAGAATCAGCAATCCAGAAGCAGCAATTCAGAAACAGCAATCCAGAAGCAGCAATTCAGGGCTGCTCTTGAGCATAGAGAATGACAAAAGAGCTGTCATCAAGACTGTCTTCAACACTGGAAACCACAAAGATGTTCATAGTGTACATGATGACATCAGATCATAGCCATGGGCTCCCTGAGCCATTTTCTCAACTAGAGAATCCTGGAGGTTGTTTAAAACCTGCAGAAATGCTAACAGTTTTGAGTCTCAGATGTAAAGTTCAGTCTTCTAGTAGGAAAGAGACTTCTCAAATATACTAAAGTAACCTCTGAAGAAAATGTTGAACACTTTAGATTCTCACATGTTCCAGGTTTATTTTCCTCTTCTGGGTTTGGCTGCTACATGATATTCCTGAAAGGCTCACCATCTTCCATGGTCCAGGAAAAGAGGGAGTAAGCAGGTGCCAATGTCATTTATTAAAAACTGAGGACTCAAGAGTTGCAAAATGCAAAAAGAAAAATGTTTGGGGAGGAATAGGAGGTTTCAGTGAGGAGGGGAGGGTTAGGAGATAAGATGGCAAGTCAGGGCAATTATTTCTTTCTCATTACACCTTGGAAACTCTAAGTATATCCTTGGGAAGTGTAGACAAAAGTGAGAGATGGCTGTGCACTTACTCTGATTATGGGCTGTGAAAAACCCACAGCTAATTCATCGGAGAGAAGGTCCTTTTCTGGAAAGTTATATTTATAAATATTTTCTTAGGCTAAAACTAGGCAAGAGGTTTAGATTCTTGAAGCAGTTAGCAATGTGCACTTTTCCAAAAGCAGCAATAAATGAACCAGTTTCAAAGAAAGGCCTATTTTAGTTGTTAATGGGCAGTTAGTTAATAGCCTGAAAGCAGTCTTTAAGAGATCCACCCTGAGAATCCAACCACCCCTGGAAACACCAAGAAATACCAAGAGCTCCTAAAAAAAAAAAAAAAGGAGCAGTGAACATGTAGATAGGCCTAGAAGCAAAAAGGAAAAAGCTATGTGCTTTAAGTATCTCTGAGTTATGGAGATCCCATCACCAAACAGTTGATGAACACTAAGAGAAAGTCAGTTAGAGATCTTGAGGTCTCAAGACCAAGCAAGCATCAGCTGTAGTGTGCCAGCTTCTCTAAGATACAAGGATAACCCTTCTGCCCTCCACTCCTTCAATAATCTGTACATCCAGTATATTTTTGGACACATAATATACCTTACTTAGGTGTAATCTGAGGTAGCTAAAATTACTATTCAAGTCAAAATACTCAAGTTTAGACTATCTATACTTCTAAGGGCAATGGATACATAATCCACAAAAAGGCTAATAAGCTTTCTCTATGACTTTAGACATAGAATCACAAAATGGTAGTGCCATACAGGTCTTTGGTAAATCTCATTATCTCAATTTTATGATAGGAAAATTGAGTCTCAGAGGGGAGAAGGGACTGCCCAAGGCCATACTCCTAGTTCCCATTTCTGGCTACCATTTTGAGTTTACTGATGGGAAGAATAAAACAAAGTTATATGAATTTTCCTTCAATGTGATAAGAATGTCTATGCCAAAACCAAATCTTATGAGAAGGGAAGTCTATTGCTAAAGTATTTAAAGAGCCATTCTGCATTTATGCTTTCTATAGTTTTTCCATTGTTTTGAGTAAAGATGTACTGTACACTGAATTTGCAAGTTAACCATAAACTTGAGAAGGGTTTGCAGCAGAGAATCAGGGAACATGGAAATAACTTTAGCAAAATGGAAAGGTTTGTTTTTCAAACAATGGTGTTTAAGTGGGTAAACACTTGGGATGTTACTGGCATGGTATTTGAATATATGATTCCTTAATTACTAGGATTGGCTTCCAAACAGGATTTTGATGGTACTTTTAGTTTGAGGTGATAAGAAGTGATTTCTGGTGATGTTCTGCCTGTTGTAATTGTTACATATTATAGGGCATGACAAGTAATTCAGGGTAAAAGCCAACTGGTAATTGCTTTAAACAGCTTACCATCTAAATTACTAGTGACCTCACTATCATAGTAAGCCCTCACATTTGTCTAGCATGTTGTCATTTACCAAAGATGTTCATATTCATCATGACTCTGTGAGTGATATCTCTAAATTACAGATGAAGAAACTGAGGCCTAAAGGAAGCACCGTAAATAATGGAGCTGGGCCTTTAATTTAGTTCTGCCTGACTCCAAAGGTAAGACCATTTACACAATATCAAGAATCCTTGTATCTTGTAGACATTTCTTCAAGTTTGCCAGCCTGCACTCTGTTGCTTAGTATGGTGCTTCTAAATATCATAGAAATTGAACTGAAATGAAAGTCATTCACAGTACCTCTCATCTTCTTTTCATTGTACTGACCAAGCCCATACAAATTTGAGCACACTATCCAATAAATCAATTTGAAAACTTACTGTACCACTCTCTCCATGAACTTTACAGATTTATGACTGACTGATATATGGAGAAGTGAAATTATCTGGTATACAAAAACTCCTTTTCTTTTTCTTTTTTTGTACATGTATGTCCATAGCATTTTTACTTGTAATGGGGAGAAAAACAATGGAAACAAGTAACATATCCATCAATATGTGAACGAATAATTTACAGTATATCCATACTATGGATATACTACTCAGCAGTATCAAGGAATAAATTATTGATACATACAACAATGTGAATTTATCTCAAAATAGTTATGCTGATTAAATAAACTAGACAGCAGAGGTCATACTGTGTGTTTGTATTTATATAAAATTGTAGAAAAAAAAACAAACAGAACTCCAGTGACAGAAATCAGATCAGTTGTCTAGAGGTGGGGTTGGGAAGCAGGGAAGGAACAGAGAGAAAGGAGTTACAAAGAGGCGTAAAACCATTTTGGAGGGTGATAGATATGTTAATTATCTTGGTTGGAAGGTGTACAGATATGTCAAACTTCTCAAATTGTACACTTTAAATATAGGAGTTTATCAGATGCACAGACTCATTTTCAAAAAGGGTTCACTATAATCATGTCACAGACTGATTTATAATGGAGGATGTTGGCTGAAGCATGAAACTAATTTTAAGATTTGGACACAAATTGTATGAGAACTTTTGTTATCATTAACTTCACCTGCATCAAAGCAGGCTTGCAATTCATATTATCAGATTGAAAAACAAGAGGTTCTCTACCTGGGAGCCCCTATCTCTTACACACAATGGACAGAGGGCTAAATACTGAGAGATGACTGCATTAGGGGTTGTAACATTCATATGAAGAAAAATTCCTCTTATCCCTTTTATTCCCTTTATTTATATCCCTCTTATTCCTTTGTCATCTTTCCTGGCTTTCCTTCTGCATTTCTCCACCCCAGTCCTGCCTCTTCTTCCCCACCATAGACACAATTGTAGGATTTCTCTGGAGTATAATAAGCAAACAAGAACAAGGTTGGTCTTTCTCAGATATTTGAGTCTCATTTGATGTGGCTGCCTGGAAGATTACTCACAGAGCATCTGCTTGCCATGTCTGGGAGCACAAGCCACTATTTGAGATGGTTCTGTTACAACTATTTCAAATGGAACCTGAGTTATTTGTAGGACTTTGGTCTGTGTAAAGACTATTATTGGCCTGTAAAGGAGGGGAGGATACAGCTATCAACATGAAGACCCACACATAGAGAACAAGTTGGTTTATATAAAAATGTACATGGATAGAAGTATTGAGCACCTCACAGAAAGCCAGTGATGGACAAGTGCACTAAATTAGCTTTGAGAGGGGGAGGGGAAATGGCAGGATTCTAGGATCTTGGGTTTTCCAAGCTGATAATGAGTAATCAGGTAGGAGGCTACAGTTTCAGGCATTCAGAAATGAGCTTGCTTTTCTTCAAGTCCCATTTCCAAATCAAAGTAGACTAATGAGCTTGCTTTTCTCATGAAAGGTGCTTCATTTTGGAAGCATCAGGCAGCAGAGAGTACCATGCCACTGTGTGGGTATATACATGAAGAAATGATGAATTTGGAGGGGGAAATATAAGTGTAAGCCAAGACTTTCTGGAATGGTGACAGTGTTCACAGTAGACACAGACTAGGGGACAGAGAGTCTTATGATGAAGAGCTGCCCTTGAAAAAGCTGCATCTTCCTTCTGTAAAGCTACAGTGCTATTGAAGAAATTATTTTGGAAATTATCAATAGATTTGCAAAGAAAAGGAAATGATTAAAAGGCCTGCTCAACCCTGGGACACATGGGATAGAAAACTGGCTCTGCTTGGCAGTCTAGTCATAGGCTCCAAAGAGAAGCAGCTTCTCATTCCAGATGGCCAGCCCTACAATATAGGAGTAGTTAGTTGAGGATATTCCTGGTTGTTCAGGGCCAGCCTGTGCCTAGGTCATCCTGCACCTGTGACTATTCTCAATTCCATAATTCTCTCATCCTAGCCATCATTCAATAACATAAGGCCAGTATCACTGTGTCTTCTGACTCCACACTCACTCGTCCCCTGATGGGACTTGATCCCTGCTTCACATCTTCTGCTCCTATGCTAAGCCCTAGAGTGGGGTGTGACATCATTAAGGATAAAGAAAGGCACCAGCTGGCTGATAGCCACATTGGATATGAAGGGGTCAGCCTGTATCTAGAGTATGGCTGGCCACCTAGGAAGCACCAAAGAGAAAAATCTGGTTCAAAGCAAGAACAAGAGAATGAGGGAAGGAAAGGGAGAAAGACAAAGGTAGAAAAGTATCATACCTCCCAGAGTCATTCCTGCCTCATAGCATTTCCGTAGGCGACAAGATGGACAATTTTTCCTTCGGAATTTATCGATGGTGCAATCATTTCTGCTGGCACACAGGTACTTCTGTTTCCCTAGGAGAACAAACAGAAGAGTAGACACCCTATTAATGCATTTCCAGAGTCTCTCTCCTTTGGTATTTCTAGGCAGAAAAGACATAAAGGTAACCCTGCCAGATAAGAGAAGTGGACAGAGAATGGCCCTAAAGAATTTGATCACACAGAATTACACAGGCTAGTTTAATTCTATGCTATATTGTTTGGTTTTCATAGGAGTTTTTAATCAATATGAACAATTGAGGTCCTGTTGATACTTCCCTTCATGATAAGAACTACGTAACGTGTTTTTAAAATAAGACATTCTACCTTTACTGAAAGCCACGAACACCCATGGGAAAATGATCAATGGCAGAAATTACCACTCCTTTAGCATGGCACAGCAGAGACTTGGGCTTAGGCAATGTTTCTTCCTCCTGACCCCTGTATTCATGCAAAGGATCATACTCAAGCTAACAGAATGCTTATTTTTTCATAATAAAAAAAAACAGGTAAAACTTCTATGAGAAAGAACTCCATGATATTTCTACTTGTTTTTAAATTGCTAGCTATCATATCCTCAATCCTGCAAGTTATAAAAACGAAACAGAGATAAAACTCAATGCCTGTGAAGTGAATCACACCAGGCAAAGGGAAGTCTTCTGAAGCCAGTGTGGGGGGGGAGGATTGCTGTCGTGTACACCTGGAGCTGTCACAGATACACAGAAACATATACATGTGTTCAGACTCAGAGATCTTCAGGATCACAGCTGCCCAGATAAAGACATGGAGGTCCATTAAAAAATACATATTTTACTCAACATTTTGCCTCCTTGCTCCTAACATAGGCCTGGCATACAGTAGGCCCTCAAATACTGACTGAATGAATACACAAATGGTGATCCACAGGTATACAGAGTAGCCAGCATAAACAGACAGACATACATATCCTGCTGCTCTGAAACATGCAAGGCTTCTTTATGCAAGTCCTTCTCATTTACTGCTGTGCTTTAGTTTATGTGAGAGACTGTGATGTTAGGGAGGCTTCTTTTAGCAGAGGAAGCACATTTGTGGTAGGGAAAAGGAAGAAAAATTTAAGAGCAATTGCTATTTGATAGCGGGAGAAAAACACATAAATTTAGCTATAGCTTGGCTTTTCCCTCCCTTTTCAGCATAAAATGTACATATCAGGCACAGAAAACACTGTATTATAGTAGGTTATTTTATGTAGGAGACTCACTAGTAGCCAGGTCAGCAAAATCTGCCTGTTTCTTCCTTCCTTCCTTCTTTCCTTCCTTCCTCTCCACCCTGTTACTCTCTCATTCCCTTCCCCTTGTTAAAGGACTCCGAATGCTGGGCTTGAAGGAACTGTTAAAAACTACTCCAGTATAACCCTTTCATTCCAAGGATGAGTTCTGGGAATGTGACTTGCCTGAAGAATACTCAACTGGAGACCTATGAAGGAAGAATGTTACTACTTAATAGGCACCTGCTATGAACCAAGCCTATGCTGGCAAGTCTGCATATGTCATTTATTTTTTTAAATGTTTATTTTTGAGAGAGAGAAAGGCAGAGTGTGAACAGGAGAGGGGCAGAGAGAGAGAGAGAGAGAGAGAGAGAGGCATAGAATCCAAAGCAGGCTCCAGGCTCTGAGCTGTCAGCACAGAGCCCAATGCAGGCCTTGAACCCACAAACTGCAAGATCATGACCTGAGCCGAAGTCGGGCTCTTAACCCACTGAGCTACCTAGGTGACCTTACATATCCCATTTAAATGAATAATCTCAGCAGTTCTTTGACATAGGTACTATCATTACTTTTACTTAACAGATGAGAAAACTAAGGCCTCTAAACAAGTACTCTTTCTACCATTTGTATTAACAGAACACATAATTTACTAACAGCCTTTTTCTGCTGCAAACTGCAGATTCTTATTTGTGCACAGAAAGGATGTTGCTGTGAGTGCCATTCAGTCATTGAGTATCAACTCCTAGAGGGGAGGCCCTGTATCCAATTCCAGTAGGTTCACTTCCAGTGCCATGGATGTTCTAGAATGGGGACATCCCCAGTTTTTGGTGCAGCTGCAATCCTCAGGACTAGTTTGTCACATTAATTAGTAAAAATAGGGTCAAGTTATGAATACTTCTTTGAGGAATCTCTTCTTCCACAGGGAAATACTAGCTCCTGAACCCAAGTTTGCAAAGGAATGGTTACAGAGCCAAAGGATTAGGGCTCCCAGAGGAGTTCTAGATTCCGCTGCTAAAAGTAAACCATCCTGTGAATGAAGAAGATTACAGTGGAAAAAGTATGAATTTGTTTTTTCAATTTGAAACTCAGATCATCTCCCTAGCTATGGTTCATATTTTGTCCCAGAATGTTTCCTGACTTAAAACAAAGATATCCTTTATAATTTACCTGGGAATAAGTGCAAAGCCCAGTACAACCAATGCCATTGTGTATTAATTTAACATTTATTGAGCATTTATTATGGGCCAGACACTGTACTCACTTTTGAGGTTACAGAGGAAAATCTCTGCTGAACAAAAATGTTTAAGTCCCAGATAACAGAGAAAGCACTAGGCTGGAAGTCATGAGATTTTAATCCTTGTTCAGTTTTATTACTAACTCACCATATGACCTTGCACAAGTCCTTTAGCCTCTCAGCTCCATTCATAATGTGATAGGTTGAACTGGAAAACCACTAAAATCTCTTCCAGCTCAAGGAGTCTTTTTTATTTTATTTTATTTTATTTTATTTTATTTTATTTTATTTCTTTATTTTATTTTAATTCAAGTATAGTTCACCTACAGTGCTACATTAGTTTCACGTGTACAATAATACAGTAATTCAAGAATTCCATATCCAGCTCACGGAGTCTTAAAAGATATCTGGATTTTATCCATAACATATTTGTAGAGTCTTTTATATAAACATTACAAGTATTAACAATAAGCAAGAAATTAACCAAAATAATTATCTCTTCACCCTCAACTCCCTCCTTTTAGGATAGTAACTTGCTGTAACATTACCTTTTATATCTACAGTCATTTGATCTTTTCTCTTTGTTTTCTACAGCCCTTCAAAAAATAAAGGCAATTAACACAGTATTAGGCACTGCTATTGCAAGCCATATGCAACATATGTATAAACAACATTCTTACACATATGTGTGTACTCATGCATGTGTGAATGAATGTGTGTGTGTACACCCACAATAGGGTGTAATCTTTGTGTATATGTGTGTGAACATATAAAGTATACAACACATTAAATCATATAAATGCATAAATATGAAATATGTGTTTCTTTGAAGCAGAATAGTGACTCTAAAGTTTTAAATGATACTTAATGGTAACACAAGTGGTGAAGGTTCCCAAATATGGATATGGAAGGAATCTCCTAAAAATGGAACTGTAACTCATCTGTACAGTTTGGATTAGGAACAAAAATGGGATGGAAAAACCTCTCAAGGTTGTTTCCAATCTACTTCTCCTGCCTGAATTACCAACTTCCTCAAATGATAGCAGAACCAATGTATAATCACTGGGTTGCTATTACTTCTTTCCTATTTATCCTACTTTTCCAATATGGCTGAATTTTTCAGGGTTCCTAATAATAACAGTGAATTAAAATACAGTATGCAATAACATGTGTATTATACATATTTATTTATATATAATAAATATAAAACATACAATAACATAAAGTGACAATAAATTAAAGCATAGTATAAAATATAGTAACATAAGATTAAAAATGTCTACCATTCGATTAGCTTACAAAAGTTAGTAACAATCTTGTACAAAGGAGTATAATAGGGATTATTGTATACATCATTCTATATCTGAATAAAATGATGCTCACTAAGATGAAACTGACCTGCCTGGCATCACAGTTAGTTTGCTCTAAATCACAGACCATGAGGCTATGAATCTTACAGATTGGAGACAATTTTAAATAGTATCTGGTCACAACACACACACTCCTCTGTACAAGGCTTGAATTCCCTCTGTAATATCCCCGTAAAGATTGCCCCAATGTTTCTTGAATTGAAGCCCATTCCATTTCTGGACTCTGTTATAAGACTCTTCCTTCCAGGACACTCATGATTTATCTCCTTGTAGTTCTGACCCATTGGGTCTAATTGGAACGAACTCATCTTTGGGCTGTAAAGAATATTGGAAGCCTTATAACAAAATGTCCCTATGTGATGCCTGACTCTTCAGTTATGAAAATGGACACAAAGTATTGAAATCTCATGCCCCAAGCCACAGGAAATTGGTGGTAGAGCCAGAGAAAAATCTGGCAACTGCATCCAATGGAGACGTAGTGTGGGTGGGTGTAGCCTCAAGACAGAGCACCTGGGTTTTAGGTATCCTTGTTCATTGTTTAGTAAGTATATGGCCCTATGAATGCCTTCTTGGTATTCAGTTGACAGAAGTGTAAGTGTGATCTGGGTATGCTCCAAGGTGGTCCTAGAAAGTCCTCTATTACCATGCAGTAGCCTAGATGACTGAATAATAAACACAGACAACACAAACTCCTATCCATCTCCTCCTCCTCAGATTCTACAAATATTACACCTAGTTCTCCGAACACCAAGGCTATATCAACAACTAATAATGAGTCTCACAAAAAAATGCCATTGTGAAATTTTTGGCAACATACAAAAAATCCTCTCTCATGTTGAAGGAGGTTAAGTTCACACTCTGGAATTGCAAACCAGTTGCATATTTAAGTACTTGATAAATCTCCTATTAGAACAGCTGCAAACACTTGACTACTATGAATGGTCACATAATGGGATAGCATGAGGTCCTCTGCTTTCCAGCTGGCTCTGAAATCCTTGACTGGCTGATGATGTTCTACATGTTTCTTCATGGTCCTTTTGTTCCATCATAAAGCTTAAGTATGATCCAAAACTCCACCAAGAACAGAAGTCATGAGACCACCTTCAGATATTGTCTCCACAGAATTCCCATTTCTATTGTTTTTTTTCATCCTCATTGGTGTTGCCATGCAGTGTGAGTTGAGGTCAATGTTTGATTAGGCTTCTTTCAATTTGTTCATTCTGAAAAATCCTACTTAAATCATATCAGTTAAAGCAGGGGAGTTATCCATCACCTGAGATATCATGCAAATGAGAGGACTGAATTGTCATGTTTATTATGAAGCTACAGAAAAGACTTAAGAACACAGGACTACTTATCCTTTATTTATTTGTTTACTGTTTTATTTATTTTTGACAGGAGAGAGAGAGAGAGAGAGAGAGAGAGAGAGAATGAGCAGGGGAGAGGCAGAGATAGGGAGACAGAATCTGTAGCAGGCTCCAGGCTCTGAGCTGTCAGCACAGAGCCCGATGCAAGACTCAAACCCGTGAACCATGAGATCATGACCTGAGCCAAAGTTAGACACTTAACCGACTGAGCCACCCAGGCACCTCAGGACTACTTATCCTTTATAACTAGAGTGTGAATAAAGGACCTATATGAACAAAACTAAAAAAAAAAAATATTGAGGTATGTAAAAGACCTGAATTAAGTGGAAAGATGTACAGTATTCCTGGATGAGATGATGCAATATTGTAAAGTTATTGATTGGTCCCCTTCCCCCAGTGAAATCTATAAATTTAAAACAATCCCAACAAAATCTTGACAAAATAATGTCAAAGCTCACCAGAAGTAGTAAAATTTATGATATTGCCAAGATATTTTTGAAAAAAAAAAGAGTAATAAGACTTTTCCTATCAGACATTCAAAGTATTATAATGCCGTAATAATTAGAGCAGTTTGATAGTGACTCCACTATGGATTGATCAGTTGAAGAGATCAGAAAAGCCAAAAACAGACACCATATACGTAATATGTAATTCTAAATCTGTGGAAAAAGGATGATTTATTCACTAACTGGTGTCATAACTGGCTAAATATTTGAAAAAGAGAATAAAGTTAAATTACTAGTTGAAACCAAAGTAAACTCCATAATGACCAAAGATGTCAATGAAAAAAACAAAAACAAAAATAAAAGGAAATCATTAAAGTATTGTTAGAAAGTATAGGTGATATATTTTTTAAGGTAGAAAGGGCTTTTTAAAGAATGACAATAAAGAAAAATAAGTGAACATTTTGATACACTTAGTTGACTAGAAAACATTTAAACTTTTTAATCAAACTCAAAGACAACCATAAACTAATGAAAACATATTGGCATCAACTACGGAAAAACAGTGGTAGATTTCCTTGATATACAGAGATGAACAGTGCAGTAGAAAAATGGACAACAAACATGAAAAGTCAATTAAAAGAAGAAATATAAATGATCAATAAAAAATGAAAATTGTTGAATTCAACTTCACTAGAAATCATAGAAATACAAATTAAAGAAGATATCATTTTCATAAGTCAGATTGATAATGATTAAATACTAGTATTGGCAAAGAGGTATTGCTGGTAGGAATATAAACTTTTTGAGAGCATTTTATAAAATATCCAAAAAATTTAAGTACACATAAGCTTTAACCAGTAATTCCACTTCTTGGAATGCTTAATAAGAAAACAATTATGTAAGAACAAAAAAAGAAGTACAATATAGCATTATGTAAACAGAGAATATTGGAAAAATTTAAATATCTAACATTAGGGAGATGACAAAATTATCCCATATTTATGCAGGAGAATGCTGTACAGTCCTCTTTTTTTTTTTACTTGGAAATATGTTCACAATATTGTGTTTTGTTAAAACAACAAAAATGAAGTTACCAAACAACATATTTCATTGAATCCTGCCTTTAATACCTGAGGCTTTATAGCACATCTATTCAAGTTTTTTTTATATATATATATATTGCAATGAAACTTTTTTACAAGTGAAATAGCACATGGAGGCCCAGATATAGAAAACAAAATTAAACCAAATCTGCCTGAAGTGGGCATAGGAAACTTAGAACTCATCCTGCTACACCTCTCCTTTTCTCCCGTTCTCTGCAGCCTTAGCATTGTAGTACACTTTAGAGAAACTCTAGAAGTCCCCAGGGCTATGTGGAAAAGTTGAGACCTACTGATTTAGTCCAACCCCCATGCTCCTATTTTACAGATTAAGAAATTGAAACTTGGAGAATGGGGGAAAAACTTAAGGTTATAGCATGAGTCAACGTCAAAATAGGGACAAGGATCCAGGACTTCCTATTCTTAGTCCAGCAGTTTAGTGCTACTTTCATATGAGACAATAAATGTGAATACAACATAAATACATAAAGATATACAGATCTTATCTATTATTATTATTTAAATAATAAACTCCTTGAATGTCAGAAGAGGCAAGGACCTCTGCAGAGATCATCTAGTCCAACACTCTCATTTTACAGAGATCCAGAAAGCAGAATGGATAAGACCAAGATTAAACAGTCAATTAGTGATGGGATTAAAACTGAAGTCTTGCCTATTATGTTCTCTGCACATTTGCTTTATTATTTCAAAATAATTTTCATATTCATTATCTTGCTGAGCCTTTTGTCAATGGAGGGAGGGTTTAGAACACTATCCTCAATTTATATATGAGGAAATCTGAAATACAGAGTGATTACTGATACCAAAAAATATAGCTCAGTTTCAATAGAGAGTGCATATGCTTTCTATTTAACCACTATAACCAAGAAAATATCTTATTTGCCTCTATCCTGACTTATGTGCCCTGAATGTTCTACATCTACCCATACTGCCTCTTCAAAGTGTGAAAGAGGAGTAACACTTGACTTCCTGAGGGAGAGCAAAGGAAAAAAAGGGGGAGGGGAATCCCACTGTACTTTGGGTACTATTCAAGGTGCCTTCAAAGATGTTACTTATTTTAATTCTTGTCAAAACCCTTTCAGGTAGCTACTATTCCTAATTTAGAATTGAGGAAAATAAGGCTCAGAGGCACTGAATGACTCACCTGCAGTCACCAGCTAGTAAGTGGCAGAAGCAGGATCAGAAACCAAGTCTATGACCTTCGATGTTGATGCTTGACTTTGTCAATGTGATATCTCTTCTCAAATGGGCCCTAACACTATGCTTCAAAGACAGAGGCAGTGTAGAACAGTAAAAAAGCACAGAGGAGGAAAGAAGACTGAAGGACCAGCCCTTCTGTTCCGCTGAATCATTATGTGACCTGGTGTATTATCTCTATTTCTTTCTTGACTTTGGTTCTCCTATCTTAGGAGGGAATGTGGCAGACACTAAGAAAATAGGAACAACCTAAGGAAGGTGGATTCAGAAGTCTTCAATCCTAAAATTTGTAAGGAATCACAAAAGACCCCGAATAGCCAAAGCAATCCTGAAAAACAAACAAACAAACAAACAAACAACAACAACAACAAAAAACTTGAGGCATCACAACCCCGGATTTCAAGCTATATTATAAAGCTTTAGTCAGCAAGATGGTATGGTACTGGCACAAAAACAGACACATAGATAAATGGAACAGAATAGAAAACCCAGAAATGGACCCACAACTATATGGTCAACTCATCTTTGACAAAGCAGGAAAGAATACCCTATGGAAAAAAGTCTCTTCAACAAATGATGTTGGGAAAACTGGACTACTTTCTTATACCATACACAAAAATAAATTCCAAATGGATGAAAAACCTAAATGTGAGGCAGGAAACTATCAAAATCCTAGAGAAGAACACAGGCACAGCAACTTCTTGTTAGACACGTAACTGAAGGCAAGGGAAACAAAAAGCAAACATGAACTATTGGGTCTTCATCAAGATGAAAAGCTTCTCCACAGAAAAATAAACCATCAAGAAAACTAAAAGGAAGTGTATGGAATGGAATAAGATATTTTCAAACGACATATCTGATAAAGGGTTAGTATACAAATCTATAAAGAACTTAACAAACTCAACACCCAAAAAAAGGAATAACCCAGTTAAGAAATGGGAAGACATGAATAGACACTTTTCCAAAGAAGACATCCAGACTAAAAGACATATGAAAAGATGTTCAACACCACTCATCACCAGGGAAATACAAATCAAAACCATGATGAGATACCACCTCACACCTATGAGAATGGCTAAACTTAACAACACAAGAAACAACAGGTGTTGGCAAGGATGCAGAGAAAAGGGAGGCCTCTTGCACTGTTGGTGGGGATGCAAACTGGTGTAGCCACTCTGGAAAACAGTATGGAGGTTCCTCAAAGAACTAAAAATAGAACTACCTTAGAATCAAGCAATTGCACTATTAGGTATTTACCCAAAGGATACAAAAATATTTGTATTTGAAAGGGTACATGCACCCCAATGTTTATAGCAGCATTATCAACAATAGTGAAACTATGGAGAGAGCCCAAATATCCATCAACTGATGAGTGGATAAAGAAGGTGTTGTATATACATATATACAATGGAATATTACTCATCCATCAAAAAGAATGAAATCTTGCCATTTACAACGACATGGATGGAGCCAGAATGTAATAAGCGACATGGACCAATCAGAGAAAGACAAATATCATGATTTCACTCATAAGTGTAAATTAGGAAACAAAGCAGATGAACATATGAGAAGGAGGGGAAGATACAAGAGGGAAACAAACCACAAGGGACTCTTAATGATAGTGAACAAACTGATGGTTGTGGAGGGAGGTTGGTGGGAGATAGATTAGATGGGTGATGAGTATAAAGTTGGGCAGGCACTGGGGTCTGTTTATAAGTGACAAATCACTGAATTCTACGCCTAAAACCAATATTGCACTGTATATTAACCAACTAAAATAAAAAAAAAAGAATTCTTCTATTCATATTGGAATTTCTGATGGGAGTCTCAGAGTTCTCCTGAGTGTGACTCAAGGAGGACTGAAGCCAGTCTGCATTCTTATCTTGTTTTTCCAACTTCAACTCTCTTTACTGTAAGGGCTTCCCCTGAAAAATTAAAACGCTACAGAAAAAAGGAGCTAAGTGCCTCTCCTTTGAGTGACCTACATAGACTGGAACAAACCCAAGGCCTGTTTAGCATCATGCATCCTAAAGATAAAACTTTTTCTGGAGCTAAGACAGCCTAGAACCTCAGGGCTAATCACCCAAGGAGTGATTCTATGAAAAGAATTCCAAGCACTGTTGATTCCTAGAAAATTTTCCCCAAGATACTGCTTTTGGGCCTGTGGAAAAGGCTAGATGATACCAGGCACATAGTTTGTTCCCTGCCAAAAAGAAAGTCTTCTGTGAAAACGACTTAAAAAGTAGCAGAGTCCCTGTGATTCCAAGAATGTGACCATTTCCCCCACCTGTCCTACCCACCCAGAAACACAGGTGTCAGTTAACCCAGTACCATGGATGGGCCCTCAGCTAATGCTTTACAGGGAACCTCCTTAGGAGTGTTTATAAAGCTATGATAATTCTTATTTCTTTTGACCTAACGGTTAACTTTAGTGAGAAGGGACAGGAATTGAACCCATATTCCTCTTCTTTGCTTTCAGTACCTTCCATAATCTGGCCCAAGTTCCATAAAAAGGAAGTGTAAAGACCACTGGCTGGACTGGCAGTCAGAAGAGCAGGTGTCAAGTCCTAGCTCCAATTGCCCTCAGCATCTCTGGACTTTGATTCCTCATCTAAAAAATGAGGATAAACATAATGGCATTGTCTACTTCATAAAGTTATACAAAACAAATGGTACAGAATGCATGTGTGATTTGTGAAAGGGATAATGTTAGACACGTTAGAAGAGTTATAGGTAATATTACTGAGCTTATTTTGTCTTCTATTTCCCTCCATCAATGACGATCTTCTGACCATGCTGCTCTCCTCAATAAACATTCCATCTTCTTCCTGCTCTTAATAAACACACACACACACACACACACACACACACACACACACACACTTCTCTGCTAAAGCAGACACTTCAGTGTTCAGTTCCAATCCATCTTCCCCAGCCACTGCCATTCACATGGGCCTCCTGCTTCAAGAGGACAGGAAGTAGAAGAAGGTAGAACTGACAAGTTAGATGGTGGCTAAATCATGAATAGCCTGAATTCCATGCTATGCAGTTTAAATTTTAACATACAGAATTATTTGAATCTATCCACTGAGTTCTTCCATAGAAGGTGTTTAATAACTATCTTCTGATGAATAATGAATAATCTTTGAGTATACACCCACTATGTTTCAGGCACTATTCTAGGTAGCCAGGGAAACAACAGTGCACAATACAGTCAAAGGCTTTGCCTGCAAGTTGGATGATCTTTTGGTGAAAACTGGCAAGTAATATATAAGTGGTAAATAATAAATATTTTCATATGGTGATACATACAATGAAGGAAATACAACAAGGTACTATGATAGAATGGGGAAATTAATTGAGGTAGAGTAGGGAAAAATCTATGAGGATATGGCATTTGAGCTGACACCTGAATGATTGAAGGAGCCAGACATGCAAAGAGCCAAAGGAGGAACATTCCCAGCAGAAGGAATAGCAAATTCAAAGTCTTAATGTCACAAATGAATTTGGTGCATTCTTGGAATAGCAAGTTGGCTAGTGGGGCTGACATATGATAAAGGGAGAGGATATGGTAGGGAAAGTTGACTGGGTGGCAAAAGCAGGTTGTACATGGCAGTAATTCTCAACTGTGGCTACAAGTCAGAAACACCTGCAGAGATTTTACAAAGTATTGATGTCTGGTTTTACTCCCAGTAGTTCTGATTCAATTGATGGGGGGGGGGGTAAGGGTGGCTGCTGTGATTGTTTAGTATATTCCCCACCCCCCATTGCTTCTAACGTTCAGCTAGGGGAGGGAACTGCTGATATTGGACCTTGCAAGTGAGTTAATGGCTTATGGACTTTTTACAGCTGACACCATATTAATAACAGGACAGATGCTTGACACTGGAATAACATTTGACAGTTTACAAAGTTCCTTGATGTTTTTGCTCCTCTGGAGACTAGTGAGGTTCAGGCCACTCAGATAAGTAGTTCAGGGAGCACCAAAGAGATGATGTTCTTCAGATGAGATTTGGAAAGACCATCTGGGAGAAGTACAGGCTCCAAACTCACCAAGGAAAACACCACAAGAAATAGCCAGCTCACTTCTGCCAAGGTCATTTGACATTTGGTCAGACCCAAGTTTTATGTTTTCAAGCTGTCTTCCCTTGAGCTCTGTCCAGTGTTGTGCTAGAGTTGGCTTATAGTGGCTCATAAAAAAACAATTCTGAGCATCTCTTCCCAATTTCACATTCAGTCCTATAATATTGGTAGCTTTATTATCAGTCCTGATAGCAGTATCTACATCATGGAAATTAGCAAACACTACAGTATCAGGGCTCCTCATTCACCCTTGCCCCATTCTAGGCAGAAATCCAGTTTACTGACACACCACTGGTTCTGCCCTAGTGGTAGCTTTACTTTCTCCTAGTTGGGTCTGACTCTCTTGTTCTTTTCTCCCTGTACTTTCACCCAACCACACCTATGAGGTTTGGTAATATAATTGGAATCACAGCTTGTGTAGATTCAATTGCATTTCAGAGGAATTTTGCTGTCTTCACATGCATTACCCAACAGATGTTTTCCTGAGCAGTAGTGTATAAATAACATTTCTTTAAACTGAATTCACATATGAATGTAAATATGGAACATTTAAAGAAACTCTGTACTGAACACTTCTATAAGGTCAATGCAATAACTCTTGTAAAATTAACAGTCACTGTTTCATTTATAAATTTTATCAGATCCAAATTAAAAAAATTTTTTTTCAACGTTTATTTATTTTTGGGACAGAGAGAGACAGAGCATGAACGGGGGAGGGGCAGAGAGAGAGGGAGACACAGAATCGGAAACAGGCTCCAGGCTCTGAGCCATCAGCCCAGAGCCCGACGCGGGGCTCGAACTCACTGACCGTGAGATCGCAACCTGGCTGAAGTCGGACGCTTAACCGACTGCGCCACCCAGGCGCCCCCAGATCCAAATTTTAAATAATAATGATCTTACAATATTTGTGAAGGACAATTTGGCAAAAGCCTTCAAAATTAAAATATACATATGCTTTGACCCAACACATGTGTGACATGGCATTTATACATGAACATTCACTGCAACATTATTTGTAATAGCAGAAGACTGGAAACAACATAAGAGGCCATCAATACAGTCATACAATACAGCCATTAATGGAACAATCTCCAAGATATATTGTAAAGTGAAAAAAATGAAGATGCAAAAACAATAAAGAACACTAGTTCTGTGAGGAATATTGATATATTAATATGTTTAACATATATATGTTTATAAATACTCATACTATGTCTACAAGGGTATACAAGAAACTAATAAATAGTGGCTACTCCTGAGAAAGAGAACTGCATGCCTGAGGGATGGGGATTCAGAATTATCTTTCACTCTTTAACCTTTTGTAATTTTAAAATTTTGTATCATGTACATGTATTTCCCATTCCAAATACACATTTAAAATAAGCAAAGCTCTGTTATAAATTTCCCTATGACTTTGATACAAATCCTATTCCCTATTTGGGCTTCAGTATTCCTATCTACACAAGGGGATTATATTCCATAATACTTCAGACAGGAAGCCAAAAAGGGTTCACAGCACATTCTAATTCCCAATTTTAGAGTCACTATTCATAACAGGTGTGTTGTCTATTCACCATACTGTGTAATTAGGGAAGCTGATCCTCTAACAGAGTCAAAGAAATATGTCTGTTATTAACAACAACAACAAAATGCCTACTGAAAACTCAATTGTTCAACCCTGTGCTGAAAATTCAAAAGCTACATATCAAGATGATTATAGTGTAGACTTTACCAAAATACATGTTTCTTGACAAAATTAAAGATCAGAGAGGAGGAGGAGGAGGAGGAGAGGAAAGGGGAGGAAGAGGAAGTTGAGAGGAAAATAAAACAGAAAGAAAAAGGAAAAAGGAAACGAAAAGGTATGTGGAAAGAAAAACCCAAACCTGGGCCCCATTAAAGATCCATTGAACTGTGTGACAGCTTCAAGAAAAGCTGCAGAAGCTTTTAGTGCCTCCCCTAAATGCTGCCTCACTGAGGTCAACATTGCCTGTGGTGTCACTGCCATACCTACTGAGGGCTGAAGCATTACTGATTGGAGGAGGGGAAATGTGAGCCTGCATCCCAATTATTTCATAGCCATCTTCCTTAAGTCTCTCCCAAGGACTATTTTGAATGACTTCCCCTTAGGCAGTCACATTGTGATGGATTTATAGAACTAAGAAGCCAAAATTTCTTCCTGACTCTAGGAAAGCCCCACAAAGGTTCTGATAGTTTGGGATGGGGCACTCATGGAGGAATTAGTGGAAACTATAAAGAAAGGAGCCAGTGTAGTACAGTAGTAAAAAATGGGGCATTGTAGTTCCACAGATTGCATTCAAATATTTGCTCTGCCTCTTACTAACTGGAACTTGGAGCAAGTCACTTTGACTTCTCTGGACCTCAATTTAGTTTACTGTAAAATAGAAATAATAACTCATAGGCCTGCTAGGACATGTAAATGAAATAATGTGTGTAAAACAACTAACACAAGGTCTGGCCCTCGTAGACAGTCACTAAATATTGAAAAAGAAAGAGAAATAGAAACACAGAGTAGTAAATGAGTGGGTTTTTAAATATAGGACCCAGGAAAAGATATACAAAGAATTTAGCAAAAGATAATGTCATCAGAAGACAAAATAATAGGATGATAATAATTTGTATAGTAAGAGAAATGCTATCACCCTGTAAATGTTAAATCAACTCCAAAGGTAAAAGAAGTCAGGAAAGTTGCATTTTACAAAAGGAGTAATCTTGATGGACAACATGAAATTTTACTAAGTGAACAAAGCACAGGTAGAGCATTCCAGAGGATGTGATATATCTGAAAAGGCACAGAGGTTGTAAAGAGCCAAGATTGATGAATTTAACAGACTGTAAAACTGATGATTTGTTGGTCATCAAAAACTCTGTAACGTCACAAACACATTGACTCCATCCATTTTTCTCTCCCTTTGTACCAAAAACAAACGCTTTTCTTTTTACCACTACCTTAAGGCGACCAAACAGGTTTGACTGTTCCTTCCTCCAACCTCTGCTCAGGACTGCATTTGGTGATTACTATCTGAAAGACCAGTAACTGACCATCAAGCATGACTGGGAAAATGACATCTGGAGGCTAGTGGGATGGTAGAATGAACTGCTGGCATGCTGACTGCTCAGTTAAAGCACTTTGGAATGATTTACCTTCCAACCATCAGAGAATGAGGCAGGGAAACTGGATCCATTGAAAAAAAGGTCCACCCATACCATCCATCCATTTTCCATAAATATAATGTATTTTCCTATTATACATTTGAGTTCCCCAAAGGATTCTCACCAAAAATATTTAAATCAACTGAATTATGAACTAAAATAATGGTCACTGACAAAAATGAGAAGTCTCTCATTAATCTTAAAATTCCTTTATAATGTAGAACCCCCAAAATATGTTTAATAAATTACTCCTTTCCACTGGTGATTAGGAAAGTCAGGAGAACTCAAAAGCACACGTTTCTACACTTTCTTTAATGAAAAACAAACAAAACCAGTAAAACACCCAGGCCAAGTGGAGGAACATCAGCTGACAAACAGGTCTAACTTCATCTGCTGGTTTTTCACTGTCCCAAAGGTCCCTCGGTATTTGAGTGTCTATGCATTTTGGAGTACGTTTTTCAGTACTAAGGGCACAAGAAAGTTTTCTCAAAAAACAAGAGTCATGCTTAGTAATCCAGGACAAGGAGACCTGCAAAATTCCAGCTTTGAAAGAGACCTACTCTTAAACATTAGGAATGTAAAATTATCTTCAACTAATGACAGGCAATGCTGATGTTATTCAGGCTTACACATTCTCACATTGAGTGTACCCCTTCTTTGTTCCCTAATAAACACCAACCAGTAGGAATCGGTTCATATATACTCAGCATCTTCCCAAATCATAAACACCTCCACCTTACATTTGTAGGTAGCTTTACAATTTACAGATAGTGTTCCCATGCACTGTCTTCTCTGAACCTCACACAACAATACATGAGGTATTCAGGGAAGTTATTATCATTTTAAAAATGATGAATCTGAGGTTCAGAATGGTTAACAGAATTGTCCAAGCTCATGCAGTTAAGAGATGAAATCATTGCCACAACCAGGTATTTTATCTCTTACTCCTATTCTTTTTCCCACAGTTTTCCTAACAGCAACAAAAAATGTTAAATTATAGTCACTCTGCTATGTTTTGAAAGGCATGAAAACCATTTTGCCTATTACATTAAGAGATATATAAAAATTTTAAAACCTAGACTTTCTGGAAATCAGTTATCTGAGAAAGTGTATTTAGGTGGAACATTTCATTTACCTATCAATAAGGGCTGGAAATGGGGATAATATTCATTATGTAACTCAATGAAAAATTATTAAACACCTATTAAGTGCCAGAATCTATACTAGGCACATGGTTTCTATTCCATAAAACAGAGAAAATATTAAGAGAAATTTGGGCAGAATTAAGAAATTAATTAATTCAATAAGTATATATTAAATATCTACTCTCTGCCAGGCAGTGTTCTGGGTGCATACAATATGTAAGTGAACAAATAATAAAAAAATCATTACCATGACTAATATTATTTTAATGTGCATGAGGAGGTGCAGAGGGAAGAAAATAGCCAATAAGCAATAGACTTGATTAATTAAAATATTAAGTAGTATGTTAGAAAGCAACAAGTGCTATGGACAAAAAGCATGGTAAGGGGGATGGAGAGTGCTGGGACAGATTGATTTTAAATTGAGTGACAGAAGCAAACGTCATTGAAATGCCACCTAGGAAAAAACTTGAACAAAGTGAGGGAGTGAGCTGCACAGATATCTCAGGGAAAAGCATACAAGGCAGAGGGAATAGTTGATGTAAAGGCCCTGATGTGGGAGAATGCCTAACATGTTCTGGGACTGACAAAGAAGCCAGTGCAGCTACAGGAGGAGAAAAAGTGGTAGAATATGAGGTCTGAGGTACAACAGCAGTACAGATCATTTGTGATCCTATAAGTCATTAACTTTTAGGTCAAAGACTTTATTCTGAGTGAGGGGGAGAACTAGAGGACTCTGAATAGAGGGGGAGAATATGGCCTGGAGTACATTTTTATATGAATCACATGTGAAGAACAACATCTTTCTTCTTGCTTGCCAAACAAAAAACAACATTGGGGATCCTGAAAATTCAATTAACTTTCAGAGTCATTTTTCCTTGACACTTTAGATGTGCACTTTTTAAAGGTTGGGAACTGCTTAATCAAAACATCTTAGACTGGAGTAACGTTAGAGGAAATGATGGAGGGATGAATACTTCAAATTCTCTACTCCATAAAGGAAATTAGAAAATTGGGGGGGGAAAAAGGGTAAAAATTAACCAAACAGTTG
Organism: Leopardus geoffroyi; assembly: GCF_018350155.1. NCBI lineage: Eukaryota > Metazoa > Chordata > Mammalia > Carnivora > Felidae > Leopardus > Leopardus geoffroyi. Next base: position 54,903,066 of record NC_059343.1, on the reverse strand, counting down.
TAGCCAGGGAGCATTTATTCAAAACTCTGTGGTGTTTAAATTTACACTATTCCCAATCACTCCTTCTCCAGTCCCATAATATGCATGAAAAACAGCCTGTATTGATGGTGAAAAACAATAGCCTGTTAACCACTGGAGGAAACAGAATGGTGTTGGGACTTCTTCAAAGACTCTTTCTTAGAGAATTGTCATTATTTAACCTGTCTGGGGGTTTCCTGAAAGATTCTACCCTAAAGACTATGTTTATTTAACCTGACTTATAGCCTGCCTAGTGTAAACAGCTTTTTCCCTGTGGAAGTTTCTAGAAAATAATAAGAGACATCAGCTTGGCTAAGTTGGTAGATAACAATTGTGGCAAACAAGGAGCTAACCAAAAAGCTTTAAAAGAGTGGGGAAATGATGGGGCACCTGGATGGCTTAGTCAGAGGAGCATGTGACTAGTGATCTCGGGGTTGTGGGTTCAAGCCCCACCTTGGCTGTAGATTACTTAAAAATAAAATCTTTAGCTATTTCCAAGACCTACAGCTGTCTCACCCCTGACCTTTGGAAAGAGTCTGTGTTCATCAAGTCTCCCCATCAGGAATTCACTGACCATCTTGTAAAGACCCACATGAGTCTCTGTGTAGAGGACCCAGGCTCTAGCTATGGCCACCACATAGTTTTATACAAGAAAAATAAAGTGCATTAAAGCTTGTTAAAAATAAAATAAAATAAAATAATAAAATAAAATAACATAAAATAAAAATTTTTTAAAGGTGGAGAAATAAGATGTTCATAGGAGGCTTTGAAAACCTTCACTATATTCCCAGGCATCTAGAATCAGTTCCAAAAAGTTACTAAACAAGCAAACAACAACAACAACAAAAAACAAACAACAAATAGCAACAACAGCCATGAGGTTTGACAGGTATAAATTCTACCTTATAAGTTAATTATGTTAAATGTAATTGGAGTTAACACTGGTATTAAAGACAGAGATTTGCAGAATGGATTGAAAAAACAAACTGCAACTATGCTGTTTATAGAAGGAAATTTTAAATTCAGAGACAAAAATAGATTGAAAGCAAAGGGATTGAAAAAGATATTCCATGCAAACAGTAACCAAGGGAGAGCTGGAGGACTATACTAATATTAGATGATGAAATTAAGACAAAAAAAATGACTAGAAACAAAGATGGAGATATTATAATGGTAACATGTTCAATCTACTGGGAAGACATACAATTGTGAACATACATATCTAATAACAGAGCTTCCCCCACAACATAAAAACTGTCAGAACTGAATGGAAAAATAGAATATTCAATCATAAAATCTGGAGACTTAAATACCACACTTTCAATAAAGAATAGAATAAGTAAGAAGAAGATAAGAAATGGAAAGTCATGAACAACATAACCAAATTAGACCTAACAGGCATCTACACAATACTCCACCCCAAAACACCACATACGTATTCTTCTTAAGTGCACAAGAAATATCCTCCAGAAAAAAGAGCACATTTAAGGCCATAAAACAAGTCTTAATAAATTTAAATTTATTAAGTCACACCAAGAATGTTTTCTGATAAAAAATAAAATAAAATTATAAATCAATAACAAAAGGGAGTTTCAGAAATTCACAAATATATGAAAATTAAACAATGCAGTGTAAATAATGGGCCAAAGAAGAAAACATAAGGGAAATGACAATATATAAAGTGAATTGAAATGAAAAGATAACATGCCAAAATTTATGAAATTCAATGAAAGCAGTGCTTAGAGGGAAGTTTACTACTGTAAATGTTATGTTAAAAACAAGATCTCAAATAAATAGTGTAACATCTTAAAATGCAAAAAAAGAGAGAGCAAACTAAAAACAAAGAAAGCAGGAAAAAAAATGATAAAGATTAGAACAGAAATAAATGAATTAGGGGCACCTGGCTGGCTCAGTCAGAGGAACATGCAACTCTTGATCTCAGGGTTATGAGTTCGAGCCCCACACTGGGTATAGAGATTACTTAAATAAATGAAGTAGAAAATAGAAAACAAAACAAAACAGAATGAACAAAACCAAATCTTGGTCCCCTGGAAAGATCAACAAATCAATAAACCCTTTAATAAACTAACCAAGATAAAAAAGAAAGAGTGCTAAAATTATGAAAATCAAGAATGAAAGGAGAGACAATTCTATTGAAATAAAGACAATTTATTGGATCATCTTAACTGAAATTAATTTTATTGAAATAAAGATTATTAGAGAATACTACAAAAAATTGTATGCCAACAAATTGACTAACACAGATGAAATGAAGATATTACTAGAAAGATACAAACCTCCAGAACTAATTCAGAAAGTAAGTAGAAAATCTGAATAGACCTATAACAAGTAAAGAGATTGAATCAGTAGAATAATAATAATAATAATAATTTCCTACAAAGAAAGTTCCAGGAACACATGGCTTTACTAGGGAATTTTACTAAATGTTTAAAGAAGAACTAATGCCAATTATTTACAAACACCTCCAAAAAAAAAAAAAAATTAAGCGAATACTTTCGAATTCATTTTATGAAAATATTATTACCCTGATAATAAAAGAAGAATAAGATAGTACAAAAAGAAAACTAAAGACCAATATCTCTTATGAATATAAAGGTAAAATCTGAACAAAATACTAGCAAATCAAATCCAGCAATATATAAAAAGGATTATACCCCATAATGAAGTGAGATTTATCCCAGGAATGTAAGGTTGGTTCAACAAACAAGAATCAATCAATGTAATATAGCAGTTTAATGAATAAAAGAAAAAAAAAAACAGATGGTTATCTGCATTTGACAAAATCCAACAAGCTTCCATGATAAAAATACCAGGACTAGATAGAAACTTCCTCAACCTGATAATAGATATTTATGAAAAACCCACAGCTGGTGGTGAGAGACTGAAAGCTTCCTCCCTAAGATCAGGAACAACGTCAGCTGTCACCACTACTAGTCAACATTGTAGTGGATGTTGTAGTTGAGGCAATTAGATAAGAAAAAGAAATAAAAGGCATTCAGATTGAAAGGAAGATGTTTGCTTTTCTCAGATAATATTATCTTGTATAAAGAAAATTCCAAAAAACACACAAAATAACTATTAGAGCTAATAAAACTCAATCTGCAAAAGCATCAAAAAGAATCAAATATTTAGGGGGTAAATTTAACAAAAGAACTGTATGCCTTATATGTTGAAAACTATAAAACAGAACTGAAAGAAATTAAAGGACAACTAAATAAATGTAGAGACATCTTGTGTTGATGAATTTAAAGACTTAATATTGCTAACATACAACGGTGCCCACATTGATCTACAGATTCAACATATCAAAATACCCAGCTAGCACTCTTCCTGAAATTGACAAAGTGATTCAAAAATTTATATGGAACTGCAAATGCCATAGAATAGCCAAAACTATCTTGAAAATGAAGGACACATTTGGAGGACTCATACTTCCCAATTTCTAACCTTACTACAAAGATATATTAATCAAGATACTGTGGTAGTTGCATAAGGATAGACATATAGTTCAGTAGAATGTAACTAAGAGTCCAGATAGAAATTCATATAAGGATATATAAGGATAATAAGACAACTCTATGGAGAAAGACATTCTTTCACAAATGGTGCTAGGACAGCAGGATATCTGCATGTAAAAGAATGAAATTGGGACCCCGCCTCACATCATACACAAAAATCAACTCAAAATGGATTACAGACCCAAATATAGCAGCTCTACCTACAAAATTCTTAGAAGAAACCATAGGTGCAAATCTTTGTAACCTAGGATTAGGATTTTTAGATAGGACACCAGAGGTAGCAATAAGAGGGGAAGAAAAGATAACAATGGACTTCATCAAAATTAAAGATTTTGTTCTTTAATGGACACCACCAAAAAATAAAAAGATATATAATGGGTTAAGATGTTTGCAAATCATATATCTGATAATAGACTTGTATCCAGAAGTCATAAAGAACACATGCAAGTCAAAAATAAAAACAGGAATAATCCAATTAAAACATGGACAAATATTATGAATAGTCATTTATCTATAGAAGATGTACATGTATAGAAGATGTACCACATGAAAAAATGCACGACATTGTCAGCCATTAGCAAAATGCTAAGTAAAACCACAATGAAATACCATTTCATACCAACTAGGATGAGGCTAACAATAATAATAACAATAATTGATAATAAAGTAACAGATAATGTGTTGGCAAGGATGTGGAGAAATTTGAGCTCTCATATACTTCTGATGAGAATGTAAAACAATGCAGTATCTATAGAAACACTTTATCATTCCCACAGGAAGTTAAACATGGACTTACCATATAACCCAGCAATTATGATTTATCTAGAAAATTGAATGAAGTACTGATACATACTAAAACATGGATTTAACCTTGAACACATGATGCTAAATGAGAAAGGATCCAGATAAAAAGGCCACATAAAGTTGTTCCATTTATATAAAATGTTCAGAATTGATAAATCCATAGAGACAGAAAGTATTTTAGTGGTTGCCTGGGTCTGAGAAGAGGGGGAATTGGGAGTACGTGCTAATGGGTACAAGGTATCTTTTCGAGATGATGAAAATTCTCTGGAATTAGTGATGTTTGCATGACTTTTTAAATAAAGATACTAAAATCAATTGAATTGCACGCTTACAAAGGATGAATATTATGGTACATGAAATTTATATAGACAGAGATATACAGATATATCTATATCTATGAAAGGAAGGAAGGAAGGAAGGAAGGAAGGAAGGAAGGAAGGAAGGAAGGAAGAGAAGAAAAAAAAGTCTTAGCTTGCCTTTTGTTGCCAATAATTCTTAGTCTATGGGAGAGGAGTCAGAAAAGGAAATCAAGAGTGTGCTGTAAGTTGTAGCACAAATGATTTAATTTAAAAGCATGGAAAGGTCTTTAGGGGTGCCTGGGTGGCTCAGTTGGTTAAGCATTTGACTTCAGCTCAGGCCATGATCTTCTGGTTCATGGGTTTGAGCCCTGCGTCGGGCTCTGTTCTGACAGCTTGGAGCCTGAAGCCTGCTTTGGATTCTGTGTTTCCCTCTATCTTCTCTCCTTCCCCTGCTTGTGCTGTCTCTCTCTCTCTCTCAAAAATAAATAAACATTAAACAAAATTAGAAAAAAAAAGAAAAGGTCTTTAAAGACTCCAAGTCTACCTACATTACGTCCTAATAACAATCTCATACATTTGTAAGGTATGTTAACATTAGTAAATCCCTTCCCATACGTGGTCTCACAACATACCCATGAAGTAGCAAGGACAAATAACATTAACATCTTTGCAGAAGCAGAATTCTAGAGAGCTTCAGTGACGTCTCTGGGGTCACATGCTAGCTTTCTTTTTTTCAGTGGTGGTTTTACTTTGCCATGATGCATGTAGAAAGCAGACTCTTTTCTAAAAGGAAATGAACTCTAACTCTTCCCAATTTCTAATCTTATTCATTGTATTCTGTCACCCATTTTCTTTTCACATGTGAGAGCAAGATTCTATTATCTGCAGTGCCATGGAGTGATTTTGCAAAATAGTCCTTTGAAACTGCATTCCCAGTATTTCAAAATGGAACCTTGAGAGTAGGCAGATCCACACTCAGTTCTTCCCCCCCCTTCACTTTTCTATCACTCCATTGTGTCATTACCATATTAAAACATCCAGCAGTGCATAAAATGTAATAGATCATTATAAAGTGAAAGAATAGGGTGCACCTGGGTGGCTCAGCCAGTTAAGTGTCAGACTCTTGATCTTGGCTCAGGTCATGATCTCACAGTTCATGAGATCAAGCCTGGCATAGGGCTCTGCATTGACAGCATGGAGCCTGCTTGGGATTCTTTCCCTCTCTCTGTCCTTCCCCCTCTCATGTTCTCTCTCCTTCTCTCTCAAAATAAGTAAATAAACTTTAAAAAAATTAATAGATAGGGGCGCCTGAGTGGCTCAGTCGGTTGAGTGACCGACTTCGGCTCAGGTCATGATCTCACGGTTTGTGAGCTGGAGCCCTGCATTGGGCTCTGTGCTGACAGCTCAGAGCCTGGAGCCTGCTTCTGATTCTGTCTCCCTCTTTCTCTGCCCCTCCCTCACTCATGCTCTGTCTCTCTGTCTCAGAAATAAATAAACATCAAAAAAATTAAAAAAAAAGTAATAGATATCTTCCTCATTACATTGTGAAAAAGACAAGGATGAAGCTTATTCATTTTTGTCATTCCAGACTGGAATGAATGGAAAAAAATCTCAATATACATTAGTTGAATGCATAAATGAATAAATTATTAATTTTTAAATTTTTTTGTTGGCCAAGAGAGCTCCCTGTAATGTGCTTCTTAAAGAACCAGCCCAGGTCCTAGATAATCATAAGGTTTTGATAGTTTCCTAATGAAGAGTAATATCTTTCAGGAATGAAAAGAATCAACAAAGACAGCACCATCATTTTACAAACTTTAAGTCTCATTCCTTCCCTCCATAATGGCTGTTTGAAATCTTGGTTCCCCTTCAGTCTCAATGAGTTTGGTGAGGCTGCTCTGTGGAATACTGGCTTAGAGCCCCAAGATAATGGATAGAATGGGTCACTGGAGGTCAGAGGACAAAGCTTACCTTACTGCCACCTCATTGCCAGCCCACCACAGCCACTACTGACCCTGGCAGTTTGGGCATAAAGAGAAAAAAGAAAAGAAAAGGACCTTGGAATCAGTTTCACAAGGTTCATTTGTTAGGCAAGAATGCTCAGCACAAAGCAAATATATTAAAGGCAGAGAAACTGCTCTATTGGGGAAAACATAAAATTTTGAGGGTGATGGAATTGAAAAAGCCCATGTATTTATAAATTACAACAAATAAATTCATTCCAATAATATCACTTCTACAATGTGCATACAGCTTAGGAAACTGCCCTGTTGCCAAATGCCAGATAAAATCTATGTCTGCTGGGAATTAAAAACACTAGGCAAAGAATCAAGAGATTTTTCTTAGAGCAAGTTTTGTTTTTTCTATAAACCCTGCAACGTATCTGCACAGGATTTTAGCAACCTTGCAACTGAGGCTGAAAGCTGAGCTCTAATGGGAAGGCACTCTTCATGGCCTTTCTTGGGCATTTTCTGGCTACTGCTCACTTGCTGGGAGACAGTATATCCATAAATAAAATTATACATCTGCTTATCCCTGTATCATGCAAAAGTGGTTGGACATATTGTCAATTTGTAGGCTATCTTTGTAATAAACTATTGGAGGGTGGTAATTTCACTTTGAGAAACCCTGAATCAGAGGTAATCATTGTGATGTAACTGCACATTGGTGGAGATATGCTTGATGATCTTGTACATAGAAAACATGCAAGTGAAGAAGAATAAGAAGAAAGAATAAGGAAGGAAGGAAGGAAGGAAGGAAGGAAGGAAGGAAGGAAGGAAGGAAGGGGAGATGCAAGCCATGAAGTGATTTTCAAGTAAGGCTGTTTCCCATATAGGCAACTCTTTACAAAAGGTTCCAGGGTGGTCAGAGGCAAGTATTTATTTAACAACAGCCATGATTTTCCAGAACAATGGTAATGAGATCCCCTAGAAAATAGAAACTAATACTCATTTGATGCTTTGAAATTTATACAGTGATATTATAAGCAGTATTTCCTTTGGTTTTTCAGCCACTGTATTATCTCCAATTTATAGATGAAGAAAGTAAGGCTTAGAGAAATCAAATAAATTTCCTAAGGCCTTCTCAACCACATCCTAGCTGCTTTAAAATCTCTGGACCTATGGGGCGCCTGGGTGGCTCAGTCGGTTGAGCGTCCGACTTCAGCCAGGTCACGATCTCGCGGTCCGTGAGTTCGAGCCCCGCGTCAGGCTCTGGGCTGATGGCTCAGAGCCTGGAGCCTGTTTCCGATTCTGTGTCTCCCTCTCTCTCTGCCCCTCCCCCGTTCATGCTCTGTCTCTCTCTGTCCCAAAAATAAATAAACGTTGAAAAAAAATTAAAAAAAAAATAAAATAAAATCTCTGGACCTAATCAGAGGAAGGCTTATCTGCAGGACCTATGGTCTGTACATATTCCCTGATGTGAGTCACCAAACTCTGGATTATATTTCCTAGAATAGTTAGAGTCTCTTTGAGGTAATACATCAATCACATTCTTCTCCAAAAAGGGATCAGATTAGTCACTAGTGTTCCTAGCATCATAGGTGTCAAATGCTCACAGCATCACATAAGGGCTTGCTGTAGAAAGTGACTTTCCTCTTATTGGATATGTGTGTTAAGTTTTTGGCATTACCCTAGGACCCCTTGGGAGCATAGTGGGTGGGTTAATAAACATGAAGAATGGTTATAAGTAAAGATTTGGCCAAGTTGACATGGCTAAAGGAGAATCACCTTATGGGAAGATCTAATGCCCAAAGAAAGCTCTTTATTGTTTGATCTCTGGTTCCAAGGAACAGATTCTTTATTTTGTATAGTGTACATCCAGTTTGTTCTTCTTCAGTATTTACTAATATGCATTTTGATGAATAATAACTCATCTCTTTTGTTTTTGTGGGAACCCAAAGAATGTGATATAAACTTACACTCTGAGTGAAGAGGGCAAGAACAGTGGGTGGTAGCACTAGGTAGCACTCAGTAAGAGAAAATGAGTCTCAATGTGGACGAAAAAATAAAAAAAAAACCTGGGGGATAGAACTAGAAAATGCAGTTTGAATTCTTACAGAGCCCCTCTATCCTCAAAATACAGAGGGTTCCATGTTCTACTGTAACTTGGGGAGCCTTTTTTCCATGTGGAATTTACAGCTCTTCAATAGATTTTGCAGTCTCCACCTAAACAAGAAAACTGGAGTATCTGGAAGCCGCAACCCCCAAAGCATGTCAGTGAAGTCAACCAATAAGTTAATACAGCCACCTGCCTCACTCTAATTCCTCAAATGTACCAAGATGGCCTCTATCACACATTAGTAGTTGTAATCCTGTGTGATGGCTGGTGTGAACTTACTTCTATGTGCTGAGTCTGCCATGCTGTCCTGAGTTCTCCTGCCCTGCTGGTTTTCTCATGTCCAAAGTCCTCATGATTTTCTAATGTTCATTGACACTAATTTTGACTTGGATGTCCCCTCATGCCATCACCCCTACAATTTTATATGATGTCAGCTGTTGGGTTTTCTCAGAACTCACTCATTTCTCCCTCATATAAAGTGGTCTCATTGCTACTGTTTTACACACAAACCTAACACAATTCCAAGTCCTGTTAAGTGAAGCATGTTTATCTCTCTCTACAACTCTTCTTCTGCTTCCCTCTTCAACTTCTGCTCTTTCATCCTGCCAAATGCTCAATGCCTTCATTTGACTCTTGGCTTCTCAGAGCTTGCCACTTTGATGCTTAATCTAAGCCTTCTTATTTCGGGTAACAGATAACAGAACCTGTTCTGAATCTCCTATGCCTTTCAAAATTTATGAGACTGGTGTTTTGTTCCTTCAGAGTCCTGCCAATGGATATACTGACAACCTAATTCCCAATAGTATTTTCTGAGAATGGTTGAATGTGTCCCAGAAAGTCAAGTCTTCCAAAACAATTCCACATATGGTGGGGGGTATCAGACACTGTGACAGATCATGCATGGCAAGATACTTTCAAACAGAGGGGACTTTAATAAATTACTAATACATAACACATGATTTTGGATGTATATATAGCCACCTGCCTCCTTCCAATTCCTTCAATGTGTCTACCATTCCTAAAGATCTTCCCATTATATGTTCCCACCCCCAATGCCTGCTTTTGACTCAGATAAATGTGTCTACCACACCACTGGTACAAATGGATACTAAGGAAATTTTAAAAAGAAAAAAAAATAATGTGCATGAATACAACCTAAGTACATGTAAGCAATCTAAATATCTAACAATAGATGCATAAGAAAAAAACCCTACCAATTATGCAAGCATGAAGGCAAGACGTAAAATAATGACATATATTTTGGTCAGTTGTTGTGTGAAGGTGGTGGGCATTTAAAAAGCCATTAGTAGAAAATATAAATCTCCAAACAGATGATGTAATTTCACATGTTTAACATTGTAGGGTGACACTCATGAGGCACAATTTAATCCAAAAGAGGTTTCCAATGCATCTACAATAAAATCATGGTTTCATCAAAGTGAACCTTCCACTAAGGAAATCAGTTTAGCAGAGGGAAAAATATGGGTAAATACATTGCTGAAGTAAAGCAAGAAATGGAAAGAACCACAAGAGAGGGAGTCATGAAGTGCTGTGGGAACACAGAAGGGTGGGATGTCTTTTGATGGAGTGGAAGCCTCATGGAGGAGGCATTTGAATGAGACCTTGAAGGATACCGAGATGTGGAGAAAAAGCACTTGTAGCAGAGGGAGTAGCCTGAGTAAAGGTGAGGAAGAAGAAAGTGTGGGCATGAAATAGGATAACAGAATAGTTTAACTATATTGCAAGCACAGCCTCCTGCAGTGTTTTAATATCTTTGGGTGCAAAACAAATACTGATCATCCATTTTAGGAATAGAATGAAAAACTGAACATAAATCAACAAGATGAAATAAAATTACATAACATTTTGGGGGGGGGGGCTTTGATTTAAATCAATTAGTTTCTCCATAATTCTTAATAACATTGTTTCTTCTGGCCTTTGATTTAAACCAATCAGTTGCTGCATAATCTGTTCCATGTTTTACTTACCTCTTTCAGGACACTTATTAGAGCAGTATTTAATGTTTGTTTCTGCATTGTTATCCCCCACTAAACTTCGAGATCTTTGAAAAGGACTGTGTCTCATTCATCACTGAGTTTCCAGTATCAAGCAGAATGCCTGGAATATGCTTGCTTCACTGTGTGCTGATTTGCTGCTTCTGCTGGACTCAGATGTTTTACTCATCTCTCTCTCCCCAGCTCTTAGCACAAGGCCTGACATATAATAGAAACTGAATGTATGTTGAACCTAGATGAATTAGTTACCTTACTGCTTTCTTAGTCCTCTGTGCCTCAGTTTCTTTATTTGCAAGTATCTCCTACCTCATAGGGGTATTGTAAAGATTACGTAAGCACTTAGTGGTGTAGTGCTTAACACAGAGAAAATGTTCAGTAAATATGAACTGCTATGATTATCATCATTATTATTGTTTTCTGTTGTTGATAAGGCTTCCAGAACTGCTTATGGGGGTAGGCCCCTCAAACTGTGCTGGCCTTGATCAGGGTTGTCTTTGGGCACAGAGCAGGGGTGCTATCCCTGTAGACTTTTTTCTCACCTGTCCATCACACTGCTTCTGCTGTACTTAGATATTCTGTGCAGTATTAAAACCATAGCTGACTTTGGAGGGCACGTCCACCAGGCTAAAAGCTCCCTGACAACAAGGTCAACTCACACTCATCTCTGGGCCTACACAGGGCCTGAAATAATACTTGTTGAAAAAAATGAATGAATAAAAGCTATTCACCTCCATACCTTCTTCCTTGCCACTAGACTATGAGAATACAAATGCTAAAATCTAGTTCCCTGTAACTAGGAGACAGGGTCCAGGGAGCTCTGTGCTGCTTACCATTGCTCTAGCTAATTCCTTTTGGGTTTTTGGTACTGAGGAGTTTACACATCTACAAAACTGTCATATTTTGAATCATGTGTGAAATATGCCATCTGTATGAAAATAATTACTATCAAATTATATATGTAAATAGCAACAGGTGAATTATTTAATTCACACTAGCATTTCTAACAGTGAAATCATGGGACCCCTGGAAATATTCTATAATTTGATATGGGGCTGATTTCTCATTCATGCAACAGGAGGCATTGTCCACATTGTCTAGTTCACTTTATTTTTGAAAGTCTGGAACTATGCAAGGAAACTTCCAGTTGCCTTATGTCATGTAATTCTTACAACTTCTCTGGGAGTGGTCATCATTATCTCCATTTTATAGGTGAGAAAATTAAATTTCAGGGAGGAGATGTCATTTTCCCATGGGTACAGAGTTAACAAATGTACGTAAATCAAGTATTTTACCCCTATATCAATAGGGATTCTAGGTAGAGAGCATTCTAGTATCTTTGTAGGGCTCTTAGGTAGATGAGAAATCATCCCATATATTTTTTGTTTTCTACATCTATTTCTGCTCCAATGTAACCATAATATGAACCTAAATTTGCTGGCTAGTCCTCATCAAGTTGCAAAAACAACAAAGAAGAATGTTTTCTAAGTAACATGGGCTACAGAGGAGTTTCTGGGGAGTCATGGAGGCTACACAGATAGTGTGGACGAAGAGGCCATTGTAGGACAGTGGGAAGCAGGAGGCCTGTCAAATGCAGATAAAGGACCAACCCTGTCTGTATTCAGAAGCCTAGCAGAACTAAGGGACCTAAATAACTGGATACCCACCTACTAATGGGTCCTAGGGGCCCTGGGCAGGGTATTAACCATCTCCCCCACACATAGAATTTTGGACAAGATATGAAGGTGATTCAAGTAGGAGTTAGAGATAAGCAGTATGCTACACATTAGCTTTGGCTGGCTCATTTTTAAAAGGATCAACATTGGAGAGTGAATGGGGGTAGAGGGATGTACAGCCAATCTATGGGAAGCAGAATGAATTCCAGTATATCTCTAGTGTTCTATTTTAAACACAGTGGAGTCATAGCTCATACTAAGACATTATCCTGTTTTTGAAAGAAATGCCTCTTACCCCCCAAAACAAATGAACAAACAAAGAGTAACACTACAACCAAACCACACTCCTACAAGAAGTCCAAAACATCAATGATATACAAAGCAAAACTCTATATAAAAGACAACCTGGTTTGGTTTCAAAAAAACATCCATCTGTATTCCGGAAAAGAAGGCTTAAAATGTATTTACACAGGTGCTGGCTCAGATTTATGACCTTTTCCCTCCCTGGCCTGTGGCTATGGACCTGAATTTACCAGGGAGGTCAGACAAGTCTTGAGGATGAAGACACACAGATAGCTCTAACACCTTCAAGTCCAAAGCCTGGAATCCAGGAGAAGCAATAAAACGTGCTCGTTGTGCTGTCTGGGGAGTGTTACACACAGTGCCCAGAGAGGCAAAGAAGGAAAAGGAAGAGGCTGACTTTTGACATATTCTTATACAAATACTACTGACCCTTAATTAACACTGAAAAGATGTGTGTGCGTGTGTGTGTGTGTGTGTGTGTGTGTGTGTGTGTGTCTGTGTGTGTGTGTGTGTCTGAGAACATTACATTAATCAGGGACTAACACAAATACCATTTCCCATCTTCCCTTTCTGCTGACCCTGGGGACACCATAAGTATATGTGTGCCAATGATTAAGGCTTCACTCCAGAAGGAACCAAAACTTACTGGGCACCAGGAGCTGTGTTACACATCATTTAGCTCTTACAATAGCCATTTAAGCTATTACTCTCCTCACAGAAGCACAGAGAAGACTTGGGACTGAACTTGGGTCTGCCTATTTCCCATGGCTGATGCATATAAAGTGAACCACTGGCAAATAGATACATCTGGAGTATCCATAAAATTTCAGAGATTTATTGTTAAATATTTAGACTGTTACAGATTTACTGCTGAATTCTTCAAAACCATATAGTCCAACCACTTTATTATTCAGATGGAAGTTTCTAGGGGCAAAGACAGAATGAGACATGCCTAAGGCCACATGGTGAGACAATGACAGGACCAGAACCCTTTTGGTGCTCTTGTTTCACCACCTAGACAACAGCCTGCTTCCAAAAAGCCAAGAGATTAGAGTAGGACAGGAATGCACAGTTTGGCATGGGGTGGGGCAGGCACAAAAGGCTGACTGACGGCTGGTCAAGGGACCTGCTGCATGTGATAAGGGGAACTCATCCCCCTCTGCACTCCATAATATTCCTCAAACAAGCCTCTAGCTTTCATGCAGACTTGCCTTTTGTTTCTCTTTTCCCTCTTCCTGAAGTTCCCTTCCTACCTTTTTTGCATCTAGCAAATTATTATGCATCCCTCAAGACCTAAATCAACCCTTAACTTTTCTGTGAAGCTTTCTCAAACTTTCCAGGTAAAATAACTCATTCTCTTATTCTGTATGCACAGAGGATTGAGTACTTACTTCTAGTACAGCACTTACCTCACTTTGTTATGTTGAGAACGCTGTCATATTCACTCCACAGCCACTAACTAGTTGCAAGACTTTGGGCAAGTCACTTTAACTCTTCTGTGCCTTGGTTCCTCTTGCAAAGTGGGGGCAATAATAATACCTATATCATAGGGTTGTTGTGAGGATTGAATGAGAAAATGTCTGTAAAGCAATATTGGGTATACTGAGTGCCCAATAAATAACTTTTTTTACTATCTCTCATCCAAGTCCCTGGTAGAGGTCTGGCGTACACATTAAGTAAGTACCTATGAATAAATGGACACCATGTGGGGAAAGTGTCAGTCGTCAGCCATTTTGGATATCTCTGTAGTTAGGATACTCCTCTGAGGGTCCATAAATTCCTTATCAAACACTAGACTAGACTAGTGGTCTATAGTCTTTTCTGTGTTATATGACCTCTCAAAATCACATGAAAGTTATGAAACACTCCCTAAAAAATCCATACACATTTATACACACAAAACCTTGCAAGAGTTTTCATACCATAAAATGTCTCATAGAGCCCTTCTATCATAGACTAACATTAATCATTCCCCTGCTAAAAGGAAAAACATAAAGTTACAGAAGTAGAAGGGACTCACAAAAGCTGAGTACTTTCTGGAAGCCAAGGGCTGTTCTAAATGTTTATTATTCTGCCTCACATAATTCTTGAGTGTTTCAAGGTAACAATCTCTGTGGCTCTGCTAATTGGCTTTGAGGCTAGAGGATCCCTCAGGCAAGAAACAAGAAATCTCTAGGAAGCCCTAATATCTGCCAGTTATAGGTTCTGTGAACCTGGAAGAGTCATTTCCTCTCTCAGAGCCTCAGTTTCCTTATCCATAATATATCTTGGCCAGATTTTTAGGTTTCTAAGTTTCCTTTCTTCAAGGTTCAACAGATTAGCATTTTCAGAACCTGTGATTCCAAGCACTGCAAATCTTTTAAGTCTTTTTATTAAACAGCTCATGGCTGAGTTAGCTGTCCAGAAAGTGAAAGAGCTTGTACCATGGAGCTGTAGGAATGTATTTATATCTAACTTATAGAACTGTGAGAGGCCCATTCTCCAGGGCACACAAGCAGATACCACAATGAAATCAAGGTCCATCCATGTTATGATGCATTCCAGGAGGAAAAGGAAGATCAAAATTTTAAAACACTGATAGAGGACAAGACTTTGTGGCTTTTAACCTCTGTCCTAAAATACAGTATTTTCTGTTTTTGACATCAAAGAGGAGGAAAATAAATTTCTCTTACTCCTGGCCCCATGGAAAACATTCTGTGGTACACTTTGAGAAGTCTCAAAGCCAAGGGTCAAGGAACCAGGGATCTACCATTTGTATGTATATGCTTTGTCTCTGAGCATTTCCGTTAGCTTGGTAATGAGCAAAATTCTCTTGATAAAAGGTGTTAAACTAGGCTTTCTGTACTGTGCATGTGTGATGAGAGTGAATGAAGAGCTACTAATGCTGATTTTATCAGAATCAGAATTTTCCCTATGAAGAGTAGGAGATGGTGGAAGGACTATGGCTCACATGTCCCCAGTTCTGCCTAATGAAGAAACTGCTCTTTTCACCACCAACTCTTTTAAATATTTGGGGCTTTCTTAGGAAGACAAGCTACCTCAAATTAGTGCTACTCAGTGTCTCCTTGGTTTCTCCCCACAGTACTTATATCTTTCTTAACTTCTGTCATCTCTTCACTGTTGGCTTTCTTATTTGCCTAGACATAACAACCCTTTCTGTCTACTTTGGGTTAGTATGTTTATATATTTGAGGGGAAGCTATACTATAGCAGAGTGACTGTTACCTTTGAACTCAGAACACCTGGGTTCAAATTCCAGCTATTCCATTTACTACATGTTGATTAACTGTCAAAGCCTCAGTTTGCTTATGTGGAAAATGAGAAGGATAACTTTGCCTTCTGTCTCAGATGGCTTTGAAGTTCAAATGGGCAGTGGATACAGTGGCCCTGCATTCTCTGAAGAGCTTTGAAGATGTCCAGGATTATGATCACCAAGCTCCTTGAGGCAAGCTCTGTACCTTGAGTATGTGATCCCAACACCCCACATGTAGTAAGCACCCTGTAAATGTTTACTGGCTGAATGAATGAGCAGATTACTACCAGGCCCGTTCTAGGTACTGGTCTGTCAGGAGGCTATGGTGATTCCACTGGGGTGCCTCAGGAATAGCAACAAAGACTGGAAGCAAAGGGACTGAGAATTCTAATCTTTATTCCCTTTATAAAGAGACATTCACCTCTAAATATCAGTTTCTTCTTTTTTAAATTCATTTTTGAGAGAGAGTGCAAACAGGGGAGAAGCAGAGAGAGAGGAGGACAGAGCATCCAATGTGAGCTCTGCGCTGACAGAAGAGAGCCTAATCTGGGGTGCAAATTCAGGAACCATGAGATCATGACCTGAGCCAAAGTCAGAAGCTCAGCTGACTGAGCCACCCAGGTGCCCCTCAGTTTTCTCTTTTGTATAGGAGGAAGTTTCCTCTTCTGTACCCTCTTCTGCACACCTGCCTACTTAGAATGCTGAAAGCAGCTGCCTAGCCATGAAAAGGAGCATGAAAACACCTGAACGATAGGTTCCAGAAGTATGCACACATAGCTGTTATAACTGAAGAGACTGTTTTCTGAAATAATGGCTCATCACAGATTTTGGTCATTTTGAAGCATAGTGTGTTGCTTCCTATGGGACTAGAGCCCATAGAAGTAAGAAATAACTCCTACCTTTGAAGAAAAAGTGGTTCTAATGTTTGCCTTTGCAATAGCAGCCAAATGCAAAAATCTACTACACATAGTTTCACAATTACCAAGAGATTCTGTGGAGGACTGAAAAAATGTTCTAGCTTCAATACATGGGCTTTAAAAATGTAACAGATTGGGAAATAGTAACACAAAGTGGAAGCATGCAATGGACTAGGAAGATTTTGGAAGTGACATAACTTCCTGTTAATCATTGCTTTCATAAAATGTACATGCTATAAATAAGCAGGCACAGGGCACTGTATAGAAGCAATGGCAAATTCTTGACCTGGCTCCCAAATTGGGCACTAATGAGAGATGCAAGTGGGTATCAACTGCAATAGGTTATAGAGCTAAATTATTTATTCTGAAGGCCTGTGGTCTAGTCTTGTGGGGACAGCAAGAATTATGCCAGCAAATGTGTAAAGACAAAGAATCATGGGGAAATATATGGCATATCCATAACTCAGCTGACCACCTTGGCCCTGTTTTCTATCAGACAGAAAGTTTTTCCATAACACTTAGTACCAGAAAGTCTCCAAAGTGCTTCCTCTTTACCATCTGTGGTATATGTGGCATCCAGCAAAACTCATTCATGTAGATTTCATAGTCATCCACATATTTATGGTGCCAAAGTCTAGAAAACATATGAAATATTTTCAATTTCTCTGGGTATTGCAAAGGAGAGTGATCTACTAGATCATTAGAAAAAAATGTATTCTCTTCTAGCATTCCTAGATTAACTTACTTTTTTCCTGTTTAGTAAAAATGCTCAATACCTAGAGGCCACCAGATCCGGTATTTTGGAAAACCAAGATGTGCAAACTCTGACCACTCAGAAGAATGTTTAAAATTAGATGAACTAGAGAGTTAATAAAATACTAGAACATCGGAAAGAGTTAAATTTAGTCTGCAGACTTGTAAGCACATAAGTGACCATCTAAAGCAAGAGTCAAAAATTACAGTCCACAAGCCAAATCCACTGTGCCACTTGTTTCTGTGTGGCTTAAGAGCTGAGGATGATTTTTAGATTTTAAATGGCTGAAAAAAATCAAAACAAAAATAGTACTGAATGGCATGTGAAAATTAAATGAATTTCAATTTCAGTGCCCATAAAATTTTATTGTAATACAGCCACACCCATTAGCTTACAAATTGTCTAGGACTGCTTTCAGGCTACAAATGCAGAGTTGAATAGTCGAGTCACAGGCCATATGGCCTACAAAGCCCAAAATATTTACTACCTGGTCCTTTATAGAAAAAGTTTGCTGACCTCAGATCTAAAGCCTGGCTTTGACATTTAGAAAAACCAGAGACTGATAAAAGATAAGAAGAACTTTGTGAGAAGATATCCAGGATCAGTGCAATCAGGATCAGTCAACTCTTTGGCCAAAGATACCTGATCAAGGCTCTGGTGCCGCTGCAAGCAGATCCTTCTAACATAGCTAATTTGCCCCCGGGAAATGTTACTGAAAAAGCGAGGGAGTCAAGAGGACACTGAAAAGCACAAAAAAACTCTCTGCAAGTCTCCAAACAAGAAGTTACCATTCAATTCCACATGAGTTGAGGTGGGAAAGAGTGGATTTAAAGGACAGAAAGAGTTCAATGAGGGTTCACTTCCATTTCTTCCCTCACAAAAACCTGGGGTGAGAGACAGAATCAAAGCCATACTTATATAAAATTTGCCAGGAATACTAAATTGGGACATATTGTAAACATCACCGAGGATGGTGTAATTCTTTGAGTCCAGAATGTAAACTATAGTTTCAATTTTATGATGTGTACCAAACAGCACTCCATGTGTACAAAACAAATGGATGTACAATCTCCAATGTTTTACTAGAAAATGTCTGAAAAATAGTAAATTCTTGAGCACACAGTGTACATAATGAACTAATTAACCCTCTTTGAAACATGATGTAGTAAATATGGGGATTTATATCCTGATTTTCCAGATGAGAAAATGGAAAAGAAAGGAAGTTAACCAACTATGGTCACGATGCTGGGGAAAGGAGGAATCTCAGAGTCCTGAATTTTAACCTAGCCCATCCACAGTGCACTTTCCCAGATGGCTATATCATCTGAAAATTGATTTTTAAAAGAATGGGAGATAGGGTTCACTATCTGTTAAGAAGGCAAAACCAAAAGTGCATATAAGTATAAATGCATGTTTGTTTGGTCCAATAATAGTTTTGATAGTGACGATGCTTTGAATTTGTAGAATCGTCATAAACATCTACACTGGAAGGGTATATTAAAAATATCTAGTTTAAGTCCCTTATTTTACAGAGAAAATTGAAGTCCAAAGAGGAAAATTAATTATCCAAAGACAGACAACTAAAACTCCTTTGAGCTTCTACTCCTGTGTATGGGCATCACCTTCCTTTGACTTCCTTGCCTTTTAGATAGCATTCAGTATGCCTTCCCCTGTAACCTCGCTGTTCATCCCACCACCCCACTCCTCATACCTGTTTCTAGCCCACAGATCTTCCCCCAACTGCATGTGTGTGTATATATGCACATGTGCACATAAACACACACACACACACACACACACACACACACACACACACACACACACTTTCACTGAGCTTTCAACAACCAAAAATCTTTTAGTGATTTTAGCCCCATGGACTACCACCATTATTTTTTTTAATCTCAAAATATGAAGATGCTTCCCTGACTAGCCTAATCCTCACCCCAAACTCCTAGAATTACTGACAATGAGAAAATATGAGGCTCTCTCTTCCTCCTCAATAGGAAAATCTGGCTAGATTACAACTGACTCTGTGCTGAGCCTTGCACCAACGACAGCATTAAAGCCTCATGCTTTATGATCTACCAAAGCTAGAAATGGATTTCTGTCTGACATGCCAGGCTTTTAAGTCTTGTACCTGTGCCCAGTCCAGAGATTTCTGAAACCATGAATAAAGTGGTAGTCAACACTGAATACTCAGTCTGACTTAACTGACAACAACAAACAAATGAGGAAAAGAAAGATTTGTGCTCCACTTTCTCCAAGACAGGTGGAATTCCAAGTTTTAATAAAGCAGATTCAGAATCACTTTCATAAAGGCCATTTGGGTAATAAGGACACATTGTAAAAGTGGGGAAAAATCAGAATCAATAAATGTTTCCTGTGGATAATAAGACAGCCCCCCGCCTTCAAACAGAGATAATGACAGTAGTAAACTCAAGTCACCAAGTTTTTCAGATGGGAGGAAGAAAGAAAATGCCATTTTTTGCTTTCTTTTCTGTGTGTGTGTGTGTGTGTGTGTTTATATCATCTTCTCCTATCCCTCAAAGGGCTCAGGACTGGAACCTGGGGTTCATATTCCAAAGGAACCAAGGGGATCCACAGCTTTGTAAGAAATCCATTTGTGATTTTTTTGTATGTCAAAGAGTCAAGAGTATTTGGCCCCATGAGCCCACGGAGGCTCATTTTCTCAAAGAAAATATTACCAAGTTTCCATAACTTAAATTATTCTAAGGTCTAGAGCATTTTAAGACCTTGCTGGATTTCCAAGTGTTCTGCAAGTTGAGTGATTACCCCTCTCTGCTTCCTTGTTCTCAAATAGTCCAAGATACACACCATAGCACAGCTCCTCCCAGGAATCCCTGCCAGCTGCCATTCTGCCTTCCTTCCTCCTTCACCTCTAACTTCTGAACAAAGCTTCCATGTGGAATACGTTATGACAGCAAAATATTCCCTTTTACAATGTTTGATTACTTTCCCTGTTTTCCAAAAATAACAGTATTGTGACCCAGATCTGTAAAACCAGAGGCAGCATCAAATACAATCTAATCTATTTGACTTGTATTTGCTTGTTCAGTTGCTTATTTGAACTCTTTCCCCATCTGATATGACTGCTATTACTGTGCTGTCTGGGCTTTCTGACACACAGTCTCTAGATAGGTGCCCTGGTTTATTCTCTGCTCTGCAGACAAGGCCTACTGGATGATGGGGTAGAGGGAGGAAGCAGAATCCACTGGGGAAGTTGGGGTGAGATGATCTGAAGTCATTGGGGGCTATTCCTTGCTTTCTTATCTGACAGCTATCCTTGTGTAAGTACTCTTAAGAAAAGCAGGTACTGCTCTCTGTGTTTCTTTCCAAACTGCCTAGGTCTAAGTACTGGGGCCCTGCACATCAAACTATCCCAGTACAAGCAGTAGCAATAGGCCACTTGGGGGTATGGAAGGAACATGCAGCATATTTTCAGTAATACTAAATTCTAGCTGTCTCGTTGTTGCTTTGGGGACTGGAAGAAAACAAAATAATGACTTTCTGTTTTATAAGTATTCCTGCCACCTGGCTAAAATGATGAGAAGGCAATAATCATTCCAAATGGCTACCAATGCAAAAACTAGTAAAGGGCACCTGCTTTGCACCTTTTGTCTAGATGCCAAAAGCTCTCTGATGCTTCTGTTGTCCTCTGGTGGGTGCTATAACATTTCTGGTGAAAGGTGTGGCTTATATACCTGCCACTTTTAAGAGTGTCCTCAGGGCTTATAGCCCTTACATAAGGAAAGGCTGCCTGTTTGGGTTCTGACTTGGAACTCAATACTTCTAGGCTAAAGAAAGAGAAGGATAGGTCTTGGAAGGAAGTATTTCCTTTGTGGAAAGTGAAGGCAGGAGTAGATACTGGTGTTTGGCAACTGGGTGTGCCCCCAGAGCAGAGTATGTCTGTCTATGGGCTGTTTATCAGTGTCCCTTTGTGAAAACAAGCTCTTAGGACAGGATGGGGAAGGCAGTGGATGAATAGGAGGTTTGAGCCCAGGTTGATTGGGAAGGAAGGAGTCACTAGCATATATAGGAGGTCTGGAAATGGGAGTTCTTGCTGTAGGATGTAGGCTGAGCACCTCTGGTAGCGGATCAGACATGAACTGTTCTAAGCTAAATAGGACTAAGAAGTCAGGGGCTTGAGCCAAATATAAGATGTAACTTAGCTTGGGGTGCTGGACCAATGGACAGATCCTGAAGGCAAGTCTATGGAAAAAACAAAAGTGTTTCATCACTCTGGATCCCTACTTTTATAGGGGCTATTAATTCAAAGAGGTCTCAAAAAGGCAGCAGCAGAAGGGAGCAGGTGCACAGACTGATGGTCTGCTTTGTTTCTGGGGCTGAGGCCAGGGAGACTTTGTGAAGGAACATTCCCATATTCACTACAGATAATGGGTTAGGGACTCAGTTGGGGTTTCTCCACTTCTGACTTCTCTAATAAAGACAATTTTTCCATCACTATGCAACAAAGTGGAACACAAACAGGGAAGAAATTAAATCTTTTCAAATAATTAATTTTCTTTTATTTGTAGGACCCTTCTAAGCTGTAAGCACCAGATGGGACCACCTTCACCGAATACATTGCCTGTACTACCAAGGCTGCTGAAGCCAGGGGACCAGCAAGTATGAAAACTTGTTTCTTTAGGCTCTTAGGTTCTTTGAGAGGGTCCCACCGGTGACTCTAACTTTGAAATGATAAAATCCTGGGCTCTGGAAGATTGGTGTATCTCTATATAAGATAAAGAAGAAAGGGAGGTAGAAGTGAGTGTGCAAGACCCCTTACCTTCAGCGGCTCTTTTAAAGAACACTTTGCAGCTTCCACAAGTGAGAGCTCCATAGTGACAGCCAGAAGCTTCATCACCGCAGATCAGGCAGGTCTTCTGGGGCGGAAAGTAATAGTCAATGGGTAAGACATGGTCCCTGGAAGTCTCCAAACTGGAAAGACACAGGAGAAACAATGCAACACATGTCAGTGCCTAGCAGAAATATGAGGATAGAAGTCTGAGGTCTTTAGGAGCAAATTTACATGTGTAAATTATTATTATTTAGAAAACAAGATTGTTTCTTGCTTCATTGAGTCAGTGTGAAGCTGATTTTTCTGCTACTTCTAGTGATGACGTCTGTGGGGTTTCCTGTCATGTGGACAAGCCTTTTTAGATCCTGCTAAGGAATTCAAGAAGTTCTCTGGGGTCAGTCAGTCTCATGGGCTATGTTTCCATGAGGGATAGATGAATACAGAAACCTGAGTGCTGA
This sequence comes from Leopardus geoffroyi, assembly GCF_018350155.1. NCBI lineage: Eukaryota > Metazoa > Chordata > Mammalia > Carnivora > Felidae > Leopardus > Leopardus geoffroyi. Next base: position 54,880,156 of record NC_059343.1, on the reverse strand, counting down.
GGTTAAGGTATCTAACTTAAAATGGTGGTCAGGAAACAATTTTAGAGCAATTAAATGGTATCAACCCAGCTATATGGCCTTACCTTATCCAAAGGGAGATCTATGGCCAAAAGAGACTAAGCAACAAAGCAGTTTGGTATCCTTTGCTCTAGTTCTCTAAGCCTCACTTTCACCTGTAAATAGGAATAGTATTGCCCATCCTACTGAGCTCTATTGTGAGTGGCAGTATAAATTATATAAAAAGATAAAAAGCCTTTAAAATGAATACACAAGTGAGGGATCATGATTAGTGTTATCATACCAGCCTTCTTTGGTCTTCTCCCCCACCATTCCCTCACTTTCCTTAGTCATCTCTCTAGATCATGTAAACATCCCCTTACCTCCATTCTGCAATATAAAATAGCAAAATCCTTACACCTGAGGTTCTTGTTGGGAAATGACACACAGTGATGCTGGAAATTTCTCAGGCTACCATCTCAACACTTGGCCATTAAAATACCCATAGGGTCTTTAGGATAGGAGGGAGCTTCAGGAGTCATCTAGTCTAAACTTCTTATCTCTAAGAAGATCTGTATCTGAGTCCTTTCAGATGGATATGAAGGAGAGGGTCAGAAAGCCAATCCTAAATCTTTAATAGAAGTAAAATTCTGAGTCTCCTGTAGTAATTAATTCAAGTTTAAACAAATAAAATATGGTTCTTACTAATCAAAAGTCAAATTATTTTTCTCTCCTATACCCTATGTCTAAGCATTAAAAAAAAATGATGTCCTGGGTTAATCTGCCTCAGGTAGATGATAATTCCCCATATTCTCATCCACAGGAATGTAGCCATATTTTTTTTTTTTTCTGAGCACTTCTCCCTTACTAAGGAAGGAAGGAAAATAAGTCTTAATGGCAGCCTGTTTGTTGTGTTGGGTGATTTCTATACGTCAAAACAACTCTGAGAAACATTTTTTTTTTATTACATCAAATGAAGAAACTCACATTCAGAGAGGTAAAGTCCAAAGTGATTTGACAACAAGCCCAGGACTAACTGGCTCCAAATCCAACATAGTTTCCATTACACTATTATCTTTCTGCTACTCTCTTACTTTCTACACACATGGCTCTATCAAGCTCAGCATAGTTATCAGAATCCAAAAAAGCATGAAATGTTATCTTCCCATCAATAACCAGGGATCAGCCCTGGCAAGGGCAAGAGCAAAGAATATTTTTGCGTAGGCTATACTTGACAAGCACTTTACCTCTAAGACACAAATATTAGCCTTTATTCATGTCCCAAGTACTGCAGAAATCACTAAAAAAATTCGGCTTATATGTAAACCCAGCAGCTGGCTATCTTTTCTCCCCCAAAAGGTCTCACTTTCCTACTGGAAAGCCAGCAGGAGTCTGCCTATCAAACCAGGATTAGCAGGACCGCCAGTTCCACAGGAAAATAGCTCACTTCCCATATATAAATGGGCTAAATGCTAAGAACATCATCCCTTTGGCTAAAATTTTCATTTCCTTGGGTAAAGAATGTGTCCCTATCCTCATTCATAAAATAAGGAGAAGCAGCAGTTTTTTTTTTTTTTTGTTTGTTTTTACAAGTGTCTTCATTCTTTTCTCTCTTTTTTTGACTTCTGAAACTAATGCAAGCCATTCAAATAAAATCAAAAGGACATGTATTTAGGCACTTCATGTGCAAGGCCATTTCATATATATCATCTCATTTAATCTTCCTCCAAACCCTGCCAAATAGCTCTGTATCATCTGTATATCATAGTAGAGGAAACTGATGTTCAGGAAAATTAAACTTGTTCAAGACCACTCATGTCATAAATGGGAATGCCAGATTCCATCCTAGGTAAGTCTGCCTCCAAAGTGCTGGTTCATAATCCATGACTAATCATGTTATAAAATTGAAGGTTGAGATTAGATATATGTATTCAACTCAACTCCTAGCACTTGGCCTTACAAACCTCGCAAAGGATTAGGTTCTGGGGACATTGTGATAATCAATATATTATTCTTGCCTCTAAGAAATTTACTATCTAGTACAGAAGAAATACAGGAATCAAGGAACTGTAACACAACATAGTAGATGATATAGTAAGGCAGAGTGCAGATTGCTACAGATAAGGAAGCACCTCAAAGACAGGAATGATTTTTGAAAGGCATAAAGGTATATTTGGATAAACGAGATGACAATTATAATTATAGTAATTTTATCATATAATTGGAAAATAAATATTAGATATACAACATGAAAACCTGAATAAATAAGAGGTATTCTTGAAAAGAGACTTTATGAAACAGAAATTTTCATCCATATTACAATTTAAAATGCGGTTCAAAATAATCTAATTAATAAAATTTATAATCAATGTTTAAGACTGAAGAAAGTCATCAATATTTTGTTCATTAGATATGAGTTCAATAAAACACACCACTTATAAAAATAACAGTAAAAGAAGAGGAAGAAGAAGAGAAATAATAAAGGCAATTTTAGAATTTGAACTTTCCTAATTACAGCCCATTTTGACTAAAGGCCTGAGATATCTGCTAACCTCACCAGGCTGGTCTCTGCTTACCTACCTACCCTTCCTCTTTATGGAAAAATATTTTGGACAGCACTTCCACTGACCCTGGTGTAGTGTAGACAAAAGGAACATTTCAGTTCTGCCTTATGGGCTGACCATTGGACATTGTAAATGAAAACTGTAATAAGAGTTCCAATCCCAGGTTTATATCCTACAGAAACTCATGCACATTTGTACCAGCAAGCAAGTCAGGAATGGTGTCATAGCAGCTATATTTATAAAAACAGAAATGATAAACATCCACTGAAAGGAGAAAGGATAAATAAATTACAGCACATTCATTCAATAAAATACAATTCAGCAATAATGAGGAACAGAATACAGGTACACATAGGTAAATCTTACAATCTAATATTACATAAAAGACATAAATCACAATAGCCTATATATTATGATTCCATTACATACATATCCCAAAAAAGGCAAAAGTAAACAAAATATAATTTGGTAAGGGGCGCCTGGGTGGCGCAGTCGGTTAAGCGTCCGACTTCAGCCAGGTCACGATCTCGCGGTCTGTGAGTTCGAGCCCCGCGTCGGGCTCTGGGCTGATGGCTCAGAGCCTGGAGCCTGTTTCCGATTCTGTGTCTCCCTCTCTCTCTGCCCCTCCCCCGTTCATGCTCTGTCTCTCTCTGTCCCAAAAATAAATAAACATTGAAAAAAAAATTTAAAAAAAAAAAAGAAAAAAAAAAAAGAAAAAAAAATATAATTTGGTAATACATATTTGAAAAATCATAAACATTCAAGTGAATAATAAACCCCAAATATAGGATTATGGTTACTTCTAAGGAGAGACTGCGGTTAATGATATAAGGAAGGAGGATACAAGTTTATGTATTTATGTATTCATTTAAAAATATTTATTAAGTGTCTACTACATACCAAGCACCATTGTAAGTCCTGCAGTTACAGCAGTAAACAAAAAAAAAAAATGGTGTAAATGTTCTTATTCTTTAACCAGGGCTCATGAGTGTTCATTTTATTACTATGCTGCATAACTAACTGATATGTTACATGAATGCTTTGTATGGCTACAACAGCACATAGTGAAAGAAAAAAAAAACTGAGAGTTTCTAACATTCTCCTAAATAACATCCTAAGTGCAAATGTAGCAAAGGTTTGCTTTGAGAACAAGCAAGTTCAGAATTTGCATGGAACGTTTATATTTCTTCCTGCTTCCCCCGGGGTACATGCTCACTTATTATCCCAATGCAGTGCACTCAGTTTTATGGGTCTGAAGGAAAAATGCTGCCATATAAAATGGAAGTTTCCTAAACCAGAATACCACTTCAACAGTTTCACAATTAATTAAATAAAAGTGGATTACTAGAAGCTATAGGTCTACAAATGCCAGCTCAACTATGGAGAAGTTGGGCTCAGAAATCTTCAGCACCTACCTATAATCTCAGTCTGTCTGTCTGTCTGTTTGTCTGTCTGTCTGAGTTGAAAATACTTTAAAGGGTCTGACTACTTTAAGCAAATTCTCCAAGAACTGTGGAACCAATGTGAAATGCAGAAGTCACAGACTAGTGTTCCTTGTTTGAAGGATGAATGTCAACTCAGCAGGGCTTTGGAGCCAGGCAGAGGTGGGCTGGAATCCTGCATCCACCACTGAACCCTGGTCCCAGTCATTAAGGCTCTCTGAACTCCATTTGTCTCATGTGGAGAGTGGGGATACTTTCTATCCAGAGGGCTTTTGCGAGAATTACATTAAATAGTACATGTTAAGCCCTTCCCCCTGTGCCTGCCACATAATAGCTGCATTGTAAGTTTAGGTTGCCTGCACCTTTTGCTTTACCATAAAAATAGGGGAGATGTCTAATATCCTTAAAATAAAAAAGACCATCCTTCTTGGCTATCCAGCGCATTTAGGGAAAGGTAAATACAAGTGTATAGATAAGGGGAAAAAAGGATAGATGTGTTAAAAGTGTAGTTTTTTGATAAATATCACTGCACTTTTCAAACAAGAAGAAATTTAGAAAACCACCAAACATCTTTATAAAAGCATCATATTTTTCCTGATGTTTAGTAACCTAAAATATATTGTTTGTTAACCACATTGTGGGATATAATGACAACTCTACATGAATTTTTATAATAAAATTCAAGAGTTCAAAGTTAATTTCTCCTCATAGGTCTCTTGTGCCTACTTCTTTATGGGCACAAGGGTTATTTCAGTGGAGAAATTGACAAAGTAACAAGGTAAGTCTGGTAGCTTTCTTTTCCCCTCTAAGTCTGAGATTTGAAAGTTGATGACTGTCCAAGAGAATAGTCATGTTTTCTTTTTAAAAGTACTACCTGACTTTACATCACAGCTCTCCACTTCTCCAATTTAGTAAGGCCTTGTTGAAGTGGAAAGATATAATAGGTAGAAGATCTGGTTTTCATGCCCATCTTTACCACTTTCTAACAGAAAAACCTTGAACAAGTCATTTTATTCACATGTAAAATGGGCATAAAAATATAGAGTTCACAAAATTGCTATAAAGATTCAATGAGATTTTGGGAAGTTAAACATTCCACTCTGTTGCTGGCACACTTTTTCACAGATGGCCATTACTATAATAATCTCACGAGAAAGTGGAAGGAAGGAGAGATTGGAGAACTAGGTTCTAAAAACCCAGCTCTGAGGTAGATATGATTACCATTCCTTTGAAAATAATGCAAACTGGGACTTAGATAAGGTAAATTACCTGTTTCAGTTCATATGGCTACTAAGTGGCAAAGCCAGGATTCAAACTGGGCATCATTTCCCCCCAAATCCATATTCTCCTGCTATTCTAAATTGCCAAGGACATATAATTCTTGTGTTATAACCTAGGTTTAATTTAATTTGGTTTTTAACAAATTTATTGATATATGATTCACATACCATAAAATTCACCTATTTTGGCATATTCACAAACTAATTTTACTACAAACTATTACCATAAACTAATTTTATGATATTTTCATGACTCCAAAAATAAATCCAGTACCCATTAGCAGTCACTCCCCATTTCTTCCTTCTCTCAGATCTTAATTCAATTTCTGTCTCTAAAGATTTGCCCTTTATGGACATTTAATATAAGTGGAATTATACAACACAATCTTTTGTGACTTGCTTCTTTCATTTAGCATACTGTTTTTAAGATTCATCCACATTGTAGCATGTATCATTGCTTCATTTGTTATTTCTGTGTAATATTCCATTACATGGATATACCACATTTGTTTATCCATTCATCAGCTGGACCTTTGAGTTGCTTTCACTCTGGCTTTTATGGATACTGCTGCAATGAATATATATATATATATATATATATATATATATATATATATATATTATGTGAAATTACTATTTCAAAAGTCAAATGGTGACACTTTCAGAAACCTCCAGGCTAGTTTCCAAAGTGGCTGCACCATTTTATATTTTTACCAGTAATGTATACTGGCTCTAATTTTTCCACATCCAAGCTATTTGTCTTTTTTACTATAGTCACCTTAGTGAGTGTGAAGTGATGTCATATTTTGGTCTTGATTTGCATTTCTCTATTGAGTAATGGTGTTGAACATTTTTCATTTGTACATGTTCTTTGGAGAAAGGTCTATTCAAAGTCTTTGCACATTTTATTTTTTTTAATTTTTAAATGTTTTATTTATTTGAGAGAGAGAGAGAGAGCGCAAGCGAGAGAGTGAGTGTGCGCCAGAGTATGAGCAGGGGAGGGGCAGAGAAAGAGGGAGAAACTGAGTTTGAAACAGGCTCTAGGCTCTGAGCTGTCAGAGCTCTATGGGGGGCTCGAACTCGTGAACCGCGAGATCATGACCTGAGCCAGTCAGATGCTTAACCGACTGAGTCACCCAGGCGCCCCAGTCTTTGCACATTTTAAAACTGGGCTGGCTATTAGCCTTTTAATCATTGAATGGTAAGAGTTCTTTGTATATTCTAGATTCAATACTCTTATATCCATGACTTGCAAATGTTTTCTCTCACTCCATGGGTTAGAGTTTTACTTTTTTGATGGTATTGATTGCAGTATAAATGTTTTAAAATTTGATGAAGTCCAATGTATCATTTTTTTTCTGTTGTTTCTATGCATTTGGTGTTATAAGCTAAAAAAAACATTGCTTAACACAAGGTCACAAGGATTTACTCCTACATTTTCTTTGAGCTTTAATGACTTAGCTCCAGCATTTAGGTCCATGATACATTTTGAGATAATTTTTGGTATAAAAAAGTGGGGGCGCCTGGGTGGCTCAGTCAGTTAAACATCCAACTTCAGCTCAGGTCATGAGCTCAAAGTTTGTGAGTTCGAGCCCCACATGGGGCTCTGTGCTGACAGCTTGGAGCTTGCTTCAGATTCTATGTCTCCTTCTCACTCTGACCCTTCCCACTTGTGCTCTCTCTTTCTCAAAAATAAATAAATAAACATTAAAAAAAGACATTCCTATTTAAAAAAAAGAACTTCATTTGTTCGCATGTGAATATACCGTTGTCCTATTTGTTGACAATACTATTCTTTCTCCCATTGAATGGGCATGCTATCATTGTTGAAAATCATTTAACCATAATGTAAGGGTTTATTTGGGGGGAGGTCTCAATTGTATTTCATTGGTCTCTATGTGTCATACTTATGCCAGGACCACACAGTCTTGATTGCTGTAGCTTTTAGTAAGTTTCGGAATCAGGAAGTGTGAATCCTCCAACTTTGTTCTTCTATCAAAAGATTGTTTCGGGTTTTTTTTTTTTTTGTTTGTTGATTATTTGTGTTTTAAATTCCAGTATAATTAACATACAGTGTCATATTAGTTTCAGGTGTACAATACAGCGATTCAATAATTGCATACATTACTCTGTACTCATCACAATAAGTGTGCTCTTAATCCCCATCACCTATTTCACCATCCCCCCCCCCCACCTCCTCTCTGGTAATCTTTGTTCTCTACAGTTAAGAGTCTGTTTTGTTTGTTTGTTTGTCTCTTCTTTTTTTCTTTGACCATTTGTTTTGTTTCTTAAATTCCACATATGAGTAAAATCATATGGTATTTGTCCTTCTCTGACTGACTTATTTTACTTAGCATTATACCTTCTAGGTCCATCCATGTTGTTGCAAATGGCAAGATTTCAATCTTTTTTATGGCTGAGTAGTATATATACCACATCTTCTTTACCTATTTATCTGTGGATGGACAGTTGGGCTACTTGTTAATTGGAATATCTTGACTATTGTAATAATACTTCAATAAGCATAGGGGTGCATGTATCCCTTTGAATTAGTGCTTTTGTATTCTTTGGGTTAATACCCAGTAGTGCAATTGCTAGATTGTAGGGTAGTTCTATTTTTAACTTTTTGAGGAACCTCCATACTATCTTCTACATTATTTTTTTGTTTCTTGTGTTGTTGATTTTAGCCATTCTGACAAGTGTAAAGTGATATCTCATTGTGGTTTTCACTTGAATTTCCCTGATGATGAGTGATGTTGAACATCTTTTGGTTTATTTTGGCTATTCTAGGTTTTTTGTATTTCAATACAAATTTTACAATTGATATTTCCATTTCTGCTAAGAATCCAGCTGGATTTTCAGAGGGATTGCCTTGAATCTATGAGGAATACTGTCATCTTAACAATATTAAAGTTTATGATCAATGAAAATGGAATGGTTTTCCATTTGTTTACATCTTATCTTTCCACAGTGTTTCATAATTTTAACTGTAGAAGTCTTGCACCTTTCACTAAATTTATTTGTAAATATTCTATTAGGTAATAGTATGAACTGTGTTCTATCACTTTTAAATTATTCTTTGCTAACATACAGAAATACAATTGATTTATGCACACCAATCTTGTATTCAGCAACTTTGCTGAACCACATTATTAGTTCTAATAGTTTATTATGGATTCTTTAGGAATTTCTATATACAAGATTATATCATCTGTGAATAAAGATACTTTTACTTTTTCCTTTCCAATACAGATGTCTTTTAGATCTTTGTTTGTTTGTTTGTTTTTGCTGTTTGGTCCAATTGGCCTGGATAAAACCTCCAGTACAATGGTGAACAGAAATGGTGAGAGCAGATATCCTTGTCTTGTTCCCAATCTTACTGGGAAAGTTTTCAGTCACTTAAGTATGATATTAGTTGTGAGGTCTTCATAGATATCTATTTTCAGTTTGAATATGTTCCCTCCTATTCCTGTTGAATGTTTTAATTGTGAACTAATGTTAGATTTTTTTGCCAAAATTTTCTGCATCTATTAAGATGATCATGGGGCCTTTATTCTCTTAAATATGGTACATTATATTAATTAACTGATTTTCAGAAGTTAAACCAATCTTACCTTCCTGAGATAAATCCCAATTTTAAGTTATTGACATAAATCCATCTTGTGATCATAATCTTTTTTATTTGTTGCTGGATTTGGTTTGCTATTTCATTGGGGATTTTTTTATTTATTAATATTCAAAAGTTATATTGGTCTGTAGTTTTCTTTTTGGTTTTGTTATTGGGTAACATTGGTCAACAGAATTAGTTGGGAAGTGTTTCCACCTGTTTTATTTTTTGGAAGAATTTGTAAAGGATTGATACTAATTCTTCTGTAAATGTTTGATGGAATTCACCAGTGAAGACATCTAGATTTGGGCTTCCCAAAATGGTGAGTTTCTTTTTACTTTCTTTCTTTCTTCTTCTTCTTTTTGTTTAATTGAAAAGCAATGTTTGTTAGTGTGTATAAGTTCTGGTGCCCGGATAGAAGTAGGTACTTATAATTATTTCCATTCAATAGATGAAGGTGGAGGTACATAGTGTCCTGGTATTCCCCCTCCAGAGTCTGAATTCTTCATACTGTACTGGCTCTCTATGTCCCTGTGGTTTTGTTTGTTTTCTTTGGTTTAAAAAAATTTTTTTGAGTATAGCTGACACAATGTCACATTCACTTTAAATGTACAATATAGTGATTCTGCAAGTTTATACATTATGCTATGTTCACCACAAGTGTAGCTACCCACAGGCTTTCAATTATGGAATGAATAAGTCATGGGAATAAAAGGCATAGCATAAGGATATAGTCAATGATATTGTAATGGGTTATATGGTGGCAGATGGTATGGGAAGTTTATTATATTGCTAATACAATGAAGTAATATTATATTTATTCTCTTTACTTTTTATAGAGCCATTCAGATTTTCTATTTCTGCTTGAGTCAGTTTATGCAGTTTGTGTCTTCTTGACTATTTCCCATTTCATCTAGGTTATGTAATTTGTTGGCATATGATTGTTCATAGTGTTCCCCTTTAATCCTGTTTTATTGTTTTAAGGTAGGTAGTGATGTCCTCACTTGCATTGTTGATTTTGTGATTTGAGTCTTCTATTGTTTCCTCTTAGTAAATCTAATGGTTTGTCAATTTTGTTGATCTTTTCAAAGTAACTTTTGACTTCAATGATTCTACTGATTATTCTTATTCTCTATTTAATTTATTTCCACTTTAATCTTTATTAATATTTTGCTTTTCTTCTAGTTTCCTAAACTGGAAAGTTAAGTTATTTTTTTTTTATTTTTTTAAAAATTTTTTTTCAACGTTTATTCATTTTTGGGACAGAGAGAGACAGAGCATGAACGGGGGAGGGGCAGAGAGAGAGGGAAACACAGAATCGGAAACAGGCTCCAGGCCCTGAGCCATCAGCCCAGAGCCTGACGCGGGGCTCGAACTCACGGACCGCGAGATCGTGACCTGGCTGAAGTCGGACGCTTAACCGACTGCGCCACCCAGGCGCCCCGAAAGTTAAGTTATTGATGTGAGCATTTTCTTCTTTGTTAATATAGGAGTTTAATCTGTTCTGGCTAGTATAACAAAATACTATAGACTGGATGGCTTATAAACAACAGAAATTTATCTATCACGGCTCTAGAGGCAGGAAGTCTTAAATCAAGGTGCCAGAATTGTTGTGTGAGGGCCCTCTTCCAATTGCAGACTTCTTGTAACCTCACATGGTAGAAAGGTAAGCAAGCTCTAATTGCATTCTTTTATAAAAGCACTAATTACATTCATGAACATGTCACTTCATATCTAACTACTTCCCAAAGGCCTCATTTGCCCATTATATTGGGCACTAGGATTTCAACATATGAATTTTCAAGGGGAACACAGACATTCAGACTACAGCAATAAGCATTTATAGTTCTAAATTTTCTTTCAAAGACTGCTTTAGCTTATCTGTATCCCACAGGTTCTGGTATGTTACATTTTTTCTATTATTCATGTCAAGGATTTTCTCATTTCTCTTTTTGATTTCTTCTTTGATCCACTGTTTATTTAGGCATGTGTTATTTAATTCTCCACATTTGTGAGTTTCACATATTTCCTTCTGCTATTGATTTCTAATTACTTCCATGTGATCAGAGAACATACATCCATTTTTCTTGAATAAGTGCACCTCAGATTTTTGCTAGTTTTCTTTCCTTTCCAGAGTTCTGGAGAAGTTAATTTTCACAATTTTTGCTAGTGTGTTTGTTGCTTTTATGAAAGGGTAGCTTTATGGTAGTCTTCACTCTACCATAGTGGAAGCCTTCCTTATATTCCAAGCCAGGTTATATTTCACATGCTACAAAAATCACTCCCTCCCCCAACACACCACACACACACACACACACACACACACACACACACACACACACACAGAGTAATCCTTATCATGGGTCATAAATGGAGGAAGAAGAGATATCACTCATACCATTCACTTATTAATTCAAAAATTCATCATTCATACATTATAAAGGAAAAGCTCTGCCAAATGATGGGAACATAAAGATGAGAAAGGCAGCCTCTGTTTGCAGAGGAGTTTTCATGGGCTTGTTTTGAGCTATGACAACTGTGCAAATGGTTAATGCAATGTATAGCAAGAAAAATACTATTAAATGGTCCAAGATCAGTGGTTACTAAAGGAAGAGAAACTTATGTGTCTTGTCTGGAGGTACTAGAAAATAATGGCCACCATGTACTAAAATCCTATTACTAACCTAGCAAGGTGTTTTACATAACTTGTCAAGTATTTACTCTGGGATAGATCAAATGAGGATGCCTGCAGTTCTGATGTATACTCAACCTGCAAACCTGACATGTTGAGACAAGTAGTTATAGGCCTACTGGTGATTTACATTTTCCTGTAGTTTATACCAACTAACAAACATGCCAAGACAGCTGGAAGTGTGGCAGCAAGACTGTTTTTATCAGTGTGTCCCACCAAATGACCAAGCTGTCCTTTTCTTCTGGAATCACTTTCAGAAATCGGGCTGAACTGATGAATCCTTATTATAGTCATGTCCTTACATCTCCCAAGCCACATCTGCTGTATTCTGTGAGCCAAAATCTTTCCAATGGTTTCTTAGTCATCTCAGCCAATCATCCATGGAAGAACTAGTCAGATTCCTTTCTGAATTGTCATCAAAGCTGAGGGCTGAGAGAGGTTTCCACATTATGTGTTTCCAGAATCCATTACAAAAAAAAAAAAAAAAAACAGGAAATGAGAAAACAACTTGTTTTTGATTTACATGTTAAATCTTATTGGACCACTATTTTCTTCACATCCTCCATTTGAACTTCTGATACTAAAAGACTGAGGGCTTAGTATGTGTTAAGCTCCGTCAAAGGTGATTTATCCTTACGACTACTACTGCAGGATACACAGATTATCTCCATTTTACAACAAAGCGCCAGAGGTTCAGAGCCACTGAATATTTTTTTCAAGATCACAGAGCTAGTTAAACTATAAGAGCAAGGGTTTGAATGCATGTCTGGCTAACTCCAAAACCTATGCTTTGTCTACCATGCTATATGGCATTGCTTCTCATTGACTGTCAGGGCTAGATGACTCTCAGAGATCATATGGCTGAATGTTTTTCACCCTTGGGTGCATGGTAAAATCACTAGGGGAACTTCCCACCCCCCCATTGTGATTTATTAAATTAAGATGGGGTCCAGGCATTAAATTTCTTAAAAGTTTGATGTTAGTGATAATGTCCAATCAGGGATTAAATCCACTGACTTACACTGTCTTATTGTCCAAGGGAAATTTGGGGGCCAACAAAATGAGAGAAAATTGACCAGAAGAAATAGTTTTCTAGAGATAGTCCTGAGGCTAGAAGCCAGGTGTTATAATTCCTATGCCAGAGTTCTGTTGTAGAGCAATATTTTTAGTCACATTGAGTATACTAACTTTTCCCAGGGTCTAGAATATGCAATAGTCAACCTCTGGAAAATCTATATAATGACCAACATCAAACAGGCATTCATCTATAGCCCAGTTACCTTTGAAAAGACAGTAATAGCATTAAGTAGGAACTATAAAAATGGATCTCATCCATTACAGAACTACCCCCTTGCTGGAAAGAAATTTACTGAGTGCCTTACTATGTGGTAGGCACTGTGAGAGGCACGTAGAATACATTAAGAATCTAAAGACACAAATATCATTGTCCTCTATCCAAAGTCTTGTCTGAGATTTATTTCCATACAGAGCAAAGGTTACAGAGCCCCATTTTACAGATGAAACAAACGAAGCTCAGAGTTAAAGGTATTTTCTAATAAGTTGCAGCATCACTATTGTAAAAAGCAAAGGCTTTGGGGGAAGAGATACTCAGGTTTGAACCCCTCTACTACTGATCACCAGCTATGTAATGTTGGGCACAAGATGAACCTAACCTCCCTACCATCAGTTTTCTTATCTACAACACAAAGAAAATAATGTGCCAGCCTCAAAGGGGTTTTGTGACAAATGCATCAGAAAATACATGAAAAAGAGTCTAACACACTCAAAACAAATGGTCATTTCTCCCCATTTTCCTCTTTCCACTCCAACTTCCCATTAGGAGTAAAGTCCAGGGCATCTGACTCCCAATCCAGTGAGCTCTGCAATATACAATACTGCCTCCTCCTCTTTCCTTTTTTATAAAGCATTTTCTAAGTTTGTTTATTTTGAGAGAAAGAGAGAAAGAGAGCAGGGGAGGAGCAATGAGAGAGGGAGACAGAGAATCCACAGCAGGTTCCACGCTAACAGTATGGAGCCTAACGTGGGGTTCCTTACATCTCACAACTGTGAGCCAATGACCTGAGCTGAAATCAAGAGTTAGATGCTTAACCAACTGAGCCACACAGGGGACCCTGCTTCCTTCTCTTTCAAGTACTGCAAATTAAGGCAGAAAAGCAGCAGCCACTACCATCCCTTATGCAAAACTTGTGAAAGCACTGAAAAAAAAAAACCTCACAATTCTAACTTTAAAGTCTCTTTGTGACTTTGAGGCAAGGAAAACACAATTTAGTTTAAGAAATGTTACAAGTGTTTTGCCAAGTGTCTAAGGGCTTCAGAAACCAAGAGAGGAAAGATAGCACCATATGAGCAGATATAACTCAGGTAGCAATGAAATGCTGATGAGATTCCAAGTTCAGTTCACAATCTGGAAATCCAAAATTAGACATTTTATGTTGGCCCGAAGAACCTACAAAAGCTAGGAAAACAGTCTGATACCAGCAATAAGGCTTACCCTGCTTTCTTTTTTTTTAATTTTATTTTTTATTTTTTTAAAATTTACATCCAAATTAGTTAGAATATAGTGCAACAATGATTTCAGGAGTAGATTCCTTAGTGTCCCTTACCCATTTATCCCATCCCCCCTTCCCACAACCCCTCCAGCAACCCTCAGTTTGTTCTCCATATTTATGAGCCTCTTCTGTTTTGTCCCCCTCCCTGTTTTTATATTATTTTTGTTTCCCTTCCCTTATGTTCATCTTTTTTGTCTCAAAGTCCTCATATGAGTGAAGTCATATGATTTTTGTCTTTCTCTGACTAATTTCACTTAGCATAATACCCTCCAGTTCCATCCATGTGGTTGCAAATGGCAAGATTTCATTCTTTTTGATTGCTGAGTAATATTCCATTGTATATATATACCACATCTTCTTTATCCATTCATCTATCGATGGACATCTGGGCTCTTTCCATACTTTGGCTGTTGTTGATAGTGCTGCTATAAACATGGGGGTGCATGTGTTCCTTTGAAACAGCACACCTGTATCCCTTGGATAAATGCCTAGTGGTGCAATTGCTGGGTTGTAGGGCAGTTCTATTTTTATTGTTTTGAGGAACCTCCATACTGTTTTCCAGAGTGCTGCACCAGCTTGTATTCCCATACCCTGCTTTCTTAAACACACAAACAGCAAAGCCTGACCCAAGATCAGCTACGAGCTTGATACTTGGAAAACTGTCCTGCTCCCCAAAATAAGATATGGATTTTGATTGTGGGGATAGAAGTAATTGGAAGAGAATACAAATCCCCTACCCCATGTCACTGCAATTCACATCATAACATATGGGCCAATAATAACTGATATTTACTGGGCACGTATATGTCTCAGCTGCTACATTACATTCTACATACCTTAACCTCATTTAATCTTTACGACAAATTAATGAAGTGTGAACCATTATTTTCATTTTGTAGAAGAGAGCACTTAAGTCCAGAAACCTTAAGCATTCTGTCCAAGATCCATAGACAGTAAATGATGGCTGCAAGATTTGAATTCAAGTCTCTCTGACTCCACAATCAACTTTTTGATAAGTTTCTCACTGTGGATAGCAGTCCCAAGTGACTCAATCCAGAAAGCCATGAGTCATTCTGGATATACTGTAATACATTTTGTCAATGTGTTTCACCTACCATCACTTTTCAGTCAATCAGTGACTATTATGTGTTAATGTACTGCCTAACTTGCATCCTCCTGCCCAAACACACTCATGCAACCTCACCTTCAGAATAACTGCAACTCTCTTATTAAAGTCTTTATGCTTTGTGTCATATCCTCTCCAACCCAGAAATTACACAGGACCTCACATAAATTCTATCTAAAACATCTGCTTCTGTAACTCTTCCTCTTAATACCATTTAATAACTCCCTATGGTCTACAGCAGTGTCCTAATTCACTGATACATCAGAATCACCTGAGGAGCTACAGAGCTCTGATCCCATTCTAACTTACCTCCAAATCTTCTGAATCTGAAGTTACAGGTGGGACCTGAAGATCTGTAATTTTATTAAATGTCTAAGTGATCTTAGGCAGGCATTGAAAACCACTTGGCCTACAGTATACAAATTCAAAGCATTAGCTTGGCATTCAAGGCCTAACTCTAGCTCTTTATTTCTTCCAAAACCTTTCCCATATGACCTTCCAGTAGTACCATTCTGTTTCAGTTCTTCAGTCTTAACCCTATTTCACCCCTCTGTCTCTTTGCTTACATGGCCATTCCTCAAACTGGAATACCTTTCACTGCTCCCAACCATTTGTCTCCTTTGCCACATTATCTCATAATTCAAGACTCAGCACAAGAGGCCATCACCTACTCCATGAAGCCCTTCTTGACTCTATCCCTTAGGTATAATATGATCACTTCGCCAACTTGTATAGTCTGCTTTCAGAGCACATATAATGTTTCATATCACAAATAATCTATGTATGTGTCTGCTTCCCATCCATCATGTGGCCTTCAGTGATGAATTCCCAGTGTTCAGTCCAGATACTGCCTAAGTACTTCCCACTCAACTCATTTGCCTCTTTCTTTCCTCCTTGCCTTTCGCCAAAAAAGTTTGAACAGCCATGTTGCCTTTTAAATAACATCTCAATCTGAAGGCCAAGATAGATCCTGAACAACTTATGAGTCCTAATTAGGACACTGCTAAACTATATCATATAAATGAAAACTTTTCTTAAAAAATACCTTGCCAATTTGTATGCCTTTTATTTTTGTTGTCTAATTGCTGAGGCTAGGACTTTCAGTGCTATGTTCAACAACAGTGGTGAGAGTGGACATCCTTGTCTTGTCCCTGACCTTAGGAGGAAAGCTCTGTTTTCCCCATTGAGAATGATAATAGCTGTGGGCCTTTCAAATATGGCTTTTATGATGTTAAGTTATGTTCCTTCTATCGCTACACTCTTGAGGGTTTTTATCAAGAATGGATGCTGTGGGGCGCCTGGGTGGCTCAGTCGGTTAAGCATCCAACTTCGGCTCAGGTCATGATCTCACACTCCGTGAGTTCGAGCCCCGCGTCGGGCTCTGTGCTGACAGCTCAGAGCCTGGAGCCTGCTTCACATTCTGTTTCCCTCTCTCTCTGCCCCTTCCCTGCTCATGCTCTGTCTCTGTCTCAAAAATAAATAAACATTAAAAAAATTAAAAAAAAAAAGAATGGATACTGTATTTTGTCAAATGTTTTTTTCTACATCTATTGAAAGGATCATATGGTTCTTATCCTTTCTTTTATTAATGTGATGTACCATATTGATTGATTTGTGAGTATTGAACCAGCCCTGCAGCCGTGGAATGAATCCCACTTGATCATGGTGGATTTTATGTACGTTTATAGTACTGTTTAATTTGGTTTTCTAGTATGTTGCTGAGAATTTCTGCATAGAGATTCATCAGGGATACTGACCTGTAATTCTCCTTTTCAGTGGGGTCTTTGGTTAAGAATCAATGTACTTCTGGCTTTGTAGAATGAGTTTGGAACGTTTCCTTCCATTTCTATTTTTTGGAACAGTTTGAAAATAGGTGTTAACTCTTTATTTTATTTATTTTTCTATTTTTTTTAAAGTTTATTTATTTTTGAGACAGAGAGAGACAGAGCATGAACGGGGGAGGGGCAGAGAGAGAGGGAGACACAGAATCGGAAGCAGGCTCCAGGCTCTGAGCCATCAGCCCAGAGCCCGACACGGGGCTCGAACTCACAGAACGCGAGATCGTGACCTGAGCTGAAGTTGGACGCTTAACCGACTGAGCCACCCAGGCGCCCCAGGTATTAACTCTTTAAATGTCTGGTAGAATTCCCCTGGGAAGTCTTCTGGCCCAGGACTCTTATTTTTTGGGACATTTTTGATAACAGATTCAGTTTCATTGCTGGTTATGTGCCTGTTCAAATTTTCTATTTCCTCCCTTTTGAGTTTTGGTAGTGTGTGGGTGTCTAGGAATTTGTCCATTTCTTCCAGATAGTCCAGTTTGATGGCATATAATATTTTATAGTATTATTTTATTATCATTTGTTTTCTGTGGTGTTGGTTGTGATATCTCCTCCTTCATTCATGATTTTATTTACTTGGGTCTTCTTTTCTTGTTAAGAAGTCTGGCAAGGGCGTTATAAATTTTGCTTATTCGTTCAAAAAATTAGCTCTTAGATTCAATGATATGTTCTACTTTTTTTTGGATTATACATCATTTATTTCTTCTCTAATCTTTATTATTTCCCTTCTTCTTCTGGCTTTGGGCTTTGTTTGCTGCTCCTTATCTAGCTCCTTTAGGTGTAAGGTTAAGTGTTAGTTGCAAGGTATGTTGTGTATTTGGGACCTTTCTAGCTTATTCAGATAGGCCTGAATTGTAATGTGTTTTCCTCTTGGGACTGTCTCCCAAAGGGTTTAAACTGTCATGTTCTCATTTTCATTTGCTTCCATGTATTTTTTAATTTCTTCTTTAATTTCCTGGTTAACCCATCATTCCTTGGTATGGTGTTCTTTAACCTCCATGTATTTGAGGGCTTTCCAAATTTTTTCTTGTGGCTGATTTGAAGTTTCATAGCGTTGTGACTGGAAAATATGCATGGTATGATTTCAATCTTTTTGTGCCTGTTGAGGGTTCTTTTGTGACCCAATATGTGATATATTCTGGAAAATGTTCCACCAAAAAACTGCTAGAGCTGATACACAAATTCAGCAAAGTCACAGAATACAATTCAATGTACAGAAATCAGTTGCATTTCTACACACCAATAATGAAGAAGCAGAAAGAGATATCAAAGAATCGATCCCATTTACAATTGCACCAAAACCCATAACATACCTAGGAATAAACCTAACCAAAGAGGTAAAAGATCTGTATGCTGAAAACTATAGAAAGCTTATGAAAGAAATCGAAGACATGAAGAAATGGAAAAATATTCGATGCTCATGGATTGGAAGAACAAACACTGTTAAAATGGCGATACTACCCAAAGCAATCTACACATTCAATGAAATCCCTATCAAAATAACATCAGGATTCTTCACATAGCTAGAACAAACAATCCTAAAATTTGTATGGAACCACAAAAGACCCCGAATAGCCAGAGTAATGTTGAAAAAGAAAACCAAAGCTGGAGGCATCACAGTTCTGGAGTTTAAGCTGTATTACAAAGCTGTACTCATCAGGACAGGATGGTACTGGAACAAACACACACACATAGATTAATGGAATAGAATACAGCATCCAGAAATAAACCCACAAATATATGGCCAATTAATCTTTGAAAGAGCAGGAAAGAGTATCCAATGGAAAAAAGACTGTCTCTTTAGCAAATGGTGCTGGGAGAACTGGACAATGACCTGCAGAAGAATGAACCTACACCACTTTCTTACACCATACACAAAAATAAATTCAAAATGGATTAAAGACCTAAATATGAGACAGGAAACCATCAAAATCCTACAGGAGACAACAGAGAGCAACCTCTTTGAAACAGGCCACAGCAAATTTTTACTTGACATGTCTCCAGAGGCAAGGGAAATAAAATAAAAAATGAACTATTGAGAAATCATCAAGATAAAATGCTTCTGCAAGGCAAAGGAAACAATCAATAAAACTAAAAGGCAACTGATGAAATGGAAGAAGATATCTGCAAATGACTTATCAGATAAAGGGTTAGTATCGAAACTCTATGAAGAACTTCCCAAACTCAACACCCAAAAAAACAAATAATCCAGTGAAGAAATGGGCAGAAGGCATGAATAGATACTTTTTCAAAGAAGACATCCAGATGGCTAACAGACACATAAAAATATGCTCAACATCACTCATCATCAGGGAAATACAAATCAAAACCCAAATGAGATACTGCCTCATAACTGTCAAATGGCTACAATTAACAACTCAGGAAACAACAGATGTTGGCGAGGATAGGGAGAAAGAGGAACCCTTTTGCATTGTTGGTGGGAATGCAAACTGGCACAGTCACTCTGGAAAACAGTATGGAGGTTCCTCAAAAAATGACAAATAGAACTACCTATGATCCAGCAATTGCACTACTAGGAATTTAATCTAAAAGATACAAAAATGGTGATTCGAAGGGGCACATACACTCCAATGTTTATAGCACTCCAATCAACAATGGCCAAATTACAGAAAAATCCCAAGTGTCCACCTACTGATGAATGGGTAAAGAAGATGTGGTATATACATACAATGGAATACTACTTGGCAATGCAAAAGAATGAAATCTTGCAATTTGCAATAACATGGATGGAGGTAGAGAGTATTATGCTAAGCGAAATAAGTCAGAGAAAAACAGATATTATACGATTTCACTCATTTGTGGAATTTGAAGAACTCAACAGATGAACATAGGGGAAGGGAAGGAAAAATAAGATAAAAATAGAGGGAGGCAAACGATAAGACTCTTAAATACAGAAAACAAACTGAGAGTTGCTAGAGAGGAGGTATGTAGGGGGGTGGATTAAATGGGTGATAGGCATTAAGGAGGGCAGTTTTCAGGATGAGCACTGGGTGTCATACAGAAGAGATGAATCACTGGGTTCTAATCCTAAAGCCAAGACTACCCTGTATGTTAACTAACTTGAATTTAAATGAAAAAATTAAAAATCAAATATTTAACAATATCTCTTTGATAATAATAATTCTCACTTCCTTACTATACATTCTTCCTCATATCTAACTCAAATCCCTGATATTATTTTTCCTTCTGTCCTCAACAGAAATAGGGAACAACTCCTTTACATACTCTTACTTTGCCTTACTTTGTTTCTATATTACAGTTAAACACAGAGTTGAACAAAATGTAATCTAGGATATAACCTGAGAAGAAAAATGTGTCATAATTGGCAACTTTTTTTTTTTAATTTTTTTTTCAACATTTGTTTTTGGGACAGAGAGAGACAGAGCATGAACGGGGGAGGGGCAGAGAGAGAGGGAGACACAGAATCGGAAACAGGCTCCAGGCTCTGAGCCATCAGCCCAGAGCCCGACGCGGGGCTCGAACTCACGGACCGCGAGATCGTGACCTGGCTGAAGTCGGACGCTTAACCGACTGCGCCACCCAGGCGCCCCTGGCAACTTTTTAAACTAGGTGAAAGTGAAGTGGTAAAGAGCTGGTGGAACTGTCATTGTTAGATAAACATAGATAAATTGTTCAACTTGAACAAGCTCTTTCCATTCTGTAAAGGGATCATATGGTCTCTGACACAGCACCTTCCTAGTTACTCTATGGCATTATTATGAACAAATTAGTTGCAGTCAGACAGAACCTGCTTTCCCTTATCCATGGCTATTGCTTACCTTCCTCCACAGTTTCTGCTCTTGAATCTGCTTTGTTATACCAGACTAGGAGCTGGAAGCCTGAGATTCCATTCTAAATTGTGATACTAACTTGCTGCTGTGACTTTGGACCAGTCACCATTTTTCCTGACCCTCAGTTTTCTCATCTTACAAAACTTGCATTTGCAGAGCACTTCAAGTACATAAAGCATACTGGTATATATTTATCTCATAAGGTCTGCATAACCACTCTATGAGGCAAACAGATGAGACAAGGGAAGTTTGGGGAGGTTAAGTAACTTGTCTAAAGTGGAACAGCTAGAAAGTAGCAGGGTTGTAATTTGAACTCTGGTTTTAATTCCTAATCTAGAACTCATTATAATATACCAAAATTGCCTTCTTATATCTATAAAACAAAGGTGCTGGATTATAAATATTTAACAATAATTGTATATATAGCATTTCATAAATTTAAAAGTACCTTCATGCTTATTATCATCCATTCTGTCAATAAAAATGTATCCAGTACCTACAATAACCCAGGCAACATTACATTAGGGATACAGTGATGAACAAATCAGACAAAGTCACTGCCTTTAGGAGACTTCCACTTTGGGGAAGGTGCATGAAATAAGCATATAAAGACTCAATACATAATTTCAGCTATTGAGAAGTACAGCAGGGTAAAGAGTTACACAGTTGGCTGAAAAATATCTTATTTAATCTCCCCAACAACCCTGCCATATAGAGATTTTCACTGAGCAAAATGCGGCAAAGAAGCTAAGTGTTTAAGCCAGTGAGCAACAGAGCTGAGCCTCGACTAACTGCTGACTGTATGTTCCGTGTTACTTCCATTCTGCTGCCTTGCTCCTGGTACTAGTTTTCTAGGATTCCATGCGTTAGTCTCCAAATGACTGACTATTGAGTATTTGGTTCCATAATGCCCTATCCCTGAAGGAGGGTGTGACTTAGGGTGAGTGCTCTGTGATCATGAGATCAGGAACACTAGAGCTTTCAAAGCAGAATCGGGTTGTTTGTTGGTTCACTTGTTTATCTGTATCAATTCCTTGAGAATAGCAGATTTTTTTAAATTGCTCTACCCCCAGTGCCTAGCACATGGCTTGGTTCCTAAGTGTTTGTTAAGTATTTACTGAACCTGTGTATGAATGAATGAATGAATGGGAAAGCAAATTAACACAGATTACAGAAAACTAGGTTGGTGTGTTCCTGGCAAGGGGAGTTAAAGTACCCTCAACTTTCTCCCAAAGGCAAGCTTCAGCTGCTTTCTTCCAGGAGCAAAAAGACAAAAAGGTGGGAGCTAGCAACTGAGGGTCAGAAAAAGGGAACATCATACTACAAGAAGCACAATAAGGTAAGTTGAAAATGAAATGTCCCTTTCTAGGAAGTAGTTAGGAAAGGACAATGATATAACTTTATTCCTCTATCAGCTCTGGAAAGCTATACTTTGTTCTCCATACTTCTTAGACAATGAGGAAATAGAGGATCTGAAATGTGGGTCTTGCTTTCTGCACAGTTTGGAAGCTGAAAAGGGCAGTATTCTATCTAATGCGGATTAGAGTGGTCTAGGGCCCTTTCACTGGGCCAAGTAATACTGGGCAGCGTTGGGTCCTGTGCTCCACTTAAATATCCTAAACAATTTGCCTAAATACTTGTGCTACCCACATATGAAAACAGAATGGTTTCATGCTCACTTCAGCAGCACATATACTAAAATTGGAATGTTACAGGATGCAAGGATGATATGCAAATTCATGAAGTGTTCCACATTAACAAAACAAAACAAAACAAAACAAAACAAAACAAAACAAAACAAAACAAAACAATCGTCTCTGTGGACATTTACATCTGACTTGGATGGAGACAAGAAAAAATCCGATGTAAAGGAAGAAAGCTAGTATTTACTTAACCGCACATGCCAGCACTGTGATACCTATAGTCACACTTACCTAGCAATTACAGTTCCCTTCTATGAAGTGGAGTTAGTCACAGTATCTACCCATCTGTTTGTTATCTGGATTAAGTGAGCTAATTCATGTTAGGTGTTCTGCAAGTTTGTGGTATATAATATGCATTGAGTAACAGAATAAGCTGCTGCAGCACGCCATCACCATCATAATCATTATCATTGTCATCATCACCATCATCTATGTGCAATGTATATTTTAGGTGCTTTCATACCAATTACCATAATGTATTCTCTCCACAACCTTGCATGGTAGAAATGATAGATGAGGAAATGAAAGCACAGTGACACATAGTAGCTTGTCTAAGGTTCTGCAACTGGGAGGAAACACATCAAGAACTAACAGCTACAACCATTTGACCATTCCTCCAAGGCCAAAGTAAACCTTTCTGACAACTAAAAATTAGTCACAGATGTTCAGAAATCCTTAGGGGCACCTGGGTGGGTGAGTTGGCTAAGTGTCTGACAACTGAATTGGAGCCCCACATCAGGTTCTGCCCTTACAGTGCAGAGTTTGCTTGGGATTCTCTCTCTCCCTCTCTTTCTCTGCCCCTCCCCCCAATAAATCAATAAAGTTAAAAAAAAAAAAAAAGAGATCCTGAGTGATTTACACTAATTCCATTTGCATGCCAGTGTTGGAAGCAAATGTAATTATATGTTAAAACCCCATTTTTATTCCTAGATAAGCAAATGGTTGTGGATAAAGCTGAAAACAACCTATCAAGTATATTGTTTGGGATTTGGAAGATAAAAACATACTTTTATAAAAGTATAAATAAAACTTGGAAGTTGTAATAAAAGATATGCTAAAAGAAGAAGCACATTTTCTATAATAGCACCTCTAACCATGGAACTAGTCTCTTAAAGATTTGCATATAGGTAAAAAATTGCCACATTCTGTATTTGCTACAGCTCATTATATTTACCAAAGCCTTCACACTCATTCAAAAGGTGGCAACTGAATCCTTCTATAGACTAAGGACACAGAAAGAAACAGGCCGCAGACCCAGTTTCTTGAAGCCATCACAGGCAAACTGCTATTAAAATATAATTTGAAAAAAATTCATAAGTGAGAATAATACAGAGAGATGTAAAGACGTGGTACTGGGGAAAACCACAGCATTTTAAAAGCTTCATTGAGATATAATTTATATACCATGAAGTTTGAAGAACTCACAGTGTTTTCCAAACCAGCTGCAACAGTTTACACCCCCATCAGCAGTATATGAGTGTTCCAGTTTACCTACGTTATGCCAATACTTGTTTATTATTATTATTATTATTATTATTATTATTATTACTGTTGTTGTTATTATTAACCATTATAGTGGGTGTCAAATTTTATCTCATTGGTTTTTATTTCCTTAATGGATAGTGATATCAATCATCTTTTCATTCATTCATATATATATATATATTTTTTTTTTTAATTTTTTTAATATTTATTTTTGAGAGAGAGGAGAGACAGAATGTGAGAAGAGGAGGAGCAGAGACAGAGGGAGACACAGAATCCAAAACAGACTTCAGGCTCCAAGCTGTCAGCACAGAGCCCAACGTGGGGCTCAAACTCACAAACTGAGATCATGCCCTGAGCCAAAGTCGGATACTCAACTGACTGGGTCACTCAAGTGCCCCACATTTCGAGAAATGTCCATTAAAACGATTAGTCCATTTTTATATTGGGTTGTCTTTTTATTATTTGTGTGTAGAGCTCTTTATATATTCTGCATACAGGGTCCTTATTAGATATGATTTTCAAACATACTCTCACTTTCTTGATTGTAAACTCTGCAATACAAAAAGCTTATTTTGTGTCCTATTATATGGTCTACTCTGGAAAATATTTAATATTCACTTGAGAAGACTGTGTTTTGCTATGGTTGAGTGGAGTGCTCAACAGATATCTATTAGGTGTACTGTAATACTCTCTAGCTCCATCCACGTTGTTGCAAATAGCAAGATTTCATTCTTTTCATTGGCTGAGTAATATTCCATTGTATATATGTACAACCTCCTCTTCATCCATTTATCAGTTCATGAACATTTGGACTTTTTCCATAATTTGGCTTTTGTAGATAATGCTGCTATAAAAATAAGGGTGCATGTATCCCTTTGAATTAGTACTTTTGTATTCTTTGGGTAAATACCTAGTAGTGCAATTGCTGGATCATAGGGTAGTTCCATTTTTAACTTTTTCAGGAACATCCATACTGTTTTCCAGAGTGGCTGCACCAGTTTGCATTCCCACCAACAGGGCAAAAGGGTTTTCCTTTCTCCACATCCTCACCAACACCTATTGTTTCTTGTCTTGTTCATTTCAGTCATTCTGAGTGGTTATCTCATTGTAGTTTTGATTTGTATTTCCCTAATGATCAGCAATATTGAGCATCTTTTCATATGTCTGTTAGTCATCTGTATGCCTTCTTAAGAAAAGTGTCTATTCATGTCTTCTGCCCATTTTAACTGGATTATGTGTTTTTTGGGTGTGGAGTTTGATAAGTTATTTCTATGTTTTGGATACTAACCCTTTATTTTATATGTCATTTGCAAATATCCTCTCCCATTCCACAGGCTGCTTTTAGTTGCTTTTTTTTTTTTATTGTTTCCTTCACTGTGCAGAAGCTTTTTCTTTTGATAAAGTCACAACAGTTTATTTTTGTTTTTGTTCCCCTTGCCACAGGAGACATATCTAGAAAGTTGCTATGGCTGATGTCAAAGAGGTTACTGCCTGTGTTCTCCTATAGGACTTTTATGGTTTCAAGTCTCTCATTTAAGTCTTTAATCCATTTTGAATTCATTTTTGTGGTTAGTGTAAGAAATTGGTACAGTTTTCCAAAACCATTTGTTGAAGAGATGCTATTTTTCCCATGAGATATTCTTTCCTGCTTTGTTGAAGATTAATTGACCATATAGTTGTGGGTTCATTTCTGGGTTTTCTATCCTGTTCTAATGTTCTATGGGTCCATTTTTGTGCCAGTACCAGACTGTTTTGATCACTACAGCTTTGTAATATAACTTGAAGTCTGGAATTGTGGTGCCTCCACCTTTGCTTTTCTTTATCAAGGTTGCTTTGTCTATTCAGAGTCTTTTGTGGAACTATCCAAATTTTAGGATTGCTTATTCTAGTTCTGTGAAAAATGCTGATATAGTGATCAGGATTGCTTTACATGTGAAGACCACTCTAGGGAGTAC
Source organism: Leopardus geoffroyi (assembly GCF_018350155.1). NCBI lineage: Eukaryota > Metazoa > Chordata > Mammalia > Carnivora > Felidae > Leopardus > Leopardus geoffroyi. The sequence goes on along the minus strand of NC_059343.1, from coordinate 54,854,085 downwards.
AGACATTTTAATAATATTTGTTTTGCCAATCCATGAGCATTTAATGTCTATTTCTTTGTGTCATCTTCAATTTCTTTCATCTGTGTTTAATAGTTTTCAGAGTACAGGCAGGTCTTTCACCTCTTTGGCTAAGTTTATCCCTAGGTATCTTATACTTTTTGGTACAATTGTAAATTGGATAGTTTTCTTAATTTCTCTTTCTGCTGCTTCATTATTGGTGTATAAAATGCAACAAATATATATGTATATATATATTATATATACATATATAATATATATATATATATATCCTGTTTTATTTATCTGACAATGTCACTTTTAGATTTAATTTATTCTCATTTAATGTTATTGTTGCTGTAGTTAAATGACCTCTTCCATTTTGCTTTTTTGTTTTCTATATTTCTCATTACCACTTTGTTCCTCCATTACTCCTTTGCCACTTCTTTTGCTAAAATAGGTATTTTCTAGTGAATAATTTCAACTATGTTTTTAATTTTTGTAGAGTATAATTTTTTTCTCATGTTTACTCTGGGGTTCTAACATGCATCTTACATGATCAGAATCTACATCAGGTTTATACTAAATTCCAAGAGATAAAAACTTTATTCTTCTACAGATCCACATTCTCCTCTTGCTATAGTAACTGATAGACAATGTGTGACCAACCAAACAATGCTTGTTTATACTTTTTGCCTTATATAAGCATAGGTTTATTAAATAGGCTAATAAAGAAGAGCACAGTTTATAGAGATTTTTATTTTAATCATCATATTTGCCACATTTTTCATTTGTTTCTGTGGAGTTTGTTTACTATCTGATACCAGTTCTGTACTCTAGTTTAGCTTGATTCCCACTCTTCTCCTTTGCATTTTATTATATTTACATATATTTTTACAAACTTATTTCTATATGTCACAGACCCAACAATACAATTTTACTGATATTGTTTCATGCAATTAATTTTTATTGAGAAAAAATGAAAAGAAATATGTACATCTACTTTAAAAAATTTTTAACGTTTATTTATTTTTGAGAGAGAGAGACAGAGCATGAGTGGGAGGGCAGAAAGAGGGAGACACAGAATCTGAAGCAGGCTTCAGGCTCTGAGCTGTCAGCACAGAGCCCAATGCAGGGCTCGAACTCACAAACAAGATCATGACCTGAGCTGAAGTTGGGTGCTTAACTGACTGAGCCACCCAGGTGCCCCTGTAATTCCACTTTTTATCATTATCTACATAATTCCCATTACTGTGGCTCTTTGATTCTTCATGTGGATTGAAATTATTGTCCTGTGTCATTTCCTTTCAGTATTTCTCACAAGGCAGGTCAGCTACCAACAAGTTCTCCCAGTTTCTAATTATCTGGAAATGTTTTATTTCACTTCCACTGTTAAAAGAGAGTTTTACTGGGGCGCCTGGGTGGCTTGGTCGGTTAAGCGCCCGACTTCGGCTCAGGTCACGATCTCATGGTCCGTGAGTTTGAGCCCCGTGTCGGGCTCTCTGCTGATGGCTCGGAGCCTGGAGCCTGTTTCAGATTCTGTGTCTCCCTCTCTCTCTGCCCTTCCCCTATTCATGCTCTCTCTCTGTCTCAAAAATAAACGTTAAAAAAAATTAAAAAAAAAAAAGAGAGTTTTACTGAATATTAGATTATGGGTTCACAGGTTTTTCTTTAAGCATTTTGAATGTGCCATAACACCATCTTCTGCCCTCCATTATTTTTGATGAGAAGGCAGATGTTAATCTTATTGTGGTTTCCTTGTCATTTCTCTCTTGCTAATTTCAAGATTTTTTCTTTATATTTAGCCTCAACATTATGATCATGATGTCTGGGTGTCAATCTCTTTGCAATTTTCCTGCTTGGAGGTTTTTGAACTTCTTTGATATGTAGATTAATGTTTTGGATCAAATTTGGGAATGTATTATCCATTATTTCTTGAAACATTCTTTCTTCTCTTTCTTTCTCTTCTTTGGATATCCCCATTACATGTATGTTGGTGCACCACTAAGGTGTCTCACTCTTAGGTTATTCATTTTTCTTCATTCCTTTTTTATCCTTTCTGTTCATCAAACTTCATACTTTCTATTGATCTACGTTCAGATTTTCTGATTCTTAGGTCTGCCAACTCAAATTTATTCTTTAGACACTCTAGGGAATTTTTCATTTCAATGACTATACTTTTCAACTCCAGGTTTTCCATATGGCTTTTCTCTAAAATTTCTATCACTTGACTGATCTTCTTTATTTGATAAGAAATTGTTCTCATGCTTTCTTTTAGTATTTTAGAAATTACTTCCTCTAGTTCACTGAATATATTTAAAGTACCTATAAATATATTACTTTGTCTAGTAAGACCAACATCTGGGCTTCCTCATGGACAATTTTTATTGACTATTTTTTTCCTATGTATAGGTCATAATTTCTCTTTTGTTTGCACATCTCATATTTTTTATGTTTTTATATTTATTTTTATTTTTTTAAGTTTTTATTTAAGTTTCATTTAGTTAATGTACATCGTAATATTAGTTTCAGGTGTATAATATAGTGATTCAGCACTTCCACAGAGGCAAACCAAAAAGCAGATGTCATAATTTTTAGTTGAAAACTGGATATTTCAGATACTATATTATAACAACTCTGGATGCTGACCTGCCTTTTTCTGGAGCTTGTTCTTATTTTTTTTAATTTTTTAAAATTATTTATTTATTTTGAGAGTATAGGTCGGGGAGGGACAGAGAGAGGGAGAGAGAGAGAGAGAGAGAGAGAGAGAAAGAGAGAGAGAGAGAATGAGAGAATCCCAAGCAGTGCAGTGACTGCCCAGAGCCTGACACAGGGCTTGAACTCATGAAACCATCAGACCAGGACCTGAGATGAAGTCAGATGCTTAACCAACTGAGCCACATAGGTGCCCCTGGAGCTTGTTCTTAATTTGTTTGGTCTTGTGTTTATTTAGTGACTGCTGAATTCATTCTGAGAAGTCTGTTTCCCCCACATTGAGAAGCTTCTGATGTCTCTGCTCAGATATGTTTCCTTGTCTTTAATCTTTTAGACTGGCTTCCCATAGGTCATAGGTTTTTCTATACGTCATTTCCATAGGTCAACCCCAGATTTACATAAACCACTTTTTGATTAAAGGTTGCACTTTAAACCCCCTTAGCCAGTTAGATTGTTACCCTTTACCACTGGATGTGCATGTGGTTTGAAGGCTACTTCATGGTTCTGGGAGTTTAGAATTTTGCCCCACATTCAGCCAGGGACAAGTCTCCCAGAGGTTCTCTCTCTGGTTACTCTTCAAGGGGTGTGGCTCTGGGCACAGTCTTACATTCTGCTAGAGACAAGTAGGATTTTATTATTAAGCCTGGCATAATATGAGTTGCCCTGGGATCAGAGTAGCATATTGTTCAGGCAATGTTTGATCAGAGATTGTGCTCAAATATATACAGTCTTAAGGCTTCTACATTTTATTGATGCATCTTTGTGTGGCTTGAGGAATGCTTTAGAGTCTGCCCCTCATCTTAATCTCATTTCTCCTTAGTGGGTACAGCCTTACACATGTACATAGCACTCCACAGACTCAGAAATGAGTGAAATCCCACAAGTCCAGATATTCTTGGCCATCTATTTTCCTTGTTCTCCTTGTTAACCTTCCAGCTGGTCTGGTAGTTAGCTTGTTGCTGCTAGTATGATGGAGCTACCAATCCCCTCTTAATTGCTAACCTCTGAGATCTCCACTGTTTTTGACAATGTCTATAGGTATGAACTTTAGCTTGCTCTGTTCCAAATAAAATCAGTTAGACCTGAAGAGCTCTCCATCCTAATTGCCTTCTTGCCACTCTTGTCAGAACCTCTGTGTCGCTGCAGTAGAGTTGGGGGTCAGGGATAGTGATCTACTTGTCCCAAAGTGTCTTCCTGGCTCAGGGAGTGGACCCTGGGGATTGATGGTAGCCCCTAGATCTCTTGGCTTGCATTTCCTGGTATGGAACCTTCACCCTATATATGAGTTAGGTCAGCAGAATCAGTTCCCCAATATTCTTGGCTTATAGAATAAGCCCTGAGACAGAGCCTTCATGAGTAGAAACTAGGTAACAGAAGGGATCGCCAGTCCTCTCAGTGTCTTCCTAGAATACTGCTTCTGCAATACAGGGCCAAGGGGCATAAGAGATGCTGATGTTCTGTCCCTGTGGAAGTGAAGCCATAGCCCTAGAGTAAGAGTTGGGAGGAAAAGGAGCACTTCTTGGCCTCACTTGACTAGGGAACAGTTTCCATCACATAGAGCAAGGGGTCAGGATGAGAGAAGATTATGGTTCAAATTCCATAGAGTCCTGCTATTCTTACTGAGATTTAATTTTAGGTTTCCTTGAACAAATGTTTCCCTATCTGCTGTATGCCTTTAGGACAATTCCCAGAGAATTTAAATGGTTGTTTTTATAATTTGTACCAGTTAAGTGGCTGTTTTGTTGGGATGAGGATCCACCTTGATCCTTGAATTTCCACTCCAGAGGTCCTTCCCATAGGAACACTTAGTTTGGATTGGAAAGATTGGCAACGGCTTCATAGAAGTAGCAGAAATAATGTTTATTTAAATTGGTTTTGTCAGGCAGGCAAATGGGCAAGAAGTTGCCCCAAACAGAGAAACAGCATGTACAAATGGAAGTATAAATAAGGCTGGAATACCGAAGAGCTAGAGGTCAAGTGATGGCAGTGAGTAAGCTAGACTAAGGAGCTTGGACCTTATCCTACAGGCAATGAGGAGCCATGAGAGAGCTTTAAAATTGGGGAATGAGGGGCGCCTGGGTGGCGCAGTCGGTTGAGTGTCCGACTTCAGCCAGGTTGCGATCTCGCGGTCCGTGAGTTCGAGCCCCGCATCAGGCTCTGGGCTGATGGCTCAGAGCCTGGAGCCTGTTTCCAATTCTGTGTCTCCCTCTCTCTCTGCCCCTCCCCCGTTCATGCTCTGTCTCTCTCTGTCCCCCCAAAAATAAATAAACGTTGAAAAAAAAATTAAAAAAAATAAAATAAAATTGGGGAATGATCTGGGCAGATTTACATTCAGAAAAGTCATGCTGGCGAAGGTTCCAAACGATTTAAAAGGAATTAGATTTAATCCCAGGATTTGCAAAAGCAAATAAAGTTAGCATCCAAACCAATGCTTGTCAGTTCTCATATTATCAGACCAAAAGTCTACTTAATTTCCATTAAAATAAATCAACATTTCACACTCGCAACTAAAATAATTAAGAAATTAAAAGAACAGTTATGCTTATTTGGTTAGAATATTTGCACATTTATTCCACTAAATGCTTAAACACATAAATGAACATATGCTGATATTTCTCTATGTAAAAATTAACCTGAAAAATAAAAATAAATATTTGTTTTAAAATGTGTTTTGTACTTCCTCAGAAATAAACTATCTCTGATTTGTTTAAATATGTATTTTTTTAAAGAAAGCTCTTTTTATAACACAATCTGTTAAACTGGATGATCACTGGAATAGGCATCAGGAGCACAGAGTTCCAGTCTAAATTTTTGCCACTAGCTTGCAGTGGAACTTTTATAGTCCATTCCCTTCACAGGGACTAAATTTCTTTTCCTCTGCAAGAAAACAATTAAAAAGATATGAGGAGAAGAAAGTTGAGTTATGCAATACCTAAGATCCCTTTTAGCTCTTACATCCATAATTGAGTCTTTTTGGCAACAAGACTTCTAGTATATAATTTAAATCAAACCCATCTAGAAAAACCTTTGAAGCATGGACCTCCAAACTCAAAAGCCATAAAGGAAAAGAATGATTACTTTAACTATATAATTTAAGACTCCTGGACAGAAAACATATAAACACAGTTGAAAGTTAAATTGGGAAAATTATTTGTAACACATATGACAAAGAGCCAAATTCCTTTATATACAAAGAGCTCCATAAATCAATAAGAAAGAGATGAAAAGCCAAACAAAAACAAAAACATATGGGCCCAAGCCAAGAACAGCCAGTTCACATGGAAAGAAATATAAATGGCCAATAAAAATGTGAAAAGATGCTCATGCTCACTCATAATTAAAGAGAAAAAAACTTAAAATAATAAGTTTTATTTTAACCTGTAAGATTTACAAAGATTTAAAAGTTTGATAGTATCTAATGTTTACAGTTTTTTTTTTTTTTGGCAAGGTAAGAAATATCTACCAGATTTAAAATGCATGCACTGTTTTATCCAACTATTTATCTAAGAACTTACATTTTCTTTTTTTTTTAGAATTTACATTTTGAAAAGTATGCTAATGAATGTATATAACCATATTAACTAGCAATTGTTTTATTTTCTATGTGTCTGCCACTTAATGTATAAATACTTAAGTTCTTTATTTTATTTATTTATTTTGAGAGAGAGATAGAGTGTGAGCAGGACAGGGACAGAGAGAGAGGGAGAGAGAGAATCCCAAGCAGGCTCCACACTGTTAGTGCTGATGCGGGGCTTGAAGTCACGAACTATGAGATCATGACCTGAGCTGTAGTTGTACTCTTAATCGAATGAACCACCCAGGAGCCCCTAAATACTTAAGTTTTAATGTGTAGTAAATCCTCATAATGGTCTTATGGGGTAAAGACTGCTATTATCTCAATTTCTTTATAAGAAAACATTGAGGCACAGAGAAATTAAATACCTTGCCCTAAGCCATACGGTAAGAAGATAGAGGCACAAATAGATCAAAATAGTCTGGCTTTAGAGCTATTTCCCTTAAACACCCTATATACTGCTTCTTGAGGATGTTAATTGCAGCACTACTTTTAATTCCAAAGGTAAGTCAGAGAGAATAACAAAATATCCATTAATATTGGGAGATTACAAAATAAATTATAACATATCTATGCAGTTAAATACTGTGAAGCTTTTAAGAAAAAAAATATATAATACTGATACAGAAAAGTGTATGGAAAAATATATAAGATCTATTAATAAAGTGAAGAAATCAATTTGTAGAATAGTAATTGTAGTGTGATAGATAGCATTTGTGAAAAATAATATGCATGTATTTAACTATATAACATGTTTCATATGCACAGAAAATTTACAAAATATTATACAAAAACTGGTTACCATGCTTATTTCTGATGAGTGAAAAGGGTGGGGGGGAGTGCAGAGAATGGGCAAGGTGAAGAGCAGGACTTTTATCATTTCATACTCTTTGTATGGTTTGATTATTTTACCATGAGAATGTATTACTTTTATTTAGTTAAAAAAAAGCTAATAAAAAACATCAAGCCAACTTTAAGCACTCTACCAGAAGTTCTTATTTGCTGTTTTTCCCTCCTATTTAGGAGAGAGATCTTTGATAAACTAGATAGTGTGATATATGAAATGCTCTAATACTTAGCTACAATTCCACTGAATTCCCCTTTGGGTCTCAGAGACACCAGGTCCATGACCTCAGAGAATTTAGGATGCTCTCAGAACTGGCCTCTGTAAATTAACACAAACACATTTTTTAGGTGGGTGCCTCAGTGTTTTCAGATAGGCCTTAGATGGAAGGAGCAACCAGATAAGCGTAAAAATATTTAAAAACCCAAAGCTGCTAAGTCTCATTACAGGTTAGGTATTTGGGGGAACACACAAAATGATAAATTCCTCCTTCCTTTCTGGTCTATAGAAATTTACCTATCTTCTGTATGTCCCATAAGTTAAAATGCTCCTTTACTGGAAATAATTTAATTACCATTGTCTCTTTTTATAGCCCTTAAATTAACATTTAAAAGTGGTCCGAATAGATTTTTTTCCAAAGAAGACATCCAGATGGCCAATAGCCACATGTAAAGATGCACATCATCACTAATCATCAGGAAAATGCAAATCAAACTACAATGAGATGTTACCTCACACCTGTCAGAATAGCTACTATCAAAAAGACAAATAAGCATTGATGAAGATGTGAAGAAAAGGGAACCCTCAAGCAATGTTGGTGGGAATGTGTACTGGTGAAGCCACCATAGAAAATAGTATGGAGGTTCCTAAGAAAATTAAAAATAGAAATACCATACAATCCAGTAATTTCATTGCTGAGTATTTATCCAAAGAAAATAAAAATACTAATTCAAAAAGATATATGCACCCTTATATTTATTGTAGCATTATTTACAATAGCCAAGCTATGAAGCAACTCAAGTATCCATTAATAGATGAATGTATAAAGAAGATGTGGCGTGTGTGCGTACACACACACACACACACACACACACACACACACACACACACACACAGGAATACTACTTGGCCATAAAAAATGAAGCCTTGCCATTTATGACAACATGGATGGACATCAAGGATATTATGATAAGTGAAATAAGTCAGAGAAAGACAAGAACCATATGATTTCACTCATAGGTAGAATCTACAAAATAAAACACATGAACAAACAGAAGAAAACAAACAAACAAACAAAAAACCAGACTCATAAATAAAGGGAACAAACTGATGGTTGTTTGTTGTAGGGGGACAAGGATGGACAAATTGGTAAAGGTAATTAAAATGCACAAACCTGAAATCATAAAATAAATTACGTCATAGGGATAAAAAGTACAGCATAGGAAATATAGTCAATAATATTATAATAACATTGTATGATGATATATAGTAACTATAATTACCATGGTAAGCACTGCATAATGTATAGAATTGTGAAATCACTATGTTGTATAACTGAAACTAATAGAACACTGCATGTTAACTAAACTTCAATTTTAAAAAATCATGAGAAAAAGTGATATAAAAGCAGTCTTAAAAAAACTTCAAACACTTTGGTGCCTATTTAAATTTTTGTTAGCATTTTGTAGGATACATTAGGATATATTGTGTAAAAAAACAAACTTTTGTTCTTGTGATGAGAAATTTTAAGATTTATTTCTTGGCATTTTCAAGAATGCACTACAATATTATTGACTATAGTTACCATGCTATATATTATGTACCCATGACTTTATTTCTTTTATAACTGGAAGTTTGTTCCTCTTGATTCCTTTCATCCATTTCACCCACTCCCCAACCCCGCTTTCCCTTGGCAGCCACCATTCTGTTCTCTGTATCTATGAGTTTTATTTTGTTGTGTTTCTTCATTTGTTTTGTTTAGATTCCATATAAGTGAGATCATATGGTACTTTCTTTGTGTATTATTTCACTTAGCATAATACCTCCAAGTCTTAAAAGTTTTCATCACAGGGAAAAAAAAAAAAAACCTGTAACTTTGTATGGTTACAAATGTTAAGTAGACTTGTTGTGGTGATCATTTACCAACGTATAGAAATTTTAAATCATTACATTGTACACTTAAAACAAATATAATATGTCAATTAAATCTCAATAAAAATGTTTAAGTAATGGACCATGTATTGGCCACATACCAAAATATTATACGTCACCACTAAAGGCAGAAATATAATACTTTAATTGGGATTGCACTGAATATGTAGATAGCTTTGGGTAGTATTGACATTTTGACAATATTTATTCTTCCAATCCATGAGCACGGAATGTTTTTCCATTTCTTTATATCTTCTTCAATTTCCTTCATAAGCTTTCTATAGTTTTTAGCATATAGATCTTTTACATCTTTGGTTAGATTTATTCCTAGGTATTTTATGCTTCTTGGTGCAATTGTGAATGGGATCAGTTTCTTTATTTGTCTTTCTGTTGCTTCATTATTAGTGTATAAGAATGCAACTGGTTTCTGTACATTGCTTTTTGTATCCTGCAACTTTGTTAAATTCATGTATCAGTTCTAGCAGACTTCTGGTGGAGTCTATCGGATTTCCCATGTGGATGGAACTGGAGAGTGTGATGCTAAGTGAAATAAGCCATACAGAGAAAGACAGATACCATATGGTTTCACTCTTATGTGGATCCTGAGAAACTTAACAGAAACCCATGGAGGAGGGGAAGGAAAAAAAAAAGAGGTTAGAGTGGGAGAGAGCCAAAGCATAAGAGACTCTTAAAAACTGAGAACTGGGGCGCCTGGGTGGCGCAGTCAGTTGAGCGTCCGACTTCAGCCAGGTCACGATCTCCCGGTCCGTGAGTTCGAGCCCCGCGTCAGGCTCTGGGCTGATGGCTCAGAGCCTGGAGCCTGTTTCTGATTCTGTGTCTCCCTCTCTCTCTGCCCCTCCCCCGTTCATGGTCTGTCTCTCTCTCTGTCCCAAAAATAAATAAACGTTGAAAAAAAAATTAAAAAAAAAAAAACAAAAAAAAACTGAGAACAAACTGAGGGTTGATGGGGGGTGGGAGGGAGGAGAGGGTGGGTGATGGGTATTGAGGAGGGCACCTTTTGGGACGAGCACTGGGTGTTGTATGGAAACCAATTTGACAATAAACTTCATATATTGAAAAAAAATAAAATAAATAAATAAATAAATAAATATAATACTTTAAACTCTGGAGGGAACATTAAGTTTTATAAAAAATAATTTGGTAAGTTATTTTCTTCTTCAACATCACTCAACGATTTGGGGAAAATATAAATTCTAAATACTAATGTTCAAGAAATAGTAGTTAGCATTTTCTTATATATTGAGGTACCTTCTCAAAAATAATCTTGTATACTAATATAGTACTACTTATGTTTCTTGAGATGTAAAGGAATATATGACATGTCATACATTATGTTACTCCTTTAAATTTAAAACCAGTTAAAATTAAATTTATCCTAAAATTCTTAAAGATTATGTTGGTGGAAAGTTTGATATACGTTACTTATAAATATCTTTTTCATACTGATAAGGAAAACATTATGAATCAAAATAGAAATGAGTAAAAATGTAAATATACAGTTCTATGCAAGAAAAACTAAAACTAGGTAGGAAACCACATAATCACCAATAATAAAAGGAAATGCAAATTCAAACATGACCTGTTTTTAATTTAAAAAAACTTTTTTTTAACATTTATTTATTTTTGAGACAGAGAGAGAGAGAGAGCATGAACAGGGGAGGGTCAGAGGAAGAGGGAGGCTAGAATCTGAAACAGGCTCCAGGCTCTGAGCTGTCAGCACAGAGCCCGACGCGGGGCTCGAACCCACAGACCGCGAGATCATGACCTGAGCCGAAGTTGGACGCTTAACCAACTGAGCCACCCAGGCGCCCCGACCTATCTGTTTTTAACATAAACTATCTTTTAATGAAAACCAGAGTATAATAAAAAAACTAAAATTGATAAGGTAAATGTTGTTGAGAATGCAGTAAAACTAGTATATTTATATGCTGCTCAAAACACTTTAAGTTGATATAAACCTTTTTGAAATGACTATGACAATACACTACAGGGATTTTATTGTTTGCATTTTAATTCCATTTACTTAACATACATTGTTATATTAGTTTCAGGTGTACAATATAGTGATTCAACACTTCCATACATCACCTGGTGTTCATCAAAACAAGTGCACTCCTTAATCCCCATCACCTATTTAACCCATCCCCCCACTTCCTCCCCTCTGGTAACTATCATTTTGTTCTCTATAGTTAAGTTTCTTTCTTTGTCTGCCTCTCTTTTTCTCTTTCTCTCTTTTCCCTCTTTGATTATTTGTTTTGTTTCTTAGCTTCCACAAATGAGTGAAATCATATGGCAATTGTCTTTCTCTGACTTATTTCACTTAGCATTATACTCTGTTCATGCCCTTGCAAATGGCAAGATTTCATTCATTTTATGGCTGAATTATATACGTGTGTGTGTGTGTGTGTACACACACTATCTAATTTATCCAGTCACTTATCAGTGAACACTTGGGCTATTTCCGTAATTTGGTTATTGTAGGTAATGCTTCTATAAACATCAGGGTGCATGTATCTCTTTGAATTAGTACTTTTGTATTTGGGGAGTAAATACCCAGTAGTCAAATTACTGGGTCATAGGGTAGTTTTATTTTTAACTTTCTGAGAAATGTCCATACTGTTTTCCAGAGTGTCTGTACCAGTTTGCATTCCCACCAACAGTGCAAGAGGGTCCCCCTGTCTCTACATCCTCGCCAACACCTGTTGTTTCTTGTGTTTGTTATTTTTAGCCATTCTGCCAAGTGTGAAGTGATATCTTATTGTAGTTTTGATTTTCATTCCCTGATGATGAACGATGTTGAGCATCTTTTCAATGTGTCTGTTGCCCATGTGGATATCTTCTTTGGAGAAATGTTTGTTCATGTCTTCTGCCAATTTTTAATTGGATTATTTGTTTCCTGGGTGTTGAGTTGTGCACATTCTTTATATATTTTGGATACTAACCCTTTATCATTTATTATTTACAAATATTATTTACAAATATTTTTCTCCCATTCTGTAGGTTGCCTTTTAGTGTTATCGTTTCCTTCACTGTGCAGAAGGTTTTTATTTCAATGTACTCCCAATGGTTTATTTTTGCTTTTGTTTCCCTTGCCTCAGCTGACATAATTAGAAAAAAAAATGTTACTACAGTTAATATCAGAGACATTATTGCCTGAATTCTCTTCTAGAATTTTTATGTCTTCAAGTCTCAGGTCTTTAGGTCTTTAATCTACTTGGAGTTTATTTTTGTGTATGATGTAAGAAATGGTCCATTGCCATTTTTTTGTATGTAGCTGATTAGTTTTCCCAACATCATTTTTGAATAAACTTTTTCCCACTGGATATTCTTGCGTACTCTGTTGAGGATTAATTCACCATATAATTTTGCGTTTATTTGTGGGTTTTCTGTTCTATTGATCTATGTGTCTAGTTTTGCACCAGTACCATAATGTTTTGATTACTACAGCTTTGTAGTATAACTTATGTCTGGAATTGTGATGCTTCCAGATTTGCTTTTTATTTCAAGGTTGCTTTGGCTACTCAGGGTCTTTTGTGGTTCCATATAAATTTAAGGATTGTTTGTTCTGCTTCTGTGAAAAATGCTGTTGGTATTTTGATAGGGATTGCATTAAATGTGTAGATTGCTTTGGTTGGTATAGACATTTTAACAATATTTGTTCTTAAAATCCATGAGCATGGAAAGTCTTCCATTTCTTTGTGTCATCTTCATTTTCTTTCATCAGTGTTTCTTTCACCTCTTTGGTTAATTTTACTCCTAAGTACCTAATTATTCTTGGTGTAATTGCAGTTAGGATTGTTCTCCTAATTTCTATTTCTGCTGCTTCATTATTAGTATATAGAAATGCAACGGGTTTCTGTACATTGATTTTGTATTTAAGACTAGTTTTTTTGGTGGAGTCTTCAGGGTTTTCTATATATAGTATTATGTCATCTACAAATAGTGAAAGTTTTATTTCTTCCTTACAAATTTATTTCTTTTTGTTGTCTGACTTCTGTGGCTAGGACCTCCAGTACAATGTTGAATAAAAGTAAGAATGGACCTCCTTGCTTTTTTCCTGACCTTAGGGGAAAAGCTCTCAGTTTTCCCTATAGAGGATGATGTTTTCATATGACCTTTATATAGTTGAGGTATGTTTTTCCAAACCTACCTGTTGAGGGATTTTATCATGAATGGATCCTGTATTTTGTCAAATGCTCTTTCTGTGTCTACCGAAATGGTCACATGGTTTTTATCCTATCTTTTATTGATATGATGTATCACATTGATTGATTTGCAAACCACCCTGGCAACCTGGGAATAAATCCTACTTACAATGGTGGATGATTTGTTTAATGCACTGTTGCATTTGGTTTGCTAGTATTTTGTTGAGGATTTTTGCATCTATGTTCATCAGAGATATTGGCTTGTAGTTATCTTTTTTGAATATGCTACAGGTTTAAAAAAATATGTTCATACTCTTTGACCCAATAACTCAGCTTTTGAAATGGATCCCAAAAAATAATTCAACCAAATCAATTAGCTACATACACAGGTATATTCACTGTCAAGTTATCCATAATATTTAAAAATGAAAAACAATTTGATGCCCAACAACAACAACAAAATGGTATAGCACATTAGGGCACATTTACTCTATGGCTGTGCTCTTCAAAATAGAACTTTCTGTGTGGATGGAAATGCTCTAGATCTGCACTGTACAAAACAGTAGTCACTAGATACATGTGGCTATTGAATCCTTGACTTGTGACTAATGAGATTGAGAAATTAAATTATTGCTTACTTTAATTTTAGTTAATTTACCTTAAATCAAATACCCACATACATAACCACAGATCTATGATATGTCATGAAGCAATTAAAATGAAAAATAATGTATGTCAAGGGAAAAAAGACTAAATATAAAAGAAATAAACCATCACATATAACCAAATGTAAAAAAGCAGGAATATAGATAAATATAAAAAATAAAAATGGTTAAATATACAAACCTGAAAATGAATTTTGATAGTAACTAACTGTACTTTTTACTTGTGTTTAATATGTTTTTAATTCTTTGTTCAATATTAAGCCTTTTTAAAAGATTACATTATAGGTTTGAATTTAATCTTTTATGGTACAAGTTTCTCAAATATCCATTAGATTCACTAATACCAATTCACCAACTCAATCAATAAAGCATTTCTTTAAATGATTTTAATCTTCTTTGCCAAGAGCAAAGAGATAAAGAACCAGGCTCCTTATAATCATCTTGTCCGCAAAAACAACACTTTAAAAACATGACAAGGGGGGCGCCTGGGTGGCTCCATCGGTTAAGCCTCCGACTTTGGCTCAGGTCACGATCTCGCGGTCCGTGAGTTTGAGCCCCGTGTCGGGCTCTGTGCTGACTGCTCAGAGCCTGGAGCCTGCTTCCGATCCTGTGTCTCTTGCTCTCTCTGACTCTCCCCCGTTCATGCTCTGTCTCAAAAATAAATAAACGTTAAAAAAAATTAAAAAAAATAAATAAAAATAAAAACATGACAAGGTCCATGAAAACTGAAAGCCAGAGCATCTTAAACTGGCTCCACTGAAATTAAAAGAGAGTGGAGAGAGAATGACCATGTAGCTCGGAACATACTTCTGTTGATAAAACAAACAGGATAGAAGGGCCTGAAGGCCTCTTAATCTTAGAATTTTGAGGGTAAGGGTAAGAGCTGCTCTAATTTCTCACTTCTAACCTCCATTTCTTAGACACCAAAAGCAAAATTTTTGTATGACTGCTAACTCCACTGGAAGAAGCAAACTGTGTGTGGTGGAGTCTGCTTGCTAGGTTATTTCCACTGACCACAATCAATATCAAACTAGATTTACATATCATACCTAGTTGCATGATGATAGCTGACCTTTGAAAAAGCTGTGGCCCTGCTGGGCATAGAACATAAAGACTGGCCAATTTCATTAAGGGGAAACTTGTGGTTCCTGTTGGGTATGGAGGCCTGTGCCCAAACTCAGCATGCATATGGGTAAAATAACTGGTTGTGAGCATAAGTCTGGTGACAGCTCACGTAAAATGGGTGTTCTGTCAGTCCTACAGTCTTCTAAGACTGTCCACAGGATAAAGTTCAAAACCTTCAGGATGACATTTAAGGTTCTTCATAACCTAACACCTATATTACCAACTACTTGCATTCTGCCTAAGCAACACTGGACTATTTGCCATTCCCTCAAACTCAATGTACTAGCATGCTTCTGTGCTAGTCCCTTTGTCTAGTGTGCCTTTCTTCCCTCAACTTGACCTCCTCTGAGAACATTCCATTGACACTCTTTTTCCTCAGAATTAATCACACTTTCAGAACTTTATATTGACTATACTATGGCATTTTTTAAAATAGCAATTTGCTTTTATGTTTGTGTTCCCTGTTAGACTACAAACACTGAGAGCACAGAAATTTGTGTCTCCCCTGTTAACAGAATGCCTAGCACAATGTCTGGCACATAGCAAACATTAATACATGCTTATTAGATTAATTCACTTCAATGAAGGGGTACCCATGATCTATTATGTTACCTGAAAAACAGAATTATCACATGTCCAATTTGGGGCAAATACAAATCAGTAAACCTTAGATTTGATGTTCTTGTACAGTTCCTGAACATACAGATGGAAGGAAATCGTATAGTTTCCCTGAGTTACCCCTCTGCTGATTGGCAGCCATGAAGATATGAAGGGAAAAACTGCTTTTCTCAAACAAGTAAAAAGTCCAGATAACCATTTCATAGGCTGTAGAGTGGCTATAAAACAAAATGGAAAACCACTGAACAAATGCTTTCTCATAAAGAACCTCCAGGATGGAGTGAACACATGTGCACGCCAAGCTGGCCCTCCAGAGAAACTGTCCATAATGAAAGTGGGACCATCCAAGCAAAAAGGGTGAGTCATCCCACAACCATGCACATACCTGCTCTTAAAACTACCAGGCAATTCCAACAGTGTCCTCTGTGATACAGGCCACTGGGAGAATCTTTGGGAATGTCTGAGGCTGCGACTTTGGTGCTTTCCGATGTACTGAGATTCCTACTGAACGCATTCCCAGAAAAGGAAGTGCTATCCTAATTATTTCTGGATTTCACTTAACCAGCTCCAGACCATAAAATTTCCTTTCTCACATTGGTCACTTAAAGATCAAAGTGAAGGGGACTGTTCCAAGGAAGCCATGACAACCAACCAACTTTGCAAAGGTTCAATAAACATTCTAAGGTCACCATCACCAGGTCAAGCCCCCTCCTCTGGGGGCACACAATGGTGGCTTGTAGTGAAAACTACTCTACTACCAGAATAAAAGATTCAAAGAAGAAAAAGAAATGCAATTTTTTTTCAATTTCCTTTATGAGTAACAAATTTTTTTAGGCAGTGGTTGAATATGCTAGTATTAAAGTTGACTTAGTGTGATCTTGTCAGAGTCACACACAAGTTGTTAAGAGTCAGGAGATACTTTTTAACAACAGTAGGGAACTCTAGTTTCATTCTTCAGGTAAGACTGGTAAATATGAAACAGGGGGGATGTGGGGATACATCAGAATTTCTGGGAGAGGGTGTCATTTAGAGAAACATATTTTTTTGATTATTACCATAATTTTTTGATTATTCTGGCATAATTAATCTACTTGAGGATTTCAAACACCACATACAAAAAAATAAAACAAATACTTTTTTATGTTTATTGAAAAAGGACCCATGCTTATTAGGAATATCAATTCCTGAGACTCAATAAATCTGAAGTGGCCAATGAATCTGCATTTGCAACAGGCACCCAAAAGGACTCTATATAGGTGGTCCTGGGATCACACGTTGCAAATCTGCCACAGACTATCTGGGAAGCCTCCCAAATCCCTGCTCTGTAAGTGCTACATTTTCCCCAGTGGATCATGTTATACACACCAAGGACCAGAAAGAGGGACCTACAGATAGCCAGGCTATCTAGGTACTAATCCTGACTCTGATACATCCTACCTGTGTGACTTCTATTGATTTCAGCACCTTACAAACATCATGAGTCTTGCCTCCTTGCCATACTATGTCCATTTTTCTGTGACTCCCCTAAAACATCTTGTCCTTTCCCAAAATCACTCTCCTAAAGTCATGGCTTTGACATCTTTCACTTTCTTTCCTTCCTAAATGTCTCCCTGTCTCCAGTCTCTTCCTTGTCACTCTTCACACTTCACCATCAACCCTTATCCATATTGCTGCCAGAATTTTCTTTCTAAATTACAAACCTGGTAAGTTCACCCTTCTGTTAAAAAACAAATGAGGGGCGCCTGGGTGGCTCAGTCGGTTAAGCATCTGACTTCAGCTCAGGTCATGATCTTACAGTTTGTGAATTCGAGCCCTGCGTCGGGCTCTGTGCTGACAGCTCAGAGCCTGGAGCCTGGTTCGAATTCTGTGTCTCCTCCTCTCTCTGCCCCTCCCATGATAATGCTCTGTCTCTGTCTGTCTCTTAATAATAAGTAAACGTTAAAAAAATTAAAATAATGATAATGTCCAAACTCCTTAACCTAGAACTCAAAGTCTCCTATTATATGGTCCCAATCTATTATTTCAAACTCATTTCCTATTACACTTATGCATCCTACACTTCAGATATACTGAACTACTTCTTATTTTCCATGTGACCTTCTATATTATTAACACCTGTTTGTGCTCTTCCTTCTAACTGGAATGTTTTTCCTTCTCTGTCTCCTTTTATTGAAATCCTAACTATTTGTCAAGGCCCACTTCACAGGAAACCTCCTCTGATCTCTTCCAAGCTTTATTTATTCATCTCAAGAAATCAAGCACTTCCTATGTTGGAGTACAGTGAGTGTAACCCCATATTTTCTCTCTTTTACTACATTATGTGTAACAGTTACTTGAAGCCAAAGATCATGTGTGATTTTTTTCCCTTTGTACAATCTACAAAGATACCATAGCAGTAGGTACAGTGATTTCTCAATAAGTATGTAATACAAATGGACAGTTTACCAACCTCCATATTTTTTCTGCTATAGTAGAATAGCAGGCATATGGCCTTGGTATTCTAAGATCACATGGTGGGAAAGTCTACCTAGGGCAAAATTATATTCCTTTACTTTCTTATTTCATTGTGAAAATGATTTTTATAGGTTTCGGAGAATCAAAATAATCATTAGTAATACCACCCAAATTAGTAATATATGTGTCCTATTACTGTGGAAGCCACATTTTACAACTATAATTTCACATCAATGTAGGTTACTTCCATTATTCCATGCAAAAGGAAAGTCAGTCGTAAGAGAGAGATTTGATAAAGTGCTTATCTTAGAGCACATGGTAAGTGTATTAGTATGTTTACTGCTACATAACAAACTATCACAAACTTAGTAGCTTAAAATAACACTCATTTATTATCTCACAGTTCTGTAATTCAGAAGTCCTTGTGGGTTCAGTTAGGTTCTCTGCTAAACGTCACACAAGGCCAAAATCAAGGTGTCAACCAGATTAATCGCTTACATGGAGGTACTGGGTGGAAGAATCCACTTCCAGGTTCATGGTTCTTAACAGAATTCATTTCTTTGTAGCTCTAGGCCTGAGGTCCCCATTTTCTTGCTGACTGTCAGGTGGGGATCACACTCATAAAGATGACTCTCTATGTGGCTCTCTCCATCTTCAAGTCAGTATTGACACATCAAATCTCTCTTAAGCTTCAAATTTTCTATTCTGTTACCAGGTGATAAAATGTCTGCTTTTAACAAGCTTTCTGTGATTAAACACATTTTAAAGTTAACCATGTCATATAATATAACATAATCATGGGAATGATATCATATTCACAGGTCTACCCATATTCAAAGATAGGTTATCATACAAAGAAAAGGGTCACTGGGGTAATTTTAGAATTATACCTACTACAGTAAGTTATTACTGAAGCTAGGATTTTAACTATGTGGGGAAGACTTTAAACATTCTGGAAAAATGTAAAACTTCAATCTGGGTAGTATACTGTTATAGTAAAATGGACTGGGTATATGGGGCACCTGGGTGATTAAGCACCTGACTCTTGATTTCAGCTCAGGTCATGATCTCGCAGTTCATGAGTTCAGGCCCTATGTCAGGCTCTGTGCTGACAGTGCAGAACTTGCATGGGATACTCTGTCTTCCTCTCTCTCTGCCCCTCCCTTGCTCACTCTCTCTCTTCCAAAAATAAATAAATAGACAAAAAAAATTAAAATGGACTGGATATAGATAGTTTAGCTCATTATTCTAAAACTGAAAGATAAATATGAAATAAGGATAATCCTTTCTAATTATATATTATTTATGGTCATGTAAAAGGTCTAGAATAAATTTTAAAGAGATCATGGCCCTGTCTCCAAATTAACATACTGCCCTATTTTTCAAGACACAGTATTATGGTTAAGCCATAACTGCAAAAGGGGATTTGACTCTGGTATGAATATTAGCACAGCTAGCTCACTAAAATGGAAGGCAAGAGATGGTATTTGGTCTTCCACTGACTTGCTGTGTGACTCAGAGCAATTTTCTTCCACTCTGTGGGTCTCTGTTCACCCATCTATAAAATGAGAGGGTTTGACTGAATTATCTACAAGCTCCCATTCATTTGAAACAGTCTATGGTTCTACTTCTCATTCATCTCTCTATACTATCCTGGTGGGTTAAAGATAAATCTTTCAACAATCTATATTTGCTGACAGGAGCTGAAAAAGTGAAAACAACATAGGACTCAATCCCATGAAATCTGAATCTGAAAGGGACTTTTGTTTCTATAGTTTTCTCCAGGCCTATAAATAATAAAATAATAAATCTAAAAGTGTCTACTATATAGTGAGACTCAAGAATGCATCCTTTCTGAACTATTATATAACTACATTGTTGAGTGCCTACCATGTACTTAGTATTTCCCATTGCAAGAGAATTTCTTTCTTTTTTTTTTTTAATATATGAAATTTATTGTCAAATTGGTTTCCATACAACACCCAGTGCTCATCCCAAAAGGTGCCCTCCTCAATGCCCATCACCCACTTTCCCCTCCCTCCCAACCCCATGAAACCTCAGTTTATTCTCAGTTTTTAAGAGTCTCTTATGCTTTGGCTCCCTCTCTCTCTAACTTTTATTTTTCATTCCCCTCCCCCATGGTCTTCTGTTAAGTTTCTCAGGATCCACATAAGAGTGAAACCATATGGTATCTGTCTTTCATATAATGTATCATATAATGTCTTTCATAATGTCTTTCATATCTGTCTTTCAATAATGTATCACTTATTTCACTTAGCATAACACTCTCCAGTTCCATCCACGTTGCTACAAAAGGCCATAGTTCATTCTTTCTCATTGCCACGTAGTATTCCATTGTGTATATAAACCACACTTTCTTTATCCATTTGTCAGTTGATGGACATTTAGGCTCTTTCCATAATTTGGCTATTGTTGAAAGTGCTGCTATAAACATTGGGGTACAAGTGCCCCTATGCATCAGCACTCCTGTATCACTTGGGTAAATTCCTAGCAGTGCTATTGCTGGGTCATAGGGTAGATCTATTCTTAATTTTTTGAGGAACGTCCACATTATTTTGCAGAGTGGCTGCACCAATTTGCATTCCCACCAACAGTGCAAGAGGGTTCCCATTTCTCCACATCCTCACCAGCATCTATAGTCTCCTGATTTGTTCATTTTAGCCACTCTGACCGGCGTGAGGTGGTATATAAATTTGGTTTTGATTTGTATTTCTCTGATGAGGAGTGACGTTGAGCATCTTTTCATGTGCCTGTTGGCCATTTGGATGTCTTCTTTAGAGAAGTGTCTATTCATGTCTTCTGCCCATTTCTTCACTGGAATCCAGTTTTCTAAACAATCATTTAAATCAAACCCATTCGCAGGGTTATTTTCCAGTCATGAGCTCATTATGCCCTCAATCTATTCACTGAGAATCTTACACTTTTTATGTAGCAAAAGAAGCAAATTATCCCCCACTATCCTATACGCTTATGGATGAGTACATAGTCTACATTGCCAAAATACAGTATGTACATAGCAACATTACCTATTCCAGTTTAACCATAGAACATTAGTTTATTATTTTAGTAATATGAAACTATTTGGCTGTAACCACCCTGTTCTTAGCCTCCCCCTCTCACCTCAATCACCCCCCCCCTTTTTTCCCAGGGCAGTTTGCAGCAAAGAATGTCTTCTAGTTATCCTAACTCAAGCATGATGGTAATTTACTTACCATCCATTTCCTGAGTGTCTCACTGTGTAATGAACAGAGTAGAATCCTTAGAACTTGGGCTATATCCACCAATGCCACAAATAGGTAAAAAGTAGAGAATACAGGAGGAAGTAATGCCACACACACTACTTTCCTGTTTAACTATAAGTAGTCCTCTTCTCCCTTTTCTCTAATGAAAACCCATTTCTGGTCTATTTGAGTACCTTTCTTTGGATAATTTCCTCCACTTCTCACTTCCTCTCTCACATTTATATTTGAACTACAGACATTTCATGTGTTCCACAGTCACATGTGGTTAGTGTCTACAATATTGGACAGCATGGATCTAGACTGAGCTCTCTGAGACCAAGGATTCTACTTCATTCATTCCAAAGTGAGACACTCAGGAAATGGTTGGTAAGTAAATTACCATCACGCTTGTCTTAGGATCATGAGAGAATATTCTTTGCTTCAAACTATGCCTTGAGCAAAAGAAGTGGAAAAAACTGAGGTGAAAGAAGGGATAGGGGGCAGCTAAGAACAGGGTGGTGGTTCCATTAAAGCCAAATAATTCCATATTACTAAAATAATATTGAACTAATGTTCTATCGTAAACTGGTACCCTTATTATAGGTAAACTCAGGGAAGAGCTAAAGATTACTTTTCTAATCAGAATAAAAACTAATTGCTACAAAGTGTTGCAAAAAAGCAGTAAGAGGTGCATCTTTCAGCCGTGGATTTTCAGCATTGCTCCCTCAGTGGCCCACTTATATCAGTTCTTTCCCCATTTTTACATGTGGCACAACAGGGCACTTTCACATCCATTATCTCTTTTAGTTCTCAAAACTGTGAGAGATAATTATGATTATTATCCTCATCTTAAACGTGAATAACCTAAGCCTCACAGAGGGTAACTGATTTGCCCAAGGGCACAAACACTATGGTAGTAAAGGCCACTACGACTTCAAAATCTTGTCTAAGCTTTCTGTGCCTTCAGTAATGTATGTACCAAAAGTGTATTTGGTCTACAGTTATTTTTATCCAGAAGGAATTCATGTCCAATTACAAAATGGTAGGTGGATAGCTCTATTTCTCCTCTTCCAGCCAGCCCTTCTGAAATACATCTATCTTTAAAGTGAGGGATACCTCCAATGTCTATGCCATAACTTCCAAAAAAAAAAAAAAAACCCTCTGTAGAAAGGATAGGGCACCCACTCACCCGGAAAACATTTACCAGGACAGTGAGCAGATAGTTGTATTCAGTATCAAATAGGAAATCTGGAAAGCCTGAGTGTCAGCTTTTGTGAAGGTGCTAAAGGTGGAGATAGAATAGAACAAATTAGAGCAGTGTCTAGGCTGTTGTAGAAGAGTTCAGGAGGTTAGTGTCTGGTGATCTAAGGATTTCAGTGTGCTCTTACTACAAGTATATAATGCAATTTTTCATTTAGTTATGCTCCCAAAGGATGAAAAGGAGGGCTAATGGATATACCAAGCAGGGACACGGGACTTTAAGGAATGTTCAAGGGCAGGGATGGGCAAACTATTGCCTGCATGCCACATCCAGCCTGCTACCTTCTTATATAAAGTTGTATTGGGACATAGCCATACCCACTTATTTATGTACTGTCTATAGCTGCTTTTGTGGTACAACAGCAAAGTTGGGCAGTTGTGACAGACCACATGGCTCCCAAAGCCTAAAGTATTTACTATTTGGGCTACTACAGAAAAAGTTGCTGATCCCTGCTCAAGAGAGGTTACAGAGATTTTTCCTGCACTTCAATGAAATGACTTTTTGAAGAAGTTTCCACACTAAGCAAACTACTTCCTAGCTATGTAATTTAGGGCCAGTCACTTACCTCTCTGTTTCTCTCCCTGCAAGATGGGTATGATGGGGCTGTATGGCATAGTATAAAGCCTAGCTATTGTTTCAGTTCATAGAACAAGGCTTGGCATATGGTACGAGAGAGAGAGAGAGAGACAGAGAGAGACAGAGAGAGACAGAGACAGAGGGAGAGGGAGAGAGAGAGAGGCAGAGAGAGAGAGACAGAGAGAGAGACAGAGAGAAGAGAGACAGAACCAGAACTACTCCTTTTAAAGTAATCATTACTTTTCAGTACAAATTAAGGACCGCTTTATTGTTTGAACTGCTTGAAAAAACATCTTCACATAAGGCTTTTCAAGTGAGATTACTGCAGGGATGACACAACCAGTTCCTCTAAAACAACAGCATATAATGTGTGGTGCTCACTAATCTATGTATGTTTAAAATAAGTGTGTGAGGATTACGTGTCATGATAATCCAATCATCCATCTGACTAGCTTCTTACAAGGTTGTATGGAAGAACTGAATACACATAGTGTAAACAGAATGTTCAAAGTAAACAACATGCATAAAGTGTGTTTTTTTGCTTAAAATTACATATGGAGGCCAAGGTAGATTTTTAAACCATTTTTTAAAAATCTGCTATTCAAGCTCTTTTTTCCAGGCTGTCAACAGGCCATCCAGACTGAAGAAAACCCAAATACTTCTGGGGCACATAAGCCACAGCGAGACCCCCATGGGCAAGCACCCGGGCTGCTAAGGTAATGTTGGCGGCTTGCATCACCACAGGATCAACTTCAACAAATATCACCCAGGTAACTTTGGAAAAGTTCTTGTGAGGCATTACCACTCAAAGAAGAAGCAGAGCTTCTGCCCAACTGTCAACCTTGATAAACTGTGGACTTCGGTCAGTGAGTAGACACTGGTAAATGCTGCCAAAAACAAGACTGGAGCTGCATCCCATCATTGATGTGGTGCGATCAGGCTACCACAAAGTTTTCAGAAAGGGAAAGCTCCCAAAATGGCCTATTATTGTGAAAGCCAAATTCTTGAGGACAAAAGCTGAGGAGAAGATTAAGGATGTATGTGTGGGGGTGGGGAGCGTGTCCTGGTAGCTTGAAGTCATGTGGAGAGTGGTTCATTAAATACTAACAAGTGCTTTTCAAAAAAATAAATAAATAAAGAGAAAAAAATCAGATATTCAAAATAATCTAAAATAAAACTTTTAATTTCAACTGCTTTCTGTAAAATAGATTTTTAAATGTTTTTAAAATAGATATACACATACACACCTGTATACATATGTATATATATTTTTTTAATTCAAAAAATTGACAAACTAATAGAATACTGTGTTACTGGAACTAACAGTAGAAAACTTAATTTAAAAAAATTTTTAAAAATTAATTGAAACAAAAGGAAAGTAAATAAATACACTATCTAGAATGCTACACACACACACACACACACACACACACACACACACACACACAAGTAGAGTCACCAAGGGCACTATCTCTCTCTGATAGGAAAGAGACCATCATTAGGTTTCATAGGTCTGTAAGCTTTTGGTGATGTGGTAGGGTCCCCTGTCTAAGGAATGAAAAAAAAAAAACCCTCAAGGCAACCTGGCTATACACATATTCATATGTGACAACATCCCTCATGACCTTGTAACATGAGACCACTTAATTAGACTGCATGTTTGCGTGTTACCATATATGGCAGATGAAGAAATAGAAAATATATAAAAAAAACTACTCCATGTGGTGTTCGGGACTCAGTTTTTTGGGTATGAACCCAACTGAGCCTTGCTGGCATGAATAAAGTTGCTTCCTGGAAAGAAAAGCCTCAATGTCATGACTCTGTGAGAATCCTGCTACAATGATGCATGGTTCTTTAAAAATTATGCAATTCAATCTCTCATTTTGTAATAAGGAGACTGAGACCCAAAGAAATGTTAAATGACTCTGTGGTTAGTGGTAACATTAAGACTAGATTCCAAGTTTCCTGGATTCCATTATCCCAGGGTTTCTCAATCTTCACACTACTTTGTTGTGGGTGCCTATTTTTTTGTATTATAAAATGTTTATTAGCAGCATCTTTGACTTCTATCCTAGATGTCAGAAGCACTTTCCCTACCTCAAGTTGTTAACAAAAACGTCTCTAGACATACCCAAAAGTCCAGAGAGGAGGGGGTGCAAAATTGACCTCAATGAGAACCATTGAGTATCATGCTAGTAGTAATTTTTCTGCAGGTTTATTTAGATATAACTGACATATAACATCCCATATGCTTAAAGTCTACAACTGATTGTTTTGATACACTGCACATATTGTGAAATGATTACTACAATAGGTTGAGTTAACACCTCTGTCACCTAACTATATACATATATATTTTGTGGTGACATTTAGGATATACTCTCTTAGCAACTTTCAAGTATATAATACAGTATTGTTAACTATAGTCATCATGCTGTACATTAGATCCCCAGAACTTATTTAACTTATAACTAAAAGTTTGTACCCTCTGTGCAACATCTACCCATTGCTCCCACCCACTGGTAATCACCATTCTACTCTCTATCTATGAATTCAGCCCTTTTAGATTCCACATATAGTTGAGATCATACAGTATTTGTCTTTCTCTGTGTGACTTATTTCACTTATGCTGGTAGTAACGTAATGTGTTTTATTCCTCACTTTTATGTTTTGAAGAAAAAGAAGAGACATTTAAAAAAGAGTACTCAGAGAAAAACAAGGAAAAATGTGAAGGTTCTCCAGATCCCTAGGATTAGTAAAGCACAAGAAAATACAAGATTTTTAATACAGTAATTAAAAAAACAAAATCTTTCACTGTTTGAATTCAAATGAATGATGAAACAATCACCAAATTCTCTCTGAAATCCATCACCAAATCAGAATTCATGACTTAATGAAGTCAAAAGCCCTTGTGTATTTTGTGAATTCCATGAGAAACATATAATAAAATGAAAAAGAAAAAAGATGATTTAGATGTAAAATAATCTTCATTTGATTTAGAATGAAGTATGAAGATAGCTTTACAAAACTAAGTTTATACCTTCCATCATATATTATTTACAGATACTATGACCCCATAACTCATCTATAATTTTTTAAAAGCTGGCTACGGCATACCATGATTCTTTTTTTCAAGATTATTTTATTGCTAAATTTTTCAATATTCAGTACGTGTGGATTCTAAATCTTTAATTATTAAAGAAAAGCTAGCTGTGACACAGCATTGATTAACAATCCTTTCACAATACTTTCTTAAATGTTCAAGCTAAGACCTTTTAGGTAATCTGTTTGCTCAGAATGTTTTGAGGTAGGCTAATTTAAGCACTGGTAAGGCTCACTTTAATTTAGCAGATATTGTAATCTAAATCCAACCACAACTTGTAAAGATTTGAAATGGTAACTGTTTTCTTTTGGAATCTACTGCATTCTATATTGGGAAACTAGGTAGGAGTTGAAAAAGTAGGGAAGATTTTCATCTCCTAATCATTAGGAGGTAATAGGAAGAGGAAGCTGGAGACTGAAATCAGGTCATAAGCCAACATTCTAAGGTTTTCACATTGATTTGGATGAAAGTTTATGTAGTGATTTCTTGTTGTTGTTTAAAAAAAAACCACTACGGTACAGGGCGGCTGGGTGGCTCAGACTTGATTTTGGCTTATGTAATGATCTCACTCTTGGTGAGGTCCAGCCCCACGTGGGGCTGTGTGCTGACAGCATGGAGCCTGTTTGGGATTCTGTCTCCTTTCTCTGCCCCTCCCCCACTTCCTCTTGCTCTTTCTCTCCCTCTCTCTCTCTCTCAAAAAAAAAAAAAAAACTACTGTAAAAAAGTAAATAAAATTTAAAAAACACTACTGTACAGTTTTTGTTTAGTTTGATTTGTTAATGTTAAGCTACAGATCTTTACCTGGTTAAAACAGTTATATTTGTTCAAGATAATTTTTTTTTTCATTTTCATTAAATAAAAGTATTATAATGACCTGCTTATTGGGGGGAGCTGTTGTTTATCACATATATTATGGCAAAACAGTTCCAATTATCTGTATTTTGTCCATTACATTGGAAATAGTTGTCTTCCAAAAGCTTAACAAAGATCTAAAATAAATCATTCCTCAGTTCTCTCTGATTAAAGGCTTTAAATGCCTGGAGTTAAGTGAATAGGCAGAAACAATCACCATTCCAAGAAGTTTATATGAAAAAATCAACTACTGCTTTAAATGTATCATGTGCCTCCTAAAATTAAAATCACCTACCTATGAGTTCCAAAAATATGTTCAATGTTATGAAGACATTAGTTCATGTTTTTTTTTCTTTTTTCTTTTTTTTTTTTAATGTTTTTTTTTTCAACGTTTATTTATTTTTGGGACAGAGAGAGACAGAGCATGAACGGGGGAGGGGCAGAGAGAGAGGGAGACACAGAATCGGAAACAGGCTCCAGGCTCTGAGCCATCAGCCCAGAGCCTGACGCGGGGCTCGAACTCCCGGACCGCGAGATCGTGACCTGGCTGAAGTCGGACGCTTAACCGACTGTGTCACCCAGGCGCCCCCATTAGTTCATGTTTTGAGGAAAAAACATTTATAACTAAGGAAAACTCCATGTGAATATGCCATGGCTTTATGAAATAGCTCAACATTCTGTTGCATAACCAAATAGTCTGGATCTTTAAAAAAAAAAAGTCAGATTACTAAAAAATCACTTAAAGAAAAGTTATTACCAGAACCATTTATGGAAGACCCAAACCAACCAGTATCAGAAGTTTAGAAGTTCAGAAATTCAGGTAAGGTAAAGAATCTAGAAAATAAGGTAAAGATAAAGGTCTATTTCAGAAAGATGATTTGGGCTTCAAAAACAGATGCATAGTTCAAAATAAATCATATATGAAGTTTACTGTTTAGGGGAATTTAAGGTACTCTGCCTTTTAAGATCTAAAGTGAGAAGTAAAACAATAGTCTTAACAGTGATGACACATTAGAACTTTGATTCCTAAATCAGCTGGGAATGGACTGAAGCAGATGGAGTTAGAAGAGCATTTTCAAAGTAAGAGTTATATCGTAGACTTTTTTGGTAGTTACATTATTTTTCCTTAGCACTACTTTGTTGTTGATGATGTTGTTGTTGTTTAATAGAAATGCTAGGGTGGCATTTCATTGGGTTTTCTTAGTTTTCTACTTCTTCACATTTCTATGCTATCAAGACAAGAAGCATCAGTTGTTAGTATTGACTCAATGCAACACAGTTTGTACAGGTAACTATTCTCTTTAGGATATGCTGAAAGCTCTACTGTGATAAAAAAATCACAAAAATCTTTATAAGTAGTTGATACGGACATCATTTAAATATATTCATCTTCAGCCTTACCCATTATACCTAGTAGATTAAAAAAAAAAGTTTTCCCTAAGAATATTGCTAAAACAAGAAGTCAATAGAAACCATGACGTGATATGCAATCAATGTATTTTATAATCACTAAAGAATGCCAACTCTATGAAGGGCAGCACATTTCTTCTATTAGAATTGTGGGTTTTTTATACAGTTGCTAGAAATTACGTGTATATAATTCCCACTGTATTTGAAATGTATCCGGGAAGCTTCCTATCTAAAATAAATCTTACTCAAAATATTTTAAGGAAATGAAAATGAGATTAATGTCCCCCTAATTAATCTTTGTGTAAGTCTATATTTTCCTATATTGTGTTTGCTTAGTGTGAGAAATATTTGTAAAGTTTACATCTTACCTATTGTTTACCCATGTCTCTGCCAGCTCCAACCTGCACTTATAGCTGCAGTTAGTGGACAAAGATCCTTAAGCCTAAAGTGGCTGATTTCAATGAACACCCAAACCACAAATTCTTTATTAATAAACCTATCCGTAGCCTGACAAACGGAACAGTAGGGTTTCTAGTGGGCCTTATATCAGCAAAGAATCACTCTTGAATCCATCACCTTAGCTTCATATTTAGATATAATATTGTGTTTTAAGTCAGCATATATAGCATAGCTTAATTATACCTCTTCCCAAATATTCTACCCTACCTCTGTAAAAAAGAATCACCACTTAAATGAAAAAAATACTCCCACTGAGAGTTCTTCTAGAGAGATTTTTTTTTTTGTCATTTACAGGATTCTATGTCTTACTTATTTAAAAGAAGAAATTATTTTTCAAGTGATGTCAACAGTGGAAACATAGGAGGGGGCAATGAAAACTCAGGGGAAAATTGGGGAGTGGCATTGCTGTGAAGTTCCCTTTTCAGCCTGGGGTTTCATCTCATGGTTCTTCCAGAGGTATTCTGTCAGGCCCCTTGGAGGATTTTATGTTTAGTTACTCAATTCCAAGACATGATTTTCCTTACTCATCTTCATGTAATAGACATGAATCCTCAGGAACTCACCTCCTGAGAGAGTCCTGTTAAGCCTTACTAGGGTTGCAGAGAGGCACAGTGTTCACCAAGGAGCACAAACTACCCAGCCAATCCCACCCTAAGGATTAACTTTCATCTGCCATGGGAGCTGGAGAAGGGAACTAAGCCTGTTGCATTTGGCATCAAAAAGGAGTACTTATTCAAAATATGTTCAGGACAAATCAAATTCTCCAATTTATGTCTCACATTCTAGCATGTGATAATCCTGTTACCTCTAAACTCATTTCTATGTGTTTTCTTTTACTTTACTTTCTTTTCTTTTTCTCAGCTTTACAGAGACATGTATTCTGATCTTATTCTCTCTATTCTCTTCCACCCAGCCAAGCAGCAAAAATTTCCACCAAACCATCCCACGCTTATTGGTGTCAACTGTGACAAGCTGATAGGTCACTTTTTCAGGCCCAGAGCTGTGGTCCCAAATTGTGTTTTTAGTAGCATACTTGCCTCTTGCCCACAGCTCTGACTTTTTTTCCTTCGAGGATTAATCTCCTTTGGGCCCACTGCCCATGCAGATACACATGGCTGACCTAAATTTAATCTGATATCTGGAAGGTACTCCAACATAAAATGCAGAAGCAGAAGAATTCTGGGATAAGTGCAAGGTTGCAGAAACAGAAAATCAAAGGTCACTATGACCATTACAGGGTTATTGTTACCCCAAGCAAAAATAACATTCAGAATCCAGCCAGTTTCCTGTCATTTGCATTTTACTATTTATTTGAACAATGGTCAGATACCAGAATTTAATGGAGGAACACTATCTCCAATTATACTTTAAAAGACATTATCAAGACTGATGAGTTCCAGATTTCTACTCTGCCTTAAAAGACAATTTTCCTACTTGGGATAATCTGGAAGGGTGAGAAGAAACATAGTTCACAACCTCCTAAACTGGAAGAGAGCTTAAGAAGTATGTATATTCCTCTGTACAGAATCACATCTAAATCATCCATGCTACACAAAAGGCAAGAACATGGAAGCGTTGGGAGAACACAGTATGAAAGGAAACTAAGAATAGCTTTTTATGTCATAGCTTCATTGTACCGTTTACAAAATGCTTCCCCATTCTTTATCTGAATTTTCTTCCTATTGAGGTAGATATTATCATCAAACCCTGTGAGGGAATTATTATTGTCATCATTTCCATGTCACACAATAAGAAAACCAAAACTCAAAAGAGGTTAAATCGCATGTCTGATATCATTAAATCATGTATCCAAGCCTTAAACCCAAATCTTCGGATGATGAGATATGAGCAATTGCTATTATTGCAAAATTATTCTTTGCCAATGATATATGTGACAATTCAAGGCTTTTGCTCTGAGTTCTAAGTTCTCTTTTCTGTTTAATCCTGAAAGGAAAAAGAAAGCTTTCACCTCCCCCACCTCAACCTAGTCCTTCAATTTCCATATTTTTTATGACCTAAACCAAACACCTGGCTCCATACCTGGTGAAGGGGAGCAATTATATGGCTCTCGCTGATCATCAAATACTGGGGAAGAGGAAGGAAACAAACAAGAAAAGCATCAGAGTTTTGACAGTTCAGCAGCTGTAGTATTTATTTATTTATTTATTTATTTATTTATCTATTTTAATATGAAATTTCTTGTCAAATTGGTTTCCATACAACACCCAGTGCTCATCCCAACAGGTGCCCTCCTCAATGCCCATCACCCACCCTCCCCTCCCTCCCACCCCCCCATCAACCCCCAGTTTTTTCTCAGTTTTTAAGAGTCTCTTATGGTTTGTCTCCCTCCCTCTCTAACTTTTTTTCCTTTCCCACCCCCCATGGTCTTCTGTTAAGTTTCTCAGGATCCACATAAGAGTGAAAACATATGGTATCTGTCTTTCTCTGTATGACTTATTTCACTTAGCATCAGCAGCTGTAGTTTTAAAAAGCTCAAAAATAAACTTAAGGGGGGAACAAAGGTTCCTCTTTTTAAAATATGAAACTGCAAATGAGGGTGCCAACTCCAATGTATTTTAAACTTCTCTATGGGACTATCATAGTTAATGATCCCAGGCAAGGAACCACAAGCTCCAGGATCAAGTTCCTCCCCCAGAATCTCAGCTCCACCACTCAGCTGTGTAAGCAAGAAAGTAAAAAGAGGAGAAACTGGCTGCTTGTATCCCACCACCTGAATACCAAAAACACAACTGCCATGTCTAATTTTAGGCTTCTCTACCTTGAGAGCACTCCTATAATTCTCTTTTTAGAAAGGCACAGGCAGTGAACTCTAGGAGGCAGAGGGGAAGGATGCAATGTACTCAGATTGAGTCTGCCCTCAAAATGTTATCAGTGACAAACTTCCCCCTGTGGGACTCCCAAGGAACACAGAAGTGACTACAACAGGAAAAGAGGGCTCTATGGGCAGTCAGAACAAAAGCCACTCAAGTCTAGTCTCAAATTGAAACTATATTAGAAGGCCTAGGCGAGAAGAATTCATTTAATTTTAACACACACAGTGTTTACAAGGCCTTGAGCTAAATTTTGTTCTGGGGGGGGTGGATAAAGAAATGAACAAGGCAACCTACAAATGGGGGGGTGCTTACAACCAAGGCAGGAGATAAGACACTAGCAATGGAGTTTTCAAATACTTATTAACTTATAAACATTTTTTGAGGGTTTACTGTGTGTGCCTGCCAAGCAAAGATAGAGAGGTGAGCAAGACAGACACAGTCCTTGCCTTCATGAGCCTTGGTGGAATAAGAAAATTTGAACAAGTAGTTACAAGTGTATTGAGTGTTACTAAAGGGAAAGAAGCCCAGGGTGCTATTGCAGTTTCATTTCTAAAACTTTCCTTTCTGTAAAAGAAATGGTGTGATGGTGAAGAATAAGAAAGGTGGACATAATAAGGACGGCCCTGAATTTACACATTATCCACACTTTGGCTGACCTCTTCCTGAGAATAGGCTGGGGATAAAAAAGGTGAAGAAAAAGAAAGAAAAGGGGAAAAAGAACAGAAGGGGGGAAAAGAGGTGGAAGACAAAAACCAATTGTGAGGCTATGCCAATTTGGTCAATGTCCTGAGGCATCACCCTGGCATGGCACCATCTCATTCTGCTTTTTTGATAGAGGAAAATTTGCCTGAGCTGGTTATTCAGGTGAAATTTGAAGAGCCAAAGGCACTTTCATAAAAGGTACATAGGGAAACTGCCAACTAACATTCCCTCCCTCTTGGCTTTTCCAATAAAAACAGGCTTGATGATTCCAGGCTGGGCATGACTAATTGTGAAGTGTTGGGTGGTGGCTGCTGCACTGGCCTGTGTGGCATCAGTGCTTGTCACATTGCCTTGCAAAGTGCTTTGGGATATCTTGAGGACAGAAGACACTACCACTCAGTCCAATTATAGTCTATATAAACAAAGCCCATAAGCTTAAAGTGTCCCCCCCTTTTAATAAAATGGTGTGGTGACAAGGGCAGCTTGGGCAATTTATTCCCTGGACAAGTCTGAGCACAGTCTTTTCACCCTTGAGATGGATTTAGGTACAAGAGGCAGTGCAATGCATGATGCATATGTAGGCTTCAAGACCTGGAATGTGCCTTTTATGAAGCATGCAAAGAGCAATTGGGAGTTCTGGCCAGGAGATTGAGTAACAGCCTCTGATACCCTACAGAACATCCCATACCTGTCCACTTTGGAAGCCCCCAGAATTAGGGGGGAACAAAACATAGTGGTGCTTGGAAGAAAGAAAAAGGGATAACTAGTTCTTGCAAGAGCTGTGGATTTCAGCATGGAGAAGTAGGAAGACTTCTAAATTCATGCCTGTGGGTAACTAATGGCTTGGAGGACAGGGCTGGGGTTCAAGGATGGAGAGAAGGAATATTTACTGAGGGGCTTCTATGTGCCTGGTGCTAGATCTCATTTTTATTATCACACCAATCAGGCAAGATGGGATTTTCAAATTCCATTTCAAAGGATAGGAAAAAAAGGATAGAGAAGTTAAATAATTTGTCTAGGGTCACACTGTGAGTGACTATAACCCAAATCTAAACAGTTCCAAAGTCCATTCTTTTTTTTCCTATTGTACCAGGCAGCCTTCCCAGAAGCATTCTATTAGAATTCCCTATTATGCCAAATGTAATGATGTTCAGGAGTGTGTCTAAATCAGAAAATATTCTGGGACCTACAAATATTTTCAAAGACATTTTGGAAACTACCCACCCATGTAGATGTAGTCATGGAGAGAATCTATACTAGAGCCACCTTCTGTCACCAAGAGGTGTGTTTTTCAAATAAGTAGCCCCATTTTGAAGGAATCATCCAAACTTTATGGCTGTTTGTCTGCACTTGCCCTGGCTTGTCTTCCCCCTGGGAAGCATATGGGTAGCCAACTAAATGAAACAAACATTACTGAATAAATCATGACTGCCTTCTGGCAATAATTTATGCCAACATCACACATGGCACGCCATTCCACACCTGATTTTACTGCCTACTGGCTGATTCAATGTGGCCCAGTACAAAGAGCAATGGACTAGGAGCTAGGAAGACCTGGGTTAAACTCCTACATCCTCCACTTCCAACCTGCATTATCTGAAACAAGTAACTTCACCTAGCTGAGCCTCAGTTTACTCATCTATAAAATTAAAATATCTATTTTGTAGGGTCGTTCTCAGTATTAAATATTATAATGGGTAAGGAAGGATCTTGTAAGTGACAGAGCTACAGAGAAGTGCAGGGAGTGGGGTGGAGGTGTGTGTTAATATTCTCACTAGGCAAGCCAAGAAAATCAACAAAGGAACTGAAATTGACAGTAGTGAATTCCCATCCTTTTAACAAGGCATAAAATAGGGCAGTGTCATTTCTTAGACCAGCCTTAAAGAGAAGGAATACAGCTGGGGTCAACTCTATAACAACTGGGTCTGGAGTGGGCTTTACTATGTCTGGGATTAGTCTTACTCCACACTCAACAACACAAAAATTATGTAACTCCATAATGTCTTAATAAAATATGGTTTCTGCAAGCACATATTAATCATCTAACTTCATCCTCCAAAAGTAGGAGTTTTCATTTGGCTCTCCTTTTCAGAGGGAAAATTGGGAGCCTGAGAGAGTGAAGGTCGTTTATTAATTTATTCACTCAACTTTCAAACATTTACAGAGTGCCTGCTAAAGGTATAAAAGGTAAGTGAATATACTCAACACAAAAGAAGGTACGATGAAGGGTATGATGAAGTATGGACAAAAGTGGTGTACATAAACAGTTACATTGAACTGGGATTTTGCCAGGTGAAAGAATAGAAAGAGCCATCTAGGAGAAGAAACATAACATACAAAGTCACACAGAAGGGAAAGGAAAAAGAAGTTCTGTGTGGCTACAGCATAGAGTATGTTATGTTTGTGTTTGTGGGGAGGGAGGAGTAATTGGCAGGAAATGAAATGCTCTTATATGAAAGTGGGAAAGGCTGTCACCTCCAGCCACAATTTGAGAGATATATGGAAGATTCTCATCTCCCAAAATATCTACCTTCACATACATGATGTACTGTAGGCTAATCACTGTCCATGGGGTGCCTTGATCCATTCACACCCTCTCCTCATCTCTAAACACTTGGGACCAGTACTGGAATGTAATTTCCAAAGCTTCTTACTGGTGGGAGGAGCAGGCTGTGGTCATGGAGCAAAAGAGGAGTGATGTGTCTCAAGCAGGGCTTAAAGCTTTGAATGACCCTTGCCTGATTAACCATTGTACTGTAACATCAGTGTTAAGTAACCCCAGTCTTCTCATTTCAGGGATATGCCTTTCTGTGGATAATGAACAGACCAGAGCAGCCATTTGAGTTATATTAATGTATACCATGGATTGCCAAGTGATTATTAGAGTTAAGGTAATTGATAAAGGTAATTGATAATATTTATAAAAGAAGCCAAATGCCTAGTTTTATCACACCATGATCCATTTTGCTGTTCCACTCAACAGGAACTCAAGTCATACTGCTTATTGCTGTTGCTAATAATGCTGATATTAAATAATAAAGAATTTAAAAGCTGTGATATGAAGAAGTATTTTTATCTCAACTCCTGGTCTTTTTCATAGGAGAGAAAATTTCTCACTCTTAAGGTTACCCCAGTGAGACTACTTTGAGTTCATGCCCTCAAAAGGTGGCTGGGAACTAAAAAAAATAATAGCTGCTCACAATCTAACTCAGAAATGGGTATGACAAAGAAAGAAGAACTTACTCTATCCAAAAAGACTTACATAAGCCAGTGTTAAAAACACAGAATCCTGAGAGAATTGGAAGATAATGTGAGAAAATAGGAATATCCATTCCTTTTTGTTTCTTACATTTTCCCCATCCTCTCTACAACCTGATTCCTGAGAAAAAATTATCAACAGTTTCCAAGTTATTCCATGAGGGGTGACCATCTGACAACAGACAAGTAGAGCAGTTATTTTTCCTACATTCAATCATTTATTGAATGTTTGCCCCATAAATGATCTGATTTTTTAAAATATCCTTACCCAAGTTGTTTTTTTTTTATTGTGTTGTTTGACTATAGTTGACACACAATGTTACATTAGTTTCGGGTATAGGACATGTTGATTCAACTTCTTCATACATTATGATATGCTCACCACAAGCATAGCTACCATATGTTACCATACAGTGATATTACAATATCATTGACTATATTTCCTATTCTGTGCCTTTTATTCCCTTATTCATTCCATAACTGGAAACCTGTATCTCCTAGTCCCCTTCACTCATTTTGCCCACCCGTCCATTCCCTCCTCTCTGGAAACCATCACTTTGTTCTCTGTATTTATAGGTTTGATTCTGCTTTTTGTTTATTCATTTTTTTTTAGATTCCACATGAGTAAAGTCATATGGTATTTGTATTTCTCAGTATGACTTCTTTCACTTAGCCTAATACCCTCTAGGTCCATCCATGTTGTCATAAATGTCAGATTCTCATCTTTTTATGGATGCATA
Organism: Leopardus geoffroyi; assembly: GCF_018350155.1. NCBI lineage: Eukaryota > Metazoa > Chordata > Mammalia > Carnivora > Felidae > Leopardus > Leopardus geoffroyi. The sequence goes on along the minus strand of NC_059343.1, from coordinate 54,817,339 downwards.
ATATTCCATTGCATGTATATACCACATATTCTTATTCATAAAGAACTTCTAGAACTCAACACCAAAAAATAAAATAAAATAAACGGTCATATATAAATGAGCAGAGGACCTGGAAAGATATTTTTCCAAAGAAGACATACGAATGGCCAACGGGTACATGAAAAGATGCTCAACGTCACTAATCATGAGGGAAATGCAATTTGAAACCATAATGAGATAGCGTCTTATGCTTGTCAGAATGATTAATAAAAAAGACAAGAAACAACAATGTTGGTGACGATGTGGAGAAAGAAGAAACCTCATACACTGTTGGGGGGAATGTAAGCTGGTGCAACCACTGTGGAAAACAGTATGGAGACTCCTCAAAATTCTATGCATCTTACCCAAGATCTGTTAAGTGGCAAAGCCAGGAGTCAATGCGACCCGTCTGAATTCAAGTCAGACATTCTTTTAACAGAGTCAACAGGAGGCCCCTGTGGTTCAAGATTCCAACCTACTTTTCTAAAATGTTACCTCCAGAAGTCCTTAAAGTCTCCTCCAGAGCATACCTAATTCACTTTCCTCTATAAAGACCATAGCCAGTCTTGCCTCAAAATCCAACTCCATCCTTTAAGATCTAGCTCAAGCTCTGTCTCATCCATGAATTGTTCCCTGGGTCTATGACTGTGGAGATTGATACAGATAGGAGTTTTTGAGGGGGGATGAGGTCTGCATGAACAGTGGATACAGACACTATGTATTATTTTCCAGGATCCCCAATAAGTAGCATCTGCTATAGAATTATTGAACACCCAGGTAATATTCATGGAGTGAATAGACAAGAGAACTGGCTCCTTTTCCATTTGTGTTGTATCTATTAATTTACTTTTCCTTGATCATGGAGACATACTAATCCTATGCCTTTTGGTTTCTATACAAATAGGCAGAAATTAGCAATAATCTGAAGGTATATTCTAAACTTTAAAACAAAACTAATGCCAGAAAAATTCCACCAGAATTGCCTAGTGGTCAGTAAATACCACAAAATGTACAGGTCACATGTGCATTCCTAAATTCCACCTGCCAGATATAGGATGCAGGTGCTGAACAATGTACTGTTCCCCCATTCTTCCTTGATACTGGGGAGTGATATACCACTAATGATTACAATTTGACACACTGCTTGAGCTTTAATTGTTTTCTTTGTGGTCATTCAATATATCTGGTGCAGATGATGATCATGCCACAAATTTCATAAACACTTGAATCTAAGTAGATATCTGTATAAAGTAGAACCAGATAGGTTAGCAGAGCGACCACTGGCAAACATTCAAAACCAAACTCTCAGACTCATCAACAAGCAAAAGACCAAGGACCCACACAGTCTTGGATTCCCATGGCAATGTAATGGCTGTACAAATACTGAAGAGTTTTTATAGCTCATTGTTGTAGAAAATGTACAATTTTCATTCTATGACTCCTGACTACAACAGAACTGGAGATCACTGCCTTATAAAGGAACACCACTTGATAAATTTGGGTATTTTTATATAAATCATACTTAAATGGATCATTTAAAAAGAATATGTTTCTTCTGGAGGTATCTATAATAGAAAAAATAATAAGTGTCTCTATTGAATAATAGAAAAAAATAATAAGTGTCTCTATTGAAAAATGAGTAATTATCTTACTACTCTTCAAGGCCTCCAGCTGAGGACAGATATTCCACAGTGGTCTATGGCTCATAATTAACTCACCTTTATAGTTATGACATTCTTTATCAGCAGAGAGGTATCAAAATGTCAATACAAAGGAATTCAAAGTTGATGAGCACCATCTCTTTTCCTTTATCCATAAAGAGACACTGCTATTTGCTATGTTTCTAAGATAAAGCTTCCATTTATATCCTTGGAGAAAAAATCTAAATTCTAGCTGATCTTACCATTTTTGCAAATTTTTCTCCCAAAATGTGGAAGTCTATGTGGTAAGTCTTCACTTTCTACTCATCTTTGCATATTCAAATCTTTATCTATTCCTCAAGGTCAAACTTAAATTCCACATTGAGGAAGCATAACAGGAAGTAGGGGAGTGGACAAGTTCAACTACAGGTATTCAACTACAGCTATATATCAAAATCTCTGAGTAAATTTAAAAGATATAGATCCTGGCCTTCATGTCAGACCAAAAGAATCAGAATTTCCAGGGACAGAAACCAGTATAATTACTTTTGATTCCCTAGGAGATTTTGAATCAGTCATGACTGAGAACCAGCACCTTCAGTTTTGTGTAACTGACCACAGAGTAAATGGAAAGGCCTAAAGTGTCCATTCCTTCAGGAGGACCTAGGCATGAACAATAATAGAAACAGACAAGGTCTAATATTACTCTGTCTACTTAGAGTTGAGCCCACAAGTTTTCGTTTGTCAAAGTCCACATATCATCAAGCGCTTTTTTCCTATGTAGAAAATATCATCTACTACTTCCTGATAACCAGGAGAAAGTCCTCATCCCAGGGCTCTGGAGATACCGGGTTTCATGATCAATGCAATGCAGAGATAATATTAGAGACAAAAGCTCTGGTCATCAGCTAAGAGTCAGGGACAAAAATGAGGAAACAGCCCTTGGATTGGTAAGCATATTGTACCTTTACTTCAAAGAGCACCTCACATTTGCACAACCAATACATTATAATCAGAATAAGAAGAGATCCCACATATGTAAATGTACACACATTTATCACTACACTTTACAAAATAAATGTGAAATTAAAAAGTTGAAAGGAAAGTAAATTTTAACTGAATCTGATATTGACTTAAATTTAAAAATTGTAAATACATTCCCATGTTAAGATATCAAACAAATGATATCAACATTTAGGGTAGCAAAAGGGTTAAGATGCATAAGTTAACCTCCAAGGCAAACCTAGTACTGCTACTCTGGCCTTCACTTCAGTAGCTGGAAACTGTAACCTTCACATTTTCCCTTCCAGGAGTCTTGGAAAAATGGATTATGTCTTTACCAAATCATTTCCATTACCTCTAGTGCACAGGGTAGGAAAAGGGAAAACTTCATGGAGGGTGCTTTTTTATTTACACACTTTCACTTTGACCCTGCCGTTAATCTAGGCTTAGTTACTTACTGGCTACATAAACTAACCTCTCTGAGATCAGTCTCCTCATTTACAAAATAGGGATAATATTAACTACCTTGAAGATTGACTGACTGTGAGAAGAGGATTTTCATTGTTTGACACTAATAGCAAATACCTGCTATGTGCCAAATAAAAACAACACTGTGAGCTATTATCATTTCCATTTTACAGATGAGAAAACTGGAGGCAAAGATAAAGTGATTTGTCTAAAGTCATCCAGCCAGTAAGTTGATTTTGCACTGTTTAACAAGTGATTCTTTGCCTTTATACACTAAAATCGTTTATGATCCTTTTTTAAGGTTTATTTTATTTTATTTTATTTTACTTAAGTACAATTAACATACAGTGTTGTATTAGTTTCAGGTGTACAATATAATGATTCAACAATTATACACATTTCTCAGTGCTCATCCAGATGATCCTTTTTAAAAATATAAATGCTCAAGTTTAGAGCTGGAGGTTATAAATGGTAGATTGGGGTGGCCTTGGCATTGTCTTTAAAGTTCCCTTAATGATTCTCACATGCAACCAAGGGAGAGAATTCCTGGCTTAGACATACTAAGAATTAGAATATGAACTCTTCCTGGGGCACCTGGGTGGCTCAGTCGGTTGAGCATCTGACTTCAGCTTAGCTCATGATCTCACCTTTTTGTGAGTTTGAGCCCCGCATTTGGCTCTGTGCTGATAGCTCAGAACCTGGAGCCTGTTTCAGATTCTGTGTCTCCCTCTTTCTGCCCCCTCCCCCACTAGGGCTCTGTCTCTGTCTCTCAAAACTAAATAAATAAACATTTAAAACTTAAAAAAATATGAACTCTTCCTTATGATTTACTCATTTAACAAATATTTACTGAGCATCTCCTATGTGTCAAGCACTCTGATAGTACTGGGAATGTGTATAGCAGTGAACAAAAGGTCATTGTCTCTGCCCTCATAGAACTAACAGTCTAGTGAAAAAGATAGATAATGAGCCATTGAACAAACAAATTTATAACAAGAAATTGTAATAGATGCTCCAAAGGAAAAAAAAAACAGGATGTTATGACAGGTATTAATGAGAGAGCCCACTTATAATAGAGTGGTCAGGGAAGGCCTCTCTGAAGAGTAGGCTTTTAAGCTGAGACTAGAGTCAAAAAGATAAACCAAGGGAATAGCTAGGCAAATATGCTATCTTTAGATTCAGCAAAAAAATACACTGAACATTCAGGTTATAGATTAGTAATTAGGAAACAATCTTCCATCCCTTGGCCAGAATAATAGTAACACTTAAAGGAAATTTAGTAAGTTTAAAAATTATAGGGAAAAATTTATTATAAAGTCAATCTCCTTAGCTTTCTTAAACCATAGTTGAGAGGTTTATAATAAAGAAATCCAAAGATCCGTAGATTTTGACAAAAAATATAACTACTTGTTAAAGTTTTTATTGTATGCAATGTAATCACTATAAACACAATGAATGGCAAATGGAAGGAAATGTTTTTTTGGTTAGCATTTGGGGAAAAATTTCTGTCAGGACTGTGTGGCACTAAATCTTCCCTGAAGATGTCTTTTTGTTTTCCTTTGGGGATCTTTAGGAAAAACATAGATAGCTATTTGCTTAAGATGAATTAAGAATTCCTGTGGAATTACAGAAGCAGACTCTGACAATATGTGTGAGAACTGCTAAGTGGTAGCTGAGGAAAGTCGAAAATTACCAAAAAAAAAAAAAAAATGGCCATGCTGCCTTTAGTGTCAGAGTCACGTGCCAACTGGAAAAAAGAAGAGCAAACTGATGCATATGGCGCCACTCACAATAGGAACTAATCTAACATTTTCAATCTCCTGGGTGCTGCCATTTTGTTTTGCAAGGGGCTAAATTGACAAGAAAAGTTACAAATATTTGCACTGATGACATCTGAAGGAAAACAAGTCTATTTATTGCTTTAACCAAAAATAAAGAGAGCAAGAGAGAGAGAGAGAGAGAGAGAGCACTAGCACAAAAGCAAGAGCAAGTGCGAGCTCTAGCCAGATTAAATATGTTTTGTTTAATAGCTATGTAAAAGCCTGAAGCCCATAAATTTTCCTTCATGTGCCTAGGAAGACAGAGAATTGCAGATTTATGAGCTTTGTGTTGGAAATCTGTAACAGTATCTTCTACATTACACAAGGTTTGTTGAAATGACATTCCAAAGACTGCTTGCTGAACATTAAAGAACCATCTACCACATGTTTTATGCATAATCAAAGTCCTTCATTCAAAGTTATCTTTTCTGATCTCACAACACTCTTCTGACATAGTACTTTTAGATAATACAAAGTAGCTATGCAAATAGCTTCGGTAGAAAGTCTACCAGCCTAAAAGTTATCTGTGCACCCCATCTTCTGCAGTCCCTTCCATAATTTTCAGTGTCCTTCTAAAGGCAAAGCTATTCACCAAGACCACCTGGAGTACCAAGATATTCAATGACAATGCTATAGGCACACTGACAGACATAGAACCCTGAAAAATTATGCCCAAGATAAGCTACTGAAAGGACCTTCAAAATAACTAACAAAAGAATACATTTCCACCATGCATGACATAATGGGAAGAAAAAGAGCTACCTTGGGTAATAAGAACTGGGCTGTGACTCAGGCTCTGTCATTGAACTGCTGTGTAAGTCTAGACAACGCACTAAATGTCTCTGGGCCTCAGGTATCTCACCTAAAAAACTGAAATTGATACTGACTGGCATACCTGCTCCAAAGGTTATGAGTAGACCGTGAAATCAGTGAAATAAAGGGCATTAAGTACTTCTAAAGAAACAAAACAGTTTATAAGAGATTATTACAAGAAGTTTCTGTTGGGTAACAGTCTCTTCAAAAAATTCAGATAACAAGGAGAAGAAACTATGAATAGCTACCAAGCACTATGCCTAGATAAAGAAGAAAATAAAAAGTCAAAGTCCTTTCATTATCCCAGCCAATTCTGTGTACTTTCTGATACCAACCCAGATTAAACTGTACCATTAGTATACAGTTTCCCATTAATAAACCCACTTGTCTCTCTCCTCAAATTCAAAAATAGTAGTTCACTTATTGAGCAATTATGTGCCAGACACTTTATGTACATCATCTTATTTAGTCCTCACAACAATTTGAGAAGGTAGATTTTTTATACCTCACCAATGAAGAAAAAGATTCAGAGAAGCAAAGACACACAACTAAGAAACAGAAAAAATATATATTTGAAACTCAGGCCTCAAGTGGGATTTTAAAACTTGTTCTTCTTACATTGAGCTCCATGACTTTCCACTTTGTGTTATTTTATTTTTAAATCATTAATGTAAATTGTTAAAACAAAGTGGGGGGCATTTTTCATATCCACTGTTTCATACATAGTTCATACAGCCCATAAATAAAGCAAATACACTTTTGAGTAAGTCTTATAAATACTTCTAAGAATCCCAGAGCTTTTATTCAGCCAAGTGACCCATCACAGGCCAACAAGTACAGGCTGATTTGAATAAAACTTACTAACTTTTCTATCACAGTTTCATGTGCTCATCCTCTCCTGGCCCTACTGAAATCTGCATAAGGCAGAACAAAAAGAAAATGTCCCAAACCCAAAACATCTAAAGTAGAAACAACAACAACAACAATGACAACAACAATACAGACCTTTAAATGTAGATTCTCCTTGTCCCAGATAAGAGTGGGGGTGGGGGGGCTTAAATAGTAAATTTCTGATACATTTCTGATAAATTTTTATTCCTGGGCTACATTCTCAGCAAAGAAGCCAAGGTCACTCAGATTCTGTTGGCATTCTTACCCAGCAAAGCTGCGAATGCAGCTGAAATATGTAATGCTAGTAGAACTAAACAAATCTTCGCTAGAAAACATCATATAACTATCAAGTGTCATCCTTAAAAGACAAACCTATCCAAAATATATTTAACAATCTGACAACTCAATAATAAAAATAGAAATAATCCAATTAAAACTTAGCATAGGATCTGAATATACATTTCTTCAAATGACATGTTTCTTGTTTTTTTTTTTTTAATGTTTTAATTTTTTTAATGTTTATTCTTGAGAGAGAGAAAGACAGAACATGAGCGGGGGAGGGGCAGAGAAAGGAGGAGACACAGAAACTGAAGCAGGCTCCAGGCTCTGAGCTGTCAGCACAGAGCCCAACATGGGGCTCGAACCCACGAACCCTGAGATCATGACCTGAGCTGAAGCTGAAAGCTTAACCAACTGAGCCACCCAGGCACCCCTAAATGACATGTTTCTTCAACAGACATTTCAATAAATGAAAAGATGCTCAAATCATTAGCCAAGGGAAATGCAGATCAAAAGTACAATGAAGTACTACTTCAAACCCACTAGGATGGTTATTATTAAATAAATAAATAAGTAAATAAATAAATAAGTAAGTAAGACAGTAACAAGTGATGCCTAGAATGTGGAGAAACTGAAATGCTCATATACTGCTGGTGAGAATATAAAATGGTGCAGTTGCTTTGGAAAGGTCTGGCAGTTCTTCAAACCATTAGACACAGAGTTACCATATGACCCAGCAATTCGGTTCTTAGGTATGTAACTAAGAAAAATGAAAACATATGTCTACACAAATACTGGTACATTAATGCTCCTAACAGCATTATTTATAAGAGCAAAAAAGTGGGAACAACTCAGATGTCCATCAATTGATGAACAGATTAACAAATGTGAATTCATACATAAAAACATTATTCAGTCATAAGAAGCTATAATGCTACAATGTGAATAAATATAAAAAAAATGCTATGTGAAAGAAGCCAGATGCAAATGGCCACATATTGCGTGATTCAATTTATACATGAAATGTCCAGAATAGACAAATCTATAGAGGTTGCTTAGGGGTGGAAGGGATGGGGGGAAATGGGAAATGACTTCTAGTGGATAAAGAGTTTCTTTTTAGGGTGATGAAAATATTCTAAAATTTATTAGAAGAATTATGCAGCTAGGTGTCAAGAGTGAATTACAGAAGGAGGACTCTGCCATCTCCACCAGCAAGGATTCCCTTTAACATATCTACCTGAGAAGAGCACTCTCTACTGGTTGTTAGCACACCAGCTCCAAAAGCCAAACCCTGTAAAATAAAACTTTCACTGCATGAAGCCATTTTGCTAAAAACATGACCTCTGAGACTAAAACCTGAGTATCCCAACTTGGATATGTATAGAGAGGGAGGTGCTTGCCAGCCTGGTTTCCTACCTTTATATCTTTTTCTTTTCAAAGAGAAATTTCATTAAGTGAGGGAAACAGCAAATATTTAAATGGTAGCTCCTGAGGCACCAGCTCATTAATATAAGAACACAATTCCCTGGACTTGCTGTACACATACACATTCAATATGGTAACTCATCCATAGGCACAGCAGAAGATGGGTATAATGCCAAGGAAGTTAGTGCAGAGTTAAACTAACAGGGAACTCTATCAACTATACAATGGAAACAAACAGGGGCATGGCTGTCACTGCTCTTAGCACCAATAATTCAAAAGAAAATTTAGAGGAGTACTACTGACAGCCTGAATTAAAAATCTGTTGTAACCAGTGATTACAAGATGCCCATATTCCAACTTGCCGGCCATGAGGACTTCATGATCTGCCGCCATGCTGCTAACATGGGAACACAATCACTTTTTATGAAGAAAGAGCAGTTTTTTTTTATATGTATTCTAAGTCTCCTGGCCTCTATGGTTTAGCAACTAGATGACAAAATCTTTCCTGTACAACATGCATAAAACCCCACAGTTTCTTGGACATTTCAAATATATTTCTTTGGTTATATTTTTTAATGCTGTTTCTGACACGGTGGTTTTCCTTTCTTTTGTCTCTTCATATGAAACTTAAATAAAGTTTTAGTTGAAAAATGAGCTGATATTTACCAAAATAAAATGTACCAGTGTCCTATGCAAAACAAAACCATAATAAACAGAATAATTAGTACCACAGTCCACCCCAAGTAGAGACCCAAAATGCAATGGGCAAAGGAGAAAATATTTGAAGTTACTAACAAGCTAAGATATTAGAAATTACTTTTCTGAGATGTTAATTTTAATTTCTGTATTATTTTTAGTCTGACTTACAGGGAGGGGAGAGACGGTGACTCTTCCAATAAGCCCTTCTCAATATATCAGTATAGCACTTAAAGTTTGAGTTTCTGAAAGTCCTTATTGCCTTCTTTAGGTTCCTGATTTTGGTACCCCCACAAGTATTTTATTTCTTCTTTTAAACAAAAGCAATATTACTTATGAAGCTGTTCTATTTTGATAACCCATGGACAATTTGGTGTAGTTACATATTATAACTTCAAACAGATCCTAAAGGCACAGTGCAAAAGTTCTGACCACAGCCAGAGCTAAGATACCGACAATTATTTCTATAACCTCTCAACGTTTTGCAATAGAAAAGAGAAATCTCTGACCTCTACAATTGTCAGGGCGGAAAATCCAAACAAACACATCACTTTTAAGAAGTCAAGGATTTCTAAGGATTTTGGGATCTCTTTCAAGGTTTCTTTTCAGTGGATGGATAGCGCAGTTTTTCCTTTTCTCGCTCCCTCCCCTTTTAAAAAATAATTGCAAATATTTCCTCACTATCCTTACCCTGCCCCCTCCACTGTCCAGTACATTACTTTATGGAGTTTTGAGAATGTGTTAACTCTTGGCCCAATTCTCATACCCTCAGCAGACCTGTTTTTCTCTTTTACATACATCCAATACACTGGAAGGTAGACGCAAATCTCATTAGGACCCTGTGAGTACAAGCAGCAGAGGTCACATGTGCTGTTCACACTTTTTAGATTAAAAAATGTATTTCCTTTACCATTCCTAATGTCATTAGCCAGAAATCATCCCCAAAGAAAGAAAATTGGCTCTACTATTTGGAGTTATCTTTATGGTTTCCTTACTCTGCTTAATATTGTTTGGTGCCATCAGAAAGTCAGAAACTTAAGCTTGTAGTCTTTACATAGATTTGAGAAGTAAAAAAAAAAATCAGCTGTGAGTTTTTCTTGTAATCAAATGGCTTCAGGCTAATTATTTCCATCCCAGCAGTTGCCACACCTCTACAAGAAGGAAAGTCCTATTGATGTCTCTTCTTCTACCTGAATTATAGAACTTCTTCTCTAAGACAGTTTATCTTACAAGTCTGAGAAGCGTTTGAGAGATATCCAGAAATACTACATTTGATTGAGCTTTTTAAACTCAGCAGTACTGTCAAAGTTCTGGAGAGGTGAGCCTCTGCTGCAAAGCCAGTGAAGGAAAGCTGAGAGGCAATAGAGTGAACTATGACGACAATCATTCCTCAGGTTTCAGGGCTGGGTGACATAAAAGTCCCCAGCAGGTTATGGATTGGGCCTAAGCAAAAACTGAGAGCCCAGAGCACATACATGTCCAAACTAGCCCAATGGGTCATTAGGGCACTGGAATATATTTCCATTTTGACAAGAGGTGTTTTCAGAAGCACAGTCTTACGTGAAAGCATACAAATGGGTGCTGCCTCTGTTGTTTCAGAGGGTGGGTGGGAAAGGAGAATAAAAGCCAAATCCAACCCTGAGAAAAAGCTGGAACTCATTACCTTCTAGAGGACATGTCAGGAAGGAACACACTTAGTCACTGGTAATTTTTCCAAACTACTTTCTAAGGTGGTGTCCAATACCTTCCATAGCTAAAGTGAAGCAAATAATGACTTAGAAGAATCATATGTCTTAATACATTGGCAAGAGCCTTAGAGATCATCTACTCTTATCTTTCCTACACTTCTATTCTTTCCTTACAGATAAAGAAAATAGGACCAAGAGAATGGAAAGGAGTGTTATCCTTTTCAATAGCTATAAGACTCAAAGCAATGTCTCCCTTACTGTGAAATGTATATTGTCAGTGAGATAATGAATTAAGGCAACACTGTAGTAAATTTTTTAACAGTTATGCATTTATTCTAGTCAACATGCTAAAAGTACACGTTCTCATAGAGTGTCAGATAAAATTTGGAGATTATTTTGGTGGGGTGTAATGGTGATTTATGATTATGTTAAAAAGAGAAAATCCTTACTTGTTAGAGACATACACTAAAGTATTTACAGGTGAAATATGTCTGCAATTGCTTTAAAACACTGCAGCAAGAAAAAAATGAGTAGAGAACAGATAAAGAATTACAAAATGTTGATAATTTTTGAAGCTAGAAATGGGCACATGGTTGTTCTAATTTTGTGCATTTCTGGAATTTTCCATAATCATTTTTTAAATAGGAAAAGAAATCTTGGTTTCTTATATATAATACTGATGTTAAAGTTTCTTTTTAAAATAAATTTATTAAGTGTAAAAGGAATATCAATATAAAGACAAATATTAAGTACAAGGCAGTAGAGGTGGTATGTAAGAGTAAAATATTGTGAAGGTGAAATTCATTGGTAATGAGTAGAAATTCAGGAAACACTGCCCTAAATCAATAGTCCTAAGAGAATTATGAGGCAGGAAAGTATTACTGACAAGTACTATGGAAATACTTGACAAGTATTCCTCAAAGTGCTCCTAGATGACAATAACTGACTTTAACTAGATCTTCAGTCACTAATTAGAGCAACTACATTTTAAGTGCTACTACTTTTTTAAAATGTATATTTTATTTTAATTCCAGTATAGTTAATATACAGTGTTTAACGCATATAGTACAGTTATTCAACAATTTCATATATCACCCAGTGCTCATCAGGACAAGTGCATTCCATAATCCCTATCACCTATTTTACCCATCCCCCCTCCCCACTCACTTCCCTGGTAATTATCCATTTGTTCTCTATAGTTAAGAGTCTATTTCTTGGTTTGTCTCTCGTATTTTAGTGTTATTTCTAGTTGTCCATTCCAAAACTTTCACAATAAACTAAAATGCCAGGTATAGAATCACCCATTCTACAAATTCCAAATTGATATTTATTCAGACAATAACTAGATGTTTGACCCTTGAAAAGTCCTTTTGCCACTCCCAGCTTCAATGTTACTTGTATACAATGAGAGGGTGTTAATAACATCTTGGAACTGTAGGTCAAAGCATGGTGGGGCAGGAGCCTAAATCACACAACAAGTGGGTCAGCTTGCAGCCTTGTGCTGTTAGTTACAATGACAATAGAGATGGTATCACAAAGGAAGGCTTGGGATCAAATGATCCTGAGAAAATGTCACAGATTTGAACAGTGGGGAGGGAATTTTTTAAGTCAGCCAGTAGAGCCCTCTATGTGATACTTCAGTAACCCAATCCACTCTTGCCAAATCTGCTGTCCTCAAATGGAGAAACATTATGGAGCTATTCAGAACAAATAGAACTGTTGGCCAAGACTTTAGAGGAGCAAGATAAATAAATACTGATCCAAGAGAGAATGGTTTCCTCATCCTGTTCCACCTTTGTTAATCAAAGTCAAATTATCTATGGCTAAATGTTTCATAAGTACTTTCTGAAGGATTCAGTATTTCAGTTGCCTCTATTTGCTTTTCCTAAACTTAAGCATTGTTAATGGTCTTCTGAAAGTGTAGATAGTTCACTGAATGGCCTTCCAGTCTCCTCTTTGTAGAATGGTTAATCTCAGATAGCAGAGGCCATGGTTGGTGAGCAGACTCCCTATAATTCTTAGGGAATAAAAAGCAATTATTTTCTCATTAACCAAGTTAATTTATGTCTCTGAGTCTGAATTTATTCTTCTATAAAATAGGCATTAATATTCCTATTCACCTCACTGGGCTGTTTTGAGTTTTAAAATGTCAGAGCATTTAACATATACATAATAACTTTGCAATAAATAAGGTAGGTTGGTCCGGAAAAACATTTAAGCACAATGGAACAAATTTTAGAATGTTGATTTGGGTATTTAAACTATTTTTGAGTACCCATGATATATTAAACTAGCCAACTACTTGTCAGAGTTTGCCACTTGAAAAGTGATTGAATAGACTGGTTTGATCACTTTTGTTCCTCAAAACTCAAGGCTTACCTTGCAGCCTCATGATCTACCTACAACTTGAAATCCAGGTTCCATCAAACTACTAAAACAGAGAAAATAAATTTGAATTGGTGTTTCATAGAAAAAAAATCACAATAAACTCCAAAAAGCAGTCCTTTTTCTCTTACATACTAGAATATTTTAATCTAATACTCTATCCATAAATAGGCCAACATCTAGGATGTCCTTTCTTTTAGAGGATATAAAAAGTATCTTTATAATAATACTTGTTTTAATGAGATTTTACCCAATATTCTGGTTTGGATTTCTTTTTTTAAAATAAAATATTAAAAAGAAAATAACAAAGTCTCTACATACTTAAGGTCATAATTGTGGCACTCAAATATTTCTTGACTAACACAATTGGACACTTTATTCTACACATATAAAACATTCTTTTTACCATAGAAGTATCACCTCAGAAAAGTCATTACTCCCCCTCAACCCAATAATCACTCTCCCTCCCCAGAAAAGGCAGAATCAAACCTAATCACTAATTTTCCAAACAAAACAGAATGGTGAGTGTTTGCTGCAAAAGACAATCTCAGAATATTTCCCTAAATTAATAAACTTTGTTTTATAAAAATTCTACTCTGTTGTCCTTATTTTTTAAAATTTTCCCTAAATAAGTGAAAAGCTTGTCATATCCAATCATTTGGCAGCTGAGATAGACTTTATTATGACCATTATACAGATAAGGAAATCAAAGTTTGAAGTTACCAAGGGTGGCTAGAATGTGAAACCCACATAGAAACTTCCATCTTCTAACTGAAATCCAGCACTACAGACTCCTCTGTATTCAAATCAATGTAACAAAAGAAAATCTCAGCCCAACTATATGAATTACAAAATATGATAGATTTTACCCATTACTTTTGTTATTTGTAGTATTTTACATTCAGTAATTTAAATTAAGAGAGTCTATTTCTTAAATTTCACACGAGTGAAATCATATGGTATTTGTCTTTCTCTAACATTTCTTTTTTAAAATTTTTTAATGTTTAGGGGTAGGGGAGCCTGAGTGGCCCAGTCGGTTAAGTATTCGACTTCGGCTCTGGTCATGATCTCAAGGTTTGTGAGTTTGGGCCCCGCATCGTGCTCTGTGCTGACAGCTCAGAGCCTGGAGCCCATTTTCAGATTCTGTGTCTCTCTCTGTCTGCCCCTCCCCAGCTTGCACTCTGTTTCTCACATTGTCTCAAAAATAAATAACCACTTAAAAAAAAATTAAAATTTTTAAATGTTTATTTATATTTGAGAGAGAGAGAGAGAGAGAGAGAGCTAGCACAAGTGGGGGAAGGGCAGAGGGAGAAGAGGGAGACACAGAATCCAAAGCAGGTTCCAGGCTCTGAGCTGTCAGCACAGAGGCCCATGTGGGGCTCGAACTCACAAGTTGTGAGATCATGACTTGAGCCGAAGTAAGATGTTTAACTGACTGAGCCACTCAGGCACCCCTCTGACTAACTCATTTCACTTAGCATTATATTCTAGCTCCATCCAAGTCATTGCAAATGGCAAGATTTCATTCATTATTATGGCTGAGCAATATTCCAATGTGTGTGTGTGTGTGTGTGTGTGTGTGTGTGTGTGTGTGTGTATCACATCTTTATCCATTCATCTATCAATGGACATACACAACTATCTTGTTAATAAAGACACAACATGTGACTCTTTTGACGTCACACACAGTCGGGCAACACTTAAGTATCAACACACACCTAAGTACCAGAAAATAAGCAGGAAGCTCAAGACATCTGAGGGTTTTTATAAAAGAATCCAATGGATCCTTCAGAAAGCAGGTTCTTGTTAGATCCATGGGCAAATATGCACAGACATACAGCCAACAACACAAAAACAGACAGAAGCTGACACAGAGATACCTACCTGGAAATATCTTGTTACAGAGAAATAGAAAGATACATGGACCAGTATACATACAGTCAGATACACACATACACACACAGACAACCAACACAACTGACTACAAATACAGACCATTCTTCTCAAACCTGATGCACACAAATTAAAAGGAAGACATATGCACAATAAAGATGAAGAGGCCAATTCCAGTGGATGTATACAGAAACATAAATAAGCTAAAAATTACAAGGCACAGAAAAGCAACACACAAGGATACACAATCAGAGAAATACAAACTGAGGTAAGTAGGCAGATGTATCCAAATATATACCCAGAGAAACACATAGAAACAGAGACACTAGGGGCAAAGAAAAAGAGACAGAGAAGCAGACACAAAAAGAGTGATTAATGCACAAACAACAATAGTCATCCCAAAACAGGTTTGCATAGGAACACAAATAAAGACCCAACCAGACATAGAAATTCATACACCAACAGAAACAAAGAGCTGTATACATAGACACAGGGACACATGGGCTTGGAGTGAGAAATGTTCACAAACATAGAAACATGCCCAAACCCAAAGGAAAAAATACATGAAAGCACAGAGACACAAGGACAGAAAAATGGATAAAATGAAATGAGCACGGTGACTTGGTAGGACGCATGATTATATACAAACACAGGTACAAAAGAAGGGCCATGATCCCTTTAGCAAAGCACACAGAGTTAGACACTGTTCAGAAATGGATTCATATAAACTGACACACATATTCTAGTATACAATTACATGGAAACATCAAGCCAAGACATATGTAAAGAAACACACAGCTGTGTTGAAAACCGGAAGACAGCAGTTATGTTGCTTAATGATACCAGAGGTCTTGCAGGCAGGCTAATGTGCTTGAGAAAAGCAGCCTTGGTTTAGTGGATTAAGTGCTTTGTTCATGTTAATAGTAACGAGTTGCTCAAGCCCCCCAACACAATCTCCCACTCTACTACAGTCTGCCCCAAAGCACTGAACACTAAAACAGCTTAACAAGCAGCTAGTGCTGCGGCTACATCCTATACACCACAGTCCAAACCTTACAACACTCACCACTGAGTTCTAAGTTTTAAACCAAAGAACCTGCCCCTTGTGAGGCCAGAGTATCATGGGGAAAAGACAAAGAATGTGAGGAGAACTATGTATTCATTTCCCTGGTAGGCAGTACAAAGTCCTGTTCAAAACAGGCCTCCAGCATCTGGGGGCAGGCTTTCGCGTAGGCAGAAGGTGAAGCAATGACTTCAAGGAATTCCTCTCTGCTCTCCGCACCTATAGTAGAAGAGAGCAGCTTGGGAAATCAGAGCTGATAAACCTTATCGCTGCATACAACAAGGGCGAGAAGGGGCAGTCAGATCAGCAAACATGCTCTCCCCATTCTAATCATTTCTTTGTTAATTAGCAGAATTCACAAGTGATTTTAACGAGAACAGTAATATGAAACTATTATAAGTGATAATCACACTCCCTTCATCCACCAGGCCCCTAAAAAATAAAGGAGGGGAGGGTACATATTCCCACTTTAGCCAGAGCTGGGATCTCATATCCCATTGTCCCCGTGTATAGTAAAAAGGGTCAAAATCATGGCTATCACAGAATATCTGAGGTGGAAGGGCCCTTAAAGAGCATCTAGTACTGACCTTGGAGTAGAAGCCTTTGATGTTCAATCTGAATGTGCCATGACAGCTTTTTCAACTTGGTCTAATCCCTTTTCCTTCCTGTATTTCAATTGTGCAATCTATACAAAAGAGGACTGACCTCCAGGGTCCCTTCTAAATTCTGACCATCTCAGATTCTTTGGTATAAGCTTGTTTCCTTTCAACTTGCTGTTTGGAATTCATATCTAGAGAATTACAATCAGTGCTTGGAAATGGAAAGGAGAGTAGTGTTTTTCATCAAGTCAACAAATATACAAAGAAGGGAAAAAGCCCAGATATAGACATGCTACTTGAAATAAGCCTCAAATGTTAAGTCTGAATAAATAAGAGGGGCTTTGAGAGAGTGACAGTCTAACTTGGGACTTTGAGGGTCTGCTCTGTCTGCCATCTGCTGACCCCTGAATACGTAACCTTCTATTCACACTTGCTCAATGCATAAGCAGTCCATTGCCCTCAGCCCATAGTTGCTACCATTGTAATGAGGCCAATACAGGGGCAAAACCCTACCCTTTATGCTACACACGTTCAGGTTTTTGAAAAAAGAAGACAAGGTTTCATCCCTGAATCATAGAATTTACTCTGTGATCATAAAAAAGCAATACTTTTAATCTATAAGCCCTGTCTGAGTTCACAAAACACTTTTAGACTTATCCTTTCACCTGTAAATTAGAATTTATGTTCTAATTTACAAATGAGGAAATTCTGACTCACAAATGTTAACCTGTTCAAGGTTCACAGATAGTAGCTAAAAGAGTCTGGACACAACTGGTATTTTAAGCATATGTTCACTGCTCCTTCCTATACCCCAGTCTTCTTCACTCATGGTAGTGAAGTGACTCCTGGTAGTCATTCAACTTGTCCTCCCACTTTAGTCCAGCCAGAGGAAAAGAAAACCCTGGCATGAACTCAGGGCCAAAAAGAACTCATGTCTAACTCCCACCTCCATGTCTGCAGAGAAAATAGGGATGCAGGAGGGGGTGTGGCACTTGGCTGAAGGGCTCTTGGAAAGGAAGGAAAGGAAGACTTTCCTCATTACTCCTAGTTCTCAGAGAATATTGTGGGTAAGTTTATGAAGTGAAGGAAGTAAAATAAAGATGACAAGTTGCCCAGGAAATTCACATCCCAAACTCATTTTTCCTAAATTAGCTATGACTTTGATTTTCCATTTTTACAGTTAACCAAGGCACTTAAGAGCCTGGATTAAGGCTCTGGGCCACAGTACCCATGAAAGTTGTAAAACGTTTTCTGAGGATTACTTAAGAACATGCTAGAGAAGAACAATGTTGAAGTGAGGCAACAGGCTTTGGCTAATGGAGGGCAGATTTAATGGCCTGTATGAAAAACAAAGCTCAAGTGGCATAGAAAAGTGAAAATAGCAGTGAAGCCAGAGAACAAAAAGTCAAAAATAAAAATTAAATCCCAAATCCACCAAATTACTCACTGTGTGACTGTGAACAAATTATTATCCTTTCTTAAGTTTAGTTCCTCATCTATAAAGTGAAACTAGTAAGAACTACCTAAGATTAGGGGCGCCTGGGTGGCTCAGTCAAGTGTCTCTTGATTTCAGCTCAGCTCATGATCTCATGGTTCAAGAGGATGAGCCCCATGTCAAGGTCTGCACTGATGGCACCGGGCCTGCTTGGGATTCTCTCCCCCTCTCTCTCTGCCTCTCCTCCACTCATGCACATACTGTCTCTTTCTACCAAACCAAATAAATAAATTTTTAAAAACTGCCTAGGATTAGATTAAACAAGAAAATACCTTGACAGCATCTAACACAGCATGTATCATTGAAGGGTGGATGCTCAAAAAATATAATATTTGATCAGAATTAGTTTACCCATGCTATGAAAGAGGCTTGGGTGTCAGGGTTTCAAAGCAAGTAGAATAGTAATGCTCTAGATCTGCTGACCATTTATTTGGAAAAATCTAACATCGGCTCTTATATAATAATCCTTGTCATCCTGATCCTCTATACAATACATATATACAGGGTTGGACCTTACAAGGACCACCTAAGTCTCCCATAGCTCCAACTTAGCAATCCCTCTGCTCCCACCTATCATACACCCAACCCTACCCACACACACATACACATACACACACACACACACACACACACACACACACACAGAGAGGCTGAAACATTTCACTTCTGTTCTTAGGAACACAGGGTTAGGTTGAAGGGCAGTTATTCATAAAGCTTCACAATCATTTACTCAAAATAAAAGACATCCCCATTTTTAGGAGGGGGGTGCATACTCACTGTGCTAGAGGGATATGACTTAAGATTTTGGTAACGGCATTTCATAAGCAGCTGCTTTTATGTATACTATTGAGATGGTTAGTCCGCAGTCTGTGAGATCTTTGAGACCTGAGATGATGTCTTATTTCTCTTTGTATCCTCAGAATCCAGTACAAAGTCTGGTATAAAGTTGGCACTCAGGAAATGTATCAGTGAATAAAAGAATGAATTAGTCAATTAATGAATGATGCGTTTACAACCTAACCAGACTGATATTACTGAGAATTAAAATGTTCCACAAAAAGCAGATCAAATTCTTAATTTGAAGTTGAAAATGTTCCGAAATCAAATAGGTACTCATTCATTCGTTCATTTATTCAATAGCAAATCGTGCAGTGAGCTTGAAAAAAATTAGACATACAATCAAAAATTTATGGTTCAAGTCCTGGTTCCCCCATTTGCTGTCTAAATTACTATGGAATGTCCCTTAATAGCCTCCAGTCTAAGTTTCCTCATCTGTGAAATGGGGATGTTGATCTATGCTGAGCCTAACTCCAAATTGGTTTTGAGAAGCAAAGTAGACAATGTGCCTGAAAGTACTTGGTGAACTTTCAAGCACCTTATACTTCTTAGGAATTTGAATCATTTAGTCTTAAACAGGTCCAATGGCTCTACTCCCATTGTCCAACGCTCTACCATTTTTTATATCAATTGGCTATAACAAAGCCAGCCACCATACCTTCTGAAAACCACCTAAAACAGAATGCAAAATGGAAAGGATACACAAATATCAAATCATTATGTTGTACAATGAAACTAATATAATGTCATATGTCAATTATACCTCAATAAAAAAAATGGGAGGATGAAGGAAGGCAGAGGACTAGATCTCCTGTCAGCTTTAAGCAACTTTTTTGCTTACCTGACTTCTTCTACATCCTGGATAAGGTTGCCCAAACAAGTCACTGCTGCCACTGATAAAAAAGATTTTATAATACCTTTAAAGTCATCCAAGAAGTATCCTTTTTGGATTCAGTCTGGCCTTTTTTGGTTTCAGCCAAGTGAGGGGCTGTGAGGAAGATTTTCAGGGGAGGGAGATGGCATGGTAAGAAGTGGAGTGGGAGATTGTGCCAGTCATGTGAGACAGGCTGAGGAACTAGAAATGGCAAACTGTAGATGAAGGAAGGCAGCAACAGACAGACAAAGAAAAGAGCAGTTGCCTTGAAAAAGAAAGGGGCTTGGAGTCTGTGGAAGAGCGTTCAAAGAGGCCTGGATGAAGGAGAAGCTCAAGGCTTTGTCAAATTTGGGGACTACAGATTTACAGGATGAAAATGAGAGGACAACTGTCTCTAAGGAAGCCCCATCCTGTACTTACAATGAATACATACTAACTGCTAATCTCTCCACTAATAAATTCAGAATTGCAATGGAGAATAAAGTAGAAAAAATATGTATCACTTTCCAGCAACTGGCATGTGCCATGGTAACAATGCATGTGACCAGAAACTAAAAAGGACAGAGGGAAATGAATATATCAAACTGACACTTTCATGCTACTCTCAGCTACCAATAGCAGAAGCATTATAATTCTAGACAGCTGACCCACTGGTGCCAGAGTTCCTTCCCTTTCTCTCTTACTCTTATAAACTGAGAAGGAAACCAAAAGTGATAGAACAAGAAGTCTTAATAGATGCTCTCTAGAATCGTGGGGACCAGAAGTGGGTCACCTTGTCCTTCCCCATGGGAGGAAGCCAAATAGACTTCACCTATCAACTTACTCCACCATAGACTGGGGTATAGTCCTTGTCTCTTGTGATTGGCCAGTTTGCTCTTCAATGACTCAGCAGATCTTTAAATATACCCAGGCAAGGAGCTGCTCTGAGACATAGTTTTAAAAAAAGTTTTAAACTGTTTGGGGTATTGAGAGTAGGTGAGGAAGGTCCTTTGTAAACATGAGGTTCCCAAGCAAATTTCACACTGCTATGAAGCTCTCTCTCTCTGGCTCTCTCTCTCTTTCTCTGGGTGTGTGTGATAAAAGGCTTGTTTTTATTCTGCTGACTCCCATTTGCCAGATGTGTGGAGCTCAAGGATGAGAAGGGGGGATATTCCAGGCCATGGAAGAAGTCAAGAATATTCCTGCCCAGTGATTTTGTGGGGGAAGGGGAGCAATGTATGCGATGGAGTGACTGGTTTAAATGTAAGGGCCTCAAACTCACCAAAGGCCCAGACACTGCACTGAGTCATTTTGTTCCCGGTGGAGGGCCATGACCTCTGGCTGAGAGGAAAGGTCTTCTCACTCTCCTCTTCTCAGACAAGCTCAGTCTTGTACTTTGAAACAAGCATCAACTAGTGAAAGGTTTCAGCTGAACTGAGGGAAGTAACTTAATAACTTGCATTACCAAAGCAAATCACACTCTGTTATCTGCAATGACCTCATGCTTACATTCCAGCCAAAGCATTTTGGAGACT
The DNA here is from genome assembly GCF_018350155.1 of Leopardus geoffroyi. Taxonomy (NCBI): domain Eukaryota; kingdom Metazoa; phylum Chordata; class Mammalia; order Carnivora; family Felidae; genus Leopardus; species Leopardus geoffroyi. The sequence continues at coordinate 54,795,939 of NC_059343.1, read as the reverse complement.
TGGACCTTTAGTTGAGGGGAGGAATGGGCAACAGTGGACTGGGGAGAGGCCTATGTACTTCAGTTAGAGTCTAGGTGTGCATTTTCTCAAGCTCTGCTTGTCTGGTATAATAATCCTAACAAAAACAACAACAATAATAATAGGTATTATTTATCAAGATTTTATTCTGGGCCATGCACTGGTCAAAATGTTTTACCTTCATTATGTCACTCATCCTCACAAGAACCCAACAAAGGAAGTATTAGTATCTTCATTTTAGAAATGAGGAAACTGAAACTAGGAAAGATTAAGTGGCCCAGAACACACAGTTAACAATTGTCAGACAGGATTTAAACCAAAGTGTGTCAGATCCCAAAGCCTATGCCTGAACCCCAACATATTACACTTTAGCCCTGACTCCAAACTCTCTTCCAAGAGGCCTCAGTCTTTCTGTTGTTTATTAAAAATCCCTAATTCTACAAGATGTCTAAAATCATCAAGATGAGAATTTTGGATTCATTCATAGACTTTAAATTATTAAGAACCAGCTGTGTAAATCACTTACTGTGAGTCCAAACTTGTGCCCTATATACGTAGTTCCCAACAAGTCTACCTTATGTTTGAATGCATTAAATGAGGGTTAATTTACTACTTGTGTCATACTATCAGTGGACAGAAAGGGTGTGATGAGTAAGGAGGGAACTAATACTTCAGCATCTACTAAGTGGCATGCCCTTTATATAACTTGGCTTTTTTAATTTTTTAACATTTATTTAGTTTTGAGAGATATAGAGAGACAGAGCACAAGCAGGGGAGGGGCAGAGAGAGAGGGAGTCACAGAATCCCAAACAGGCTTCTAGCTCTGAGCTGTCAGCACAGAGCTTGATGCCGGGCTTGAACTCACGAACCGCAAGTTCATGACCTGAGCCGAAGTCGGAGGCTGAACCGCTGAGCCACCCAGTTACCCCTAAGTTGTTTTATTTAATAAACACAATAACACCATGAGGAGAGCATTCTATAGATAAAGAAGTTGAGACTCAGAGAGTTTAAGTTACTTACCCAAGGTCATACAGTTGGTAAATGGCTGTGCCAGAACTGAAAGCCAGTTTTAATTCTGATTGAAACGTTCTTTGTGTTTTTCCTTAGTCTGTCCTTTCTGAGGAACAAAAGCCTTTGGAGGTAAGGAAGGCTCTCATGATTTGCCTAAGTCCCTGATCTGACAGGGATAACAAATTCAGATGCTTAGAAGAGTTGAGCAAGTAACTTAAGTGAATAAAGCAGATTGTTGGTGTGTGGGCAAACTGGAAAGTGCACACCTATCTGGAGGAGCAGTTGCTCCTTGCTTCTGCCTGGTTATCGCCATGCAGGAATATAGGCCCATTAATGCCAGATATTCATTCCTAAACCTGGAAATATAATTTTTTATGTGAAATGTCATCAACTAATTTGATAAACACACACACACACACACACACACACACACACACACACAGGCACAAAGAAAACTCATCTGGCCCATCTTTGCAACTTCTGAGGCAGGATGAAACTGTTCTGAGAAATGTTTTCTTTTTTTAGTGTAGTTTTTTTGTGTTTAATTTTTTTTAACTGTTTATATATTTTTGACAGAGAGAGAGAGAGAGAGAGAGAGAGAGGGACAGAGCATGAGCGGGGGAGGGGCAGAGAGAGAGGGCGACATAGAATCTGAAGCAGGCTCTAGGCTCTGAGCTATCAGCACAGAGCCAGATGCAGGGCTCGAACTCACAGACCGCGAGATCATGACCTGAGCCGAAGTTGACGCTCAACTGACTGAGCCACCCAGGCGCCCCTGTGTTTAATTTTTTTAATGTTTATTTTTGAGAGAGTCAGAGAGGCAGAGCGCGAGCAAGGGAGGGGCAGGGAGAGAGGGAGACACAGAATTCTAAGCAGGCTCCAGGCTCTGAGCTGTCAGCACAGAGCCCGAAGAGGGGCCTGAACTCACAACTGTGAGATCATGACCTGAGCAGAAGTCGGAAACTTAACCGACTGAGCCACCCAAGCTCCCCAAAGAATGTTTTCTTTATACTAATTTTCAATCTATCCTCATTGGCTTTGTCCTTTGGGGTACTACAGAAGAATGTCTACCTTATTTATTCCATAACAGTCCTTCATATACATTGAGGCAATATTTATATTTACTGCTCCCTGCCTCCCTTCCCACATCCGACCAGCATCTCAGTTTCTTCATGCTTTATGAGAGATGCCCCATGAATACTGGGGTTTACTGCAAATATAGCCTAACCAGAATTTTAAGTGAGCAAGACTATCACTTCCTTTACTCTGAATCTCATATTTCTATTAATGGAACTTATGATCTATCAGTTGTTTCTGGCAGTCACTTAATACTACTGATCCAAAATCACTTAATAAAAAAAGTACTTATGGAATACTTACTATGTACTAAGTGCTAAGCTATGTGTTTTGTATATTTTACACAAAGATATCCATGAAATAATTTTTATTCTAAAAGTGGGTACAATTTAGGGTGTCTAGGTGGCTTAGTCAGTTAAGTGTCCAGCTTTTGATTTTGGCATTTGCTATGATCTCACCACTTGTGAGTTCGAACCCCCATTAGACTCCTTGCTGAACGTGGGGCCTGCTTGGGATTCTCTCTCTCCTTCTCTCTCTGTCCCTCCCCCACTCACTTACACACACACTCTCTCAAAATAAATAAACTTTAGGGGCGCCTGGGTGGCGCAGTTGGTTAAGCGTCCGACTTCAGCCAGGTCACGATCTCACGGTCCATGAGTTCGAGCCCCGCGTCAGGCTCTGGGCTGATGGCTCAGAGCCTGGAGCCTGTTTCCGATTCTGTGTCTCCCTCTCTCTCTGCCCCTCCCCTGTTCATGCTCTGTCTCTCTCTGTCCCAAAAATAAATAAACGTTGAAAAAAAAATTTTTTTTAAATAAAAATAAATAAACTTTAAAAATAAATAGATAAATACGGGGACAATTTAGGAAGATATATATATATATATATACATATATATATATACATATATATGTGTGTGTGTGTGTGTCTATACATATATACGTACATATATATGTGTATACACATATATATATATATGTACATGCACACAAATAATTATAATTTAAGGAACTAAGCACCATATCTATGGATAAGGAAAAAAGAGATAAATATAAAAGATATAAGCACTGACTCTTGACTTGTACCTAACACCCATCATGTCATTTGATCCTTTCCTATCCCAAAACTTATAAACTAGAGATTTCTAGTGTGAGTTTACAGATGAGGAAAGTAAAGCCTACATTCTTTCAACCATATTATGTCATACAGATCAATTCTTAATGGGTTAGGGGATGATAAATTTTATCTTTTAGGAGACTGTATTTGAGCTAAGCTTAAAATAATGGATGATATTAAAATTGGGATAGCCTCAAGGCCAAAGGAATGATGGAAAACATCAAGTTCAAAAAATAAAGGAATAAGGATGGTTTAAGAGGACAGTAACTAGATCCATTTGGCTGGAGTTGAAGATTTTTATAAAGGAATTATAGAAATTGAGGCTGGAACAATAAGCCAGATCATGAAAAGCCTTAAACATCAGACTTAAAGAAGTTGGACTTTAACCTATAAGTAAATTACAAGGAGATACAATTTCAAACATGCATTACCTAACTGTGTAGCAAGGCTTCCTCTGTGCTAAGCATTGGGAATAAAGACATAAATTAAACTCCATAGAATTTCAACCCTCAAGGAGCTTACAGACTAATGGATAAAAGAATACTTATAATACTATAGCTGAACTTTGAGAAGGTTAACCTGATGGGATGAATACAATATGAATCAGAGAGTAGCAGGGAGGACTAGAAGGAGCAGGGAAGAGGTCACTGCACTAATCCAGGTAAGAGGTGGTGAGGATCTGAACTCAGATACAAGGAATGACTGAGAAGGCTTTGGGAAACAACAATATGCCATTTCAGTACACTAATTCCCAAAGACTCTAATGGAGATTTCCCTGGACACTGTGGGATCATCTCTGATGGGGAACTTTGTACTTGGAAGAGTAGAGATGTCCCCAGAGAAGAGCTCATGGTATTTAATTCCACATTTGACCAGGCATATTTTGAGTCAATCCAGCACCTCAGCAAGGTCCAGCAAGTGTTCAAAGCAAACTACATACCATCTGAAAATATGAGCCTAGTTATAATTTTTGGTCTAAAACTAGGTAGTTGATGACTGAAATGAATGAGTCTAATTTGGTCTTTTTTTTAAAAAAGCTGATCAAATAGATTTTTCAAATGAACAATTGGAAAATCCCACAGACTACACATTTGTTAACCTTTGTATTTTTAAACAAACATGAAAGAGAGGAGTGGGCAGAGTAAACAGACCCAAAACATTTGGAGTTCTTTCTGCACCCAAACATCAAATATCGTCTTTACTTCCAAATCTCAGTTTATGCAACCTCTTCATCCTATTAGAAATTAGGCAATGTGGGGCACCTGGGTGGCTCAGTTGGTTAGGCAGCCGACTTCGGCTCAGGTCATGATCTCATGGTTCATGGGTTCGAGCCCCCTATCGGGCTCTGTGCTGACAGCTCGGAGCCTGGAGCCTGCTTCGGAATCTGTGACTCCCCCTCTTTCTCTGTCCCATTCCCAGCTCATGCTCTGTCTCTCAAAAAATAAACGTTAAAAAAATGACAAAAAAAAAAAGAAATTAGGCAATGCTTCAGAGAGGTGGCACAATGTGGAAGTCTTGGAAAATGCTTTCTCTCATGTACTGACAACCTTAAAAAGAAATGCCTAGTTATCACTTATATGACTGGTAAGATTGCGTCTTCTTTAAAAAAAATCTGGAGATGGGGCGCCTGGGTGGCTCAGTCGGTTAAGCGTCCGACTTCGGCTCAGGTCATGATCTTGCGGTCCGTGAGTTCGAGCCCCGCGTCGGGCTCTGTGCTGACAGCTCAGAGCCTGGAGCCTGTTTCAGATTCTGTGTCTCCCTCTCTCTGACCCTCCCCCATTCATGCTCTGTCTCTCTCTGTCTCAAAAATAAATAAACATTAAAAAAAAATTAAAAAAATAATCTGGAGAGAAGCAGATTTTTGTAGTAGCCTGCTTCTGTTTTCACAGTAACAAAAATGTTATCTGACAGTAACAAAAATGTTATCTGACAACAATATTCAAGACTTCCCAGGAATCCTGCACTACCCATTTGAGCCTAGAATGACAGAAGTAGCATCTTGTCGTACTGAAGTTCTTTTTATTTAGGGAAAATGCTATGGGTTGACATTTTTTCCTGACGTTTTTGTGTTCGTTTTGTCCAATGTGTGGAAAGAGATGGAAAGAGATCATTTTCCCCATTCTCTGTCCAATGTTGCTGATGCATAAAGTTTTTTTTTTTTTTTTAAGGTAAGGGGTAGGGTGATACAGAAAGAGAAATAGAAGGATACAAATGTCAGTGTGAGAAGACAGCCAGAGTGATACAATGCAAAGAAGTCTGGCAGTCTGGAGTCTCAAGCTCAAGCTCTGGTTCTGCTACTTACTCACCGTATGACCTTTGGTAAGTACCTTTTCTCCTAAGAACCCTTAAAAGAAGCTGGTGTTTTGTAAGGATAAAAGTTGCACAATGTTTGAAGTTCAGGCACTATGTTTTGTATTAAAAAATGTAGTATGACTAGTACCCTTTTCCCTAAATATATTGGAAAAGAATATAAGCTCTGTAGAGCTAAACTGCCTAGGTTCTAATACAGGCTCTTCCACTTAGTTGTTCTATAACCTTGGTCATATATGTTACTTAATTGTTCTGTGTCCATTTCCTTTTCAGTAACATTGGAATGATAAAAGTACCTACCCCAGGGAGTTACTTTGAGGATTAAATGAATTAACACGTGCAGCACATGAAAAACAGTTCCTAAGTCCAAAAATTCAGCTATTTTTTTTTCTTAACTTGGCAGCCCTCCTATTTAAGCAGGCATTGAATTGTCCAGGTTTGTACTGGGCTTTGAGATTTTCAACGACCTTAGTATCTCAAGGCCTTTTTCAATAATTTCAAATTCCTATTATAAATGATCAACTTCTTCCCCTGACCCCCTTTGCATCCCTCCACCTCCACTTTAATCCCCAGGCACTCAGCTATTTGGTGAGGATCAGTAGACTATAATAATAGAGGGAATACACAATTAGGTCACCGGTCTTTTGGGATGGTAGCAGTGAATGACTGCCTAATCCTAGAAGCTACTGGTATTACAAAGTGGTTAGAACCTTGTGGTTATAAGCCAGATTTCCTTGGTGTGCACATAAACTCTACTTCCTAGCTGTGTGACTTTGGGGCAAGTTACTTAACCTCTCTAGGACTATTTACCAAATTCGTTGTGAGAATTAAATGAGTTAATCTGTTTAAGGCATCAAACTTTGGCACACAATAAATGCTATCATTATTATTGCTATTATTATAATTCTTTGTTTTGAGTGGGGAATCACATTTCCAGTATAGACTTTTCCAATGAAGCAACAGTTAACCCTCAGAACAGACTATGACTAAAAGGCACCAGCTTTGTGTGTGACTATGGTCAAGTTCCTTCCCATCTCTGTGCCTCAAACACTTCATCCACAGAATGATCTAGCTGGACAAGATGGGTTCCATGAACTCTAATATTCTATGATCTCAGGCCATTTCTGCTCATATTCTCTGTACGTTCCAGATGTGGCTCAGTAGTCTTTAAAAGTCTGCTTACTGTGTTTTTCACAGATAAAGTATTTTGTTATATAGTTCAGTGAAAACATAATTATAATATTTTGGTTTGATTGGAGGCAGCAGCCAATTCATATGTTCTGGTTTTGTATTCACTACTTAGTTTAATTACCTGGTTTAAGGTTTGGGTAGGAAGAAGAGACACTCTCTGCCCCAAATGAGGCTCACAATAACACTGAGAATAGAAGCACCTCGTTGGAATACAGGAGAACTGAGTTTGTGCTCTAACTGTTGTCAGCTTGTTGTTTCACTCTAGATAAGACTCTACCCTTTTCTAGGCTTCCATAAAGTGAAAGGGGAGGGAGGTGGGGGCACCAAAGGCCTAGGTGATCTTTAAAATCCTAATTGATCTTGAAGAGCAGGAAATCTGAGGGCACTGTGTGAACACTGAAAAGAAGCCATCAGGATGCTTGCCATATAACTTAAACTTTATACATCCAAAATCAAGTTCTTAATTCCTACCCCCCTCACATAATACCTGCTTCACTTACATTCTTCATCATCTCAGTAAATGGTAATCATAGTTTTCTTTTTTTTTTTTTTTTTTAAAGTTTTATTATTATTTATTTTTGGGACAGAGAGAGACAGAGCATGAACTGGGGAGGGACAGAGAGAGAGGGAGACACAGAATCGGAAACGGGCTCCAGGCTCTGAGCCATCAGCCCAGAGCCCGACGCGGGGCTCGAACTCACGGACCGCGAGATCGTGACCTGGCTGAAGTCGGACGCTTAACCGACTGCGCCACCCAGGCGCCCCGGTAATCATAGTTTTCAAATTGCTCAGCTCAAAAGTTTGTCAACCAGCCTTGACTCCTCTTTTTCTCACAATGAATATATAATCTGTCATTAAATGCTATTGTCCCTCCCATCAAGATACATCCAGAATCCAGCCACTTCTCATTTCCTCCACCAATACCACCTTGGTCGAAGTCACCATCACCTCTAACCTGGATAACTGCAGTGGACTCATCTCCCTGATGCTCCCTTGCTCCCACAGTCTCTTCTTCGTACAGACGATAAGTAAGCAATAAATGTACATTCTATCAAAAAGTGGTTGATGTTATGAAGGATTCTGTTAAAATAAAAGATCACATTATTTCTCTGCTCAAACCCCTCCAATGAATCCCCATATCAGAGTAAAAACCAAAGTCCTAATTAAGACCCATGATTCCCCTAATTAACTCTAATCTCATATGACCCTCAATTTACTTAAACCACCAATACAGGCCTCCCTGCTGTCTTCCATCACACCAAGTACATTCTTCTTTCAGGCCCTTTGTATTTGTGGTTGCTTGTGCCTGGAATATTCTAACTCCAGATATCTCTGTGGGTTACTTTTTCCTTTCCTTAATGTCTCTGCTCAAATATCACCTGCTCAGGAAGGCCTTCTCTGACCAACAAATATAAAATGAATCTATGAATTCCCACTATGAATCTCTATCTCCCGCAAACTGTTAAGTTATTCCTCATGACACTTATTATGTTTCCCCTCACTACAAAGTAAACTCCACAAAGGGAGGAATTTTTGTCTGCCTTGTTCATTGTTGTAACATCAGTGTCTAATATAGACTTTGGCATATAATTAATGTTCCATAGGTACATGCAGATTATAAAGTAGGATGGTGAGATTATTCTCACCCAAAACTCTTATACAAACCAATCCACCAAACTCAGTCTGGTGAGTGAATAAGAGACCCAAAAGCCTTATAAGCTTTACCAGTTTCTATTACTGATACCAATTAAGGTTATTTTGCCTCTCTAAATCTCTTATTTCCTATAGTGACATGAGAAAGACATATAATAAAAAAAGGAACACTTGATTGAAAGAAGAAAGAGTAAGACTGAGATCCTAGCTCTGCCACTTTGAAGTTGTTTGACTTAAGACATATTACCCAATGTCTCCGAACATAATATTTACAGTGGGAGTAACAACAGAATAAGAGTATGAAGAGTATTACACCTTAAATCTGGTTACATGTACAGGGTAGAAAAGAGGATGAAATGCAAGAGTGAGATATGAAACTGATCTGTAAACTGTAAAGTGCTACTGGAATATATCCAATGTCGTTGCTCCCAGCTCCACATTCATAAATAGGTGTTAAGGAATCAGTGTTACTAAAAATGTTTTGCACTTTGAGAAGGGACATGCCAGATAAAATACTAAGTGCCACAGTAACTTCTTTATTATTTGGTAGTAGGTGACTCTGGCCCAAGTTATCCTGTAATGTGTTGAATCCACAAAAGGACAGCAACCATTCCCAGGGAAATTCTGCCACAGGACACTTACAGTCACTCTAGCAGCCAGACAGTGGGACTACACTTCCACAAGCAAAGAATCTACTCAACCAGAGAAAACAGAATCCGTTATTAAAAAGGTAGGCCATTTTAAAACACTACATCATATAATTCAACAAAGCCCTTATAGAAAAAATTTTCATGAACCTCTTACTCCCAGAATTGTTTGATTTGTACTTCACACTTCCCCCCCTTAACCAACACCCTGAAATCCCATTTATACAGAAACTCGAAGCAAGCCACCATGATAAATGGAAACCTTGAAAGTAGAATAATAATTCTTAATCTAACCACCACACTAGATATCTTCATTGGCTCTCACGCCAAAATTAGGCCCATAAATCACCCTCAATTTTAATTAATTCCTAATATTATTAAAACTTCTATAGTCAAAGATATAAAATGTGTTCCTAGCATGTTCAATAATATAACCAAAGGCACTAAGGAAGAAACTTGTAACTAACTTGACTGGGGTGGTACTGCTGAAAAAGCAGAAATATATTTCAACCCCTTACTTGAGTTCACTCATCATTATCTTTACAGAGGTACCACTTCCTGGTGTTTGAAATATCCATCAAGACCTATAATCTATTGCTAGTCCCCACCTAATTCATAAAGGATAAGAGGCAACCTACATTAATCTATTTCTTTTTATTTTTTATTTTTTTATTGTACAACCTAATATGTACACTTTTTTATTTGTCATCATACCTAAATACATTTGGGAAAAAGAAAAAAATAAATCCCTGTCCACTAACTTTTTTATATTAAATATAATTTATTGTCAAATTGGTTTCCATACAACACCCAGTGCTTAAATTTTAAAAATCTGTACCATACAATCCAGCATCTCATCATACTGACATCACAGTGTTGCCATTCTGTTTTGTTTTTGTTGTTGTTTTTTAATGGATATAAGCTCCTTGAGGGAAGTGACCTCAAGATTCTTCCTGAATTGTGTTCCCTTTTCCCTGAAGCACACAGGTAAGCATATAGCAGATTCTTAATGAAAAGTGGTTGGTTGATGCTTACTTTTAAAAAATCACTTTAGTAGCATCATCTCTAAAGACAGCTAGGTCATGATAGGACATTTTGTTCAGTGGCCTGCAGTTTGCACACCATTATCAGAACACCACAGCTGTAGCTGACTAGATATGACCCTTAGCTTAGAGTGTTAGTGAGGCCAAAGTTCAGTCCCTTTATAGGTAAATTGTATCTCTGTTTCATGGTTATAGAGTACCTCCCTGAAAAGAAGCCCAAATTGTAGGAGAATAAATGAACCATTTCCTCATCTAGAAATACACACCAGAAGGTGGGGTGGCATTTATTTTATCCAAAGGACAACACATAAAAACAGAAAATTATGACTCCAGGTGTTTACATAAACCTAAACATAAGTCAAATATAGCTATTTATTTCTTTGGCCTAGTTTGCATTTGTTAACCTCTTCATGTTAGTTTTGTGTGCAGAAATTATTATTATTCTTCATATCCTTGCTAATAGTTTCCAAATCCAAATACTACAAAGAAGATTATTAACTGCATAAACCTTATTAGGTTCTCTAAAGACCTGATAGTTTTAGAGACATTCTTCTATTCATCTGGAAAAAAGGCTGGCATTACCAATTTCAATTTATAGCTGAGGAAAATTGAGAACAGTGTCCCTATGTGGCCTTCATATATAATCAGACAAAGTATGCTTTAACTTTAGTATGGCAACAGAAACCTTCTGCCTCTTAAGTCCCAGAGGTGTTCAGAACTCAGGTACTTTCAGCAAGGTTGCATGATACAAGGTCAATATACAAAAAATCAATTCTATTGCTATGCATTGGCAATGAACAATTTAAAAAGAATACAAAGAAAAGGATTTAATTTATAATAGCATTAAAAATTAAATATTTAGGAATAAATCTAACAAAAGTGTAAAGTTTACACTCTTAAAAAACTACAAAACATTGTTGAAGAAGAGCTAAATAAGTGAAAAGACATTCCATGGTCATGTATCAGAAGATTCAATATTGTTAAGATAGCAACACTCCCCAAATTGATCTACAGATTCACTGCAATCTCTCTCAGAATCCCAACTGGCTTCTTTGTAGAAACTTAAAAACTAGTACAGAAATTCATAAAAAGTTTAATTAAAATTAATTCACTAAAGGGGCACCTGGGTGGCGCAGTCGGTTAAGCGTCCGACTTCAGCCAGGTCACGATCTCGCGGTCCGTGAGTTCGAGCCCCGCGTCAGGCTCTGGGCTGATGGCTCAGAGCCTGGAGCCTGTTTCCGATTCTGTGTCTCCCTCTCTCTCTGCCCCTCCCCTGTTCATGCTCTGTCTCTCTCTGTCCCAAAAATAAATAAACGTTGAAAAAAAAATTAAAAAAAAAATTAATTCACTAAAAAATTAATACAGAAATTCAAGAGACCCAGAGTAACCAAAAAAAAAAAAAAAAAAATTAAAAAAGATCAAAGTTGGAAGACTCACACTTCATTTCAAAAATTACTAAACACCTACAGTAATTAAGACAGTGTGGTACTGGTAAAAGATTAGTGCAATAAAGTTCAAAGACTAGATATGAAACCTCACATTTATAGTCAACTGATTTTACAAGAAGCGTTCCAAGACAGTTAAATGAGGAAAAATTCAACAAACATGCCATGATGACTATACCATTTGTTGATATCTACATGCAAAAGAATGTGGTTGAACCCCTAATCACATCTTACGAGTTATATAAAAATTAATTCAAAATTGGTTAAAAACCTAAATTTAACAGTTAGGAAGGAAGCCTAGGTGCGAATCTTTGTGACCTTGGATTAGGCAAAACTTTCTTGTATATGACACCAAAATCACAAGACACCTAAGAAAAAAATAGAGTAGACTTCATCAAAATTCAAAATGTTTGTGCTTCAGCAGATACCATCAAGGAAATGAAAAGACAACTCATGTTATGTGATAAAATATTCACAAATCATAATTTGTTACAGTTCTGTATCCAGAATACACTGAAAAAAACTCTTAAAACTCATAATAAAAAGACAAGTAACCAATCAAAACTAAGCAAAAGTTCTGTATAGATATTTTTTTCAAAGAAGATATACAAACAGCCAATAAGGACATGAAAATATGTTAATATTATTAGTTCTTAAAGAAATGCAAATCAAAACCATTTTGAAATATCACTTCACATACACTAAGAACAGCTATAATTAAAAAGACAACACATATTTGCAGGATGTGGAAAAACTGGAACCCTCATGTATTGCTGGTAAGATTGTAAAATGATGCAGCTAATTTTGAAAACAGTTTGGGAGTTCCTCAAAAAGTTAAACACAGAGTTACCATATGATCCTGAAACTCCATTCTGAGGTACGTACCCAAAAGAATTAAAAACGTTATGTTCACACATCCACAAAAACATTTTGTATGGATTTTCATGAATGTTTATAGCAGTATTGGTCATAAGAGTCACAAAGTGAAAATAAATGTAATGTCCATCAACTAATGGATAGATAAAATATGATATATATACATTCAATGGAACATTATTTGGTTATAAAAAAAGAATGAAGTACTGATATGTGCTTTAACATGGATGAACACTGAAAATATTATTCGTTTTTATTATTTTGAGAGAAACAGAGACAGCACAAGCAGGGAAGGGGCAGAGAGACAGGGAGAGAGAATACCAAGCAGGCTCCATGATGCCAGGGCAGAGCCTGATACAGTGTTCAAACTCATGAACCTGTGAGATAATGATCTGACCTGAAACCAAGAGTCAGATGCTTAACTGACTCAGCCACCCAGGTGCCCCGAAAATATTATTCTATATGAATAAAGCTAGTCATAAAATATCACATATTGCATGACTCCATTTTTATGAAATGTTAAAGTAAGCAAACCCATAGAGAACAAAAGTAAATTGGTTGATAGTTGCTCAGTGTTTGGGGGGTATGGTGAATACTAAGTGATTAAAATATTCTAAAATAGTGGTGATGGTTGCCCAACTCTGAATATCCTAAAAACCATCAACTGTAAACTTTTAATGGGTGATAATATATATATATATATATATATATATATATATATATATATGCTTTAGTAAAGCTGCTATTAAAATGTAAAATAAAACTCAGGTACTACCTGATCTATATTGGCAGCATTCTCAAGTAACCAACACTTTAGAACTTTAAGCTTATTTGGATGAGCCACTCTCAACCTTAACATGGCCTGTAGGTTGGCAGCAGGAAATGGTTTAAGAGAGAAAGGGTGACAGCATCCATAAGTGTGCAAGGAATTGTGCATAACTCACAGTCCTATCATTTCTGGGCAACAGCCACTGAAAGTAGCCGTTACAGAGCAACAATATAAGATATCCTCAATCAGTGGGGCACCTGGGTGGCTCAGTCAATTGAGCATCCAACTCTTGATTTTAGCTCAGGTCATGATCCCGGGGTGGTGAGGTCAAGCCTTGCATCAGGCTCTGTGCTAAGACTGAAGCTTGCTTGGGATTCTCTCTCTGTCTCCCTCTGCCTGCCTCTCTCTCTCTCTCTCTCTCTCCCTCTTTCTATCTAGAAGTAAATTAAAATCAAATCAAATCAAATCAAATCAAATCAAATAGGGGTGCCTGGGTGGCTCAGTTAAATGTCAGACTTCAGCTCAGGTCATGATCTCATGGTTTGTGAGTTTGAGCCCCGCGTCGGGCTCTGCTGACAGTTCAGAGCCTGGAGCCTGCTTCTGGTTCTGTGTCTCCCTCTCTCTCTGCCCCTCCCCTGATCATACTCTGTCTCTCTTGCTCTCTCAAAAACAAATAAACATTAAAAAATTAACAAATAAAAAATAAAGTAAAGCTTGGGAAGCTTGGAGAAATAAAGCTAAGAAGTGCTGCTTTACAGAGGTTTCTCCACATGGTAAACAAAGGTTATAAAAAAAACTATTTCTATACCCTCAACTAGCAAAGAGGTGTTCACTAAGCATCCTCCCAGCCTACTCAAACTTCCATGAGTGCTACTCAATAAACTATAAGACACCGGGTATTTTCTTTGAAAAGGGTGCTATGAATATGACATTTCATAATTCTCTTCAATATGACAAATGTCAACCAATACTGATAACTATAGAGAATTTTATGAACAATGAAAAAAAAGTCAGTGTTGTGTTTAGGATGAGGATAACTTAACTCTGAATTCAACATTTCATAACTTGATGGGATGCTGGTAAAGGAAGTCTGAGGTAGAAGAGTTTCTTCAATATCTGTTTTTGTTTTCAAATGATGAATTTACACACAGCATCACCATATTTATTGGCCCAGCTAGCAAGCACCCTCACACACAGATTAGGTATTTCTTGTGAAAGTGTTGTCGATGTCTGACCCAGCACTGTCTCACAGGAGAGGGTCCAGTTATTTTCAGGCTTTGAGAAAAGGTTGCCAAAATGGCCAGTAAACAGAGACAGAGATCAAGAGAGAGGACAGCAACTGGAAAAATACTTCATTAAATCACCAAGTCCTCAAGCCTTCTAGTTCAGCTCCCTCAGCAACTGTTGAATCAGACTCTAACCTCAAGCTAAAAAAGCCCAGCTATTAATTTTGCAATTCCCTCAAGTCATCTAGCCTTAAAAGAGAGGTGCTAGGGTTGATCTGATCGGTTACTCTCCAGATTAAAAAATAATCTGTAGGAGTATACCTCAGGTGTAATGAGGAAAATGTCCTCAAAAGTAGAAAGAAGTGTCTATGTTTCCATTTAGTTAAAAGCATGACAGGAGAGAAATGAAAGAAAATCCGGGACAGGAATCACTTGAGGAAGCTGCAGACAAAGAGAAAATGGTGGAGGTAGGGGGGTGGGGAGAGGTTTCCTTTTCCCTCTCTGACCAACCTCACAAAACTTGATTTTTGTTTCCTTTTCATTTTTCAGAATAATAATTTCAGGTTTGGTTATAAAACAAGTCCCTTGCTTCTCACACTCAGCCTACATTCTGCTCCCTGTTTGAGCAGACTTCCAAATGAAACTGGTGGTCTTGATATCACTATGGAAAAAAAAATAATAAAATTGTCCATGTCCCTAACTCCAACTCATAATCCCACCAAAAGTAGCTACAGTACAAGTAAGAGTCAGAGACCTAAGGATTCCTTGTTTTAAATGCATATATGCACACCAGATGAGAAAATTATTACAGGGAAGAAAAACACCTTAAAAAGAAAATTAAATGTGCCAGCAAATTCAATATATTATATCGAAGTTTACAACTCGAAAAATGGAAATCTGATGAGGTAAAATTAGCACTGGCAAGAAAGTGCCCCAAAGTGACCCTGCAATTGGAAGGCTACAAGCTTCTTGGAAAATATCTCTCATTGATGTTAACCTTTGGCTGAGCTAAAAGAGATACACTATGGACAACAAAGAGAAGACTTCCATCAGTACATCTTGCACATATTTCCAAATGGGGTACCACCCAGTGTGGCTATTTGGTCCTCTGGTTCTGATCACTGGTGCCCAGATAGAACTCACTAGTTATTTACTGACAATGGACTCTCAAGGCCGATGGACAGAAAGCCTCAGACTATTTTGGTCCCAAAACAAAATTCAGCTTTACAAAACAAACTGCTTCTTGCAAAATAGTCATAAAAGTCTGTTTGATAACTGAAGAAGGGAGAGGAGATGAAAAGGGTGATTAACAAATTGTCTCCTTTTTAAGTAGTTAATAGAGGAAAGCGAGATTTGCTGATATCAAAGCACTACTAAAACACTATTATACTCTTAAATACTGAGAACAAACAGGGTTGATGGGGGTGGGGGAGAGGGGAAAGTGGGTGATGGACACTGAGGAGGGCACCTGTTGGGATGAGCACTGGGTATTGTATGGAAACCAATCTGACAATAAATTATATTTAATATAAAAAAAGAACAAATTACCAATAGAAAAATTAAAATGTTCTTTTTGCATCTGAATAATTAATTTAAATCCCAACTCTAATTCCAGCACATGCTTCCCTGGGCTTCAACTCCCAAGAATAAATGTTTTTCATATTATTGTGCTGCTTGCTGGAATAAAAAGGGTCCTACTTCTTTCAAGTGGGCAGGTGGTCAATTAACAAATTTGTACTCTTGTTTGATCTCTGAAAGAAGACAGCTACTTTAAATATCATCAGGGTTGATATTTAGTCTAGTCCCATTACTTTTTATTATTCCCTCTGTTCAAATCACATGCTAAATTAAGTTTTTTTTTTTTTTAAAGGACCACCTTCAAGCTTCTCTCCTTCCACCTCTCTCATTTCAGCAGAAACACTGTAGATGTATAAGAACATAGAGTTATTCCAAAAGTTACTAAGTTATCCCCCAACTAACTAATGTGTATGAACGAACGCGCGCGTGCGCACACGTACAAACACACACACACACACACACACACACACACACACACACAATTTGAAAAGGGAGGAATCCAACAAATTGGAGCCTCTAGAATTTTTAGATTTTTAACTCAAATTTGGCATATAATGCATGCAAAACAGTGTGGAAGTTCTGGCTTTGGCTTAAAACATCACTCGCCTTTCACCAAATTGTACCGCAACAAAGTGAGGGAAAGAAAGAAAAAGTAATAAAATGTCAACTTTTAGATTGGGATTGGTTGTATTCTGATTAAATTGATGCATTTTCAAAAAACTTACTCAACAATTTTCTATATCCTAGAGATGAAAATTCTTTGTCAAGTCAGTTTTCTCTTTCACTAGCTCTTATAACCAGTGCTGCAACCACAAACCAGGAAAAATTGATACTTTTACTTTCTTTGGATACTGCTAAATTCTCACTAGTTAAGGCCATTAATATAAGCATGCCTTTCTAACAGAGAAGTGTTTCCACTAAGAGCTAGGATAAAATAACCTTACTGCACACATGATGGGAAGAACTTTTTGCCTTCTATACTTACTTACTGAAATCTCAGGCTATGTTTACAAAAAAATACATCCCTTAACAAATATGTTGAATGCTTCCTTTCCTCCCTATTAACTAAATTAGTTGTTAGGTGGGTTGGGGGGGGGGAAGCAGAAGAGAGAAGGTTTCAGTTTAGCATCATGGTATGTCAGGAAGCACCTTAGACATCCACATCCCTCAAAAAAAGTGCACAGTAGAACTAACTAGCAACAGCCCTAGGGAAAATAAATTAACCCTACCAAGTAAATCCGTTTTTATAAAATGAAGAAAACCTTTTATACCATGGTATAACTACATTGCAAAAATAACTTTAAAAAATCCAAACTAACTGGAAAAAGTTTTGATTAAATAATAACTTTGAAAATATTGTAAGCCAAACATTAAAAATCTAATAGTAGGATGTAAAGCCTGGTAAGAAGCTGTTTCTTCAATAGCCCAGAAAATAGTATATTGTTTGAAATCCTAACCTCTTCTTTCTTTCCTAATACTGTGCTATCAAACTTCCAAGAACAGAAGCATCAGTGAATGGAGGCAAATTGTTGGATTTAAGCTGTCAAAGATGCTAAAGCTAACAAATAATTTCGGAAAAGTCACAGATAAAAAAAACAGCTAAAGAAAAAGAAAAACAGAACAAGATACAAGTCCAAGAGGACATCAGCACCCAGCATACCTGAGGAGTTAGTTCCTTAGTCAGTATTCCCTCCCTCATTGAGATAAACTAATATCTCTGTTTGCTGGGGAAAAAGTCTTCAACATGATCTCCAAGAAGCTCAATAAATGTGGGAAGAATTTTTAATAAACAAGGTGAGATTAATCACTTTTCTTATGTCCTAATTAAAACTCATGGGCAAGGTTATGGCCCATAGATCCCTCACAGTTCTCACCAAATTTGTTAGAGCTCATGTTTTAAAATGTAAGCATGTCTAATGTAACATTGTATGTCAACTATAATTTTAAAAATGCAACCGTGTTCTTAAAATGAAGGAACATATTGAAGAGCGCCACTCTTCCCTCCCAAAAGCAATTTCTATGCACACTGATATATCAAGAAATTCTTAAAAAAAATTTTTCCAACACTTTACAAGTCAGACTCAAGTCTGGCTATATTATTCATTAAAAGAACGTTCTTTTTATGGATCTGATGCAAACTTGAAATAGGGGACTGTATATCTGCCATAGTCCATATAGAAAAATAAAAACTTTACAAGAGAAAATCGACCCAAGAAGCTACTTCCAACATGGTCAACCTGTGAGAGCAAATACTGCCCAGTGTTTACCAAGAAAGTTGTCCTTTGGTTTTCCTCTACTTTTCCCTGCTCTAATTGTGCCTGGTTGTATTCTCTCTGCTGATGTCTAGCTCTGGAGCAAGTCCTCAGTTATTGCCAGGGAAGGAACTTCACCCCATCTTCACACAGCAGCCCTGAGAACCCAGAGAACTGAGACCTTCTTCCCCTAATCTGGCACTTCCATTTTATCTCTTTTGAGAAGGCAGACTGAGAAAAGTTTGGGCCCGTCTTTTTGCCTTTAACCTGCCAAGACCTGCCACAAACTGGAGGGCAAACCCTAACACACTCTAAGAGGTGAAACTGCCCATATTTCCGGTCCAGGTTCTCAGATTTAGGAAGAGGGAGGAGAAAAAGTACTGGAGGACTTAACAGCTTTATTTCTGAAGGTAGCCCTTGCTCTTGGATTTAATTTTGGAGCCTTTGGGACATGGAGCACCATGAAGTATAAAGGATTTTAAGAGACTGAGGGAGGGAGAGTGTTGTTATCTGAAAGGGCACACACCAGCACCCTGGGCTCTCAGGGGACTGGGGCACACGGTGGGGGTTCGGAGCACAAAGGTCATATCTTTGGCAGGCTAGGAGTACCCAGAAGGCTCCAGATTCAGGGCGGCCCTTTTTATGGAACACTGTTGAGCTCACAGGGGCAGAGTGTTCCCTTCAAGTAGGAGAGGATAGATACCCCCATATCCCGACTAACTATAGATTAAAAGACATTTCTAGGAGAAACTTACCGCATGTCCCCATAGGGTCCGGAGTAGCTCTCCATCCAGGGGCCCATCTCGTTTTTGACACAACTGGGACTTGGATAGGGCACTCTGCTCATCACACCACCAGGATACCACATATCAGGTGGAGGGAAGTCACCTTCTTGGCCCGTCAACCCCTGTGGTGGCCGAGTGTAGCCATAGGGGGTCACAGACCCTGACTCGCCAGTGCTGCCGCCTCCACTCCCGCCACAGGGCCCATACAGCTGGCCTTCTTCTGCTGTGAATAGAGTATGCCAGGAAGAAGAGGCGGTGGCTGAGGGTGAGCCTGAGCTGGGTCCCACTGCACCCCCGCCATGCAGGCTAGCCAGGTCCCCATAGCGGCATTGTGCCGCTGCTGCCGCCCAGGCGCTCCCATAGTCCAGCGGGTTTTCCAGCTTGATGCGGGCATGAGGATGGGGAGGGGGAAGAGGGGGAGGCGGCCCAGCCAGGGCGAGCTGAAAGTTGTAGTAGTCGCGACTCTGATAAGCTGCCGCTTCATCTAGTGCTCCAGACTTGTAGACAGACAGGGTGGAGGGCATCTCAAGTGTTCCGGAGCCCCCTGCTTCACTGCTGCCAGAACAACCCAGGCTGTCGCCGTCCAACCCTTTGGCATAACCTGACTTGAAAGGGGAATACTCAGCAGTTTCTTGGGTGCCCTTACCAGGGCCATCATTCAGCACAGAACCTTTGCATTCGGCCAGTGGGGCGCAAGGACGCACAGCGGGTGGAACTCCCAGGAGCGGGGCGTACATGCAATCCCCCCGAAGCTGCTCCCCAGGACTCAGATGTTCCAGTGCCTCCACACCCAAGCCCATTGACACTGACACTGCCTTACACAACTCCTTGGCGCTGTCCGAGATGGTTGAACTGCCCCCTAGGTAACTGTCCTTGGAGGAGGTGGGAGCACCAGTGGCCTCCCTTGTTCTCTCGCTGCTGCCGCCTTCGGATACCACCTCCTGCTGCTGCTGCTGCTGCTGCTGCTGCTGCTGCTGCTGCTGCTGAAGGAGTTGCATGGTGCCGGCCTCGCTCAGGATGTCTTTAAGATCGGCGGAACAGCTACTTAAGCACGGGAAACTGGGGCCCAGCAGGGACAACGCGGATGGGGCAGCTGAGTCATCCTCGTCCGGTGGTGCTGGTTGCTGCCGCTGCAGCCCCTTGCCGGTGGCTGAAGCAGCTCCAGTGTCTGGAACGCAGCCTCTCTCCAGATGACCCTTAGGGGCGGACTGCTGTTGTGAAGGCTGCTGTTCCTCGTCCAGGGCCAGGTAGCCTGTAGGGCCTCTGCTCTGGGCTTGGGGAGAGCCATCCTCAGGCTGCTGCTGCTGCTGCTGCTGCTGCTGCTGCTGCTGAGGACTGGTCTGCTCCTGCTGCTGTTGTTGCTGCTGCTGCTGCAAACGGGCGCCGGGAGGTGCTGCGCTCGTGGCCTCAGGGTGCCTGGGGCCCGGGTTCTGGATCACTTCGCGCACGCTCTGGAATAGGTTCTGGAAAGCTCCTCTATAGGTTTTGGACGGTGGCCTGGGGTAGACCCTCCCTAACCCTAACTGCACCTCCATCCTTGAGCTTGCCTGACTCTTCCACCGAATTCCTTTATCCTGTTTCCCCTTGTCTAGCTGAGAAGTTCAACAGGCTGCGATGCGGTAGTCGCTGCAGTTAGCTGCCCACCTGCGGGAAGCTCTTGGGAAGGAAACTTGCAGGAATAACCACGGAAAAGCACTCTGACAGCCTCAAAATCTCCTGCACAGGAAAACACGCGTTGTACACGATCTGCCCTGCTAGTCTCACAGTCTGTTACTGAAATCTTGGGACGGTAGATTCAAAAGATGCCCAACTCTTGAAGGAAACAAAACAAAAACAAAAACAAGGAAAACCCTCTGCCTTCCAAATTCAGTATCCACTGAAGCAGGTGCAATTAAGAACCGGGTTATTTTCTTTTTGTTTTATTTTGGGTTTGGAGGTTTGTTTTGTTTGGGATTTTTCTTTTTCTTTTTAATGGTCTACTGAAGCCCTGACTGCCCTTTCATTGTTTGGTCTCAGGCCCTGCAAACTGGAGGGGGTGGGGGTGGCTGCTGCGTGCAGAAGGAGCTGGAAAGGGAATGAAGAGAACCTGGAGGCCCGCCCCGTGTACAGCCTAACTAGCCAGGTCCCAGCTGCAGTGCTTTGCTGAAGCGGTTCACCAGTCGCCTGGATCCCCAGAGCCGTCTTTGTAACGTGCAGCTAGCTTGCCTGCTCGAAGCCAAAGGGAGTTACCTCTCTGCAAATTCGGGCTGGCCACGCAGGGCCAACTAGGGGGGGGGGGGCGGTTAGGGGGACGGGAAGAGAGGAGCGGGCCAAGCGGCAACAGGAGAGGAGACCCAGAAGGGGGTGGGGCGGGGTGGAGGGGTGGAGGACAAAGGCAACTGTCAGTCCTACCCGGCACTTTCCTTGCTTCCTCCGAGTCTCTAGCTGCTTTTAAAAACTTCACCGAAGAGTAAAGGGCAGCTCTGAGGCGGCGGCTTTAGCCGCCGCGCTGCAAAAAGCCTTGGCGGTCGCCGGAGCCCAGCTGGGGTTGACGCGGTATGTCCCTTCAGCTCCTGTCCCACACTGGAGCTGCTAGCTCGGTCTCTTTCCTCTTCTGCCTCTTCTGCCTCCCGGCTAGCTCGGGACCCTCCAGCTCTCCGGGGACGCTGTCTCCCTGGGATCTCGGAAGGGGCGCTGGGAGGTGGAGAGCAAATGCAACAGTTTGCTAGTCGGGTTCCGCCCCCGCCGGGCCGGCCTCCTTGCCTTCCCACCTCCTTTCTCCCTCCCCTCCCCTTTCTTTTTTCCCCTCCCCTCTCCGCGCTGTAATGCCGGATGGCTTTGGAGAAATGAATGTTGGCTCAGTGTGGGTGAAGGCAGGAGAGGATTGTTCTAGCTCGGGAGGATCCTAGCTCTTTGAATACTCCTACTTTCAGTGACCAAGATTTAGGTGCCGGAGCTGAAGCTTTAACCCGGAGCTTTATCTTGCGGACAGGACTAACCCGATCTCCCGGAGGCCAGCACTTACAGATTTGGTTCCGAAATCCAATCTCGAAACAGACTCTGTTTGTGTGGGAGGGGGAAGAGAGTAGGTAGGGGGCAATAGGAGTACCAAGGCTTCAGGCGAGGGACTTTGTTCAGAGCAGAGAGAGAAGCACAGAGGGGCAGTAAGGTCTCCTAAAAACTGAAGGAGCTATGGACAAGCCAGCTGATAGTTGCTGAAACCTTTCAAATTTCTCCTTAGGGGAAGATTGGGCCTTGTGGAATGATGCCAGTTGCTCTAGGAACCTTCTGCCTAATAACCAGAAGTCATCTCTACCCTATTCTCTTCCTGTTTTCCTGCCTAATTATTTCTAAACATACATTTCTCATCTATCCAGACTTGCAAAGGTAAAATCACCCAGAGAAGCAGGCAAACACACAAACACCAGAAACCCTGGTCATGTACACAGGGATTTTGTCCAGGGTTTTGCAGACGTTTGCTTATATACAGACACTTGCTTTTCCAAGTTGCTTTTGCATATTTTAAGTTTGCACTTAATCAAGGAATGGAAATTACATAGGACCATTTTTCTTCCTCTTGGTACACAGCCAGGAGTAGAGCTGAAGTGGGATATTGCAATTGCTCCTTTATGGAGGAGGTACCATAGTCTCTCTGTAAAGATGGAGCGGCAGATAGGGATGGAAGAGTAGAAATGAAAGGACAGATCTATGGGAAAGGAGGTTTCCCTTTCTGTTAGCAGGGGCCCTGGGCCTCCTTTGGGCAGGTTCTGTCTCTCCCAGAATGCTGGTGGAGATTTTTGCCTGGGTCTCTTCTACTTTTTACAGGCTTCTACAGAGTCTTATCTTGTT
The DNA here is from genome assembly GCF_018350155.1 of Leopardus geoffroyi. NCBI lineage: Eukaryota > Metazoa > Chordata > Mammalia > Carnivora > Felidae > Leopardus > Leopardus geoffroyi. The sequence goes on along the minus strand of NC_059343.1, from coordinate 54,773,117 downwards.
CACAGCCAAGCATCATGGACATTTACTTACCCTTACCAAAGGAAGTAATTTAATCCTAATGGCAGGGAACAGTGGACATGATAAGCTCTATTTTCCAGATGAAGACATTGAAGCAAGGATGTAATTGTTCTATGTTCCACCTTAGTAGAACCTAAACTAGTCTTCCATCTCATTGCTATTTTGGCTAGATTAATCAATGCCAAGGGTATTTGGACAAGAGCCATAAATGAACCTTCCAGAACACAAAGGCCTAAGGAGCTTTTTACCTGAGGTGGTGAAAATTATCCCCTGGTATGTTAATGGCTTCAGCCCTGCCTCAATACATCCCAAATATACCCCCACCCTTTGTTAGTGAGGAATCTCACAAATCACCCCTTATGGTAAGGAAACAGCCTTATTCTTAGAGATGTCAAATTGTAACAGGGCTAATTTTCAATTCTCTATTATAATAGGAAAGAGGAATATGCAATTTAAATGCACCAATACTTTGAAAATCTTATTTGAATAGTCATCACAACCTCTAGTTCCACCAAAGCTTTTAAGTAGAGTTGCTTAAAGGGAATTGAATCAGCGGGGCAAATGAGAAAGTAGAATGGAAATAACATAGGTCTCAGAGCCAAGAGAACTGTCTACAGACTGGCAGTGAATCTCTTCCTATTTGTCAGGTTCAGTTTCTTGCTCTGTGAAATGGGGAAAGGAGAAGGTAGAGACGCTGGGCCAGGTGGTCTTTCTGACACTGACAATTTAAAGTGCTGTGACAGACTTGAGTTTCCTTCTTATTTATACCCAATAGAGGGTGAGTATGGAGGAGGTACTAATGATAGTGCAATGAACAATGGATAGGGGTAAAGAAGGTAGTTATAAGCAAAGAAGCCTTGAAAAATTAAGTTGTGAAATAATTCTCTGAAGTTGCCCATTAAATAAATGGCAGTCCAACAGACATTTAAACCCAGGTCTGAAGGATTCCAAAGTTCATGTTGCTTCCACAATGCCAAAATCGTCTTCACAGTTTTTTCATCAGAAAATTGTGGCCAATAATACCTACCTTTAGAAGACTGAAGTGGTAGTTGAAGATGATGATGGAACAACTTTGTAAACAGAAAAGTACTCTACAAATCTGAAGAATCACATTGTTATGTTTTATTTTTAAAGGGGTGCTATCAACATTTATATTATTGTCAGGAAAAGCTAACTACTGTGAACATAATACAGCATCCACTTTACTCTAAATTTTAAACTCTGATCTCCCATCTCGTTTTCCTTCCATCATTTAAAAAAGATCAAGAGACACTGTTGAATATTACACAAATAATGTGCTTGTACCATCTTTTTTCTTCTTTTCCTTTTCTCTTTCCTTTCCTTCTTCTTCCTCTTTTTCTTCCTCTTTTCCTCCTTCTCCTTCTCCTTCTTCTTTGCAATTTCTTAGCAACCAAATTAGCAAACTGTGGCGTCCTTTCAAGACATTGGAGGTGAGGTTAACTTTTTGCCATGGGCTTCCTCTGCAATTTCAAGGGAGTTTTGTTAATGTAATTTTTCCTACCTCCTTGCTTTGGAACGCCAGGATGAAATGACCTTTGGAAATAGTGGACATTCTCCAACTCTTATTTTATTTCCTAAATATCTCACAAATCTCTTCACTTTTCTTCATCTCTGCTACTGCCAACCTAGTTCAAGGCACTTTCCTTTCCTACCTGGACCACTGTAAATGGTCTCTCTCTTTTCACTCTTACTTTCTTAGAAGTCAGTTCTGCTTTGAGCAGCCAGCAGGATGTTTAAAATTAAGACTTACGTTTTTAGAGTAGGTTAAGGTTCCCTATATATACACCTCCTCCCACACATGATAGCCTTCCCCACAATTAACATCCTCAACCAGAGCAGTGCATTTGTAACAACTGATGAACTTACATTGATACGTCATAATCATCTGAAGTCCATAGTTTACATTAGGGTTCATTCTTGGTTTTGTACATTCTATGGGTTTGAACAATTGTACATTGGCATATATCCATTCTTATAGTATCATACAGAGTATTTTAATTGCCCTAAAACTATTTTCTACAAATATTTATCCCCTCTAACCCTCCCTGGCAACCACTGATCTTTATACGGTCTCCATAGTTTTACCTTTTCCAGAATGTCATTTAGCTGGAATCATGTAATATGTGACCTTTCCGATTGGCTTCTTTCACTTGGTAATATGCATTTACGTTTCCTCCATGTCTTTTCATAACTTGATAGCTCATTTCTTTTTAGTATTAAGTGATATTCCATTGTCTGGACACGCTACAGTTTATCCAGTTCTCTACTACAATATGAATTGGTTACTTCCAAGTTTTGGCAATTATGAATAAAGTTGCTATAAGTATTGTATGTAGGCTTTTTATGGACATGTTTTCAACTCCCTTGGTAAATACCAAGGAGCATGATTGCTGGACCATATAGTAAAAGTATGTTTATTTTTGTAATAAACCCCCAATTAGCTTCCAAAGTAGCAGTACCATTTTATATCCCCACCAGCAATGAATGAGAGTTCCTGTTGCTCCACATCCTTGCCAGCATTTGGTGTTGTCAGTCCAGATTTTGTCCAGATTTTGGTCATTTTGGTAGTGGTATTTCATTGCTGTTTTACTTTGAATTTCCCTGATGACATATGCTGTGAAGTATATGCTTTCATATACTTATTTGCTATTGAGTATTAACATTGGTGAGGTGTCCGTTAAAGTCTTTGGCCCATTTTTTAATATGGTAAATTGTTGAGTTTTAAGGGTTCTTTTATATTTTGGATTACAGTCCTTTATTGCAAATGTATTATCCCAGTCTGTACTTGTTTTCTCATTCTCTTAACATTCATCGTATTTCACAGAGCAGACGTTTTTAATTTTAGTGACGTACAGTTTATCAATTCCTTTTTTCATGGACCTTGCCTTTGGTGTCATATCTAAAAAGTCATCACCACACCCAATGTTATCTATGCTTTCTCCTATGTTATCCTCTAGGGTAGTTTTTTTTTTTTTAACTTGTTTTATTTTTTATTTTTTAAAAATCTACATCCAAATTAGTTAGCATATAGTGTAACAATGATTTCAGGAGTAGATTCCTTAGTGCCCCTTACCCATTTAGCCCATCTCCCCTCCCACAACCCCTCCAGTAACCCTCAGTGTGTTCTCCAATTTTGTATATTACATTTAGTCCTGTCATCCATTTGAGTCAGTTTTTGTGAAGGTGTAAGGTTTATCTAGATTTTTTTTTTTGCATGTGGATATCCAGTTGTTCCAGCACTATTTGTTGAAAAACCTATCTTTGCTCCATTATACTGACATTGCTCCCTTGTCAATAATCAGTTGATTATATTTATGTTGGTCTATTTCTGAAGTTTATATTCCAGAGGGATTTTAAAAACAGCATAATTAAGACATTAATGACACACAGTAAAATACACATATTTAAAGTTTTACAAATTCATAATTTGGGGCATATGCATACACTTATGGAACCATCACCTAATCAAGATAATGAAAATATGCATCATCCCAAAAGTTTCTGTTGTGTCCTTTTTTACTTTCTCTCTCTACCCTTCCTCACACTCCTCTTCTGGCAACCAATGATCTGTTCTTTGTTACTATAAATTAGTCTTTATTTTTCAAAATTCATGTCAATAGAATCATCTTTTTTTTTTTTTTGGCCCGACATCTTTCATTCAGCATAATACTCTTGATATCTATCCAAGCTCTTATATATATATCAGTAATTTGTTCTACTTTATTGCTAAGTAGTATTTCATTGTACAAATGTACCACACTTTGTTCGTCCCTTTACTTGTTGATGGTATTTGGACTTTTTATAATTTTTGGCTATTACAGAGAAAGTTTCTATGAACATTTATAGATGTCTTTGTATTGACATATGCTTTCATTTCTCTTGACTATGTATTTAATAGTGGATTGAGTGGGTCACAGAGTAGGTGTATAGTTAACCTTTTAAGAAACTACCTGTCTTCCAAAGTGATTGTACCATTTTACATTCTTACCAGCAGTTCCTCCATATCCTCACCAATACTTGGCATAGTCAGTACTTTTAATTCAATTTGTAGGTGTTTCTCATTTAGTTTACATTTATCCAATGAATAATGATGTAGAGAATTTTTATGTGCTTTTTTTGCCATTTGTATATTTTCTTTGATGAGGACTCTGCTCAATATTTTGCCTATTTTCAAAATTGAACTGCTTGTATTTCATTATGGAGTTTTTAGTTATTTATATATTCTGGATACAAGAATATATCCAGTTCTGATATTTATTTTTGAGAAAGAGAGAGAGACAGCGTGTGAGCGGGGGGAAGGCTAGAGAGAGGGGGAGACACAGAACCTGAAGCAGGATCCAGGCTCTGAGCTGTCAGCACAGAGCCTGACACAGGACTCGAACCCACCAATGGTGAGGTCATGACTTGAGCCAAAGTTGGACGCTTAACCAATTGAGCCAACCAGGTGCCCCAATAATAATTTCCTTCTTGACAATTTTTTGTGAAAATCACAAAGCAAAAAATACAAAGAAAGTGTGTAATAAGGACTATGATAAAAATTTGTCCATTATGTTCCAAAATGTATATTATTTGTAATGCTTACAACAGTTCTCAAGGAAAATGTATTCTTGTTTGTCAGTATTTCCATTTTAAAAATGGCAATATTGAGATAGAACTAGAACTTGAAGTTTGCTCTGTTTGATACAAAACAGAATGAGATATTACCTCTCAGATGGTAGGTAACAGTTAATTACTGGTATCATTTGTATAGTGCTATTTACTTTTCAAAATGCCTAAGGATATTTGACCCCAAGTTCAGGTGCCAGGGATAACATTTGGAATTCAAAGTTTAAACTCCACATTTATTTATTTATTTTTTCAGTTTTTTTAACGTTTATTTATTTTTGAGACAGAGAGAGACAGAGCATGAACAGGGGAGGGGCAGAGAGAGAGGGAGACACAGAATCTGAAACAGGCTCCAGGCTCTGAGCTGTCAGCACAGAGCCCGACGCGGGGCTCGAACTCATGGACCGTGAGATCATGACCTGAGCCGAAGTCGGACGCTTAACCGACCAAGCCACCCAGGCGCCCCTAAACTCCACATTTAAAAGGTTTCAAAATATATGAAGCAGAGGTCAATGGTTGGAATTCATTTCAGCAAGACCCCTTTCTCTCCCCACCCACATCTTATGTTTCCCCAGTGGAAAGGCCCTATCCCATCCTACTCTAGAAATGTCCTTGGCAGCATTTTTTGCTGAAAAACACATTTGTAGATGGCAATGTACATGGAATCTTGGCTCATATTTGTTTCAGCTTTACTACGTACTGAGGAGGGAATTAAGAGCTTCCAAAAGGGAAAATGACCATCGGAGTACATATGTCACTTATGGACCTTTAAGAATGCAATGTTCTGAGGAAATCAGAGTTAGACCAAAAGATGTACTTGAGATCACTGTTATCATCCATAGTAGCAGAGCCTCCCTGTAGAGTTCAAATCTAGAAGAAGTGAACCACTGAACAACTGTCATCATATCCGTGTATTTCTTTGGATTAACCAAAAGGGGGGATGCCTTCACCCTATCTCTGTGATGTCTTTACAGCTTCAGGCTGTGACAGCAGTGACCTTTGCATAGGATAATGTGGTTTAAAAGGAATATTTGCATACAATACCTCAGTCAGTTTTCATAGCAACTTTTGGAATTAAGCAGAGTGTGCATGATTAGCTCTGTTACACAGAAGAGGAACCTGCCTTCTGAACTTGATGTGACTTGCCCAAGGTCATTCAGCTATTAAGATGCAAAGAGATATGGGTCCAGCATTCTCCTTTGTTAGGGTTCTTTTTTCCATACCAGAATTTTCTTTTTTTCATTTTTTTAATGTTTTTATTTATATTTGAGACAGAGAGAGACAGAGCATGAGCAGGGGAGGGACAGAGAGAGAGGGAGACACAGAATCCAAAGCAGGCTCCAGGCTCTGAGCTGTCAGCACAGAGCCTGACACAGGGCTCGAACTCACAGGCTGAGATCATGATCTGAGTTGAAGTCAGATGCTTAACCAACTGAGCCACCCAGGTGCCCCATACCAGAATTTTCAGTGATTAGTCCCTCTCAACAAGAGACGCAGATTATGTGTAGCTAACTGAAAACTTTGGTTAAGTTTCGACTAGCTCTGTCTGAAAATTGGGATAAATTCTCTAGAGTCATTTCCTGACAGCTGCTTTTGGGCTTAGGTGACAGTGAAGTCACAAAGGGGTAGAACTGAGGATATGTTATAGATGGAGACATACACTCCCTTACTACTGCCTTCCTCTACATGACTTCCCCTCAGAGAAGTATATCACAAGTCTCTAGGAAAATGCCCCCACCCCTTAGGTTCCACCCTGACCCAGGGAAGCTAACCCCTTAGAATATCATGAATCAATCTGTAAACATCAAAAATTTCTTTAATTTCTTGCTGAGTTAAAATGTAAATTAATGGAAGGATGAGGCATCACTGTCATATCTTAGAAACTGGAGTTATCAGTAGAAATTCTTGTACTTTACCCAATGAATCACAAATAATGTTCTGGTATTTGTCAGTTGAAAATACGTTACTTTATTTAAGTAGGTGATTCAAGTTTATGTATACTGGAATTGTGAATTATTATGATCAAAGCCATAGAGAAAAGCAAACAGTATTTTCAAACAGATGAAAACAGATTACATTCTCAGAGAACTGTAAAGGATACTGATTCTGGTTGTTTTTCTTCCTGAATCAGCTTAAACCTGACATTAAAGCAGACTCAAACACAATGATCAAATACTAGCTTAGCACCAATAACCCCTTTGTCTCCTATCTAACATTACCATTCCTTTGTCACCTGCCTTCCAGTTCTGGCCAAACTGCAATTACATGTGGTATGGAAGTGCCCAGAAAACTTGTTGCAAAGCTGTTAGAAGCAGCTCCTGTCACAGCAAACCAGGACAGGAACATGAACACAAAAGTAATAGAGTATTGCAAGAGCATTTGTATTGTATCATCAGATTGAAACGAAAAGGCCTCACATAGAAATAACTAGGTTCTGATTGTCTTATCACCGGAATTTATGCAACAGACTATAATAACAGCTGGTATTTATTACAAACTTATTATGTACTTGCCATCCTTTTAAGAGCCACATGTAAGCCAACTTATTTATTTATTTATTTTTTCAATATATGAAATTTATTGTCAAACTGGTTTCCATACAACACCCAGTGCTCATCCCAAAAGGTGCCCTCCTCAATACCCATCACCCACCCACGCCTCCCTCCCACCCCCCATCAACCTTCAGTTTGTTCTCAGATTTTAAGAGTCTCTTATGCTTTGGCTCTCTCCCACTCTAACCTCTTTTTTTTTTTTTTTCCTTTCCCCTCCCCCATGGGTTTCTGTTAAGTTTCTCAGGATCCACATAAGAGTTAAAACATATGGTATCTGTCTTTCTCTGTATGGCTTATTTCACTTAGCATCACACTCTCCAGTTCCATCGACGTTGCTACAAAGGGCCATATTTCATTCTTTCTCATTGCCCTGTAGTACTCCATTGTGTATATAAACCACAATTTCTTTATACATTCATCAGTTGATGGACATTTAGGCTCTTTCCATAATTTGGCTATTGTTGAGAGTGCTGCTATAAACATTGGGGTACAAGTGCCCCTATGCATCAGTCCTCCTGTATCCCTTGGGTAAATTCCTAGCAGTGCTATTGCTGGGTCATAGGGTAGGTCTATGTTTAATTTTCTGAGGAACCTCCACACTGTTTTCCAGAGTGGCTGCACCAATTTGCATTCCCACCAACAGTGCAAGAGGGTTCCCATTTCTCCACATCCTCGCCAGCATCTATAGTCTCCTGATTTGTTCATTTTGGCCACTCTGACTGCGCATGAGGTGATATCTGAGTGTGGTTTTGATTTGTATTTCCCTGATGAGGACCGACGTTGAGCATCTTTTCATGTGCCTGTTGGCCATCCGGATGTCTTCTTTAGAGAAGTGTCTATTCTTGTTTTCTGCCCATTTCTTCACTGGGTTATTTGTTTTTCAGGTGTGGAGTTTGGTGAGCTCTTTATAGATTTTGGATACTAGCCCTTTGTCCGATATGTCATTTGCAAATATCTTTTCCCATTCCGTTGGTTGCCTTTTAGTTTTGTTGGTTGTTTCCTTTGCTGTGCAGAAGATTTTGATCTTCATAAGTTCCCAGTAATTCATTTTTGCTTTTAATTCCCTTGCCTTTGGGGATGTGTCAAGTAAGAGATTGCTACGGCTGAGGTCAGAGAGGTCTTTTCCTGCTTTCTCCTCTAGGGTTTTGATGGTTTCCTGTCTCACATTCAGGTACTTTATCCATTTTGATATCATTTTTGTGAACGGTGTGAGAAAGTGGTCTAGTTTCAACCTTCTGCATGTTGCTGTCCAGTTCTCCCAGCACCATTTGTTAAAGAGACTGTCTTTTTTCCATTGGATGTTCTTTCCTGCTTTGTCAAAGATTAGTTGGCCATACGTTTGTGGGTCTAGTTCTGGGGTTTCTATTCTATTCCATTGGTCTATGTGTCTGTTTTTGTGCCAATACCATGCTGTCTTGATGATTACAGCTTTGGAGTAAAGGCTAAAGTCTGGGACTGTGATGCCTCCTGCTTTGGTCTTCTTCTTCAAAATTGCTTAGGCTATTCGGGGCCTTTTGTGGTTCCATATGAATTTTAGGATTGCTTGTTCTAGTTTCGAGAAGAATGCTGGTGCAATTTTGATTGGGATTGCATTGGATGTGTAGATAGCTTTGGGTAGTATTGACATTTTGACAATATTTATTCTTCCAATCCATGAGCACGGAATGTCTTTCCATTTCTTCATATCTTCTTCAATTACCTTCATAAGCTTTCTATAGTTTTCAGCATACAGATGTTTTACATCTTTGGTTAGATTTACTCCTAGGTATTTTATGCTTCTTGGTGCAATTGTGAATGGGATCAGTTTCTTTATTTGTCTTTCTGTTGCTTCATTGTTAGTGTATAAGAATGCAACTGATTTCTGTACATTGATTTTGTATCCTGCAACTTTGCTGAATTCATGTATCCGTTCTAGCAGACTTTTGGTGGAGTCTATCGGATTTTCCATGTATAATATCATGTCATCTGCAAAAAGTGAAAGCTTGACTTCATCTTTGCCAATTTTGATGCCTTTGATTTCCTTTTGTTGTCTGATTGCTGATGCTAGCACTTGCAACACTATGTTAAACACCAGCGGTGAGAGTGGGCATCCCTGTCATGTTCCTGATCTCAGGGAAAAAGCTCCCAGTTTTTCCTCATTGAGGATGATGTTAGCTGTGGGCTTTTCATAAATGGCTTTTATGATCTTTAAGTATGTTCCTTCTATCCCGACTTTCTCGAGGGTTTTTATTAAGAAAGGGTGCTGAATTTTGTCAAAGGCCTTTTCTGCATCGATTGACAGGATCATATGGTTCTTATCTTTTCTTTTATTAATGTGATGTAACACGTTGATTTATTTGCGAATGTTGAACCAGCCCTGCATCCCAGGACTGAATCCCACTTGATCATGGTGAATAATTGTTTTTATATGCTGTTGAATTCGATTTGCTAGAATCTTATTGAGAATTTTTGCATCCATATTCATCAGGGATATTGGCCTGTAGTTCTCTTTTTTTACTGGGTCTCTGCTTTAGGAATCAAAAAACACTGGCTTCATAGAATGAGTTTGGAAGTTTTCCTTCCCTTTCTATATCTTGGAATAGCTTGAGAAGGATAGGTATTATTTCTGCTTTAAACATCTGGTAGAACTCCCCTGGGAAGCCATCTGGTCCTGGATTCTTATTTGTTGGGAGATTTTTGAATAACCGATTCAATTTCTTCGCTGGTTATGGGTCTGTTCAAGCTTTCTAATTCCTCCTGATTGAGTTTTGGAAGAGTGTGGGTGTTTAGGAATTTGTCTATTTCTTCCAGGTTGTCCAGTTTTTTGGCATTTAATTTTTCATAGTATTCCCTGATAATTGCTTGTATCTCTGAGGGATTGGTTGTAATCATTCCATTTTCATTCATGATTTTATCTATTTGGGTCATCTCCCTTTTCTTTTTGAGAAGCCTGGCTAGAGGTTTGTCAATTTTGTTTATTTTTCAAAGAACCAACTCTTGGTTTCGTTGATCTGCTGTACAGTTTTTTTAGATTCTATATTGTTTACTTCTGCTCTGATCTTTATTATTTCTCTCCTTCTGCTGGGTTGAGGCTGCCTTTGCTGTTCTGCCTCTATTTCCTTTAAATGTGCTGTTAGATTTTGTATTTGGGATTTTTCTTGTTTCTTGAGATAGGCCTGGATTGCAATGTATTTTCCTCTCAGGACTGCCTTCGCTGCATCCCAAAGCGTTTGGATTGTTGTATTTTCATTTTCGTTTGTTTCCATATATTTTTTAATTTCTTCTCTAATTGCCTGGTTGACCCACTCATTCTTTAGTAGGGTGTTCTTTAACCTCCATGCTTTTGGAGGTTTTCCAGACTTTTTCCTGTGGTTGATTTCAAGCTTCATAGCATTGTGGTCTGAAAGTATGCATGGTATAATTTCAATTCTTGTATACTTATGAAGGGCTGTTTTGTGACCCAGTATATGATCTATCTTGGAGAATGTTCCATGTGCACTCGAGAAGAAAGTATATTCTGTTGCTTTGGGATGCAGAGTTCTAAATAGATCTGTCAAGTCCATCTGATCCAATGTATCATTCAGGGCCCTTGTTTCTTTATTGACCGTGTGTCTAGATGATCTATCCATTTCTGTAAGTGGAGTGTTAAAGTCCCCTGCATGCCACATTCTCATCAATAACGTTGCTTACGTTTATGAGTAATTATTTTATATATTTGGGGGCTCCGGTATTCGGTGCATAGACATTTATAACTGTTATCTCTTCCTGATGGATAGACCCTGTAATTATTATATAATGCCCTTCTTCATCTCTTGTTACAGCCTTTGATTTAATGTCTAGTTTGTCTGATATAAATATGGCTACTCCAGCTTTCTTTTGGCTTCCAGTAGCATGATAAATAGTTCTCCATCCCCTCACTCTCAATCTGAAGGTGTCTTCAGGTCTAAAATGAGTCTCTTGTAGACAGCAAATAGATGGGTCTTGTTTTTTTATCCATTCTGATACCCTATGTCTTTTGGTTGGCGCATTTAATCCATTTACATTCAGTGTTATTATAGAAAGATAAGGGTTTAGAGTCATTGTGATGTCTGTATGTTTTATGCTTGTAGCGATGTCTCTGGTACTTTGTCTCACAGGATCCCCTTAGGATCTCTTGTAGGGCTGGTTTAGTGGTGACGAATTCCTTCAGTTGTTGTTTGTTTGGGAAGACCTTTATCTCTCCTTCTATTCTAAATGACAGACTTGCTGGATAAAAGATTCTCGGCTGCATATTTTTTCTGTTCATCACATTGAAGATCTCCTGCCAATCCTTTCTGGCCTGCCAAGTTTCAAAAGAGAGATCAGTCACGAGTGTTATAGGTCTCCCTTTATATGTTAGGGCACGTTTATCCCTTGCTGCTTTCAGAATTTTCTCTTTATCTTTGTATTTTGCCAGTTTCACTATGATATGTCATGCAGAAGATCGATTCAAATTATGTCTGAAGGGAGTTCTCTGTGCCTCTTGGACTTCAATGCCTTTTTCCTTCCCCAGATCCGGGAAGTTCTCAGCTATTATTTCTTCAAGTACCCCTTCAGCACCTTTTCCTCTCTCTTCCTCCTCTGGGATACCAATTATGCGTATATTATTTCTTTTTAGTGTATCACTTAGTTCTCTAATTTTCCCCTCATACTCCTGGATTTTTTTTTTATCTCTCTTTTTCTCAGCTTCCTCTTTTTCCATAATTTTACCTTCTAGTTCACCTATTCTCTCCTCTGCCTCTTCAATCTGAGCTGTCGTCGCTTCCATTTTATTTTGCATGTCGCTTAAAACATTTTTCACCTCCTCCTGACTGTTCCTTAGTCCCCTGATCTCTATAGCAAGAGATTCTCTGCTTTCCTCTATACTGTTTTCAAGCCCAGCGATTAATTTTATGACTATTATTCTAAATTCACTTTCTGTTATATTATTTAAATCCTTTTTGATCAGTTCATTAGCTGTTGTTATTTCCTGGAGATTCTTTTGAGGGGAATTCTTCCGTTTGGTTGTTTTGGATAGTCCCTGGAGTGGTGCGGACCTTCAGGGCACTTCCCCTGTGCTGTGGTGTATAACTGGAGTTGGTGGGTGGAGTCGCAGTCAGACCTGATGTCTGCCCCCGGCCCACCGCTGGGGCCACAGTCAGACTGGTGTGTGCCTTCTGTTCCCCTCTCCTAGGGGCGGGATTCACTGTGGGGTGGCGTGGCCCATCTGGGCTACTTGCACACTGCCAGGCTTGTGGTTCTGGGGATCTGGTGTATTAGGTGGGGTGGGTAGGCAAGGTGCACGGGGGGCAGGAGGGGCAGGTTCAGCTCCCTTCTCCTTAGGTGATCCACTTCAGGAGGGGCCCTGTGGCAGTGGGAGGGAGTCAGATCCGCTGCCGGAGGTTTGGCTCCACAGAAGCAGAATTGGGTGTTTGCGTGGAGCGAGCAAGTTCCCTGGCAGGAACTGGTTCCCTATGGGATTTTGGCTGGGGGATGGGCGAGGGAGATGGCGCTGGTGAGCGCCTTTGTTCCCCGCCAAACTGAGCTCTGTCGTCCCGGGGCTCAGCAAGTCTCCCTCCCTTTGTTCTACAGCCTTCCTGCTTTCTGAGCAGAGCTGTTCACTTATGACCTCCCAGATGCTAAGTCACGCTTGCTGTCAGAACACACTCAGTCCGGCCCCTCCGCTTTTGCAAGCCAAACTCGGAGGCTCTGCTTGGCAGTGGGCCTCACCTCCACCCCGGCTCCCTCCCGCCAGTCAGTGGAGCGTGCACCACCTCGCCGCCCTTCCTACCCTCTTCCGTGGGCCTCTCATCTGTGCTTGGCTCCGGAGACTCCATTCTGCTAATCCTCTGGCGGTTTTCTGGGTTATTTAGGCAGGTGTAGGTGGAATCTAAGTGATCAGCAGGACGCGCGGTGAGCCCAGTGTCCTCCTATGCCACCATCTTCCAAGGATCCCCGCTGACCTAAGCCAACTTATTTAATACTAAGAGTGCTTACTCTGTGCTTAGCCATTCTTCTAACAGCGTTATGCAAATTAACTCATTTAATCTTCACAAAAATCTTATGAGAAAAATACTATTATACTCATATTTTACAGATGAGGAAAGAGAAATTCATAGAAATACAGCAACTTGTCCAAGAATTTAGAAATAGTAAGTGATAGAGTCACATTTGGAACCCCTGAAACCCGGCTCTGTAATTTATGCTATCCTGACTACTAGATGATACTTGCATATCATCTGAATGTTCTTTTTCTCATTGCCAAAGTGCAAGAAACTCTCAATGAGTAATTTGACTGTTTTTCAGCATCTACTATGTTCTAGGCATACCCTCAAAAACAGCACATTAGAAAAAAACAAAGTCCATTCTTTTGTTAAGAAATCAGAACAATTAGGACATGTTTATAACTTTAGAGTTTTCAAAGGCTTTTTTCTCATTTAACCCTAAAAACAACTCTGAGTTCAGCTAAGAAGGTATTTATATCTTCATTTTACAAATGAGAAAACTGAAGCTCAGAGAGATTAAATTACTTGCTCAAGACCACACAGTTTGAAATTATAGAAGCAAGATTCAACCATCTTCTGACACTAGAAACTCCTTTCTTAATGGTTATATGCCATACTTCATGAAGGGAACATATCAACCACCTTGGACTCAGAATCACTATAGTCAAATGCTATAACAGTAGCTTTAAGTTTATAGGTGTTGCCACTCAAGTGATTAGAGGAAGTATTTTGGCTTTTTAAACCTGCCATCTCTATCATTGACAATCACTAGTATAAAGCCAAGGGACCCATCTTGGGCTGAGACAACAAAGTTTATGAATAATCCAAAATCATAACACCATGATCTTTTTTTCTAGCTCTGATATTTACCCTTGATAAGTCTTTGCCTTGTTTTATTCCTGTTTCTTTTTTTTAAATATTTTAATGTTTGTATTTATTTTGAGAGGGACAGAACATGAGCAGGGAAGGAGCAGAGAGAGGGAGACACAGAATCTGAAGCAGGTTCTAGTCTCTGAGCTGTCAGCACAGAGCCCAACACAGGGCTTGAACCCAGGAACCGTGAGATCATGACCTGAGCCAAAGTCGGATGCTTAACTGACTGAACCACCCAGATGCCCCTGTGCCTCAGTTTCTATAGGTCTCTTAACCATGTTAATAGTGCATGGCCTACAAATTCTGTCATTAAAAAAATCATATGTGATCAAGTAATAATATAAATAAAAGCAAAAAATACTCCCACAATGATAAGATTGTGCGAATATAAAAGGTCACTAATGAATTGTCTTTGGTTTTGATAAGTATGGAGGTTTTACTAGGTAGGAAGGAGTTATGGTTGCAAGTAATGGAATCCAGTTGAGCTCACTCCACAAAAAAGAGAAATTGAATTATTTAACCTACACAGCTATTTATAATTAAGCTTATAGGGATGTCTTACAGAACCAGAATTCTGCTCAGGCTCAGAAAAAAATAGAACAAGGTACTCAATGCCATCAGGACTCTCTGTCCCTCCCTCTGTTGTCTCTGCTTCTTTGGAATGTCTCCTGCTTCTCTTTTTTTACAGACCACTTTCTCCATTCTAAGTCAGAAAATGGCCACTGATAACATCTATACAGTTCAAGTTAGAAGACGGAATGCGCTGGAATCTCTTAATTCAAAAGACCAGATAAGGACTCTGATGGTACAAGGTTGGGTCACATGCCCATCCTTTGGCTAATGGATTATTGCCAGGAAAAGATAACATTGTAGGAATATAGTAGTTCTCAGTAACCATGTTAATAAGGGGATTCCTCTGAAAAAATTGAAGGACAATTCTCTTCAAAGGGGGTTTCTGTGAAGACAATGAAATAAATAGGTTTGTTCTACAGAGGCAAAGAATGTATATTATACGAGTGAGATTTGGAGATGAGTTTCCCTGCATGTACCAACATGTCTGTGCTCTTTCCCAACCCTAACAATGTTTCATAAAAGATCTGTGCTTTGAGGCTACTGGAAAAAATGTCCAGGGATATTGACCATCAATTCATACTCTTCCTTTCTAGAAGAGTAGATGAATGATTAATTTTCTAGTGCACATACTTTGAGAAGTCTTTTAGCTCTGACATTTTATGGTTCTATTATTGTCAAATCTCCTATAGTTGGACCAGTCTTCATCCACTTGGTATAATTTCAGAGTAACCGGAGCTTTATTAATACTCCCCAGAATTCTATCATTAGTGCTCTATTTCTTTGTCTTAAGACAAAGCCCCCAATTCAATGCCCCTTTCCTTGGGAGTGGTCATTCATGAAGTTTTTTCAATCATTGACACATTAATATGAATGAGTTGAACAGATCATTTTCTTAGAGCAGATTTACTTAGAGGAGGAAGAAGGGAAAAAGTTAAAAAGGCAATGGGAATATTGGCTTCCTGTCAGGGAAGTGGAAAGTTGAGTACAAGACGGAATGACTAGAAGTCTAGATGTCGAAAGATAAAGGCTTTCTCTCTCAGTATAGATAGCCAGATGTCCCTGGCTGTACAAAGTGCCTTGATACCTCCAGCAGTTGGACCTTGATGTTGACAATATTCTTATATTCACTCTAGTCTGGCAAGGCTCCTGACCAGAATTCTGTGATAATATGCTCTTTGGTATCTACAGCTCATTATTTTAACCCCACTTGCAATCAAATAAGAACACAGCTACTAATAATTTCATTGGTAAAGTAATTTGCAGTTCACAAGAATGCTTCTATGTGCATTACCTAATCTGATTCTTGCAACTGCCTAATAAGGTATTTTTGGGCAGTGACTACCATTCCATTGAGAAACTGAGGCTCAGTGGAATTAAGTATTACAGGCACACAGCTATCATATGTCAGAAAAGCCTTGGCCTGTACAGTCTACAAGAATAAAGTTATTGTTTGCTTTAAAAAAAAAAAAACTTTTAACGTTTATTTATTATTGAGAGACAGAGAGAGACAGAGCATGAACAGGGGAGGGGCAGAGAGAGCAGAGACACAGAATCAGAAGCAGGCTCCGGGCTCTGAGCTGTCAGCACAGAGCCCCATGCGGGGCTCGAACTCTCAACCTGTGAGATCATGACCTGAGCTGAAGTCGGATGCTTAGCCAACTGAGCCACCCAGGCACCCCAAGTTCTTGTTTGCTTTGTTCAGTGCTCTGTCCCTGGGCCCTAGCACTGAACCTGACACTTAAGAGAAACTCAATTATATTTTGTTGAGTAAGTTTACTTCACTTGGGTCCATATCTTCTCTGACTCTTAAACCTATGCTCTAAATAATGCCAGGAAACCAAAGAAGAAGTGATATTTGAGGAATACATAGGGTCCTACATATACAAATTTCATTTAATCCTCATGAGAATTCTGAAAAGTAAGAGTTATCCTTTCTCTCTGAGACTCAGAGAAGTACACATTCTCACAGCTAGGAAGTGACAGAACTGAGATTTGAAACCAGTCATCTTGGCTCCACAGCCTTCAAAGTGTAATACCAATTCTCTTCATTTCCCGGAGTCAGAGTGAAAGGAAGGAGTCCACATAAGTCACTAAAGAGATAAAAGTCCTGGGAAAAGTGAGATATGATAATTAGTGTTGCTGGCACAAACTGCACTTATTTTTTTCTTAATAAAAAATCACTTTCCCCAAAACTCTTTTCCTCCAAGAAGCTCACGTGGTGTGAGAAGGACTAACAGAGCCTGAAGCCATTCACTTGTTGACTCTGATCCTTCTGAACTTTGAATGAGTTCAATACAATGTAAGAAAGAAAGCTTCCCATTTGTATATTATCTTCCCTGTCTTTCTTGGCAAAGTTTATGTCCTTTATTGGTTTATAGAAATGGCTACCACCTAATGAGGAAACTCAGTAATTATTAAATCAAGCCATTTACTGTGCAGCAGAGTAACAATAATAAAAACGACAATAATACTTTTAATTGTTTCTGTGTGCATTGTAATTTACAGTTTGAAAAGTTCTGTAGCTTCCAGTAACTCACTTTGGGGCTTTGGTCTCCTACTGTCATACTTTTTATCACTTTCATTCAATCTTCAAAATCAACTGGGTTTTCACTTACCACATTTTGCTCAAAAGTTTATTTCTTACTGTGTTTAATAAAACAGTGATGTCCAACCTGGTCCTGAAACATCCTGGTAAGCCTTTGCTCACATTATTTCCTCTCCTTGAATTTCCCTTCTTCCTCTCCCTTCTCTCTTTATCAAAAGCTTAATTATATTCTAATGCTCACCTTGAAGCTTACCTTTCCTTCAAAGTTGGGTCCACCCCAAGTCACAGTGCTCTTGTCTCTCTCAGAAGGCCTTGGATACTTCTTCCATTAACTTTGCATTTAACAGAGCATGTCTAATGTTATTTTGATGTATACATCCTACTTACCCAGGAAATAATTGATGTCCAATAAATGTTTCTTGATAATATTGCTAATGTTCCAATAACATACCAAGAATTCTCCTAAATATATAAAAATAAAATTAATTTTATTTCAGTTAAGAAATATTGAATGCTTACTCTAGGAAGATATAACATGCAATAGAAAGAAACTTGGATGTAGAATTATAAGCCTGAGTTGGAGCTCTAGATTAGTCATTTTTTCAGCTGTGTGAGTTTGAATAAGTCCCTATACATCTCAAAACTTTCAGTTTTTTCATATGCAAAAAGAGGTGAGAAATGCCTTCCTTGTATGGTACCTGCTAGCAGATAATAAATATTTTGTAAAATAGGGAATCAATATTTATTTCCTAGGGTGAGGGTGACTGTCAAATGAGATCATGTATTCAGGAGTGTTTTTCCAACTATCTCTGCAAAGAAAATAATCAGTAATCATAATCACACAAATGAAGAGGGTTTGGTCTGGGAGCCTGCCTACCAAGTTGCTGACAAACTCCTCTAGGGACATGAAATCAACACACAAAACATAACAACTAGAAAAATACTAGATGGATCAGAGTAGTATAAAAAGATTTCATGATGTTGTGAAACATGAGCAGAGTAGGGTGAAGAACAGACTCAATATAAAGAAACGTTTGAAGGAAAGCTGAAGATGGTATGGATGGGGTACAGAGTGTGAAGAGGATACCCTGGCTAAAGAAAAAAAAAATGTGTAAAGGAAGTCTGAGAGAAAAAATTGGCTGGATATGATAGGAACAGATTATAGAGGGTCTTGTAGTGTTTTGGAAAGAATTATGTGGAACTGATATGGGGAAAGACAGGAAGCTGTTATGTTTTTTGAACCATGGGGTGATATGTTACAGGTCATCTTTAGAAAGGTTAGAAAAAATTGGAAGATACAGGAAAACTGGAATCAACAAGACCATTTAGTCAGATCTTGACTTGGTCCATGGCTAAGGTCTTTGTATTTTTACAATATGACACTATATTACAACTGTTAGTTTTCTGGTCTCATGAAAAATTTGACAAAAATTTCAGGTATTGGATTTGGTCCTGAAACTGGCAACCTAAGACCCAGGAAAGGAGCGTTAACTTCTACCAACTCCTGCCAGTGGATTTCTGTTCCTTCATTTGTCACTAATCAAGTGTCAATAACCCCCAATAGCCAGGATCCTGAGGCTATCACAACCAAGTAATAGTCACCTATGAGGAATATTAAAGTGAGTGTTGGTGTTGCTGAAATCCTATAGTTTTCTCATCTGCAGAAGGGGGAATCGTAATATTACAGTGGGAAGAATAACCATTTTGTAATCTAGGAGACCTGCGCTCAAATGAAGACTGCTGCTTTCTATCTGTGCAGACTTGGGTAAATTATTTAACCACTTTGAACTTCCTCTGTAAGGATGGGGAAGATAATAACTTCTTTAATAAATAGTAATTATATACTTAATATGTGCCCGAGTCTTGCCTAGGTGTTGAAAATAGAATGGGTCATATATTAGGGTAAAATAGCTGATATAATAAACCTCCCAAGTTTCTGTGGCTTAATATAAGTTTAT
This sequence comes from Leopardus geoffroyi, assembly GCF_018350155.1. NCBI lineage: Eukaryota > Metazoa > Chordata > Mammalia > Carnivora > Felidae > Leopardus > Leopardus geoffroyi. The sequence continues at coordinate 54,753,991 of NC_059343.1, read as the reverse complement.
TTCTTGTTTGCGTGAGAGCCCAATACAGATATTTCTGCTCAACAGACAGCATTTCTCCATAGTATTTCAGAGATCCAAAAGTCATCCCTAGGCAATGGTCTTTATCTTTGCCTATCCATTAGAATATTCTAAGAAGCTTTAAAAAAACTGATGCCTGGATGTCTACAAAGAGATTTAATTGACCTGTTATGCAGCAAAGGTATCAGAATTTTTTTTAAGTTCCTAGGAGTTTCTAACATGCAGTCAAGTTTGGGAACCACTGTCCTAGGGCCTCCGAAGCCTCTGATTCCAGGCAGGAGAAGTATAAAGACAAAGAAGGAACACCTGCCTTTTAAATGTGGTGGCCCAGAAATGACACACATTGCTTCTGTGTAAGAACTGGTTATATGTCACCTTTCCCCAACATATTAGGAGGGTTGAGAAATATAGCCTCTATCTTGGCAGTCATTTTTCAGCAATAACTTTATATTATAAACATATCATAATTAAATAGTCATGCCAACACATGTAAACTTACAATTATGATAAGAGAAAGAAAGGTATCCATGCCATGAGTATGTAACAGATAAACTTGACATGGGTACTGAAGTCAGGTAGGGGAACCTTGATTAAAGTGATCAGTGAGTGGAGATCTAAAGCATTAGTAGAACTAGGCAACGATAGGTGGGAAGAACTTTCCAAACAAAGAGAAAAGCACAAGTGAAGGCCCTGAGACTCACTAGACCATGGTTACTACAAGAATCAGTTAAGATGGTTTTTGCAAAAGAGGACTAATAAAAATACAGCACTATGTAGGGGTGCCTGTGTGGCCCATTTGAGTGTCAAACTCTTGATTTTGGCTAAGGTCATGATCCCAGGGTCTTGGGATAGAACCCTGCACTGGGTTCCACACTGAGTTTGGAGCTTCTTTAGGATTCTCTCTCTCTCTCTCTCTCTCTCTCTCTTTCTCTCTCTCTCTCTCTCTCTCTCTCCCCCTCTCTCCCTGCCCCTCTATCCCACTCACACACACTCTCTCTCTAAAATAAAATGAATAAATAAATAAAACACTATGCAAATGCTATCATTTTAAATTGTCATTATTATTTATTTTCACACACTGTCCTGGAACCCTGACACTTATTTCTCTGGGCTCAACCAACCCAACATCATTCAACCTTGGAAGAACAAATGAGCCAAGTATATAACTTTGGAAATAGTGATAACGGTGTCAGAAAAGAACATGGGTTTTATTTTCATATTATATTAAAAACATGGAAATTAAATACTCACTGACTGACACATTCTATTAGCCATGATTTTGTAGATGTTGTAAAGTTTTTCCCCTTTGCTGCCCAGCAAAAGGAAAGCATCCTGTTAATATGTTTAATTACTTTATTTTTCTTACCTGGCTTGTGCTATTGTGGCTTTGGTTTTACAGCAAAATCCAGGGAAACATCTTTTTTTCCCTAAGTTTTTATTTAAATTCCAGTTAGTTAACATATAGTGTAATGTCACTTTAAGGTATAGAATCTACTGATTCATCACATACAACACCCAGTGCTCATCACAACAAGCGTCCTCCTTAATACCCATCACCAATTTAATATGTGACAGCAGATCTCTTGGGATATAAAAGTGCAATGAGGGGCACCTGGGTGGCTCAGTCGATTGAGAGTCCGACTTAGGCTCAGGTCATGATCTCATAGTTGGTGGGTTCCAGCCCTGCATTGCGCTCTGTGCTGATAGCTCACAGCCTGGAGCCTGCTTCAGATTCTCCTCCCTCTCTCTCTCTCTCTCTCTCTCTCTCTCTCTCTCTCTCCCCTTCCCCTTCTCTTGCTCTCTCTCTCTCTGTCTCTCAAAAATAAATAAAAGTTAAAAAATTTTAAAAAGGCTAAAATGAATGTGTATGTACCCCATGGAATTTAACTTGAGAGGCTCACTTTGTGAAATATTTGTATGGGCTCTAATTGCCTACTAGGACTAGACAGAGTCAGGGCAATGCAACTTTAAATGCCACTATTCTCCATTCTTTAAATATGACAGAGGGGTTCCTGGGTGGTTCAAGTGGTTGAGTGGCCTACTTTGGCTCAGGCCATGATCTCTGAGTTCTAACCCTGAATTGGGCTCACTGCTGTCAGGGCTCACTGCTGTCAAGGCTCACTGCTGTCAGCACAGAGCCCGCTTTGGATCCTCTGTCCCACTCTCTTTCTGCTGCTCCCCTGCTCGTGCTGTCTCTCTGAAAAATAAAACATTACATAAAACATTAAATAAATAAATAAATAAATAAATAAGAAAGAGAGAGAGAGAGAGAGAGAGATGGAGAGATATTTCAATTCTGAGTGAGGCATTCTGTCTGTTAAATGTCTCTTAGAAAACTTTTCCCGTATTCTATCACAGGGACTTGGCATTTTTTTCTTCTAGACCCAAGTACTTTATCATCCCCTTGCCATATCATCTATACACCTTGAGGAGATATGAATGTGGGAAATATGAATAATATAATCCTAACAAATTGGATCTGGGATGAGAAAGAGATTAGTAACCTTTTAGGAGATCAGTTGGGCTAATATATCGCTTGAGACAGTAATGCACAGAGGTACTGCAGTACTGACTGCAGTAAATCAATGACAGGACATGAGCTAGAGTCTCAAGTCCTGTCTCACACCCAACTCTTCAGTCTGATTTGTGCTGTTTCTACTACACTCCACAATTAAACTCTTCCAGAGCCAAAATGACTAGAATGGTCTTTTTTTAACCTACTTAAATCAGTTGATTCTTAGATTATTTCAACCAACATTTGTTGAGTGCTGACTATGTGAAGTGTTGGTAATGTAGAAATAAATAAGATGTTTTCTTTGTTTCAAGCAGCTGATGACAAATGTGGAATACTCAGGAAATCAAAGATATTACAACACTGTGTGATAAAAGCTATAAGGCATGAACAGTGTGCTATGAGAAGACAGGAAGAATAGAGTAAAGGGGTAAAGGAAGCCTTCTCAGAAAAAATGATAATTGACCTTGTTCTCAAATAATTGTTATGAATTCACCAAAGAAGGGAAGGAGAAAGGGACTAATTAGGAATAAGGAATACCATGACCTTTAAATGAATGGGGAATTATAAATTTTATGTGGTTAGAGAATATAGTGAGTTTAGAATATAAGTTTAGGTTAGAGCAGCTTAAATAGAATAAAACCAATGAATTCTTGTTTTATTTTGTCGGCTTCTGGAAAAATATTGCACATTTTTAAAAAGGTGTGACATAGATTTCTTTATTCATTCATATATTTACTGCATTCCAAGTGATCTTTCAAACTGATAAATCTTCTCTGCTTAAAACTCCTAACTGGCTCCTCATTGGCTTTAGGATATAATATAAACTACTTTTTAAATATATATATATATGAAATTTATTGTGAATGTATTCCATACAACACCCAGTGCTCATCCCAACAGATGTCCTCCTCAATGCCCATCACCCACTTTCTCCTCACCCCCACCCCCATCAACCATTAGTTTATTCTCAGTATTTAAGAGTCTCTTATGGTTTGCTCTCTCTGTAACTTCCCCCTCCCTTCTTCTCCTACCCTGGTCTTCTGTTGAGTTTCTCAGGATCCACATAAGAGTGAAAACATATGGTATCTGTATTTCTCTGCCTGACTTATTTCAACTAGCATAACACTCTCCAGTTCCATCCATGTTGCTACAAATGGCCAGATTTCATTCTTTTTCATTGCAAAGTATTCCATTGTATATGTAAACCACAACTTCTTTATCCATTCATCAGTTGATGGACATTGAGGCTCTTTCCATAATTTGGCTATTGTTTTTTTTAATATGAAATTAACTGTCAAATTGTTCTCCATATAACACCCAGTGCCCATCCCAACAGGTGCCATCCTCAGTGCCCAACACCCACTTCCCCCCCCCTCACCCCCCATCAACCCTCAGTAAAAAGCTTCTGCACTGCAAAGGAAACAATCAACAAAACTAAAAGGCAACCAATGGAATGGGAAAAGATATTTACAAATGACATATCAGACAAAGGGCTAGTATCCGAAATCTATAAAGAACTCACCAAACTCCACACCCAAAAAACAAATAATCCAGTGAAGAAATGGGTAGAAGACATGAATAGACACTTCTCTAAAGAAGACATACAGATGGCCAATATGCAAATGAAAAGATGCTTAACATCACTCCTCATCAGGGAAATACAAATCAAAACCACACTGAGATATCACCTCATGCCAGTCAGAGTGGCTAAAGTGAACAAATCAGGAGACTATAGATGCTGGAGAGGATACGGAGAAACAGGAATCCTCTTGCTCTGTTGGTGGGAATGCAAACTGGTGCAGCCACTCTGGAAAACAGTGTGGAGGTTCCTCAAAAAATTAAAAATAGATCTACCCTATGACCCAGCAATAGCACTGCTAGGAGTTTACCCAAGGGATTCAGGAGTGCTGATGCATAGGGGCACTTGTACCCCAAAGTTCATAGCAGCACTTTCAACAATAGCCAAATTATGGAAGGAGCCTAAATGTCCATCACCTGACGAATGGATAAAGAAATTGGGGATTATATACACAATGGAATACTACGTGGCAATGAGAAAGAATGAAATATGGCCCTTTGTAGCAGCGTGGATAGAACTGGAGAGTGTGATGCTGAGTGAAATAAGTCATACAGAGAAAGACAGATACCATATGTTTTCACTTTTATGTGGATCCTGAGAAAGATAATCTTAATGTAACATCTAAGACTCCGATGACTACTACTCTACCTCCCTCTCCACTCTCATTTATCACCATCACAATCCTTGTGCTTAAAATATTAATTGTCCTGACTCTTCATAGTTCCCTGAACAGGGAGTGCTGTTAGACACTACTTTCCATTTGCTCTTTTTCATTCTTTGGCACTAATTTTTCATTGTTTTCCCCCTAACTCTTTTGAACACTACCTGTTGACTTCCCCTCCAGGAAGTTTTCCCTAAATGCCCCTAGGGTGGCTTGGGTGCTTCTCTGCAATGCTTTCAAGACATCAAGTTCTCATCCTTTGCCTATCATTAATCACATTATATTGAAATCATGTGTTTACTACTCTGGCTTTGTAAACAGGCTGTGAACTCCTGAAGGGCATGGACTTCAGTCCACTTTATTTCCCTATTTTTTAGTGCTGGCCTGGCACAGAGTTATTGGCTCTGTAAGTGCATGTTGAACTGAACTGAGAGTTGGTCAGTTAGAAGCTTTTGGTAGCCTACCTAGGTTCCCATGACTGTAAAATCAATTCAGGTTTCCTATGCCCCAGAGCTAAGGGCCAAAGTCAACATAGAACTTTAAGCCATGCCTGAGGGGCTTCTGAAATCAGATTATTTTAAGAGAGTCAACTGGTTTTGGTTAAGGTAAGGGTGAAAGCTAAATTTCAACAGTATGCAGACAATCAGACACAGCTAAAGGCCAGGAGTTGAAGAAACATCCTCCCTCACCTTTGCTCTCTGACAAAAGTGTTGAGGTGGTGTGGTTTAGCCTGGCACACAGTCCACTCAGGAGGCAGGTCAGGGAGGTGGAACCAGCCAAAGGATTGACTGGAAATGTTCCCAGTCCCAGGCTTGGGCTAAGGCTGGAACCCCAGGCCAAACCCTAGCTGGCTTACGCTGCTGCAGCTCCTCATTGTCATAATGCTACTGCAAAAAGGGACATTCTAAGTAGTCCACAGTTATATCTTATGTGTAATTAAAAGCATATACCCCTTCCAACTCCCTTTTATGGGAGAGAGCAAAGTCCCCTCAGAAGCCCTGGGGAAAATAAGCTCAGAATGAACATATTTGTCCACAACTCCCATTTCCAGCTGAGGCCTCCACAGCACCAGAAAAAAACAGAATATACAATTCTAGAAAATTAGTTAAATTAGTTATTTAGCCCTAGAAACAAAATGTATATGTGAAACTACTGTGATTATTATTTTCCACCTGTGTTTGTTTATTTATTCCAGATTTCAGTCAAACCGGTTTCTGTGTACAGACAAAGTCTAAATGCCAGCCCACAGACAAGGTATTGCTGAGCATGCTTTTCTTAATAATATGAAATGCTCCCCTGCTAAGCACCATCTTCAGAGTAAGGTGTGTGTATGAGGGCCAGAGATGAAACAGCCAATACTTCTCTCCTAGTGCATTCAGTATTGGATCTGGGCAAAATCCCACCAGATTTTATGGCCTCTTTATTTGGCTTTTGCTATTTTACCAAAAGGAAAGTACAGCCATTCAGCTACCACAGATGTGTCAAAGATCACATTATGTGGTAGTGGCAGTTCTGAGAAAAGACCCAGACCCCACAACTACCTATTCTATCCAAGTCCAGTGTTTTCTTTACCTACCAAGGATTTCATCTTCAAAGTATATATTTTTATAAATATTAACCAGTGAAGGCTCTGTCCCAACTGTGTGGGATGTAAGCAGCAGTCATGCACTGGTCCAGTGAATAAGTGTGAAGTGGCAAGAAGCCAAATATGGGTTGTTAATTTTCGTTAAGAGAGATCCTGGACTTTTTTAGGTGAGAGTCACAGAAATAGTATCCTTTTAAAATATCGATAAAAGTCCATCTAGTCAATTCCTCTGTCTCTAGGAAGTTATCATGTAAACTAGTAAAGTCTCTGGTTCTTTAGCATTATTAGGAGACTTCTATTTTCTCTTTCTACAGCATTCCACAATGTGATCATCACATACGGGATTATAGTTTAATAACCATTAAATTTATCAGTTTTCTAACAAAGGACAGTTTGAATTTGAGAATCACTAGTGTGTTCTGGTCTCTGTGTAAACAGGGAATAGACATGGCTTCATGAGCGTACAATCTATGCAGTCTCACAGATCCCCATAACTAGACAGAATTGGAGGTTTGGTTTAATGATTTTCCATCCCTCTCAAAATATTTTAACAATTTTAAATTGCAAATTACATAGCCAAACCTGACGGTTTCGCATCCTCCCTGACCCTATGCATGTCTGTATTTCTGAAACATACACTACCAATTCTGAGCCCATCTAGCATTGGAAATATAAGAGGTGGCATTATGAAATTTTAAAGACATGTATGAGGATATTGCGAATCTGAAACTCCTCTCCCCGAGTGTATGCTTCAGAGAGAACAGGTATTGGTAATTTCCATTTAGGCATAACTTATGGAAGTTATGTCCAGAAATGAGGATCATTTAAAACAAACAAACAAACAAAACAATCAAAAAGTACTCTAGTGCCTCATATTTAACCTCTAGCCATTCTCATTTTGAATCTATTCAGGGTACATGTTGAAACAAGGAGAAGTACCTAAGTGCCAAGCTTCCAGGCTCTGCCAGGCCTGTGAAAAGCACACATGGCTCTTTCCCCTTTGTACTTTAATTGGTGGGAAAAGTTATAGAAAACTCGTGTTGGCAAAGCTTTGGAGTAGTGCAGGAGGCAGAACAAAATCCAACTCACTCTTTTCACAGCTGTCCTGGCTCTTTCCTGACAGCTTCAAAAGTTAGTTTTTGTGAAGTATGAAGCTCTGACTCCAAACAGGCCCCAGAAGAAACAGGGCCCTGTGGAGCCAATTGCATAGTGTTTAGTTCCTGACCACAAAGCTTCTTGAAGGTTCATAGTTCTTCATCAGAGAATGTTCATTCTAAACTTGACAATTAAACTAGTACTGCTTGGCTTGTTCCCTAGGGTAACAAAGTAGCAAACTGAGAGGCTAGGGGCAAGACACAATTGACTCTTTTTTTTTTTTTTTTTTCACAATTGACTCTTGTGGAAGTGTAAAGTCATTTTTTACCCATAGAGTTTATATCTAGGCTTTACTCCATATAGAAGAAAAGGGGAGGAGAGTCAGCCAGCACTTGCACAACTTGCATTTTTTAATCACTTTTAATTTACAATTTTTCTATTTGCAAACTTGTCCTAGATAACCTTGAGAGTCTTTTCTGGCCATGAAATCCTGATATAACTGTAAAAAATAATTCTGAGAAAACACAACCTGGCTTGAAAAGTTCCTGAGTCTACACCCATGGTTTTATGCTTGAGTTCCAAGCTATATCTCCAACATTTAAGGAGATCAGTCGTCTGGGTGGCTCAGTCCGTTAAATGTCCAACTCTTGATTTTGGCTCAGGTCATGATCTCATGGTTCACAGAATTAAGCCCTGGAACAGGCTCCTCACTGTTAGCATGGAGTCTGCTAGAGATTCTGTCTCTCTCCCTCTCTCTCTGCTTCTACCCTGCTCACACTCTGTCTCTCTCTAAAAATAAATATTTTTAAAAATAACAAGATCTGGTATATGTTCAGGGCTTTGGGATAATCTTGACAAAGGTTATCTTGAAGAGAGAAACCTTATTTCTGTTCATCTTCCAAATAGAGTAAAAACGAAAAAACAGGGGCACCTAACTGGCTCAGCTGGTTAAGCATCAAACTTGGTTTTGGCTCAGGTCATGATCTCATGGTTAATGAGATCAATCCCCGTGTCAGGTTCTATGCTGACAGTGCAGAGCCTGCTTGGGATATTCTCTCTCCCTCTCTCTTTCTCAAAATAAATAAACCTTAAAAATAAATAAAAGGGAAAAACAGATGACCAGGTTTCGGTCTGGTTTTTGTCCCATAGTGAACATGTGACCTTTTACCTCTCAAAACCTCAATTTTACTATCTGTCAAATGGGAATGATTATCCTTGTTCTATCTACCACATCAGTTGTTGTAAGATCAAATACAATCATAAAATTTTCAATAAATATTTATACCTGGTAGTACAAGATACTATTTTGTAAATAAAGGGGCAAAGGCTAAAGAATTATACAAGAAAGAACTATGAGGCTTCTCAAGAAGTAGAGCTTACTTCCACCTGCAGGAGTCTTGGAAGGTTTCATAAGCAGGGGCATGTAAGCTAACATTATGACATTGAAGAATGTTCAAATTTACCCATAAGGAGACTGGATCAAGTGGGGGTTGTGGGAAGAACAGGTCTAATATCAACAAAGGCAAAGACTTCAAGAAAACACAGATTGTGTGTGTGTGTGTGTGTGCGCGCGCGCACATGCATGGATGTGTGTGTGCATGTGACAGAGACGGGAGAGAGAGAGAGAGCATTTCATATTGAATAAAATACAAAGTAAAGACTCATACTTGTTCAAATTCCCAAGGCAAATATGTCAGAGTGCCCAGTTTTTTTCTGTCTTACTGTCTGGATCTCTCACTTTAGGGGAAAACATGAAACAAGAGTAGTTTGTACAACCCCATAATTAATATTTTCTTCAGGCTTTTCTCTTGTCTGTTTTACTCAGGCGTGGCAGAAGCAGCTGCCTGGCAACCACCTGTTCCTGGCTACAGAGTCCGCAAGGAGACACAAAGCCAAGTTGGGTAGTAAGATCTATAGTTTCTTGGCATCAAGTGAAAAGTGGACATTTAATTGTGAACATGATGGGCCCCAGAGAGGCCCTGGTTTCCTCTCATAATTCTTGGGGAAAATGTCACCTTTTGCCATTCTCTGCAGATGTTAGCACTGTGCTTTTGGTCCCAACTCTGCCTCTAATTCATCCTGATATCTTGGCCAGGAAACTTTTCCTTTCTTGGTCATTGTTTCTCATCTGGAAACCAAGTGTGTTACAAAAGTAATAGAATGGTTGAGCAAGGAATTCCATTGACATCCAAATGCAAAGAATTTGTCAGTATACAAGAATGTAAAACAAAACAGTTGAGGCAACAGCAGTAGAAACATGGAGTTCAGTTTAGTCTGTTACTGTTGGGCAAGTCCTTTCCCTACACTGAGGCCCACTATACCTTTTGTAACATTGAAGTGGGGGTGGCCTGTGGTTGAACTACAGAATCTCTATGTACCTCTAAGCACTTACATAGTGTAAATTTGTGCACTACTATTAAAAGAAGGAAGCAGGGGCCGCCTGGGTGGCGCAGTCGGTTAAGTGTCCGACTTCAGCCAGGTCACGATCTCGCGGCCCGTGAGTTCGAGCCCCGCGTCAGGCTCTGGGCTGATGGCTCAGAGCCTGGAGCCTGTTTCCGATTCTGTGTCTCCCTCTCTCTCTGCCCCTGCCCCGTTCATGCTCTGTCTCTCTCTGTCCCAAAAATAAATAAACGTTGAAAAAAAAAATTTAAAAAAAAAAAAAAAAAAGAAGGAAGCAGGTCATAAAATTCAAGTAAATGAATAATTCTGTAAAGGTGTATGTGTGGACACTGGCTAAGATCAGGAAATCCCAGACTGATTTAAATAACTGTGTTAAGGATCCTGGGAAGATGGCGGCATAGGAAGACACTGGGCTCACCACGGATCCTGCTGATCACTTAGATTCCACCGACACCTGCCTAAATAACCCAGAAAACTGCCAGAAGACTAGCAGAACAGAGTCTCTGGAGCCAAGCGCAGATGAGAGGACCACGGAAGAGGATAGGAAGGGCGGCGAGGTGGTGCCCGCTACACGGACTGGCGGGAGGGAGCTGGGTCGGAGGGGTGGCCAGCCAGCCAAGCAAAGGCCCCGAGTCTGGCTTGCAAAAGCGGGGGGGCCGGTGGAGTGTGTTCGACAGCAAGCGGGACTTGACATCTGGAAGGTTATAAGCTAACAGCTCTGCTCAGAGAACGGGAGGGCTAGAGGACAATGGGAGGGAGAGTTGTTGACCCCGGACAACAGAGCTCAGCTTGGCAGGGGGGAAAAAGGCGCTCGCCAGCGCCATCTCCCTCACCCATCCCCCGGCCAAAATCCCAAAGGGAACCAGTTCCTGCCAGGGAACTTGCTTGCAACGCGCAAACACCCAATGCTGGGCTTCTGCGGATCCATCCCTCCGGCGGGTCTGACTCCCTCCTGGTGCCACAGGGCCTCTCCTGAAGCAGATCTATGAAGGAAAAGGGAGCTGAGCCTGCCCCTCCCGCCCCTGTGCACCTTGCCAATCCACCCCAGCTAATATGCCATATCACCAGCACCACAAGCCTGGCAGTGTGCAAGTAGCACAGATGGGCCACGCCACCCCACAGTGAATCCCGCCCCTAGGAGAGGGGAAGAGAAGGCACACACCAGTCTGACTGTGGCCCCAGCGGTGGGCTGGGGGCAGACCTCAGGTCGGACTGTGGCCCCGCCCACCAACTCCAGTTATACACCACAGCACAGGGGAAGTGCCCTAAGTTCTGCACCACTCCAGGGACTATCCAAAATGACAAAACTGAAGAAACCCCTCGGAAAAACGTCCAGGAAATAACAAAAGCTAACGAACTGATCATAAAGGATTTAAACAATATAACAGAAAGTGAATTTAGAATACTAGTCATAAAATTAATCACTGGGCTTGAAAACAGTATAAAGGACAGCAGAGAATCTCTTGCTACAGAGATCAAGGGACTAAGGAACAGCCAGGAGGAGCTAAAAAATGCTATCAATGAGCTGCAACATAAAATGGAGACAACCACAGCTCGGATTGAGGAGGCAGAGGAGAGATTAGGTGAACTAGAAGAAAAAATTATGGAAAAAGAAGAAGCTGAGAAAAAGAGAGATAAAAAAATCCAGGAGTTTGAGGGGAAAATTAGACAACTAAGTGATGCACAAAACAGAAATAATCTATGAATAATTGGTATTACAGAGGAGGAAGAGAGAGGGAAAGGTGCTGAAGGTGTACTTGAAGAAATCATAGCTGAGAACTTCCCAGATCTGGGGAAGGAAAAAGGCATTGAAATCCAAGAGGCATAGAGAACTCCCTTCAGACATAACTTGATCTTCTGCATGACATACCATAGTGAAAAGGGGAAATTACAAGGATAAAGAGAAAATTCTGAAAGCAGCTAGAGATAAATGTGCTCTAACATATAAAGGGAGACCAATAAGACTCGTGACAGATCTCTCTACTGAAACTTGGCAGGCCAGAAAGGAATGGCAGGAGATCTTCAATGTGATGAACAGAAAAAATATGCAGCCGAGAATCCTTTACCCAGCAAGTCTGTCATTTAGAATGGAAGGAGAGATAAAGGTCTTCTCAAACAAGCAACAACTGAAGGAATTCGCCACCACTAAACCAGCCCTACAAGAGATCCTAAGGGGGATCCTGTGAGACAAAGTACCAGAGACATCGCTATAAGCATGAAACATCACAATGACTCTAAACCCATATCTTTCTATAATAACACAGAATGTAAATGGATTAAATGCGCCCACCAAAAGACATAGGGTATCAGAATGGATAAAAAAAAAAAGACCCATCTATTTGCTGTCTACAAGAGACTCATTTTAGACCTGAGGACACCTTCAGATTGAGAGTGAGGGGATGGAGAACTATTTATCATGCTACTGGAAGCCAAAAGAAAGCTGGAGTAGCCATACTTATATCAGACAAACTAGACTTTAAACCAAATGCTGTAACAAGAGATGAAGAAGGGCATTATATAATAATCACAGGGTCTACCCATCAGGAAGAGCTAACAATTATAAATGTCTATGCGCCGAATACCGGAGCCCCCAAATATATAAAACAATTACTCACAAACATAAGCAACCTTATTCATAAGAATGTGGTAATTGCAGGGGACTTTAACACTCCACTTACAGAAATGGATAGATCATCTAGACACACGGTCAATAAAGAAACAAGGGCCCTGAATGATACGTTAGATCAGATGGACTTGACAAATCTATTTAGAACTCTGCATCCCAAAGCAACAGAATATACTTTCTTCTCGAGTGCACATGGAACATTCTCCAAGATAGATCACATACTGGGTCACCAAACAGCCCTTCATAAGTATACAAGAATTGAGATCATACCATGCATACTTTCAGACCGCAATGCTATGAAGCTAGAAAGCCACCACAAGAAAAAGTCTGGAAAACCTCCAAAAGCATGGAGGTTAAAGAATATCCTACTAAAGAATGAGTGGGTCAACCAGGCAATTAAAGAAGAAATTAAAAAAATATATAGAAACAAACGAAAATGAAAATACAACAATCCAAACGCTTTGGGATGCATCGAAGGCAGTCCTGAGAGGAAAATACATTGCAATCCAGGCCTATCTCAAGAAACAAGAAAAATCCCAAATACAAAATCTAACAGCACACCTACAGGAACAAGAAGCAGAACAGCAAAAACCACCTAAATCCAGCAGAAGAAGAGAAATAATAAAGATCAGAGCAAAAATAAACCATATAGAATCTAAAAAAACGGTAGAGCAGATCAACGAAACCAAGAGTTGGTTTTTTGAAAAAATAAACAAAATTGACAAACCTCTAGCCAGGCTTCTCAAAAAGAAAAGGGAGATGACCCAAATAGATAAAATCATGAATGAAAATGGAATGATTACAACCAATCCCTCAGAGATACAAGCAATTATCAGGGAATACTATGAAAAATTAAATGCCAGCAAACTGGACAACCTGGAAGACATGGACAAATTTCTAAACACCCACACACTTCCAAAACTCAATCAGGAGGAAATAGAAATTTGAACAGATCTATGACCAGTGATGAAATTGAATCAGTCATCAAAAATCTCCCAACAAATAAGAGTCCAGGACCAAATGGCTTCCCAGGGGGTTCTACCAGACGTTTAAAGCAGAGATAATACCTATCCTTCTCAAGCTATTCCAAAAAATAGAAAGGGAAGGAAAACTTCCAGACTCATTCTATGAAGCCAGTATTACTTTGATTCCTAAAGCAGACAGAGACCCAGTAAAAAAAGAGAACTACAGGCCAATATCCCTGAGGAATATGGATGCAAAAATTCTCAATAAGATACTAGCAAGTCGAATTCAACAGCATGTAAAAAGAATTATTCACCATGATCAAGTGGGATTCATTCTTGGGATGCAGGGCTGGTTCAACATTCGCAAATCAATCAGTGTGCTATATCACATTAATAAAAGAAAAGTTAAGAACCATATGATCCTGTCAATCGATGCAGAAAAGGCCTTTGATAAAATTCAGCACTCTTTTTTAATAAAAACCCTCGAGAAAGTAGGGATAGAAGGAAAATACTTAAAGATCATTAAAGCCACTTATGAAAAGCCCACAGCTAACATCATCCTCAATGAGGAAAAACTGAGAGCTTTCTCCCTGAGATCAGGAACACGACAGGGATGCCCACTCTCACCACTGGTGTTTAACATAGTGTTGGGAGTTCTAGCATCAGCAGACAACAAAAGGAAATCAAAGGCATCAAAATTGGCAAAGATGAAGCCAAGCTTTCACTTTTTGCAGATGACATGATATTATACATGGAAAATCCGATAGACTTCACCAAAAATCTGCTAGAACTGATACATGAATTCAGCAAAGTTGCAGGATACAAAATCAATGTACAGAAATCAGTTGCATTCTTATACACTAATAATGAAGCAACATAAATACAAATAAAGAAACTGATCCCGTTCACAATTGCACCAAGAAGCATAAAATACCTAGGAATCAATCTAACTAAAGATGTAAAAGATCTGTATGCTGAAACTATCGAAATCTTATGAAGGAAATTGAAGAAGATATAAAGAAATGCAAAAACATTCCGTGCTCATGGATTGGAAGAATAAATATTGTCAAATGTCAATACTACCCAAAGCTATCTACACATTCAATGCAATCCCAATCAAAATGGCACCAGCATTCTTCTCATAACTAGAACAAGCAATCCTAAAATTCATATAGAACCACAAAACACCCCGAATAGCCAAAGTAATTTTGAAGAAGAAGACCACAGCAGGAGACATCACAGTCCCAGACTTTAGCCTTTACTCCAAAGCTGTAATCATCAAGACAGCATGGTATTGGCACAAAAACA